>NC_143259.1:74908385-76182135 GCF_984573655.1 Nuphar pumila | reverse complement strand
GGTTTCTAGGGATGTCAAAAAAAGTTTATTGCGATTCAATCATGAATATACGTATTCTAAAGCTGTCAAAAAAATTTTGTAGTGATTCAATCATGCATATATTGTTCTAATGTTGTAAAAAAAATTTATTCTTATTTAATCAAACATAAATGTGTATTAAGGTTGTCAAAAAAATTTCTTATTGATTCAATCATACGTATAGGTGTTCTAAGTTTAACAAAAACAATTCATAGAGGTTCAATCATGCATATATGTGTTCTAAGGCTCCCAAAAAAATTTCACAGTGATTCAGTCATGCATAAATATGTTCTAAGTTTGTCAAAAAAAATTCATAGTGATTCAGTCATGCATATTTGTGTTCTAATGCAGTAAAAAAAAAATCATAGTGGTTCAATCATGCATATATGTGTTCTAAGGCCATCAAAATTTTTTGTAGTGATTCAATCATGCATATATGTGTTTTAAGGCTGCCAAAAAAAATTCATAATGATTCAATCCTGTATATATGCGTTCTATGGCTGTTAAAAAAAATTCATAGTGATTCAATCATGCATATATGTGTTCTAAGGCTGTCAAGAAAATTTCATAGTGATTCAACCATGGATATATGTTTTCTATGGGGGTCAAAAAAATTTCATTCGGATTCAATCATGCATATATGTGTTCTAAGGCTATTGAAATTTTTTTATATTGATTCAATAATGCATATATGTGTTTTGAAGCTGTAAAAAAAAAATCATAGTGATTAAATCAAGCATATATGTGTTCTAAAGCTGTAAAAAAATTTCATAGTGATTCAATCATTTATATATGGTTTCTATCGCAGTCGAAAAAAATTCGTAGTGATTCAATCATGTATATATGTGTTCTAAAGCTGTCAACAAATTGTCATAGGGAGTCAATCATGCATATATGTATCCTAAGCCTGTCCAAAAAAATTCATAGTGATTCAATCATGCATATATGTGTTCTAAGGATGTAAAAGATATTTCGTTGTGATTTAGTCTTGCATATATGTGTTCTAATGCTGTCAAAAAAATTTCATAGTGATTCAATCATGCATATATGTGTCCTAAAGCTATAAAAAAAAATTCATAGTGATGCAATTATGCAAATATGTGTTATAAAGCCGTTAAAAAAATTTCATAGTGATTCAATCATGCATGTATGTGCTCTAAGTTTGTCAAAAATATTTCATAGTGATTCAAACATGCATATGTGTGTTCTAATTTTGTCAAATACTTTTTATAGTGATTCAATCATGCATATATGTGTTCTAATGTTGTCAAAAAAAATTCATAGTGATTCAATCAATCATATATGTGTTCTAGTCATGTGAAAAAAATTCATAATGATTCAATCATGCATATATGTTCTAAAGTTGTCAAGAATATTTCATAGAGATTCAATCATGCATATATGTGTTCTAAATATGTCAAAAAAATTCTTAGTGATTCAATTATGCATATATGTGTTCTAAGGCAATCATTTTTTCTTTAGTGATTCAATCCTGTATATATGTGTTCAAAGTCCCTCAAAAAGTTTCATAGTGATTTAATCTTGCATTTATGTGTTCTAAGGCTGTCAAAAATATTTCATAGTGATTCAATCATGCATATATGTGTTCTAAGGCTATCAAAAAAAAAGTCATAGCGACTCCATCATGCATATATGTGTTCTAAGGCTGTAAAAAAAAAATTATAGTGATTCAATCATGCATGTATATGTTCTACGACTGTCAAAATAATTTCATAGTGATTCAATCATGCATATGTGTTCTAAGGCTATCAAAAAAACTTTGCATCATGTATACATGTGTTCTAAGGTTGTCAAAAAAAATTCCTAGTGATTTATTCATGAATATATGTGTTCTAAGTTTATCAAAAAAATTTCATTGTGGTTCAATCATGCATATATATGTTCTAAGTCTCTCAAAAAAATTTCAAAGTGACTCAGTCATGCATACATGTGTTCTATGTTTGTCAAAAAAAAATCATAGTGATTCAGTCATACATATATGTCTTATAACGCTGTGAAAAAAATTTCATAGTGGTTCAATCATGCATATATGTGTTCTAAGGATGTCAAAAAGATTTTATAGTGATTTAATCATGCTTATTTGTATTCTAAGCCTGTCCAAAAAAATTCATAGTGATTCAAACATGCATATATGTGTTCTAAGTTTGTCAAAAAAAATTCATAGTGATTCCATCAAACATATTTGTGTTCCAGGGCTCCTAAAAAAAATTCATAGTGATTGAATCATGCATATAGGTGTTCTAAGTTTGTTAAAAAAAAATTCATTGTGGTTCTATCTTGCATATATGTGTTCTAAGGCTCTCAAAAAAATTTCAAAGTGATTCAGTCATGTATATATGTGTGCTAAGTTTGTCAAAAAGAAATTCATAGTGAATCAGTCATGAATATGTCTTCTAACGCTATAAAAAAAATCATAGTCGTTCAATCATGCATATATGTGCTCTAAGGTAGTAAAAAAAAAATTCATAGTAATTCGATCATTCATATATGTGTTCTAAGGCTCTAAAAAAAAATCATAGTGATTCAATCCCTTATATATGTCTTTTTAGGGTTTCAAAAAAATTTCATAGTGATTCAATCACACGTATAGGTGTTTTAATTTGTCACAAAAATTCCATAGTTGTTCAATCATACACATATGAGTTCTAGGACTATCAAAAAAAATTCAAAGTTATTGAACCATACGTATATGTGTTCTAAGGCTTTCAAAAAAATACATAGGTTTTCAATCATGCATATATGTGTTCTAAGGCTGTCAAATTTTTTTTATAGTGATTCAATCATGCATATATGTGTTCTTAAGTTGCATAAAAAATTTCTTAGTGATTCAATCATGCATATATGCTCTCTAAGGTTGTCAAAAAAAATTCATAGTGATTCAATCTTGCATATATGTCTTCAAATGCTGCCAAAAAAAATTCGTAGTGATTCAATCATGCATATATGTGTTTGAAGGTTGTGAAAAAAATTTCGTAGCGATTCAATCATGGATGTATGTGTTATAAGGCTGTCAAAAAAAATTCATAGTGAATCAATCAGGCATATATGTGTTCTAAGGCTACCAAAAAAAATTCATAGTGATTCAATCCTGCGTATATGTGTTCTAATTCTGCCAAAAAAAATTCATAGTGATTCAATCCAGCACGTATGTGGTCTAAGGCTGCCAAAAAAATTTCATTGTGATTCAATCATGCATATATGTGTTCGAAGGATGTCCAAAAAATTTCATAGGGAATCAACCATGCATATGTTTGTTCTAATGTCGTCAAAAAAATTCCATAGGGAATCAATCATGCAAGTATGTGTTCTAAGGCTGTCAAAAAAATTTCACAGGGATTCAATCATGCATATATGTGTTCTATGGCTATGAAAAAAAATTTAGTCATTCAATCTTGCAAATATCTATTCTAAGGCAGTCAAAATTTTTTTATAGTGATACAATAATGCATATATCTGTTCTAAGGTTGTCAAAAAAAATTCATAGTGATTCAATCATGCATATATGTGTTCTAAGGTTGTCAAAAAAACTTCATAGGGATTCAATCATGTATATATGTGTTCTAAGGCTGTCAAAAAAAATCATATTTATTCAATCTTGCGTATATATGTTCTAAGTCTGTAAAAAAAAATTTATAGTGATTCAATATTGCATATATGTGTTCTAAGGCTATCAAAAAAATTTCATAGTGATTTAATCATCAAGATATGTGTGCTAAGGTTGTCAAAAAAAATTATAGTAATTCAATTACGCTTATATGTCTTCTAAGGCTGTCAAAAAACTTTCATTGTGATTCAATCATGCATTAATCTGTTCTAAAGTTCTCAAAAAAATTTCATAGAGATTCAATCACGCATATATATGTTCTAAGGCCGTCAAAAAAATTTCATAGGGATTCAATCATATATATATGTGTCTTAAGGTTGTCAAAAAATTTTCCTAGTGATTCAATCATTAAAATGTGTTATAAGGTTGTCAAACAACTTTCATAGGGATTCAATGATGCATGTATATGTTCTAAGTCTATAAAAAAATTCATAGGGATTTAATCATTCATAGTGATTCAGTCATGCATATATGTCTTCTAACGATGTGAAAAAAAATTCATAGTGGTTCAATCATGCATATATGTGTTCTAAGGCCGTCAAAAAAAAATCATAGTGATTTAATTATGCAAATATGTGTTCTAAGGCTGTTAAAAAAAATTCATAGTCATTGAATCATGCATATAGGTCTTCTAAGGTTGTCAAAAAAATTTCATAGTAATTCAATCATACGTATGTATGTGTTCTAAGTTTATCAAAAAAAATCACAGCCATTCAATCACGCATGTATGTGTTCTAAGGCTGTCAAAAAACTTTAGAGTGATTCAATCGTACATACATGTGTTCTCCAGTT
The DNA here is from genome assembly GCF_984573655.1 of Nuphar pumila. Classification (NCBI taxonomy): domain Eukaryota; kingdom Viridiplantae; phylum Streptophyta; class Magnoliopsida; order Nymphaeales; family Nymphaeaceae; genus Nuphar; species Nuphar pumila. The sequence continues at coordinate 76,177,700 of NC_143259.1, read as the reverse complement.
GTCAAAAAAAAAATCATGGTGATTCAATCATGTATATATGTGTTGTAAAGCTATACAAAAGATTTGATAGTGATTCAATCATGCATATATGTGTTCTAAGGCTGTCAAAAAAAATTCATAGTGATTCAAACATACGTATTGGTGTTCTAAGTTTATCAAAAAAAAATCATAGTGATTCAATCACGCATGTATGTGTTCTAAGGCTGTCAAAAAAACTTTAGAGTGATTCAATCATACATATATGTCTTCTCAAGCTTTAAAAAAAAAAACATGGTGATTCAATCATGTATATATGTGTTTTAAAGCTATCGAAAAATTTTCAGAGTGATTTAATCAACCATATATCTGTTCTAAAGCTGTCAAAAAACATTCATAGTGATTCAATCATGCATATATGTGTTCTAAGGCTGTCAAAAAAATTTCATAGTGATTCAATCATTCATATATGTGTTCTAAGGCTGTCAAAAAAATTTCATAGTGATTCGATAATGCATATATGTGTTCTAAGTCTTTCAAAAAAAATTTATAGTGATTCAATCATGCATATATGTGTTCTAAGACTGTCAAAAAAATTATAGTGACTCAATTATGCATATATGTGTTCTAGGGATGTCAAAAAAAGTTTGTTGTGATTTAATCATGCATATACGTGTTCTAAAGTTGTCAAAAAAATTTCGTAGTGATTCAATGATGCATATATTGTTCTAATGTTGTAAAAAAAAATTTATGATTTAATCATACATATATGTGTTATAAGGTTGTCAAAAAAATTTCATAGTGATTCAATTATACGTATAGGTGTTCTAAGTTTAGCAAAAAAAATTTATAGTGGTTTAATCATGCATATGTGTTCTAAGGCTCCCAGAAAAATTTCACAGTGATTCAGTCATGCATAAATATGTTCTAAGTTTGTCAAAAAAAATTCATAGTGATTCAGTCATGCATATATGTGTTCTAAAGCTGTAAAAAAAAAATCATAGTGGTTCAATCATGCATATATGTGTTATACGGCCATCAAAATTTTTTGTAGTGATTCAATCATGCATATATGTGTTTTAAGGCTGCCAAAAAAAAGTCATAATGATTCAATCTTGTATATATGCACTCTAAGGCTGTTAAAAAATTTTCATAGTGATTCAACCATGCATATATGTGTTCTATGGGGATCAAAAAAATTTCATACGGATTCAATCATGCATATATGTGTTCGAAGGCTATCAAAAATTTTTATGATAATTCAATCATGCATATATGTGTTCGGAAGCTGTAAAAAAAAATTCATAGTGATTAAATCAAGCATATATGTGTTCTAAAGCTGTAAAAAAAATTCATCGTGATTTAATGATGCATGTATGTGTCCTAAAGCTATTAAAAAAATTTCATAGTGGTTCAATCATTTATATATGGTTTCTATGGCAGTCAAAAAAAATTCATAGTGATTCAATGATACATATATGTGTTCTAAAGCTGTCAACAAATTGTCATAGGGATTCAATCATGCATATATGTATCCTAAGTCTATCAAAATAAATTCATAGTGATTCAATCATGCATATATGTGTTCTAAGGCTGTAAAAAATATTTTGTTGTGATTTAATCATGCATATATATGTTATAAGGCCATCACATTTTTTCGTAGTGATTCAATCATGCATATATGTGTTTTAAGGCTGCCAAAAAAAATTCGTAATGATTCAATCCTGTATATATGTGTTCTAAGGCTGTCAAAAAAATTTCATAGTGATTCAATCTTGCATATATGAGTTCTAAGGCTGTCAAAAAAAATTCATAGTGATTCAACCATGCATATATGTGTTCTATGGGGGTCAAAAAAAATTCATAGGGATTCAATCATGCATATATGTGTTCGAAGGCTATCAAAAATTTTTTGTAATGATTCAATCATGCATATATGTGATCTGAAGTCGTAAAAAAAAATTCATAGTGATTAAATTAAGCATATATGTGTTCTAAAGCTGTCAAAAAAAAATTCATAGTGATTCAATCATGCATGTATGTGTCCTAAAGCTGTTAAAAAAAAATCATAGTTGTTCATTCATTTATATATGGTGTCTATGGCAGTAAAAAAAAAATCATAGTGATTCAATCATGCATATATGTGTTTTTAAGCTGTCAACAAATTGTCATAGGGATTCAATCATGCATATATGTATCCTAAGTCTGTCAAAAAAAATTCATAGTGATTCATTCATGCATATATGTGTTCTAAGGCTATAAAAAATATTTTGTTGTGATTTAATCATGCATGTATGTGTTCTAATGCTGTCAAAATTTTTTTATAGTGATTCAATCATGCATATATGTGTTCTAAAGCTATCAAAAAAAATGTATAGTGATTCAATTATGCAAATATGTGTTCTAAAGTTGTTAAAAAAATTTCATAGTGATCCAATCACTCATGTATGTGTTCTAAGGTTGTCAAAAAATATTTCATAGTGATTCAAACATGCATATGTGTGTTCTAATTTTGTCAAAAACTTTTTATAGTGATTCAATCAAGCATATATGTGTTCTAATGTTGTCAAAAAAAATTCATAGTGATTCAATCAAGCATATATGTGTTCTAGTGATGTGAAAAAATTTCATAGTGATTCAATCATGCATATATGTTCTAAAGTTGTCAAGAATATTTCATAGAGATTCAATCAATCATATATTTGTTCTAAATGTCAAAAAAAATCTTAGTGATACAATTATACATATATGTGTTCGAAGGCCGTCAATTTTTTTTTTAGTGATTCAATCATGTATATGTGTGTTCAGAGTCCCTCAAAAAGTTTCATAGTGATTTAATATTGCATTTATGTGTTCTAAGGCTGTCAAAAATATTTCATAGTCATTCAATGATGCATATATGTGTTCTAAGGCTATCAAAAGACATTCATAGCGACTACATCATGCATATATGTGTTCTAAGGCTGTCAAAAAAATTTATAGTGATAAAATCATGCATATATATGTTCTACGACTGTCAAAAAAGTTTCATAGTGATTCAATCATGCATATATGTGACTCAATTATGCATATATGTGTTCTAGGGATGTCAAAAAAAGTTTGTTGTGATTTAATCATGCATATACGTGTTCTAAAGTTGTCAAAAAAATTTCGTAGTGATTCAATGATGCATATATTGTTCTAATGTTGTAAAAAAAAATTTATGATTTAATCATACATATATGTGTTATAAGGTTGTCAAAAAAATTTCATAGTGATTCAATCATACGTATAGGTGTTCTAAGTTTAGCAAAAAAAATTTATAGTGGTTTAATCATGCATATGTGTTCTAAGGCTCCCAGAAAAATTTCACAGTGATTCAGTCATGCATAAATATGTTCTAAGTTTGTCAAAAAAAATTCATAGTGATTCAGTCATGCATATATGTGTTCTAAAGCTGTAAAAAAAAAATCATAGTGGTTCAATCATGCATATATGTGTTATACGGCCATCAAAATTTTTTGTAGTGATTCAATCATGCATATATGTGTTTTAAGGCTGCCAAAAAAAAGTCATAATGATTCAATCATGTATATATGCACTCTAAGGCTGTTAAAAAATTTTCATAGTGATTCAACCATGCATATATGTGTTCTATGGGGATCAAAAAAATTTCATACGGATTCAATCATGCATATATGTGTTCGAAGGCTATCAAAAATTTTTATGATAATTCAATCATGCATATATGTGTTCGGAAGCTGTAAAAAAAAATTCATAGTGATTAAATCAAGCATATATGTGTTCTAAAGCTGTAAAAAAAATTCATCGTGATTTAATGATGCATGTATGTGTCCTAAAGCTATTAAAAAAAATTCATAGTGGTTCAATCATTTATATATGGTTTCTATGGCAGTCAAAAAAATTTCATAGTGATTCAATGATGCATATATGTGTTCTAAAGCTGTCAACAAATTGTCATAGGGATTCAATCATGCATATATGTATCCTAAGTCTATCAAAATAAATTCATAGTGATTCAATCATGCATATATGTGTTCTAAGGCTGTAAAAAATATTTTGTTGTGATTTAATCATGCATATATATGTTATAAGGCCATCACATTTTTTCGTAGTGATTCAATCATGCATATATGTGTTTTAAGGCTGCCAAAAAAAATTCGTAATGATTCAATCCTGTATATATGTGTTCTAAGGCTGTCAAAAAAATTTCATAGTGATTCAATCTTGCATATATGAGTTCTAAGGCTGTCAAAAAAAATTCATAGTGATTCAACCATGCATATATGTGTTCTATGGGGGTCAAAAAAAATTCATAGGGATTCAATCATGCATATATGTGTTCGAAGGCTATCAAAAATTTTTTGTAATGATTCAATCATGCATATATGTGATCTGAAGTCGTAAAAAAAAATTCATAGTGATTAAATTAAGCATATATGTGTTCTAAAGCTGTCAAAAAAAAATTCATAGTGATTCAATCATGCATGTATGTGTCCTAAAGCTGTTAAAAAAAAATCATAGTTGTTCATTCATTTATATATGGTGTCTATGGCAGTAAAAAAAAAATCATAGTGATTCAATCATGCATATATGTGTTTTTAAGCTGTCAACAAATTGTCATAGGGATTCAATCATGCATATATGTATCCTAAGTCTGTCAAAAAAAATTCATAGTGATTCATTCATGCATATATGTGTTCTAAGGCTATAAAAAATATTTTGTTGTGATTTAATCATGCATGTATGTGTTCTAATGCTGTCAAAAATTTTTTATAGTGATTCAATCATGCATATATGTGTTCTAAAGCTATCAAAAAAAATGTATAGTGATTCAATTATGCAAATATGTGTTCTAAAGTTGTTAAAAAAATTTCATAGTGATCCAATCACTCATGTATGTGTTCTAAGGTTGTCAAAAAATATTTCATAGTGATTCAAACATGCATATGTGTGTTCTAATTTTGTCAAAAACTTTTTATAGTGATTCAATCAAGCATATATGTGTTCTAATGTTGTCAAAAAAAATTCATAGTGATTCAATCAAGCATATATGTGTTCTAGTGATGTGAAAAAATTTCATAGTGATTCAATCATGCATATATGTTCTAAAGTTGTCAAGAATATTTCATAGAGATTCAATCAATCATATATTTGTTCTAAATATGTCAAAAAAAATCTTAGTGATACAATTATACATATATGTGTTCGAAGGCCGTCAATTTTTTTTTTAGTGATTCAATCATGTATATGTGTGTTCAGAGTCCCTCAAAAAGTTTCATAGTGATTTAATATTGCATTTATGTGTTCTAAGGCTGTCAAAATATTTCATAGTCATTCAATGATGCATATATGTGTTCTAAGGCTATCAAAAGACATTCATAGCGACTACATCATGCATATATGTGTTCTAAGGCTGTCAAAAAAATTTATAGTGATAAAATCATGCATATATATGTTCTACGACTGTCAAAAAAGTTTCATAGTGATTCAATCATGCATATGTGTTCTAAGGCCATCAAAAAAACTTTGCATCTTGTATGCATGTGTTCCAAGGTTGTCAAAAAAATTCCTAGCGATTTATTCATGAATATATGTGTTCTAAGTTTTTTAAAAAAAATTCATTGTGGTTCAATCATTCATATATATCTTCTAAAGCTCTCAAATTTTTTTTAAAGTGATTCAATCATGCATACATGTGTTCTAGGTTTGTCAAAAAAAAATCATAGTGATTCAGTCATACATATATATCTTCTAACGCTGTGAAAAAAATTTCATAGTGGTTCAATCATGCATATAAGTGTTCTAAGGCCGTCAAAAAAATTTCATAGTGATCTAATCATGCATATATGTGTTCTAAGGCTATCAAAAGAATTTCATAGTGATTCAATCATGCATATATGTATTCTGAGGCTGTCAAAAAAAATTCATAGTGATTTAATCATGCATATATGTGTTTTAAGGTTGTCAAAAAAATTTCATATTGATTCAATCATGCATATATGTGTTCTAAGGCTGTGAAAAAAAAATTTATAGTGATTCAATCATGCATATATGTGTTTTAAGGCTATTATATTTTTTTTAAAGTGACTCAATCATGCATATACGTGTTCTAAGGCACTTAAAAAATATTTATAGTGATTCAATCATGCATATATATTTTCTAAGTCTGTAAAATTTTTTTTATAGTGATTCAATCATGCATATATATATTCTAAGGTTGTCAAAAAAATTTCATAGTGATTCAATCATACGTATAGGTGTTCTAAGTTTATAAAAAAAAAATCATAGTGATTCAATCACGCATATATGTGTTCTAAGGTTGTCAAAAAAACTTTAGAGTGATTCAATCATACATATATGAGTTCTCAAGCTGTAAAAAAAAAAATCATGGTTATTCAATCATGTATGTATGTGTTCTAAAGCTATCAAAAAAATTTCAGAGTGATTCAATCAAGCATATATGTGTTCTAAAGCTGTCAAAAAAATTGCATAGAGATTCAATCATGCATACATGTGTTCTAAGGCTGTTAAAAAAAATTCATAGTGATTCAATCATTCATATATGTGTTCTAAGGCTGTCAAACAAATTTTATAGTGATTCAATAATGCATATATATGTTCTAAGTCTTTCAAAAAAAATTATAGTGATTCAATCATGCATATATGTGTTCTAAGACTGTCAAAAAAATTATAGTGACTCAATTATGCATATATGTGTTCTAGGGATGTCAAAAAAAGTTTGTTGTGATTCAATCATGCATATACGTATTCTAAAGATGTCAAAAAAATTTCGTAGTGATTCAATCAAGCATATATTGTTCTAACATTGTTAAATTTTTTTTATTATGTTGTAATCATACTTATATGTGTTCTAAGGTTGTCAAAAAAAAATCATAGTGATTCAATCATACGTATAGGTGTTCTAAGTTTATCAAAAAAAAATCATAGTAGTTCAATCATGCATATATGTGTTCTAAGGCTCCTAGAAAAATATTAGAGTGATTCAATCGTGGATAAATATGTTCTAAGTTTGTCAAAAAAAAATTATAGTGATTCAGTCTTGCATATATGTGTTCTAATGCTGTAAAAAAAATTTAATAGTGGTTCAATCATGCATATTTGTGTTATAAGGCTATCCAAATTTTTTGTAGTGATTGAATCATGCATATATGTGTTTTAAGGCTGCCAAAAAAAAATCATAATGATTTAATCATGTATATATGCGTTCTAAGGCTGTTAAAAAAATTTCATAGTGATTCATTCATGCATATATGTTTTCTAAGGCTGTCAAAAAAAAATCATAGTGATTCAAGCATGCATATATGTGCTCTATGGGGGTTCAAAAAATTTCATAGGGATTCAATCATGCATATATGTGTTCTAAGGCTTTCAAAATGTTTTTATAATGATTCAATCATGCATATATGTATTATGAAGCTATAAAAAAAAAATCATAGTGATTAAATCAAGCATATATGTGTTCTAAAGCTGTAAAAAAAAATTCATAGTGATTCAATCAAGCATGTATGTGTCCTAAAGCTGTTAAAAAAAATTCATAGTGGTTCAATCATTTATATATGGTTTCTATGGCAGTCAAAAAAATTTCATAGTGATTCAATCATGCATATATATGTTCTAAAGCTGTCAACAAATTGTCATAGTGATTCAATCATGCATATATATGTGTTATAAGACTGTCAAAAAAATTATAGTGACTCAATTATGCATATATGTGTTCTAGGGATGTCAAAAAAAGTTTGTTGTGATTCAATCATGCATATACGTGTTCTAAAGATGTCAAACAAATTTCGTAGTGATTCAATCATGCACATATTGTTCTAACGTTGTAAATTTTTTTTTATTATGTTTTAATAATTCATATATGTGTTCTAAGGTTGTCAAAAAAATTTCATAGTGATTCAATCATACGTATAGGTGTTCTAAGTTTATCAAAAAAAATCCATAGTAGTTCAATCATGCATATATGTGTTCTAAGGCTCCCAAAAAAATTTCACAGTGATTCAATCATGCATAAATATGTTCTAAGTTTGTCAAAAAAAATTCATAGTGATTCAGTCATGCATATATGTGTTCTAATGCTGTAAAAAAAATTTAATAGTGGTTCAATCCAGCATATTTGTGTTATAAGGCCATCAAATTTTTTTGTAGTGATTCAATCATGCATATATGTGTTTTAAGGCTGCCAAAAAAAAATCATAATGATTTAATCCTGTATATATGCGTTCTAAGGCTGTTAAAACAATTTCATAGTGATTTATTCATGCATATATGTGTTCTAAGGCTGTCAAAAAAAATTCATAGTGATTCAACCTCGCATATTTGTGTTCTATGGGCGTCAAAAAAATTTCATTGGGATTCAATAATACATATATGTATTCTAAGGCTATCGAATTTTTTTTCTAATGATTCAATCATGCATATATGTATTCTGAAGCTGTAAAAAAAAATTCATAGTGATTAAATCAAGCATATATGTGTTCTAAAGCTATAAAAAAAATCATAGTGATTCAATCATGCATGTATGTGCCCTAAAGCTGTTAAAAAAAATTCATAGTGGTTCAATCATTTATATATGGTTTCTATGGCAGTCAACAAATTGTCATAGGGATTCAATCATGCATATATGTATCCTAAGTCTGTCAAAAAAATTTCATAGTGATTCAATCATTAATATATGTGTTCTAAGGCTGTAAAAAATATTTCGTTGTGATTTAATCATGCATATATGTGTTCTAATGCTGTCAAAAAAATTTCATAGTGATTCAATCTTGCATATATGTGTTCTAAAGCTATTATAAAAATTTCATAGTGATTCAATTATGCAAATATGTGTTCTAAAGCTGTTAAAAAAATTTCATAGTGATTCAGTCACGCATGCATAAGTTCTAAGGTTGTCAAAAATCTTTCATAGTGATTCAAACATGCATATATGTGTTCTAATTTTGTTAAAAACTTTTTATAGTGATTCAATCATGCATATATGTGTTCTAATGTTGTCAAAAAAATTTCATAGTGACTCAATCAAGCATATATGAGTTCTAGTGATGTGAAAAAATTTCATAGTGATTCAATCATGCATATATGTTCTAAAGTTGTCAAGAATATTTCATAGAGATTCAATCATGCATATATGTGTTGTAAATATGTCAAAAAAATCTTAGCGATTCAATTATGCATATATGTGTTCTAAGGCCATCAATTTTTTTTTTAGTGATTCAATCATGTATATATGTGTTCAAAGTCCCTCAAAAAGTTTCATAGTGATTTAATCTTGCAATTATGTGTTCTAAGGATGTCAAAAATATTTCATAGTTTTTCAATCACGCATATATGTGTTCTAAGGCTATAAAAAAAAATTCATAGTGACTCCATCATGCATATATGTGTTCTAAGGCTGTCAAAAGAATTTTATAGTGATTCAATCATGCATATATATGTTCTACGACTGTCAAAAAAAATTCATAGTGATTCAATCATGCATATGTGTTCTAAGGCTATCAAAAAAACTTTGCATCATGTATACATATGTACTAAGGTTGTCTAAATAAATTCCTAGTAATTTTTTCATGAATATATGTGTTCTATGTTCTGTGGCTCTCAAAAAATTTTCAAAGTGATTCAGTCATGCATACATGTGTTCTAAGTTTGTCAAAAAAAATTCATAGTGATTCAGTCAAACATATATGTCTTCTAATGCTCTGAAAAAAATTTCATAGTGGTTCAATCTTGCATATGTGTGTTTTAAGGCCGTCAAAAAAAATTCATAGTGATTTAATCATGCATATGTGTGTTCTAAGGCTGTCAAAAGAATTTGATAGTGATTTAATCATGCATATATGTGTTCTAAGGCTGTCAAAAAAATTTCATAGTGATTTAATCATGCATATATGTGTTTTAAGGCTGTCAAAAAAAATTCATAGTGATTCAATCATTCATATATGTGTTCTAGAAAAAAAATTTTATAGTGATTCAATCATGCATATACGTGTTCTAAGGATATTAAATTTTTTTTATAGTGACTCAATCATGCATATATGTGTTCTAAGGCACTCAAAATTTTTTTATAGTGATTCAATCATGCATAGATATGTTCTAAGGCTGTAAAAAAAATATTCATAGTGATTCAATCATGCATATATATATTCTAAGGCTGTCAAAAAAATTTCATAGGGATTCCACCATGCATATATGTGTTCTACGGCTGTCAAAAAAAAATCATAGTGATTCAATCATGAATATATGTGTTCTAAGTTTGTCAAAAAAAATTCATAGTGAGTCAATCAAGCATATTTGTGTTCCAGGGCTCCTAAAAAAATTCTATTGATTGAATCATGCATATTGGTGTTCTAAGTTTATTAAAAAAAATTCATAGTGGTTTTATCTTGAATATATGTGTTCTAAAGCTCTCAAAAAAAATTCAAAGTGATTTTGTCATGCATATATGTGTTCTAAGTTTGTCAAAAAGAAATTCATAGTGATTCAGTCATGAATATATCTCTTCTATCACTATAAAAAAACATTCAGTGGTTCAATCTTGCATATATTTGCTCTAAGGCCGTAAAAAAAAATTCATAGTAATTCGATCATGCATATATGTGTTCCAAGGCTATCAAAAACTTTTAATAGTGATTCAATCCAGCATATATGTATTTTTAGGCTATCAAAAAAATTTCATAGTCATTCAATCACACGTATAGGTGTTCTAATTTGTCAAAAACAATCCATAGTTGTTCAATCATACACATATGTGTTCAAGGACTGCAAAAAAAAATTCAAAGTTATTCAACCATATGTATATGTGATTCAATCATGCATATATCTATTCAAAGGCTGTCCAAAAAATTTCATAGGGAATCAACCATGCATATGTGTGTTCTAATGGTCTCAAAAAAATTTCATAGGAAATCAATCATGCAAGTATGTGTCCTAAGGCTGTCAAAAAAATGTCATAGGGATTCATTCATGCATATATGTGTTCTACGACTATAAAAAAAAATTTAGTCATTCAATCTTGCAAATATCTGTTCTAAGGCAGTCAAAAAAAATTTATAGTGATTCAATAATGCATATATATGTTCTAAGGTTGTCAAAAAAAATTCATAGTAATTCAATCATGCATATATGTGTTCTAAGGTTGTCAAAAAAACTTCATAGGGATTCAATCATGTATATATGTGTTCTAATGCTGTCAAAAAAAATTTATATTTATTCAATCCTGCATATATATCTTCTAAGTCTGTCAAAAAAATTTCATAGTGATCCAATCATTCATATATGTGTTCTAGGCTTGTCAAAAAAAATTTATAGTGATTCAATAATGCATATATGTGTTCTAAGGCTATCAAAAAAAATTCATGGGGATTTAATCATCAATATATGTGTGCTAAGGCTGTCAAAAATTTTTATTGTGATTCAATCATGCATATACGTGTTCTAAAGTTCTCAAAAAACTTTCATAGAGATTCAATCATGCATGTATATGTTCAAAGGCCATTAAAAAAATTTCATGGGGATTCAATCATGTATATATGTGTCTTAAGGTTGTCAAAAAAATTTCCTAGTAATTCAATCATTCATATATATGTGTTCTAAGGATGTCGAAAAAAATTCAAAGGGATTCAATGATGCATGCATATGTTCTAAGTCTATAAAAAAAAATCATAGGGATTTAATCATGCATATATTTGTGCTAAGGCTGTCCAAAAAATTTCTTAGGGATTCAATCAGGCATATATGTGTTCTAAGGTTGTCAAAAAAATTTCATAGTGATTCAATCTTCCATTTATGTGTTCTAAGGTTGTCAAAAAAAATTTATAGTGTTTCAATCACGCATATATGTGTTCTAAGGTTGTCAAAAAAAGATCATAGTGATTCAATCATGCATACATGTGTTCGAACGGTGTGAAAAAAAATTCATAGTGATTCAATCATGCATATATGTGTTCTAAGGCTGTTAAAAAAATTCATAGTGATTAAATCTTGCATACATGTTGTTGATTCAATCTTGCATATATGTCTTCTCAAACTGTCAAAAAATTTTCAAAGTGATTCAATCATGCATATACGTGTTCTAAGGTTGTAAAAAAAAATTCATAGGGATTCAAACTTGCATATATGTGTTCAAATGCTGTCAAAAAATTTTCATAGTGATTCAATCACGCATATATGTGTTTTAAGGTTGTCAAAAAAATTCATAGGGATTCAATCATGCATATATATTCTAAGGTTGTCAAAAAGATTTTATAATCATTCAATCATACTTATATGTGTTCTAGGGCTGTCAAAAAAAAATATAGTGACTCAATCATGCATATACGTGCTCTAAGGATGTAAAAAAAATTCTTATTGACTCAATCAAGCATATATGTGCTCTAAGGCTGTAAAAAAAAATTCATAGTGATTTACTCATTCATATTTTTGTTCGAAAGATGCCGAAAAAGATTCATAAGGATTCAATCATGCATATATGTGTTCTGAGATTGTGAAAAACGTTTCCTATGGATTCAATCATGCATCTAGGGGTGTCAACAAAATTTCAGTCATTCTATATTGTATATATGTGTTCTAAGGCTATCAAAAAAATTTCATAGGGATTCAATCATGTATATATGTGTTCTAAGGTTGTCAAAAAAAATTCATAGGGATTCAATCATGCATATATGTGTTCTAAGGTTGTCAAAAAATTTCATAGTGATTCAAACATGGATGTATGTGTTTTAAGGTTGTCAAAAAAATTTCATAGGGATTCAATCCTACATATGCATGTTATAAGGCTATCAAAAAAAAGTCAAAGTTATTCATTCATGCATATATGTGTTATAAGCTTGTCAAAAAATTTCATAGTGATTCAATCATCATATATGTATTTTAAGGATGTCAAAAAAAATTCATAGTGATTCAATCTTGTATATATGTCTTTTAAGGCTGTAAAAAAAACTTCATAGTGACTCAATCTTGCATATATGTGTTGTAAGGTTGTCAAAAAAAAATCATAGTGATTAAATAATCAATATATGTGTTCTAAGGTAGTAAAAAAAAATCATTGTGATTCAATCATGCATATATATGTTCTAAGGCTGTCAAAAAAAAAATCATAGTCATTCAATCATGCATATATATGTGTTATAAGGTTGTCAAAAAAATCTCATAGTGATTCAATCATGCATATATGTGTTCTAAGTTGTCAAATTTTTTTTATAGTGATTCAATCATGCATATTTGTGTTCTAAGGCTGTCAAAAAAATGTCATAGTGATTCAATCATGCATATATGTGTTGTAAGGCTGTCTAAAAAATTTCATAGGGATTCAATCATGAATATATGTTCTAAGGTTGTCAAATAAATTTCATAGTGATTCAATACTGCATATAAGTTTTCTAAGGATGTAAAAAAAAAATTATAGGGATTCAAATATGCACATATGTGTTCTAAGGTTGTCAAAAAAATTTCATAGTGATTCTATCATGCAAATATGTGTTCAAAGGTAGTCAAAAAAATTTATAGGGATTCAATCCTGCATATATGTGTTCTAAGGTTGCCAAATTTTTTTTATAGTGAATCAATCATGTATATATGTGTTCTAAGGCTGTCAAAAAAATTTCATAGTGATTCAATCATGCATATATGTGTTCTAAAGTTGTCAAAAAATAATCATAGTGATGGAATCATGCGTATATGTGTTCTAAGGCTGTCAAAAAAATTGCATAGTGATTCAATTTTGCATATATGTGTTTTGAGGCGACAAAATAATCTTTATTGTGATTTAATCTTGCATATATGTGTTATAAGGTCGTCAAAAAAAATTTATAGTCATTCAATCATGCATATATGATTTGTAAGGCTGTCAAAAACATTTTATTAGTGATTTAATCATTCATATATGTGTTCTCATGTTGTAAAAAAAAATTCATAGTGATTTAATCAAGCATATATGTTTTCTAATGCTATAAAAAAAAATTCATAGTGATTCAATCATGCATATTTGTTTTCTATGGCAGTCAAAAAAATTTCATAGTGACTCAATCATGCAATATGTGCTCTAAGGTTGTCAAAAAATTTTTATTGCGATTCAATCATGCATATATGTGTTCTAAGGGTGTCAAAAAAAATTCATAGTGATTCAATTATGCATATGTGTGTTCTAATGTTGTCTAAAAAATTTCATAGGGATTCAATCATGCAAGTATTTGTTCTAAGGCTATCAAAAAAATCATAGGGATTCAATCATGTATATATGTGTTCTACGTTTATCAAAAAAAATTTAGTCATTCAATCTTGAATATATCTGTTCGAAGGCAGTCAAAAAAATTTCATAGTGATTCAGTAATGCATATATATGTTCTAAGGTTGTCAAAGAAAATTTTATAGCCACTCAATCATGCATATATGTGTTCTAAGGTTGTCAAAAAAAACTCTTGGGGATTCAAACAAGTTTATATGTTCTCTAAGGCTGTCAACAAAATTTCAGAGTGATTTAATCATGCATATATTTGTTCTAAGGCCATCAAAATAATTTTATAGTGATTTAACCATAAATATATGTGTTCTAAGTTTGTCAAAAAAATTTCATAGTGATTCAATTTTGCATATTTGTGTTGTAAGGCTGTGAAAAAAATTTCATAGTGATTCAATCATAAATATATGTGTTCTAAGGCTGTCATAAAAATTTTATTGTGATTCAAACCTGCATATATCTGTTTTATTGCAATCAAAAAAATTATATAGTGATTCAATCTTGTATATATTTGTTCTATGGCTGTCAAAATTTTTTTAAAGTGATTCAATCATGCATATATCTGTTCTAAGTTATTAAAAAAACTTCATAGTGATTCAATCATGCATATATGTGTTCTAAGGTTGTGAAAAAAACTATATAGTGGGTAAATAATGCATATATGTGTTCTAAGGCTATCAAAAAATTTTATAGTGATTCAATTATGCATATATGTTCTCAGGTTGTCAAAAATATTTCATAGTGATTCAATCTGGCATATATGCATTCTAAAGCAATCAATTTTTTTTTGTAGTGATTCAATCATGTATATATGTGTTCTAAGGCTAACAAAAAAATTTCATAGTCATTCAATCTTGCATATATGTGTTCTAAGGCCATCAATTTTTTTTATAGTGATTCAATCATGCATATATGTGTTCTAAGGTTATCAAAAAAATTTGATAGTGATTCAATCATGCCTTTATATGGTCTAAGGCTATCAAAAAAATTTGATAGCGATTCAAGGATGCATATATATGTTCTAAGGCTGTCAAAAAAAATTAATCGTCATTCAATCATGGATATATGTGTTGTAAGGGAGTCAAACAAAATTCACAGTGATTCAATCATGCATATATGTGATCTAAGGTAGTCAAAAACATTCATAGTGATTTAATCATGCATATATGTGTTCTGTGGCTATCAAAAAAAGTTCATAGTGACTGAATCACACATATTGGTGTTCTAAGGTTTTCAAAAAAAATTCATAGTGATTCAATCATGGATATATGTGTTCTAAGTTTATAAAAAAAAAAATCATAGTGATTCAATCATGCACATATGTGTTCTAAGGTTGAAAAAAAAACTCAGGGAGATTCAATCATGTTTATATGTGTTCTAAGGTAGTCAAAAAAAATTCATAGTGATTCAATCATGCATATATATGTTCTAAGGCCGTCAAAATAATTTCATAGTGATTCAACCATAAATGTTAGTGTTCTAAGGCTGTAAAAAAAAATTGGTTGTGATTCAATCACACATATATGTGTTCTAAGGCTCTCAAAAAAATTTCAACGTGATTCACTCAGGCATATATGTGTTCTAAGTTTGTCAAAAAAAAATCATTGTGATTCAATCTTGCATATATGTGTTCTAAGGCCATCAAAAAGATTTCATAGCGATCCAATAATAAATATATGTGTTTCAGGCTGTCAAAAAAAATTCATAGTGATTCAATCATTAATATATATGTTTTAGGTCTGTCAAATAAATTTCATAGTGATTCAATCATGCATATATATGTTCTAAGGCTGTCAAAAAATTTTCATAGTGATTCAATCAGGCATATATGTGTTCTATGGCCGTCAAAAAAATTTGTAGTGATTCAATTATGCATATATGTGTTCTAAGGTCGTCAAAATAATTTCATTGTGATTCAATCATGAATATATATGTTCTAAGGCTGTCAAAAAATTTTCAAAGTGATTTAGTCATGCATATGAGTTCTACGTTTGTAAAAAAAAATTTATAGTGATTCAATCATGCGTATATGTGTTCTATGTCTGTCAAAAAAAAATCATAGTGATTCAATCATGCATATGTGTTCTAAGGCCATCAAAAAAATTTCATAGTGATTCAATCATGCATATTTGTGTTCTAAGGTTGTAAAAAAAAATTCATAGTGATTTAATCATGCATATATGTGTTCTAAAGCCGTCAAAAAAATTTCATAGTGATTCAATCATGCATATTTGTGTTCTAAGGCTGTCAAAAAAATTTAATAGTGGTTCAATCATGCATGTATGTCTTTTAAGCCCATCAAAAAAATTCACAGTGATTCAATCACGCATATATGTGTTCTAAGGAAGTCAAAAAAAAAATCATTGTGATTCAATCAAGCATATATGTTCTAAGGTTTTCAAAAAAAATTCACAGTGATTCAATCATACATATATGTCTTCTAAGGCTATCAAAAAAATTTCATAGTGATTCAATGTTGCAAATACGTGTTATATGGTCGTCAAAAAAATTTCATAGTGATTTAATCATGCATATATGTGTTCTACGATTATCAAATTTTTTTTTATAGTGATTCAATCATTAATATATGTGCTCCAAGGCTGTCAAAAAAATTTTATAGTGATTTAATCATGCATATATGTGTTCTAAGATTGTCAAAAAAAATTCATAGTGATTCAATCATGCATATATGTGTTCTAACGCTGTCCAAAAAAAATAATAGTGACTCAATCTTGCATATATGTGTTCCATGGTTGTGAAAAAAAATTCAAAGTGAGTCAATCATGAATATATATGTTCTACGATTGTCAAAAAAAATTCATAGTTATTTAATCATGGATATATATGTTCTACAGCTGTAAAAAAAAATTCATAGTGATTCAATCATTAATATATGTGTTATAAGGTTGTGAATTTTTTTATAGTGATTTAATCACTAATATGTGTGTTATAAGGCTGTCAAAAAATTTTCTTAGTGATTCAATCATGCTTATATGTGTTCAAAGTTTTCAAAAAAAATTCCTAGTGATACAATCATGCATATATATTATCGAAGGCTGTCAATAAAAATTCATAGTGATTCAATCATGCATATATGTGTTTTAAGTTGTTAAAAAAAATTTATCATGATTCAATCATGCTTATTGGTGTTATACAGTTGTCAAAAAAAATTCATTGTGATTCAATCATGCATATATGTGTAATAAGGCTGTCAAAAAAATGTCATAGTGATTCAATCAGTAATATATGTGTTCTAAGGTTGCCAAAATTTTTTTATGGTAATTCAATCATGCATATATGTGTACTAAGGTGTCAAATTTTTTTTATAGTGATTAAATCATGCATATATATGTTCTAAGGCTACAAAAAAAATGTATAGAGATTAAATCTTGCATACATTTGTTGTAGTGCTGTCTAAAAAAACTCATAGTGATTCAATCTTGTATATATCTGTTCTATGGTTGTCAAAAAAAATTATAGTCATTCAATCATGCATATATTTGTTCTAAGGTATTTCAAAAAACCTCATAGTCATTCAATCATGCATATATGTGTTCTAAGTCTGTCAAAAAAATTTCAAAGTGATTCTATCATTCATATATGAGTCCTAAGTTTGTCAAAAAAAATTCATAGTGATTCAATCATGCATATATGTGTTCTAATTTTGTCAACAAAACTTCATAGTGATTCAATTATGCTTATATCTGTTCTAAAACTGTCAAAAAAATTTCATAGTGATTTAATCATACATATATGTGTTCTAAGGCTGTAAAAAACAATCATAGTTATTCAATCATGCAAATATGTGTTCTAAGGCCGTCAAAAGAATTTCATAGTAATTGAATCATATATATATGTGTTCTATGGCAGTCAATTTTTTTTTATTGTGATTCAATCTTGCATATATTTGTTCTATGACTGCAAAAAAAACTTCATAGTGATTCAATCATGCATATATGTGTTCTATTGCTGTCAAAAAAAATTCATTGCGATTAAATCATACGTATATGTGTTCAAAGTTTATAAAAAAAAAAATCATAGTGATTCAATCTTACATATATGTCTTTTGTTGCTGTCAAAAAAATTCATAGTGATTCAATCATGCATATATGTGTTCTCAGGCTGTCAAAAAAATTTCAAAGTGATTCAGTCATGCATATATGTTCTAAGGCTATAAAAAAAAATTCGTAATGATTTAGTCGAGCATATATGTGTTCTAAGGCTGTCAAAAACATTTCATAGTGATTCAATCATGCATATATGTGTTTTAAGGCCATCAAAAAAATTCGTACTGATTCAATCATGCACATATGTGTTCTATAGCTGCCAAAAAAAATTCATAGTGATTCAATCATGCATATATATGTTCTCTTGCTGTAAAAAAAATTTCATAGTGATTTAATCATGCATATATGTGGTTTAAAATTATCCAAAAAATTTCATAGTGATTCAATAATGGATATATTTGTTCTAAGGCTGCAAAAAGATTTCATAGTGACTTAATCATGCAAATATGTGTTCTGAGGCTGTAAAAAAAAAATTAATGTGATTCAATAATGAATACATGTGTTCTAAGGCTCTCAAAAAAATTTCATAGTGAATGAATCATGCACATTGGTTTTCTAAAGTACATAAAAAAATATCATTGTGATTCAATCATGCGTATATGTGTTCTAAGTTTATTAAAAAAAATCATAGTGATTCAATCACGCATATATGTCTTCTAATGTTGTGAAAAGTATTTCATATTGATTCAATCATGTATATGTGTTCTAAGACCATCAAAAAAATTTCATAGTGATTCAATCATGCTTATATGTGTTCTAAGGTCGTCAATTTTTTTTTATGGTGATTCAACCATGCATATATGTGTTCTAAGTTCAACAAAAAATTTTCATAGTGATTGAATCATGCATATAGTTGTTCTAAGGCTGTCAAAAAAAAATCATAAGGATTGAATCTTGTATATAGGAGTTATAAGGCTCTCAAAAACAATCATAGTGATTCAATCATGCATATATGTGTTGAAAGTTTATAAAAAAAAATCATAGTGATTGAATCATGTATATAGGTGATCTAAGGGTGTAAAAAAAATTCATTGTGATTCAATCATTCATATATGTGTTCTAATGCTATAAAAAAAATCATAGAGATTCAATCACGCATGTATGTGTTCTAATGCTGTCAAAATTTTTTTTATTGTGGTTTGATCTTGGATATATATGTTCTAAGTTTATCAAATAAAATTAATAGTGATTCAATAACGCATATTTGTGTTCTAATGCTGTACAAAAAAATTCACAGTGATTCAATCAGGCATATATGTCTTCTAAGCCTCTAAAAAAAAATTCAAAGTGATTCAGTCATGCATTTATGAATTCTAAGTTTGTCAAAAAAAAATCATAGTGATTTAGTCATTCATATATGTGTCTAAGGAAGTTCAAAGATTTTCATAGTGATTCAGTCATGCATATAAGTGTTCTAAAGGTGTCAAAAAAATTTCATAGTGATTGAATCATGCATATATGTGTTCTAAGGCTGTCAAATAAATTTCATAGTGATTCAATAATGCATATATGTGTTTTAATGTTGTCAACAAAAAACCATAGTGATTCAACATTGGATATATGTGTTCTAAGTTTATAAAAAAAAATTCATAGTGATTCAATCATGCATATCTGCATTATAATGTTGTCAAAAAAAATTTATAGTGATTCAATCATTCATATATGTGTTTTAAGGCTCTCAAAAAATTTCAAAGTGATTCAGTCATGCATATTCGCATTCTAAGTTTGTCAAAAAAAATCATAGTGATTTAGTGATGCATATATGTGTTCTAAGTCTGTCAAAAAAATATCATAGTGGTTCAATCATGCATATATGTGTTCTAAGGAAGTAAAAAAAACTTTACAGGGATTCAATCATGCATATATGTGTTCTAAGGCTATCAAAAAAATCTCATAGTGATTCAATCATGCACATGTGTGTTTTAAGGTTGTCAAAATTTTTTTATAGTGATTCATTCATGCATATGTGTTCTAAGACCGTAAAAAAAAATCATCGTGATTCAATAATGCATATATGTATTCTATGGTGGTAAAAAAAAAATCATAGGGATTCAATCATGCATATATGTTTTCTAAGGGTGTCAAAAAAAATTCATTATGATGCAATCATGCATGTATGCATTCTAAGACCATCAAAAAAATTTCATTGTTATTCAATCATGCATATATGTGTTCTAAGTTTGTCAAAAAAAATTCATTGTGATTCAATCATGCATATATATGTTCTAAACGTTTCAAAAAAAATTCATAGTGATTCAATCATGAATATATGTGTTCTAAGGCTGTAAAAAAAAAATCATAGTTATTCAATCATGCATATATGTGTTCTAACATTGTAAAAAAAAAGTCATAGTGATTCAAAAATATATACACATATTCTAAGGCTCTCAAAAAATTTTATAGTGATTGAATCATGAATATAAGTTTTCTATGGTATTTAAAAAAATTTAATTGCGATTCAATCATACGTATATGTGTTCTAAGTTTATCAAAAAAAAATAAGAGGGATTCAATCATTCATATATGTCTTTTAATGCTGTCAAAAAAAATTCTTAGTGATTCAATCATCCATATATTCTACAGCTGTCAAAAAAATTTCAAAGTGATTCAGTCATGCATATATGTTCTAAGGCTATCAAAAAAAATCATAATGATTTAGTGGAGCATATATGTCTTCTAAGGCTGTCAAAAAATTTTCATAGTGATTTAATGATGCATATATGTGTTCTAAGGCCATCAAAAAAAATTTGTAGTGATTCAATCATGCATATGTGTTCTATGGCTGCAAAAAAAAACTTCATAGTGATTCAATCATGCATATTTGTGTTCTATTGCTGTCAAAAATATTTCATAGTGATTCAATCATGCATATATATGTTCTAAGGTTGTCAAAAAAAATTCATAGTTATTCAATCATGCATATATGTGTTCTATGGCTGTCAAAAAAATGTCAGTGATTCAAACATGCTTACATGTATACTAAGGGTCTCAAAAAAATTTCATAGCGATTGAATCATGCATATAAGTGTTCTATGGCCGTCAAAAAAATTCATAGTGATTCAATTATGCATATATGTGTTCTAAGGCTGTCAAAATAATTTCATTGTGATTCAATCATGCATATATAGGTTCTAAGGCTGTCAAAAAATTTTCAAAGTGATTTAGTCATGCATATGAGTTCTACGTTTGTAAAAAAAAAATTATAGTGATTCAATCATGCGTATATGTGTTCTATGGCTGTCAAAAAAAAATCATAGTGATTCAATCATGCATATATGTGTTCTAAGGCCATCAAAAAAATTTCATAGTGATTCAATCATGCATAATTGTGTTCTAAGGTTGTCAAAAAAAATTCATAGTGATTCAATCATGCATATATGTGTTCTAAGGCCATCAAAAAAATTTCATAGTGATTCAATCATGCATAATTGTGTTCTAAGGTTGTCAAAAAAAATTCATAGTGATTTAATCATGCATATATGTGTTCTAAAGCCGTCAAAAAAATTTCATAGTGATTCAATCATGCATATTTGTGTTCTAAGGCTGTCAAAAAAATTTAATAGTGGTTCAATCATGCATGTATGTCTTTTAAGCCCATCAAAAAAATTCACAGTGATTCAATCACGCATATATGTGTTCTAAGGAACTAAAAAAAAAAATCATTGTGATTCAATCAAGCATATATGTTTTAAGGTTTTCAAAAAAAATTCACAGTGATTCAATCATACATATATGTCTTCTAAGCCTATCAAAAAAATTTCATAGTGATTCAATGTTGCAAATACGTGTTATATGGTCGTCAAAAAATTTTCATAATGATTTAATCATGCATATATGTGTTCTACGATTGTCAATTTTTTTTTATAGTGATTCAATCATTAATATATGTGCTCTAAGGCTGTCAAAAATTTTTTATAGTGATTCAATCATGCATATATGTGTTCTAAGATTGTCAAAAAAAATTCATAGTGATTCAATCATGCATATATGTGTTCTAACGCTGTCCAAAAAAAATAATAGTGACTCAATCTTGCATATATGTGTTCTATGGTTGTGAAAAAAAATTCACAGTGAGTCAATCATGAATATATATGTTCTACGATTGTCAAAAAAAAATCATAGTTATTTAATCATGGATATATATGTTCTAAGGCTGTCAAAAAAAATTCATAGTGATTCAATCAGTAATATATGTGTTCTAAGGTTGCCAAAATTTTTTTATGGTAATTCAATCATGCATATATGTGTACTAAGGTGTCAAAAATTTTTTATAGTGATTAAATCATGCATATATATGTTCTAAGGCTATAAAAAAAAATGTATAGAGATTAAATCTTGCATACATTTGTTGTAGTGCTGTCTAAAAAATTTCATAGTGATTCAATCTTGTATATATCTGTTCTATGGCTGTCAAAAAAATTATAGTCATTCAATCATGCATATATTTGTTCTAAGGTATTTCAAAAAACCTCATAGTCATTCAATCATGCATATATGTGTTCTAAGGCTGTAAAAAAAAATTCAAAGTGATTCTATCATTCATATATGAGTCCTAAGTTTGTCAAAAAAAATTCATAGTGATTCAATCATGCATATATGTGTTCTAATTTTGTCAACAAAACTTCATAGTGATTCAATTATGCTTATATATGTTCTAAAACTGTCAAAAAAATTTCATAGTGATTTAATCATACATATATGTGTTCTAAGGCTGTAAAAAACAATCATAGTAATTCAATCATGCAAATATGTGTTCTAAGGCCGTCAAAAGAATTTCAAAGTAATTGAATCATATATATATATATATATGTGTTCTATGGCAGTCAAAAATTTTTTATAGTGATTCAATCTTGCATATATTTGTTCTATGACTGCAAAAAAAACTTCATAGTGATTCAATCATGCATATATGTGTTCTATTGCTGTCAAAAAAATTTCATAGTGATTCAATTATGCATATATGTGTTCTAAGGTTGTCAAAAAAATTTCATAGTTATTCAATCATACATATATGTGTTCTAAGGCTGTAAAGAAAAAATCATAGTGAGTCAATCATGCATACATGTGTTCTAAGGGTCTCAAAAAAATTTCATAGCGATTAAATCATGCATATAAGTTTTCTAAGGTATTTAAAAAAAATCATTGCGATTAAATCATACGTATATGTGTTCTAAGTTTATAACAAAAAAAATCATAGTGATTCAATCATGCATATATGCCTTTTATTGCTGTCAAAAAAATTCATAGTGATTCAATCATGCATATATGTGTTCTCAGGCTGTCAAAAAAATTTCAAAGTGATTCAGTCATGCATATATGTTCTAAGGCTATCAAAAAAATTTCGTAATGATTTAGTCGAGCATATATGTGTTCTAAGGCTGTCAAAAAAATTTCGTAGTGATTCAATCATGCAAATATGTGTTTTAAGGCCATCAAAAAAATTCGTACTGATTCAATCATGCACATATGTGTTCTATGGCTGCCAAAAAAAAATCATAGTGATTCAATCATGCATATATATGTTCTCTTGCTGTAAAAAAAATTTCATAGTGATTTAATCATGCATATATGTGGTCTAAAATTATCCAAAAAATTTCATAGTGATTCAATAATGGATATATTTGTTCTAAGGCTGCAAAAAGATTTCATAGTGATTTAATCATGCAAATATGTGTTCTGAGGCTGTAAAAAAAAAATTAATGTGATTCAATAATTTATACATGTGTTCTAAAGCTCTCAAAAAAAATTCATAGTGAATGAATCATGCACATTGGTTTTCTAAAGTACATAAAAAAATATCATTGTGATTCAATCATGCGTATATGTGTTCTAAGTTTATTAAAAAAAATCATAGTGATTCAATCACGCATATATGTCTTCTAATGTTGTGAAAAGTATTTCATATTGATTCAATCATGTATATGTGTTCTAAGACCATCAAAAAAATTTCATAGTGATTCAATCATGCTTATATGTGTTCTAAGGTCGTCACTTTTTTTTTATGGTGATTCAACCATGCATATATGTGTTCTAAGTTCAACAAAAAAATTTCATAGTGATTGTATCATGCATATAGTTGTTCTAAGGCTGTCAAAAAAAATCATAAGGATTGATTCTTGTATATAGAAGTTATATAGCTCTCAAAAACAATCATGGTGATTCAATCATGCATATATGTGTTCAAAGTTTATAAAAAAAAATCATAGTGATTGAATCATGTATATAGGTGATCTAAGGGTGTAAAAAAAATTCATTGTGATTCAATCATTCATATATGTGTTCTAATACTATAAAAAAAATTATAGATATTCAATCACGCATGTATGTGTTCTAATGCTGTCAAAAAAATTTTTATTGTGGTTTGATCTTGGATATATATGTTCTAAGTTTATCAAATAAAATTAATAGTGATTCAATAACGCATATTTGTGTTCTAATGCTGTACAAAAAAATTCACAGTGATTCAATCAGGCATATATGTCTTCTAAGCCTCTAAAAAAAAATTCAAAGTGATTCAGTCATGCATTTATGAATTCTAAGTTTGTCAAAAAAAAATCATAGTGATTTAGTCAATTATATATGTGTCTAAGGAAGTTCAAAGATTTTCATAGTGATTCAGTCATGCATATAAGTGTTCTAAAGGTGTCAAAAAAATTTCATAGTGATTGAATCATGCATATATGTGTTCTAAGGCTCTCAAATAAATTTCATAGTGATTCAATAATGCATATATGTGTTTTAATGTTGTCAACAAAAAACCATAGTGATTCAACATTGGATATATGTGTTCTAAGTTTATAAAAAAAAAATCATAGTGATTCAATCATGCATATCTGCGTTATAATGTTGTCAAAAAAAATTTATAGTGATTCAATAATTCATATATGTGTTTTAAGGCTCTCAAAAAATTTCAAAGTGATTCAGTCATGCATATTCGCATTCTAAGTTTGTCAAAAAAAAATCATAGTGATTTAGTGATGCATATATGTGTTCTAAGTCTGTCAAAAAAATATCATAGTGGTTCAATCATGCATATATGTGTTCTAAGGAAGTAAAAAAAACTTTACAGGGATTCAATCATGCATATATGTGTTCTAAGGCTATCAAAAAAATCTCATAGTGATTCAATCATGCACATGTGTGTTTTAAGGTTGTCAAAATTTTTTTATAGTGATTCATTCATGCATATGTGTTCTAAGACCGTAAAAAAAAAATCATCGTGATTCAATCATGCATATATGTATTCTATGGTGGTAAAAAAAAAATCATAGGGATTCAATCATGCATATATGTTTTCTAAGGGTGTCAAAAAAAAATTCATTGTGATGCAATCATGCATATATGCATTCTAAGACCATCAAAAAAATTTCATTGTGATTCAATCATGCATATATGTGTTCTAAGTTTGTCAAAAAAAATTCATTGTGATTCAATCATGCATATATATGTTCTAAACGTTTCAAAAAAAAATCATAGTGATTCAATCATGCATATATGTGTTCTAAGGCTATAAAAAAAAATTCATAGTTATTCAATCATGCATATATGTGTTCTAACATTGTAAAAAAAAAATCATAGTGATTAAAAAATGTATACACGTATTCTAAGGCTCTCAAAAAAAAATTATAGTGATTGAATCATGAATATAAGTTTTCTATGGTATTTAAAAAAATTTAATTGCGATACAATCATACGTATATGTGTTCTAAGTTTATCAAAAAAAAATCAGAGTGATTCAATCATTCATATATGTCTTTTAATGTTGTAAAAAAAATTTCTTAGTGATACAATCATCCATATATTCTAAGGCTGTCAAAAAAATTTCAAAGTGATTCAGTAATGCATATATGTTCTAAGGCTATCAAAAAAAAATCATAATGATTTAGTGGAGCATATATGTGTTCTAAGGCTGTCAAAAAAATTTTATAGTGATTTAATGATGCATATATGTGTTCTAAGGCCATCAAAAAAAATTTGTAGTGATTCAATCATGCATATATGTGTTCTATGGCTGCAAAAAAAAACTTCATAGTGATTCAATCATGCATATTTGTGTTCTATTGCTGTCAAAAATATTTCATAGTGATTCAATCATGCATATATATGTTCTAAGGTTGTCAAAAAAAATTCATAGTTATTCAATCATGCATGTATGTGTTCTAATGCTGTCAAAAAAATTACATAGTTATTCAATGATGTATATATGCGTTCTAAGGCTGTCAAAAAAAATTCAATATAATTCATATATGTTTTCTGAGGCCTACTTAAAGATTTTATAGTGATTTAATCATGCATATAAGTGTTGTAAGGCTGTAAAAAAAAATCATAGTGATTCAATCATGCATACATGTGTTCCAAGGCGGTCAAAAAATTTTTAGAGCGATTCAATCATGTATGTTTGTGTTCCAAGGCTGTCAAAAAAAAGTTATAGTGATTCAATCTTGCATATATGTGTTATAAGGCTGTCAAAAAAATTTTATTGTGATTCAATCAAGCATACATGTGTTCTAAGGTTGTCAAAATTTTTTTATAGTTATTCAATCAAGGAGATATGTGTTCTAACGCTGTCAAAAAATTTTCATAGTGATTCAAACAAGCAAATATGTGTTCTAAGGCTGTCAAAAAATTTCATAGCGATTCATTTTAGCATATATGTGTTCTATGATTGTCAAAAAAAATTCATAGTGATTCAATCACGCATATATGTGTTCTACGAATGTCAAAAAAATTTCTTAGTGATTCAATCATGCATATATATGTTCAAGGCCGTAAAAAAAAAATCATAGTGATTCAATCATTAATATATGTGTTCTAAGGCTGTCAAAGAAATTTCGTAGTGATTTAATCATTAATATATGTGTTCTTAGGCTGTCAACAAAATTTCATAGTGACTCAATCATGTATATTTGTGTTTTAAGACTGTCAAAAAAATTTCAAGTTGATTCAATCATGCATATATGTGTTCTAAGGTTGTCAAAAATATTACATAGTGATTCATTCATGTAGATATGTGTTAAGGCTGTCAAACAAATTTCATAGTGATTTAATCATGCATATATGTGTTCTAAGGTTGTCAAAAAAAAAATCATAGTGATACAATCATACATGTTTGTGTTTTAAGGCTGTCAAAAAAAAATTATTGTTATTTAATCAACCACATATGTGTTATAACGTTGAAAAAAAAATCATAGGGATTCAATCAGGCATATATGTGGTCTAAGGTTGTCAAAAAAAATTCATATGGTTTCAATCTTGCATATATGTGTTCTAATGCTGTCAAAAAAAAATTCATTGGGATTCAATCATGCAATTATGTGTAATAAGACTGTCAAAAAAAATTTATAGCGATTCAATCATGCATGTTGGTGTTCTAAGGCAGTCAAAAAAAATTTATAGGGATTCAATCTTGCATATATATGTTCTAAGGCTGTCAAATTTTTTTTATAGTGATTCAATCATGCATATATGTGTTCTTAGGCTGTCAAAATTTTTTTATACCAATTCAATCATGCATATGTATTTTAAGGCTGTCAAAAAATTCACAGTTACTCAATCATTAATATATGTGATCTAAGGTTGTAAAAACATTCATTTTGATTTAATCATGCAAAACTTCTTCTAAGGTTATCAAAAAATTTTTATAGTGATTCAATCATCCATATATGTGTTCTAAGCTATAAAAAAATGTATAGCAATTCAATCAAGCATATATGTGTTCCAAGATTGTCAAAAAAAATTCATTGTGATTCAATCATGCATATATGGGTCCTAAGGCTGTCAAAAAAGTTTCATAGTGATTCAATCATCCATATATGTGTTCTAAGGCTGTCAAAAAAATTTTAGAGTGATTCAATCTTGCATATATATGTTCTAATATGTTTAAAAAATTTGCATAGTGATTCAATCATGCATACATGTGTTTTACGATTGTCAAAAAAAAATTCATAGTGATTCAATCATTCAAATTTCATAGCGATTGAATCATGCATATAAGTTTTCTAAGGTATTAAAAAAAAATTCATTGCGATTAAATCATATGTATATGTGTTCTAAGTTCATAAAAAAAAAATCATAGTGATTCAATCATGCATATATGTCTTTTAGTGCCGAAAAAAAAAATCATAGTAATTCAATCATGCATTTATGTGTTCTAAAGTTGTCAAAAAAAATTCACAGTGATTCAGTCATGCATATATGTTCTAAGGCTATAAAAAAAATTCATCATGATTTAGTCGAGCATATATGTGTTCTAAGGCTGTAAAAAAAATTTCATAGTGATTCAATCATGCATATATGTGTTTTAAGGCCATCAAAAAAAATTTGTACTGATTCAATCTTGCACATATGTGTTTTATGGCTGCCAAAAAAAAATCATAGTGATTCAATCATGCATATATGTGTTCTATTGCTGTCAAAACAATTTAATAGTAATTTAATCATGCATATATGTGTTCTAAAATTATCCAAAAAATTTCATAATGATTCAATAATGGATATATCGGTTCTAAGGCTGTCATAGTGATATAATCATGCAAATATGTGTTCTGAGGCTGTAAAAAAAATTTGATGTGATTCAATAAAGAGTACATGTGTTCTAAGGCTCTAAAAAAAAATTCATAGTAATTGAATCAAGCATATAGGTTTTCTATAGTACGTAAAAAAATATCATTCTGATTCAATCATGCATATATGTGTTCTATGTTTATTAAAAAAAATCATAGTGATTCAATCATGTATATGTGTTCTAAGACCATCAAAACAATTTCATAGTGATGCAATCACGCTTATATGTGTTCTAAGGCCGTCAAATTTTTTTTTATGTTGATTCAACCATGCATTTATGTGTTCTAAGTTCATCAAAAAAATTTCATAGTGATTGAATCATGCATATAGTTGTTCTAAGCTTGTCAAAAAAAACTCATAAGGATTGAATCTTGTATATAGAAGTTATATGGCTCTCAAAAAAAATCATAGTGATTCAATCATGCATATATGTGTTCTAAGTTTATAAAAAAAAAGTCATAGTGATTGAGTCAAGTATATAGGTGTTCTAAGGGTGTAAAAAAAATTCATTGTGATTCAATCATTCATATATGTGTTCTAATGCTATAAAAAAAATCATAGTGATTCAGTCACGCAAGTATGTGTTCTAATGCTATCAATTTTTTTTTTATTGTGGTTCGATCTTGGATATATATGTTCTAAGTTTATCAAATAAAATTAATAGTGATTCAATAACGCATATTTGTGTTCTAATGTTGTAAAAAAAAATTCACAGTGATTCAATCATGCATATATGTCTTCTAAGCCTCTCAAAAAAAATTCAAAGTGATTCAGTCATGCATTTATGAATTCTAAGTTTGTCAAAAAAAAATCATAGTGATTTAGTCATGCATATATGTGTCTAAGGAAGTCCAAAGATTTTCATAGTGATTCAGTCATGCATATAAATGTTTTAAAGGTGTCAAAAAAATTTCATACTGATTGAATCATGCATATATGTGTTCTAAGGCTGTCAAATAAATTTCATAGTGATTTAATCATGCATATATGTGTTTTAATGTTGTCAACAAAAATTCATAGTGATTCAACATTGGATATATGTGTTCTAAGTTTATCAAAAAAAAATCATAGTCATTCAATCATGCATATCTGTGTTCTAATGCTGTAAAAAAAAAATTATAGTGATTCAATCATTCATATATGTGTTCGAAGGCTCTAAAAAAAAATTCAAAGTGATTCAGTCATGCATATTCGCATTCTAAGTTTGTCAAAAAAAAATCATAGTGATTTAGTGAAGCATATATGTGTTCTAAGTCTGTCAAAAAAAATTCTTAGTGGTTCAATCATGCATATATGTGTTCTAAGGAAGTCAAAAAAACTTTATAGGGATTCAATCATGCATATATTTGTTCTAAGGCTGTAAAAAAAAATTCATAGTGATTCAATCACGCACATTTGTGTTTTAAGGCTGTCAAACATTTTTTATAGTTATTTATTCATGGATATATGTGTTCTAAGACCGTAAAAAAAAATCATAGTGATTCAATCATGCATATATGTATTCTATGGTGGTAAAAAAAATTCATAGGGATTCAATCTTGCATATATGTGTTCTAAGGGTGTCAAAAAAAAAATTCATAGTGATGCAATCATGCATATATATATTCTAAGACCATAAAAAAAATTTCATTGTGATTCAATCTTGCATATATGTGTTCTAAGGTTGTCAAAAAAAA
Source organism: Nuphar pumila (assembly GCF_984573655.1). Lineage (NCBI taxonomy): Eukaryota > Viridiplantae > Streptophyta > Magnoliopsida > Nymphaeales > Nymphaeaceae > Nuphar > Nuphar pumila. Next base: position 76,147,161 of record NC_143259.1, on the reverse strand, counting down.
TTCATTGTGATTCAATCATTCATATATATGTTCTAAAGGTTTAAAAAAAAATCATAGTGTTTCAATCATGCATATATGTGTTCTAAGGCTGTCAAAAAAATTTCATAGTGATTCAATCATGCATATATGTGTTCTAAGGCTGTCAAAAAAATTTCATAGTAATTCAAACATGCATATATGTGTTCTAATGTAGTGAAAAAACTTTCATAGTGATTGAGTCATGCATATATGTGTTCTAAGGTTGTTAAAAAAAATTCATAGTGATTTAGTCATGCATATACCAGTTCTAATGCTGTCAAAAAAATTTAACAGTGATTCAATCAAGCATATAAGAGTTCTAAGTCACTCAAAAAAAATTCAAATTGATTGAGTCATGCTTATATGTGTTCTAATGCTGTCAAACATATTTCATTGTGATTCAATCATGCATATATGTGTTCTAATGCGGTAAAAAAAATTTCATAGTGATTCAATCTTGGATATATGTGTTCTAAGTTTATATAAAAAAAAATCATAGTGATTCAATCATACATATCTGTGTTCTAATGCTGTCCAAAAATTTTCAAAGTGATTCAGTCATGCATATATGCGTTCTAAGTTTGTAAAAAAAAAATGATAGTGATTCAATCATTAAAATATGTGTTCTAAGAAAGCAAAAAAAAAATTATAGCGATTCAATCATGCGTATATATGTTCTAAGGCTCTAAAAAAAAATTCATACTGATTCAATCATGCACATATGTGTCCTAAGGCTGTCAAAAAAATTTCATAGTGATTCAATCATGCATATATGTGCTCTAAGGTTGTCAAAAAAATTTTATAGTGATTCAATCATGCATATATGTGTTCTATGGTTGTCAAAAAGAAATCATAGGGATTCAATCATGCATATATGTGTTCTAAGGCCATCAAAGAAATTTCATTGTGATTCAATCATGCATATATTTTTTCTAAGGCCGACAAAAAAATTTCTTAGTGATTCAATCATGCATATATGTGTTCTAAGGCTTTCAAAAAAATTTCATAGTGATTCAATCCAACATATATATGTTTTAAAGTTGTAAAATTTTTTTTATAGCGATTCATTCTTGCATATACGTGTTCTAAGGCTGTCAAAAAAAAATTATAGTGATTCAATCAAGCATAAATGTATTCTAAGGCTGTCAATTTTTTTTTATAGAGATTCAATCATGCATATATGTGGTCTAAGGATGTCAAAAAAAAATCATAGTAATTTAATCATGCTTATATCCGTTCTAAAACTGTCAAAAAAAATTCATAGTGATTTAATCATACATATATTTGTTTTAAGGCTGTAAAAAAAAAATCATAGTTATTCAATCATGCAAATATGTGTTCTAAGGCCATCAAAAGAATTTCATAGTAATTGAAACATGCATATATGTGTTCTAAGGCAATCAAAAAATTTGATAGTGATTCAATCATGCATATATGTGTTCTATGGTTATCAACAAAATTTCATAGTGATTCAATCATGCATGTATGTGTTCTAATGCTGTCAAAAAATTGCATAGTGATTCAATCATGCATATATGTTTTAAGTTGTTAAAAATATTTCATATTGATTCAATCAGGCATATATGTGTTCTATGGCTGTCAAAAAAAATTTATAGTGATTTAATCATGCATATATGTGTTCTAAGATTATAAAAAAACTTTTATAGTGATTCAATCATGGATATATGTATTCTAAGGTCGTCAAAAAAATTTCAAAGCTATTTATCATGCATATATGTGTTCTAAGGCTGTAAAAATAATTTTATAGTGATTCAATCATGCATACATGTTTTCTAAGGCCGTCAAAATTTTTTTATAGCATAAAAATCGTTAATATATGTGATTTAAGTTTGTCAAAAAATTGTCATAGTGATTCAATCATTAATATATGTGTTCTAAGGCTGTCAAAAAAATTTCATAGTGATTAATTCATGAATATATACGTTCTAAAGATGTCAAAAAAAATTCAAAGTGAGTCAGTCATGCATGTATGTGTTCTAAGTTTTAAAAAAAAAATCATAGTGATTTAAACATGCAAATATGTGTTCTAAGGCTGTCAAAAAAATTACATAGTGATTCAATCTTGCATATATGTCTTTCAAGGCCGTCAAAAATATTTTAGTGATTTAATCATGCATATATGCATTCTAAGGCTGTAAAAACAAATTCATAGTGATTCAATCATGCATATATGTGTGTTGCTGTTGTCAAAAAAATTTCATAGTGATTTAATCAAGCATATATCTGTTGTAAGGTTGTCATAAAAGTTTCAGAGTGATTCTGTCATCCATATATGTGTTCTAAGTTTGTCAAAAAAAATTCAAAGTGATTCAATCATGCATATATGTGTTCTAATGCTGTAAAAAAAAATTACATAGTTATTCAATGATGTATGTATGCGTTCTAAGGCTGTCAAAAAAAATTCAATATAATTCATATATGTTTTCTGAGGCCTACTTAAAGATTTTATAGTGATTTAATCATGCATATAAGTGTTGTAAGGCTGTAAAAAAAAATCATAGTGATTCAATCATGCATACATGTGTTCCAAGGCGGTCAAAAAAAATTTAGAGCGATTCAATCATGTATGTTTGTGTTCCAAGGCTGTCAAAAAAAAGTTATAGTGATTCAATCTAGCATTTATGTGTTATAAGGCTGTCAAAAAAATTTTATTGTGATTCAATCAAGCATACATGTGTTCTAAGGTTGTCAAATTTTTTTTATAGTGATTCAATCAAGGAGATATGTGTTCTAAGGCTGTCAAAAAATTTTCATAGTGATTCAATCAAGCAAATATGTGTTCTAAGGCTGTCAAAAAATTTCATAGCGATTCATTTTAGCATATATGTGTTCTATGATTGTCAAAAAAAATTCATAGTGATTCAATCACGCATATATGTGTTCTACGAATGTCAAAAAAATTTCTTAGTGATTCAATCATGCATATATATGTTCAAGGCCGTAAAAAAAAAATCATAGTGATTCAATCATTAATATATGTGTTCTAAGGCTGTCAAAGAAATTTCATAGTGATTTAATCATTAATATATGTGTTCTTAGGCTGTCAACAAAATTTCATAGTGACTCAATCATGTATATTTGTGTTTTAAGGCTGTCAAAAAAAATTCAAGTTGATTCAATCATGCATATATGTGTTCTAAGGTTGTCAAAAATATTACATAGTGATTCATTCATGTAGATATGTGTTAAGGCTGTCAAACAAATTTCATAGTGATTTAATCATGCATATATGTGTTCTAAGGTTGTCAAAAAAAAAATCATAGTGATACAATCATACATGTTTGTGTTCTAAGGCTGTCAAAAAAAAATTATTGTGATTTAATCAACCATATATGTGTTATAACGTTGTAAAAAAAAATCATAGGGATTCAATCAGGCATATATGTGTTCTAAGGTTGTCAAAAAAAATTCATATGGTTTCAATCTTGCATATATGTGTTCTAATGCTGTCAAAAAAAAATTCATTGGGATTCAATCATGCAATTATGTGTAATAAGACTGTCAAAAAAAATTTATAGCGATTCAATCATGCATGTTGGTGTTCTAAGGCAGTCAAAAAAATTTTATAGGGATTCAATCTTGCATATATATGTTCTAAGGCTGTCAAATTTTTTTTATAGTGATTCAATCATGCATATATGTGTTCTTAGGCTGTCAAAATTTTTTTATACCAATTCAATCATGCATATGTGTTTTAAGGCTGTCAAAAAATTCACAGTTACTCAATCATTAATATATGTGATCTAAGGCTGTAAAAAAATTCATTGTGATTTAATCATGCAAAACTTCTTCTAAGGTTATCAAAATTTTTTTATAGTGATTCAATCATCCATATATGTGTTCTAAGCTATAAAAAAAATGTATAGCATTTCAATCAAGCATATATGTGTTCCAAGATTGTCAAAAAAATTTCATTGTGATTCAATCATGCATATATGGGTCCTAAGGCTGTCAAAAAAATTTCATAGTGATTCATTCATCCATAAATGTGTTCTAAGGCTGTCAAAAAAAATTTAGAGTGATTCAATCTTGCATATATATGTTCTAATATGTTTAAAAAATTCGCATAGTGATTCAATCATGCATACGTGTGTTTTACGATTGTCAAAAAAAAATTCATAGTGATTCAATCATTCATATTTGTGATCTAAGGCTGTCAAAACAAATTCATAGTGTGTTAATCTAGCATATATGTGTTCTAAGGCTATCAAAACAATTTTATAGTGCTTCAATCATGCATATATGTGTTCTAAGCCTGTCAAAAAAAATTCATAGTCATTCAATCATGCAAATATGTGTTTTATGGCTGTCATAAAATTTTTATAGCGATTCAATCTTGCATATATATGTTCTATGGTTGTCAAAAAAAATTCATAGTGATTCAATCATGTAAATATGTGTTTTATGGCTGTCATAAAATTTTCATAGTGATTCAATGATGTAAATATGTGTTCTATGATTGTCAAAAAAAAATCATAGTGATTCAATCTTGCATATATGTGTTCTACAATTGTCAAAAAAAAATCATTGTGACTCAATCATGCAGAAATGTGTTCTAAGGCTGTCAAAAAAAATTCATATTTATTCAATCTTTAATATATGTGTTCAAAGGTTGTCAAAAAAATTTCATACTATTTAATCATGCATAAACATGTTCTAAGGTTGTCACAAAAATTCATAGTGATTCAATTTTGCATATATGCTCTAATGTTATCAATAAAATTTTATAGTGATTCATTGATGCATATATGTGTTCTACGGTTGTTAAAAATATTTCATAGTAATTCAATCATGCATATATATGTTCTAAGGCTGCAAAAAAATTTCATAGAGATTCAATCATTAATATATGTTCTAAGATTGTAAAAAAAATTATAGTAAGTCAGTCATGCATATATGTTCTCTAAGGTTGTCAAAAAAAAATCATAGTGATTCAATCATACATATATGTGTTCTAAGGGTGTCAAAAAAAATTTGTAGTGATTCAATCACGCATATTTGTGTTCTAAGGCTGCCAAAAAAAATTCATAGTGATTATATCTTCCATATATGTGTTCTAAGGGTGTCAAAAAAAAATTATAGTCATTTAATCAGGCCTATATGTGTTCTAAGGCTGTATAAAAAAATCATAGTGATTCAATCTAGCATATAACTGTTCTAAGGCTGTCAAAAAAATTTCATAGTGATTGATTCTTCCATATGTAAGTTCTAAGGCTATCAAAATACTTTTGTAGTGATTCTTGCATATATGTGTTCTAAGGTTGTTAAAAACACTTCATAGTGATTCAATCATGCATATATGTGTTCTATTGCTATAAAAAAAAATTCATAGTGATTCAATCATGCATATATGTGTTCTAAGGTTGTCAAAAAAAATTCATAGTTATTCAATCATGCATATATGTGTTCTAATGCTGTAAAAAAAATTCATAGTGATTCAATCATGCATACATGTGTTCTAAGGGTCTAAAAAAAAATTCATATCAATTGAATCATGCATATAAGTTTTCTAAGACTGTCAAAATTTTGTATATGTGTTCTAAGTTTATCAAAAAAAAATCATAGTGATTCAATCATGCATATATGTCTTTTAATGCTTTAAAAAAAAATTCATAGTGATTCAATCATGCATATATGTGTTCTAAGACTGTCAAAATTTTTTTAAAGTGCTTCACTCATGCATATATGTTCTAAGGCTATCAAAAAAATTTCATAATGATTTAGTCGAGCATATATGTGTTCTAAGGCTGTCAAAAAATTTTCATAGTGATTCAATCGTGCATATATGTGTTTTAAGGCCATCAAAAAAAATTCGTACTGATTCCATCATGCACATATGTGTCCTATGGTTGCCAAAAAAAAATCATAGTGATTCAGACAGGCATATATGTGTTCTATTGCTGTCAAAAAAATTTAATAGTGATTTAATCATGCATATATGTGTTTTAAAATTATCCAAAAATTTTCATTGTGATTCAATAATGGATATATCTGTTCTAAGGTTGTCAAAAAGTTTTCATAGTGATTTAATCATGCAAATATGTGTTTTGAGGCTGTAAAAAAAATTTAATGTGATTCAATAATGAATACATGTGTTCTAAGGCTCTCAAAAAAATTTCATAGTGATTGAATCATGCATATAGGTTTTCTAAAGTACGTAAAAAATATCATTGTAATTCAATCATGCGTATATGTGTTCTAAGTTTATTAAAAAAAACCATAGTGATTCAATCACGCATATACGTCTTCTAATGTTGTGAAAAATATTTCATATTGATTCAATCATGTATATGTGTTCTAAGACCATCAAAAAAATTTCATAGTGATTCAGTCACGCTTATATGTGTTCTACGGCCATCAATTTTTTTTATGGTGTTTCAACCATGCATATATGTGTTCTAAGTTCATCAAAAAAAAATCATTGTGATCGAATCATGCATATAGTTGTTGTAAGGCTGTCAAAAAAAATTCATAAGGATTGAATCTAGTATATAGGAGTTATAAGGCTGTAAAAAAAATCATAGTGATTCAATCATGCATATATGTGTTCTAAGTTTATATAAAAAAATCATAGTTATTGAATCATGTATATAGGTGTTCTAAGGGTGTAAAAAAAATTCATTGTGATTCAATCATTCATATATGTGTTCTAATGCTATAAAAAAAAAATCATAGTGATTCAATCATGCATATATGTGTTCTAATGCTGTCAAATTTTTTTTATTGTGGTTCGATCTTGGATATATATGTTCTAAGTTTATCAAATAAAATTCATAGTGATTCAATAATGCATCTTTGTGTTCTAATGCTGTAAAGAAAAATTCACAGTGATTCAATCATGCATATATGTGTTGTAAGCCTCTCAAAAAAAATTCAAAGTGATTCAGTCATGCATTTATGAATTCTAAGTTTGTCAAAAAAAAAATCATAGTGATTTAGTCATGCATATATGTGTTCTAAGGAAGTCAAAAGATTTTCATAGTGATTCAGTCATGCATATAAGTGTTCTAAAGGTGTCAAAAAAATTTCATAGTGATTGAATCGTGCATATATGTGTTCTAAGGCTGTCAAATAAATTTCATAGTGATTCAATCATGCATATATGTGTTTTAATGTTGTCAACAAAAATTCATAGTGATTCAACATTGGATATATGTGTTCTAAGTTTATCAAAAAAAAATCATAGTGATTCAATATTGCATATCTGCGTTATAATGCTGTCAAAAACAATTTATAGTGATTCAATCATTCATATATGTGTTCTAAGGCTCTCAAAAAAATTTCAAAGTGATTCAGTCATGCATATTCGCATTCTAAGTTTGTCAAAAAAAATCATAGTGATTTAGTGATGCATATATGTGTTCTAAGCCTATCAAAAAAATTTCATAGTGGTTCAATCATGCATATATGTGTTCTATGGAAGTCAAAAAAAACTTTATAGGGATTCAATCATGCATATATGTGTTCTAAGGTTGTTAAAAAAAATTCATAGTGATTCAATCATGCACATGTGTGTTTTAAGGTTGTCAAAATTTTTTTATAGTGATTCATTCATGCATATATGTGTTCTAAGACCGTAAAAAAAATCATAGTGATTCAATCATGCATATATGTATTCTATGGTGGTAAAAAAAAAATCATAGGGATTCAATCATGCATATATGTGTTCTAAGGGTGTCAAAAAAAAATTCATAGTGATTCAATCAATCATATTTGTGTTCTATGGCTGTCAAAACAAATTCATAGTGAGTTAATCTTGTATATATGTGTTCTAAGGCTATCAAAACAATTTTATAGTGCTTCAATCATGCATATATGTGTTCTAAGGCTGTCAAAAAAATTTCATAGTGATTTAATCATGCAAATATGTGTTTTATGGCTGTCATAAAATTTTCATAGTGATTCAATCTTGCATATATATGTTTTATGGTTGTCAAAAAAAATTTATAGTGATTCAATCATGCAAATATGTGTTTTATGGCTGTCATAAAATTTTCATAGTGATTCAATCTTGCATATATATGTTCTATGGTTGTCAAAAAAAATTCATAGTGATACAATCTTGTATATATGTGTTCGATGATTGTCAAAAAAAAATCATAGTGATGAAATCTTGCATATATGTATTCTACGATTGTCAAAAAAAAATCATAGTGACTCAATCATGCAGAAATGTGTTCTAAGGCTGTCAAAAAAATTTCATAGTGATTCAATCATTAATATAAGTGTTCAAAGGTTGTCAAAAAAAATTCATAGTGATTCAATCATGCATAAACGGGTTCTAAGGTTGTCACAAAATTTTCATAGTGATTCAATTTTGCATAAATGTTCTAATGTTGTCAATAAAATTTTATAGTGATTCATTGATGCATATATGTGTTCAACGTTTGTTAAAAATATTTCATACTAATTCAATCATGCATGTATATGTTCTAAGGCTGCAAAAAAAATTCATAGAGATTCAATCATTAATGTGTTCTAAGATTGTCAAAAAAAATTTATAGTAAGTCAATCATACATATATGTTCTCTAAGATTGTCAAAAAAAATTCATAGTGATTTAATCATACATATATTTGTTCAAAGGGTGTCAAAAAAAATTCAGAGTGATTCAATCACGCATATTTGTGTTCTAAGGCTGCCAAAAAAATTTAATAGTGATTATATCTTGCATATATGTGGTCTAAGGGTGTTAAAAAAAAATTATAGTGATTTTATCATGCGTATATGTGTTCTAAGGCTGTAAAAAAAATTCATAGTGATTCAATCTAGCATATAATTGTTCTAAGGCTGTCAAAAAAATTTCATAGAGATTCATTCTTCCGTATGTATGTTCTAAGGTTATCATAAAACTTTTGTAGTGATTCTTGCATATATGTGTTCTAAGGTTGTTAAAAACACTTCATAGTGATTCAATCATGCATATATGTGTTCTTGTCCAAAAAAATTCATATAGCTTCAATGCTGCAAATATGTGTTCTAAGGTTGTCAAAAAAACTTCATAGTACTTCAATCATTAATATATGTGTTCTAAGGCAGTCAAAAAAATTTCGTAGCGATTCAATCAGTAAAATATGTGTTTTAATGCTGTAAAAAAAATTCATAGTGATTCAATCATTAATATATGTTTATATGTGTTCCAAGGCTATAAAAAAAATTTACAGTGATTCAGTCGAGCATATATGTGTTCTAAGTTTGTCAAAAAAAAATCATAGTGATACAATCATGAATATATGTGTTCTAAGGCCATCAAAAATTTTTTGGAGTGATTCAATCATTAATATATGTGTTCTAAGGCTGCAAAAAATTTTTCTAAGTGATTCAATCATTAATATGTGTTCAAAGGGTGTCAAAAAAATTTCTTAGTGACTCAATCATGCAAATATGTGTTTTGTGGCTGTCATAAAATTTTCATAGTGATTCAATCTTGCATATATATGTTCTATGGTTGTCAAAAAAATTTCATAGTGATGCAATCTTGTATATATGTGTTCGATGATTGTCAAAAAAAAATCATAGTGATTCAATCTTGCATATATGTATTCTACGATTGTCAAAAAAAAATCATAGTGACTCAATCATGCAGAAATGTGTTCTAAGGCTGTCAAAAAAATTTCATAGTGATTCAATCATTAATATAAGTGTTCAAAGGTTGTCAAAAAAAATTCATAGTGATTCAATCATGCATAAATGGGTTCTAAGTTTGTCACAAAATTTTCATAGTGATTCAATTTTGCATAAATGTTCTAATGTTGTCAATAAAATTTTATAGTGATTCATTGATGCATATATGTGTTCAACGTTTGTTAAAAATATTTCATACTAATTCAATCATGCATGTATATGTTCTAAGGCTGCAAAAAAAATTCATAGAGATTCAATCATTAATGTGTTCTAAGATTGTCAAAAAAAATTTATAGTAAGTCAATCATACATATATGTTCTCTAAGATTGTCAAAAAAAATTCATAGTGATTTAATCATACATATATTTGTTCAAAGGGTGTCAAAAAAAATTCAGAGTGATTCAATCACGCATATTTGTGTTCTAAGGCTGCCAAAAAAATTTAATAGTGATTATATCTTGCATATATGTGGTCTAAGGGTGTTAAAAAAAAATTATAGTGATTTTATCATGCGTATATGTGTTCTAAGGCTGTAAAAAAAATTCATAGTGATTCAATCTAGCATATAATTGTTCTAAGGCTGTCAAAAAAATTTCATAGAGATTCATTCTTCCGTATGTATGTTCTAAGGTTATCAAAAAACTTTTGTAGTGATTCTTGCATATATGTGTTCTAAGGTTGTTAAAAACACTTCATAGTGATTCAATCATGCATATATGTGTTCTAAGTTTGTCCAAAAAAATTCATATAGCTTCAATGCTGCAAATATGTGTTCTAAGGTTGTCAAAAAAACTTCATAGTACTTCAATCATTAATATATGTGTTCTAAGGCAGTCAAAAAAATTTTGTAGCGATTCAATCAGTAAAATATGTGTTTTAATGCTGTAAAAAAAAATTCATAGTGATTCAATCATTAATATATGTTTATATGTGTTCCAAGGCTATAAAAAAAATTTACAGTGATTCAGTCGAGCATATATGTGTTCTAAGTTTGTCAAAAAAAAATCATAGTGATACAATCATGAATATATGTGTTCTAAGGCCATCAAAAAATTTTTGGAGTGATTCAATCATTAATATATGTGTTCTAAGGCTGCAAAAAAATTTTCTAAGTGATTCAATCATTAATATGTGTTCAAAGGGTGTCAAAAAAATTTCTTAGTGACTCAATCATGCATATTTGTGTTCTAAGGTTATAAAAAATATTTCATAGTGGTTAAATCGTGTATATATGTGTTTTAACGCTGTAAAAAAAAAATCATAGGGATTCAATTATGCATGTATGTGTTATAAGGTTGTCAAAAAAATTTCATAGTGAGGCAATCATGCACGTATGTGTTCTAAGGTTGTCAAATTTTTTTTATAGTGATTCCATCATGCATATATGTGTTTTAAGGCAGTCACAAAATTTTCATCATGATTCTATAATGCATATATGTGTCATATGGCTATCAAAAAAATTTCATAGTGATTCAATTTTGCATATATGTGTTCTATGGTTGTTAAAAAAAATCATAGTGATTCAATCATGTATATATGTGTTCTATAATTGTCAAAAAAAAATCATAGTGATTTAATCATCCATATATGTGTTGTACGACTGTAATAAAAAATTCATAGTGACCCAATCATGCATATATGTGTTCAAAGGCTGTCAAAAAAAATTCATAGTGATTCAATCTTTAATATATGTGTTCAAACGATATCAAATTTTTTTTACAGAGATTCAATCATGCATATATGCGTTCTAAGGTTGTCAATAAAATTTGGAAGTGATTCATTCATGTATATATGTGTTCTACAATTTCCCAAAAAAATTTATAGTAATTCAATCATGCATATATGTGTTCTAAGGTTGTAAAAGGTTATTCATAGTGATTCAATCATGTATATATGTGTTTGAACGTTGTCAAAAAAGTTTCACATTGAATCAATCATGCATATATGTGTTTTAAGGATGTCAAAAAAAATTCAAAGTGATTCATTCATGTATTTATGTGTTCTAAGGCTGTCAAAAAAATTTCATGGAGATTCAGTCATGCATATGTGTGTTGTAAAGCTGTCAAAAAATTATCATAGTTATTTAATCAAGCATATATATGTTCTATGGCAATCAAAAAAATTTCATAGTGATTCAATCATGCATATATGTGTTCTAAGGCCATCAAAAAAAAATTATAGTGATTAAATCATGCACATATGTGTTCTACGGCTGCCAAAAAAATGTCATAGTTATTCAATCATGCATATATGTGTTCTACAACTGTCAAACAAATTTCATAGTTATTCAATCATGCATATATGTGTTCTAAGGCTGTAACAAAAAGTTCATAGTGATTCAATCATGCATATATGTGTGCTAAGGCCGTAAAAAAAAATCATAGTTATTCAGTCATGCATATATGTGTTCTAACGCTGTAAAAAAAAATTCATAGTGATTCAAAAATGTATACATGTATTCTAAAGCTCTCAAATTTTTTTTATAGTGATTGAATCATGCATATGAGTTTTCTATGGTATTTAAAAAAATTTGATTGTGAATCAATAATACGTATATATGTTCTAAGTTTTTCAAAAAAAATCATAGTGATTCAATCATGCATATATGTCTTTTCATGCTGTAAAAAAAAAACATAGTGATTCAGTCATCCATATATTCTAAGGCTGTCAAACAAATTTCAAAGTGATTCAGTCATAAATACATGTTCTAAGGTTGTCAAAAAAATTTCATAATGATTTAGTGGAGCATATATGTGTTCTAAGGCTGTCAAAAAAATTTCATAGTGATTCAATCATGCATATATGTGTTCTAAGGCCATCAAAAAAATTTCGTAGTGATTCAATCATGCACATATGTGTTCTATGGCTGCAAAAAAAACTTCATAATGATTCAATCATGCATATATGTGTTCTATTGCTGTCAAAAAAATTTCATAGTGATTTAATCAAGCATATATGTGTTGTAAGGTTGTCAAAAAAAAATCATAGTTATTCAATCATGTATATATGTGTGCTAAAGTTGTAAAAAAAAAAATTATAGTGATTCAATCATGCATACACGTGTTCTAAGGGTCTTAAAAAATTTCATAGTGATTGAATCATGCATATAAGTTTTCTAAGGTATTTAAAAAAATTTCATCGCGATTAAATCATACGTATATGTGTTCTAAGTTTTTAAAAAAAAATCATAGTGATTCAATCATGCATATATGTCTTTTAATGCTGTTAAAAAAAACTCGTAGTGATTCAATCATGCATATATGTGTTCTAAGGCTGTCAAAAAAATTTGAAAGTGATTCAGTCATGCATATATGTTCTAAGGCTATCAAAAAAATTCATAATGATTTAGTCGAGCATATATGTGTTCTAAGGCTGTCAAAAAATTTTCATAGTGATTCAATCATGCATATATGTGTTTTAAGGCCATCAAAAAAAAATCGTACTGATTCAATCATGCACATATGTGTTCTATGGCTGCCAAAAAAAATTCATGGTGATTCAATCATGCATATATGTGCTCTATTGCTGTCAAAAAAAATTAATAGTGATTTAATCTTGCATATATGTGTTCTAAAATTATCCAAAAAAACTCATAGTGATTCAATAATGGATATATTTGTTCTAAGGTTGTCAAAAAGATTTCATAGTGATTTAATCATGCAAATTTGTGTTATGAACCTGCAAAAAAAAAATTAATGTGATTCAATAATGAATACATGTGTTCTAAGGCTCTAAAAAAAATTCATTGTGATTGAATCATGCATATAGGTTTTCTAAAGTACATAAAAAAATATCATTGTGATTCAATCATGCGTATATGTGTTCTAAGTTTATTAAAAAAAACATATTGATTCAATCACGCATATACGTATTCTAATGTTGTGAAAAATATTTCATATTGATTCAATCATGTATATGTGTTCTAACACCATCAATAAAATTTCATAGTGATTCAATCACGCTTATATGTGTAATAAGTCCATCAAATTTTTCTTTATGGTGAATCAACCTTGCATATATGTGTTTTAAGTTCATAAAAAAAAATTCATTGTGATTGAATCATGCATATAGTTGTTCTAAGGCTATCAAAAAAAATTCATAAGGATTGAATCGTGTATATAGGAGTTATAAGGCTGTCAAAAAAAATCATAGTGATTCAATCATGCATATATGTGTTCTAAGTTTATAAAAAAAATCATATTGATTGAATCATGTATATTGGTGTTCTAAGGGGGTAAAAAAAATTCACTGTGATTCAATCATTCATATATGTGTTCTAATGCTATAAAAAAAAAATCATAGTGATTCAATCAGGCATATATGTGTTCTAATGCTGTCAATTTTTTTTTTATTGTGGTTAAATCTTGGATATATATGTTCTAAGTTTATCAAATAAAATTCATAGTGATTCAATAACGATATCTATGTTCTAATGCTGTAAAAAAAATCATAGTGATTCAATCATGCATATATGTGTTCTAAGCCTCTCAAAAAAAAATTCAAAGTGATTCAGTCATGCATTTATGAATTCTAAGTTTGTCAAAAAAATCATAGTGATTTAATCATGCATATATGTGTTCTAAGGAAGTCAAAAGATTTTCATAGTGATTCAGTCATGCATATAAGTGTTCTAAAGGTGTCAAAAAAATTTCATAGTGTCTGAATCATGCATATATGTGTTCTATGGCTGTCAAATAAATTTCATAGTGATTCAATCATGCATATATGTGTTTTAATGTTGTCAACAAAAATTCATAGTGATTGAACATTGGATATATGTGTTATAAGTTTATCAAAAAAAAATCATAGTCATTCAATCATGCATATCTACGTTCTAATGCTGTCAAAAAAAATTTATAGTGATTCAATCATTCATATATGTGTTCTAAGGCTCTCAAAAAAATATCAAAGTGATTTAGTCATGCATATTCGCATTCTAAGTTTGTCAAAAAAAAAGCATAGTGATTTAGTGATGCATATATGTGTTCTAAGTCTGTCAAAAAAAAATTTTAATGGTTCAATCATGCATATATGTGTTCTAAGGAAGTGAAAAAAACTTTATAGGGATTCAATCATGCTTATATGTGTTCCAAGGCTGTCAAAAAAAATTCATAGTGATTCAATCATGCACATGTGTGTTTTAAGGCTGTCAAAAAAAAATTATAGTGATTCATTCATGCATATATGTGTTCTAAGATTGTAAAAGAAAATCATAGTGATTCAATCATGCATATATGTATTCTATGGTAGTAAAAAAAAAATCATAGGGATTCAATCATGAATATATGTGTTCTAAGGGTGTCAAAAAAAAATCATAGTGATGCAATCATGCATATATGCATTCTAAGACCATAAAAAAAAATTCATTGTGATTCAATCATGCATATATGTGTTCTAAGGTTGTCATAAAAATTTCATTGTGATTCAATCATGCATATATATGTTCTAAAGGTTTAAAAAAAAATCATAGTGTTTCAATCATGCATATATGTGTTCTAAGGCTGTCAAAAAAATTTCATAGTGATTCAATCATCTATATATGTGTTCTAAGGCTGTAAAAAAAATTTCATAGTAATTCAATCATGAATATATGTGTTCTAATGTAGTGAAAAAAATTTCATAGTGATTGAGTCATGCATATATGTGTTCTAAGGTTGTCGAAAAAAATTCATAGTGATTTAGTCATGCATATATCAGTTCTAATGCTGTCAAAAAAATTTAATAGTGATTCAATCAGGCATATAAGAGTTCTAAGTCTCTCAAAAAAATTTCAAAGTGATTCGGTCTTGCATATATGTGTTCTAATGCTTTCAAAAAAATTTCATTGTGATTCAATCATGCATATATGTGTTCTAATGCTGTAAAAAAAAATTCATAGTGATTCAATTTTTGATATATGTGTTCTAAGTTTATAAAAAAAAATCATAGTGATTCAATCATGCATATCTGTGTCCTAACACTGTCCAAAAATTTTCATAGTGATTCAGTCATGCAAATATGCGTTCTAAGTTTGTCAAATAAAATTCATAGTGATTCAGTCATTAAAATATGTGTTCTAAGAAAGTAAAAAAAAATTATAGTGATTCAATCATGCGTATATACGTTGTAAGGCTCTAAAAAAAATTCATATTGATTCAATCATGCAGATACGTGTCCTAAGACTGTCAAAAAATTTTCATAGTGATTCAATCATGCATATATGTGTTCTAAGGTTGTCAAAAAAATTTGATAGTGATTCAATCATGCATATATTTTTTCTAAGGCCGACAAAAAAAATCATAGGGATTAAATCATGCATATATGTGTTCTAAGGTCGTCAAAGAAATTTCATTGAGATTCAATCATGCATATATTTTTTCTAAGGCCCACAAAAAAATTTCTTAGTGATTCAATCATGCAAATATGTGTTCTAAGGCTGTCAAAAAAAATTCATAGTGATTCAATCCTACATATATATGATTTAAAGTTGTCAAAAAAATTTTATAGTGATTCAATCATGCATATATGTGTTCTAAGGCTGTCAAAAAAAAATTATAGTGATTCAATCAAGCATATATGTGTTCTAAGGCTGTCAAAAAAATTTCATAGAGATTCAATCATGCATATATGTGGTCTAAGGATGTCAAAAAAAATTTATAGTAATTTAATGATGCAGAAATGTGTTCTAAGGATGTCAAAAAAATTTCATGGTAATTCAATCATGCATATATGTGTTCTAATGTTGTCGAAAAAATTTCATAGTGATTGAATCATGCAGATATGTGTTCTAACATTGTCAAAAAAAATTCATAGTGATTTTGTCATGCATATATGTGATCTAATGCTGTCAAAATTTTTTATAGTGATTCAATCATGTATATATGTTCGAAGTTTGTCAAAAATATTTCATAGTGATTCAAATATGCATATATGTGTTCTAAAGTTGTCAAAAAAAAATCATAGTGATTCAATCATGTATATATGTGTTATGCGGCCATTAAAAAAATGTTATAGTGATTCAATCTTGCATATCTGTGTTCTAAGGCCGTCAAAAAAAATTTCATAGTTATTCAATCATGCATATATGTGTTCTAACGTTGTCAAAAAAATTACATAGTGATTCCATCAAGCATATATGTGTGCTAAAGCGGTAAAAATTTTTTTATTGTGATTCAATTATGCATGTATGTGATCTAACATTGTCAAAAAAAAATCATAGAGATTCAATCATGCATATATGTGTTCTAAGGCCATCAAACAAATGTTATAGTGATTCAGTCATGCACGTATCTGTTCTAAGGTAGTCAAAAAACTTTTATCATGATTTAATCATGCATATATATGTGTTCTAAGTCCGCCAAAAAAATTTCATAGAGGTTCAATCATTCCTATGTGTTCTAAGGTTGTCAAAAAAACTTCATCGTGATTCAATCATCCATACATATGCTCTAAGGCTTTCAAAAAAAAATCATAGTGATTAAATCAAGCATCTATACATTCTGAGGTACCTAAAAGAAAATCATAGTGACTCAATCATGCATACATGTGTTCTGACGTTGTCAAAAAATTTCACAGTGATTGAATCATAAGTATAGGTGTTCTAAGGTTGTCAAAAAAAATTCATTGTGATTCAATCATGTATATATGTGTTCTAAGTTTATAAAAAAAATCATAGTGATTCAATTGTGCGTATATGTCTTCTAATGCTGTAAAAAAAAATTTATAGTGATTCAATGATGCATGTATATGTTCTAAGGCTGTCAAAAAAAATTCAAAGTGATTCAGTCATGCATATATGTGTTCTAAGGCTGTAAAATTTTTTTTATAGTGATTCAGTAATGCATATATGTGTTCTAAAGTTGTCAAAAAAAATTCATAGTGATTAAATCATGCATATATGTGTTTTAAGACTGTAAAAAAAAATCATATTGATTCAATCATGCATATATGTGTTCTAATGCGGTGAAAAATTTTCATAGACTCAATCATGCATATATGTTCTAAGGTTGTCAAAAAAATTTCATACAGACTCAATCATGTATATATGTGTTCTAAGGCCATCAAAAAAATTGCATAGTCATTAAATCATGCATATATGTGTTCTAAGGCTGTCAAAAAAGTTTCATTGCAATTCCATCATGCATATATGTGTTCTAACGTTGTAAAAAAAAATCATAGTATATCAATCACGTGTATATGTGTTCTAAGGCTGTGAAAAAAAAATTATAGTGATTCAATCATGCATATATGTGTTCTAAGAATGTCAAAAAAAGGTCATAGTTACACAACCAAGAATATAAGTGTTCTAAGGCCGGTAAAAAAATTTCATAGTGATTCAATCATGTATATATGTGTTCCAAGAATGTCAAAAAAAGTTCATAGTTACACAACCATGAATATAAGTGTTCTAAGGCCGGTAAAAAAATTTCATAGTGATTCAATCATGCATATATGTGTTGTAAGGCCGTCAAACTAAATTCATATTGATCCAATTATGCATATATGAGATCTAAGACTGTCAAAAAAATTTCATAGTGAATCAATCATGTATATATGTGTTCTAAGGCAGTCTAAAAAAATTCATGGTGATTCAATCATAAATTTATATGTACTAAGTTTGTCAAAAAAAATTATATTGATTCAATGATGCAGATATGTGTTCTAAGTTTGTCAAAAAAAAAATTAAAGTGATTCAATCATGCATATATATGTTCTAAGGCTGTCAAAAAAATGTCATAATTATTCAATCATGCATATATGTGTTCTAAAGTTCTAAAAAACAAGTCATAATGATTCAATTAAGCATATATGTTCTAAGGGGCTCAAAAAAATTACATAGTGATTTAATCATGAATAAAGGTGTTCTATGGTTGTCAAAAAAATGTCATAGTGATTGAATCATTCATATATGTGTTTTAAGGCTATAAAATTTTTTTAATAGTGATTCAATCATGCATATATGTTCTAAAGTTGTCAAAAAAAAATTATAGTGATTCAATTATGCATATATGTGTTCTAGGGCTGTCAAAAAAAATTAATAGTGATTCAATCATGCATATATGTGTTCTAAGGCAATCAAAAAAATTTCATAGTGATTCAATCATGCATATATGTGTACTAATGTTTTCAGAAAATTTTTATAGTGATTCAATCAAGCATATATGTGTTCTTAAATTGTCAAAAAAAAATCATACTGATTCAATCATGCATATATGTGTTCTAATGCTGTCAAAAAAATTCATAGGGATTCAATCATGCAATAATATTCTAAGCTTGTCAAAAAATTTTTATAGTGATTCAATAATGCATATATGTGTTCTCAGGTTGTCAAAAAAAATACATAGGGATTCAATCATGCATATATGTGTTTTAAGGATGTCAACAAAAATTTCTAGGGGTTCAATCATGCATATAGGTGTTCTAAGGCCGCCAGAAAAATTTTATAGTGATTCAATCATGCATATATGTGTTCTAAGGTGGTAAAAAAAAAATTATTGTGATTCAATCAAGCATATATGTGTTTTAAGGCTGTCAAAAAAAATTTATAGTGATTCAATCTTGCATATATATGTTGTAAGGCTGTCAATTTTTTTTACAAAGATTCAATCATGCATATATGTGTTCTAAGGTTGTCAAAAAAAATTCATATTTATTCATTTTGCATATATGTGTTCTAATGCTGTCAAACAATTTCATAGTAATTCAATCATGCATATATGTTGTAAGGTTGTCCAAAATATTTCTTAGTTATTCAATCATTCATATATGTGTTCTAAAGCTGTCAAAAATATTTCATAGAGATTCAATGAAGTATATATGTGTTCTAATGCCGTCAAAAAAATGTTATGGTTATTCAATTATGCATATATGTGATCTAAGAACGTCAATTTTTTTTATAGTGATTCAATAATGAATACTTGTGTTCTACGGCTGTCAAAAAAATTTTGTGGTGATTTTATCATGCATATAATGTTCTAAGGCCATCAAAAAAATTTCATAGTGATTCAATCATGCATATATGTGTTCTAAGTTAGTGAAAAAAAATTCATTGTGATTCAATCATGTATATATGCGGTCTAAGGCTGTCAAAAAAAATTCATAGTGATTCAATCATGCATATATGTGTTCTAAGGCTATCAAAAAACATTTATAGTGATTCAATCATGCAAGTGTTCTATGGTTGTCAAAAAAAAATTAAAGTGATTCAGTCATGCATATATGTGTTCTAATGCTGTAAAAAATTTCATAGTGATTCATTCAGGCATATATGGGTTTTAAGACTGTAAAAAAAAATCAGCGGGATTGAGTCATGCATACATGTATTCTAACGCTTTCAAAAAAAAATCATAGTGATTCAATCATGTATATATGTATTCTATGTTCGTCCAAAAAATGTTATAGTGATTTAATCATACATATATGTGTTCTAAGGCCATCAAATTTTTTTATAGTGATTCAATCATGCATATATGTGTTCTATGGCCATAAAAAAATTTCATTGTGATTCAATCATGGATATACGTGTTCTAACGTTGTAAAAAAAAACTATAGTGATTCAATCATGCATATATGTGTTCTAAGGGTGTCCAAAAATTTTTGTAGTGACTTAATCATGCATATATGTGTATTAAGGCTGTCGAAAAGATTTCATAGTGATTCAATCACGGATATATGTGTTATAAGGCTGTCAAAAAAATTTAATTGTGATTCAATCATGCATATATATGTGTTCTAAGTTTGTCAAAAAAATTGCATGGCGATTCAATCTTGCATATATGTGTTCTAATGTTTTAAAAAAAAAATTATTCTTATTCAATCACGCATATATGTGTTCTATGGTTATCAAAAAACTTTTATGGTGATTCAATCTTGCATATGTGTTCAAATGCTGTAAAAAAAAATCATAATTGTTGAATCATGCAAAAATATTCTTGGGTTTTAAAAAAAAAATCACATTGATTCAATCATGCGTATATGTGTTATAATGTGTATATTTGTTGTAAAGCTGTCAAACAAATTTCACAGTGATTCAGTCATGCATATATGTGTTCTAAGGTTGTCAAAAAAATTCATAGTGAT
Organism: Nuphar pumila; assembly: GCF_984573655.1. Taxonomy (NCBI): domain Eukaryota; kingdom Viridiplantae; phylum Streptophyta; class Magnoliopsida; order Nymphaeales; family Nymphaeaceae; genus Nuphar; species Nuphar pumila. Next base: position 76,126,440 of record NC_143259.1, on the reverse strand, counting down.
TCAATTATGCATATATGTGTTCGAAGGAAGTAAAAAAAAAATCATAGTGATTCAATGATGCATATATGTGTTCTAAAAAAGTCAAAAAAAAATTCATAGTGATTCAATCATGCATATATGTGTTCTAAGCCTGTCAAAAAATTGTCATAGTGATTCAATCATGCATATATGTGTTCTAAGGCTGTCAAAAAAATTTAATAGTGATTCAATCATGCATATATGTTCTAAGGTTGTCAAAAAAAATTCATAGTGATTCGATCATTCATATGTCTTCTAATGTTGTTGAAAAAATTCATAGTGATTCAATCATGCATATATGTGTTCTATGGTTGTCAAAAAAATTTCATAGGGATTAAATCATGCATATATGTGTTCTAAGGATGTCAAAAAAAATTCATAGTGATTCAATCATTCATATATGTGTTATAACGCTCTCTAAAAATTTTCGTAGTGATTCAATCATGCATACATGTGTTCTAAGGCTGTCAAAAAAAATTTACAATGATTGAATCCCGCAAATATATTTTCTAATGCTGTCGAAAAAATTTCATAGTGATTCAGTCATGCTTATATGTGTTCTAAGGTTGTCAAAAAAAATCATAGTGATTCAATCATGCATAAATGTGTTCTAAAGCAGTCAAAAAATTTTCATAGTGATTCAGACATGCAAATGTGTTCTAATGCTATAAAAAAATTTATAGTGATTCAATGATCTGTATGTGTTCTAAGGTTGTCAAAAATATTTCATAGTGATTCAATCATGAATATATGTGTGGTAAAGCTGTCAAAAAGTTTTCATAGTGATTCAATCATGTATATATGTATTGTAAGGCTGTTAAAAAAATTTATTGTGATTCAATCATCCATATATGTGTTCTAAGGCTGTCAAATTTTTTTTATAGTGTTTCAATCATGCATATATGTGTTCTAAGGAAGTCGAAAAAATTTCACAGTGAATACATGCATGTATGTGTTCTAAGTCTGTCAAAAAAATTTCATAGTGATTTAATCATGCATATATGTGTTCAAAGGCTGTCAAAAAAATCTACTAGTGATTTAATCGTGACTATATGTATTCTAAGATTGTCAAAAAAACTTTATATAGATTCAATCGTGCATATATATACTAATGTTATCTAAAAAAGTTTACTATGCTTCAATCATGCATATATGTGTTCTAAGGTTGTCAAAAAATTTCATAGTGATTCAATCATGCATATATGTGTTATAATGTTGTCAAAATTTTTTATAGTGATTCAATCGTGCATAAACATTCTATGGTTGTCAAAAATATTTCATAGTGATTCAATCATGCCTATATGTCTTCTAAGGCTGTCAAAAAAAATTCATAGTGATTCAATCTTGCATATATGTGTTCTAAGGCTGTCAAAAAAATTAATGGAGAGTCAATCTTGCTTATATGTCTTCTAAGGCCCTTAAAAAAATTTCATAGTGATTCAATCATTAATATATGTGTTCTAAGGCTGTCAAAAAAATGTCATTGTGATTCAGTCATGCATATATGTCTTCTTTGATTATCAAAAAAATTTCATAGTGATTTAGTCAGGCATATATGTGTTCTAAGGTTGTAAAAAAACATTTATAGTGATTCCATCATGCATATATGTTTTCTAAGGTTGTCAAAAAAAAATTATAGGAATTCAATCAAGCATATATGTCTTCTAACGCTGCAAAAAAAAATCATAGTGATTCAATCATTCATATATGTGTTCTAAGGCTGTCAAAAGAATTTTGTAGTGATTCAATAATGCATATATATGTTCTAAGGTTGTTAGAAAAAAAAAATTCAGAGTGATTCAATCATGCACATATGTGTCCTAAGGTTGTCAAAAAAAATTCATAGTGATTCAATGTTGCACTTATGTTTTGTAATGCTGTCAAAAAAAATTCCAAGTGATTCAATCATGCATATATATGTTCTATGGTTGTCCAAAAAATTTCATAGGGATTCAATCATGCATAATTGTGTTCGAAGGCTGTAAAAAAAAATTCATTGTTATTCGTTTTTGTATATATGTGTTCTAAGGCTTTAAAAAAAAATTAGAGTGACTCAATCATGGATATATATGTTCTAAGGTAGTCAAAACAAATTCACAGATGATTCTGTCCTGCATATATGTGTTCTAAAGTTGTCAAAAAATTTTATAGTGATTCAATCTTGCATATATATGTTCTAAGGCCATCAAAAAAATTACATAGTGATTCAATGATTAATATGTGTTCTAAGGCCATCAAAAAAATTTCATAGTGGTTCAATAATTAATATATGTGTTCTAAGGCTGTCAAAAAAATATCATAGTGATTCAATCATGCATATATGCATTCTAAGGTTATCAAAAATATTTCACAGTGATTCAATCATGCATATATGTGTTCTAAAGTTGTCAAAAAAAATCATAAAGATTTAATCATGCATATATCTATTCTATGGCAGTAAAAAAAAATTCATAGTGATTTAATCATGCATATATGTGTTCTAAGGCAGTCAAAAAATTTTAATTGTGATTCAATCATCCATATAAGTGTTCTAAGGATTTCAAAAAAAAATCATAGTGATTCAATCATGCATAGATGTGTTCTAAGGATTTAAAAAAAAAATCATAATGATTCAATCATGCGTATATGTGTTCTAAGGCTATGAAAAAAAATTCAAAGTGATTCAGTGATGCATATAGGTATTCTAAGTTTGTCAAAAAAAATCATATTAATTCAATCATGCATATATGTGTTCTAAGGCTGTCAAAATTTTTTTATAGTGATTGAATCAAGTATATATATGTGTTCTAAGGCTTTCAAAAAAACTAAATAGGGATTTAATCTTGCATATATGTGTTATACGGTTGTACAAAAAAATTCATAGTGATTCAATCATGCATATATGTGTTCTAAAGCCGTAAAAAAAAATTCATAGTGATTCAATCATTAATATGTGTCCTAAGGCTGTCAAAAAATATTAATAGTGATTTAATCATTAATGTATGTGTTCTAATGCGGTCAAAAAAAATATAGAGATTCAATCATATATATATGCTAAGGCTGTTAACAAAATGTTATAGTGATTTAATCATCGATATATGTGTTCTAAGGCCGTCAATTTTTTTTTGTAGTGATTCAATCTTGGATATATGTGTTCAAAGGTTGTCAAAAAAAATCATACCGATTCAATCCTGAATATGTGTTCTAAGGCAGTCAAAATTTCTTTATAGTGATTCAATCTTGCATATATGTGTTCTAAGGCTGTCAAAAAAAATTCAAAGTGATTCAATCATGCAATCATGATTTCTAAGGCTGTCAAAAAAAATTCAAAGTGATTCAATCATGCAATCATGATTTCTAAGGCTGTCAAAAAAATTTGTAGTGATTTAATATTGTATATATTTGTCCTAATGCTGTAAAAAAAAATTAGTGATTCAATCATACATTTATGTGTACTAAGGTTGTCAAAAAAAACTTATAGTGATTCAGTCATGCATATATGTGTTCTAATGATATAAAAATTTCATAGTGATTCAATCATGCATATATGTGTTCTAAGGTTGTAAAAAAAATCATAGTGATAAAATCATGTATATATGTGTTCTAATGCTGTCACAAAAATTTCATAGTGATTCAAACATGCATATATGTGTTCTAAGGCTGACAAAAAAAATTCAAAGTGACTCAATCATGCATATATGTGTTCTAAGGCTGTCAAAAAAATTTCATAGTGATTTAATCATGCATATATTTGTTGTAAAGCTGTCAAAAAAATTTCAAGTGATTCAATCATGCAAATATGTGTTCTAAGGTTGTCAAAAAAAATTTATAGTGATAAAATCATGCATATATGTGTCCTAATGCTTTAAAAAAAAATCATAGTGATTCAACCATGCATATATGTTTTCTAAGGCTGTAAAAAAATTATGATAGTGATTCAGACATGCATATATGTGTTCTAAGGTTGTCAAAAAAAAATCATACTGATTAAATAATGCATATATGTGTTCTAAGGCTGTTAAAAAAATTTCATAGTGACTCAATCATGCTTATAAGTTTTCTAAGGCTATAAAAAAAATTCATAGTGATTCAGTCATGCATATATGTGTTCTAAAGTTGTCAAAAAAAAATTATAGTGATTCAATCATTTATATATGTGTTCTAAGGCAGTCAAAAAAATATCATAGTGACTCAATCAATGATATATATGTAAAAAGGCTTTCAAAAAAATTTCATAGTATTTCAGTCATGCATATATGTGTTGTAAGGCCATCTAAAAATATTAATAGTGATTCAATTGTGCATATATGTGTAATAAGGCTGTCAATAAAGTTTCATCGTGATTCAATCATGCATATTTATGTTCGAAGGCTATCAAAAAAATTCAATAGAGATTCAATCAGGCATATATGTGTTCTAGGGTTGTCAAAAAAATTTCATAGTGATTCAATCATACATATATGTGTTATAAAGTTGTCCAAAAAATTCATAGTGATTCAATAATGCATATATGTGTTCTAATGCTATCAAATTATAGTGATTCAATCATGCGTAAATATTCATTAGTGATTCAAACATGCATATATGTGTTCTAATGTTGTCAAAACAAATTCATAGTGATTTAATCATGTATATAAGTGTTCAAATGCTGTCAAAAAATTTCATAGTGATTCAATCAAGCATAAATATTCTAATGTTGTCACCAATAGTTCATAGTGATTCAATCAAGCATATATGTGTTCTAAAATTGTCAAAAGAAGTTTATGGAGATTCCAACATCCGTATATGTGTTCTAAGGTTGTCAAAAAAATTTCATAGTGATTCAATCATGCATATATGTTCTAATTTTGTCAAAAAAAGTTCATAGTGATTCAATCATGCATATATGTGTTCTAAGGCTGTAAAAAAAAATTCATAGTGATTAAATCATGCATATACGTGTTCTAAGTCTATCAAAAAAAATTTATAGTGATTCAATCATGCATATATGTCTTCTAAGGTTGTTGAAAAAATTTCATAATGACTCGATCATGCATATAAGTGTTCTAAAGCTGTAAAAAAATATCGTAGTGATTCAATCATGCATATATGTGTTCTAAAGTTTTCAAAATTTTTTTACAGTGATTCAATCATGCATACGTGTTCTAAGGCGTTTAAAAAAATATCATAGTGTCTCAATCAATGCTATATGTGTTCTAAGGCTGTCAAAAAAATTTCATTCTGATTTAGTCATGCATATATGTGTTGTAAGTCCATCTAAAAATATTAATAGTGATTCAATCATGCATATATATGTAATAAGGCTATCAAAAAAATTCTATAGTGATTCAATCATGCAGATTTGTGTTCGAAGGCTATCAAAAAAATCTAATAGAGACTCAATCATGCATATATGTGTTGTAAGGTTGTCAAACAACATTCATAGTGATTCAATCATGCATATATGTTCTAATGTTGTAAAAAAAAAATTATAGTGATTCAATCATGCATATATGTGTTCTAAGGTTGTCAAAATAATTTCATAGTGATTAAATCATGCATATATGTGTTCTAATGATATAAAAAAAAATCATAGTGATTCAATCATCCATGTATCTGTTCTAAGGCTATCAAAAAAAATTCATAGTGAATCAGTAATGCATATATGTGTTCTAAGTCTGTCAAAAAAAATTTATAGTGATTCAATCATGTATATATGTGTTCCAAGTCTGTCAAAAAAATTTCCTAGTGATTCAATCATGCATATATGTGTTCTAAGGTTGTCAAAAAAATTTCATTGTGATTCAGTCATGCATATAACTGTTCTAAGGCTATAAAAAAAAATTCATAGTGATTCAATCATGCATATATGTGTTCTAAAGTTGTCAAAAAAATTTCATAGTGATTCAATCATGCATATACGTGTTCTAAGGCTGTCAAAAAAACTTTATAGTGATTCAATGATGAATATATGTGTTATAAGGCTGTAAAAAAAATTTCATAGTGATTCAATCATGCATATATGTGTTCTACGACTGTCAAAAAAATTTCAAAGCGATTAAAGCATGAATATATGTGTTCTAAGGATATCAAAAACTTTTTATAGTGATTCAATCTTGCATATATGTGTTCTAAGGCTGTAAAAAAAAATTCATTGTGATTCAATCTTGCGTATATTTGTTCTAAGGCTGTCAAAAAAAATTCATAGTGATTCAATCATCCAAATTTATATTCTTAGGTTCTCAAATTTTTTTTATAGTGATTCAATCATGCATATATGTGTTCTAAAGTTGTCAAAAAAAAGTTATAGTGATTCAATCATGCATATATGTGTTCTAAGGCAGTCAAAAAAATATCATAGTGACTCAATCAATGATATATGTGTTCGAAGGCTTTCAAAAAAATTTCATAGTATTTCAATCTTGCATATATGTGTTGTATGGCCATCTAAAATAATTAATAGTGATTCAATTGTGCATATATGTGTAATAAGGCTGTCAAAAAAGTTTCATCATGATTCAGTCATGTATATTCATGTTCGAAGGCTATCAAAAAACTTTAATAGAGATTCAATCAGGCATATATGTGTTCTAGGGTTGTCAAAAAAAATTCATAGTGATTCAATCATGCATATATGTGTTATAAAGTTGTCCAAAAAATTCATAGTGATTCAATAATGCATATATGTGTTCTAATGCAGTCAAATTATAGTGATTCAATCATGAGTAAATATTCAATAGTGATTTAAACATGCATATATGTGTTCTAATGTTGTCAAAAAAATTCATAGTGATTTAATCATGCATATAAGTGTTCTAATGCTGTCAAAAAATTTCATAGTGATTCAATCAAGCATAAATATCCTAATGTTGTCACAAATAGTTCATAGTGATTCAATCAAGCATCTATGTGTTCTAAAGTTGTCAAATTTTTTTTATAGAGATTCAATCATCCATATATGTGTTCTAAGGTTGTCAAAAAAAATTCATAGTGATTCAATCATGCATATATGTTCTAATGTTGTCAAAAAAAGTTCATAGTGATTCAATCATGCATATATGTGTTCTAAGGCTGTGTAAAAAATTTCATAGTGATTAAATCATGCATATACGTGTTCTAAGGCTATCAAAAAATTTATATAGTGATTCAATCATGCATATATGTGTTCTAAGGCTGTCAAAAAAATTTCATAGTGACTCAATCATGCATATAAGTGTTCTAAAGCTGTAAAAAAAAAATCGTAGTGATTCAATCATGCATATATGTGTTCTAAAGTTTTCAAAAAAAATTTACAGTGATTCAATCATGCATACATTTTCTAAGGCCTTCAAAAAAATATCATAGTGTCTCAATCAATGCTATATGTGTTCTAAGGCTATCAAAAAAATTTCATTGTGATTTAGTCATGCATATATGTGTTGTAAGGCCATCTAAAAATATTAATAGTGATTCAATCATGCATATATATGTAATACGGCTATCAAAAAAATTCCATAGTGAGTCAATCATGCAGATTTGTGTTTGAAGGCTATCAAAAAAATCTAATAGAGATTCAATCATGCATACAGGTGTTGTAAGGTTTTCATACAAATTTCATAGAGATTCAATCATGCATATGTGTTCTAATGTTGTCAAAAAAATTTTTATAATGATTCAATCATGCATATAAGTGTTCTAAGGTTGTCAAAATAATTTCATACTGATTAAATCATGCATATATGTGTTCTAATGCTATAAAAAAAAATCATAGTGATTCAATCATCCATGTATCTGTTCTAAGGCTATCAAAAAAATTCATAGTTATTCAGTCATGCATATATGTGTTCTAAGTCTGTCAAAAAAAATTTATAGTGATTCAATCATGTATATATGTGTTCCAAGTCTGTCAAAAAAAATTCCTAGTGATTCAATCATGCATATATGTGTTCTAAGGCTGTCAAAAAAATTTCATAGTGATTCAGTCATGCATATAACTGTTCTAAGGCTATAAAAAAAAATTCATAGTGATTCAATCATGCATATATGTATTCTAAAGTTGTCAAAAAAAACTCATAGCGATTCAATCATGCATATGCGTGTCCTAAGGCCGTCAAAAAAACTTTATAGTGATTCAATCATGAATATATGTGTTATAAGGCTGTAAAAAAATTTTCATAGTGATTCAATCATGCATATATGTGTTCTACGGCTGTCAAAAAAAATTCAAAGCAATTCAAGCATGCATATATGTGTTTTAAGGCTATCAAAAACTTTTTATAGTGATTCAATCTTGTATATATGTGTTCTATGGGTGTAAAAAAAAATTCATTGTGATTCAATATTGCGTATATTTGTTCTAAGGCTGTCAAAAAAATTCATAGTGATTCAATCATCCAAATATATGTTCTTAGGTTGTCAAAAAAAACTTATAGTGATTCAATCATACATATGTGTGTTCAAAGGCTACCAAAAAACTTTCATAGTTATTCAATCTTTAATATATGTGTTCTATGACTGACAAAAAAATTTTATTATGATTCAATCACTCATATATGTGTTCAAATGTTGTCAAAAAAAATTCAAAGTGATTCAATCACGCGTATATGTGCTCTAAGGCTGTCAAAAGTATTTCATAGTGATTCTATCATGAATATATGTCTTCTAAGGGTGTCAAAAAAAATTCATAGTAATTTAATCATGCATATGTGTCTTCCAAGGCTACCAATAAAATTTCATAGTGATTCCATCATGCATGTATGTGTTCTAAGGTTGTCAAAAAAAATTCATAGTGATTCAATCTTGCATAAACGTGTTCTAAAGTTGTCCCAAAAATTTCATAGTGATTCAATCACGCATATATGTTGTAATGTTGTCAAAAAAAATTATAGAGATTCAATCATGCATATATGTGTTCTAAGGTTGTAAAAAAAAATTCATAGTGATTCAATAATTCATTTATGTGTTTTAATGTGGTCAAAAAATTTTATAGTGATTCAATCATGCGTAGACATTCTAAGGTTATCAAAAATATTTCACGGTGATTCAATCATGCATATATGAGTTCTAAAGTTGTCAAAAAAAAAATCTAAGTGATTAAATCATGCATATATGTGTTCTAAGCTTGTCAAAAAATATTAAGTGATTAAATCATGCATATATGTGTTCTAAGGCTGTCAAAAAAAATCATAGTGATTCAGTCATGCATATATGTGTTCTATGGCTGTCAAAAAAATGTCATTGATTCAATCATGCATATATGTGTTCTAAGGTTGTCAAAAAGATTTCATAGAGATTTAATCATGCATATATGTGTTCTAAGGCTATCACAAAAATTGCATAGTGATTTAATCACACATATATATGTTCCAAGGCTGTCAAAAAAATTTAATAGTGATTCAATCATGCATATAAGTGTTCTGAGGTTGTAAAAAAAAATTTATAATGATTGAATATTGCATATATGTTTCTAAGTCTGTTAAAAAAAAATCATAGTGATTCAATCTTGAATATATGTGTGCTAAGGTTGACAAACAAATTTCATAGTGATTTTATCATCCATATATGTGTTCTAAGGTCTTCAAAAAAATTTCATAGTGATTCAATCATGTGTATATGTGTCCTAAGTCTGTCAAAAAATTTCATAGTTATTCAATAATTAATATACGTGTTCTAAGGTTGTCAAAAGAATTTTATTGTGATTCAATCATGTATTTAAGTGTTCCAACGATGTCAAAAAAATTTCATAGTGGTTCAATCATGCATATATGCGTTCTAAGGCTGTCAAAAAAAAATCATAGTGATTCTATCATGCATATATGTCTTCTTAGGCTGGCAAAAAAATTCATAGTGATTCAATCATGCATATATTTGTTCTAAGGCTGTCAAAAAATTTCATTGTTTTTCAATACTGCATATATGTGTTCTAACATTGTCAAAAAAATTTCATAGTGATTCAATCACGCATATGTGTGTTATAAGGCTGTCAAAAAAAATTCATAGTGATTCAATTATGCATATATCTGTTCCAAGGCCGTAAAAAAAAATTCACAATAACTCAGTCAATGATATATGTGTTTTAAGGCAATAAAAAAAAAATCATAGTGATTCAGTCATACATATATGTGTTGTGAGGCTGTCAAAAAATATTAATAGTGATTTAATCATGCATATATGTATACTACGACTGTCAAAAAAATTTCGTAGTGATTCAATCATGCATATATGTTTTCTAAGGCTATCAAAAAAATTTAAAGTGATTCAATCTTGGATATATGTGTTCTAAGGTTGCCAAAAAAAATTCATCGTGATTCAATCATGCATATAAGTGTTTTAAAGCTATCAAAAAATTTCATAGTGATTTAATCATGCAAAAATATTTTAAGGTTTCTAAAAATATTTCATAGTGATTCAATCAAGCATATGTGTTATAAAGCTGTCAAAAAAAATTCATAGTGATTCAATCATCCATATATGTGTTCTAAGGTTTTAAAAAAAAAATCATAGTGATTTAATCATGCATATGTGTTATAATATTGTCAAAAAAAATTTAAAGTGATTCCATCATGCATATATGTGTTCTAAGGTTGTCAAAAAAATTTCATAGTGATTCAATCATGCATATATGTGTTCTAAGGCTGTAAAAAAGAACTCAAAGTGATTCAATCATGCATATTTGTGTTGTAAGGTAGTAAAAAAATTTATAGTGATTTAATCATGCATATATATGTTTTAAGGCTATAAAAAAAATGTATAGTGATTCAATCATGCAGATATGTGTTCTAAGGTTGTCAAAAAAAAAATCATAGTGATTAAATCATGCATATATGTGTTCTAAGGCTCTCAAAAAAATTTTAGAGATTCGATCATGCATATATGTGTTCAAACGCTGTCAAAAAATTTTTAGAGTGATTCAATCATGCATATATGTGTTCTATGGCTGTCAAAAAAATTTCATAGTGATTCAATCACGCATATATGTCTTCTAAAGCTATCAAAAAAATTTTATAGTGACTCAAACAGGCATATATGTGTTGTAAGGCTGTCAAAAATATTTCAGAGGGATTCAATCATGCATCTAAGTGTTCTAAGGCTGTAAAAAAAATTCACACTGATTCAATCATGCATATATATGTTCTAAAGTTGTCAAAAAAATTTATAGTGATTCAATCATGCATATATGTGTTCTAAGGCTGTCAAAATTTTTTTTTTAGAGATTCAATCTTGAATATATGTTTTCTGTTGCTGTCAAAATTTTTTAAAAGTGATTCAATAATGCCTATACGTGTTCTAAAGCTGTCAAAAAAATTTCATAGTGATTTAATTATGCCTATATGTGTTCTAAGGCTATCACAAAAAAACTGATAGTGATTCAATCTTGCATATATGTGTTCTAAGGCTGAAAAACAAACCATTGTGATTTAATCTAGCATATATGTCTTCTAAGGATGTCAAAGAAATTTCATAGGGACTCAATCATGCATATTTGTGTTCTTAGGTTGTTAAAAAATTTTTATAGTGATTCAAGCAAGCGTATATGTGTTCTAAGGCTGCCAAAAAAAATTCATAGCTATTCAATCATTAATATAAGTGTTTTAAGGCTTTAAAAAAAAATCATTATTTTTCAATCATGCTTATATGTGTTCTAACGTTGTCAAAAAAATGTTATAGTGTATCAATCATGCATTTATGTGTTCTGAGGTTGTCAAAAGAATTTCATAGTGATTCTATCAATGCATATTTGTGTTCTAAGCCTGTCAAAAAAATTTCATACTGATTCAATCATACATATAAGTGTTCGAAGGCTTTCCAAAAAAATTCATAGTGATTCAATCATGCATATATGTTCTCAGGTTGTCAAAAAAAAGTTATAGTGATTCTAAAGCTGTCAAAAAAATTCATAGTGATTTAATCATGTATATATGTGTTCTAATACATAAAAAAAATGTTATAGTGATTCAAACAAGCATATATGTGTTTTAAGGCCGTCAAAAAAATATATAGTGATTCAATAAAGTATATATGTGTTCAACGGCTGTCCAAAAAATTTCATTGTTATTAAATCATGCATATATTTGTTCTAAGACTATCAAAAACTTCATAGTGATTCAACCATGCATATATGTATACTAAGGCTGTCAAAAAAAAAAATCATTGTAATTCAATCATGCATATATGTGTTCTAACATTGTCAAAAAAAATTCATAGTGATTCAATCATACATATATGTGTTCTAAGGCTGTCAAAATTTTTTTTATGGAGATTCAATCATGCATGTATGTGTTATAAGGCAGTCAAAAAAAAATTGTACTGACTCAATCATGCATATATGTGTTCTAAGGCTTTCAAAAATATTTCGTAGTGATTCAATCATGAATACATATGTTGTAAGGTGGTCAAAAAAATTTCATCGTGATTCAATATTGCATATATGTTCTAAGGCAGTCAAAAAAAATTCATCGTGATTCAATATTGCATATATGTTCTAAGGCAGTCAAAAAAATTTCATGGTGATTAAATCATCCATATACATTCTAAGGTTGTAAAACTAATTTCATAGTGATTCAATCATGCATATATGTGTCCTAAAGCTATAAAAAAAATATATAGTGATTCAATCATGTATATGTATTCTAAGGTCGTCAAAAAAATGTTATAGTGATTCAATCATGCATATATGTTTTCTAAGGCTGTCAAAAGTTTTTTACAGTGATTTAATCATGCATATATGTGTTCTAAGGCTGTCAAAAAAATTCGTAGTGAATCAATCATGCATATATGTGTTCTAAGGCTGTGAAAAAAATTTCAATGTGATTCAATCATGCATATATGTGTTCTAAGAATGTCAAAAAAAAAATATTGTGATTCAATCATGCATATATGTGTTATAAGGCTGTCAATAAAAAATCATATTGTTTCAATCATGCATATATGTGTTCTAAGGCTGTCAAAAAAATTTCAGAGTGATTCAATCATGCATATATGTGTTCTAAGGTTGTCAAAAAAAAATCATAGCGATTCAATCATGCATATATGTGTTCTAAGGATGTCAAAAAAAAATTATTATTATTCAATAATGCATATATGTGTTCTAAGGTTGCCAAAAAAAATTCATAGTTATTCAATCATGCATATATGTGTTCTAAGGCTGTGAAAAAAAATTCATATTGAATCAATCTTGCATATATGTGTTCTAAGGCTGTAAAAAAAATCTCAAAGTGATTCAATCTTGCATATTTGTGTTCTAAGGTTGTAAAAAAAAATCATAGTGATTCAATCATGCATATATGTGTTGTAAGGCTCTCAAAAAATTTTGTAGTGATTCAATCATTCATATATACGTTCTGAGGCTGTCAAAAAAATTTCATAGTGATTCAATCATGCATATAGTTGTTCTAATCATATTAAAAAGTTTCATAGTGATTCAATTATGTTTATATGTGTTCTGAGGCTGTCAAAAAAATTTCATAGCGATCTAATCATGTATATAAGTGTTCTGAGGCTGTAAAAAAAAATCATAGTGATTGAGTCATCCATATAAACATTCTATGGTTGTCAAAAAAATTTCATGGTGATTCAATCATGCATATATGTATTCTAAGGCTGTCAAATAAATTTTATTGTGATTCAATCATGCATATATGTGTTCCAACATTGTCAACAAAAAATTCATAGTCATTGAATGACGCATATATGTGTTCTAAGGCTGTCAACAAAAATTCATAGTGATTCAATCATGCATATATGTGTTCTTAGGCTGTCAAAAAAAATTTGTAGTGACTCAGTCATGGATATATGTGTTCTAAGGCTTTCAAAAAAATTCATAGTGATTCAATCATGCATATATGTGTTGTAAGGCGGTCAAAAAAATTTTATAGTGATTCAATAATGCGTATATGTGTTCTAAGGAAGTAGAAAAAAATCATAGTGATTCAATCATGCATATATGTGTTTTAAGGCTGTCAAAATATGTCATATTGATTCAATCATGCATATATGTGTTCTAAAGTAGTAAAAAAAAATCACAGCTATTCAATCATGTATATATGTGTTCTAAGGGCATCAAAAAAAATGTTATAGTGACTGAATCATGCATATATGTGTTTTATGGCTGTCAAAAAAAGTTATAGTGATTTAGTGATGTATATATGTGTTCTAAGGCTGTAAAAAAAAATTCATAGTGATTCAATCATGCATATATGTGTTCTAAGGGTGTCAAAAAAAATTTATAGTGATTCAATCATGCATATTTGTGTTTTAAGGCTGTCAAAACAATTTCAATGTGATTTAATCATGCATATATGTGTTCTAAGGCTGTAAAAAAAAATCATAGGAATTCAAACATGCATATATATGTGTTCTAAGACCGTCAAAAAAATTTTATAGTGATTCAATCATGCATATATGTGTTGTAAGGCCATCAAAAAAAAATCATAGTGATACAATCATGCATATATGTGTTCTAAGGCCATCAAAAAAATGTCATAGTGCTTCAATCAAGCATTAATATTCTATGGTTGTGAAAAATATTTCATAGTGATTCAATCATGCATATATGTGTTGTAAGGTCGTCAAAAAAATTTCATAGTGATTCAATCATGCATATATGTGTTTTAAGACCATCAAAATTATTTCATAGTGATTCAATCAAGCATAATTATTCTATGGTTGTCAAAAATATTTCATAGTGATTCCAACATGCGTATATGTGTTCTAAAGCTGTAAAAAAAAATTCATAGTGATTCAATCATGCATGTATGTCTTCTAAGGTTATCAAAAAAAATTCATAGTGATTCAATCATGCATATATGTGTTCCAAGGATGTAAAAAAAAAATCATAGTGATTCAATCATGCATATATGTGTTGTAAGGCTGTAAAAAAAAATTCATAGTGATTCAATCATGCGTATATGTGTTCTAAGTAAAAAGAATTTTATAGTTGTTCAATCACGCATATATGTGTTCTAAGGAAGTTAAAAAAAAATCAAAATGATTCAATCTTGCATATATGTGTTCTAAGATTGTCAAAAAAATTTCATAGTGATTCAATCATACATATATGTTTTTTAAAGCTGTCAAAAAAAATTATTTGATTCTATCATGCATATATGTCTTCTAAGGCTGTCAAAAAAAATTAATGGTGATTCAATCATGCATACATGTGTTCTAAGCTTGTCAAAAAAAATTCATAGTGATTCAATCATGTGTATATGTGTTCTAATGTTGTCCAAAAAAATTTATAGTGATTTAATCATGCATATGTATGTTCTAAGGCTATCAAAAAAATTTAATAGTGATTCAATCATACATATGTCTTCTAAGGCTGTAAAAAAACCTTCAAAGTGATTCAGTCATGCATATATGTGTTCTATGTTTGTCAAAAACAATTTATAGTGATATTATCGTGCATATATGTGTTCTAAGGCTATCAAAAAAAATTCATTGTGATTCTATCACGCAAATATTTGTTCGAAGGCCGTCAAAAATTTTTTATAGTGATTCAATCATGCATATATATGTTCTAAGGCCGTAAAAAAAAAATCATTGTGATTCAATCATGCATATATATTGTAAGGCTGTAAAAAAAATTCATTGTGATTCAATCATTCATATATGTGTTTTTAGGCTGTCAAAAAAAATTCATAGTGATTCAATCATGCATATATTTGTTCTAAGGCTGTCAAAAAAATTTCAAAGTGATTCAGTCATGCATATGTGTTCTAAGTTTGTCAAAAAAAAATTATAGTGATTCAGTCATGCATACATGTGTTCTAAGTTGGTGAAAAAAAATTCTTAGTGAATAAATCAAGCATATATGTGTTCTTAGTGATTAAATCTTTCCTTCTCTTTTGCTTTCTAGCCCTTTTTCCCTTTTTGAAGGGGAAAAAGAAAGAAAGAAGAGAAAAGAGAAAGATAGAAAAAAAAACTCTTTTGAAAAGTCTCACTTGACCTTTATTTGAAAAAGATTTTGAAAATTTAACTCGCCCCCATTTTGAAATTTGCAGGAAAAATGGGGAGACGGGATTCGCTCGCCAGTACGAGCTTCAACCGTTCCTGGCGCCTTTACTAGGTGTAATTGAACCAAGGATCAAATTTATGCCTTTGACTTGCCTAAATTTGTCTAAATGATTATTCGAAAACCCTAGATGTACATCGAATCATGTTTGTGCTTATGAAAATGCAAAAATGTATGCTTTTGGGAAATGCTTCAAAAAAATTGGATTTTTCCAGGTGATTTTGAAATAATTTCAAAAATGTCCTTCAAGAAGAGATTAAGAAATCAAACTTGGTTTGGAAAACTGAAATTTGAATCTAAACTTGGAGTTTAAAGTGAATTGGAGATTTGAAAAGGAAACTTGAAACTTGGGTGTTGAGATTGCAACAATAATTAAAGGTTGAAATAGAATTGGGATGTTTAGAGTTTCTGAAATTATAACTTAAAAAGGAAGATTTGAAAAATAGAATTTAGAGAAGAATGAGGTTGGAAAAGATTGAATTTTGAAATTGGAGTTCAAAATCGAATTTGGAGTTTGAAATTTAAAGCTTTAGAATGGAAATTGAATTCAACTTGGGATTTTGGAATTTGACTTTTTAAATATATTGTAGATTTGAAATCAGAATTGAGCTTGGAAATTGAATTGGAAATTCAAACTTGAATTTTGAATTGATTTTGAACTTCAAATTTAACTTTGAAATTAGAAATGAATTTAGAAAATTAGAGTTTGAAATTGGAGTTGGAATTTAAAGAATAAATTTAGAAAACTTAGAACTTTAAAATAAACTTTGAAATTGGATTTTGAAATTTAGAATAGGATTTGAATTCAAACCTGAAATTTGAAATCAAAAGGGATATTGAAAATTGGATTGAATTTCAAAGTAAATCTCAAAATTCGATTTGGAATCTCAAAAATGAATTTCAAAACTTTGATTTAAAACTCAGGATTTGGAATAGAATTTGAAAATTGAAATAATGCATTTTGAATGAAATTTGAAGTTAAAATATGAAATTCAGAAATGAGAATTGAAAATTAGAAATTTAAAAGCGAATGGATTTGAGAATAAAAGAATAAATCTAAATTTATAAATGGAAGTTAAAATGATTTTGAATTTCAAAAATGAAAACTGTATTTGAAAATTTACTTCAAGGATCACTTGGAACTGGGAAAATAACTTGAAAATAATTTGAAAAGGAATGCAATTCTATCCTAAATGATGAATGCTTTGAAATTTATTTAAAGATTGGAATTTAAAAGCATATTTTATTCTTTAATAGAATTGAAATAAGATTAAATCATAATACATTCATGACTATGGTCACAAACATATTATAATATATTCTTTATTTAAATTCTAATAAAGAATAAAATAAATTTTTTTGCCTTTATAAGATTTAAAATGAAATTAAATTTTAATATATCCATGACTATGGCCACAAATATATCTTAAGTTAATTCACATATTAAATTATGATAAAGGAAGAAAAGAGCATTTCAGAAAAATATGATGATTTTCAAAAGAGACCTAAGTGGAGGTCAATTGCTATTCCATAAAAGATAAAAATCTTAAGTATTGTTCACATTTTGACTATGGCCATAAACGTGAATCATTTACTTAGAATTATTTACCTCTTATTAGAAAGGTGCACGTGTCATTCATGTTTCACCATTGTGTATTTGAAATAAAATAAAAAGAAATGAAACAAGATAATCATGAAATTAAGCTTAAACTAAATGCACATTCATTCTTAAACTAAGCATAAAGTAAAATTTCTCTTTAAGTATTTAATTACATCCCTTGAATTGAATACAATAATTGAAAAGGGAAATAACAAAGAAAATAAAATACCTGCAAAATTGCGCAAATATATTAGTAATAAATGTAGGCTTAGTCGGATTTCTTTTCAATATTGGAAAATTGAAAGAAATCATCCAAAATAAGCCTTTCAAACTCCAAAATAAAAAAAATAAAACAAATGATGTACTAAAATGCTCAACATTATTATGAAGACTCTGGACTTATCTAAAAAAACATTTAATATTGAAGATTTTTGAGAAATCATGGAAGGAAAATTCGAATTTGAAGGTCTTTTGTCAAGAACGGGAATTTGGAAAACAGTGAACAAACTTATGTAATTTAGATGTTTTAGAGGCCATACAAATTCAAATTATACCAAATTTATGGGAGAAGTTTTCTAACATGATTAGAAAACTTTTCC
Source organism: Nuphar pumila (assembly GCF_984573655.1). Lineage (NCBI taxonomy): Eukaryota > Viridiplantae > Streptophyta > Magnoliopsida > Nymphaeales > Nymphaeaceae > Nuphar > Nuphar pumila. Next base: position 76,108,274 of record NC_143259.1, on the reverse strand, counting down.
AAGTTACAAAATGGGAAAATCAGTTCTGGTTTAGAAATGGTGACTTCGGGAAGTCACTGTTCTGTTTCATGAAATGAACCTGTTACAGAACCTGAAGTTCTGTAACCAGTTCTGATTTTTAACAGAATTAAACTAACAAATGAGTATAAAAATTTATATAAATTGACAGAAATAAATTACGTACATAAAAGAAAAAGGCCCTTTTTACAAATATGGAAAATGATCTCCCATTGGAGAGATATGACTCTGAGAAAATGGACTAAAATTTCTGCAATATAAATAATGTAGAATGACAGAGGTCTGGTTTTTAATCAAAATGGGGCATGAAATAACCATTGAAATAGCTGAAAATTGGCAGAAATAAACTAGATTCAATCATGAAGACACTTCTTTTACGAATCGGAAATATGATTTTCGGTTAGGGAGATACGCCTCCAGCAAGTTAGCCCTGATTTGAATATTGATTTACTCAAATCGCACAATGATTTGCTGAAGACCCTGTAAATCGCAATAGCGATATACTAAAGACAATTGTAAATCGCACAACGATTTACTAAGAGACACTGTAAATCGCAATTGCGATTTACAGAAGAAAATTATAAATCGCAATTGCGATTTATTAAAGAATGTCGCAAATTGAATGACGATTTGCTGAAAAAGGACTATAAATTACAATGGTGATTTGTCGAAGGACACCACAAATCGAAATAGCGATTTGTTAAAGAAAGTAGCAAGTCGAATGATGATTTGTTGAAGGACACCACAAATCGAACAACGATTTGCTGAAGGATGTTGCAAATCGAATGATGATTTGCTAAAGGACATTACAAATCGAACCATGATTTGTTGAAGGATATTGCAAATTGAATGACGATTTGCTGAAGGAGACTAATAGTTATAATATAGGGCCAGAATCAAAATACATACAAAATTATTCCTATAAAATCAAAATATAAGGTTTCGGTATTTAATCAAAATAAAATAGAAATTGACCATAGAAGTGGCTAAAAATTAGCAGAGATGAATTATAAAGATAGACAAAGAAAACCCTATTTACAAAATTGGAAAATGATCTACAATCAGGGAGATATGACTTTGACAAAATGGATGAAAATCTGAGCCGTTAAAATTACATAGGGTGATAGGGTTGTAGTTTTTAACCAAAAACAGGTATGCAAACACCATAGAATTTGCTAAAATTTGGCATGAACAGACTTGATTCAATCTCGAACATCCAACTTTTTACAGATCGAAGAGATCATCTCCGGCTAAAATCCTGACGGTGCAGAATAAGCGATTCCGAATTCCAATTTTTAAAGTGGACCAAATGAACACAGAATGACCTATTTTTTTGTGGAGATCTTGAAAACATATGCGTGAAGTTTTAGTGAAAAATTTAGATCAAAATGAACTCTAATTTTAGGCGAATCGACAGATCTAAAAGATAGTATAACATGATCAAAGTATATTACACATGCGTAAATGCTCAATACGTGAGATTTAATGTTTAAGATCATGAATGGACGAATATATGAGAAAAATTTAAGATAAAATGCATTCATAAACATAATCAAAACACTAGAGCATGAATTGAGATTCATTTGGCCTATCGTATATGAGATTTGATCTATAGAAGATCAAATCTCATAATCCTAATGGCTGAAACGAAATTGCAGGAATCAAATAACAAATTGAATGGATAAAAAAAAGCATAGAATCAAAATTAATACAGAAATTAAGTAAATTTGCATTGCTACTTATAAAATCAGAAAGGGATTGAAAGAAGAAGAAGAAAGGAGGGGAAGAGGTTTACCGTGTCTTTACGGTATTACAAACTAGAGATTTATGTTAGTTAATCTGAGATATCCACAGTGAATCAGAGATTCACCGTAGAACTCAAATCAACTCCCAGCATAATATAATCTCATTGTAAATGTAGATATGCTTATTGGAATGAAGAAGATGCATATGTTGATACGCAGTGAAACCCAGGAAATGAGGTATAGTAAATGTGGTAAGGTGCAATGAATAGTGTTGTAGTGTAATGAAGGATGTTATGTAATATGTACATTGTGCAAAAGGTGTGGATGCGGTATGGTGCATATAAGATGAAGAACATGAATGTGTTGTAGAGTATCTCATTGCACAACAACTAGAGTACTGGTATTACGGATGGATAGGAAACAAAGCATACAGGAAATCATATGCAGGCAATGCAGAGTGGATGAGATGTTAAACAAAAATGCAACAGGGAATGATGTGTATGATACCAAAACAAAATGCTGATACATAAGACTAAATTCAGCTCAATGAGGGTATCTCTTACACTTGAAAGGGGATGCCATGCACTCGTGAAATGCCACGAATATGATGCAGATGAACCATGATGCCGATGATGCAGGAATGTATAAACAATAATGACAATAAAAGAAATATAGCAATGAATTATAAAAGAACCGAAGCATAAACAACATGATGGTAAGGATGAGATCAATATTTTATTGCATGATGCAGATCGATGCTGCTATAGGCAGATCGATGTTGCATCAGGTGCTTCCGATGGATGATGGAGAAATACAAATCGACAGTATGAAAAATCAAACAGAAATTAAAGAAGAGATGCTCAAAATACAGAAAAACAAAGAGGGATAAGAGATGGTCCTTACCGTTTCTTGGCAAAGATTCAGGGAAGAGAGGAGATCCCTCTGTATGCTACTGCTAGACTGATCAGACTCTTTCTACAATTGAGATAAGAAAATCAGAGAAAGGGAGGAAGAAAAAAAGGGAAAGAGAAGAAGGAGAAGGAGAGAGGAAGAAGCAGGGAGGAGATGCGTGAGAGGCTTGGTGGGGTGAAGATGGATCTATCATTCGCAAATAGGGATGTGAGAATAGATGTAGAGGGTCGACCCCTTCGGCTCTTTTTATAATGGAAGGCCGTTAGGCCTATTTCAAAAATGGTCCTTTAGTTTTTTTTAAAATTTTCAAAATTGTGGTTATATTCACAAGGCTTTTTAAAAAAGGGGTTTAGGCTAATTTCTAAAATTCTTTTTCTTTTTATATATTTTGGAAGGAAAAACCTAAAAAGGCATACGAAGGAAATATGAGGATTTTTAGGAAATGGGGTCCAAACGAGGTTTTTAGAAGTTTTTATAAAATATTTATTTTAAAAATTGGGGTTTTTACAAAAGAAGATTTTGTGAAAATACACGATTAAATTTAAGAAATTGGGTTTCAAAAAATGGGTTTAGACCCAGGATTTTCAGAAAATATTGAGTTTGGATTTTGAATTGAGATTGGATCCAGATAAAATATCTAAGAAAATACAAAGAAATGATTTTTTTTTTTGAATTTTTGAAAAATAGAAGATCTGGGCTCAAAATTGGATTCGGATATCAGATTTGGATCCGAGATGGGGTCAGATATGAAAATTGGATTTACATTTCAGATCTTCAACCAGTGAATCCGAGAAATGAATGGAAATTGATCAAAAGTTGACCCAATTATTCAGAAGATGGGGGTCAGGGTCAAAAAGGAAATTTTTGAAATTTTTTGAAAAATTTGGGGTGTTCACAGATGCCCCTCTTTGCTGCTAAGCCAGTTGAAAGCCGAGCTAGTGACAAAGACAACACGCCAAATTTTAAAACAAAAATGCCCCACTCAGGAAATCTGAACTGGGTGTGGAAGAATTGCTTTGTGAAAAATGATTCTCAGGTTTTGCACCTTATCGTGAATGGCTTGGAAAAAGATGAAATCCTCGAGAATGAAATAGTTGGATAACAAGAAATCAGGAAATCGTGATGAAACTTTTGGATGAAGGTCCCAAAATTATGACAAAGGGAGATTTTGATCAATGAGTGGTTTCATGGCTGATACAAAATAAGCTTTTTGGAAAGACTTAGGTTTAGCCCTTAACCTGGATGGGACAAAAATATCTCAAAATGAATTTTAGGTTTAACTCTTACCTGAATGGGGGCAAAAATACTTCAAAATAAATTTCAGGTTTAACCCTTACCTAAATGGGGAAGAAATACATAAAAACCATGATGGGACATTTTTGAAAAATGCCTAGTGAGACGAGGCTCAGGTACAATCCTTACCTGAATGGATATGAAAAATATGGATTCCTCATTAGGATGGGGAAGACCATGATGGGACTGGAAGAAATACCTCATCAGAATGAGGCAATTCTCTTTATAAACCATGCTAGGTTACATCAAGATGGACATTGAGCATTTATTTTATGTTTGGATAGCCAAAAAATTTTGCCAATAAGATGAAATTGTAGTTTATTCAAAGGCTTGAAAATGTGCACGTACGTGCAAAAGATATTCCCTCTTTACCTAGAGTATTTCCCCAAATGAGATTAACTCTGGATTCCAGAGTCAAATTCAAATTTTAATGCTATTGAGTTTCTTCTAGGAAGTTATCTATTTTCTTGATATGAACGGAGAAGAAATATTCTTAATTTCATAAAAGCAAGTGATGAAAAGATATTGATGAAAGAATTTTGCATAAGAAAGGGTGATTTGTGGCAATTTTTGCAGTTTGCTGTCTGGGGGTTTTCCCATGATCTTTTGGCACTCTTTTTGAGACATTAAGCTTTCTTGGGTTTTGACAAGAAGTTTATCACATCATCCTTCATTTTGGAGATGTTCTGACGTTTCTTTGAAAGGGTACGTCACAAACGCCTTCAACTTGGAGATGTTCCGAGCCTTCTTTGTCTCAGGAATTATACTGATGGTATTGTCTCATTGGTTGAAAGTCTCTTGATGATAGCAGAAATCAAATATCTTTTAGGGTTTTTCGGGAGGTTTGTCACATCCGTCTTCAACTTGGCGGTGATCTGAAATTTCCCTAAAAGGACACATCACAAACTCCTTCAACTTGGAGATGATCTGAGTCTTCTTTGGCACCGGGGGTCTAACTCATCCACCAGTCTTAAACTTGACGATGATTGAGAGATCCTATTTCCAGATAGTTAATTGCAGCTTAAATGATTGAGGAGATATGGATTGGGTGAATTCTTTTTATCGCTCAGGATATTTCCACTGCCTGATTGCCAGAAAATCGTCTTTAAACATGCGCCATAACTATTATCAATATCAATTTTCTTCTGGCTTTTCAACATCATTGAATATTTTTTTTGCTAATCATACCAAGGATATTTCTTATATCATTTTGGTTGATCAACAGAGAAAAAATTTGAATTTTATCCTTTTTCGCAAAAAGCTTCACCTTTTTTTAAAGAGTACTAGAGATAATATGAGGTGATTCTTTTGGAATCAACAAATATTTTTAAGCAAATTGGCAAAAGGTTCAAGAATTCATTGTAAAATAGTTACTCAATATCAATCTTGATAGGACCTTAAGTTAAAAATTTAGATTTTGGAAATCTCGACCAGTAAAACTGGATTTTGAAAATTTTGACCAGTGAAAACACCTGATTTTATTTTGACGGTCCAGCTCGAAAGTAGGATTTTGGGAAGTTTAACCAGCTTGAGAGAAGGATTTGGGAAGTTCGACCAGCTTAAAAGCAGGATTTGGAAAGTTTGACCATCTCAAAAGTAGGATTTGGGAAGTTTGACCAGCTCGAAAGAAGGATTTGTTTGACCGACCAGCTCGAAAGCAGGATTTGATTGACCGACCAGCTCGAAAGCAGGATTTGATTGACGGACCAGCTCGAAAGCAGGATTTGTTTGTTTGACTAGCTCAAAAGTAGGATTTGATTGATCGATCAACTTGAAAGCAAGATTTTGAAGGACTACTATAGAGGGATGCGTTGCTTCTATGAATGGTCTCATGATTATCACTTATCCTGAATGGAAAGCTCAGGTTTATGTTATCGTCGCAAAATTTTTTCCTTCCCTTCGGGAGAAAGGGGAAACCTTTCGCGAGTCAAACTCGACTAAAGTTTGAAAATTGTTTTGAAATACTCGCCTTCGTTTTGAAATTAGCGGGAAAATCCATAGGATGGGACTCGACCTGTCGGTACGAGGTTCGACCGTTCCTGGCAATTTTACTAGGGGTAATCGAACCAAGAACCAATTATGTGCTTGACTTAGCTTATTTATCAAAATTGATGTTCTATCCTAAATGCATAGAGAATTCAGGCATGTGCTATGAGACTTCATAAAATGTACATTGGAAATATATGATGCATGCTTCTGAAAATATTTGGGAAAGGGTGGAAATCGATTTCTCCAGAAAGACCTAAATGAAGGGATTTCAAAACTTTGAGAAAGCTTGAGAAAATCATGAAGGAAAAGGGGTAGAGATTCTTGGAAAATAGAATGAATTCTCAAGAAAGGACAAACATTCAGAGAGAAAATATTTATGGAAAAAAATTCAACTTTAGTTGTTTTGGAAAATGGTGAGAAATTCAGGGGGAAAATTCCTTTTGAGACATGAAATCACATCTTAGGAAATGAAAATTTTGGAAATCTAACCTTGGAAAATCGATTTTAACTCTTAAAAATATTTGGAAATTCTCTTGGAAAATTGAGAAATGAACTTTGAAAAGGGGATATTTTACGAGAAAATCATGAGAAACTGGAAGGAAATCCTTGAAAAGGAGGATTTTGAAATCTTGGGAAAGTTGAGGTCTTTAGGAGATTCTTGAGAAATCTACTTTTCTTGGAATAAGATTTCCTTGATTTTATTAAAAAAGGAATGATGCAAACTATCCTAATTGAATGAATGCCTTTTTATGAAAACATCTTCTTTAGGAAAATATGCAATTTTAAAATTAAACTAAGGTAAGATTACCACATATTCCGACTATGGCCGTAAATATGCTTGTAATTTACTTAGTTAATTCTAAAATATTTTGAAAAATTAAAAATATGTGCTGAATTTTTGAAAATAGCGTAAGAGTGTAGGCTCGGTGTGGCTAATAGGAAGATGCTGAATCTGAGCCTTGTCCATATTCTAACTATGACCGTAAATATGGACTCCACTGAGTTCATCAACTCCCTAAGAGTTGGTGTGTGTGCCATTCGTGTTCATCCATTGTGATTTTCAAAGGAAAAATGCATGATTCATATAATCAAGATATTGTATAAAGTAAACTATATGATATACATCCTAATCTAAGCGGAAAAGTAACTCTTATTCCAATATTCACTTTACATTTACATTAATGAAATAAAAGAAATGGAAATGAAAGAAACTCTAATTCCTCCTTTCGAGTGTCCCTGCAAAACTAGAAATTGGATTAGTATATACATGTAGGTTTTTCCAGGATTTTTCGATAATATCCAGAAATTATCGGATTTATCTGGACATAAACCCAATCTGATGCTTCCTTGATGTGATTATGATTTGAAATCATGAAAATGCAAGGAAAATAGGATAATAAAGATTTGAAATTCGGAGTTGTGGTCAAAATCACCAAAATACCCCTAATAATGAGGTTATACCTTTTGAAATCAGGGTTTTTGAAGGGATTTTGATGAAATTTAGGAATTTAAAAATTTGAATTGAACCAAATGATGATGAAATAAATGATGAGATATGATGACATACTTCTCAACCTAATGGGACTGTAAAATCAGAAATATTATCAAAATTTTGGCCAAAATGGTGAATTTCACCTGTTTTTCACTTGGATCTGGATCCGCGGGAGCTCTGTTTGGATGATATGGTTGATCCGAATGTCAAACGACTTTCAAATCATACCAAATTTGATAGAGAGCATCCTTCTACCCTTAGAAACAATATAGAATGATAAAATGCAAAAAATGGTATGACTTAGATGCAAAATTTTAAATAAAATTCTAAAATATGCAAATTTCGCCTGCGGGCGCGAGCCAACTACGGTATTTTACACAATAACGGAGCAGTCCACCATAGAAATATCTAATATTTTACAGGGTACTCTTAAGAATAAAAATGAACAACTTTGGATTTTACAGCCCCGGGATTTGACCTATGACGCGCTCAGTAGCAGAGATTTATTTCTGATAGACATGGAATTAACAGGATTTGTTACAAAAACAAACAAAAAATAACAATCTGCCATCAAAATTCCCAAAATTTTAAGAGACCATTTCTAACATATATTCAAACAACTTTCATGTTTACAGTCTTAGAATTTGATCCACTGATATAGAAATAAAAATATGATGATAAATGCATAATTCAGAAAGACAGATGTAGATGTCAAAACAGCAGTTTGACATTAAAATTACAGAAATGGCATAAAAACCATTCTAAAAATTGAAAAATTCAGAATCAAACAGTGAACATCTAGCACATGAAATTTTTATTTTACATATCCAGATTTGGAGTTATACCCAGAGAGAATCAGTTGACTCAAATCGACCTAGGGTCACAGAAGCTCATATTGGGCTCTGACAGGTGTCACCTGGTCTCGGATATTTTTTAGGTAAAAACGTTTTTTGGAAAAATCTGATAAAATTAAAATAAATAACAAACTCAATCCTGAATTCAAAACATTTTTTGGATTGGGCATCGAATCTCCCTCGAGGGAGATCTCGATTTTACAAATCAAGATATGAAATTCTTGGCATTTCCCGAGTCTTGAAACCCGTCTCAGCATCGAGGGCTTTGAATAAAGTAAACACGTTCAAATGTATTCTATTTTTTTGCAAAATATTAGGGACAACTATCCTCACATAATATGATTTTTTTGGCATTTTTAGAATAAAATATGCACAAAAAATAATGCGTGGACTGACTGCTAAAAACAAAGAATTACATAAATGAAACAGAATGCATAAAATTCCTAATTAAATCATAAAACATGCTATTTTAACGAAATAAAATATAAGCTTACCCTATTAAATGCATGATTATGATGAAATGCTACAGAAAATGCATCAAGTAAGCTGATTGACCCTTCGTTGTGTGCCATTTACGAGAGAGACCCGGTCTATTGTCTAGACGAGTCAATTCATTGAAACAGCAAAATTGACATGATTACATGTCATTTTCCAAATTCTAATGCGAATAATGAATATAATAGCATTATGATGCTGGTTCACATGAAGACCCACCTTGTGCTCTTCCGACGGTTCTGGAGCTCCGAGACTAGCAGTTTTCGGGATGCTACGAATTGACTTTCCTTGGTCCTGGAATGGCTCCTTGAGGATGGACTCCAGAGAGGTATAGAGGGAGTCAGAGAATGAAGATGGAATAAAAAAAAGCTGGGTCTTCCAGAGGGGGGCGTGAGAGAGAGAGAGAGAGAGAGCTCTTCAGGGTTCCAGGTGCCTCCTCAAAAGGGGTGTGGGATGGTGTATTTAAAGAAGTTTGAGGCTTGTTTGAAATTCAAACTCTTGTTTCTGCAGGAGCCTCCATGTGGTGCCACCTCAGAATGGGCCACCTTGAATTATTTTGAAATAAATAAAATGAAAAATAAAATAAAATGAAGAGCTTTGGGGAGGCACCACCTCAGAAGGGGTTTGAATCTTTTCAAAATTCAGTTTCTAGCTTTTTCCTAGAATCAAGTTGCAAAGCTATTTTTAAGGAGAGCTTTCCAGAGATGGCGCCACCTCAGGGTGGGACGCCCCTCTTGCTTGGAGTACTTTTGAAAATTGAATTTTTGCTTTTTCTGGAGGAAGGAGAGATGGACATGTGGCATCACCTCAGGGTGTCCCCACACTGCCATGTGGCAAGTGAAGAAAAGAGAGAGAAAGAGCCAAGTGGCGCTATCTCAGGGTGGCTCCACCTTGCCATGTGTCAATAGGGAGAGGAAGCATCAAATGGCACCACCTCAGAGACAGGATTCCAATTTTTGAGGCGTTTTGAATTTTAAACTTTACAAAAAGGAGGGCTTGTGTGGTGCCACCTCAGGGGGGGGCCCACATTGCCATGTGGCTGCAAGAAATGAGGAGGCACCAGATGGTGCCACCTCAGGGGAAGCTATATTATTATTATTATTATATATATATATATATATATATATATATATATATATATATATATATTTGGCTTTTTCAAATGCTAAACCTGATTTGAGAAAGGCTAGTGTGACGCCACCTCAGGATGGGTCCCACCTTACTTTTTTATTGAGGTAAAAGCAAATTTGAAGTTTTAAAGGTAAAAAGGTAAAACCGATTTTGGAATTTTTTTATAAAACCTATCCTAATTGACAAATAAGAGATGGGACTTGGCCTAATTATGAAAAACTTAAAAAGAGATGGCCTTTCAGGGCAAATTTATAAAATGGTTTTTGAAATTGTTGATAAAGGGGTAAAATGAAGAGATTTTATAAAATTCAAAGTCCTTTTGGAATAAAATTCTAAGTTCAAAGCTTTGTCCCCTTCTTTAGGCAGAGCCGGTCCAGCTGACAAAATTTGAAAATCATCATTGAAAATTATCCAGATTGTTTTCCTGAGAAAATATTTTGAAATTCAGAGCCCTAGAGATTAAAATGAGAGGAATCAACAATTTTGAAGACCCAGGGGTTTGAAATCAATTTTAAAAGAGTTAAAACTTGAATCTAGATTGAAAATTATGAAAATCAAGAGTTCTGGATCTTGAAATGACATGCTATGTAGTGACATAATATGAAATACTCTGAAATGTTATGCAATGACATGTCTCGAGAAATTCAATGCTTCATGGAGAATTGGAGATTTCAATCTCCTGATATGAGTAGGACTTTGAAATTTTGCGATTCCAGGTGAATTCTGAGCCAAAATAGAGAAATTTTTAGAGTTGTGGGCAAAATTTGGGCTTTTGAAAGGTTGAAGCTCGGAAATTGGCCATTTTTCCTTCATAAATATTTAGAAGACAGACTGCTTGAAAATGTCGGGGGAAGGTGATTGAAAATTTGGGGTGTTTATAGATGCCCCTCTTTGCTACTAAGTCGGTTCATGACCGAGCTTAGTGGCAAAGAAAAACACACCAAATTTGGGCTATATAAAATGCCCCAGCTTGGAAGGATCCGACCGGGTGTGGAAGTGCTAGCCCGTCGAAGATGGTAGATATGAATTGAAGAAAAAAGATTCGCTCTGCGAGAACGAAGTTCAGGTTTTTGCCCTTAACCTGGATGGGACGAAAATACTTGGTATGGAACGAAGCTCAGGTTTGACCCTTAACCTGATCGGGAAATAAAATACCTCCTCAAAATGAGGCTCAGGTTTGTACCCTTAACCTGATCGGGCAGAAATGAATGAAATCCTTGTAAGAAGAGACCATGATGGAACCTTCGGGCTTTGCACAATAAGTTCGATAGGGGTTTTGCAAAAGGAACAAAAATGGGGGTCCCTAAAGCTTGAAAAAAGATTGATCTTGGGCGTCTCATTGCTGAGACTAAATCAGCTTTTGAAATTTGTGGCCTTTTGCTAGAGAATGATTGTTGGTTTGACCTCAAACCAAAATAGGATTGTCTATGGTTGGACAGTGGGGACACAGGGAAGTGTGCAAATCTGAGAGCTCACACTCTCAAATTATAAAAGGAAGGGAAGGACTCTTGAAAACTCTTGTTAACAAGTCCTAAAGAGGGATTGAAATGGTGTAGGAATGTGTTAGACCAAGCCTTGAGCTTTCGCTTTCTATCAGGATAGCTAGAAGTTGTTGCCAAAATGTTGAAAATTGTTGTTGATTCAAAAATAATTGAAAATGATGCACGTTAGTGCGAAAATATTCTCTTTTCTACCTGAAGTATTACCTCCAACTGAGTTAACTTCGTAGAATCAAGATTCAAATTCAATATGCTGGCGATTGGCTTTCTTCAAGGAAGCTATCAATTTCCTTGATATGAACGGAAAAGAAAGTATTCTTATTGTGAAAGCGATTGGTGAAAGAATATTGATAAAAGAATTTCACAAAATTTAAAGAGGATTCTTGGCATATTTGGCAGTCTGATATCCTGAGATTCTTTTCTCGTGATGATCTTTTTGCTCTCTTAGGTTTTTTGGGGATCACATCATCCTTCATTTTGGAGATGTCCTGACTTTTCTCTCGCTTGTTTTTTTTGGAAGGGTACGTCACAAACTCCTTCAACTTAGAGATGTTCTGATCCTTCTTTGCCTTAGGGATTATCTTGATGGTATTGGCTCATTGGTTGGAAATTTCTTGGTGATAGCAACAATTAAATATCTTTTAAGGTTTGTCAGGAGGCTCATCGCAGTCGCCTTCATCTTGATGGTGATCTGAACTTTCTTTGGAAGGATCCGTCACAAACTCCTTCATCTTGGAGATGATCTTGGGCCCCGGGGCTCTAACTCGCATAATTCATCTTCAACTTGACGACAATTGAGAGATCCCTTTTGCAAATATTTAATTGCAGCTTAGGTGATTTGGGAGATATGGAAATTGAATGGGTTTTTCTGTATTACCCTGGATATTTCGACTGCCTTATTTTCCAAGAATGATCTTTAAAAATGTGTCATTGACTACGATCAATATCGATCACTTATGACTTTGCAACAACATTGAATTTTCTTTGTTGGCCATATCGAGGATTTATTCTTCATCCTTTTAATTGGCTAATAGAAAGAATTTGAATTTTGAATCTTTCTCCGTGGAAGCTTCACTCTTTTGGAAGTAATGTTGGAGGTATTTTGTGGTAAAGATTTTATGCAATAAAGATTTTGAAATCAACAAGTATTTGACGACAAATTGGCAAAATGTTCTCGAAATCCTTTATGAAAGCAAGCATTTAGAGTTCGATTCAACGCGTCTGTGACGAAATTCTCCTCTCCTTTCCCCAAAGGAGAAGATTCAGAAATGGTTAATAGAAATTACTCCTCTCTTCCCTGAAGAGAAGGTGTTTGTAAAATGAACTTTCGAAGAGAAATTAAACTTTCGTCAAAGTTCCCTAATGTTAGGCTTCTCTTATGGAAAGGGGGCCGATAGAAGTGAGGTCGATAATGTGGGTCATGAAAGAGTGAGTCCATCACACTCTTTTTAAAAGGAGGGTCTTTCATGACGAAATGGCCTAGTATGAAATTGGGGGGCCACAAGGAAAACGAGCCTCTGTCAAAGCTCTCCCTGAACTAAGGGTTCCTTGTGTGAAATTGGAAATTTGTTTTGCAAACGGTTTACAAAGACACGAGTCCCTTCAAACTCTTCTTGAAAAGGGGCTAAGTGAACAAAAGATAGCATGCAAAAAGAACGAGTTCCCTCAAACTCTCCTTGTAAAAAGGGTCTCTCGCAAGAGAAAATGATTGAAATTGGTATTGAGTGACCAAAAAGGTTGAAATTGGAAATTGGAGATTGAAAATTGGAATTTAAAATTTAGAATTTAGAAATTGAAAATTGAAAATTGTAAATTGAAAGTTGAAAATTGAAAATTGAAAATTGAAAATTGATTGACTCGAAGGTCGAAATTAGAAATCGGAAATTAGAATTTGGAAATTGGAATTTGAATGACCCGAAGATCGAATTTGGAAATTGATTGACCCAAAGGTCGAAATTGGAAATTGATTAACCCGAAGGTTGAAATTAGAATTTGGAAATTGAAAACTGGGTGACCCGAAGGTCGAAATTGAAAATTGGGTGGCCTGAGGGCCGAAATTGGAATGGATTGACCTGAAGGTCAAAATTGGAATAGAACTTGAATTTTGACTAATGATCATCACAAAGACCGAACCCAAGAGGTCGACTGACATGACCGACCAGTGAGATACTAACACGAGTGCGCAATTTTGAAAGAACACCAGCATGAATACCGGGTTTTGAAAATGTATCAATATAGACATTGAATTTTGAAAATGTACCAGTTCGAGCACTGGATTTTGGAAATGTACCAGTTCAAGCACTGGATTTTGAAAATTCACCAGTTCGAGCACTGGATTTTGAAAATGTATCAGTATAGGCATTGGATTTTGATTCAATGCTAATGACTGTCTTTTAATTTCGAATAACAATTGGGAAATGTGATTGGACTAGTTGCTGAAATCTTAAGACTGACCATGGAGTTGAATGTAAATGCATGCAAATTGATGCATATGTGTGCGCAAATGTGTAAAATGAGAAGTTTGTGTATCCTGTCTATATACAGGACATTTTGAGATATAGACAACAATTTAAAAATTCCCCAGTATAACTGGGAAAGAAAATTTTGATAATCATTGAAGAAAGTTGGAAAGTTACAAAAGAGTAGCTGCTTTAAGTATAGAATTTTTTCAAATGTCGAGCATTTATTGGATCTAATAATTCTACCCCATCGGCATTAATGAACCGATATGAATTACGGGGTAATGCTTCCTTGACGACATAGGGGCCTTCCCAATTTGGTGACCATTTGCCGTCGAGACGATGCTTAAGATAAGATGTGGATCGAAGCACTAGATCATTGACTCTGAATTTTCTTTCAATGACAGACTTTGCATATTGTCTGGCTATCCTTTGGCGAAAGGATTGAGCATGTTCTGCTGCTTTTAACCTTCTCTCGTCGAGCAAATCAAGTTGTACTAGCTGTTGTTGTTGGTATTGATCAAGTGGTAATTCCAAGAGTGATGCAAATTTCAAAGCGGACTTCTGAACATGTAGAGGCAATACTACGTCTGTTCCATAGACCAATTCTGACGAAGTAGCATTAGTTGGACTGTGAATGGTGGTTCGGTATGCCCATAATGTATCGTGGATCTTTTCATGCCAGTCGCGGCCTGTTTCCACTGTTCGCTCCAAAATACGAATTAGGATCTTATTGGTGGCTTCTGCTTGACCATTCCCTTGAGGATAGTAAAGAGTGGAAAAATGATGATGAATCTTGAACTTTGAGCTGAAACTCTTCATTCTTTCATTCTTGAAATGACTGCCATTGTCCGACACGATATCATGCGATATACCGAATTGGCAAAGGATGTTCTTGTGGATGAAGGAGACCACGTGTCGACCTTCTACGGTGCGTAGAGTGACAACTTCTACCTATTTGGTGAAATATTTTGTTTTGGCCAGGAAGTATTTATGGCCATTTGAAGCGGAATGAGTGATGGGACCTACGACATCAAAGGCCCACATGGAAAATGGCCATGGAGAGACAACTGATTGCAGATATGTAGCTGGCGCATGGATAGCCGATGCATGAATCTGGCATTGCACACAGTTCTTTACAAAGTGATAGCAGTCTTGCTGCATAGTTTTCCAATAATATCCTGATCAGATGATTTGCTTGACAAGAGTTTGGTAGCCAACGTGGCCGCCATAAATGCCTTCATGTGCCTCTCGCACAACTTCTCTGGCTTTTTTTTCGTCCAAACATCTAGAATATTTGGAACTAAACCCACGACGATAGAGAACATCGACAAGAATAAAATATCAAACATACATACACTGAATTGCTCGCTGCTCTTTCTTTGAGAGCTCTGGAGAAAATTTGGCAGTTTCTATGAAATTTTTGATATTGTAATACCAGAGCTTCTTCTTTTGCTCAACCTGGTTTACTTGCTCTATTGGAAGGAAGGCAGGTTGATTAAGTCTGCCAACTTTGAAGGCACGACATGATTCTCCTTTTTTGAATGTCATGATGGAGCCTAGATTCGCTAAGCTGTCTGTAATCTGATTAGAGTCTCTCTTGATATGGAATAGCTGAAATTCTTCAAAGTGGCTAGCGAGAGCAGATACGATCTTTTGATAGGGAAGCAGTTTTTGATCCTTAACTTGCCATTCGGCTAGGACTTGATTGATGACGAACAAAGAGTCTCCATAAGCATGCACTCTCTTGACGTTGAAGTTTTGTAGAATCTTCAGACCTTGAATCAGAGCGTCATACTCAGCCATATTGTGGGTGCATGAGAAATTGATCTTGAGGGAAAAGAGAATCATTTCTTTCTCAAAAGTGATTAACAAGATCCCAATGCATATTTCTGCCATGTTTTTGGAACCATTGAAGAATAAATTCCATATTGGCGATTGCTGAATATTGCAAATTTGTTCATCAGAAAAATCATCTTGGGCTTTCGCTTCTTATGTCAAAGGAAAGTCAGCTAGTTGATCTATGATAGCTTGGCCTTTGATGATTGTTGAGAGACATATTCCAAGTCGTATTGCATCAATAAGACTTGTCATTTGGCGATCCGTCCGCTAAGAAAGGGTTGCTCGAGAATATACTTGAAGGGATTTAATTTTGACAGGATCTTAACTTCAGATGTCAGCAAGTAGTGCTTCAACTTCTGACATATCCAGACCAAGGCTAGGCAGGTCTTCTATATTTGAGAGTATTTCTTCTCATAATCTATGAAAGTTTTACTCACGTAATAGATGGCGTGCTCGATCAAACTGTTTTCTTCATATTGCGCTAAGAATCTACCGCAGACAACTTGATTAACTGAGATGTATAGTAAAAGAGGTTTCCCTAATTCTGGCGGCTTCAGAACAAGAGGGTTGAGGAGATACTTCTTGATGCGATCGAATGACTATTGACACTTTGGTCCCCATTCAAACTTCACTCCTTTTCTGAGTAAGTGATTGAAAGACTCACATCTCATGGCCAAATCGGAAATAAATCGCCGAATTGATTGCATGTGTCCCTGAAAGCTACACAATTCTTTGAGATTACTCAGGGGCGGCATGTCAATGATGCCCTTTGCCTTAGCGGGATCTACTTCTATCCCCTTTTTGCTGACCAGAAAACCCAACAGTTTGCCTCACTCAACTCCAAAAACGCACTTCTGAGGGTTAAGTCTTAGCTTGTAAAGAATGAGTCATTTAAATACTTGATCAAGAGCTTCGATGTGATCTTCTTATTTGGATTTTATGAGGATATCATCGACATATGCATCCATGATTTTGCGCATTTGATCATTAAAAATGACAATCATTGCACGTTGATATGTTGCTCCAGCATTCTTAAGTCCAAACGGCATGACAATATAGCAAAAAGTGCCCTAAGGAATAGTGAAGAAAGTCTTGGAATGGTCACGAGCAGCCAACTTGATATGATTGTAGCTAGAATATCCATCCATGAATGAGAACATGGCATGCCCCGCCGTGTTGTCAATTAGGAGATCGATGCTTGGAAGTGGATAATCATTCTTTGGAGTTGCTTTGTTTAAATCTCTGAAATCTATGCAAATTCTCACTTTGCCATTCTTCTTAGGAACGACGACGATATTAGCTAGCCAATCCGGATAGTCAATTGTTCGGATGAACTCGGCTTTGAGTAGGTCTTTGAGACCTTCTTTGACTTGCTGCTCTATTCTGAGATCCATTTTTCTCAATTTCTACTTGACTGGCTTAACACCTAGCTTCAAAATAAGGTGGTGCTCGACTAATTTGGGATCCAAGCCTGTCATATCTTCATAGGTCCATGCGAATACTTCCTCATGCTGTTTGAGAAAATTGATGAATCTCTCTTTTTCTGTCGGACTCAGACTGGTGTCGATCTTGAGGATCTTGGGATTGTCCTCTGAGCCAATGTTGATATCTTCAGTCGGATCTTAGACCGAAGCTGACGGTTCATCCTGCTTTTGAATTAAGGCAAACTCTGGTAATTTTTGAAGGGATGGATCGAACTCCGCAAGTTCTTTTGACCACCTGGTGACTTTTTTATCTTTTGTTCTCACTTTGATTCGTTGAATCCCTGCTGGTCTTGGAAAAGCCTTTGGGTTAAGAATGAGCTTTTTAATTGATAGGGATGACATTCTGAAAGTTGGAGAAGAAATCGCCCATCATAAGACAAATTGCTTTTTATTGGGAAGATAACTTGGAATGGCAATGAAATCAAATTGTAAAAATCAGAAATGAAGAGACAGATGGCATCCAGATGAATGAAGAAAACCTGAGATTTTATTGAATTGAATTGGTCAATGACATTGGTAGAATAAGACATGAAAAAGAATGGAAAAGAAATGACAATTATTGTTCTCAATATGCCCCTTTGATGAAAACAATATTCTTTTGTGATCTTCTACCAGAAAATCCTAGTCCTGCTTTGTGAGGATGATGCTTCGGGATTACTGGTTCAATTCGTCTGTCTTCATGTTTGCCCAAGCCTTTGAAAGGTTGGTACCCATGTTTCAGAAGCAGATCAAACCCTTTCTTTGCTTTCATGAACTGGAGAAACAACGAGTGATCCCTGAGAGTACTGTAGTCAAGCCGACCTCCGATTTTGAAGAATTGAGGACCTTTCCAGTGGGTCATAGCTATGGTGTGCAGTGATGGTGCTGACACTTGACGTATCTCTGGACTCCTCCTGAGATCGATTTCTTCTTTCTTCCTAATGCTAGGGATGTCGGTAGTGAAACTGGGCCTGGGAATCATAGGTTGTGGGAGCCTTTCTTCTGAATCTACTCTTAATACAGTTGTGATCATTCCTCCTTTCGACCACTTGATGCATTGGTGTAGAGTAGAAGGTACTGCATTTGCATTGTGGATCCAGGTTCTTTTGAGTAGCAGATTGTAGGTAGGAGGCACATTTACCACATGAAACAGGACTAAATGGACTGAATAATTGATGAATATTTCCAGAAAAATCTTTCCTTTAGCTGTCTGTCCATGATTATCGAGTCCATAGATGGTGATCGGATCCAGAATGTACTCCTCTTCCTTAATGCCAAGCACCTTGGCGGTCATCTCAGGACATATATTGAGGCTACTGCCTCCATCAACCAATACATGGGGTACAATCATCCTCCTAGTTCTGACAACGATGTAGAGTGCATTGTTGTGGAATGCATGAGGCTTTGGGAGATCCTCATCTAAAAAAGTGATCGGCGCATTAGTCATGGCCTGATTGACAATTTGGGCCATGTCTTTTGGAGTTGTACTGGGTTTCACTTTGATTTTTCTCAGCAGGTCATCTAGTACTTGTTGGTGCTTCGTGGAAGCTTGGGCTAAGTCCAGAATTGAGACATTGGATAATGTGGTCAACGGCTTTTGAGTTGATATCTCTTCTTTTATCGGCATGGACTTGTTGAACTCTTTAAGGAATCCGAGAATCTCGCTTGCTACCTCAGGGGATGCCCTTGCAGGCTCTACAAATACTTTCAGCTTGCTAAAGGCTGAGATAAGGTCCATTTTCTTTTCACTGTCAGGTCATGGTTGATGCGGCACAAGAACTTGATGTTGTACTCGGATGTCTTGCCTTGAGCACAAAGTTATGTGATCCTGAGGCTGAAATGGCTATTCAATGACCACTGTTGTAGAATGATGAGGGAATGGATGGTTCAGGATGTCCATCTTTTCTTCTTGAGAGCCTTCTACTAGAAGATTCTTGTCAATATAGTCCTGAATAATATTTTTGAGAACAAAGCAATTCTCAGTACTGTGTCCCACTGTCCGGTGGAACTTGCAGAATTGATCTTTTAGCCTCCCCATGGGCACGGGGGGATCAACTAGCCTGGGCAGTTTGACCATTTCTTTGGTCAGCATGTACTCAAGCACAGTCTTGAGTGATTGATCAAGGGGAGTAAATTTTCTTTCGTAACTCCAACCTTCATGCTTGGTTTTCTCTCGTGGTTTTGGCCCTTGACCTTGCTGTGGAGGCTTGTTAAATTGGGGAATGGATTTTCCCTTTTGATTGCTCTTTGTGTTGCTTGCATCATAACAATGGTCTTTCTTCTGCCCTTTGTAATGATTGTGACTGTTGTTGCTGGCAGAATATGTGAAATGAGTTTTCTTTTTCTGCTTATTCTGATGATTATTATTAGAAAACATGAAGCCTTCATAGACTCTGTTTTTTACACTTAGTTCGAGCCATTCGGCTCGTTCAGTCAACTCGATGAAACTCCTGGGTGGTGCGGTGGAGATTAAACCTCTCAGAGGCTGTGAAAAATTATTGAGGATAAAGGACAAAGCATGTCTCTTGAATATGGGGTCCCTCATTTTGTTGCAAGCTGACCTCCATTGATGAATGAAATCCCTTGCCTTTTCATTTTCTCTCTGTCTGAGGTTGCAGAGGTGGCTCAATGTTGGGAGCGCCTCCGTATTGAACAGAAATCGCTCAATGAATAAATTCACCACCTTTCGCATACCATTTTGCAACAGTTCCTTCTAGGCTACGGGGAAGCAGAGGAATAGGGCTCTATTGTCCCTCTTGAACTTGGAGCATTCCGCGAAGAACATGGCGAGGTGGGCCTTAGGATTGTCGGAGCCGTCGAACTTGATGAATTTTCTTGGAAGATTTTCGAGATTATTGTCCCCTTCTAAGCCATCGTAGAAGTCTTCGCTGGTAAAGATTTTTTGGCCCTTGTCGCGAGTTTGTAGATCCTTGACTATTCTGGCCATTTCCTTGAATTGAGCTTGCAGTGGATCCTCCGTGACTTGGCTTTTCAGCTTGCGAGCACCCCTTTGCTCTCAGGCAATATTCTGAAATGTTGGGGGTACCTCATATTCTTTGTCGGTATCTTCTACTGACTCTGTTTCATCTGAAATATCTTCTGGCTGAACCTGCCTCTTGGAAGCCTTTACTGATTTCTTAGTTGTTCGACCTTGGAGCATTTGTCTGAAGGGGTTCTTTTCTAAGCTGGTCCCAGCCTGCTCGCTCATCATTTTGTTCATCATCTTCTGGAACATGGCATATATTTGCGAATCGATGCCATCGTCCTCCTGTTGGCCCTGACTTCTGACCGATCTTGGTGAATCCATTTCTCCTTCTAAAGCTGAGGAGTAGATGATACGCTGAGCTGATGCGATCTTCTTCCTTGACCTTGTTTGAACCCTCAAATGCTACAAATGCTTTCTGTAGGGCAAAGACTTGGTTAGATTTAGAGAATGATTTTGATTTGGGGGAGAAATGTTTGCTGAAAAACATGATAGACAATTGGAAGTGTATCCCATTACTAGGGATTGAGTCGTTGTTAGAATCACAACAATTGCGTTGTCATTCTTTGCAAGAACAAACAACTGAAAAATTGCCTTGTTACCTAGGCGAGGTCGTCAAACCATGATAGAAAGAGGGAATATTATTGAGGAAAATATGATTTCATTAATTCTGACAAAGTGGTGGAGGACAGACAATTTGCCACCATTCATAATAGTCGGCAGACACATTAGGACCAGGGAAGAATTTGAGAGTAAGAAAGGAATCCCAGTCATGGCAGGCAGAATGATATGCCCCGGACCATTGTGCAGACGTGAGGTCGAACTCTGCCATAGCCCCTGAAAGTAGCTGAGCTTCTATGTATTGCTGTCTCTATGAAAACTGTCGAACACACCGCTCTGGCTGATAGTAAGTGCAGAAGAAAGGTCCCAGCAACTTGAATCGCTTGCCGTAAGCATATGTGTATCTGGGAGGAGATATTTGCCGATCGAAGTAATCCCACACGATTTCTTCTTCTTGAATATTGTCGATCATGGATCGGTATTGCGCCACGGAGAAGAGCTCTTGACCATTGTATCTAAAGGAACTTGCTCGGGTCGAAACATGCTGGAATAGCCAAGACTGAAGCGCGTATGTGCATCCTTCAACTAAAATGGACTCTTCGAGTGTGAAACAAGTCAATCCTCGGTACAAAAAAGCGAGTGTTGCCATGGCTATGGAGAGACGACTGGTCTGTCAACTTCCCCATCTTCGCAGGAGTTGGACTATCCTGACATCGACATAGTTCTGCCCATCTGGGAAGAAGGCCAGTCCTATGGTGCATAGAACCATTGCATTCTGAATTCTTTCTCGAGTTGTTCTTGACAGTGAGCTGACTTCGATGAATGTCCCATATTGTCAGTATAACTCCAGTAGATCAACATATTCATTTCCTTCCATTTGGATCAAAGGCCAAGATCGGTGACCTGTCAAGCGAGCTAGAGCGTCTCGAGGGTCCAAGCCCTTGACATTAATCAGAAATTGCTGCTCTAGTGGATCTTCTGGCTGGCCAGTTGGTTCTCGTAATCCCATGATTTCTGAAAATTCATCCATCAACAGGGTCATCTCCCCCCATGGGAACCGGAATGTGTAGGTACGCGGGTTCCACCGCTCCTCCATTGCGTGGATCAGGTTGTCATTGACGGTCTGCTTTCTAATTGTTGATGCCAATTCTAACCCGCACTTGCTCAAATAGTCCAGGAACATATGAGAAAAGCTTTTGAGCCACAAATAATACCACCGGGGAATGAAATATCTGGTGCTGAGGGCTCGATGTTCAGGATGACCTTGTCGCACCTCGTAGGAGATGTGACCTTCGAGAAAGATAGGATCAAGCTGATTGGATGCCATCAGATTGAAAGGTGGAGGAAAACTTAGGAAAAATAAGGAAGTTTTGAAAACTTGCAGACAGGATAAAAATGGGATGGAAATTCGAGATTCAGAAGAAAGGTAGGAAGAGAAAGTCACCTGGACTTTTGAGGAAAGTAAGGGATTTTAAGAAAATCGTCCAGGGTTTTGAGGAAATAAGAGAAATATTTTGAAAAATGAGGGTATTTAGAAAAATCATCTAATATTTTGGGAAAAATTAAATATGAGGAGGATAAAAGGGAATGTAAATAAAATACATATAATCACATCTTGCACAATCATTTATGCGCATACAACATTCTCTAAGAGGCTGACTCTAAATACATCATTTTAAAAATAGCTCTAGGACCCTAATCTTGACTCTAGGCTCAGATCATCTTTGTCCAATTCAGTTATGCCGATATACTCGAGTCAAGACTCAAAGTACGTGGCGTAGAATTTTAACTCTGATTCTAAGCTTGTGTTTTCCAACATCCTTGAGCGCCTACCGATATACTTTGGACTATGGCCCTTAGTACGTGGCAGGGGGGCGTCAGCCCAAATAAGTGGCCCAGTTGTGAGGCTTTGTCCCAAACTATGGTTCTGGAAGAAAGCCCAGCAACGTGAAGACCGGGTAATGATAGGTAAAGTGGTTTGGAAAAAATGATCACATGCAAGAAATAGAGGGTTCTAAAACCTATAGAGATAGAATTTTGAAAATCTTTGAAGAAGCATACATTGTTTGCATTCAGATCCTAAATTGAAGAGGGTTGTATTAGACCTAAGTCTATGTGAGCATGAATATATCTCCTCAATATGATCCTACCAAACCATGCCTAGGCTATATGCAATCAATGTCAGTTGGGTTAGAGTCTAAGCTCCTAGGCTCGCATGATATTGAAAATTAAAAAGCTGACATTTTGGGAACACAATTTTGAGAATTAGGTTAAATCAAGCACATAATTGATTAGACGAAGATAGGTCCCATCTCGGTCTCCAAACCTATTATCATCGCAAAATTTTTTCCTTCCCTTCGGAAGAGAGGGGAAACCTTCCGCGAGTCAAACTCGACCAAAGTTAGAAAATTATTTAAAAATACTCGCCTCTATTTTAAAATTAGCAGAAAATCCATAGGATGGGACTCGACCTGTCGGTACGAGGTTCGACCGTTCCTGGCGCCTTTACCAAGTGTAATCGAACCAAGAACCAATTATGTGCTTGACTTAGCTTATTTATCAAAATTGATGTTCTATCCTAAATGCACAGAGAATTCAGGCATGTGCTATGAGACTTCATAAAATGCACATTGAAAATATATGATGCATGCTTTTGAAAATATTTGAGAAAGGATGGAAATTGATTTCTCTAGAAAGACCTAAATGAAAGGATTTCAAAACTTTGAGAAAGCTTGAGAAAAATCATAAAAGGAAAAGGGGTAGAGATTCTTGGAAAATAGAATGAATTTTCAAGAAAGGACAAACATTCGAAGAGAAAATATTTATAGAAAAAATTCTAACTTTAATTGTTTTGGAAAATGGTGAGAAATTCAAGGGGAAAATTCCTTTTGAGACAGGAAATCACATCTTAGGAAGTGGAAATTTTGGAAATCTAACCTTGGAAAATCAATTTTAACTCTTGAAAATATTTAGAAATTCTCTTGGAAAATTGAGAAATGAACTTTAAAAAGGGGATATTTTTCGAGAAAATCATGAGAAACTGGAAGGAAATCCTTGAAAAGGAGGATTTTGAAATCTTGGGAAAGTTGAGGTCTTTAGGAGATTTTTGAGAAATCGACTGTTCTTGGAATAAGATTTCCTTGATTTTATTGAAAAAGGAATGATGCAAACTATCCTAATTGAATGAATGCCCTTTTATAAAAACATCTTCTTTAGGAAAATATGCAATTTTAAAATTAAACTAAGGTGAGATTACCACATATTCCAACTATGGCCGTAAATATGCTTGTAATTTACTTAGTTAACTCTAAAATATTTTGCAAAATTAAAAATATGTGGTGAATTTTGGAAAATAGTCTAAGAGTGTAGGCTCTGTGTGGCTAATAGGAAGATGCTGAATCTGGGCCTCGTCCATATTCCGACTATGGCCGTAAATATGGAGTCCACCGAGTTCATCAACTCCCTAAGAGTTGGTGCGCGTGCCATTCATGTTCATCCATAGTGATTTTCAAAGGGAAAATGCATGATTCATATAATCAAGATATTACATAAAGTAAACTATATGATATGCATCATAATCTAAGAGGAAAAGTAACTCTTATTCCAATATTCACTTTACATTTACATTAATGCAATAAAAGAAATGGAAATGAAAGAAACTCTAATTTCTCTTTTTGAGTGTTCGTGCAAAACTAAAAATTGGATTAGTATATACATGTAGGTTTTTCTAGGATTTTTCGATAATATCCAGAAATTATAGGATTTATCTGGACATAAACCCAATCTAATGCTTCCTTGATGTGATTATGATTTGAAATCATGAAAATGCAAGGAAAATAGGATAATAAAGATTTGAAATTCGGAGTTGTGGTCAAAATGACCAAAATACCCCTAATAATGAGGTTATACCTTTTAAAATCAGGGATTTTAATGAAATTTGGGAATTTAAAAATTTGAATTGAACCAAATGACGATGAAATGAACGATGAGATATGATGACATGCTGCTCAACCTGAAGGGAATGTAAAATCAGAAATATTATCAAAATTTTGGCCAAAATGGTGAATTTCTCCAGTTTTTCACTTGGATATGGATCCATGGAAGCTCTGTTTGGATGATATGGTTGATCTGAATGTCAAACGACTTTCAAATCATACCAAATTTGATAGAGAGCATCCCTATCCCTTTAGGAACAATATAGAATGATAAAATGCAAGAAATAGTATGACTTAGATACAAAATTGTAAATAAAATTCTAAAATATGCAAATTTCGCCTATAGGCTCGAGCCAACTATGGTATTTTACATAATAATGGAGCAGTTCACCATAGAAATGTCTATTATTTTACAGGGTCCTTTTAAGAATAAAAATGAACAACTTTGACTTTTACAGCCTCTAGATTTGACCTACGACGCGCTGAGTAGCAAAGATTTATTTCTGATAGACATGGAATTAACAGAATTTGTTACAAAAATAGACAAAAAATAACAATCTGCCATCAAAATTCTAAAACTTTTAAGAGACTATTTCTAACATGTATTCAAACAACTTTCATGTTTACAGTCTTGGCATTTGTGTTACGACAATGAAGCCATACATGATACTTCAAGTACAAGGTTTTGATGATGAGCAAGTGGAATCAACTGCATTTCAGCTAAGGCTATGAAGAAATTGAAGAATTCAGTGAAGAATCTTTGAAGACTAGTGTGCAAATGTTTATTTCATTAAAAGTCTTAGATTCTTGTAAGAGCCTTACTTAGAGTGCATATTTAGGTTGCATTTCACCTTAAAAGTCTTTAGAAAAACTTTTCTAAAAAGAACCCTCATGAAAATCTTTTTAGAAAACTCTTTTCTTAAATTTTCATGTTTATTAGTCGACCAATAGATTTACCAGTCGACTAATCCTTTCGCGCCATATTTTCTAAAAAGTCATTCCTGTCAAATTAGTCGACCAAAGATTTTATCAGTCGACTGGACAGAATGTCTGTTTTCTCGAAAATTAGCAGCAGTCGACTGAACAGAACATGTGTTTTCTGAAAATTTAGCAGCAGTCGACTAATGTTTTTTATCAGTCGACCGAACAGAATGTTTGTTTTTCAGAAGATTTTAGCAGCAGTCGACTAAAAGGTTTTTCAATCTACTGATGATATTATCAGTCGACTAACTTTTCTCAAGTCGACTAAGTTTCAAAAGTTCAGATTTTCAAACGGCTCGATTAACAGATCAGTCGACCGACGATAACTATCAGTCTACTAATAACTAACTATTAGTCGACTAATTGATGTTTCAGTCGACTAATTTTGTCGTTTTCCTGAAACTTCACAAAGGCGTGTCTTTTCATTTTTCAAACGTTTTGATCGTTCGAAATGGACTGTTTTGACACCCTTTCATACTCTCAACGTATGAAATCTTTTAACTATAAATATGAGTGCATTTTACACTCAAAAACACAGAGAAACAACAAGAATTCAATTGATTTGAATCATTTACTTATTGCTTTTCACTCCTATTCATTCAAGTATTTGTTTTCTCACTCACGTGATATTTTCACTTCAGTTTTTCACTCAAATCACTTTGAGAGATAGTGAATTCGTGAGTAGAGTGTTTCAACAACCTCAAAAGCCAATTGCATCTCATTTGCATTCAAAAGGAAGGCTCATAGGTTGTATTGTAAGTTGTTATTTCTTTTCTGTAAAAAGAAGGACTCCTTGGTGTAAAGGAGTTGTTTGCATTCAGTAGGATTGTTACTGAAAGTGGGACCGGTTATGGTCTGTGTGATCTTGTAGTTTACAAGGTTGATAGTGGAAAATCTCAAGCGGGTTTTGCTTGGGGACTGGATGTAGGTCGGGTTAGACCGAACCAGGATAAAATCTTGTGTTCTTTGTGTGTTTGCTTTTCGATTTGCAAAATCATTCTATATTCCGCAGAATTTTTTTTAAAAGCACTATTCACCCCCCCTCTAGTGCTCGTTGCCTCGATCCTAGTGCACTTTCATTTGGTATCAGAGCACAGGTTTGCTATTACTTTGATTTGACCATCATCTAGCATGGCAACTACATCTCAGCACAAAGAAGGAAGCTCCTCTGTTCGTCCTCCTCTCTTCGACAGAACAAACTATGGATACTGGAAAGTAAGAATGACAATATTCTTACAATCCATGGATCTCGATATCTGGAGAGTTGTTTCTGAAAAGTACCAAACTCCATCAACTGATTTTAGCCGATGGACCGATGATGAAAAGAAGACTGCTTCACTAAATGCCAAAGCCATGAATGCATTATATTGTGGCGTTGACAAGGTAGAATTCAATCGCATCTCTCAATGCTCTACAGCAAATGAAATTTGGCATACTCTTCTATTAACTCACGAAGGTACGTCAAAGGTAAAGGAATCTAAAATTGCTTCTTTAGTTCATAAATTTGAATTGTTCAAAATGAAGCAAAATGAATCTATATCGGACATGGTAACTAGAATGACCGATATAACTAACACTTTGAAATCCCTTGGAAAAGAATATTCACAAGTGGATTTAGTCAGAAAGATTCTAAGGTGTTTAACTCCTGAATGGGAGAGAAAAACCACTGCTATTGAAGAAGCAAATGATCTCAATACTCTCACTCTTGAAGACTTAGTTGGTAACCTAATGGCATATGAGGTCCAACTTCAAGACAGACAAGAAGAAGAGCCTAAGAAGAAATCTCTTGCTTTTAAGGCTACTTGTGACTCAGAAAATTCAGAAGAAGATGAAGATGAAGATATTGCCCTCATCACAAGGCAATTCAGAAGATTCATCAAAAAGGGAAGATTTCAAAGAAAGGTAAAGAAAGCAGATTCTTCCATTCTCAATGAAGTCAAGTGCTTTAACTGCAAAAAGGCAGGACATATCAAGAAAGATTGTCCTCTTCTCAAAATCAAGCCCAAAGACCAATTCAAGAAGAAAAAGGCATTTCAAGCATGTTGGGATGATAGTGACTCCTCTTCCGATGAAGAATCAAATGAAGAAGTCGCCAACATGTGTTTTGTAGCACAAGAAGATTCGGTAAGTCAATTTGACTATGATGAGTTATTTGAAGCATTTAATGATTTATATGCTAAATTTAAGAGTCTTAGTTCTAAAAATAAAGAGTTAAAAACTGAAAATTTAACTCTTGACTCTCAAAATAAAGTGTTACTTCAAGAAATAGAAGATCTCAAGAAGGAAAATTCTTGCCAAGCACTTGAGATAAAAGAAATTGGAGTTAGAACCAATCTCTTACAAAATGAAATATTTAGTCTTAAAGAAAAGTCAAAAGATCTTCATTCTATAGTGACCAAATTCACAAATGGTCAAGAGAATCTAGAAAAACTTCTTGGTTCTCAAAGATGCTCGGTTAATAAAACCGGATTGGGATATAGCTTCTTTGATACTCAAAATAGACCAAACCTTGTGGTGAAAAATCAAAGACATTATTCTCAACCTTTTGTTCATAAAACTAAACTTTCTAGTTCTAATAGAAATGCATCTAGAAATGATTATTCTAGAAATGTTTATTCCAAATCTTTTTATAGAAAGAATATCTATTATCAAAGGAAACCAAAATCCAAATGGATATGGGTTCCTAAGACTAACTCTCATGGACCCGAAAATAGAAAGGGGTCAAATGCTCTGTTTTCTGATTTTGTTGTAGGTACACAACATAAGGAGCAAATGGATATTGGACAGCGGCTATTCCAAATATATGACTGGAAGGCCGAAGTTATTTTCCACCCTCCAAAATAAGGATGGAGGAATCGTCACCTTTGGTGACAATAACAAGGGAAAAGTGATAGGTATTGGTAATATTGGTAATCCAAAATTTCTCTTGATAGAAAATGTTCTTTTAGTAGATGGTTTAATGCATAATTTAATATCTATTAGTCAATTATGTGATAAAGGTTTTCATGTTTCTTTTGAAAATGATTTATGCTTAATTTCTGATTTTCAATCTAAAAAGATCATTTTTAAAGGTAAAAGAAGAAACAATGTGTATGAACTATATCTAGATGAATTACCCTCTTTTAATGAAAAATGTCTTATTGTTTCAAATGAAATTCAATGGTTATGGCACAAGAGACTTGGACATGTTAACTTTAAAATTATTTCAAAGTTATCCAAGAATGATCTTGTAAGAGGCCTACCTAGAATACCATATAAAAAGGATCACTTATGTGATGCTTGTCAAAGGGGTAAACAAATCAAGAGTTCTTTTAAA
The DNA here is from genome assembly GCF_984573655.1 of Nuphar pumila. Classification (NCBI taxonomy): domain Eukaryota; kingdom Viridiplantae; phylum Streptophyta; class Magnoliopsida; order Nymphaeales; family Nymphaeaceae; genus Nuphar; species Nuphar pumila. The sequence goes on along the minus strand of NC_143259.1, from coordinate 76,079,306 downwards.
GCAAAAGATATAGTTTCAACAAAACGTCCTCTTGAACTTTTACATTTAGATCTATTTGGACCATCTAGAATTCAAAGTTTGAATGGTAGCAAGTATGCTTTTGTTATAATAGATGATTATTCTCGGTTTACATGGGTGATTTTTCTAAAAAGCAAAAATGATGCTTTTTCAGAATTTTCTAAACTTTGTAGAAGAATTACAAATGAAAAATCTACATCTATTATTAAAATTCGTAGTGATCATGGTGGTGAATTTGAAAATGAATCTTTTCTAAAGTTTTGTGATTTACATGGTATATCTCACAACTTTGCTTTTCCTAGAGCGGCTCCACAAAATGGAGTTGTTGAAAGAAAGAATAGAACTTTGCAAGAATGTGCTAGAACCATGCTTCAAGATAAAAATTTACCAAAATACTTTTGGGCTGAAGCAATTAATACAACATGTTATGTCTTAAATCGTGTTCTTATTCGACCAATTTTACATAAAACATGTTTTGAATTGTATTATGATTGTATACCAAAGATCTCATATTTCAAAATTTTTGGTAGTAAATGTTTCTTGTTAAATACCAAAGATAATCTTGATAAGTTTGATTCAAAATTATATGAATCATTATTTCTTGGATATTCTTCTAGAAGTAAAGCATATCGTATTTTCAATAAAAGAACATCTTGTATTGAAGAATCTTTACATGTTGCATTTGATGAGAATTGTGAGCAGGTTATACCTCTAAGCAAAGGAGAAGAAGTAATACTTCAAGAAGAACCCTTGATAGAGAGTACTTCTCAAGAAAATATTCCTCTTCAACCGGTTTGGAAAGAAGTTCTTAATCATCCACATAAACAAGTTATTGGTGAAATAAAGAGTGGTGTCCAAACTAGAAGGCAGTTAGAAAAATATATTGCAAATGTTGCTTTCATATCTAAATTAGAACCAAAGAATATCAATGAAGCTTGTGTTGATGAATTTTGGCTTTTGGCCATGTCTGAAGAACTTAACCAATTTACTAGGAATGATGTTTGGGATCTAGTTGATAGACCAAAGGATCATCCGGTAATTGGAACAAGATGGGTCTTCCGAAATAAGCTGGATGAAAATGGTGAAGTCATTCATAACAAAGCAAGGCTAGTGGCATAAGGCTATAATCAAGAAGAAGGCATAGATTTTGATGAAACCTATGCACCAGTGGCTCGATTAGAGTCAATTCGAATGATGCTTGCTTTTGCTAGTTACATGAACTTCAAGTTATATCAAATTGATGTTAAGAGTGCATTCTTAAATGGACACATCAATGAAGAAGTTTATGTAGAGCAACCTCCAGGCTTTGAAAATGAGAAATATCCAGAAAAAGTCTACAAATTGAAAAGAGCTTTGTATGGACTCAAACAAGCACCAAGAGCGTGGTATGAAAGGCTACGAAATTTTCTAGAACAATCTGGTTTTTCCATTGGTCGGGTAGACTCCACTTTATTTATTAAAAATCTTAATTCAGATATTCTTATTGTGCAAATTTATGTTGATGACATAATATTTGATTCTACTAATGATTCTCTTTGTAAAGAATTTGCTAAGGCTATGCAGGAAGAGTTTGAAATGAGCTTGATGGGCGAATTAAACTACTTCCTTGGACTTAAAATAAAGCAAACTGAAGAAGGAATCTTCATCAATCAGGCTAAGTATACAAAAGAACTTCTCAAGAGATTTGGGATGGACTCATCGTAATCAAGAAGGAATCCTATGAGTACAACTACTTCTTTTGATAAAGATGAAAATGGTAAAAGTGTAGATACTAAGCTCTACAGAGGTATGATCTCTATTATACTTAACTGCTAGTCGACCTGATATTATGTTTAGTGTTTGTATGTGTGCAAGATTTCAAGCTAATCCAAAGGAATCTCATTTAACTGCAGTAAAACAAATTCTTCGTTATTTGAAAGATACTTCAGATTTCTGTTTGTTTTACCCAAAATCATCTTCCTTTGATTTAGTTTCATATAGTGATGCAGATTTTGCAGGAAGTAAATCTAATCGCAAGAGTACTAGTGGAACTTGTCATTTCTTAGGAAATTCCTTAGTCTCTTGGTTTAGTAAAAAGCAAAATTCAGTATCACTCTCAACAACTGAAGCAGAATATATAGCGGCTAGTTTAGCATGTTCACAAGTACTTTGGATGAAACAGACCTTAAAAGATTTTGGTTTGAATTACTCCACAACAACTATTTATTGTGATAACACTAGTGCTATAAATCTTTCGAAAAATCCTATTCAGCACTCAAGAACTAAGCATATTGAAGTTAGACATCATTTTTTAAGAGATCATGTGTTAAAAGGAGATATTTCGTTAAATTTTATTTCCACTAAAGAACAACATGTCGATATCTTCACTAAACCTCTTAAAAATGAAGATTTTATGAGAATTAGGAGAGAACTAGGTATTTGCTTGTTTTTTTATTTATAAAAAATGTTGATTTTTGAACAAAATCGCACTATATTAGTCGACCGATAAAATTCTAGTCGACTGGTGTTTTAAAATGTATCGCACCATATTAGTCGACCGATATATTTCTAGTCGACTGATGATATTTTTAAGAATAAGTCACACTTTTTAGTCGACCGATAAAGTTTTAGTCAACTAAATTTTTTTTTAAAAAAAAATTAAATGAAGGGACCCAACACCCCTTGGATTTGTTTTAAAAACCATTTTTTTTTTAGGCATCGTTTCACTTCGTACCTTTTCTTTTTTTCTTAAAAAAAAAAACGAAACCCTTAAACCGAAAACCCCTCTTTCTCTTTTGCCTCTCTCTCTTCCGAAAAACCCTCAGAGTGTCGTTCGATTCCATCTTCACCGGGATTTTCTTGCCGTGACAAGGAGACGCCGGAATCTTCTGGCCGTGATCTTGAAACGCTGGAACCCTCTTGTGTGACAGTGCATTGCCAGAATCCCCTTGTGGCCGACTTCTCACTCACCGTCAGCCATTGTATCCTCATCTGGTTCTGTTTCATATCGCCGGACAGCGTTCTACTTCTGCCGGAAATCATTTGGAAGTCGTCATTGTTTTTGGTAACTCTATTTTTTTTACCATGCCTCATACGAAGTCTGCATCTGCAAAAGGTTTAGGTTCTCCTCCTCCTACACCTACTTCAATACATGGTTTTTCACTTAGATTACTTCGCAATCCTCTTCTCTATGATACTTTTGGACCAATTTCTGCACTACCTATTTTACCAGGCCGAAATGTTCTATTTCACTTGTTTTCTCATTACAAAATAAGAGAATTATTTCCTGGTATTTCATACTTTATGGGTTGTAATATTTTAAACTTGTATCTCTATTTTGCTTATGCTATTTCTGCCCTTACTCTTTTTTTATTCTGACAAAGGGGAAGAAAAAGCTGATAGCAATTACATTACAGGAGATCTTGCATGAGAAATGCAAAATTAAGAGAAAAAGAAAGCTTTGAATGAATGTATTTCTAAATGCATGAAGAAATGATGAATGGAAATGCAAACCAATCAATATGTGATATATGTGCTTTAAATGTGCTAACTTTTAATGTTGTACAGCATAATGATAGGGGGAGTAAAATCTCATTGTATGCATCTAAATGCTTCATCTTTGATTAAGTTTGTCATCATCAAAAAGGGGGAGATTGTTACAACAATGAAGCCATACATGATACTTCAAGTACAAGGTTTTGATGATGAGCAAGTGAAATCAACTGCATTTCAGCTAAGGCTATGAAGAAATTGAAGAATTCAGTGAAGAATCTTTGAAGACTAGTGTGCAAATGTTTATTTCATTAAAAGTCTTAGATTCTTGTAAGAGCCTTACTTAGAGTGCATATTTAGGTTGCATTTCACCTTAAAAGTCTTTAGAAAAACTTTTCTAAAAAGAACCCTCATGAAAATCTTTTTAGAAAACTCTTTTCTTAAATTTTCATGTTTATTAGTCGACCAATAGATTTACCAGTCGACTAATCCTTTCGCGCCATATTTTCTAAAAAGTCATTCTTGTCAAATTAGTCGACCGAAGATTTTATCAGTCGACTGGACAAAATGTCTGTTTTCTGGAAAATTAGCAGCAGTCGACTAATGGTTTTATCAGTCGACTGAACAGAACATGTGTTTTCTGAAAATTTAGCAGCAGTCGACTAATGCTTTTTATCAGTCGACCGAACAGAATGTTTGTTTTTCAGAAGATTTTAGCAGCAATCGACTAAATGGTTTTTCAATCTACTGATGATATTATCAGTCGACTAACTTTTCTCAAGTCGACTAAGTTTCAAAAGTTCAGATTTTCAAAAGGCTCGATTAACAGATCAGTCGACCGACGATAACTATCAGTCTACTAATAACTAACTATTAGTCGACTAACTGATGTTTCAGTCGACTAATTTTGCCGTTTTCCTGAAACTTCACAAAGGCGTGTCTTTTCATTTTTCAAACGTTTTGATCGTTCGAAATAGACTGTTTTGACACCCTTTCATACTCTCAATGTAGGGAATCTTTTAACTATAAATATGAGTGAATTTTACACTAAAAAACACAGAGAAACAACAAGAATTCAATTGATTTGAATCATTTACTTATTGCTTTTCACTCCTATTCATTCAAGTATTTGTTTTCTCACTCACGTGATATTTTCACTTCAGTTTTTCACTCAAATCACTTTGAGAGATAGTGAATTCATGAGTAGAGTGTTTCAACAACCTCAAAAGCCAATTGCATCTCATTTGCATTCAAAGGGAAGGCTCATAGGTTGTATTGTAAGTTGTTATTTCTTTTCTGTAAAAAGAAGGACTCCTTGGTGTAAAGGAGTTGTTTGCTTTCAGTAGGATTGTTACTGAAAGTGGGACCGGTTATGGTCTGTGTGATCTTGTAGTTTACAAGGTTGATAGTGGAAAATCTCAAGCGGGTTTTGCTTGGGGACTAGATGTAGGTCGGGTTAGACCGAACTAGGATAAAATCTTGTGTTCTTTGTGTGTTTGCTTTTCGATTTGCAAAATCATTCTATATTCCGCAGATTTTTTTTTAAAAGCACTATTCACCCCCCCTCCAGTGCTCGTTGCCTCGAATTTTGAGATTCAGAATCAATCTCAAAAATCTTGATTGAGAATCATGACTCAATCTTTAGATAGAACTTTGAAAAATAAAGCATGAACTTGATTTAAAGCTTGAGTTTTGAAATCAGAAGATGAATCTGGGAATTTCAAAGTTAAATTGAACTTTTGAGATTTGATCTGAGATGTTAAATTGAATTGGAAATTGAATCCTGAAAAATGAATTTTAGAATTTCAAGGTTGAATTGAAGTTTGAAATTTTATTTGAATTGGAAATTAAATTTTGAAGATAAAAAATAAATTTTGAAATTTCAAAGTCAAATTGGACTTTGAAATTAAAGTTTGAAATAAGATAGAATTTGAGAATAGAAAGAAGAATTTGAATTTATAAGAATTGAAGATTGATTTGAGAAATGAAGAAGATATTTGAAGAATCATCTCAAAATCACTTGGATTTTGAAAAAAAGAATTTTGAAAATATGATGCAATTCTATCCTAAATGATGAAATGAATTAAAGAATTTGAAAGTTGGATTTGAAAGGCATATTTCATTCTTTAAGTGAATTAAAATAAGATTGAAGATATAATACATTTCTGACTATGGTCATAAAATGTATTATATAATAATCATATCTAAATTAAAATGAAGAATAAAACATATTTTGATGCCTTTATAGAGTTTAAAATGAATTTAACTCTCAATATATTCTGAGTATGGCCATTGATATATATTTTGAGTTAATTTTAAGTTAAACTCTAATAAAGGAAGAAAATATTTAGAAAAATATGATGATTTTTGAAAAAGAGATCCAGTGTGGATCAATGTTATTCCATAAAAGATAAAGATCCTAAGCATTGTCCACATTTTGACTATGACCATCAATGTGGGTCATTTGCTTAGGATCAAATACCTCTTATTAGAATGGTGCATGTGCCATTCGTGTTCCCATTTATGATTTTTTACAATAAAAGAGAAAAATGATATAAAACAAGCATTTTTATGATATTTACAATGCTTATTCATTCTATCTAAGATTTGAAATGTAAAGTTTTCATTAATATCTAGCTATTACAATATTGGATTGAAATTGAGATTTAAATTCCTAAACTAAGAAGGAGAATAACCTTTTCTGCCTAATTCCTGCAAAATTCAGGTTAGCATAAGAATGAAAAATGTATATAGAAAGCAATTTATATAATATCACATTGGATCCAATGAAATTCCTATGCATGTATCTTACACTAATGAAAAATTCAATGTAAATGGCAAAATATATACTGGGAGTATGTGTTGAGTGAATATTGGAATATACATGTAATATCCTGAGCTAATAGGAAGATGAAGATATGCATAATACCTTAGGAAAAATTCAAACCAACATTCATTGGCCTAAGGCATTAGATGAAGTATTTATAGGGAAGGGCATTCAAAAAGGATTGATTGATATATAGAAATATGGGGAGGTTTTGATGGAAAACTATGAAATGGAAGGAATCATAATGTTCCTTAGGTTGCTATGAGAAGCATGGAATTACAACGATCTGACGGATTGCTGTGGAAAGCCAACAACTACAGTAGTTCGATGGGAACTAATGTGAAAATCCAAGAGCCACAACAGTTCACATGGACTGCTGCGAAAGGCCTGTTGTTACAACAGTCCAGATGAACTAATATAACAGGTCCAAAGCTACAATAATTCAATCCAGAATTATTGTGAACAAAGGAGAAGGAGACCACAATAGTTCAAGGTGAACTACTGTAGGTTGGTGAAGGTCAAAGGGAATGTGATGGGGTGCCATAAGTGTGGGGAAATGCGAGTAATGAAGTGGGAATGGGGTGCCAAAGGTGAAACAGTAAAAAGAATGAAATGTTGTGAGCGTGCACAGTAGTGTAGTGGAGTGTAGGTGCACAAGCCCAGATGCTATCTATACTGATTGCTAATATCTATATTGATTGATAACCTATGATGCTAACAAAGATTGCTAACCTACTGGTGTAGTTTGTTAATAATGACTAGTGCTTACTGACATTAGATTAACTATTAATGCATATCAGCATGATTACTAAGCACAAACTACTTAGGAAGGACTGACGTACCCACTACTAACACATTCTGCAATTCTGACTTTACTATATAACCTGCTAACACAGACCTCGTGAAACTCATTAGCCATCTAAACAAGCACTGTATGCCATCTAATCTAACATCTAACCAGTCCATCAACTATAATATTTTAAAGGATGGCATCCGATCCGAAGATCATATCAAATTTGGGTTAAGCATCGAACTGATCTGATAACGTGACTATTAGTAAGAACAGTATCTGCCAAAATAGTGATTATCTACCATAACCTGAGTAACATTAACATTCACGTCCAGATGTTCGGATGCTCATTCCCTTTGCAAGATTAAAAGTATTGCGACAGGTTAGAATCATCTTAAAGAAAAAAAATTCGGGGTGTTCACATGTGGCTGCAAGAAATGAGGAGGCACTAGATGGCGCCACCTTAGGGGAAGCTATATTATTATTATATATATATAATTTTGGCTTTTTCAAAAGCTAAACCTGATTTGAGAAAGGCTAGTGTGACGCCACCTCAAGATGGGTCCCACCTTACTTTTTTTATTGAGGTAAAAGCAAATTTGAAGTTTTAAAGGTAAAAAGGTAAAACCTCTTTTTGGAATTTTTTTATAAAACCTATCCTAATTCACAAATAAGAGATGGGACTTGGCCTAATTATGAAAAACTTGAAAAGAGATGGCCTTTCAATTTAAATTTATAAAATGGTTTTTGAAATTGCTGATAAAGGGGTAAAATGAAGAGATTTTATAAAATTCAAAGTCCTTTGGAATAAAATTCTAAGTTCAAAGCTTTGTCCCCTTCTTTAGGCAGAGTCGATCTAGCTGACAAAATTTGGAAATCATCATTGGAAATTATCCAGATTGTTTTCCTAAGAAAACATTTTGAAATTCAGATCCCTAGAGGTTAAAATGAGAGGAATCGACAATTTTGAAGACCCAGGGGTTTGAAATCAATTTTGAAAGAGTTAAAACTCAAATCTGGATTGAAAATTAATGAAATGCTCTGAAATATTATGCAATGACATGTCTTGGGGAATTCAATGTTGCATGGAGAATTGAAGATTTCAATCTCCTGATATGAGTAGGACTTTGAAATTTCGCGATTAAAGGTGAATTCTGAGCCAAAATAGAGAAATTTTGAGAATTGCGGGCGAAATTTGGGCTTTTGCAAGGTTCAAGCTCAAAAATTGACCATTTTGCCCTCTGAAAATTTCAGATGACAGACTGCTTGAAAATGTCGGGGAAGGTGATTGAAAATTTGGGGTGTTTATAGTTTATCCCTTAACCTGAAAGGGAACTCAGGTTTATCCCTTAACCTGAAGGGGAAGGAAATAAAAACTGAGGAGAGTTGATGAAAAAAGGTAGAAATTGATGAAAGATTGATAGAAATTGATGAAACTTGAGAAAATTTGTCTTGCAAAAGAATTCTCATATGTAGCCTTATTGCTCCTATAAATGGTCTCAGGGTTATCCCTTATCCTAAATGGGAAGGTGAAGATTGATGAGAATTATTGAAAATTGACGAAGAATTGTTGATGAAAAGATTTTGCTTGATTCTGCCTACATACAGAGTTTCTAAAGAAAAGGAATTTTTATAAAATAATAAAAAAAATACCCCAGTATAACGGGGAAGAAAGAATAATATAGGGTCATTGTTATTGAAGAAGGCTCTTTGAAGGAATATAGCAATAATAGAAGTAATTCAGGATTGGTAACTGGCTTCTTTGTGAACTTGGGAGAATATCTCAGAAGGAAGGCAAGAAGAATTTTTCAGGGAAAATTATTCATCACAAAAGATATATTGCATGAGATTTTATAAAAAAAGTGACACCAAAATATAAGAAAAATTGATGATTTCATTGATGAGTAAAGCTAATAACAAGGACTGAATATTTACAAGTACTTGACCAAAGGACACAAAAGACTGGGAATGATTTGCCCCTATAAGATGACTGGCATAAAGGAAGAAAGCAGAAAAACTTTGGCATTATCATTCTTTAGAGTGGTTCAGAAAAGTCTTGGTCAGGACGGCTGGTTGATCCCCTTCCTCGTCTTCCACCAGAAGATTCTTATCAATGCAGTCTTGGAGAATATTTTTGAGGACGAAGCATCGCTCAGTATCGTGCCCCGTAGCCCGATGGAATTTGCAGAAGTGATCTTTTCATTTCCCTTGGGTGACCGGAGGATCTGCAATTCTTGGAAGTTTAACTATTCCTTTGCTCAACATGTATTCAAGGACCTTTTCGAGGGGCTGATCTAGAGGAGTGAACTTTTGGTCAGTGCTCCATTCTTTGTGCTTTGGTTTTCTCTGAATGTTTCTTTTTTGATGAGGACTAGACTGGAGAGGTTGGTCATTATGCTTGAAGGCGCTTCTTTTTTTTACTTCATTATTACTTCTGCTGAGCTTAGACCCTCCCATGCTGCTACTGCCATTGTTGCCCTTGATGTTTACAGAGAATGCGAGCAGTGTCATCTCCTTGGCTGGCTCCTTTCTGGTGCTTGACTCGGGTAGCTTTGATAGTATCTTTGTCATCATTTTTTGAAACATCCTGTACATGGTTGGATCAATGTCATCTTCGCTTGTTTGGTCTTACCTCTTGACTGGTCTCAGGGAACTCATCTCTTTGACACTGCTTGGTGTCGTTCTCTATCCTGATCTTGTTTGAACCATGATGAAATGCCAATGTTTTCTACAGAATAAAGGGATGGTTTAGACTGAAGAATTTTTGGGAGAAAGATAGATGATGAAGGAGAAATCAAAGGATTTGAAAAGAGATCTCTTGATGAAAGAGATTTTATATGAGAAGATAAAAATTTTGAATAGAATTTGGAAGACATATATGAAGAAGAGAAACTTGAAAATAGATGACAAGATTTGAATATTTGAAAAATTGCAGGCATGATCAGAGAAATTGAAGAAAGAAAAGAAAATACACCTGGAGTTTTGAAAATCTAAGGAGAGTTTTAAAAAGGATTTCCAGGGTTTGGGAAAAATAGTTATGAAGAAATAAGGGAAAAGAGAAAATGTACGCGTGAACTTTGAAAAATAGAAGAAGACTTCAAAACAAATATCTAGGATTTTAGAAAATAATTCTGAGGAAATATGGAAGGAGAAATATATACCTAGATTTTGAGAAATACAAGGAAATTTTAAAAAGAATATCTAGGGTTTAAAAATTATTCTGAAGAAATAAAGAAAAGAAAATATATACCTAGATTTTGAGAAACATAGGGAAATCTTAAAAAAATATCCGAGGTTTAAGAAAATTATGTAGAAATAAAGAAAGAGAAATATAGAACCCAAATTTCAAGAGATATAGGGAAACCTTAAAAAATATCCAGGGTTTAAGAAAAATTATCTTGAAGAAATAAAGAAAAAGAAATACATAACTTGGATTTTGAGAAATATAGGAAAATCTTGAAAATCATCTAGGGTTTTAGGAATATCATCTTGAAGAAATAAGGAAAGAGAAATATACTCCTGGATTTTGAGAAATATCCAGGGTTTAAGAAAATTATCTTGAAGAAATAAGGAAAGAAAATACATACCTGGATTTTGAGAAATATAGGGAGATCTTGAAGAATATCTAGGGTTTTAAGAAAATTATTCTGAAGAAGTAGAGAAATGCATGCCTGGATTTGAGGAATATAGGGAAAGTTTTGAAGAATATCTTGAAAGTGCAGTAGGATCGAGGCAACGAGCACTAGAGGGGGGGTGAATAGTGCTTTTAAAAATTGTTTCCAAAATTTTGACGGATTTTGCAATTCACAAAGCAAACACACAAAGAACACAATAATTTATCCTGGTTTGGTCTTTCCTGACCTACATCCAGTCCCCAAGCAAAACCCACTTGAGATTTTCACTATCAACCTTGTGTAACTACAAGATCATACACAGACCAAATCCGGTCTCACTTTCAATAACACACCTACTGAAAGCAAACAACTCCTTTAAACCAAGGAGTCCTTTCTTTTATAGAAAATTGAAATAAGTAACAACTTACAAAACAACCTACGAGCCCTTCTTATGAATGCAAATGAGATGCAATTGGCTTTTGAGGTTATTGGAATACTCTACTCATGAATTCACTACCTCTCAAAGGAATTTGAGTGAAAAACTTGAAGTGAAAATATCAAGTGAGTGAGAAAATGAATATGAGTGAAAAGCAATAAGTAATTGATTCAAATTGATTGAATTGCAGTGCTTTTGAGTGTAAAATGAACTCATATTTATAGTTGAAAAATTCCATACGTTGAGGGTATGAAAGGGTGTCAAAACAGTCCATTTTGAATGATCAAAACGTTTGAAAAATGAAAAGACACGCCTTTTAAAAGTTTCAGGAAAAATGGCAAAATTAGTCGACTGGAATAGTAGTTAGCCGACTAAAAATTAGCTATTAGTAGACTGACAGTTATCGTCGGTCGACTGATCTGTTAATCGAGCCGTTTGAAAAACTGAAGTTTTGAAACTTAGTCGACTAGAGAAAAGTTAGTCGACTGATAATATCATCAGTAGACAGAAAAACCTTTCAGTCGACTGCTGCTAAAATTTTCTAATAAAAAACACAAGTTTTGTCTGGTCAACTGATAAAAGCATTAGTCGACTGCTGCTAAATTTCCAGAAAACACGTGTTCTGTCCAGTCGACTGATAAAGTCATTAGTCGACTGCTGCTAAAATTTCCAAAAAACAGACATTCTGTCCGGCCGACTAATAAAACCTTCGGTCGACTAATTTGATAAAAATGACATTTCGCTTAGAAAATTTGGCGCGAAAGGATTAGTCGACTGGTGAGTCTATTGGTCGACTAATAAACATGAAAATTTAAGAAAAGAGTTTTCTAAAAAGATTTTCATGAAGGGTTATTTTAGAAAAGTTTTTCTAAAGACTTTTTAGCTGAAATGCAACCGAAATATGCACTCTAAGTAAAGCTCTTACAAGAATCTAAGACTTTTAATGAATTTAACATTTGCACACTAGTCTTCAAGGATTCTTTATCGAATTCTTCACTGAATTCTTCAATTTCTTCATAGCCTTAGCTGAAATGCAGTTGATTCACTTGCTCATCATCAAAACCTTGTACTTGAAGTATCATGTAGGGCTTCATTGTCGTAACAATCTCCCCCTTTTTTATGATGACAAACTTAATCAAAGATGAAGCATTTAGATGCATAGATGGAGATTTTACTCTCCCTATCAATATGTTGCACAATATTAAAAGTTAGTACATTCAAAGCACATATATCACATATTGATTGGTTTGCATTTTCATCATTACTTCATGCATTTTTAAAACTTTTTCATAAATGCAATTTTCAATGCTTTCTCATGATGTAATTTCCATGTCATAATGCAATATTCAATTTCTATCTTTTTCTCTTAATTTCTCATTTCTCATGCAAGGTCTATCTTTTTCTCCTGCAATTTCCATGCATGTGTCTACCAAATTCTATCTTTTTTCTCCCCTTTTGTCATAAAAAAAAAGAGTAAGGGCAGAAATAGCATAAGCAAAATTGAAATTCAAGTTCAAAATATTACAACCCATAAAGTATCAAAGTTTAGTAAAGACAGAAAACAAAGATCAGAAAAGTGAGTTGAGCAAGTCCTTGATTGCAGTAATATCTTTCTGAATCGAAGAAAGTTGTTGAGTCACATCTTCACGAAAAGTGTGTTGATGCAGCTCCAAAGCTTTCAGTCGCTGCAAAACTTCATCATTGTCTTGACTAGTAGAAAATTTCTTTCGTTTTGCTTGAGATGAAGGTGTCACAGAAGATGGTGAGGGTTCAGAAATTGATGGTTCAGTAGGATCAGATGGTTCAGTTTGATCAAAGTTTAAAGGAGGCAGATATTTGATTTTCATTCGTTTAAAAATAGTTTAATCAAAGAACTCCTTTTGCTCAATATATTTTTCATTTGTTAAGGGTACTTTGAAATGTCTGGAAATACGAGTAAGAAGACATCCATAAGGAAGAAATGGTTTTTGTTTCCACAAATTAGTAAAATACACATTGGCCCAATTTACAGAAATATTTCCAAATAAGACATAAAGAGCCGTAGAAAGATATGTGGAATAATAATCAAAAGAACCAGTTTTAGGTAGAACATTGTGGGCAAGGATTCGTCCAGCAATGCATGCACGAGTTTGAAGATTGATATTTTTGAAAGGAGGACAATGAGGTGCACCGGGAAGAAGAATTTGTTCAAAAATTCTTTAATCATTAAGTTCAATTGTATTGAAAAGAGTGTCTGAAGGTGGAATTTCTAGGATTTGTCCAAGTAGTTTAGAATCAAACTCAATTTCAACATCACGAACAAGAGAGGAAATAACTCCAGTTTCATGATCAATTTGTAAATTTGTATAAAACAAGTGGATCAGAAAAGGATAATGAAGGGTGTCTGCACAGGCATCAAAAAAATGTGAAATACCTTAAAATAATTCTCTGATTTTGTAACGAGAAAACATGTGAAAGAGGACATTTCGGCCTGGTAAAATAGGAAGTGCAGAAATCGATCCAAAAATATCATATAAAAGAGGATTTCAGAGTAATCTGAGAGAAAATCCATATTTTGTTGGAGGTGTAGGAGGAGGAGAACCTTTTGCGGATGCAGTCTTCGAACGAGGCATGGTTGAAACAGATTCACCCAAAAAAAATTCAGTTGCAGAGAATGATTGATCAACACAGTTGTTGAGAGGAACAGTTGAAGATGGTATTGATGTTGGCTTTCAAATGAAGTCTGGTGGGAGGAAGATATCCGTCGTCGTGCAACAGAAACACTTTGTGCAAAGTGAACGATATGCCTTCAAATTCGTTGGTAGTGGCCAAAATAAGCAACAATAACAACCCACTGAAAAGGGATGTCGATTCTCCACAGATTTTAGGCAAGAGGGAAGAGACGAGGAGGAGTCCGCGGTGGATGATGGCAAGTGAGAGGAGGCTGCCACAAATTTCGGCGAGGACTGAAGAGACACCGGTCACGACAAGAGGATTTCGGCAAAAAGTCAAGAGACTCCTTGTCACGGTCAGAAAATTCGGGCGAGGAGAGGTTCGAATGGCACTCCGAGGGTTTTTTGGAAGAGAGAGAGGAGAGAGAGAGAGAGGGTTTCGTTTTTCAAAGGGTTTCATTTAAGAAAAACGAAAAGATGCGTAAAAAAAAATGAAACGGTGCCCTTTTTAAAACAATCGGGTGTTAAAAAAAAATCCAAGGGGTATCGGGTCTTTTAAATTTTTTTTAAAAATATCAGTCGATTAGAATTTTATCGGTCGACTAATAAGGTGTGATTCTGTAAAAAATTTTAAAGCATCAGTCGACTAGAAATTTATCTGTCGACTAATATGGCGTGATTTTGAGATTTTATTCAAAAAACAACAGTTTATAAATCCAAAAACGAGCAAATGCCTAGTTCTCTCCTAATTCTCATAAAATCTTTATTTTTAAGTGGTTTAGTGAAGATATCGGCATGTTGTTCATTAGTGGAAATAAAATTTAACGAAATGTCTCCTTTTAACACATGATCTCTTAAGAAATGATGTCTAACTTCAATATGCTTAGTTCTTGAGTGCTGAACAGGATTTTTCAAAAGATTTATAGCACTAGTGTTATCACAATAAATGGTTGTTGTGGAGTAATTCAAACCAAAATCTTTTAAGGTTTGTTTCATCCATAGTACTTGTGAACACGCTAAACTAGCCGCTATATATTTTGCTTCAGCCCAAAAGTATTTTGGTAAATTTTTATCTTGAAGCATGGTTCTAGCACATTCTTGCAAAGTTCTATTCTTTCTTTCAACAACTTTATTTTGTTGAGCCGTTCTAGAAAAATCAAAGTTGTGAGATATACCATGTAAATCACAATACTTTAGAAAAGATTCATTTTCAAATTCACCACCATGATCACTACGAATTTATATATAAATGTAGATTTTTCATTTATAATTCTTCTACAAAGTTTGGAAAATTCAGAAAAAGCATCATTTTTGCTTTTTTTAGAAAAATCACCCACGTAAATCGAGAATAATCATCTACTATAACAAAAGCATACTTGCTACCATTGAAACTTTGAATTCTAAATTGTCCAAATAGATCTAAATGTAAAAGTTCAAGCAGATGTTTTGTTGAACGTATATCTTTTGCTTTAAAAGAACTCTTGATTTGTTTACCCCTTTGGAAAGAATCACATAAGTGATCTTTCTTATATGGTATTCTAGGTAGGCCTCTTACAAGATCATTCCTCGATAACTTGGAAATAATTTTAAAGTTAACATGTCCAAGTCTCTTGTGCCATAACCATTGAATTTTATTTGAAACAATAAGACATTTTTCATTAAAAGTGGGTAACTCATCCAAATAAAGTTCATACACATTGTTCCTTCTTTTACCTTTAAAAATGATCTTTATAGATTGAAAATCAGAAATTAAGCATAATTCATGTTCAAAAGAAACATGAAAACCTTTATCACATAATTGACTAATAGATAATAAATTATGCATTAAACCATCTACTAAAAAAACATTTTCTATCAAGGGAAATTTTGGATTACCAATATTACCAATACCTATTACTTTTCCCTTGTTATTGTCACCAAAGGTGACAGTTCCTCTATCCTTATTTTGGAAGGTGGAAAATAACTCCGGCCTTCCAGTCATATGTTTGGAACAACCGTTGTCCAATATCCATTTTCTCCTTATTTTGTGTACCTACAACAAAATTAAAAGACAAAGAATTTGACCCCTTTCTATTTTTGGGTCCATGAGAGTTAGTCTTAGGAACCCATATCCATTTGGATTTTGGTTTCCTTTGATAATAAATATTCTTTCTATAAAAAGATTTAGCATTTCTAGAGTAATCATGTCTAGGCTTATAAGCATTATAAGTTCCATGATTAGATGCATTTCTATTAGAACTAAAATTTTTAGTTCTATGAACAAATGGTTGATAATATTGTCTTTGATTCTTCACCACATAGTTTGGTCTATTTTGAGTATCAAAGAAGCTATATCCTAATCCAGTTTTATTAACCAAGCATCTTTGAGAACGAAGAAGTCTTTCTAGATTCTCTTGACCATTTGTGAATTTGGTCACTATAGAAAGAAGATCATTTGATTTTTCTTCTAGACTAGTTATTTCTTTTTGTAAGAGATTGGTTCTAATTCCAATTTCTTTTATCTCAAATGCTTGACAAGAGTTTTCCTTCTTGAGATCTTCTATCTCTTGAAGTAACACTTTGTTTTGAAAGTCAAGAGTTGAATTCTCAGTTTTTAACTCTTTGATTTTAGAACTTAGACTCTTAAATTTAACATATAAATCATTGAATGCTTCTAATAAATCATCATAGTCAAATTGACTAACTGAATCTTCTTGTGCTACAAAGCACATATTGGCGACTTCTTCATTTGATTCTTCATCGGTAGAGGAGTCACTATCATCCCAACATGCTTGAAATGCCTTTTTCTTCTTGAATTGGTCCTTGGGCTTGATTTTGAGAAGAGGACAATCTTTCTTGATATGTCTTGCCTTTTTGCAGTTAAAACACTTGACTTCATTTGGATTGGAAGAATCCGCTTTCTTTACCTTTCTTTGAAATCTTCCCCTTTTGATGAATCTTTTGAATTGCCTTATGATGAGAGCAATATCTTCATCTTCATCTTCTTCTGAATTTTCAGAATCAGAAGTAGCCTTAAAAGCAAGAGATTTCTTCTAGGGTTCTTCTTCTTGTCTGTCTTGAAGTTGAACTTCATATGCCATTAAATTACCAACCAAATCTTCAAGAGTGAGAGTGTTTAAATCATTTGCTTCCTCAATAGCAGTGGTTTTTCTCTCCCATTCAGGAGTTAAACACCTTAGAATTTTTTTGACTAAATCCACTTGTGAATATTCTTTTCCAAGGGATTTCAGAGTGTTTGTGATATCGGTAATTCTTGTTACCATGTCCGATATAGATTCATTTTGCTTCATTTTAAACAATTCAAATTTATGAACTAAAGAAGTGATTTTAGATTCCTTTTCCTTTGACGTACCTTCGTGAGTCACGAGAAGAGTATGCCAGATTTCATTTGCTGTAGAGCATTGAGAGATACGATTGAACTCTACCTTGTCAACGATACAATACAATGCATTCATCGCCTTGGCATTAAGTGAAGCAGTCTTCTTTTCTTCATCGGTCCATTGACTGAAATCAGTTGATGGTATTTGGTATTTTTCTAAAACAACTCTCCAAATTTTGAGATCCATAGATTGTAAGAATATTGTCATTCTCACTTTCCAGTATCCATAGTTTGTTCCATCAAAGAGAGGAGGACTAACATAGGAGCATCCTTCTTTGTGCTGAGAAGTTGTAGCTGCCATGCTAGATGATGGTCAAATCAAAATAATAGCAAACCTGCTCTGATACCAAATGAAAGTGCAGTAGGATCGAGGCAACGAGCACTAGAGGGGGAGTGAATAGTGCTTTTAAAAATTGTTTGCGGAATTTTGACGGATTTTGCAATTCACAAAGCAAACACACAAAGAACACAATAATTTATCCTGGTTCGATCTTTTCCGACCTACATCCAGTCTCCAAGCAAAACCCGCTTAAGATTTCCACTATCAACCTTGTGTAACTACAAGATCATACACAAACCAAATCTGGTCCCACTTCCAGTAACACACCTACTGAAAGCAAACAACTCATTTAAACCAAGGAGTCCTTTCTTTTACAAAAAATTGAAATAAGTAACAACTTAAGAGCCCTTCTTATGAATGCAAATGAGATGCAATTCGCTTTTGAGGTAGTTGGAATACTCTACTCATGAATTCGCTATCTCTCAAAGGAATTTCAGTGAGAAACTTGAAGTGAAAATATCAAATGAGTGAGAAAATGAATATGAGTGAAAAGCAAAGAGTAATTGATTCAAATTGATTGAATTGTAGTGCTTTTGAGTGTAAAATGCACTCATATTTATAGTTGAAAGATTCCATACATTGAGGGTATAAAAGGGTAACAGTCCATTTTGAACGATCAAAACATTTGAAAAATGAAAAGACACGCCTTTTAAAAGTTTTAGGAAAAATGACAAAATTAGTCGACTGAAATAGTAGTTAGTCGACTAATAATTAGCTATTAGTAGACTGACAGTTATCGTCGGTCGACTGATCTGTTAATCGAGCCGTTTGAAAAACTAAAGTTTTGAAACTTAGTCGACTAGAGAAAAGTTAGTTGACTAATAATATCATCAGTAGACTGAAAAACCTTTTAGTCAATTGCTGCTAAAACTTTCTAAAAAAAAACACAAGTTCTGTCCGATCGACTGATAAAAGCATTAGTCGACTGCTGTTAAATTTCTAAAAAACACATGTTCTGTCCAGTCGACTGATAAAGTCATTAGTCGACTGCTACTAAAATTTCCAGAAAACAGACATTATGTCCGATCGACTAATAAAACCTTCGGTCGACTAATTTGGTAAAAATGACATTTTGCTTAGAAAATTTGGCGCGAAAGGATTAGTCGACTGGTGAGTCTATTGGTCGACTAATAAACACAAAAATTTAAGAAAAGAGTTTTCTAAAAAGATTTTCATGAAGAGTTATTTTAGAAAAGTTTTTCTAAAGACTTTTTAGCTGAAATGCAACCGAAATATGCACTCTAAGTAAGGCTCTTACAAGAATCTAAAACTTTTAATGAATTTAACATTTGCACACTAGTCTTCAAAGATTCTTTATCGAATTCTTCAATGTTTGTCACATTTCTTCATTGCCTTAGCTGAAATGCAGTTGATTCACTTGCTCATCATCAAAACCTTGTACTTGAAGTATCATGTACGGCTTCATTGTCGTAACATATCTAGGGCTCTAAAAATTATTCTAGAGAAATAGAGAAAGAAAAATACATACCTGGATTTTAAGAATTAGAGGAAATTTTGAAATAACTATCCAGTTTTTTTTGAAAAGGTGAAGTAAATGAGGATTTACAAGATAATATCCACAAAAGAAGCAAAACTATACAAGCAATGTTTTACAAAATAACACTCCCTAGAAGCTGACTCTAAATGCAATATTTGAAAAGGATTGTAGGACCTTAATCCTAACTCTAGGGTTTAGATCATCTGATTATGATCAAGATATACCGATATATTCAAGCTGAAGCTCAAAGTACAATGTATAGAAATTTCTTCGATTCTAAGGTAATGGTTTCCCAACATCCTTGAGCGCCAACCGATATACTTCAGACTATGGCCCTTAGTACGTGGCAGGAGGGTGTTAACCCAAATAAGTAGTCCAGTTGTGAGGCTCTTTCCCAAACTATGGTTCAGTGAGACAGCCCAACAACATGAAGACCGAGACAATATAGGTGAGAGATGTTTTAAAATATGATCAACATGCAAGAAAGCAGATGTTTCTAATGTAAAGTCCTAAAGAAATAAAATTTTGAAATCATAAAGAAGCACAGACTTGCATACATTGTTTGCATTCAATCCCTAGATTGAGAAGAGTTGTATTTCAGACCTAAGTCTAAGTGAGCATGTATCAATCTCCTTAATGTGGTCCTACTAAACCATACTTAAATCCTATATGCATCAATGTCAGCTGGGACGGAGTCTAGGCTCCTAAGGTTTGCATAAAAATGAAGCTGACATTTATAGAATAATGACTTAGACAATATCAAAGCAAAGCAAAGGCATAAATCCGACCGAACGAAGACAGGTCCCATCACGGTCGCCACTTCTATGATCGTTGCAATTTTTTTTCTTTTTCTTCTCTTTTCCTTTCTAGCCCTTTTTCCCTTTTTGAAGGAGAAAAAGAAAGGAAAAAAGAAAGAAAAAAACTCTTTTGCAAGGTCTCACTTGACCTTTATTTGAAAAAGATTTTAAAAAATTAACTAGCCTCCATTTTGAAATTTGCAGGAAAAATGGAGAGACGGGATTCGCTCGTCGGTACAAGGTTCAACCAATCCTGGCGCCTTTACCAGGGGTAATTGAACCAAGGATCGAATTTATGCCTTTAACTTTCCTAAATTTGTCTAAATGATTATTCTGAAACCCTAGATGCACATCGAATCATGCTTGTGCTTATGAAAATGCAAAGATGTATGCTTTTGGGAAATGCTTCAAAAAATTTGGATTTTCTAAGTGATATTGAAATAAGTTCAAAAATATCCTTGAAGAAGAGATTCAGAAATCGAACTTGGTTTGGAAAACTGAAATTTGAATCTAAACTTGAAATTTAAAGTGAATTGGATATTTGAAAAGGAAACTTGAAACTTGGGTGTTGAGATTGCAACTGCAATAAAAGGTTGAAATAGAATTGGGATTTTTAGAGTTTCTAAAATTGCAGCTTAAAAAGGAAGATTTGAAAAATAGAATTTAGAAAAGAATGAGGTTGGAAAAGATTGAATTTTGAAAATGAAGTTCAAAATCAAATTTGGAGTTTGAAATTTAAAGTTTTAGAATGGAAATTGGATTAAACTTGGGATTTTGGAATTTGACTTTTGAAATAGATTGGAGATTTGAAATCAGAATTGAGCTTGGAAATTCAAAGTGAAATTTTCAATTGATTTTGAACTTGAAATTTAACTTCGAAATTGGAAATGAATTTAGAAATTTAGAGTTTGAAATTGGAGTTGGAATTTAAAGAATGATATTAGAAAACTTAGAACTTTAAAATAAACTTTGAAATTGGATTTTGAAATTGAGAATAGGATTTGAATTCAAACTTGAAATTTGAAATCAGAAGGGAATTTGAAAATTGGATTGAATTTCAAAGTAAATCTCAAAATTCGATTTGATATCTGAAAAATGAATTTAAAAAATTTGATTTAAAACTCAGGATTTTGAAGAGAATTTGAAAATGGAAATAATGAATTTTGAATGAAATTTGAAGTTAAAGTATGAAATTCAGAAATGAGAATTGATAATTAGAAATTTAAAACCGAATGGATTTGAGAATAAAAGAATAAATCTGAATTTATAAATGAAAGTTAAAATGATTTTGAATTTCAGAAATGAAAACTGTATTTGAAAATTTACTTCAAAGATCACTTGGAACTGGGAAAATAACTTGAAAATAATTTGAAAGAGAATGCAATTCTATTCTAAATGATGAATGCTTTGAAATTTATTTAAAGAATGATATTTAAAAGCATATTTTATTCTTTAATAGAATTGAAATAAGATTAAATCATAATACATTCATGACTATGGTCACAAACATATTATAATATAATCTTTATTTAATTTCTAATAAAGAATAAAATAATTTTTTTTGCCTTTATAGGATTTAAAATGAAATTAACTTTTAATATATCCATGACTATGGCCACAAATATATCTTAAGTTAATTCACATATTAAATTCTGATAAAAGAAGAAAAGAGCATTTCAAAAAAATATGATGATTTTCAAAAGAGACCTAAGTAGAGGTCAATTGTTATTCCATAAAAGATAAAAATCCTAAGTATTGTTCACATTTTGACTATGGCCATAAATGTGAATCATTTACTTAGAATTATTTAGCTCTTATTAGAAAGGTGCACGTGTCATTCGTGTTTCACTATTGTGCACTTGAAATAAAATAAAAAGAAATGACACAAGATAATCATGAAATTAAGCTTAAACTAAATGCTCATTCATTTCTAAACTAAGCATAAAGTAAAATTTCTCATTAAGTTTTTAATTACTACCCTTGAATTGAATACAACAATTGAATACGGAAATAACAAAGAAAATAAAATACCTGCAAAATTGAGCAAACATATTAGTAATAAATGTAGGTTCAGTCGGATTTCCCTTCAATATTGGAAAATTGAAGAAAATCATCCAAAATAAGCCTTTCAAGCTCTAAAATAAAAAAAATGAAACAAATGATGTACTAAAATGCTCAGGCTTATTATGAAGACTCTGGACTTATCTAAAAATAACATTTAATATTGAAGATTTTTGAGAAATCATGGAAGGAAAATTCAAATTCGAAGGCCTTTTGTCAAGAACAAGAATTTGAGAAAAAGTGAATAGACTTCTGTAATTTAGAAGTTTTAGAGGTCATACAAATTCAAATTATACCAAATTTGTGGGAGAAGTTTTCTAACATGATTAGAAAACTTTTCAAAGTTACAGAATGGGAAAATCAGTTATGGTTTAGAAATGGTGACTTCGGAAAGTCACCGTTCTATTTCAGAAAATGAAACTGTTAGAGAACCTGAAGTTCTGTAACCAGTTCTAATTTTTAACAGAATTAAACTAACAAATGAGCATAAAAATTTATACAAATTGTCAGAAATAAATTAGGTACATAAAAAAAGACCTTTCTACAGATCTGGAAAATGATCTCCCCTTGGGGAGATATGACTTTGGAAAAATGGACTAAAATCTGTGCAATACAAATAATGCAGAATGACATAGGTCTAGTTTTAATCCAAATGGGTCATGAAATGACTATAGAAATTGCTAAAAATTGGCATAAGCAAACTAGATTCAATCATGAAGACACTGCTTTTTACAAATCAAAAGTACGATCTTCGGTTAGGAAGATACGCCTCTGGCAAGTTGGCCCTAATTTGATAACGATTTACACAAATTGCACAACGATTTGCTGAAGACCCTGTAAATTGCAATAGCAATTTACAGAAGACAATTGTAAATCGCACAACGATTTACTAAGAGACACTGTAAATGACAATTGCGATTTATTGAAGAATGTCGCAAGTTGAATGACGATTTGCTGAAAAAAGATTACAAATCGCAATGGTGATTTGTCGAAGGACACCACAAATTGAAATAGTGATTTGCTAAAGAAAGTAGCAAGTCAAATGACAGTTTGCTTAAGGACACCACAAATCGAACAACGATTTGCTGAAGGATGTTGCAAATCGAATAACAATTTACTGAAGGACATTACAAATTGAACCATGATTTGTTGAAGAATGTTGCAAATCGAATGATGATTTGTAGAAGGAGACTAACAGTTATAATATAGGGCCAGAATCAAAATACATACATAATTATTCTTATAAAATTAGAATATAGGGTTTTGGTATTTAATCAAAATAAATAAAAATTAACCATAGAAATGACTGAAAATTAGCAGAGATGAATTATAGAAATAGACGAAGAGAACCCTTTTTACAGAATTGGAAAATAATCTTCCATCAGGGAGATATGACTCTGACAAAATGGATAAAAATCTTAGCCTTTAAAATGACATAGGGTGAGAGGGTTGTAGTTTTTAAACAAAAACAGGTATGAAAACACCATAGAAGTTGTTGAAATTTGGCATGAACAGACTTGATTCAATCTTGAATACCCCACTTTTTATGGATTGGAGAGATCATCTTTTGTTAGAGAGATATTACTCCGGCAAATCGGTCCTAATTCTGCTAAAATCCTGATGGTGCAGAACAATAGGTTCCGAGTTTCAATTTTTAAAGTGGACCAAACGAATACAGAATGACCTGATTTTTTGTGGAGATCTTGAAAACATATACGTAAAGTTTTAGTAAAAAATTCAAATCAAAATGAACTCTAATTTCAGGCGAATCGAAAAATCTAAAATACACCAGAATTGAAAATGTAATCTAAAGACAATAGAACATGATAAAAGTAGATTACACATGAGTGGATGCTCAAAACGTGAGATTTAATGTTTTAGATCATGAATGGACGAATATATGAAGAAACTTTAAGATAAAATGCATTCATAAACATAATCAAAATACTGGAGCATGAATTGAGATTCATTTGGTCGATCGTATATGAGATTTGATCTATAAAAGATCAAATCTCGTAATCCTAATGGTTGAAACAAAATTGCAGGAATCAAATAACAAATTGAATGCATAAAAACAAAGCATAGAATCAAAATTAATACATGAATAAAGTAAATCTGCATTGCTACTTATGAAATCAGAAAGAGATTGAAAGATGAAGAAGAAAGGAGGGGAAGAGGTTTACCGTGTCTTTACGGTCTTGCAAACTAGAGATTTATGTTAGTTAATCTGAGATATCCACGGTGAATCAGATATTCACCATAGAACTCAAATCAACTCCCAACAAAAAATAATATCACTATAAATGCAGATATGCTTATTGGAATGAAGAATATGCATATGCTGATACGCAGTGAAACCTAGGAAATGAGGTATAGTAAATGTGGTAAGGTGCAGTGAATAGTGCTGTAGTGTAATAAAGGATGTTGTGTAATGTCTACATTATGCAAATGGTGTGGATCCTGTATGATGCATATAAGATGAAGAACATGTATGTATTGCAGAGTATCTCATTGCACAACAACTAGAGTACTGGTATTACGAATGGATAGGAAACAAAGCATACAGGAAATCATACGCAGGTGATGCAGAGTCAATGAGATGTTAAACAAAAATGCAACAGGGAATGATGCGTATGATACCAAAACAAAATGCTGATACATAAGACTAAATTCACCTCAATGAGGGTATCTCTTACATTTTAAAGGGGATGCCATGCAATGGTGAAATGCCACAGATATGATGCAGATGAGCCATGATGTCAATGATGCAGGAATGCATAAACAACAATGACGGTAAAAGAAATATAGCAATGAATTGTAAAAGAACCGAAGCATAAACAACATGATGGTTAGGATGAGATCAATATTCTATTGCATGATGCAAATTGATGCTGCTATAGGCAGATCGATGCTGCATCAAGTGCTTCTGATGGATGATGGGGAAATACCAATCGACGCTATGAAACATCAAACAAAAATAAAAGAAGAGATGCTTAAATTATAGAAAAACAAAGAGGGATAAGAGATGGTCCTTACCGTGACTTGGCAGAGATTGAGGAAAGAGAGGAGATCCCTCTGTATGTTATTGCTAGACTGATCAGACTCTTTCACCAATTGAGATAAGAAAATCAGAGAAAGGGAGGAAGAAAAAAAGGGAAAGAGAAGGAGGAGAGAGGAAGAAGCAGGCAGAAGATGCGTGAGAAGCTTTGTGGGGTGAAAATGGATCGATCCTGCGTAAATAGGGAGGTGAGAACAGATGAAGAGGGTCAACCCCTTCGGATCTTTTTATAACAAAAGGCCGTTAGTCCTATTTAAAAAATGGTCCTTTAGTTTTTTTGAAATTTTCAAAATGGTGGTTATATTCACAAGGCTTTTCAGAAAAGGGGTTTAGGCTAATTTCTGAAATTCTTTTTCTTTTTATATATTTTGGAATGAAAAAACTAAAAAGACATACGAGAGAAATATAAGGATTTTTAGGAAATGGGGTTCAAACGAGGTTTTTAGAAGTTTTTATAAAATATTTGTTTTGAAAATTGGGGTTTTACAAAAGAAGATTTTATGAAAATACATGGTTAAATTTCAAAAATTGGGTTTTAAAAAGTGGGTCTGGACCCAAAATTTTGAGAGAATATTGAGTTTGGATTTTGAATTGAGATTGGATCCAAATAAAATATCTAAGAAAATACAGAGAATTGATTTTTTTTTTTGAATTTTTGAAAAATAGAAGATCTGAGCTTAGAATTAGATTCAAATATCAGATTTGGATTCGAGATGGGGTCAGATATAAAAATTGGATTTGGATTTCGGATCTTCAACCAGTGAATCCGAGAATTGAATGAAAATTGATTAGAAGTTGACCCAATTATTTAGAAGATGGGGGTCAGGGGCAAAAAGAGTTTTTTTGATTTTTTTTGAAAAAATTGGGGTGTTCACAGATGCCCCTCTTTGCTGCTAAGCCTATTGAAAGTTGAGCTTAGTGGCAAAGACAACACGCCAAATTTTAAAACAAAAATGCCCCAGTAAGGAAATCTGAATTGGGTGTGAAAGAATTGCTTTGTGAAAAATGATTCTCAGGTTTTGCACCTTATCCTGAATGACTTGGAAAAAGACGAAATCCTCGAGAATAAAATAGTTGGATAACAAAAAATGAGGAAATCGTGATGGGACTTTTGGATGAAGGTCTCAAAATTATGACAAAGGGAGATTTTTATCAAAGAGAGGTTTCATGGCTGAGACAAAATAAGCTTTTTTGAAAGACTCAGGTTTAGCCCTTAACCTGGATGGGACAAAAATATCTCAAAACAAATTTTAGGTTTAACCCTTACCTGAATGGGGACAAAAATACTTCAAAATGAATTTCAGGTTTAACCCTTACCTGAATGGGGAAGAAATACATGAAAACCATGATGGGACATTTTTGAAAAATGCCTCGTGAGACGAGGCTCAGGTATAATCTTTACCTGAATGGATATGGAAAATATGGATTCCTAGTGAGGATGGGGAAAACCATGATGGGACTGGAAAAAATATCTCATCAGAATGAGGCAATTCTCTTTGTAAACCATGCTAGGTTATATCAAGATGGATATTGAGTATTTATTTCATGTTTGGATAGCCAAAAATTTTTGCCAATAAGATAAAATTGTAGTTGATTCAAAGGCTTGAAAATGTGCATGTATGTGCAAAAGATATTCCTTTTTTACCTAGAGTATTTCACCAAATGAGGTTAACTCCCCAGATTATAGAGTTAAATTCAAATTTTATTGTTGTTGAGTTTCTTCAAGGAAGCTATCCATTTCCTTGAAATGAACAGAGAAGAAATATTCTTAATTTCATAAAAGCAAGTGATGAAAAGATATTGATGAAAGAATTTTGCATAAGAAAAGGTGATTTGTGACAATTTTGACAGTTTGATATATGGGGGTTTTCCCATGATGATCTTTTGGCACTCTTTTTGAGACATTAAGCTTTCTTGGGTTTTGGCGAGAAGTTTATTATATCGTCATTCATTTTGGAGATGTCCTGACTTTTTTTTGGAAGGGTACATCACAAACTCCTTCAACTTGGAGATGTTCTGAGCCTTCTTTGTCTCAGAAATTATACTGATGGAATTGTCTCATTGGTTGTAAGTCTCTTAATGATAGTAGAAATCAAATATCTTTTAGGGTTTGTCAGGAGGTTCGTCACATCCGTCTTCAACTTAACAGTGATCTAAACTTTCCCTAGAAGGACACGTCACAAACTCCTTCAACTTGGAGATGATCCGAGTCTTCTTTGGCCCGGGGGTCTAACTCATCCACGAGTCTTCAACTTGACAATGATTGAGAGATCCCTTTTGCAGATAGATAATTGTAGCTTAAATGATTGAGAAGATATGGATTGGGTGAATTCCTTTTATCGCTCAGGATATTTTCACTGCCTAATTGCCAGAAAATCGTCTTTAAACATGCGTCATAACTATGATCAATATTAATTCGCTTCTAGCTTTTCAACATCATTGAATATTTCTTTCGCTAATCATACCAAGGATATTTCTTACATCCTTTTGGTTGATCAACAGAGAAAATATTTGAATTTTATCCTTTTTCGCAAAAAGCTTAACCTTTTTGGAAAGAGTACTAGAGATAAAATGAGGTGATTCTTTTGGAATCAACAAATTATTTTAAGCAAATTGCAAAAGGTTCAAGAATCCTTTGTGAAATAGTTACTCAATATCAATCTTGATAGGACCTTGGGTTGAAAATTTAGATTTTGGAAATCCCGACCAGTAAAACTGGATTTTAAAAATTCCGACCAGTGAAAACACCAGATTTTATTTTGAGGGTTCAGCTCAAAAACAAGATTTTGGGAAGTTCGACCAGCTTGAGAGCAGGATTAGGGAAGTTCAACTAGCTTGAAAGCAGGATTTGAGAAGTTCGACAATCTCGAAAGCAGGATTTGGAAAGTTCGACCAGCTCGAAAGCAGGATTTGGGAAGTTCGATCAGCTCGAAGGCAAGATTTGGGAAGTTTGACCAGCTCGAAAGCAGGATTTAGGAAGTTCGACTAGCTCGAAAGCAGGATTTTTTTGACCGACCAGCTCAAAAGCAGGATTTGATTGACCGACCAGCTCGAAAGTAGCATTTGATTGACTGACCAACTCAAAAGCAGGATTTGATTGACCGACCAACTCGAAAGCATGATTTGTTTGTTCGACATGCTCGAAAGTAGGATTTGATTAACCGACCATCTCAAAAGCAGGATTTTGAAGAACCATTATAGAGGGCTATGTTGCTTCTATGAATGGTCTCAGGATTATCTCTTATCCTGAATGGGAAGCTTAGGATTATATCTTAACCTAAAGGGGAACTCAGGTTTATCCCATAACCTGAAGGGGAAGGAAATAAAAACTGAGGAGAGTTGATGAAACAGGGTAGAAATTGATAAAAGATTGATAGAAATTATTGAAACTTAAGGAAAATTGATGAAAATTGTCTTGCAAAAGAATTCTCATAGGTAGCCTTATTGTTCCTATAAATGGTCTCAGGATTATCCCTTTTCCTGAATAGGAAGGTGAAGATTGATGAGAATTATTGAAAATTGAGGAAGAATTGTTGACGAACAGATTTTGCTTGATCCTGCCTACATACAGAATTTCTAAATAAAAGGATTTTTTATAAAATACTAAAAAAAATGCCTCAGTATAATGGGGAAGAAAGAATAATATAAGGTCATTGTTATTGAAGAAGGCTCTTTGAAGGAATATAGCAATAATAGAAGTAATTCAGGATTGGTAACTGGCTTCTTTGTGAACTTGGGAGAATATCTCAGAAGGAAGGCAAGAAGAATTTTTCAGGGAAAATTATTCATCACAAAAGATATATTGCATGAGATTTTATAAAAAAAGTGACACCAAAATATAAGAAAAATTGATGATTTCATTGATGAGTAAAGCTAATAACAAGGACTGAATATTTACAAGTACTTGACCAAAGGACACAAAAGACTGGGAATGATTTGCCCCTATAAGATGACTGGCATAAAGGAAGAAAGCAGAAAAACTTTGGCATTATCATTCTTTAGAGTGGTTCA
Source organism: Nuphar pumila (assembly GCF_984573655.1). Lineage (NCBI taxonomy): Eukaryota > Viridiplantae > Streptophyta > Magnoliopsida > Nymphaeales > Nymphaeaceae > Nuphar > Nuphar pumila. Next base: position 76,050,355 of record NC_143259.1, on the reverse strand, counting down.
GAAAAGTCTTGGTCAGGACGGCTGGTTGATCCCCTTCCTCGTCTTCCACCAGAAGATTCTTATCAATGCAGTCTTGGAGAATATTTTTGAGGACGAAGCATCGCTCAGTATCGTGCCCCGTAGCCCGATGGAATTTGCAGAAGTGATCTTTTCATTTCCCTTGGGTGACCGGAGGATCTGCAATTCTTGGAAGTTTAACTATTCCTTTGCTCAACATGTATTCAAGGACCTTTTCGAGGGGCTGATCTAGAGGAGTGAACTTTTGGTCAGTGCTCTATTCTTTGTGCTTTGGTTTTCTCTGAATGTTTCTTTTTTGATGAGGACTAGACTGGAGAGGTTGGTCATTATGCTTGAAGGCGCTTCTTTTTTTTACTTCATTATTACTTCTGCTGAGCTTAGACCCTCCCATGCTGCTACTGCCATTGTTGCCCTTGATGTTTACAGAGAATGCGAGCAGTGTCATCTCCTTGGCTGGCTCCTTTCTGGTGCTTGACTCGGGTAGCTTTGATAGTATCTTTGTCATCATTTTTTGAAACATCCTGTACATGGTTGGATCAATGTCATCTTCGCTTGTTTGGTCTTACCTCTTGACTGGTCTCAGGGAACTCATCTCTTTGACACTGCTTGGTGTCGTTCTCTATCCTGATCTTGTTTGAACCATGATGAAATGCCAATGTTTTCTGCATAATAAAGGGATGGTTTAAACTGAAGAATTTTTTGGAGAAAGATAGATGATGAAGGAGATATCAAAGGATTTGAAAAGAGATCTCTTGATGAAAGAGACTTTATATGAAAAGATAAAAATTTTGAATAGAATTTGGAAGACATATATGAAGAAGAGAAACTTGAAAATAGATGAGAGGATTTGAATATTTGAAAAATTGCAGACAGGATCAGAGAAATTGAAGAAAGAAAAGAAAATACACCTGGAGTTTTGAAAATCTAAGGAGAGTTTTAAAAAGGATTTCCATGGTTTGGGAAAAATAGTTATGAAGAAATAAGGGAAAAGAGAAAATGTACGCCTGAACTTTGAAAAATAGAAGAAGATTTCAAAACAAATATCTAGGATTTTAGAAAATAATTCTGAGGAAATATGGAAGGAGAAATATATACCTAGATTTTAAGAAATACAAGAAAATTTTAAAAAGAATATCTAGGGCTTGAAAATTATTCTGAAGAAATAAAGAAAAGGAAATATATACCTGGATTTTGAGAAACATAGGGAAATCTTAAAAAAATGTTCAGGGTTTAAGAAAATTATGAAGAAATAAAGAAAGAAAAATATACAACCTGGATTTTGAGAGATATAGGGAAACCTTAAAAAATATCTTGGGTTTAAGAAAAATTATCTTGAAGAAATAAAGAAAAAGAAATACATAACCTGAGTTTTGAGAAATATAGGGAAATCTTGAAAAATATCTAGGGTTTTAGGAATATTGCCTTGAAGAAATAAGGAAAGAGAAATATACTCCTGGATTTTGAGAAATATCCATGGTTTAGGAAAATTATCTTGAAGAAATAAGGAAAGAGAAATACATACCTAGATTTTGAGAAATATAGGAAAATCTTGAAGAATATCCAGGGTTTTAAGAAAATTATTCTAAAGAAGTAGAGAAATGTATATCTCGATATGAGGAATATAGGGGAAGTTTTGAAAAATATCCAAGGCTTTAAAAATTATTCTGGAGAAATAGAGAAAAGAGAAATACATATATGGATTTTGAGAAATAGAGAAAATTTTGAAAAAACTATCCAGGTTTTATTGAAAAGGTGAAGTGAATGAGGATTTACAAGATAATATCCACAAAAGAAGCAAAACTATACAAGCAATGTTGTACAAAACAACACTCCCAAGAAGTTGACTCTAAATGCAATATTTGAAAAGGCTTGTTGGACCTTAATCCTAACTCTAGGGTTTAGATCATCTGATTTCGATCAAGATATACCGATATACTCAAGCTGAAGCTCGAATTACATGGCATAGAAATTTCTCTGGTTCTAAGGTAATGGTTTCCCAACAACCTTGAGTGCCTACCGATATACTTCGGACTATGGCCCTTAGTATGTGCCAGGAGGGTGTTAACCCAAATAAGTGGTCTAGTTGTGAGGCTTTTTCCCAAACTATGGTTCAGTGAGACATCCCAGCAACATGAAGTCGGGGATAATATAGGTGAGGGATGTTTTAAAATATGATCAACATGCAAGAAAGCAAATGTTTCTAATGCAAAGTCCTAAAGAGATAGAATTTTGAAATCATAAAGAAGCACATACTTGCATACATTGTTTGCATTCAATCCCTAGATTGAGAAGAGTTGTATTTCAGACCTAATTCTAAGTGAGCATGTATCAATCTCCTCAATATGGTCCTACCAAACCATACTTAAATCCTATATGCATCAATGTCAGTTGGGACAGAGTCTAGGCTCCTAAGGTTTGCATAAAAAAGAAGCTGACATTTGTAGATTAATGACTTAGACAATATCAATACAAAGCAAAGGCATAAATCTGACCGAACGAAGACAGGTCCCATCACGATCGCCACTTCTATGATCGTTGCAATTTTTTTTCCTTTCCTTCTTTTTCCTTTTTTGAAGGGGAAAAAGAAAGAAAGAAGAGATAAGAGAAAGAAAGAAAGAATGAAAAGAAACTCTTTTGCAAGGTCTCACATTACCTTTATTTGAAAAAGATTTTGAAAAATTAACTCGCCTTCATTTTGAAATTTGCGAAAAAAATGGGGAGACGGGATTCGCTCGCCGGTACGAGGTTCAACCGTTCCTGGCACCTTTACCAGAGGTAATTGAACCAAGAATCAAATTTATGCCTTTGACTTGCCTAAATTTGTCTAAATGATTATTCTGAAACCCTAGATGCACATCGAATCATGCTTGTGCTTATGAAAATGCAAAGATATATGCTTTTGGGAAATGCTTCAAAATTTTTGGATTTTTCCAAGTGATTTTGAAATAAGTTCAAAATAATTCTTGAAGAAGAGATTCAGAAATCAAACTTGGTTTGGAAAACTGAAATTTGAATCTAAACTTGGAATTTAAAGTGAATTGGAGATTTGAAAAGGAAACTTGAAACTTGGGTGTTGAGATTGCAACTGAAATCAAAGGTTGAAATAGAATTGGGATTTTTAGAGTTTCTGAAATTGTAACTTAAAAAGGAAGATTTGAAAAATAGAATTTAGAGAAAAATGAGGTTGAAAAAGATTGAATTTTGAAATTGGAGTTCAAAATCAAATTTAGAGTTTGAAATTTAAAGTTTTATAATGGAAATTGGATTCAACTTGGGATTTTGGAATTTGACTTTTGAAATAGATTGGAGATTTGAAATCAAAATTGAGCTTGGAAATTGAATTGGAAATTCAAAGTGAAATTTTCAATTGATTTTGAACTTGAAATTTAACTTCGAAATTGGAAATGAATTTAGAAATTTAGAGTTTGAAATTGGAGTTGGAATTTAAAGAATGAATTTAGAAAACTTAGAACTTTAAAATTAACTTTGAAATTGGATTTTGAAATTGAGAATAGGATTTGAATTCAAACTTGAAATTTGAAATCATAAGGGAATTTGAAAATTGGATTGAATTTCAAAGTAAATCTCAAAATTGGATTTGGAATCTCAAAAATGAATTTCAAAAATTTGATTTAAAACTCAGGATTTCGAATAGAATTTGAAAATGGTCAATGTGCCACCCACCTACAATCTGCTGCTAGGAAGAACATGGATCCACAATGCAAACGTCGTACCATCTACTCTGCATCAATGCATCAAGTGGTCGAAAGGCAGAATGATCATAACTGTACTGGGAGAAGATCCAGAAGAAAGGCTCCCACAACCTATGATTCCCAGGCCTAGCTTCACTACAGATATCCCTAGCATCAGGGAGAAAGAAGAAATCATTCTCGAAAAGAGTCTAGAGATACTTCAATCATCAGCACCATCACTGCACACGGTAGCCATGACCCAATAGAGGGGTCCTCAGTTTTTCAAGATCGGAGGTCAGCTCAATTACAGTACTTTCAGAGATCATCCATTGTTTTCCCAGTTTATGAAAGCTAAGAAAGGATTTGATCTGCTACTGAAACATGGATATCAACCTTTTAAAGGCCTGGGCAAAAATGAAGATGGTCGAGTCGTACCAGTGATCCCAGAGCATCATCCTCACAGAGCAGGATTAGGCTTATCCGAAAAAAGATCGCAGAAGAATACTATTTTCATCAAGGGGGCAAATTAAGAACAATATTTGTCATTCTTTTTCTATTTCTTTCTCACCAAAATAATGTCTCATTCTATCAAAAGTCTTTGATCCATTCAAATTCAATAAAATTTCAAGTTTCCTTTGTCAATCTGGATGCCGCCTATCTCCTTTTCTGTTGTCAATCTTTGCAATTTTATTCATGCACCTTCCAAATGCTATTTGTCTTATGATGGGCAATCTTCCCTGAATGAAGTTTCTTCTTCAATTTTCAGAATGCCATCCCAATCAATTAAGAGGCTTGTTCTCAACCCAAAGGCTTTTTCAAAACCAACGACAATTCATCGAATCAAAGCAAGAACAGAAGACAACAAAGTTGCAAGGCAGTCAGAAGAACTTGCGTAATTTGACCCATCTCTTCAAGAATTACCAGAGTTTGCCTCAGTTCAGAAGCACGATGAACCATCAGCTTGGATCCAAGATCCGACTGAAGATATTAATATTGGTTTAGAAGATACTCCTAAGATTCTCAAAATCGGCACCAGTCTGAGTTTGGTAGAAAAAGAGAGGCTCACTAGTTTCCTCAAACAGCATGAGGAAGTGTTTGTATGGACCTACAAAAACATGCCCGAACTAGATCCTAAGTTAGTCAAGCATCATCTTGTTCTAAAACCAGAAGTCAAGCCAGTCAAGCAGAAGTTGAGAAAAATGGATCCCATGGTGGAACAAGTCAAGAAAGGTCTTGAAGACCTACTTAAAGCAGGATTCATCCGGAGAATTGACAACCGGGATTGGCTAGCCAATATCGTCGTCGTTCCCAAGAAGAATGGCAAGGTGAGGATTTGCATAGATTTCAGAGATCTAAACAAAGCAACTTCAAATGATGATTATCCACTTCCAAACATCGATCTCTTGATTGACAGCATGGCGGGGCACACCGTGTTCTCATTCATGGATGGATATTCTGGCTATAATCAGATCAAGTTGGTCGCTCGTGACCAATTCAAGACTTCCTTCACTATGCCATGGGGCACTTTCTAATATACAGTCATGCCGTTTGGGCTCAAGAATGTCGGAGCCACATATCAACGCTCAATGGTCGTCATCTTTCATAACAAGATGCACAAAATTATGAATGCATATGTTGATGATATCCTCATGAAGTCTAAAGAGGAAGAAGATCACATCGAAGCTCTTGATCAAGTTTTCAAGCAGCTCATTCTTTATAAATTAAGACTCAATCCACAAAAATGTGTTTTTGGAGTCGAATCAGGAAAATTGCTAGGTTTTCTAGTCAACAAGAAAGGGATAGAAGTTGATCCCGCTAAGGCAAAAGCCATCATCAACATGCCGCCTCCGACTAATCTCAAAGAGCTGCGTAGCCTTCAAGGATGCATGCAATCAATCCAGCGATTTATATCTAACTTGGCCATGAGATGTGAGCCCTTCAATCATTTACTTAGAAAAGGAGTAAAATTTGAATGGGGACCAAAGTGTTAGCAATCATTCGATCATATCAAGAAATATCTCCTCAATCCTCCTGCTCTGAAGTCGCCAGAATTAGGGAAACCTCTTTTACTGTACATCTCAGTTAATCAAATTGTCTGAGGTGGATTCTTGGCGCAATATGAAGAAGGCAATCTGATCGAGCATGTCATCTATTACGTGAGTAAAACTTTCATAGATTATGAGAGGAAATACTCTCAAATAGAGAAGATATGTCTAGCTCTGGTTTGGATGTGTCAGAAGTTGAGATACTATTTGCTGACATCTAAATTAAGATTCTGTCAAAATTAAATCCTCTCAAGTACATTCTCGAGCACCCTTTCTCAGCAGACAGATCGCCAAATGGCAAGTGTTACTGATGCAATATGACTTGAATATGTCTCTTAACAATCGATCAAAGGCCAAACAATCGCAGATCAATTAGCCGACTTTTCTTTAGCAGATGAAGTGAAAGCTGAAGATGACTTCCCTGATAAACAAATTTGCAATATTGAGCAATCGCCAATATGGAATTTATTCTTCGATGGTTCCAAAAATATGGCAGGAATAGGCATTGGGATCTTATTAATCACTTCTGAAAAAGAAATGATCCCCTTCTCCCTCAAGCTCGATTTTCCATGCACTCATAATATGGCTGAGTATGAGGCTCTGATACAAGGCCTGATGATTCTAAAAAACTTCAATGTCAAGAGAGTACATGCCTATGACGACTCGTTGCTCATCGTCAATCAAGTCCAAGCAAAATGGCAAGTAAAAGACCAAAAACTGCTTCCCTATCAAAAGATCGTATATGCTCTCGCTAGCCACTTTAAAGAATTCTAGCTATTCCATATCAAAAGAGACTTCAATCAAATAGCCGACAGCATAGCCAATCTGGGCTCCATTATAACATTAAAAAATAGAGAATCATGTCGCTCCTTTAAAATCGGCAGACTTGATCAACTTTCCTTCCTTCCAATAGAGCAAGTAAACCAAGCTAAGCAAAAGAAGAAGCCTTGGTATTACAATATCAAAATTTTTATAGAGACTGGCGAATTTCCTCCAAAGCTTTCAAAGAAAGAACAACGAGCAATTCAGCGCATGTCTACTCGCTACTTCATTCTTGCAAATATCCTCTATCGTCATGGATTCAGTTCTAAATATTCCAGATGCCTAGACGAAGACAAAGCCAAAGAAGTCGTGCGGGAAGCACATGAAGACATTTGCGATGGTCATGTCGGCTACCAAACTCTTGTCAAACAAATCATCCGAGCAGGATATTATTGGAAAACTATGCAACAAGACTGCTATCGCTTTGTAAAGAAATGTGTGCAATGTCAGATACATGCACCTGCTATCCATGCACTAGCAACATACTTGCAGTCTGTCATATCTCCATGGCCATTTTCTATGTGGGCCTTCAACGTTGTAGGTCCCATAATTCCTTCTGCATCAAACAACCACAAGTATTTTCTTGCTGCAACTAAATACTTCACCAAATGGGTAGAAGCTGTCACTCTTCGTACAGTGAAAGGACGACACATAGTCTCATTCATTCACAAAAATATCCTTTGTCATTTTGGCATACTGCACAACATCATGTCGGACAATGACAACCATTTCAAGAATGAGAGAATAAGGACATTTTGCTCAAAATTCAAAATCCATCATTATTTCTCTGCTCCGTATTATCCTCAAGGAAAGGGTCAAGCGGAAGCCACCAACAAAATCCTGATTCAGATCTTGGAGCGAACTGGGAAAACGGGCCGTGACTGGCATGAAAAGATCCACGATGCACTCTGAGCATACCGAACTACCATTTAGACGCCAAAAAATGCTACTCCATCAGAACTTGTCTATGGAACAGAAGTAGTGTTGCCCCTACATGTGCAGAAACCCGCTCTGAAATTTGCATCACTTCTAGAATTACCCCTTGATCAATACCAGCAACAACGACTGGTACAACTCGATTTGCTTGATGAAAAAAGGCTGAAAGCAGTAGAGCATGCTCAGTCCTACCACCAAAGGATAGCCAGACAATATGCCAAATCTATTATAAAAAGGCGATTCTGAGTCAATGATTTAGTACTCAGATCCACAACTTATCTCAAGCACCATCCCGGTGGCAAATGGTCGCCAAATTGGGAAGGCCCCTATGTCATCAAAGAAGCATTACCCCGCAATTCTTATTGGCTCATCAATGCCGATGGGGTAGAATTATCAGACCCCATAAATGCTCGACATTTGAAAAAATTCTATACTTGAAGCATCTATACTCTATTATGTAATTTTCCAATTTCCTTCAATGATAATCAAATTTCCCTTTCCCAGTTACACTGGGCCATTTTAAATTTTTATCTCTATCCCAAAAATGTCTTGTATGTAGGTAGGATAAACAAATCTCTCATTTTACATACAAGCGCATCCTTGTGCATATATCTGCAGTCATTTGCATTTATTCATATTTATTTGCATTCAAGTACATTGATCAAAGTTAACTTGCTAGCTCATGATAAAAGATAATCCCGAGATCCCGGCAATTAGTCCCATCACGATTCTCAAAAATTGTGAAACTGTCAGTCAGTCATCAGCATTGGCAAATTTTTAAAATCCAGTGCTCGTACTGATACATTTCCAAAATCCAGTACTCGTGCTGGTATGTCTGCGAAATTCAGCGCTCGTACTGGTACTTTCCCAAAATCTAACCCTCGTGTTAGTATCCCATCAGTCGCATTAGTCGATCTTTTAGGTTTAGTCTTCGCAATTTAGACCTTCGGGCGAATCAATTTTGACCTTCGGGTCCATCAAACTCCAATTTCGACCTTCGGGTCACTCGATCTCCAAAATTTTGACCTGCGGGTCATCCATTTCAATTTCAACCTTTGGGTCACCCAATTTCTAATTTTCAATCTCCAATTTCCAATTTTGATCTTCAGATCACTCAATTTAGACCTTCGAGTCAATCAATTTTGACCTTTGGGTCCATCAAACTCCAATTTTGACCTTCGAGTCACTCGATCTCCAAAATTTTGACCTACGGGTCACCCATTCCAATTTCGACCTTCGAGTCACCCAATTTCCAATTTTCAATCTCCAATTTCGATCTTCGGATCACTCAATTTAGACCTGTGGGTCAATGAATTTCGACCTCCGGGTCACCCAATTTTGACCTTCGGGTCAACCAATTTCGACCTTAGAGTCATCCAATTTCAAACCTTCAAGTCAATCAATTCTATTTCAATCATTTTTGACCTGCGGGTCATATTTGCCAATCATAGTCATGCATCAGATTCATTCTGCCAATTGACTCAACATCAATCTCAATTATTTTCTCTTGCGAGAGACCCTGTTATAGGGAATGTTCGAGGGAGCTCGTTCTTTTTGCATGCTATCATTCTTTGTTCACATAGCTCCTTTTCAGGGAGAGTCGAAGGGACTCGTATCTTTGTGAACCGTTTGCAAAACAATCTTCCAATTTCACACAAGGAACCCTTTTTATAGGGAGAGACTCGACGGAGGCTCGCTTTTCTTGTGCCCCGCCCCCCCAAATTTCATACTAGGACATTTTGTAATAAAGAACCCTCCTTTTAGGGAGAGTGTGATGGACTTGCTCCCTCATGACCCAACTATCGACCTCACTTCTTTCGGCCCCCTTTTCATAAGAGAAGCCTAACATTAGGGATCTTTGACGAAAGCTTAATTTCTCTTCGAAAGTTTGTTTTGCAAACACCTCCTCTTCAGGGAAGAGAGGAGTATTTCCCACCTCCCATTCAGGTAAGGGCTAAGCTTGAACCTTCTCCTTTGGGGAAAGGAGAAGGGAATCTTCATCGCAGAAGCGTTAAGTCGGACTTCAAATACTCGCTTTAACCAAAGATTTCAAGAACATTTTGTCAATTTGTCGTCAAACATTTATTGATTTTGAAATCTTCATTGCACAAATATTTTCCTCAGATTAACTTCAGCATTACTTCCAAAAGAGCTAAGCTTTTGCGAAAAAGGATTCAAAATCCAAATTCTTTCTATTGGCCAACCAAAAGGATGAAGAATAAATCCTCGATGTGGCCAGCAAAGAAAAATTCAATGTTGTCACAAAGCCATAAGTGATTGATATTGATCACAGCTATGGCACATCTTTAAAGGCCATTCTTTTAAAAATGAGGCAGTGGAAATATCATGAGTGCTAGAAAAGAGAGAACCCACTCAATTTCCATAACTCTCCAATCACTTGAATATCTGAGGCTGTAATTAAATATCTGTAAAAGGGATCTCTCAATTGTCGCCGAGTTGAAGACGAATATGCGAGTTAGACCCCCGAGACCAAAGAAGATCTGAATTATCTTCAAGATGAAGGAGTTTCTGACGGATCCTTCTAGAGAAAGTTCAGATCACCACCAAGTTGAAGGCGAGTGCGATGAACCTTCCGACAAACTCTAAAAGATATTTAATTTCTGCTATCATCAAGAGACCACCAACCAATGAGCCAATGCCTTCAAGATAATCCCTGAGGCAAAAAAGGATCGGAACATCTCCGAGTTGAAGAAATTTGTGACGTACCCTTCCAAAAAGAGAGAGAGAGAGAGAAAAGTCAGGACATAACTTCCCCAAAACCCAAGAGAGCTCAAAAGAATGCAGAAAAATCATCATGAGAGAAGCATCCCAGGATATTAAACTGCCAAATCTACCAAGAATCTTCTTTAATTTTATGAAAATCTATTATAATTATTCTTTCACCATTTGCTTTCATGATGTTAATTCTTTCTTTCCTGCTCACATCAAGAAAATTGATAGCTTCCTTGAAGAAAGCCAGTTGCAGGCAATTTGAATTCGAATCTTGATTCTACGAAGTTAACCCAATTGGAGGTAATACTTCAGGTAGAAAAGAGGAAATGCTTTCACACCGATGTGCACCATTTTCAATCATTTTCGAATCAATAATAATTTTCAACATTTTGACAACATTTTCTAGCTGTCTCAACAGAAAGCGAGACCTTAATGTTCGGTTTGTATTTCGACACCATTTCAATCCCTCTTTAGGACTTCATAACAGGAGTTTTCAAGATTCCTTCCCTTTTTTTTATAATCTGGACACACGAGATCTCAGATTCACACACTTCCTTGTGTCCCCACTGTCCCGCCATAGACAGTTCAATTTTGGTTCTAGGTTGAACCACCAATCATTTTCTCGCAAAAGGCAATTTCAAAAGCTATTTAGTCTCAGCGATGAGACGCCCAAGACCAATCCCTTTTTAGGCTTTAGGGACCCCATTTTCCTTCCTTTTGCGAAACTCCTATCGGACTTATTGTGCAAAATCAATAGGTTCCATCATGGTCACTTCTCGCGAGGATTCTATTCTTTTACCCGATCAGGTGAAGGGTTTTAAACCCGAGTCTCATTTTGATGAGGTATTTCATTTCCCAATCAGGTTAAGGGTCAAACCTGAGCGTCGTATCCACACGAGGTATTTCTATCCTATCCAGGTCAAGCGCAAAACCTAAACTTCACTCTCGCAAAGTGAATCTTTCTTCTTCATTCTCCATTTTATAACTACCATCTTCATCGGGCCAATTTTCTCATACTCAGTCAGATCCTTCTAACTAGGGCATTTTATATAGCCCAAATTTGGTGTATTTTTCCTTGCCACTAAACTCGGCCACAAGCCGGCTTAATAGAAAAGAGGGGCATCTGTAAACACTCCAAATTTTCACTCACCTCCACAATACTTTTAGCAGTCACCACAGGTTGTCCTCTGAAATCTTCAGAGGGCAAAATGGTCAATTTCTGAGCCTAAACCTTACAAAAGTCCAAATTTCATCTACCATTCTCAGAATTTCCATATTTAGCTCAAAATTCACCTCCAATTGTGAATTTTCAAAGTCTTATTCATACTAGAAGACTGGAATCTCCAATTCCAGGTTTAAAATTGCATTTCTCATCACATAAGCATTTCATATCATTTCACTACACAACATGTCATTTTGAGGTTCAGAACTCCTGGTTTTCAAAATTTTCAATCAAGATTCAAGTTTTTAACTCTTTCAAAATTGATTTCAAACCTCTAGGTCTTCAAATTGCCAATTTCTCTCATTTTAACCCCCAGGATCCCGGATTTCAAAAAAAAAAAAGAGATTTTCTCAGGAAAACAATCTGGATACTTTTTAAATTTGATTTTAAAATTTTGTTAGTTGGACCGGCTCTTCCTGAAGAAGGGGACGAAGCTTTGAACTTAGATTTTGCAAAAAGGCTTTTAATTTTATAAAATCTCTTTATCTTACCCTTTTATCAGCAATTTCAACATCAATTTTTATAAAATTGCCCTGAATGGCCACCTCTTTTCAAGTTTTTCATAATTAGGACAAGTCTTATTTCTTATTTGTCAGTTAGTATAGGTTTTATAAAAAATCTAAAAAGCGGTTTTACTTTTTTACTTTTAAGACTTCAAATTTTCTTTTATTTCAATAAAAAGTGATGTGGGGTCCACCTGAGGTGGCGCCACACAAAATTAAACATTTATTCCTTTTGAAAAACCAAAAATATAGCAACAACCCCTGAGGTGGCACCATCTGGTGCTTCTCAACCTTCTTTAGCCACATGGCAATGTGGGGCCACCCTGAGGTGGCGCCACATGTGCCCTTCTGCAGAAAAGTTTGAAATTCAAAATCCCAGAAATTAGGAGTCTTGCACCTAAGGTGGTACTATTTGGTGCTCCTCACTCCTATGTGCCATGTGGCAGTGTGGGAGCCACCTTGAGGTGGCGCCACTTGTGTCTCTTTCTCCCCTTCAAAAAAGAAAAATGTAATGTTTGAATTTCAAAACACCTAGGAAGAGAGGGGTGTCCCACCCTAAGGTGGCGCCACTCTGGGAGGTCCTCAAAAGTAGCACTTTGACATGATTTTAGGAAAAGCAAAACAAAAAATTTCAAAAGTTCAAACATCCCCCTCTCAGGTGGCGCCTCTCCAGAGGCCTCCTCTTTTTGTTTTGTTTTATCTTATTTTTATTGAATAACCAATGTGGGCTCACCTTGAGGTGGTGCCACATTGAAGCTCCTCCAGAAAAGCAAAAATTTTAAAATTCAAATGCTCCCCTACAACTTAGGAAAAGCAAAATGGCTTTTTGTATTTCCTAAGAAGTAGCCATTTGTCTTTAAAAACTACCCCCAGTCGTCCACGCTAGAGATCCAGTTTTCCTTTTTTTGGATTCCATTCTCCTCTCTTGCTTTCTATCATCTCACGCCCCACATGGAGATCCACCGGTCTGCTGGAGTTCATATAGTCGTCCCTATGTGAATCACAAGCTCTGCAAATCAACCTCCTTCCACCCATCATCCTTATACCTTCATCCTTCCTCCAGTACCTCCACTTACATCCCTGAGGAGAAATTCATAGACCGAGAGAAGCCACTCGTTGCATCTCCCAAGTTGCGCATCCCGGAGTTCCAGAATCATCAGAAGAGCACAAGGTAGGTCTTTACGTGAATCAGCTTGATAATGTCATTTGAAATTTCATATACAAGGTGAAATCATAGCTCACACATTTGTATTATGATTCTGAAAATGATGTGTAATCATTCCAATCCCGCCATTTCAAAGAATTGATTCGTTCGGACGATGGACCGAATCTCTCTCATAAATGGCACACAATAAAAGGGTCAATGAACTTCCTTGATTTGTGTTCTATAGCATATCATTATAAACATGCATTTTTTAGGTTAGATGCATGTTTGTTTTTGTTAGTAATAGTTCTTCATGATTTAATTTGATATATCAGGCATTTTACATTCATCTATTTCATTTTTGTAGCTCTCTATTTTAGCAGTCAGTCCAGGCATTATCTTATGCTCATATTTTATTCTAAAAATCCCAAAAAAATCATTTATTATGCAGATAGTTGTCCCTGATATTGTATAAAAATTTTGAGTACATTTAGAATTATTTGTTTTGCAAAAGGTCTGAAATACTGAACCGGGTTTTAAGACCCAAAAAATGTTAAGGGCATTGGATCCTGATTTGTAAAATCAAGATCTTCCCCATGGGAGATCTGATTCCTGATCCAAAAAATACCCTAGACTCGGAATTGAATCTAGTATTTAATCTATTTTATCATATTTTTCCAAAATATTTTTCTGCCTGTAAAATATCCAAGACTACCAGACACATGTCATAGTCTGATACGAGTTCCTGAGACTCTAGATCAACTTGAGTCGACTGTTGCTCTCTGGGTATAACTCGCAATCTGGTTCTGTAAAAGAAGAAATTCATGTTTGGGATGTCCCCTATTTGGGTTAAAAATTTCACAATTTTTGGGACAGATTTGATCCCTTTTCCATAATTTTAGAATAAATCTGTAGTTTCAGGACTCATACCAATTTCTCTGATCTGTGTGTCATTTATCGTATTTTAATTCTTCTGTCAGTGGGTCAAATGACAAATCTGTAAACATGAAAGTTGTTCATCTACATGTCAGTAGTCTTTCCTTTAAATTTTAAAATTTTTGGTGGCATATTACTGTTTTTTCTCTATTTTTATGAAAATTCTTGCATGTCAAAATTAGATCTCTGCTACCGAATTCACTATAGATCAAATCCTGGGGATGTAAAAGCCAATTTTTTTATTTTTATGTCTATCAGTAGCCTGCAAAGTCTCACATGTTTCTAAGGTGAATTGTTTCATTATTGCATTAAACTTCGTATTTGGTTCGTGGCCGCAGGCGAAATTTGCATGTTTTAGGATTTTTTTCAAAATTTTGCATTTAGATGATACTATTTCATGCATTTTTTTATTTCATTTTGTTTCCAAGAATAAGGGGATGTTCCATGTCGAATTTGGCATGATTTGAAGATCATTTGATATTCGGTTTAACCATATCATCAAAACAGGGCTCCTTATTATTGCAAAAATTTTGATGTTATTTTTAATTTTGTAGTTCCATCATGTTTATCAGCATATCATCATACCTCATCATTCATTTCATCAACATTTGGTTCACTTTGAATTTCAAAATTCCCAAAAATTTATCGAAATCCCTTTAAAAAAACCAATTTCAAAAGGTATAACCTTGTTATTAGGGGTATTTTGGTCATTTTGACCACAATTCTGAATTTCAAATCTTTATTATCATATTTTCTGACATCTTTATGATTTCAAATCATATTCATATCAAGGAGGCACCAGATTGGGTTTATATCCAGATAAATCTGATAATTTCTGGATATTATCGGAAATTTCTAAAAAAAAACACATGTCTATACTAACCCAATTGCTAGTTTTGCAAGGATATTCAAAAGGAGTTGGATTTCTCATTCTTCCTTTTATTTTAGCAATGTAAATGTAAAATAAATATTGGAATAAGAGTTACTTTTATGCTTAGATTAGGGCGCATAGCATATAGTTTACTTTTGTAATATCTTGATATGTGAATCATGCACTTTCTTTGAAAATCACCATGGATGAACACGAATGGCACGTGCACCAACTCTTAGGGAGTTGATGAACTTGGTGGAGTCCGTATTTATGGCCATAGTCAGAATACGGATGAGACCCAGATTCAACATCTTCCTATTAGCCACACTGAGCCTACACTATTAGGCTACTTTTAAAAGTCATAGCATTTTTCCCATTAAACAAGTTAAATTCCAAACATATTTACGGCCATAGTCAGAATATGTAAAGGATTTACCTTGATTTAATTCTAAAATGCACATTTTTCAATGAGTCTCTCAAAGATTTCGTGAATACCTTCATAAAAGTGCATTCATCCATTTAAGTTAGTCTGTATCATGAGATTATATGCATTTCTTTTATTTTTCTCAAGAAAATTTCATTTTAAAGAAATTGATTTCTCAAAGATATCCTGAGAAATTTTCAAAGTTTGATTTTCTCAAGATTTTGAAGTTTTCCTTTTTTTTTCTTCTTTTTGAAAAGATAAGTTTCCCACGATTTTCCTGGAAAATATCCCTTTCTTCAGGATTCATTCTCAATTTTTCAAAAGAAGTTTTCCACCATTCTCAAAAGTCAAAATCGATTTCCAACTCCTCAAGGCTAGGATTCCCAGAATTTCAATTTCCTAAGATTGATTTCCATTATCAAAAGAGTTTTCCTATGAATTTCCAATCATTTTCCAAAATAATTTTCAAAGTTGAAGTTTTCTCGTCAAGCATTCTCCCTCCAAGTGTTTGTCTTCTTTCAAAATTTCCTTCTATTTTCCCAGATTCTCCAGCTTCATTCATGATTTTCTCAAGTCTTCAAAAGCTTTCTCAAGATTGTAAAAATCCCTTCATTAGGATTTTATTGAGAAATCGATTTCCATCCTTTTCTCGGTTTTTTTTTATATTCCAAGACATTTTTAAAGCATACATCATGTTTTCCAATGTGCATTTTATAAAAGTGTCATAGAACATGCCTGAATTCTTTGTGCATTTAGGATAGAACATCAATTTTGGTAATTAAGTTAAGCTAAACACTCTTTGATCCTTGGTTTGACTACCCCTGTTAAAGGCGGTAGGAACAGTCAAACCTCGTACCGACAGGTGAGCCCCATCCTATGAATTTTCCCACTATTTTTAAAACAGAGGTAAGTATTTTCAAAATAATTTTCAAACTTTGGTCGAGTTAGACTCGCAGAGTGTTTCCCCTCTCTCCCGCAGGGAAGGGAAAAATCTTGCGACGATAACATAGGGTTAATATAGTTGTCCATGCTAAATTTTACAGAGTTTTGAATTTAATTGCTAAGTGATTTAATTGAATTATCAAAGTGATTTACCCGCGAAGCCCCGATTCGCGAGAAATACAAGCGAAATTCGATATTTTGGTGATATTTTTGCATTTTTAGGGTTTTAACGTGCATATAATCATATCATAGCATCCTATGTTTAGTCTTATTCTCATTGGCATTCATTTGAATTTCAAAATTCTCATTTTTATAAAAATTCTTTCTAAAAACCCTGATTTCAAGGCCATAGTCTTGTTATCAGGGGCATTTTGGTCATTTTTGTCATAAATTCAAATTTCCAAGTCTTTATTTTCATATATTATCATCATTTATTTCTCATATTTATATTAAGGAGGTATGAACTGGGTTTATATCTGAAAAAATCTGATAATTTCTCGATATTATCGATAAATCCAGAAAAACCTACATATCTGTGCTAACCCATTTTCTAATTTTACAATGATATTCAAGTGTGAAAGTGCAGTAGGATCGAGGCAACGAGCACTAGAGGGGGGGTGAATAGTGCTTTTAAATATCGTCTTCGGAATTTTGACGGATTTTGAAAATTCACAAAGCAATCACACAAAGAACACATTAATTTATCCTGGTTCGATCTTTCCTGACCTGCATCCAGTCCCCATGCAAAACCCGCTTGAGATTTCCACTATCAACCTTGTGTAACTACAAGATCATACACAGACCAAATCCGGTCCCACTTTCAGTAACACACCTACTGAAAGCAAACAACTCCTTTAAAACAAGAAGTCCTTCCTTTTACAGAAAATTGAAATAAGTAACAACTTACAAAACAACCTATGAGCCCTTCTTATGAATGCAAATGAGATGCAATTGGCTTTTGAGGTTGTTGGAATACTCTACTCACGAATTCACTGTCTCTCAAAGGAATTTGAGTGAAAAACTGAAGTGAAAAATATCAAGTGAGTGAGAAAATGAATATGAGTGAAAAGCAAAGAGTAATTCAATGTAATTTGATTCAAATTGATTGCTTTTGAGTGTAGAATGCACTCATATTTATAGTTGAAAGATTTCATACGTTGAGAGTATGAAAGGATGTTAAAACAATCTATTTTGAACGATTAAAATGTTTGAAAAATGAAAAGATGTGCCTTTTAAAAGTTTCAGGAAAACGGCAAAATTAGTCGACTAGAACAATAGTTAGTCAACTGATAATTAGCTATTAGTAGACTGACAGTTATCGTCGGTCGACTGATCTGTTTATCAAGCCATTTGAAAATCTGAAGTTTTGAAACTTAGTTGACTAGAGAAAAAATTAGTCGACTGATAATATCATCAGTAGACTGAAAAACTTTTTAGTCGACTGCTGCTACATTTTTCTGAAAATACATGTTTTGTCCGATCGATTGATAAAATCATTAGTCGACTGCTGCTAAATTTCCAGAAAACAGACATTCTGTCCGGTCGACTGATAAAACCTTCGGTCGATTAATTTGACAAAAATGACATTTTGTTTAGAAAATTTGGCGCGAAAGGATTAGTCGACTGGTGAGTCTATTGGTCGACTAATATGCACGAAAAATTAAATAAAGAGTTTTCTAAAAAGATTTTCATAAAGGGTTCTTTTAGAAAAGTTTTTCTAAAGACTTTTTAGGTGAAATGCAACCGAAATATGCACTCTAAGTAAGACTCTTACAAGAATCTAAGACTTTTAATGAATTTAACATTTGCACACTAGTCTTCAAAGATTCTTCATCGAATTCTTCAATGCTTGTCATATTTCTTCATTGCCTTAGCTGAAATGCAGTTGATTCACTTGTTCATCATCAAAACCTTATACTTGAAGTATCATGTACGACTTCATTGTTGTAAGAATCTCCCCCTTTTTTATGATGACAAACTAATCAAAGATGGAGCATTTAGATGTATAGATGGAGATTTTACTCCCCCTATCAATATGCTACGAAACATTAAAAGTTAGTACATTCAAAGCACATATATCACATATTGATTGGTTTGCATTTCTATCATTACTTCATGCATTTCTAGAAAATTTTCAAGAATGCAATTTACAATGTCATAATGCAATCGTGCAATTTCTATCTTTTTCTCTTAATTTCTCATGCAATCCTGCAATTTTCATGCATGTGTCTACCAAGTTCTATCTTTTTCTCATTTCCATGTGATGCAATTTCTCATGTAATTTCCGTCTTTTTCTCCCCCTTTGTCATAATAAAAAAGAGTAAGGGCAGAAATAGCTTAAGCAAAATGCAAATTCAAGTTCAAAATATTACATCCCATAAAGTATTAATGTTCAGTAAAGACATTAATCAAAGATCAAGAGAAGTGTTGCTTGATGATCTCCTTGAGTTCGGCAATATCTTTCTGAATTGAAGAATGTTGTTGAGTCACATCTTCACGAAAAATGTGTTGATGCAGTTCCAAAGCTTTCATTCACTGTAAAACTTCATCATTGTCTTGACTAGTAGAGAATTTCTTTCGTTTTGCTTGAGATGAAAGTGTCACAGAAGATGGTGAGAGTTCAGAGAGTGATGGTTCAGATGGTTCAGATGGTTCAATTTGATCAATATACCAGTTTAAAGGAGACAGATATTTGATTTTCTTACGTTTAAAAATAGTTTGATCAAAGTACTCCTTTTGTTCAATCTATTTTTCATTGGTTAAGGGTACTTTGAAATATCTGAAAATACGAGTAAGAAGACATCCATACGGAAGAAAAGATTTTTGTTTCCACAAATTAGTAAAATACACATTGGCCCAATTTACCAAAATATTTCCAAATAAGACATAAAGAGCCGTAGAAAGATCTGTGGAATAGTAATCAAAAGAACCAGTTTTAGGTAGAACATTGTGGGCAAGAATTCGTCCAGCAATGCGTGCACGAGTTTGAAGATTGGTATTTTTGAAAGGAGGACAATGAGGTGCACCGGGAAGAAGAATTTTTTCAAAAATTCTTTCATCATTAAGTTCAATAGTATTGAAAAGAGTTTCTGAAGGTGGAATATCTAGGATTTGTCCAAGCAGTTTAGAATCAAACTCAATTTCAACATCGCGAACAAGAGAGGAAAGAAATCCAGTTTCATGATCAATTTGTAAATTTGTGTAGAACAAGTGGATCAGTAAAGGATAATGAAGAGGGTCTGCACCGGCATCAAAAAGATGTGAAATACCTGGAAATAATTCTTTGATATTGTAACGAGAAAACAGATGAAACATGACATTTCGGCTTGGTAAAATAGGAAGTGCAGAAATCGATCCAAAAGTATCATATAAAAGAGGATTTCTGAGTAGTCTGAGAGAAAATCCATGACGTGCTTGTGGTGTAGTTGGAGGAGAACCATGTGCGAATGCAGTCTTTTGACGAGGCATGGTTGATAAGAACGAAACAAATTCACCTGTCAAAGAAGAATTCGCAGTTGCAGAGAGTGATTGGTCAACACAGTCATTGAGAAGAACAGTTAAAGATAGTGTTGATGTCGGCTTCCAAATGCTTTAAGAATGACGTCTGGCGGAAGGAAGATGTTGTCCGGCGTCGTGGCGGAGAACCAATGCAACAGAAACAGTGAAGAAGCGAGGAGGAGTTCGTCTGCAAGAAGATGACGCGGTGGATGACGGCGGGTGAGAGGAGGCTGCCACAAGAGGATTCTGGCGAGAACTAAAGATGCACCGGTCACAGCAAGAGGATTCCGGCGAAAAGGGGTTCGAATGGCACTCTGAGGGATTTTCGGAAGAGAGAGAGCAGAGAGAGAGAGAGGGTTTCATTTATGAAAAATGAAATGGGCGTAAAAAATGAAACGATGCCCTTAAAAAAAACGGGTGTAAAAAAAATTCAAGGGGTATCGGGTCCCTTCAGTTGAAATTTTTAAAAAAATATCAGTCGACTAGAATTTTATCGGTCGACTAATAAGGTGCGATACCTTCAGTAAAAAAAAATCTTTAAAACATCAATCGACTAGAAGTTTATCGGTCGACTAATATGATGCGATTTTGAGATTTTGTTCAAAAATTAAGCATTTTATAAATCTAAAAATGAGCAAATGCCTAGTTATCTCCTAATTCTCATATTCTTCATTTTTAAGTGGTTTAGTGAAGATATCGGTATGTTGTTCATTAGTGGATATAAAATTTAAAGAAATATCTTCTTTTAACACATGATCTCTTAAGAAATGATGTCTAACTTCAATATGCATAGTCCTTGAGTGCTGAATATGATTTTTTGAAAGATTTATAGCACTAGTGTTATCACAATAAGTAGTTGTTGTGGAGTAATTCAAACCAAAATCTTTTAAGGTCTGTTTCATCCATAGTACTTGTGAACACGCTAAACTAGCCGCTATATATTCTGCTTCAGTTGTTGAGAGTGACACTGAATTTTGCTTTTTACTAAACTAAGAGACTAAGGCATTTCCTAAGAAATGACAAGTTCCGCTAGTACTCTTGCGACCAGACTTACTTCCTGCAAAATCTGCATCACTATATGAAACTAAATCAAAGGAGGATGATTTTGGGTAAAATAAACCAAAATCTGAAGTATCTTTCAGGTAACGAAGAATTATTTTTACTATAGTTAAATGAGATTCCTTTGGATTAGCTTGAAATCTAGCACACATGCAAACACTAAACATAATATCAAGTCGACTAGCAGTTAAGTATAATAGAGATCCGATCATACCTCTGTAGAGCTTAGTATCTACATTTTTACCATTTTCATCTTTATCAAGAGAAGTAGTTGTACTCATAGGATTTCTTCTTGATTTCGATGAGTCCATCCCAAACCTCTTGAGAAGTTCTTTTGTATACTTAGCCTGGTTGATGAAGATTCCTTCTTCAGTTTGCTTTATTTGAAGTCCAAGGAAGTAGTTTAATTCACCCATCAAGCTCATTTCAAACTCTTCCTGCATAGCTTTAGCAAACTCTTTATAAAGAGAATCATTAGTAGAACCAAATATTACGTCATCAACATAAATTTGCACAATAAGAATATCTGAATTAAGATTTTTAATAAATAAAGTGGAGTCTACACGACCAATGGAAAAACCAGATTGTTCTAGAAAATTTCGTAGTCTTTCATACCACACTCTTGGTGCTTGTTTAAGTCCGTATAAAGCTCTTTTTAATTTATAGACTTTTTCTGGATATTTCTCATTTTCAAAGCCTGGAGGTTGCTCTACATAAACTTCTTCATTGATGTGTTGATTTAAGAAAGCACTCTTAACATCAATTTGATATAACTTAAATTCATGTAACTAGCAAAAGCAAGCATCATTCGAATTGACTCCAATCGAGCCACTGGTGCATAGGTTTCATCAAAATCTATGCCTTCTTGATTATAGCCTTGTGCTACTAGTCTTGCTTTGTTTCGAATAACTTTGCCATTTTCGTCCAGCTTATTTTGGAAGACCCATCTTGTTCCAATTACTAGATGATCCTTTGGTCTATCAACTAGATTTCAAACATCATTCCTAGTAAATTGGTTAAGTTCTTCAGACATGGCCAAAAGCCAAAATTCACCATCACAAGCCTCATTGATATTCTTTGGTTCTATTTTAGATATGAAAGCAATATTTGCAATATATTGCAATTGCCTTCTAGTTTGGACACCACTCTTTATTTCTCCAATAACTTGTTCATGTGGATGATTGGGAACTTCTTTCCAAACCGGTTGAAGATGAACATTTTCTTGAGAAGTACTCTCTATCAAAGGTTCTTCTTGAAGTATTACTTCTTCTCCTTCGCTTAGAGGTATAACCTGCTCACAATTCTCATCAAATGCAACATGTAAAGATTCTTCAATGCAAGATGTTCTTTTATTAAAAACACGATAAGCTTTACTTCTAGACGAATATCCAAGAAATATTAATTCATCTGATTTTGAATCAAACTTATCAGGATTATCTTTGGTATTTAACAAGAAGCATTTACTACCAAAAATTTTGAAATATGAGATCTTTGGTATACGATCATAATACAATTCAAAACATGTTTTATGTAAGATTGGTCGAATAAGAACACAGTTTAAAACATAACATGATGTATTTATTACTTCAACCCAAAAGTATTTTGGTAAATTTTTATCTTGAAGCATGGTTCTAGCACATTCTTGCAAAGTTCTATTCTTTCTTTCAACAACTCCATTTTGTGGAGTCGCTCTAGGAAAAGCAAAGTTGTGAGATATACCATGTAAATCACAATACTTTAGAAAAGATTCATTTTTAAATTCACCACCATGATCACTACGAATTTTAATAATAGATGTAGATTTTTCATTTGTAATTCTTCTACAAAGTTTGGAAAATTCAGAAAAAGCATCATTTTTGCTTTTTAGAAAAATCACCCATATAAATCGAGAATAATCATCTACTATAACAAAAGCATACTTGCTACCATTCAAACTTTGAATTCTAGATGGTCCAAATAGATCTAAATGTAAAAGTTCAAGAGGACGTTTTGTTGAAACTATATCTTTTGCTTTAAAAGAACTCTTGATTTGTTTACCCATTTGGCAAGCATCACATAAGTGATCCTTCTTATATGGTATTCTAGGTAGGCCTCTAACAAGATCATTCTTGGATAACTTATAAATAATTTTAAAGTTAACATGTCCAAGTCTCTTGTGCCATAACCATTGAATTTCATTTGAAACAATAAGACATTTTTCATTAAAAGTGGGTAACTCATCTAGATAAAGTTCATACACATTGTCCCTTCTTTTACCTTTAAAAATGATCTTTTCAGATTGAAAATCAGAAGTTAAATATAAATCATGTTCAAAGGAAACAAGAAAACCTTTATCACAAAATTGACTAATGGATACTAAATTATGCATTAAACCATCTACTAAAAGAACATTTTCTATCAAGGGAAATTTTAGATTACCAATGTTACCAATACCGATTACTTTTTCCTTGTTATTGTCACCTAAGGTGACAGTTCCTCCATCCTTACTTTGGAGGGTGGAAAATAACTCCGGCCTTCCAATCATATGTTTGGAACAACCGCTGTCCAATATCCATTTGCTCCTTATTTTGTGTACCTACAACAAAATTAGAAGACAAAGCATTTGACCCCTTTCTATTTTTGGGTCCACGAGAGTTAGTCTTAGGAACCCATATCCATTTGGATTTTTGTTTCCTTTGATAATAAATATTCTTTCTATAAAAAGATTTAACATTTCTAGAGTAATCATGTCTAGGCTTATAATCATTATAAGTTCCATGATTAGATGCATTTCTATTATAACTAAAAAATTTAGTTCTTTGAACAAATGATTGAGAATATTGTCTTTGATTCTTCACCACATACTTTAGTCTATTTTGAGTATCAAAAAAGCTATATCCCAATCCAATTTTATTAGCCGAGCATCTTTGAGAACCAAGAAGTCTTTCTAGATTCTCTTGACCATTTGTGAATTTGGTCACTATAGAAAGAAGATCATTTGATTTTTGTTTTAGATTAGTTATTTCTTTTTGTAAGAGATTGGTTCTAATTCTAATTTCTTTTATCTCAAATGTTTGACAAGAGTTTTCCTTCTTGAGATCTTCTATCTCTTAAAGTAATACTTTGTTTTGAGAGTCAAGAGTTGAATTTTCAGTTTTTAACTCTTTGTTTTTAGAACTTAGACTCTTAAATTTAGCATATAAATCATTAAATGCTTTTAATAAATCATCATACTCAAATTGACTTACCGAGTCTTCTTGTGCTACAAAGCACAGTTGGCGACTTCTTTATTTGATTCTTCATCGGAAGAGGAGTCAATATCATCCCAACATGCTTGAAATGCCTTTTTCTTCTTAAATTGGTCCTTGGGCTTGATTTTGAGAAGAGGACAATCTTTCTTGATGTGTCCTGCCTTTTTGCAGTTAAAGCACTTGACTTCATTTGGATTGGAAGAATCCGCTTTCTTTACCTTTCTTTGAAATCTTCCCTTTTTGATGAATCTTTTGAATTGCCTTGTGATGCGGGCAATATCTTCATCTTCATCTTCTTCTGAATTTTCATAGTCAGAAGTAGCCTTAAAAGCAAGAGATTTCTTCTTGGGTTCTTCTTCTTGTCTGTCTTGAAGTTGGACTTCATATGCCATTAAGTTACCAACCAAATCTTCAAGAGTGAGAGTGTTTAAATCATTTTCTTTCTCAATAGCTGTGGTTTTTCTCTCCCATTCAGGAGTTAAACACCTTAGGATTTTTTTGACTAAATCCACTTGTGAATATTTTTTTCCAAGGGATTTTAGAGTGTTAGTGATATCAGTCATTCTTGTTACCATGTCCGATATAGATCCATTTTGCTTCATTTTAAACAATTCAAATTTATGAACTAAAGAAGCGATTTTAGATTCATTTACCTTTGACGTACCTTCGTAAGTCACAAGAAGAGTATGCCAGATTTCATTTGTTGTAGAGCATTGAGAGATGCGATTGAACTCTACCTTGTCAACGACACAATACAATGCATTCATAGCCTTGGCATTAAGTGAGGCAGTCTTCTTTTCTTCATCTGTCCATTGACTGAAATCAATTGATGGAATTTGGTACTTTTTTTAAACAACTCTCCAAATTTCGAGATCTATGGATTGTAAGAATATTATCATTCTCACTTTCCAGTATCCATAGTTTATTCCGTCGAAGAGAGGAGGACGAACAAACGAGCATCCTTCTTTGTGCTGAGATGATGTTGTTGCCATGATAGATGATGATCAAATCAAAATAATATCAAACCTGCTCTCTTACCAAATGAAAGTGCAGTAGGATTGAGGCAACGAGCACTAGAGGGGGGGTGAATAGTGCTTTTAAATATCGTCTTCGTAATTTTGACGGATTTTGAAAATTTACAAAGCAATCACACAAAGAACACAATAATTTATCCTGGTTCGGTCTTTCCCGACCTACATCCAGTCCCCAAGCAAAACCCGCTTAAGATTTCCACTATCAACCTTGTGTAACTACAAGATCATACACAGACCAAATCCGGTCCCACTTTCAGTAGCACACCTACTGAAAGCAAATAACTCCTTTAAAACAAGGAGTCCTTCCTTTTACATAAAATTGAAATAAGTAACAACTTACAAAACAACCTATGAGCCCTTCTTATGAATGCAAATGAGATGCAATTGGCTTTTGAGGTTGTTGGAATACTCTACTCACGAATTCACTGTCTCTCAAAGGAATTTGAGTGAAAAACTGAAGTGAAAAATATCAAGTGAGTGAGAAAATGAATATGAGTGAAAAGCAAAGAGTAATTCAATGTAATTCGATTCAAATTGATTGCTTTTGAGTATAGAATGCACTCATATTTATAGTTGAAAGATTTCATACGTTAAGAGTATGAAAGGATGTCAAAACAATCCATTTTGAACGATCAAAATGTTTGAAAAATGAAAAGATGCGCCTTTTAAAAGTTTCAGGAAAACGACAAAATTAGTCGACTAGAACAGTAGTTAGTCAACTGATAATTAGCTATTAGTAGACTGACAGTTATCGTCGGTCGACTGATCTGTTTATCAAGCCATTTGAAAATCTGAAGTTTTGAAACTTAGTCGACTAGAGAAAAAATTAGTCGACTGATAATATCATCAGTAGACTGAAAAACTTTTTAGTCGACTGCTGCTACATTTTTCTGAAAATACATGTTTTGTCCGGTCGACTGATAAAATCATTAGTCGACTGCTGCTAAATTTCCAGAAAACAGACATTCTGTCCGGTCGACTGATAAAACCTTCGATCGACTAATTTGATAAAAATGACATTTTGTTTAGAAAATTTGGCGCGAAAAGATTAGTCGACTGGTGAGTCTATTGGTCGACTAATAAACACGAAAAATTAAATAAAGAGTTTTCTAAAAGGATTTTCATAAAGGGTTCTTTTAGAAAAGTTTTTTGCAACCGAAATATGCACTCTAAGTAAGGCTCTTACAAGAATCTAAGACTTTTAATGAATTTAACATTTGCACACTAGTCTTTAAAGATTCTTTATCAAATTCTTCAATGCTTGTCATATTTCTTCATTGCCTTAGCTGAAATGCAGTTGATTCACTTGTTCATTATCAAAACCTTGTACTTGAAGTATCATGTACTGCTTCATTGTCGTAACAAAGTGGAGGACTTTATTTATTTCTTTTTCTTATTTGATATAATATCGGATGTAATATTGGAATAAGATTTTATATTTCCTGCATAGAATAGGGTGCATTGCATAAAGTTTGCTTTCGTAAACTCTGATATGTGATGAATGATGATTCATGCATTTTCAAAATTCAGTATGGTCGACACGAATGACACATGCACGAGCTTTTAGGGAGTTGACAAACTCAGTAGAGTTCGTATTTATGGCCATATTCAGAATACGAATGAGACCCAAATTTGTCATCTTCGTATAAGCCACATTCAGCCTACCCTCTTAGGCTAACTTCAAAATCACTGCATTTCTCAAATAATTTTCTCAAACTTCCTTTGAAAATATCTTTCAAATCTATATTCATTCATTCATTTCATTTAGTTTGCATCATAAAAATATTTCATAAGGCTATACGCCTACTTCTTTGAACACATTTCTCAATTTCATCAATTTTCTCAAAATCATGTAAATTTTTTCTTGAAAATCAAATTCTCATAAAGTTTTTATCCTTTTCCACTCATAAAGTGAATTTCTCCATCTTCCAAGAGATATTTTTCAATGTAATTCATGATTTTCAATAAATTCCTTTTCCAAGTATTTCCCAAAATATCAGAAGCAAACATCATCTTTTCAAAATGTGCATTTTTCAAAAACTTCATAGCACATACCTGATTCTCTATGCATTTAGGAAATAAAGCATAATTTAGATATTTGAGCCTAGTTAAGCACACGTTGATCCTTGGTTCAATTACCCCTGGTAAAGGCACCAGGAACGGTTGAACTTCATACCGACAGGTGAGTCCCATTCTATGGAATTCTCCCACAAATTTCAAAAATGGAGGCGAGTAATTTTCAAAAAGCATTTTCAAAACTTTGGTCAAGTTTGACTCGCAGAATCGTTTCTCTCTCTCATAGAGGGAGGGAAAAATTTTGTGACAATAATAGGTTTAGCGACCGTGATGGGATCTGTCTTCGCTTGATCAATCGTGTGCCTTGACTTAGCTCAATTATCAAAATCGTGTTCTACAAAATGTCAGCTTTTACTTTCTGATATCATATGAACTTAGAGGCCTAGTCTCGAACCCAACTGACATGGATTGCATGTAGACTAGGTATGGTTTGGTAGGACCAATTGAGGAGGCTTTATTTATGTTCACATAGACTTAGGTCTCATACAACCCTTCTCAATCTAGGATTTGTGTGTAAACCTAGTTTGCTTCTTCAAACATTTCAAAAATCCACTTCTTTAGACCTTAGAGCCTTCTATTTTCTTGCATGTGCTCATATTTCAAAAACCATTCCACCTATTTTTTACCCGGTCTTCACGTTGTTAGGCTTTCTTCCAGAACCGTAGTTTGGGATAAAGCCTCACAACTGGGCCACTTATTTGTGTTGACGCCCCCCTGCCACGTACCAAGGGCCATAGTCCAAAGTATATCGGCAGACGCTCAAGGATGTTGGGAAAACACGAGCCTAAAACCGGAGATGAATTTTTATGCCACGTACTTCGGGTTTCAACTCGAGTATATCGGCATAGCATGATTGAATACAGCTGATCTAAGCCTAGAGTCAGGATTAGGGTCCTACAACTATTTTAAAATTGATGCATTTAGAGTCAGCTTCTTAGGGAATGTTGTATGTGATTAATTGTTTGTGCAGGATGTGATTGAATGCCTTCTCTTTTATTTCTCATTTCCCTTTTATTTGCCTTTTACACCATTTTCCAAATCTCATCTATTTTTCCAATAGTTTTATCAAAACCCTAGACGATTTTCAAAGACCTTTTATTTTTCCTCAAAAGGTCCAGATGACTTCCCTTTTCCTACCTTTCCTCTGGATCTCGAATTTCCAGCCTTATTTTGATTCTACCTGAATTTTTTTTTAAAAAACATCATATATTTTTCTCCTATTTTTCTTGAATTTCCAATCCTTTTATCTATTTGCAAAATTCTTCACCTTATTTTTCCTCGTACATTCCTTGATTATTGCAGTGGAAATTGTATATCCAACTTCTTTTTTACCCTATTTTCATTTCAAATCCTTTTATAGATTGTTTTTGTCAAGAGACATCTCTTTCCTTTAAAAATGTCCTTTTCTTCATGGTTGACGACCTCGCCTAAGTAATAAGGCATATCTTGGTTGTTTATTTCCTCTCACAGAATAACAACGCAATTGTCGCGATCTCAGCGATGACCCAATCTCTGGTAAAGGGATATCCTTCAAATTGTCAACCTAACTTCAAATCTTCATCCATTGTTTCCCTTCTATTCTCAAAGTCATTGCCTTCAAGAATATTTCCATCACTCTGATCATCCCTTTATCCTACAGAGAATTTTGGTGTTGTGGAATGATTCAGACCAGATTTGGAAAGAAAACAACGTCGCCTCAATACCCTAGCAGTAGCAGCGAGCAAGAAATGAATTCGTCGCGATCTGCTAGAAACTGGAGTCAACAAGTCAATGATGATGTCGATCCTCAGATGTATGCCATGTTTCAAAAGATGATGAGTAAGATGGTGGCAGAGCAAGCAGGGGCCAGTTTTGGCAAGATTCCTAGCAATAAGAAGACTAGGGGGCATACTATGAAAAAGACGCAAAAAATTCCAATAAACAAGTTCAACATGAGGATACTTCAGAAGAAACTGAGTTAGAGGGCGACACCGATAAAGAATGTGAGGCTTAGCAAGCTTTTCAGAAGTTGACTCAGAGGCAGGGGTCAGCCAATAAGCTAAAAGGTTAGTCTGTAGATGACCCCGTTTAGTCACAACTAAAGGAAATGGCCAAGATAGTCAAAGATATGCAGGTTCGTGATAAAGGCAAGAAGGTCTTCACGAGTGAGGATTTCTATGATGGTTTGGAAGGGGATGACAGCCTAAAAGATATCCCCCATAAATTTGTCAAATTTGATGAGACTGACAATCCCAAGGCTCACCTGGCTATGTTCTTTGCGGAATGCAATCAATTCAAGAGAGACAATTGTGCTTTGTTTAGATGTTTTCCTCACAGCCTGCAAAGCACTGCCGTCAAGTGGTACTCCGAGCATATCAATCCAATCGAGCTACGAGAGTTCGATAAGGTGGTCAACCTGTTCATTGAACGATTCCTTTTCAACACCGAAGCACTGCCAATGCTCAACCATCTCTACAATACAAAGCAAAGAGATAATAAGAAAGCTAGAAACTTCATTCGCAGATGGAGGGGAACTTGCAATAAAATGAGAAATCCCATCTCAGAGAAACACGCACTCCAGATTATTTTGAACAACTTCTCACAACCTTTGAGAATTCTTATCTCCACCTCACCTTCCAAGTCTTTCATTGAGCTTACTGAACGAGCTAAGTGGCTCAAGATGAGAATGAAGTCTATGATGGCATCACCCTCGTCAAGAATAATCAAGATTCAAAGAAGAAGACAAATTTCACCTTCTCCGCCAACGCCGGCCGCAGTGACTTCAAAAATAGCAAAGGCAACCATACAGGTGAGAAAGAAAAGTCTTCAAGGCAGAATGAAAAATTGGGTCAACAGAAAGAAAAGATAAAGCAAGATGGTTGGGGTAACGATCGCTAGTTTACTCCTCTTGAGCAACCTCTCGATGAAATCCTTGAATATATGTTGACAAAGGAATTGGTAAAGCTCCCAAGAGCCACAGATCCTCCCATGATCATGGGAAGATTCATGGACCAGTTCTGCAAATTCCATCGGGCAGTAGGACACGATACTGACCACTGTTTCGTCTTCAAGAACATCGTTCAGGACTGCATTGATAAGAATCTCCTCGTTGAAGATGAAAAGGAGGACCAGTCATCCTGACTAAGCTTTTTCCTTAATCACTAAGAAGCTGACAATGCCAGTGCTTTCCCATTTATCATCTTGCTTTTATTATTTTAAAGAGATGATGTAATCCCATTTATCTTTCCTTGATTTGTCATTTTTCCTTCAATGCATCAATAAAATTGTTAATTTTCCTCATAAGCTTGACGCCACCTTTTGTTCTCCTTATCTGCAAAATGTCCTTTCATGAGGAATGACCCTCTTCAGAGTCCCTCCTGAATCAATCAAAAGTTAGTTGCTTTGTCACCTTCAGAAAGCATTCTTCAAACGTCAATCATTTATCCTTTTGTTCAAAATCTTCTTCCCCCATTACACTGGGGCATTTTTTTTTTTAAAAAAAAAATTGTTTTCAAAACATCTTGTATGCAGGCAAGATCAAACAAATCTCTCACTTTGCATGCATATGCACCCATTTACATTAATTTCGCATTCATTTGCATCTATTTATATTCATATTCATCTGCATTCATTTGCATGGATCTACATCAATTTGCATCAATATACCCATTCAGGATATGGGATAATCTTGAGACCCCAACAATCATTCCCATCATAATTCCCAAACATCTTTGGAACACTGGTCTCTTCACAAAATTTGAGTCTCAAGTAAAATCCAGTGCTCGTACTGGTTCATTTTCAAAATCTAGTGTTAACACTAGTACACTTTAAAATTCAGTGTTCACACTGGTACATTTTTAAAATTCAGTGCTCGTACTGGTTCATTTTCAAACTCCAGTTTTTACACTAGTTCATTTTCAAAATCCAGCGCTCATACTAGTTCATTTTTAAAATCTAGTGTTCACACTAGTACACTTTAAAATTCAGTGTTCACACTGGTACATTTTCAAAATCTAGTGCTCGTACTGGTTCATTTTCAAACTCCAGTTTTTACACTGGTTCATTTTCAAAATCCAGCGCTCATACTGGTTCATTTTCAAAATCCGGGGTTCACACTCGTACACTTTAAAATTCAGTGTTCACACTAGTACATTCTCAAAATCTGGCGCTCGTACGGGTATTCTTCCAAAATCTAACCCTCGTGTTAGTGTCTTGCTCATTGGTCACATCAGTTGGTCTCTCAGGTTCAGTCTTTGTACTAACCTCTCACCAAGATTCAGGCTCAGTGTCGATTTCCAGACCATCAGGTCACCCAATTCTCAATTTCGACCTCTGGGTAATTCAATTTTCAATTTCCAATTTCAACCTTCGGGTCACTCAATTTCTTAATATTGACCTTCGGGTCAACTAATTTCGACCTTTGGGTCATCCAATTTCAACCTTCGGGTTATCAATTTTCCCATTCAGGTAAGGGCTAAGTGATAAAGCATGAATTGTGCATCAAAGATGACACAATAGTCATGCATTAAAGCATCATTTTGAGGTTTAGAACCCACATTTAGATGCATTTGAACATGAATGAGCTATGGTTCAAATTTCGTTCGAATCAGAGCTAAAATAAG
The DNA here is from genome assembly GCF_984573655.1 of Nuphar pumila. Lineage (NCBI taxonomy): Eukaryota > Viridiplantae > Streptophyta > Magnoliopsida > Nymphaeales > Nymphaeaceae > Nuphar > Nuphar pumila. The sequence continues at coordinate 76,018,569 of NC_143259.1, read as the reverse complement.
AAAGTTATTGCATTTTCAATGCACGGGTTTGGGCCTCAAGGCAATTCAGGTCAAGATCTGATCCAAATGACCTTACTGGGACTTGGATCAATGCAAAAACATTAGAATCCAATCCAAAACAGACCCAAACCCACTTTTAAAACTTAATTGCTAAAACCCCTCTCTAATTAGGTGCCTAGCAATATTTTTTATTTTAATCCTTTTTCCAAAAATACCAAAAATAAGGATTTTTACTATAAAAATAACACAAAACCCTAGGCAATCCATTTTTGCCTAGGGTTGTGCGCCTCCCAGCTTGAATCTCCCTCCGTCACGCATCCTTCTCAGCCACCCCCACTCCAACCTCTTTTCCACCTTGCGTTTTTTAAGCTTCTCCTTATTCTTCACCTAGCCGTCCTCTTCCTTCCAGGTTCTCTTTCTTCTTTTTCCCCCATCTCTTCTTCTCCTTGGTGTTATTAATGATTGTTTGCTGTGTATTGCAGGTAGAATAGTTGTGCAGTGCGTCTACTTTGGTTGGAGTGATGTCTTCTCCTCCAAAGACAATCGACTCTCTCTCTCTGATCCTCTGCTCCATCCGATTATGCATCGGCTCTCTTCCACCTTCAGCGTGTCTCCAAGCTACCTACCATAGCAATGTGCAGCATCATGGCATAGTAGCAGCATCAACGAAGGCTGCAGATGCCGTCACTAGGCAGATTTCGCTCCCTGTCTACCTCCACTCTCGTCGGACGACCTCAAAAGGTTCGTCTTCTCCTCCTCTTCTCTTTTAGCATAAAACCCTGTTTGCCTGTGTTTTTTTTTTTTTTTTTGCTGCATTTTTAATATTTTGCAACCTTAGTAGAGTAGTTGGTGCCTCAAACAGCACTGTAGATGAAGTTTAGGGTCTTTTGTTTAATAGTTCTGTTTGGGTTTTGTGTTTTTGGAATGATGGAACTCTCTAGTCGATTTTTGGTCAATGCATGAGTAGATAGATTTCTAAGCAATATATGCAGTTTAGCTTCATTTTCAGCATTTTGAATCTTAGTAAATAGTATATTTTTATTTAGAATTTTTGCTTTTAATTCTAGCTGTCTCACTACGCAAAGGACCAAAATCGAGTAGAGTGATTCTACCCGATCTGTGCAATTTGTTAAAAAAAAGGGGGTAAAGTCATTTATAGTCGTTGATTTCTGTTTTTTTTTAGCAGTAGATTCAATGATCTATCTACTAATTTCTGGAAGTAATTCAATATTAGTGTGAATAGTTACTAAGGTTGGGTTAAATGTTAGAATAGTTTTATAATTAGTATTGCATTAGAGGTGTTTTCATTTTACTCGATCTAGATGATTGGAAATAGGCCATAGTCTGTTAATGTTTGTTAGATTTCAGTGTAGCAGTATCCTTGCAATATGTTCTTTGCTAATTAGTGAAATAATTTAGTTTGAATGCATGCTATTTTTGTTGAATTCCGTTTGGAATTTATTGTAACTCTAGTTTTGTCTTTACGTAGATTAGATTTCCTGTTAGTCAGTTTAAGAATCACGCTCTGCTTAAAGAGAGAAGATGATGGGTAAAATCTGTTTTAGCAGGGTCAGTAGGTCCTTGTACTTGCTGTTAGTAAGGTCATTGAGCATAGGTTAAAGTTGTGTCATTAAGTTGTATTGGTGTACCCAGTCTGGTCGGGTGGTTTCATTCGTCGGTCTCATTAATTTCCATCTAGTCGAGTCAGCTAAGTGTTTAATTAAAACTTTCAGCTGAATGACTGTTTAGTAATAGGATTTTATCAGTTTAGTCATTATTTTGTAAAATAAATTAGACTATAGTAGTTCCACTTTGCTAAGTTTAGTTTTCGTGTTAATTAGTGGTTGTATTAGAAGGTGTTTTGATATGCTCTCTCTATACTAGTTGATAATTAGTATCGTACACATCAATGATGCTTGTAGTTTCCTATAAATATGTGGCACAACATATGTTGAGACTTTAATTAGTTAGTATATAGTAGGATAATTAATTTAGATAGCTTATGTTAGTGAATATTAGCATTTTTAGCTTATGTTTGGTTCAAATCCCGCAAATCGACTAGAATTATTCTAGTCGATTGAGGGTGTTTTCTAATCTATAGCTTAGATGTTAGATGTATGTTTTTAGCTTGTTTTAAATTTCAATTAAATAGTGTTTACTCTAAAATAGGGTGTACTTAAATTTAATTAACTTTTGTGTGCATTTTAGCCCTTCATTACAACGTTTCTTAACTTCTACGTCAAAACCGGTTAGAACCGCGTGTCTAGCGAGGTTTGTCAAATTGTGAGAAATAATTCCGTTGTGATATTACTATTATCTATAGGTTAACCTAGTATTTAGGTTCATAATTAGTATGCATGTGTTTTGGTTTGATAATGAGCATTTCAGGGTTGCATAGGGGTATAGTTGTCTTTTTCTATTTTACGTAGTTGTTCTAGCTTCAATTTTTAGTATTTTATTAAGTTTCTAATATTAGTCCAGAGTTACTTGCAGTGTTAGAATAATTAGTTTAGGGAGTTAGCTCAGATAATTTCTTGTTTTACGTATAAATTAGATTATTAGTTAATTTTAGTATTAACATAGACTTGGTTATTTTTAAATCACCGAGTTAGCTTAACTAACTTCATTTTTTTTGTGTTTTGTAGGTGATACAAAGCTGCAACTCTTAGCATACTCCATAAAGCTTTGGATTCATCTCGTCGTTTTTCTTTTTCATAACTTGTTCAATTTAATTTTCATTATATTATTCTCTGCAATTGAACAAGTTTGATATCAATAAAGTGTAATTGTTCAATTTAATTTGAGTATATCGTGTTCTCTGTGGATCGATCCATACTCACCACGACAGTGGGAAGTCAGTTTTATTACTTGATTGGAAATTTTCCAAAGTATTTCAGTGAAAAATATGTTTTAAAATAATGATTACAAAAATCCGATCAAGTTTTTGGCGCTGTTGTCGGGGAACGGTGATTATACTCTTTTACTTCCAATACTGCAATTTATTGATATTTGTTAAGTTAGTCGTGTTTTGATTGTTCTAGTAGTAGGATTAACATAGTTAGTGAATATAGGATTCACTTACTATTTTCCTAGAATTCATTGGAATACGTACTTCAAGGAGAGATTAGACATGTGGGTTTTAGCGAACATAGTTTGTGATTTCCTATATCTGTATTTTGTGATTTAGATTAGATTATGTTCTTTTATTCTAATAGAATAGTTAGTTAATTCTGACATAGTTTAGAGTAGTTACTATTATTTACTCTTTGTTGTTGCAATTTTATTTGTAGTATTTAGTTTAGTTTAGTTTAGTTTAGATAGATTTAGGTTCGTTCCATAGATCTGGTCTTAGCACCAGTGTATGCGGAGGCGAAGAGCTTTGGGTACTCCATTGCATCCTTTTGTCGATGACCCAAAGAGAATTTTATATTCTCCTTAAAGTTTGAGAGCAATGGGTGACATGGATCCTCCATCTCGAGTTCCTCCCCGCGCTCTGAGGGAGTACTTCACTCCCACAAACTACGTCCAGGCATTCTGCATTCGAAGACCCGATGTAGGAGCACCTTATTATGAGATTAAGGCCAGTATCATTCAGATGCTCCCATCATTCTACCGCCTTAGTCATGAGGATCCCTATAAGCACCTTGACGAGTTCCTTTAGATATGTTCTACAGTGAAGATACAAAATTTCGAGGACGATGCTTTGAGATTGACCCTGTTCTTGTTCTCATTGAAGGACAAGGTCAAGTATTGGCTAAAATCCTTAGATTCTATAGAAATAGGGTTCTGGGATCAGATGCAGCAGGAGTTCCTGAGGAAATATTTTTTCATAGGTAGAACGAACCAGTTTAGGTGAGCCATTACTAGTTTCTCAGAACTAGATGCCGAGCAATTTCATGAGACCTAGAAGAGGATGAAGGATCTCCTGAGGAAGTGTCTCCACCACCAGGTGCCGAGATGGCAGCTGGGGCAAATTTTTTACGATGGATTGTCTGACCGGAATCGTCAGATGATCGATGCTTCATGTGGAGGGACCTTTATGTTGAAGAGAGAGGATGAGGCTTGGCATTCATTCGACACTTTTGCTGAGAACTCCTTGCACCATGCCTCTACCTCCTGCTTTGAGAGAGTAACGCCCACACTCAGCGGACCAAAGCGGGGTGGTGTTTTAGATATTGGTCTGTCTGCTAAGCTGCAAAGCAAAGTGGATATGCTTTCTCAGAAGTTGGACCAACTTCTCTCGAGCCCATCCCAACCTCATCCAGTGTGTGAATTATGTGCCAGTCTGGCACACATTGTCATTGAGTGCCCTTCGGCAGCTCAGTATCTTGAATTTCTGCAATAGCAAGTTCAGGCCGCTCAGGGTTACAGCAGGCCCTCGAACAACCCGTATTCATCTACATATAACCTGGGATGGCGTAACCATCCTAATTTCTCATGGAAAAATCCTCAGACTTCTAATCAGCTTCTCCCTTCTCAACCCACTCGGCCACCACCTTTTACTCAGATATTTCAGAGGTCGAGCTTTCCTTAGAACACTCCTTATTTTCTCCAACCTTCACAAGAGTCTACCTAGCAGACTTCTTTCAAGGAGAGACTTCTCCAAGCATTCCAGTAGGTGAAAACCTCTAATCAGAATGCCTTCGAGAAGTGCAGCCAGATCTTGAGTTCTCATACTCAATGCATCTCGAAATTAGAATCGCAGATGGGGCAATTAGCGGAAGTGCTAAGTAGAAGACCTGAGGGCCGCTTGCCGAGTCAGGCCATGGTGAACCCTAAGGGCAAGGAATCGATGTCAAGAGGCCTATACATAACAGATTCTCAGCAGCAGGCCAAAGCAATTATGGCCCTTAGGAGCAGACGTGAGTATCACGTCGTGAGTAGAGCGAGGACAGATGAGCTAGATCTGATCATACCATCTTCTGCGGCTCAGTCCTCACCTGCAGTTCAGGCTCAGGATAGAGGTGAGCCTTCTCATAAAGAGGAGGACCCTCCGATGTACATTCCCAAGCCACCCTATCCCAAAGCGTTAGAATCTCTTATTGGCAGAGGAAAGCAAGACACAAAGGTCCAGGACAAGCTTGAGATCGTCAAGCACGTATAGATCAACCTGTTGTTGCTCGATGCCATTCAATAGGTGCCGGCGTACGCCAAATTCCTCAAGGAACTTTGTACCCAGAAGAGGAAATCTAGAGGAAGAGTTCTTACCAAGGTCTATCTCACTAAACATGTAAGTTCGGTGCTTCAACACCAGACTCCACCAAAGCTCAAGGACCCTGGAGCCCCTATTATATCATGTACCATAGAAAATATCAGGATAGAACGTGCTTTGCTTGATCTTGGAGCAAGCGTGAACATTCTGCCCGGATATTTCTATGATTCATTTGGGCTAGGAGAAATGAGAATGACCCTGAATACGCTTCAGCTAGCAAATCGCTATGTCAACGTGCCAAGAGGCATCTTGGAAGATGTGCTAGTGAAAGTGGATGAGTTCTACATTCCGATCGATTTCATTATCTTTGACATGGAGGGAATTGACAGCCAGCACCAGACGCTGATCATTTTAGGCAAACCATTTTTAGCCACTGCCGATGCCTGCATCAACTACAACACCAGAGTTATGGACTTGTCGTTCAGCAACCGAAAGGTCAGGCTGAATATCTTCAATGCTGCGATGGGTCTAGTGGGAGATACAGAGTGATTCCAGGTTGATATAGCCCAGGATTTAGTGAAGGCACATCCGAAATTGTATATGACAGAGGAGTCCCTTGATATGTATTATACAGTAGATGATAGCTATAGAGATAGTGTAGATGTGTCAGCAGTGGCATCAGGACCCCATCATTGGACAAGGAGTATTGAACCTTTCCCACCACTTGCTGAGACCCCAGCCAGACTATCGATAGAGTTTTCCCCACAACTTGAGTTGAAGCCCTTGCTGAAGTCACTCAAGTATGCACATCTTAGAGTTGGAGAGACTCTACCAATGACCATCTCTTCGCAGTTCACTAAGGAGCAGGAGCGTAGATTGATAGATATCTTGCGAGATCACAAGGCAGCGATTGGCTGGGGGGTAGCAGAATTGAAGGGGATTGATCCTTCATTCTGCATGCACCAGATTCATTATAATGAAGAATCCAAACTGGTGGGCGACATGCAGAGAAGATTGAACCCCAATATGAAGAAAGTGGTGAAAAATAAGGTGGTCAAGTGGTTAGATGCGGGAATAATTTACCCCATTTCTGATAGTCAGTGGGTCAGTCCAATTCAGGTCGTGCCTAAGAAATCGGGACTTATTGTTGTGGAGAACAAGAAGGGGGAAAGCATTCCGATGAGGACCACCACAGGGTGGCGAGTCTGTATTGATTATAGGAAATTGAATGCCGCAACACAGAAGGATCACTTTCCATTGCCATTCATTAATCAGATTCTGGAAAGACTCACCAGACAGAGCTGTTACTGTTTTTTGGACAGAAATTCTAGATATAATCAAGTAGTTGACCATCCTGATGACCAAGAGAAGACCACATTTACTTGTCTGTATGGCACCTTTGCGTTTAGGCGTATGCTGTTTGGGTTCTGCAATGCCACAACAACTTTTCAGAGGTGTATGATAGCTATCTTCTCTGACATGGTGGATGATGTCATGGAAGTTTTCATTGATGATTTTTCTGTGTATGGCTCTTCCTTTGAGGATTTCCTTCAGAAACTTACTCGAGTACTGAGTAGGTATACGGAGATGAACCTAGTATTGAGTTGGGAGAATGTTATCATTGCAAAAATTTTCCCTCCCTCTGCGAGAGAGAGAAACGATTCTGTGAGTCAAACTCGACCAAAGTTTTGAAAATTGATTTAGAAAATAACTTGCCTCCGTTTTTTAAAATTTGTGGGAAAATTTCGTGGATAGGGATCCACCTGTCGGTACGAGGTTCAACCGTTCCTAACGCCTTTACCAGAGGTAATTGAACCAAGGATCAAAAGTGTGCTTTAACTAAGTTCAAATATCTAAATCATGCTCTATTTTCCTAAAATGCACAGAGAATCAGTTATGTGCTATAGAATTTTGAAAAGATGCAAGTTTGAGAAATATGATGTTTGCTTCTGATGCTTTGGAAAATGATTGGAAATACTTGGGAAAAGTGATGATTCTGGGAAAATCATGAATTTCATTGGAAATGAGGAATCACATTGGAAAATGACTTTTGAAATGGAAAATGGATTCTCAGGAAAATTGGAACTTTGAGAAAATCGATTTTGAGATTGAAAATGCTTTTTCTAAGGAAATCGATTTCTGAATAGGATTTGAGAATTCTGGGAAAAACCAATTTCAAAGGTATTTCAAAGACTTTGAGAAAATCGATTTGTGAACATTGAAAATGAAATTGAGAATGTTAAAATATTGGAAAATCAGGATTTGAACTTGGGAAATACTTGAAATATCATTTGACAACTCAGAGTTCTGAGAAAATCAAATCCTGAGAAAGACTTAAAAAATCTTGAAAAAATTGATTTCTCTGAAGTGGAATTGGGAAATGAGTTTGAAAATGATGCAAATTAAATGAATGAATGTGAATTTCAAGGAAATTTTTTGAAGAATTGAGAAAGTCTTTTTTTTTTTTTGAGAAATGCAGTGCATTTTTGAAGTTAGCCTAAGAGTGTAGGCTGAATGTGGCTAATACGAAGATCACAAATCTGGGTTTCATTCGTATTCTGACTATGGCCATAAATACGAATTCCACCAAGTTTGTCAACTCCGTTAGAGCTTGTGCACGTGCCATTCATGTCAACCATAGTGGATTTGGAAAAATATGCACATGCATCATATATCAGATATTAAAATTGCAAAAGTAAACTATATGCAATGTATCCTATACTAAGCAGAAAATGTAACTCTTATTCCAAAATTACATTTTGATATTTATATTGAGTTGAAATAAATGAAAAATCTTTCTTCTAAATATCCTTGCAAAACTAGAAAACATGTTAGCACAGAAATGTAGGTTTATCTGGATTTATCTGAAAATATTGGGAAATTATCTGATATTATCCAAATAAAAACCCTGATTCATACCTCCCTAATATAAACATATGAAATAAATAATGGAAATGGATTGAAAATATGAAAATAAGATTTCAAAATTTGAAATTAGAGTGAAAATGACCAAAATGCCCCTGATAGCAAGGCTATGGCCTTGAAATCAAGGTTTTTAGAAATAATTTTTGTAAAATGAGAGTTCTAAAATCCAAATGAAAATAAATCAAACACAAGATGATATGATATGATGAAAATACAAAAATTAAAGTTTGGAAATTCGAAATTTAGGTCAAAATAACCAAAATGCCCCTGATAGCAAGACTATGGCCTTGAAATCAGGGTTTTTCTGAAATAATTTTTGTAAATATACAAATTTTGAAATTCCAATGAATGCAAATGATATGTAAATCAACGATAATATGATGTAAGATGATGATAAACATATTAAAACCATAAAAATGTAAAAATATCACAAAATATTGAATTCTGCCTCATTTTCGCCTGAGTTTCGCTTTTAATTTTAAAAATTAACAAACACAAAAGACATATGAGCTTGAAATTTGCTCAAATTTGGCATGAACACCTATACTAACCCTAAGAACAAAATAGAATTCGAAAACTAATATTTTTTATATTTTTCAATATGGAAATTTAAATAAAAAACCTAAATTACATGATTTTTGCCTAAAATTTCAGACCTAATCTAATGACAGTAGGGTTTCTGGTCCTATCCTACCATAGAAATCTACCAAATTTTATGGGGTGACATAGGACAGTTAGGCAAAGATTTTTATCTTTTACAAATTTGGGATTTGGCCTGTGGTTGAAGATTTACAACTCCGGCAAGTCGGATCAAAATCCAGCGACTCTGGAATTCAGGGCAGACTGACAGGTTTTCACAAAAAATTTGAGGAAAATGGTAAAAATAAGACAAAACCTCTAGAACTTTAGGATAATCACCCTAACACACAGAGGAACAATTACTATTTTGATAGTTTCTGCATTGGACCTACGGATTGGAAGGACACAGAGGATTATCAGACCTCTAATTTTGATAAAATTGAATTAATAGGGATTTAACCAGTGAACTTATAAAATCTAGAAAACTAGGAATCAGAACCCTAAAAATCCTAAACTTCTGAGAAATGGTAGACAAGTTCATGAGGAAGAACTCCTCTTCTAATGGTTTTGGCATTGGGCCTACATATTGGGAAGACACATCAGATTAGGGTCGGTATAGACCCTGACAAAGATATAACCAAGTTTTCATAGGGGTCTAGAATTTCTGATTTTTGACAAAAATCAGATCTCTTTAGAAAAATACCAAAAAATACTGTAAAATAGTAGGTTCTACCATGACTCTACAATATTTTTTTGGGGGGTGAATCAGATCTTTCATGAGGGAGATCTCAAACCAACAACCCTGCTAAAGGGGAATCTGGAATCTCCAGAGGGTTAAAATTTCGATCTGGAGTTTGATTTTTAAGAGGAGGTTGCAGAACCCAATTCAAATCAGATTTTGGGCAGAAAATCAGGAGCACATAATGGCATCTAGTACAAAATTATCATAATTTATTGATGACAAATTAAACATAAAATCATAATTTATTGACTATGAAACAGTAAAACTAACCTAATGCGATATTTAAACATGGAATCTATATGAAATATGATAATAAAACAAGAACCAATCAGGGGACATGATTTATTTTGATATTGGCTATTGCAAGGAGGGGTTCGGTCCATTCATCGGACGAATCACCTCACTCGCATGGCCTTAATGCGAAAGACTTTTAATTCATACTACCAGACGATGTAAATATGACTCTTTAACCTTATAAAAACAATCAAAACACTGTGAAACCAAAAGGGAAAAGGTTCATTACCTTGTAAAACTTGGATTAAACCAATTGAAGGAATAAGATGGCTGCATTGGTTATGATGATTGCTACCAAGGGGGGGGGGGGGGGGGGGGGGCTGAAGAAAGGCTACGCTGGTTGGTTTATAGCAAGGTGGAAGGTGTGCTGGTGGTGTTTGAAGGTAGATGTCGTGGAGGGCGAGGCTGGTTGTGATGAAGGTATTACAAAGGCTGTTGCGGCTGCTTGGAGGTGGCTGGAGCCGTAGGCTGGTACCGAGGTGTGGTTGGTGCAGTTGTGGCTGAAGGATGGGCTGAAGCATGCGGCTACAAAGTGAAGGCTGGAGCAGCTGCAATCCTTGATGTAATGGAGAAGAAGAGGTGGAGAAGAGTTGCTGGAGTTAGGGCTAAGAGGGAGAGAGAGATAGCATCCACCGTGTGATGCTTGAGAATGAGAGTGTGTGAGAGTGAATGAGAGAGAGAGGAAAAAGTATGCGTGGAATTAGATTGAGAGCAGCCTTATGGTCTTTTTTTTTCTCATTAAAACCAAAAACTTAGGTTTTAATGAGAGAGATAGGGTGTTAGGGCTAGAATGGGTCCAGCCGTATGGCCTTGGGGGAGTTAGAAAAAGGAAGAAACAATAAGAAGAAAGGAAGAAAAGGGAGGGAAAGAAAGAAGGAAAGAAGGGAAGAGAAGTGAAAGAAAGAAGAAGAAGAAGGAAAGAAGAAAGAAAAGGAAAAGAAGAAAGGAAAGAAAAAGAGGAGGGAAGGAAAAGAAATCTGGATTTTTTTTGTTTTTATTTTTATTATTTTTTTTTTACGTGGCGCCACCTTAGAGTGGGCCACATGGTTTTTCAAAAAGGGTTTCAAAGTGGGCGCCACTTTGGAGATGGCCTACACAATTTCTAAAAAAGGAAATTTTAAAACCCAAAAAGGTTTCAGTGTGACGCCAATTAGAGTGGGTCCCACTTATGACAAAACAAAAAAAGGGTAAAAAATGATTTTGTAAACTTCTTCAGAAAGATTTTTGGCAGTTTTTGAAATAAGCTCGGGATTTGAAGTTTTGTATCCCGTTACGAAGCAAATCCAGTTTAGCATTTGAAAAATCAAGTTTGAAAAGAATCCAGATTGTTTTCTCAGAAAAATATTTCCAAATTTAGAATCTTGGGGGTAAAAAAGTTAATTTTGGAAACCCAGGATTTGAAATTGATTTTTGAAAACTTTAAAACTCAAATCTGGATTGGAATTTTCAAAACTGGAGTTCTGGATCTCGAAAATGAAATGAAATATGATAAAATGTCATGAAATGATGAAAAATAATAAGAAATGATATGAAATGTGTAAACACCCCAAATTTTCACCCTCATCTAGTGTTTACATTTCATATATAATTACATATCACTGCATACATTTTTGCATATCATTTCATCGCATTGCATGTCATTACATCTCATTCTCGAGATTCAGCACTCCTGTTTTCAAAACATTCAATCCAGATTTGAGTTTTAAAACTTTTCTTTCAAAAACAATTTTAAAACCTGGGTTTTTATTCAACATTCTGTCATTTTCCAACCCCCGGAACCTTATATTTTGAAATACTTTCTTAGAAAACGATCTGGATTCATTTCAAACTCAATTTCAATTAATTTTAATTCTCAGATGAGGCCCATTTAGGTGGTGTCGCTTCTGGATTCCTTCACTTATCAAAAATCTCAAAAATATTAGAGTCCTAATTGGATCAGGACTCTTTTTTCAGAGTCTTAGTCGGATCAAAACTCTACTTTTCACTACCTTTTTACCTGTTTTTGAAGAAAACCTTTCAAAATCTTCTATTTTGGCCAAAATAGAAGAGTCCTAGTTGGATCGGGACTCTTCTTTAAGAGTCCAGTCGGATCAGGACTCTTCTTCAGAGTTTCAATTGGATTGGGACTCTAATCTTTTACAACTATTTTTATCAATTTTCAATCAAATCTTTCAAAATGAGTCAGAAACTCAGATTTTCAGTCAAAACAGGACTCTGTTCAGAGAGTCCTAGTTGGACCAGGACTGTGATCCTGATTTCAATTTTAAGATAAATCTTTCAGAAATCTTTCAATCTACCAAAACCATTACACTTTTATCAAAGAATTTCAAAATTCTGAGATTTTATCTCAGAGTCCTGATCAAATCAGGACTCTACCCCAGAGTCCTGATCGAAGCAGGACTCTTTCCAAAATTGATTTTCTCACTTCATTTTCACTGGTTTTCAAAAGCTTTGCTTAAAATTCATCATTTGCCTACCAGAAAAACCAAAATTCTTAGAGTTCTGATCGAATCAGGACTCTTTCTTAGAGTCCTAATCAGATCAGGACTCTGAACCAAAATTCAATTTCATTCTGTTTTTAACTGTTTTTCAAAATTCTCTCATTTGATTTCCCAAAAAAATCCAAAAATCTGAGAGTCCTAGTTCAATCAGGACTCTGTCGTGAGAGTCTCAGTTGAATCAGAACTCTGTTTTATTCCAATATTCATTATTGTTTTCACTGTTTTGACAAGTTCTTTCATTTGTTTTTCAAAAAATACCAAAAAAATCTAGAGTTTTAATCCGATCAGGACTCTGTCCCGTATTCCTAGTCGAGTCAGGAGTCTGTTTTGAAGTTTGTTTTTATTCCATTTTCATTTATTTCCATTTGTTTTCAAAAATTAGGTCATTTTGCAGAGTCCAGTTAGTTCAGGACTCTATTTCAGAGTTCTGATCGAGTTAGGAGTGTAACCCTGACTGTGTTTTTTTAACTCATTTCACCATTTTCTGATAAAATCTTTCAAAAACCTTTCATTTGGCTTTTAAAACCCAAAATCTCAGAGTTCTAAGATTTCAGGACTCTAACCCGGAGTTCCAGTTCGCCTGAGACTCTATTTTCAAAAATCTTGAATTTTAAATATTGATTTTAACCCCTTTTCAAAGTCGTCTTCAGTGTTTATTTCAAAATTTCCAAAACTCGATGTGGGCCCACTCAGTTGGCACCATATCCAGAAGAGTTATGACTCGGTTAGAACCCTATTCTATTTCAAAAATTCTAATTTTAAGATTGCTTTTGAAAATCCTTTTGAAAACTCCTTCAATTTCAGGTTTTAAAATCGTTTTTTTTTTTAAAACTCAAGTAGGGCCCACTCAGGGTGGCACCATATTTGAGTAAGTCAGGGCTAGACTAGGGTTAGTCAGTGTTTTGATTAGTGTTAGGGGTTTAGAAGAGTTAAAATTTATTTTGAAAACTCATTTTGAAAGTTAGTTTTTAAAACTAGTGTTTTTAAAGGTTTTTAAAAGGTGTTTTAAAACTCAAATGTGGAAAATGCCAAGTGGCAGCACATTTGGGGATTTTTTAGGATTAGCTAGGGGTTAATTAGGCATTATTTAGGATAATTTAGGCTAGGGGTATATAGGTAATCCTCTACAAAAATCGCCCCCCTTGGGAGAGTCCAAAATTTTCAAAATTGTGATTTTTAAAAACCTAAAAAAATTACTATAAATAGGGGACCTAAAGGGGGTCTTTTCTCTCTCAAATTTTCGTGGGTTCTCTCTCCTCTCCAGCATCTCCACCTTCCTCCATTGCAGCTGCAAGCACCAAGGTAATATTTTCAATATTTTTTTAGTTTTATTCAATACTTTTTCATGTTTTAAATCAATTTTAGCCATTGGTGCCATCCCCTTCATGGATTAAACCATGGATTCAAGTCCAAGAACCTCAAGAGAGGTTTAAGAAAGTGATCTAACTCTGTTTCATGGTGTTTACAGGGATTCTAATCCATTAGAATCAATTTTAGCATTAGTCTTTGCATTATTAACCAATAAAATACATGATTTACACTTTTAATGGGTTAAATATATGTTTTAAAGGTAATATTGAATTCCAGCCATTGATTCCCTGCTTTTATTTTATTTTCATGGTTTATTCATGTTTGTTTTACGTTCTATAGCATAGAAAAAAAATTTATTTACTGTTTTATGGTTTATTTTATTGTTTTCATTAGTTAATGCATATTTTCTCAAGTTTCTTAGATTTCTGTGTGTTTTTTAGTTTAGAATAGAAAAGAGCATGCTGTTTCGGATTGAAATATGTGCTTTTAATTTTTGATTTTTTTATATGTGATGCATGCATATGTTATTGATCTATTGTAAAAAAATCAGAGTTTTTGGATTTCGAGAACCCTGCCAGAAAAAGCAGACATCAAATCGGGTTTTTAAAACTTTAAAATCGTTGTTAAAATCAAGAGGGTAACTTGCTGTGATGATATTTTTCTCATCTTATATCTGATGTTAGATCTGTATAGTGTCATGAATTCATGTTGATTAGATCCGTCTACTGTGAAATTTTCAGAATTTTTTATTACTGTTTAGTATTTTTCCTTTGTCGGAGACTCTGATTTTCAATTTAAAACTCGTTAGGGTTTACCAAAACCCTAATCAGACTTGTGTTGTTTATAAATCCCAAACTACAGATCTGATTCATGATCTTTAAAAAGTGAGTATTGTTATTTTTATGTCAACTGTTCACTGTTAAAAGCTCAAATATTTTGAATGAGCACTGCTATTTATCCCAGAATTTGCAATTGAAAGTATCAGTTAAGACCAAAGTTAAAATCAATATATTCAAGTCCGGATTGTCGGATAGGGATCTCACTGGTTTTAAAAGCTTTTTCAGATCTGTAAAAAAGAAAAGTTTTGTTTTCTTGTATATTTGTTCTTTGTAAAATTTCATAAATTTTCATGGAGGTTTGACCCCTGGTTCGGGTCTTGGACTGAGACTTGTTGGTGAGCTAGGTCAAAAATAGCATATTTTTAGGGTTTAATGCGATTTTCGGATTAATTTAATGACAAAAAAATATTTTTATAATTCTAATCTGATATTAGGGTTATAACAAGTGCAGGTACCAATTTTTGGGATTTTTAGAATCCGTTTGATGCTTGAATGGCTCGAATTGCAAAACAGACTACCTGAAGAATTCCAAAACACTGCAAAAATCACAAAATTTGTGATATTCTTGGATTTTCGTGCATAAGCATATATTTTTAGGGTTTAATCATATTCATAATCATATTAGGATGCTTTAGGTTTAATTTGATGCTCATTTGATTTCATTTAGTGCATAAAACCTAAGTTTTTACCAAAATATTTTCTAAAAACCCTGATTTCAAGGCCATAGTCTTGCTATCAGGGGCAATTTGGTCATTTGACCTCAATTTCGAAATCTCTAACCCTAATTTTCATATTTTAATCATGTCATAGCATATTTAGTTTAATTTATTTGCATTTGAATTTCAAAACTTGCATTTTATCAAATATCTTTCTAAAAACCCTAATTTCAAGGCCATAGTCTTGTTATTAGGGGTATTTTGGTCATTTTGACCCCAATTTCGAAATTTCATATCTTCTCTTTCATATTTATTCAATTTTATTTCATATTTTATCAATTTTGATTTAAAGGAATCATGGCAAAAAGGCTTATATCTAGCAAAATCCAGTAATTTCTAGATATTACTGGATAAACCTAGAAAAGCCAACATATCATTACTAACAAAGTTTTCTAGTTTTGCAGGTACATTGAAGATTTTAATTTCATGTATTTAAATTTCAATAGTGATGTAAATTAAATTAACTTTGGAATAAGAATTTACATTTCCTACTTAGCTTAGGCAACATTGCATATAGTTTATTTTTTTAAATAATGTTAATGTGTGATGGATGATGATTCATGCATATTCAAACTCACTATGGTCTACACGAATGACACATACACTAGCTTTTATGAAGTTTATAAACTTAGTGGAATTCGTATTTATGGCCATAGTCAGAATATGAAGGATATCTAGATTTATGATCTTCACATTAGCCACATTCAGCCTACACTCTTAGGCTAATTTCAAAATGCACTGCATTTCTCAAAAATACAAAGAGTTTTTCTCAATTCCTCAAAATCATATTCATTCATTTCATGAATTTTCCAATTCCAATTCCAATTCAAATTCCAAGTCAAAGGAATCAAATTCTTCAAAATTTCCTAAGTCTTATCCAAAAATCATTTTTCTCGAAATATGGATTTGCCAATGATATTTCAAGTATTTCCCAAGTTCCAAATTCGATTTTCTAAGTTAGATTTTCAATTTCAAATTTTGAATTCAAAGAAATCAAATTTTCCAAAGTTATTTCATATTTCTCAAAATCGATTTTCACAAAATCCTTATATTTCTTCAGAATTTGATTTTTACTTTTCTCAGAAGTACATTTCAAATCCCAATTCACGATTTTCCATGTGATATCTATTCTAAGTGTTTTAGTTATTCAAAGCAAACATCATGTTTTCAAAATGTGCATTTTCAGAAAATTCATAGCACATGCCTGATTCTATGTGCATTTAGAAATTAGAATATGATTTAGACAAGTTGAATAGAGCAGAGTAGTAGATTGATCCTTGGTTCGATTACCTCTGTTAAAGGTGGCAGGAACGGTCGAACCTCGTACCGACAAGCGAGTCCCATTCTTCAGAATAATCCCGCATTTTAAAAACGGAGGCGAGTTATTTTCAAAATTTTTTTCAAAGGTCAGTTTGACTCACAAAAAGTTAAAAATTTTGCGATGATAACAAAATGCCATGCAAAATGCTAACCTTGGATGAAGAATTTTGGATATTAGACTCTGATTGACACTTGTACCAGTTTCAAAAGTGATAATTTTGACAAAAATGGGGAAAATGGTTCAAGAAATGGTTTTTGGTCTCTACCAGGCCAGAGTGACACTGAAAATTAGGGTTTGAGCTGGTTTAAAATAAAATGAACTGGATTGAGCTAGATTCTAGGGTTTCAGAACTTAAATGAACTGACAAGACACTGACTCAACTAAACTTCTAGATTGAATTGTCAAGAAATACTATCATTTTTAGAGAAATGGTGAGAAATGGTCACTAGAGTAAAGTGAATTATAGACCAGAGCTGGGTTTGAGCTGGAACAAAGATCAGTAATACTGAGATGAACTAGAATCGAAGCTCAAACACTAGCTCAACTGACTGAACACGGCTCAATTTCAGTTGAAAGAGCTGAAATTGACTCCTAGACACTTGGAAGTGGTTTTGAACTAAAACTGAAGCACTTGAACTCTTGGTGAGCTTAAGTTAGACTCAGAGGAATATGATTAATTGGGAATGACTCACTCGAAGAAAATTGGCTTGGATTTGAGTGAGAAATGAGCTAATTTCTATAGAAATGATCCCATTTTACAGGAACGGTCAGAAATGAACATGACCAGCTCATTGTGAGCTCAGGTTAGCTAGAAATGACTGACATTCTAACTGTTCTGAGTTTGAGAATGAGCTTGGTTGACTCCGACTGACTGAGGTCTTAGGATGACCTAGTGGTAAAATGATAATTTTCTTAATGAGAGTAGCTAAAATGGTAATTTTCTAAGACAGACTCAAGGTTGGACTCCTATATTGACCTACCAGGGTTAGCATACACACGAGGGGTGTGTGAGAATAGATGAGGAAAATTTGGGTTGTTTGCTGATGCCCTCTTTGCTGCTAAGATGGTTTAGGGCCGAGCTTAGTGGCAAAGAAAAATAGACCAAATTTGGGCTATAAAAATGCTCCAGTTAGAAGGATTTGACTGGGTATGAAGAAATCAGCCCTGATGAGAATGGTAGATATGAAATGGAGAATGACGAAGAAAGATTTACTTGTAAAAGTGGAGTTCAGGTTTTGCCCTTAACCTGAATGGGATGAGAAATACCTCGTGTAGAAACGAGGCTCGTGTTTAACCCCTTAACCTGATCGGGAATGAAATACCTCATTAGAATGAGGCTCAGGTTTATCCCTTAACCTGATCGGGAAATGAAAAACCTTATCAAAATGACGCTCAGGTTTATCCCTTAACCTGATCGAGAAACGAAATACCTCATCAAAGTGAGACTCAGGTTTATCCCTTTAACTTGATCGGGAAACGATGGAATCCTCAAAAGAAGAAACCATGATGGAACCTTCGAACTTCCGCACAATGAATCCAATATGGGGTTTTGCAAAAGGATGAAATTGGGGGTCCCTAAAGCTTGAAAAGGGGATTGATTTTGGGTGCCTCATTGCTGAGACTAAATAACTTTTGAAATTGATGACCTTTTGGGAGAAAATAATTGGTGGCTTAACCTCGAGCCAAAATTGGACTGTCTATGGTGGGACAGTGGAGACACAGGGGAAGTGTGCGAACCTGAGAGCCCAGACGCTTAGATTATACCAAAGAAGGGAAGGAATCTTGAAAACTCCCGTTATCAAATCCTAAAGAGGGATGACAAACGATGCCATGATGTGTCAAAAGTGAACAACAAGCTCTCACTTCACGTCAGGATAGCTAGAAAATATTATCAAAATTTTGAAAATTGTTGTTGATTCAAAATAATTGAAAATGATGCACATTGGTGTGAAAATATTTCCGCTTTTCTATCTAAAGTATTACCTTCAATTGGGCTTAACTTCGTAGAATCAAGATTCAAATTCAAATTCAAATTGCTTGCCATTGACTTTCTTTCAAGAAGGCTATCAATTTCCTTGATATGAACAAAAAAGCGAGTATTCTTGATATTGTGAAAACAATTGGTGAAAGAATATTGATAATAGAATTTCACAAAATTAAAGAAGATTCTGGGCAGATTTGGAAGTTTGATATTCTGAAATTTTCTTTTCTCATGATGATCTTTTTGCACTTTTTTGAGACATTGAGCTTTCTTGGGTTTTGGGGGAGAAGTTTATTACATCATCCTTCATTCTGGAGATATCCTGACTTTTCTTTTCTTTTTGGAAGGGTATGCCACAAACTCCTTCAATTTGGAAATGTTATGATTCTTATTTATATCAGGAATTATACTGATGATAGTCTCTTTGGTTGAAAATCTCTTGATGATAGCAGAAATTAAATATCTTTTAGGGTTTGTCAGGAGGTTCATCGCATTCGCCTTCAACTTGGCTATGATCTAAACTTTCCCTAGAAGGATCCATCACAAACTCCTTCATCTTGGAGATGATCCGAATATTCTTTGGCCCCGGGGGTCTAACTCATCCACCAGTCTTCAACTAGACGATGATTGAGAGATCCCTTTTGCAGATATTTAATTGCAGCCTAAATGATTGAGGAGATATGAAATTGAATGGTTTTTTTCTTTATCGTCCAGGATATTTTCACTGCCTTATTTCCACAAGAATGATCTTTAAAAATGTGTCATAGCTTCGATCAATATCAATCACTCATGGCTTTGCGACAACATTGAATTTCTTTGTTGGCCATATCGAGGATTTATCCTTCATCCTTTTGGTTGGCCAATAAAAAGATTTTGAATTTTGAATCTTTCTTCGCGAAAGCTTTGCTCTTTCATAATAATGCTAAAGGTATTCTAAGGTACTTCTTTTGTGCAATAAAGGTTTTGAAATCAACAAATATTTAATGACAAGTTGGCAAAATGTTCTTGAAATCCTTGGTGAAAGCGAGCATTGGAGTCTAACTTAATGCATCCATGACAAAATTCTCCTCTCCTTTCCCCAATTGAGAAGATTCAGAACTGAGAAATAGAAAATACTCTTCTCTTCCCTGAAGAGGAGGTGTTTGCAAAATGAACTTTCGAAGAAAAATTAAGTTTTCATCAAAACTTCCTAAAATTAGGCTTTTCTTATGGAAAGGGGGCCGGTAATGGTGAGGTTGGTGAATTGGTCATGAAGGAATGAGTCCATCACACTCTCCTTGAAAAGAGGGTCCTCCATGATGAAATGGCCTAGTATGAAAATTGGGGGGGCCACAAGGAAAGCGAGCTTCCGTCAAAGCTCTCCCTAAAATAAAGGTTCCTTGTGTGAAATTGGAAATTGTTTTGCAAACGGTTCACAAAGACACAAGTCCCTTCAAACTCTCCCTTAAAAGGGGATAAGTGAACAAAGAATATTGTGCGAAAAGAACGAGCTCCCTCAAACTCTCCTTGTAAAAAGTGTCCCTCGCAAGAGAAAATGATTGAGATTGATATTGGGTGACTAAAAGATCGAAATTGGAAATTGGAAATTGGAAATTGGAAATTGGAAATTAGAAATTGGATGACCTGAAGGTTGAAATTGAGAATTGGGTGACTCGAAGGTCAAAATTGGAAATTGAAAATTGGAAATTGGAAACTGAAAATTAGAAATTGAAATTGGATGACCTTAAGGTTGAAATTGAGAATTGGGTGACTCGAAGGTCGAAATTGGAAATTGGAAATTAGAAATTTGGTGACCCGAAAGTTGAAATTGAGAATTGGATGACCCAAAATTGGAAATTGAAAATTGAAAATTGAAAATTGAAAATTGAAAATTGGAAATTGGAAATTGGAAATTGGAAATTGGAAATTGGAAATTGGAAATTGGAAATTGGAAATTGGAAATTGGAAATTGGAAATTGGAAATTGGAAATTGGAAATTGGATGACCTGAAGGTCAAAACTGGAAATTGGAAATTGGAAATTGGGTGACCCGAAGGTTGAAATTGAAAATTGGGTGACCCGAAGGTTGAAATTGGAAATTGGAATTAATATAAAGATTGAGTTTGAAAGAATGACCAATACACATACAAGAGTTGGTAAAATAACCAATGCGAGTTTAGATTTTGTAAAAAGAACCAACGCAAAGCTGGGTTTTGATGGAAGGACCAATGTAAAAATTGGGTTTGGTTAAAGGACCCGTGCTAAACTGGGTTTGGAAGGACCAGTGCTAAGCTGGGTTTTAAAGGACCAATTCAAAGATTGGACTTTGGGAAGGACCAATGCTAAACTGGATTTGAAAGGACCGATGCTAAACCGAATTTTGAAGGACCAGTGCTAAACTGGTTTTGGAAGGACCGATGCTAAACAGGATTTGGAAGGACCAATGCTAAACTGAGTTTGGAAGGACTAGTGCTAAGCTGAGTTTAGAAGGACCACTTCTAGACTGGTTTTGGAAGGACAGGTGCTAAGCTAGGTTTAGAAGGACTAGTGCTAAGCTGAGTTTAGAAGGACCACTGCTAGACTGGTTTTGGAAGGACAGGTGCTAAGCTAGGTTTAGAAGGACTAGTGCTAAACTGAGTTTGGAAGGACCAGTGCTAAACTGGTTTGGAAGGACGAGTGCTAAGCTGGGTTTGGCAGGGAAATTCAAATCGAAATTCAAATCTTCAAGGGAAGGCTAAAATAATTGGGTTTTGAAAAAAGATTGAGTCGGAACTTGGATCTTCTAGACCAATTAGAAAAGTTCGAGTAGAAGTTCAAACCTTTAAAGGAAAGCTAAGCGAATTGGATTTGGAAGAAAATTCGAGTCAGAACTCTAATTTTCTAGACCAATTCTAGACATTTGAATTGGATTTTGAAGAAAATTCAAGTCGAAACTCGGATCTTCTAGACCAATTCTGGCAATTAAATTGGATTTGGAAGAAAATTCGAGTCGGAACTCGAATCTTCTAAACCAATTCTGACATTTGAATTGGATTTGGAAGAAAATTCGAGTCGGAACTCGGATCTTCTAGACCAATTCTGACATTTGAATTAGATTTGAAAGAAAATTTGAGTCGGAACTCGGATCTTCTGGATCAATTCTGACATCCGAAGGAAAGATTAACTTGGAGGAAAATCCGGATCAAAACCCAAATTTGAAAGACAATGGCCTAGTAGGAACTCGGTTTTAAAAGAAAGGTTGATTCGGAACCCGGTTATAAAAGAAAAAGGTCGAGTCAGAACTCAATTTTTAAAAGAAAATTTGAATCGGAACTCGGATTTAAAAAAAAATCCAAGTCAAAACTCATTTTTTAAAAGAAAATTCGAGTCGAAACTCGTTTTTAAAAGAAAATTCGAGTCGGAACTCAGTTTTTAAAAAAAAAAATAGACAAACTTTGAGAGTTGGCTTTATTTTTTTTTAAAAGAAAATCTGAGTCGAAACTCGGGTATTTATAAGAAAGCTTTAATCAGAAGATTGAATTTTGAAGATTGCCAGTGTGGGGCCTGGATTCAAAAGATGGTTTGATCTAGGATCAAATTTTTTGAGAATGACCAGTTCGAGGACTGGATTGTTTGACTTGTAATAAAGAAGACCATCATAGTTAATTGTATGTGGTCTGATTTCAGAATTATCCCCTTATCCTGAATGAGGAATTGAATTTATTGCAAATGAATGCAAAATGATGTAAATGGGTGCACATGCGTGCAAAATGAGAGATTTGTTTGATCCTGCCTGCATACAGGATGTTTTGAAAACCAATTCTTAAAAAAAAATGCCCTAGTGTAATGGGGAAGAAAATTTTGAACAGAAGGATAAATGATTGACGTTTGACGATCGCTCTCTAAAGGTAACAAAACAACTGAATTTTGGTTGATTCAGGAGGGATTCTGGAGAATATTATTCCTTATAAGAGGACATATTGCAAGGAAGGAGAAAAAGCAATATGATGCCAAGTTATAAGGAAAATTGATAATTTTATTGATGCATTGGAGAAGAGAAATAACAAATTTGGTAAGAGAACTGGGACTTCATTGCCCTTCAAAATGATAAAAGAAAAATGATAGAAATGACATAGTCTTGACATTGTCAATTTCTTAGAAAACTTGCTCAAGAGGGTCGACTGGTGTCTTCCTCTCTTCAATAAGGAGATTCTTGTCAATGCAATCTTGGATGATGTTCTTTAGGACAAAACAATGTTCGGTGTCATGTCCTACTACCCGATGAAATTTGCAAAACTGCTCTTTGAATCTGCCCATGATTGCTCAGGGATCAGCTGCTTTAGGCCAATGGATCATATCTCTTGTGAGCATGTATTCCAGAATACTCTCAAGTGTATGGTCCACAGGGGTGAACTCTCGATCCGTACTCCAATCCTTGCGCTTTGATTTTTCCCGATCTTTCTCTTTATGCTGAGGACTAGATTAAAGAGGCTTATCATTGTTGGAGACCTTTCTCTTTTGGCCCTTGGATCCCTCTGAATCGTTATCGCGATTTTTCTTGTTACCCTTGTTATTGTTGGCAGTAAGAATGAAGTGAGCCTTCAGAGGTCTGACCATATCTTCTACAAGCATGTATTCTAAAAAACTCTCAAGTATTTGATTCAATGGGGTCATCTGGCGGTCCTGGTTTCGACCGTCACGCTATACCTCTTGCCGAGTGCTTGATAATTGCTGAGACTTGGCCGAGATAGTCGATTGGTCTTCTTTTTTATCAAGGAGATCCTTATCAATGTAGTCCTGAATGATGTTTTTGAGAACAAAGCAGTGCTCAGTATCATACCCGAATGCTTGATGAAAATCGCAGAATTGATCCTTAAACCTTTCCCTGACCACTGTAGGATCAACGACTCTTGGGAATTTAATCATTACATTGGCCAGCATATATTCAAGGATTTCTTTGTGTGGCTGGGCTAGGGGAGTAAAGTTGTGGTTGTATCCCCAACCGTCATGCTTTGGTTTTTCTTGTGGCTTTGATTCCTGTTGGACTCTTGAAAGGGTGGGACTGTCATTCTGCTTGTCCATCTCATCCTTTTGACCTATATGGTTATCTCTGCTGAGACTTTGGTTCCCTAAGCTGCCTTTGTGATTCTTTTTACCGCTTCTCTTGCTGTTGCCATTGTTGTTTTCGGTGGTATTCACGGGGAAGGTGGCGGGTATCTTTTCCTAGGTAGGCACTTTGAATTTTGTGCATTTCCGGAAACCATCATAGAAATCCTCGCCTGTGCACACCTTCTTTCCCTTGTCTCAAGCTCATAGGTCTTCGACTAAGCGACTCATCTTTTTTAGCTCTAGTTGTATATGATTGATATCTAGCTGATCCTCAGATCTTTTGATGAATTCAAGCTCTAGGATCTGCCTTTTGAATATTTGGTGGGTTGGTAAGCATGCTTCTTGTTCTTCATCAGAGCTTCCATTTACAGAGTCTGTCTCTTCCAAGATATCTTCATATTGGGCCATTCTGACAGGCTTGCTCTTAGATTTCTCCTTGGAAGGCCTCTTTCCCGAACTTATCCCAGCTTGCTCTGATTGTATTTTGATCATCATTCTTTTGAATAACCGATATACAGCAGGATCGATGTCATCTTTGTTGGTCTGACTCTGTCCTCTAGTAGATCTTGAAGAATTCATCTCTTCTTGCTTGCTGCTGAAATCGCTGATGCATTGATATAGTGGCATCTTTTTGCCTGATCTGATCTGAACCACTTGGGAATACTGATGCTCTCTGCAGAATGAGATGGATGATTAGAATTCGGTGATGCCGATTCGGGATAAGGATAAATAGAGGAAAAATATTTGATGAGAATTTGGTAGACAATTTGAAAGAATATCTCATTACTAGGGATTGAGTCATCGCTAAAATTACGACAATTGCGCTGCTATTCTTTGCAAAATAAAAGAACACCTGAAAATATGCCATGTTACCTCGGCAAGGTCGTCAAACCATGATAGAATGAAAATTGAAGGAACATGATTTTATCAATAATAAACTTGACAGAGAGGAGGGGGACAAACAATTTTCCCCCACTCCTGATAATCATTAGACACTAGAGGACCCGGAAAAAGAGTGAGAGTAACAAAAGAATGGTACACTCCAGACCACTACATTGATGCGAGATCGAACTCTGGCATGATCCATGAAAGTAGTCAAGCTTCTACGTGCTTCTGCCTCTAAGAAAATTGCCTGACACATCGCTCTGGATGGTAGTAGGTGCAGAAGAATGGGCCAAGTAGCTTGAACTGCTTGTCATATGCATAAGTATATCTAGGAGGTGACTCCTGGCGATCAAAGTAATCCCATACAACCTCTTCCTCCTGAAGGTTGTTGATCAAGAATCGGTATCGGGCTACTGGAAGAAGCTTTTCGCCATTGTATCTGAATGAGCTGGCTCTGGTTGACACATATCAAAGGAACCAGGACTGTAACGCATAGGTCCACCCTTCGACTAGAATGGATTCTCCGAGTGTGAAACGGGTCAACCCTCGGTACAAGAAAGCAAGCGCGGCTGGTCTGTTGACTTCTCCACCTTCGCAGGAGCTGAACTATTCTGATATCCACATAATTCTGTCTGTCTGGAAAGAAAGCCAGTCCTACAGTGCATAGGACCATCACATGCTGAATTCTCTCTCGAGTTGTTCTGAATAATGAGATGACTTCTACAAATGTCTCATATTGTCGGTGGATCTTGAGCAAATCCACATATTCATTTTCATATATCTCGGTCAATGGCCAAGACTTACGTCTTGTCATGCATGCTAAAGCATCTCGGGAATCCAGACCCTTGACATTAATCAAAAATTGTTGCTCTAACGGATCTCTAGGCTGACCAGCTAGCTCGGGCAATCCCATAATCTCTGAGAACTCGTCCATCAGCAGAGTCATCTCGCCCCATGGGAACCAAAAAGTAAAAGTATGTGGGTTCCACCGCTCTGCTAGTGCATGGATCAGATTGTCGTTGATTGTCTGCTTCTCCACTGCGGATGCCAGTTCCAATACACAATCACTCAAATGGTTCAGAAACATACGAGAGAAATTCTTGAGCCATGAATAATACCATCGAGGAATGAATGATTTGGTGCTGAGAGTTCAATGCTTGGGAAGACTTTGTTGCACCTCTTAGGAGATGTGGCCCCCAGGAAAGACAGAATCAAGCTGATTGGATGCCATCAGACTGGAAAACAAGAAAAATTAGAATGAAACTTGGAAAAATACATAAATTTTGTAGGAAAGATAAAAATAAAGTTGGAAATTCGAGATCCAAAAGAACAAAAGGATGGAAAATCACCTGGAGTTTTGAATAAAAGTAGAGAATTTGAGAAAATCGTCCAGGGTTTTTTGAGAAAAGTGAAATATTTCAATAAAAATGGAAAATGAGGTATTTTAGAAAATCATCCAGTATTTTTAAAAAAATTGGGAAAGATATGGAAAAATAAAGGGAAAATGATTATAATATGTTCGATCACATCCTGCATAAAAAATTATGCACATAGCATTCCCTAAGAAGCTGACTCTAAATGTATCAATTTTGAAATGGTTGTAGGACCCTAATCCTGACTCTAGGCTCAGATCAGCTGTGTACAATCATGCTATGTTGATATACTCAAGTCGAGGCTCGATGTACGTGGCATAAAAGATTCATCTCCGGTTTCAGGCTTGTATTTTCCCAACATCCTTGAGTGCCTGCCAATACACATTGGACTATGGCCCTTGGTACGTGGTAGGAGGGCATTAGCCCAAATAAGTGGCCCAGTTGTGAGGCTTTGTTCCGAACTATAGTTCTGGAAGAAAGCCCAGCAACGTGATGACCGGGTAGAGATAGGTGGGGTGGTTTTTGAAAATATGAGCACATGCAAGCAAACAGATGGCTCTAAGTCCTGAAGAGATAGAATTCTAAAATTTTTAAAGAAGCAAATATTGTTTTCACACAAATCCTAGATTGAGGAGGGTTATATTAGAGCTAAGTCTATGTGAGCATGAAAATTTCCTCCTTAATATCGTCCTACCAAACCATGCCTAGTCTACATGTGATCCATGTCAACTGGGTTCGAGTCTAGGCTCCTAGGTTCACATGATATCAGAAAATAAAAGCTGACATTCCATAGAACACGATTTTGATAATTGAGCTAAGTCAAAACACCCAGTTGATCAGACGAAGACAGGTCCCATCACGGTCGCCAAACCTGTTATCATCGAAACATTTTCCCTCCCTCTACGAGAGAGAGAAATGATTCTACGAGTCAAACTCGACCAAAGTTTGACTAATTGATTTTGAAAATAACTTACCTCCGTTTTTAAAAATTTGTGGGAAAATTCCGTGGAATGGGATCCGCCTGTTGGTACGAGATTCAACCATTCCTGGCGCTTTTACCAGGGGTAATTGATCCAATTATCAAAAGTGTGCTTTAACTAAGTTCAAATATCTGAATCATGTTCTATTTTCCTAAAATGCACAGAGAATCAGGCATGTGCTATGGAATTTTGAAAAGATGCAAGTTTAAGAAATATGATGTTTGCTTTTGATGCTTTAGAAAATGCTTGGAAATACTTTGGAAAAGTGATGATTCTGGGAAAATAATGAATTTCATTGCAAATGAGGAATTACATTGGAAAATGACTTTTGAAATGGAAAATGGATTCTCAAGAAAACTGGAACTTTGAAAAAATCGATTTTGAAATTGGAAATGCTTTTTTCTAAGGAAATCGATTTCTGAATAGGATTTGAGAATTCTGGGAAAAACCAATTTCAGAGGTATTTCAAAGACTTTGAGAAAATCGATTTGTGAACTTTGAAAATAAAATTGAGAATGTTAAAATATTGGAAAATCAGGATTTGAACTTGGAAAATATTTGAAATATCATTTGACAACTAAGAGTTTTGAGAAAATCAAATCTTGAGAAAGACTTAAAAAATCTTGAGAAAATCGATTTCTCTGAAGTGGAATTGGGAAATGAGTTTGAAAATGATGCAAATTAAATGAATGAATGTGAATTTGAAGGACATTTAATGAGGAATTGAGAAAGTCTCTTTTTTTTTTTTAGAAATATAGTGCATTTTTGAAGTTAGCCTAAGAGTGCAGGCTGAATGTGGCTAATACGAAGATCACAAATCTACGTTTCATTCGTATTCTGACTATGGCCATAAATATGAATTCCACCAAGTTTGTTAACTTCCTAAGAGCTTGTGCATGTGCCATTCATGTCAACCATACTGGATTTGGAAAAATATGCACATGCATCATACATCAGATATTGAAATTGCAAAAGTAAACTATATGCAATGCATCATATTCTAAGCAGAAAATGTAAATCTTATTCCAAATATTACATTTTGATATTTATATTGAATTGAAATAAAAGAAAAATAAATTAAAAATCTTCCTTCTGAATATCGTTACAAAACTAGAAAATATGTTAGCACAAAAATGTAGGTTTATCTGGATTTATCTGAAAATATTTGAAAATTATCGGATATTATCCAAATATAAACCCTGATTGATACCTTCCTGATATAAACATATGAAATATATGATGAAAATGGATTGAAAATATGAAAATAAGAGTTGGAAATTCGAAATTAGAGTAAAAATGACCAAAATGCCCCTGATAGCAAGGCTATGGCCTTGAAATTAGGGTTTTTAGAAATAATTTTTGTAAAATGAGAGTTCTAAAATCCAAATGAAAATAAATCACACACAAGATGATATGATATGATAAAAATACAAAAATTAAAGTTTGAAAATTCAAAGTTAAGGTCAAAATAACCAAAATGCCCTTCATAGCAAGACTATGGCCTTGAAATCAGGGTTTTCTGAAATAATTTTTTGTAAATATGCAAATTTTGAAATTCTAATGAATGCAAATGATATGTAAATCAACTATAATATGATGTAATATGATGATAAACATATTAAAACCCTAAAAATGTAAAAATATCACAAAATATTGAATTTCGTCTGATTTTCGCCTGAGTTTCACTTTTGATTTTAAAAATTAACTAACATAAAAGACATATGAGCTTGGAATTGGATCAAATTTAACATGGACAGCTAGACTAACCCTAGAAACAGAATAAAATCTGGAAACTAATATTTTTTGTATTTTTCAATATCGAAATTTAAATAAAAAACCTAAATTGCATGATTTTTGCCTAAAATTTCATACCTAACCTAATGACAGTAGGGTTTTGGATCCTATCCTACCATGGAAATCTACCAAATTTTATGGGGTGACAAAGGACAGTTAGTCAAAGATTTTTTCTTTTTACAAATTTGAGATTTGACTGGTGGTTGGAGATTTAGAACTCCGACAATTCGGATCAGAATCTGGCGACTCTGGAATTCAGGGCAGACTGATAGGTTTTCACAAACATTCAGAGGAAAATGGTAAACATATGTCAAAACCTCTAAAATTTTAGGATGATGACCCTGACACATATAGGAACAATTTATATTTTGATAAATTTTGCATTGGACCTACGGATTGGAAGGACACAGAGGATTATCAGACCTCTAATTCTGATAAAATTGAAATAATAGGGATTTAACCAGTGAACTTATAAAATCTGGAAAACTAGGAATTAGAACCCTAAAAATCTTGAACTTCTGATAAATGGTAGAGAAGTTCATGAGGAAGAACTCCTCTTTTAATGGTTTTGGCATTGGGCTTACATATTGGGAAGCCACATCAGACTAGGGACGGTCTAGACCCTGACAAAGATATAACCAAATTTTCACAATGGTCTAGAATTTTTGATTTTTGACATAGATTATATCTCTTTAGAAAAACCCCAAAAAATACTGGAAAATAGTTGGTTCTACCGTGGATCTACGATATTTTTTTGGGGGTGAATCGGATCTCCCATGGGGGAGATCTCAAACCAGCAACCCTGCTCAAGCGGAATCTGAAATCTCCAGAGGGTTAAAAACCCAATCTGGAGTTTGATTTTTAAGAGGGAGTTGCAGAACCCAATTCAAATCAGATTTTGGGCAGCAAATCAGGAGCACATAATGGCATCTAGTACAAAATTATCAGAATTTATTGATGACAAATTAAACATAAAATCATAACTGGATTATGCGCATAGACTAAGGCACTACAGAATATCAATAAAACTATATTTCATAAATAAAATGACTATGAAATAATAAAACTAACCTAATGCGATATTTAAACATGGAATCTATATGAAATATGAGAATAAATAAGAACCAATCAGGGGACATGATTTATTTCGATATTGTCGATTGCAAGGAGGGGTCTGGTCCATTCATTGGACTGATCACCTCACTCGCATGGCCTTGATGCAAAAGACTTTTAATTCATACTACCAGACCATGTAAATATGACTCTTTAACCTTATAAAAACAATCAAAACACTATGAAACCAAAAGGAAAAAGGTTCATTACCTTGTAAAACTTGGATTAAACCGATTGAAGGAAGGAGATGGCTGCACCAGTTATGATGATTGCTACCAAGGGGGGGGGGGGGTGCTGCTGAAGAAAGGCTACACTGGTCGGTTTGTAGCAAAGTGGAAGGTGTGCTGGTGGTGTTTGAAGGTAGATGTCGTGGAGGGCGAGGCTGGTTGTGATGAAGGTATTACAAAGGCTGTTGTGACTGCTTGGAGGTGGCTGGAGCCGTAGGCTGGTACCGAGGTGTGGTTGGTGCAGTGGCTGGAACCAATGTTGGGTGCTGCAGTTGTGGCTAAAGGATGTGCTGAAGCATGTAGCTACAAAGTGAAGGCTGGATCAGCTGCAATCCTTGATGTAATGGAGAAGAAGAGGTGGAGAAGAGATGCTGGAGTTAGGGCTAAGAGGGAGATAGAGATAGCATCCACCGTGTGATGCTTGAGAATGAGAGAGTGTGAGAGAGAATGAGAGAGAGGAAAAAGTATGCATGGAATGAGATTGGGAGCAGTCGTATGGTTTTTTTTTTCTCATTAAAACCAAAAACTTAGGTTTTAATGAGAGAGATAGGGTGTTAGGGATAGAATGGGTCCAGCCGTATGGCCTTGGGGGAGTTAGAAAAAGGAAGAAACAATAAGAAGAAAGGAAGAAAAGGGAGGGAAAGAAAGAAGGAAAGAAAGGAAGAGAAGGGAAAGAAAGAAGAAGAAGAAGGAAAAGAAAGAAGGAAAGAAGAAAGAAGGAAAGAAGAAAGAAAAGGAAAAGAAGAAAGGAAAGAAAAAGAGAAGGGAAGGAAATGAAATCTGATTTTTTTTTGTTTTTATTTTTATTATTTTTTTTTTTAGATGTGGCGCCACCTTGGAGTGGGCCCACATGGTTTTTCAAAAAGGGTTTCAAAGTAGGCGCCACTTTGGAGTGGGCCCACACGATTTCTAAAAAAGGAAATTTTAAAACCCGAAAAGGTTTCAGTGTGACGCCACTTAGAGTGGGTCCAACTTATGACAAAACATAAAAAGGGTAAAAAATGATTTTGTAAAATTCTTTAGAAATATTTTTTGGCTGTTTTTAAAATAAGCTCAAAATTTAAAGTTTTGTATCCCGATGCGAAGCAAATCTAATTTAGAATTTGAAAAACCAAGTTTGAAAAGAATCCAGATTGTTTTCTTAGGAAAATATTTCCAAATTTAGAATCTTGGGGGTAAAAATGTCAATTTTGGAAACCCAGGGTTTGAAATTGATTTTTGAAAACTTTAAAACTCAAATCTGGATTGGAATTTTCAAAGCTGGAGTTCTGGATCTCGAAAATGAAATAAAATGTGATGAAATGTCATGAAATGATGAAAAATGATGAGAAATTATATGAAATGTCATGCGAAATGCTAACTCTGGATGAAGAATTTTGAATATTAGACTCTGATTGACACTTGTACCAGTTCAAAAAGTGATAATTTTGACAAAAATATGCAAAATGGTTCAAGAAATGGTTTTTGGTCTCTACCGGGCTAGAGTGACACTGAAAATTAGGATTTGAGCTGGTTTAAACTGAAATGAACTGGATTAAGTTGGATTCTAGGGTTTCAGAACTCAAATGGATTGACAAGACACTGACTCAACTAAACTCCTAGATTGAATTGTCAAGAAATACTGCCATTTTTAGAGAAATGGTCACTGGAGTGAAGTGAATTACAGACTAGACCTAGGTTTGAGCTGGAAGAAACATCAGTAATTCTAAGATGAACTAGAATCAAAGCTCAAACACTAGCTCAACTAAATGGACTCACCTCAATTTCAGCTGAAAGAGCTGAAATTGGCTCCTAGACACTTGGAAAAGGGTTTTGAACTGAAACTGGAGCACTTGAACTTCTGGTGCGCTCAAGCTAGACTCAGGGGAATAGGATTGACTAGGAGACTGACTCAAAGACAATTGGCTTGGATTTGAGTGAGAAATGAGCTCATTTTTGAAGAAATGATCCCATTTTGGCAGAAACGGTAAGAGATGAATATGAGCTGCTCACTGTGAGCTGAGGTGAGATAGAAATGACTGACATTCTAACTGTTCTGAGATTGAGAATGAGCTTGGTTGACTCCGACTGACTGGAGTCTTAGGATGACCTAGGGGTAAAATGGTAATTTTCCTAATGAGAGTGAGTAAAATGGTAATTTTTTAAGACAGATTCAGAGTTAGACTCCTATACTTGCCTACCAGAGTTGGCATACACATGAGGGGTGTGTCTGAGAATGGATGAGGAAAATTTGGGGTGTTTACAGAGAAGAGCCATTTTATGGTCCAAGAGGGGATAGTGCTCGGACACATTGTGTCCAAAAGAGGGATAGAGGTTGATCGAGCGAAGGTTGAGTCAATTTCACGATTGACTCCACCTACCACTGTGAGGCAGATACGTTCATTCTTAGGGCATGTCGGATTTTACAGGCGGTTCATCAAGGATTTCAGCAAAATCTTTTGACCGCTTTGTTCATTATTGGCAAAGGATCAACCCTTTGAGTTTGATGACGATTGCATAAAGGCCTTTGAGACACTCAAAGAGGCCTTAACCATTGCGCCCATTCTGAGATCTCTGGATTAGACGCTACCATTTGAGATAGTGTGCGATGCGTCTGACTATGCGATGGAGGCCATTTTAGAATGGAGGATTGACAAGAAGCCTTATGTGATCTACTATGCGAGCAAAACTTTGTCCGATGCTCAGATGAACTACACTACGCCAGACAAAGAACTACTCGTAGTAGTGTTCGCATTGGACAAGTTTAGGTCCTATCTTCTCGGATTGAAAGTGGTTTTTTATTCTGATCACACTGCATTGATGTACCTTCTCAGCAAGAAAGACACCAAACTGAGGCTCATCCGATGGGTCCTGCTACTACAGGAGTTTGATCTCGAGATTCAAGATAAGAAAGGGAGTGAAAATATAGTAGCAGACCATCTCTAGAGACTGATCGTGGATTCCATTCAGGATCAAAGGTCGATCAATGATTCCTTTCTCGATGAGCAAATTATGGCTGTCATAACATCGCATTTTCCCTGGTTCATAGATATTATGAACAACCTGGTTTCGGGGCAGATACCTGCACATTGGACTAAGAATGAGTGAGAGCAATTCTTAGCACAAGTCAGGTAGTATTATTGGGATGAACCAGAGTTATTCAGATATTGTGCGGACCAGATCATCAGAAGATGCAACCCGGAGGAAGAGTATGAGTCCATCCTGAGTTTTTGTCATTCGTTAGCCTGTGGAGGGCACTTTAGTAGCAGGAAGACAACTGCAAAGGTTTTGCAGTCTGGATTTTTTTGGCCCACACTCCACAAAGATGCACATGAGTTCTGCAAAAAGTGTCTCTGATGTCAGCAAACAAGAAACATGTCCAAGAGGGACATGATGCCCTTGCTCCCGATTCTAATTGTTGAAATTTTTGATGTTTGAGGCATAGATTTTATGGGCCCATTCCCGCCATCTTTCGACAATTTGTACATCTTTGTGGCAGTCGATTATATGTCCAAGTGGGTCAAAGTTGTGGCAACCAAGACCAACAATCACCGAATCATGCTTAAGTTCATTAAGCACAATATTTTTAGTCATTTTGGTGTGCCACACACAATGATAAGCGATGGTGGAAAACATTTTAGGAATGTACAGGTAGCTTCTCTTTTGAGAAAATACTTTGTCAATCATCGTTTCACCACTCCTTATCATTCGCAGACCAGTGGACAGGTTGAGGTTTCTAATAGGGAAATCAAGCGGATCTTAGAGAAGACAGTCCGTCCAGACCGCAGGGATTGGTCTCGGCGTTTAGATGATGCTCTTTGGGCATATAGAACTACGTTCAAAACCCCTATTGGCATGTCCCCATATCGTCTTGTTTTTGGAAAAGTGTGCCACCTCCGTGTCAAGTTGGAACACAGGGCTTACTGAGCAATCAAAAAGTTTAACTTTGATATCACCCAGGCTGGCAAAGAGCGATCATTACAACTCACTGAGCTTGAAGAGCACAGGAATGATGCATACGAGAATGCCAAGTTATATAAAGCTCGCACTAAGGCCTTTCATGATAAGCACATTATCAGAAAAGTGTTTGAGTCAGATCAGAAAGTATGGTTGTTCAATTCTTATTTGTATTTGTTCCCAGGTAAATTAAGGTCAAGATGGGATGGACCTTACATTGTGAGAGAAGTATTTCTGCACGGGACAGTGACACTATTTGACCCACGTACAAGAGGTGCATTCAAGGTGAATGAGCAAAGACTGAAGCCCTACATTTTAGATACCTTACAGGCCGATGAGTGTGAGGTCTAGGATCTCACAAAGGAATAGGGTCTGAGCGAAAGAATGTATCATATGTATATAGTAGAATTAGGATCTTCGATTTTAGCATTTATTTTTTTTGTTTGATTTCATATAAGCTTACATTTGCTTGGATTCATGTAGGTTTATCTGACATTCAATGTGTGAGTATAGGTTACCAGATTCAGGACACGGTTTTTAAAGCAGACAATTGGCAAGGTCAGTTGAAAACTAAGCATCCGCATATCGGGTTGTATCTATCCATTCTCTCATCTTGATTTCAAAGTCTTTAGTGTGCATCTACATTGCATTCTTACGTTCTGCATGCCACTAGAGACAATGTCATTCAAGCATGGGGGGGTTTAGTAGATACACACTATTTCCTTTATTTATTCTATTTTAGTAGCTAAAACTCATAAATTAGGCATTTCAGAATTTTTTTTAGCATATATGAATGTTTTTGACATTATCTGACATGTTAGAAATTTTTAAAAGCCCCATGAGGAATTTTTTTTTTCTGAACAAAGCTAAAAAGAGTGAGTACTTTTGTGAATTTCAAAGAAAAGACTATATTTGAATGTAGAAAGATAATTTTGAATCACAAAGTATAAGTATACACAGTTTGAAATAAACTACTAAGTAAATGAAAAATATAAAGAAAAAACTCAAGCTCAAAAGGAAAGAGTCTGTGTAAGATTGTTTGGATAATTTCACAATCCCGAGTAAGATGAGTTCAGACGCAAGTTAAAGCGTTTGAATTTCATTCAAAAAAGAAAGTGAAAACTTTGTGAGCCTTAGAAGTTGAGATTAGACACAAGTTGAAGTGTCCGAACCTCATGTCGAAGGGGTAAATGAAGGAAGTCACTTTTGTGTCTAGTTAATATCTTTAACATACAAATAGTGGTATAAGAAGACATTAACAATGCACAGGGCACAAAAGCAGACCACACGCAAGCTATCAAAAGAAAAGAAAAGAAAAGAATCTGAAAGATTGGAAAAATTGAAAATCCAATGAAAAAGAAAATGTGAGCTTGATGAAAAAAATTATTACTTAGAAGTAGAATGAAAGACTGTGCAGAAAAAGACATGAGTGATGAAAAATGAACAATAGCATGACAATACATGATTTTCTCAGAAACGATCATAGATAAATGCAATTTTTAGAAGAGTGAAAGGAAAATTTTTATCGTGGAGGCATAGAATCTCTAATCGTGTTCTAAAAATGAAAACTACATGAAAGGATTGCTAAAATTGATTTCTAGATTTGCCTAGAATTTTAAAAAGAAAATTTTGAGTTTTTGCATTATTTTTTATGTTTGTGGGTAGCATCTCTGCAAACCCTCACGAGACCTTACTCGTCCACTGGGGTAACCCAAGGGTTCAAAAAGGGCTTGTTGCATGAGTTAAATGCAACCGTGATTCCTACGAAAGTAAGTTAGTTTAATAAAAGAATTTGCATTGTATCAGGTAAGTTTGTATCTTCATTGTCAGGGTAGTGCAAATTGCTAGGGACTAGCAATCATTCTAGCATGGGGGTATTTGATAAACCATGAATTGCGCATCAAAGATGACACAATAGTCATGCATTAAAGCATCATTTTTAGGTTTAGAACCCACATTTAGATGCATTTAAACATGAATGAGCTATGGCTTGAATTTCGTTCGAATTGGTGTTAAAATAAGAAAGTTATTGCATTTTCAGTGCATGGGTTCGAGCCTCAAGGCAATTCGGGTCAAGATACGATCCAAATGACCTTTCTGGCTCTTGGATCAATGCAAAAACATTAGGATCCAATCCAAAACAGACCCAAACCCACTTTTGAAACTTAATTGCTAAAACCCTCCTCTAATTAGGCGCCTAGCAATATTTTCTATTTTAATCCTTTTTCTAGAAATACCAAAAATAAGGATTTTTACTATAAAAATAACACAAAACCCTAGGCAATTTGTTTTTTCCTAGGGTTGTGCACCTCCCAGCTTGAATCTCCCTCCATCACGCATCCTTCTCAGCCACCCCCACTCCAACCTCTTTTCCTCCTTGCGTTTTTGAAGCTTCTCCTTATTCTTCACCTAGCCACCCTCTTCCTTCCACGTTCTCTTTTTTCTTTTTCCCCCATCTCTTCCATCTCTTCTTCTCCTTGGTATTATTAACGATTGGTTGCTGTGTATTGCAGGTAGAATAGCCGTGGTGTGATGTCTGCGCCTCCAAAGATGAACAACTCTCCCTCTCTTATCCTCTGCTCCATCCAATTATGTATTGGCTCCCTTCCACCTTCAACGTGTCTCCAACCTACCTACCGTAGCAATGTACAACATCATGGCGTAGTAGCAGCATCAACAAAGGCAGCAGGCACAATCACTAGGCAGATTTCGCTCCCCGTCTACCTCCACCCTCGTCGGACGACCTCAAGAGGGTCATCTTCTCCTCCTCTTCTCTTTTAGCATAAAACCCTGTTTGCCTGTGTTTGTTTTTTTTTGTTGTCTGCTGCATTTTTAATATTTTGCAACCTTAGTATAGTAGTTGGTGCCTCAAACAGCACCGTAGATGAAGTTTAGGGGCTTTTGTTTAACAGTTTTGTTTGGGTTTTGTGTTTTTGGAATGATGGAACTCTCTAGTCGATTTTTGGTCAATGCATGAGTAGATAAATTTCTGAGTAATATATGCAGTTTAGCTTCATCTTCAGTATTTTGAATCTTAGTAGCCAATATATTTCTGTTTAGAATTTTTTATTTTAATTCTAGCTGTCTCACTGCGCAAAGGACCAAAATCGCGTAGAGTGATTCTACCCGATCTGTGCAATTTGTTAAAAAAAAGGGGGTAAAGTCATTTATAGTCGTTGATTTCTGGGTTTTTTAGCAATAGATTCAAAGATCTATCTGCTAATTTCTGGAAGTAATTCAGCATTAGTGTGAATAGTTACTGAGGTTGGGTTAAATGTTAGAATAGTTTTATAATTAGTATTGCATTAGAGGTGTTTTCGTTTTACTCGATCTAGACGATTGGAAATAGGCCATAGTCTGTTAATGTTTGTTAGATTTCAGTGTAGCAGTATCCTTGCAATATGTTCTTTGCTAATTAGTGAAATAATTTAGTTTGAAAGCATGCTGTTTTTGTCAAATTCCGTTTGGAATTTATTTTAACTCTAGTTTTGGCTTTACGTAGATTAGATTTCATAATTAGTATGCATGTGTTTTGGTTCGATAATGAGCATTTTACGGTTGCGCAGGGTATAATTGTCTTTTTCTATTTTACGTAGTTGTTCTAGCTTTAATTTTTAGTATTTTATTAAGTTTCTAATATTAGTCCAGAGTTACTTGCAGTGTTAGAATAATTAGTTTAGGGAGTTAGCTCGGATACATTCTCGTTTTACGTATAAATTAGATTATTAGTTAATTTTAGTATTAACATAGACTTGGTTATTTTTAAATCACTGAGTTAGCTTAACTAACTTCATTTTTTTTGTGTTTTGCAGGTGATACAAAGTTGCAGCTCTTAGCATACTCTGTAAAGCTTTGGATTCATCTCGTCATTTTTCTTTTTCATAACTTGTTCAGTTTAATTTTCATTGTATTATTCTCTGTAATTGAACAAGTTTGATATCAATAATGTGTAATTGTTTGATTTAATTTGAGTGTATCCCGTTCCTTGTTGATCGATCTGTACTCACCACGATAGTTGGAAGTCAGTTTTATTACTTGATTGACGATTTTCCAAAGTATTTCAGTGAAAAATATATTTTAAAATAACGATTACAAAAAACCGATCACTAAGCCTGAGTCTCTCCTTTGGGAAAAAGAGAGGAGAATTTTTGTCATGGATACGTTAAGTCAGAATTTAGATGCTCTCTGCCGCACAGGATTTCAAGAACATTTTGCCAACTTGTCATCAAGTATTTGTTGATTTCAAAATCTTTATCGCATAAATCTTTATCGCATAAATCTTTATCTCAGATTACCTTCATCATTCCTTCCAAAAGGGTAAAGCTTTTGCGAAGAAGGATTCAAAATTCAAAATCTTTCTCTTGGCCAATGTTATCATCACAAAATTTTTACTTTTGCAAGTCAAACTGACCTTTGAAAAAGTTTTTGAAAATAACTCACCTCCGTTTTTAAAATGCGGGATAATTCTGAAGAATGAGATTCGCCTGTCGGTACGAGGTTCAACCATTCCTGGCGCCTTTACCAAGGGTAATCAAACCAAGGATCAAAAGTGTGCTTAGCTTTGCTCAACTTATCTAAATTGTGTTCTATTTCCTAAATGCACAAAGAATCAGGCATGTGCCATGATTTTCTGAAAATGCAGATTTGAAAACATGATGTTTGC
Organism: Nuphar pumila; assembly: GCF_984573655.1. Classification (NCBI taxonomy): domain Eukaryota; kingdom Viridiplantae; phylum Streptophyta; class Magnoliopsida; order Nymphaeales; family Nymphaeaceae; genus Nuphar; species Nuphar pumila. The sequence goes on along the minus strand of NC_143259.1, from coordinate 75,980,171 downwards.
TTCAAAGTTTGGAGAAAATACTTGGAAAAGAAACCCTTTGAAAATCGTGAATCCTGATTGAGAGGATGTTTCTGAGAAAATGAAAATCGATTTATGAAGAAATTTTGAAGTTTTGTGAAAATCGATTCTGGGAAAACTTGGTTAATTATGAGAAAAGTTTGAATTTTGAAATTTGGAATTGAAGATGTTAGGATTTGGAAATTGAAAATATAACTTGGAAAATCAGGATTTTGAACTTGAGAAACACTTGAAATACTATTTGAAAGCTTAGAGTTTTGAGAAAATTGATTTCTGAGAAAGACTTAGAAAATTTTGAGAAAATCAATTTCTCTGAGTTGGAATTGAAATTCGTAAATGAATGAAATGAATGAATATGGATTTGACAAATATTTCTTTGAGGAATTAAGAAAATCCTTTTGAGTTTTGAAAAATGCAGTGCATTTCGAAGTTAGCCTAATAGTATAGGTTGAATGTGGCTAATACGAAGATCACAAATCTGGGTCTCATTCGTATTCTGACTATGGCCATAAATACGAATTTCACCGAGTTTGTCAACTCCCTAAGAGTTAGTGCACATGCCATTCGTGTAGACTATTGTGGATTTGTAATATGTGCATGAATGACAAGCATAACAGTTATATATCAAAGTTCAAAACTATATGCAATGCAAATCCTAATCTAAGCAGAAATTGAAATTCTTATTCCAAATTTAATTACAATTTACATCACTAATTGAATTTAAATACAAGAAATTAAAGAAAGTAAAGTCTTTAATATCCCTGCAAAACTAAAAAACTTGTTAGTGAAGATATGTTGGCTTTTCTAGGTTTATCCAGCAATATCTGGAAATTGCTGGATTTTGCTAGACATAAGCCTTTTTCCATGATTCCTTGATATAAACTTAATGAAATATGAAATAAAATTGAATAAATAATGGAAATAAGATTTGAAAATTTAAAATTTGGGTCAAAATAATCAAAATACCCCTGATAGCAAGACTATGGCCTTGAAATCAAGGTTTTTAGAAAGATATTTTGTAAAATACAACTTTGAAAACTCAAATGAGGATAAATTGCAGTAATTATGATATGACATGATTAAAAACACAAAAATTAGGTTTTAGAATTTTGAAATTGAGGTCAAATGACCAAATTACCTCTGATAGCAAGACTATGGCCTTGAAATCAGGGTTTTCTCAAATAAATTTTGGTAAAAACTTTGGGTTTAGGGGTTAAATGAAGTCAAATAAACATAAAATTAATCATGAAGCATCCTAATATGATTCTAAACATGAACAAACCCTAAAAACATGAACTTGTGCACGAAAATCATAAAATACCATGAAAATCACAATTTTCGCAGTGTTTCTGGATCCCGCAGACACCCTGTTTTGCCATTTGATCCATTCAAGCATCAAATGAATTCCAAATTTGATACAAATCGACACCTGCACTTATTATAACTTTAAAATCAGATTGGAATTGTAAAAATATATTTTTGACATTATTCCAATTCAAAAATTGCATTAAAACCCTAAAATAAGCTATTTTTACCCTTGGTCACAAACCAGTTTCAATGTTAAACCCAAATCAGGGGTCAAATCACCATCAAAATTTTTGAAATTTTACAGAGGTAAGCTATACAAAAACACAAAAAATTTTCTTTTTACAGATCGGAAAAACCATCTTCGATGAGGGAGAAACCCTTCCGGCAATGTGGACTTAAATATAACGAATCTAACATTGGTTAAAACAGATACTTCCGGTTGAAAATACAGAAACAAATACCAAACTTCATCAAAAATTATTTAATTTCAGCAGTAAATAGTAGACACAAAAATAATGAACTTCCTTTTTTACAGATTATGAATCAGATCTACGGTCTGAGATCTATGATCATTACAAGTCAGATTAGGGTTTTGGTAAACCCTAACGAGTTTTAAATTTTAAATCTGATTCTCTGACAAAGTAAAAATACCAAAAAGAGATAAAAAATTATCAAAACTTCACAGTAAATATCTCACATCAACATGAAGCTACTGCACTTTACGGATCTCAAATTGAATATCGGATGAGAGAAATAACACAACTGCAAGTTACCTATGAATTTCAACAATGATTCTAAACGATTGAAAATCACAGTTTAATCTTTTATTTTTTTAATAGGGTTCCCGAATCCCAAAACATCTCATTTGTTTACTGTAGTTCACTGATATATCCGTGTATCACATATAAAAAAATCAGAAATTTACAGTGAGTACTTCATTACGAAATAACATGCTATTTACTGATCTAAGCTTAAAACACACAGAAATTTAATAAAACCTAATAAATCATGCATTAATCAATGAAAACAATAAAGAAAATACTTAAACAGTAAAATAAAATTAATCTCTATGCTGGGAAACGTGTAATAAACATGAATAAGTAAAGAAATAAATAAAATACATGGAATCCATGGCTGGAATTGCTTTCACTTTTGAAATCATGGATTTAACCCATTTAACGGGTAAATCTCATGTTTCTTTGGTTAAGAACGTAGAAAACATACCTTTCATCGATTCTAACGGATTATAATCCTTGGATGGTGCAGCAATGGAGGGAGCAGCTGGGAGGAGAGAGAAGGTCCAAGAAACTGCTGAGAAATCCTTAGGGGTCGACCTCCCCTCTAGCCTCTTTAAATAGAAAAAATTAGGTTTAAAAAAGATGGCTAATTAATTCCAATTTTGTCCCTTTTAAAAGTCTATCTCAAACAATTAGTGGGGGGCGATTTTTCCTAATTGGATTTGACTCTTGACCTTCCTAATTAAGCCCCTAACTAACCTAAGACTTCTAATTAGACCTCTAATTGACCTAAAGACCCCAAATGTGGCACCATTTGGGTTTTTCAGAAAAAACTAATTTTTAAAACTTTAAAATCAAAGTTAAAACTAAAGTGAAAATAGGGGTTTTTAAAATTGAATTTTGACTCACCTAGACATCTAACCTAGGTAGGACATTGACTAATCCTAGTCTAACCTTGACTTTCTCAAATGTGGCGCCACCCTGAGTGGGCCTCACTTGAATTTTCAAAAACGATTTTAAAACTTGAAATTAAGAGAATTTTCAAAAGATTTTCAAAAGTAAACTTGAAATTAAAAGTTTTGAAATAGTATAGAGTTCCAACTGGGTCAGAACTCCTCTGGATATGGATCCAACTAAGTGGGCCCCACATCAGAGTTTTGAAAATTTGAAACAAATACTGAAAATGGCTTTGCAAAGGGGTTAAAATCAACACATGGAATTCAAAGGTTTGAAAATAGAGTTCTAATGGAACTGGAACTCCGGGCTAGAGTCCTAAATTTTTAGGACTCTGAGGTTTTATAATTTTAAAAGTCAAATAAAGAAGTTTTTGAAATATTTTATCAGAAGTGGTAAAATAAGTCAGAAAATACAGTCAGGGTTAGACTCCTAACTCAATCAGAACTCCGAAATAGAGTCCTGAATTAACTAGACTCTACAAAATGACCTAATTTTTGAAAAACAAATGAAGATAACAAAAATAAAAGTAAAAACAGACTCTAGAACAGACTCCTGACTGGATTAGGACTCTAGGACAGAGTCCTGATCAAACTGAAACTCTAGATTTTTTTTTTGGTATTTTCTAAAAAACAGATGAAAGAACTTGTGAAAGCAATAAAAAAATGATAAATATTGAAATAAAACAGAGTTCTGATTCAACTGAGACTCTGAGGACAGAGTTCTAATTGAACTAGGACTCTCAGATTTTTGGATTTTCTAAGAAAACAAAGGAGAGAATTTTGAAAAGCAGTTAAAAATAGGATAAAATTGAAGTTTTGGTTCAGAGTCCTGATCTGATTAGGACTCTGAGAAAGAGTCCTGATCTGATTAGGACTCTGAGAAAGAGTCCTGATTCGATTAGAATTCTAAGAATTTTTGGTTTTCTGATAAGTAAATGATGAAATTTAAACAAAGCTTTTGAAAACTAGTGAAAATGAAGTGAGAAAATGAACTTTGGATAGAGTTCTGATTTGATCAGGACTCTGGGGTAGAGTCCTGATTTGATCAAGACTCTGGAATAAAACCTCATAATTTTGAAATTCCTTGATAAAAGTGTAACAGTTTTGATAGATGGAAAGATTTTTGAAAGATTCTCTTAAAATTGAAATCAGGATCAGAGTCCTGATCCAACTAGGACTCTCTGAGCAGAGTTCTGTTTTGACTGAAATTCTGAGTTTTTGACTCCTCTTTGATAGATTTTGAAAGATTTGATTAAAAATAGGTAAAAATAGTGACAAAAGACAGAGTCCTAATCCGACTAAAACTCTGAAGAAGAGTCCTAATCCGACTAGACTCTTGAAGAAGAGTCCTAATCCAACTAGGACTCTGGGATTTTGGCCAAAATGGAAGATTTTAAAAGGTTTTCTCCGAAAACAGGTAAAAAAGGTAGTGAAAAGTAGAGTTCTGATCCGACTGGACTCTGGAAAAAGAGTCCTGATCCAACTAGGACTCTGAAATTTTGGAGATTTTGACAAGTAAAGGAATCCAGAAGTGACCACCTAAATGGGTCTCATCTGAGAATTAAAATCGGTTGAAAAGTGAGTTTAAAACAAAGTCAGATTGTTTTCTGTGAAAACACTTCAAAATATAAGGTTCTGGGGGTTGGCAAATGACATAATGTTGATTAAAAACCCAGGTTTTTAAAATTGATTTTGAAAGAAAAGTTTAAAAAGCTCGAATCTGGATTAAATATTTTGAAAACAAGAGTGCTGGATCTCGAAAATGAGATATAATGACATGCAATGTCATGCAATGCAATGAAATGGTATGTCGAATGCATGCAATGATATGCAATGACACATGAAATATATAAACACTGGATGAGGGTGAAAATTTAGGGTTTTTACAGATGCCCCTCTTTGCTACTAAGCCGGTTGTAAGCTGAGCTTAGTGACAAAGAAAACACACCAAATTTGGACTATATATATAAAAAAAATGCCCCAGTTAGGAGAATGTAACTGGGTGTGAAGGAATTAATTCAGATGATGATGGTAGATACGGAATGGAGAACAAAGAAAAAGATTCACCTCATCGAAATGAGACTCAGGCTTAGCCCTTAACCCGGATGGGGCGGAAAATGAAATACCTCATCAGAATGAGTCTCAGGTTTAACCCCTTGACCTGATCGGGAAATGAAATACCTCATCAAATGAGGCCCAGGTTTATACCATTAACCTGATTGAGCGAAAAATGGAATACCTCATCAAATGAGGCCCAGGTTTATACCCTTAAGCTGATTGGGCGGAAAATGAAATACCTCATCAAATGAGGCCCAGGTTTATACCCTTAACCTGATCGGGAATAGAAATGGTAAGTTGGATGACAAATAAGATGACTTTCTTAAAGAGGAATAAGGCAACTCTTTCGACAACGCGAAAGATGAATAAGGCGATCCAAAAGAGTAGGGCGATTCTTTCGACAACGCGAAAGATGAATAAGGCGATGAAAGGCAATTCTTTTGACAATGCGAAAGATAAATAAGGCTATCCTTTCAGAGAAAAGGCTAATCTTTTAACAACGTGGAAGATGAATAAGGCGATCCAAAAGAACAAGGTGATTCTTTCGACAACACGAAAGATGAATAAGGTGATCCAAAGGAACAAGGCAATTCTTTCGACAACGCGAAAGATGAATAAGGTGATCCAAAGGAACAAGGCGATTCTTTCGACAACGCGAAAGATGAATAAGGTGATCCATAGGAACAAGGCAATTCTTTCGACAATGCGAAAGATGAATAAAGCGATCCATAGGAACAAGGCGATTCTTTCGACAATGCGAATGATGAATGAGGTGATCCATAGAAACAAGGCAATTCTTTCGACAACGCGAAAGATGAATAAGGTGATCTAAAGGAACAAGGTGATTCTTTTGGCAACGCGAAAGATGAATAAGGTGATCCATAGGAACAAGGCGATTCTTTCGACAACGCAAAAGATGAATAAAGTGATCCAAAGGAACAAGGTGATTCTTTCCACAACGAGAAAGATGACAAAGGTGATCCAAAGGAACAAGGCGATTCTTTCAACAACGCGAAAGATGACAAAGGTGGTTCAAAGGAACAAGGTGATTCTTTCGACAACGCGAAAGATGAATAAGGTGATCCATAGGAACAAGGCGATTCTTTCGACAACGCGAAAGATGAATAAGGTTATCCTTTTGGAGAGAAGGCTAATCTTTCAACAACGCGAAAGATGACAAAGGCTATCCTTTTGGAGAGAAGGCTAATCTTTCAACAACGCGAAAGATGATAAAGGTTACTCTCTCAAGTAGGCAAAAGGTGATGCCAGAATGTGTCAAGATGGGCATTGAGCTCTTCACTTCATGTCAAGATAGTAAGAAAATATTGCAAAAATGTTAAAAATTGTTTGTTGATTCAAAATACTAAACAATGATGTATGTCGGTAAGAAAATATTTTATCTTTTCTACCCAAAGTATTACCTCCAATTGGGCTAACTTCGTAGAATCAAGATTCAAATTCAAATTGCTTACAATTGGCTTTCTTTCAAGGAAGCTATCAATTTCCTTGATAGGGACGGAAAAGAAAGTATTTTTGATATTGCGAGAGCTATTGGTGAAAGAATATTGATAAAAGAATTTCACAAAATTAAAGAAGATTTTTGATAGATTCGGCAGTCTGATATCTTGGGATTCTTTTCTCATGATGATCTTTCTGCACTCTCTTTTTTACAGAATTGAAGCTTTCTTGGGTATTCGGGGATTACATCATCCTTCATTCTGGAGATGTACTGACTTTTCTCTCTTTCTCTTTTTTTTTTTGAAGGGTACATCACAAACTCCTTCATCTCAGAGATGTTTCGATCCTTCTTTTTTATCAGGGATTATATTGACGATTATTGGCTCTTTGGTTGGAAATCTCTTGATGATAGCAGAAATTAAATATCTTTTAGGGTTTGTCGGGAGGCTCATCGCATCTGCCTTCATCTCGACAGTGCTTTGGACTTTCCCTGGAAGGATCCGTCACAAACTCCGTCATCTTGGAGATGATTCAAATCTTCTTTGGCATCGGGGGTCTAACTCGCATAATTCGTTTTCATCTTGACGACAATTGAGAGATCTCTTTTGCAGATATTTAATTTCAGCTTAGGTGATTGAGGAGATATGGAGATTGAGTGGATTTTTCTGTATCACCCAGGATATTTCGACTGCTTTATTTTCCAAGAATGATCTTTAAAAGTGTGTCATTGACTGTGATCAATATCAATCACTTATGGCTTTGCAACAACATTGAATTTTCTTTGCTGGCCATATCGCGGATTTATTCTTCATCCTTTTGGTTGGCCAATAGAAAGATTTTGAATTTTGAATCCTTCTTCGCAAAAGCTTTGTCCTTTTGGAAGTAATACTGAAGGTAATTTTGAGGTAATTTTTTTATGCAATAAAGGTTTTGAAATCAACAAATATTTAATGACAAATTGGCAAAATATTCTTGGAATCTTTGGTGAAAGAAATCGCTTGATATCTCAGTTGACACATCAGTGGGATTCTGGATGAAGGTCCAACACGAACCTAAACTCTAAAGGTAAATCCAATACGAAATTAGAATTCTAAAAGTAAGTCTTAGCACAATGCTGGATTTTGAAGGTAAGTCCAACTCAGAAGTTGGTTTTGAAAGAACGATCGAGTCGAAACTCAGATCATGTAAGGAAAACTGGAAAGTTCGAGTCGTAACCCGAGTCTTCAAAGGAGAACTAGAAAGTTTGGTTTTGAAGGAAAGAAAATTTTGAGTCGAAACTCAAATCTTCGAAGGAAAAAACTAGACCCATTTGGATTTAAAGGAAAGGAATCGAGTCAGAACTCGAAACCCTAAAGGAAAACATTATCCAATTTGGATTTAAGGAAAAGAAATTTGAATCGGAACCTGAATCCTAAAGGAAAAACTTGGAAAGTTCAGAAGGAAAAGAAATTCGAGTCAGAACTCGAACCCTAAAGGAAAAACTTAGACCAATTTGGTTTTAAGGAAAAGAAATTTGAGTCGGAACTTTAATCCTAAAGGAAAAACTTGGAAAGTTCAGAAGGAAAGAAAATTCAAGTCGGAACTCGAACCCTAAAGGAAAAACTTAGACCAATTTGGTTTAAAGGAAAAGAAATTCGAGTCGGAACTCGAATCCTAATGGAAAACTAGATCAATTTGGAAGGAAAAAAAAATTGAGTCGGAACTCGTATCCTGAAGGAAAACTAGATCGATTAGAAGGAAAGGAAATTTGAGTCGAAACTCGGATTTTCTAGACTAATTTGCAGGATAGTTTGAGTAGAAGTTCAAACTTTTAAACTAGGTAAATTGGATTTGGAAGAAGATTCAAGTCGGAACTCGGATCTTCTAGACCAATTCTAGAATCTGGAGGAAAGAAAATTGGACGAATTGGATTTGGAAGAAAATTTAAGTCGGGACTCAGATTTTCTAGACCAATTCTGAATTGGATTTGGAAGAAGATTCGAATCGGAACTCGAATCTTCTAGACCAATTCAAGACATTTGAAGGAAAGAAAACTAGATGAATTGGATTTGAAAGAAAATTTGAGTCGAAACTCGAATTTTCTAGACCAATTCTGAATTTGATTTGGAAGAAGATTCGAATCGAAACTCGAATCTTCTAGACCGATTCAGAAGGGAAAGAAATTCGAGTTGGGACTCGAATCCCAGAGGAAAGAAAATTCAAGTCAGAACTCGAATCCCGCAAGAAGACTAGACCAGCATGGATTAGGTTTGAAAACATTAACCAGTAAAACCGGATTTAGAATATTTGACCAATAAAAACTGGATTTTGAAAGTCCGACCAATAACAATTGTATTTTGAAAGATGTACCAGTGTGAATACCGGATTTTGGAAATGAACCAGTACAAGTACTGGATTTTGAAAATGGATCAGTACGAATACTGTTTTTTGAAGAATTACCAGCACGAACATTGGATTTTGAAGAATTACCAGCACAGACACTAGATTTCAAAATTTTACCAGCACGAACATTGATTTTTGAAAATTTACTAGCACGAACACTGGATTTTGAAAATCTTACCCAACTGATTCTGATGAGAGATTTTCAGTCTTCATTCTCACGATGACTTGGACAACTGTTGGGGTCTCAGGATTTATCCCTTATCCTGAATGGGTAGTTAGACTGATGTAAACCGAATGCAAATGAATGCAGATACATGCAAATGGATGCATATGCATGCAAAATGAGAGATTTGTTTGATCCTGCCTGCATATAGGATGTTTTAAAGACAATTTTCAAAGTAATGCCCCAGTGTAACAGGGGAAGCAAGTTTTGGATAGAAGAAAGATAATTGTCGTTCGAAGAACACGCCCTGAAGGTAACAAAGCAATCGACTTTTGATCGATTCACAAGGGACTCTAAAAAGGGTCATTCCACATGAAAGAATATTTTGTGGAGAAGGAGAACAAGAGATGGCATCAAGCTTATGAGGAAAATTGATAATTTTATTGATGTAGTGAAGGAAAAATGAATATCAGAGAAAGGTAAATGGGATTTCATCATCCCCTCAAAGTAATGAAAGCAAAATGCAAAATGAGAAATGCTAGCATTGTCAGCTTCTTGAGTGATTGAGGAAAAAGCTTAATCAGGATGGTTGGTCCTTCTTTTCATCTTCAACAAGGAGATTCTTGTCAATGTAGTCTTGAATGATGTTCTTGAAGACGAAGCAATGGTCAGTATCATGCCCTACTGCCCGATGGAATTCGCAAAACTGGTCCATGAATCTTCCCATGATTGTGGGAGAATCTGTAGCTCTTGGGAGCTTTACCAATTCCTTGGTCAACATATATTCAAGGATTTCATCGAAAGGTTGCTCAAGAGGATTAAACTGGCAATCGCTACCCCAACCATCTCGCTTTATCTTTTCTTTCTGTTGATCCAACTTTTTATTTTGCCTTGAAGACTTTTCTTTTTGGCCTGTATGGTTGCTCTTGCTATTTTTTGCAGTCACTATGGCCGGCGTTGGAAGAGAAGGTGAAATTGATTTTCTTTTTCGATTCTTGTTGATTGCTATTCTTGGTGAAAATGAAACCCTCGTAAGATCCATTTTCATACTCAACTCGAGCCATTCAGCTCGTTCTGTCAATTCTATAAAGGTCTTGGATGGAGAGTAGTCCCCTTAGGGGTTGCGAGAAGTTACTCAAGATCAAAGATAGTTGATCATGCATATATTTCAAGGTGATTTAACATTAAAATATGCATGATTTTATGAAAAAAATGTTTTAAAAACCCAACTTTAGGCTAGTTTTCATTAAATGAGCCAAATTGATTTCAAAACAGAAAATGTATGAAAAATAGCTTTATTTGTATATTTTAGTACATATTTTGATGTTTGATATTAACATAGTAGTTTTAGTTTTAGTTTTCAGTAAAAATAAAAATAAAAAGAAAAATTAGAGTTGAGAATATAGTTAGTTTTAAAAATAAATTGAAATGAGGTTGATTGTAAATATTTTTTTAGAAGTAATCTCTAGATTAGAGTAGTTTAGTTAGTTTTGAGGTTTTTAGTAAATAAAAAGTCTTTAACCATTTTTTTTATTTTTGAAAAAAAATAAAACAAACCGGTTCAAACCGGTTTGAACATCTTTAAAAACCCAAAAGAGGGAAAATGAAAATGTTTTTCATTTGTACGCCTCTTCCTCTTTTCTAACCCTTCCCCTCCACCTCATTCTTCTCTTCTTCTTCTCTTTTTCTTTTTTTTTTCTCTTCTCTTTTCAGGTGGAGGTGTCTTCAATCCGGAGATGGTGTACAGGAGGAGGCCAATTCTTTCCTAACCCTTCTAAGATTCACGGTAAGTCTTTCAATTCTTCTTCTTCTTCTTCTTCCAATTCTCCTTCTTCTTTCAATTCTTCTTCTTCTTCTTCTTTTTCTTATTTTCCCACATTTATCTTTTGTTGCTGGTTCGATTAATGAAGTTAGGATATGTTTCTGTTTAGTGAAAAATGAAAAAAAATAATAAAGAAAAGTTATTTTTTAGTTGATTGATCATCTGGATCGATATTTGCATTTTTCGGCGAAAGATAAGTTTTGGAATTACTGTTCACAGTATCATCCGGGGAAGGTTATTGTTCTTTGAATGTGATGAATGTTCTGGCAGAGTTCTATGAAGTGGCTGTTAATTGAATCCTCAGTGATTAATTTAAAAAAAAAAATCAATCGGATATCTGAATCCGATGGAGAATTCTGATCACCGTGCGTTTATTGTTTTCCGGTGAGTAAATTTCTGATAATCAAAATCTGGTAAGTGTCCTAATGATGTTTAAGAAATTCCAGCATGAGTGAGTCTTGTTTGATCGACTGAAGTCAGCCGGATTGAGATATTTCCAATTGATTAAAATGCAAATCGATACGTTTATTTCTAAATTTTGATCATCATTTTTTTTCTGGCATCTCTGTTTTTTTTTCGGCAATAGATCATCTGATCTCTCTGGTGAATTGAAGTTGCTTTTGAGCTTCACATTTTCAGTGATTTCCTGCAATTGTTGCATCTCCAGTGATTCTCTACATTACATCTGCATTCGATCAAACTGAAATTGATCGCCTGAGTGAATTCCGGCATCAACTGGAGTTATTGAGTATTTTGATTGACCGTATTTCACTAATATGCAGAAATTCTGTTCAGTACTGTAAAATTCTATTTCAATTTGAAGCTATTCAAAGCTGAACTATGATTTTCTTAAAGAGTCTGATAGAAGCTGGTGATTGATCAATTGAACTCAATCCGTTATTCAAAGTTCAGCAGTTGTTACTGTTCATTTTTCGACGAGTGTCTGAATTCTTGTTATTTTTCTAAATTCTAATTTTGAAATATAGCTGAGATTGTTTTTGCAAGCACTGTGTTCAAAAGTAACTGATTTCTTGTTGTTCTTCACTCAGCCATTTCTCTAATTTTTTCTATTTTTGTTCATGTTCCAATTTCTAAAATAAAATTCCAGTTTTACTCTTAATTCATGTATCGTTTTTTTTTTTCTTTCTTTTCTTGTTTTCATTTCAGACTATTGTTTTCTCTGATTGTTTGCATTCTTTGTCTTCAATGTTTTTTTTTTTTTTTATGATTCATTTTTTCAAATTACTTAGTTCAATCATTTTCCTTGTTTAGTATTTTCTCGTTTGTTGTTGAATTTCACTATTTTGTTCCTGTTTCAATTACTGTTTTGCTTTTCCTTACATAAATCTCTTATTTTGTCCATTCCTTGTTTTTATTGGACATTAGTTAATTGAATATTAGTTAATTGTTAGATGTTAGTAAGTAATTAGCTAGATATAATTAGTTGTTGTTAATTACTTTGTTATTAGCTTAAGTAGTTACTTGTTTAGCATTTCTTAGTGAATTGTGATTTCATTAGATCATTTAGCAAGTATATTTCTATTTTTGGTACTGCTCGTGTTCATTTGATTTGTGCAGGATTGCACAGGAGTGGAGTGGAAGTGATTACGTGACACGAAGTACGAAGAATAAAGCTTCTTTTTGCTTTTATTTTTAGAATTAGGAATTTGATTGGGTTTGTAAATATTGCACTTTACGCCCTCTGCGAAGGGTATTCATTTGTTGTAATAGTTAGTTGATTTTACATTTCTTGAACATTTTTACATTTCAATAATTCGGCAATAAAGAATAGTTTAGAATTGTGTGCTTGAATACGAAATATTCCCGTTCCCTGAATTCGACCCGGTCTCATCCACTAGTGAGAACCGGTTTTTATTATTTGATGTCTGGTTTTCACATGTTTTACATTTAAAAATCTTTTCAAAATTACAACGATTTAAAAGAAGACATCAAATTTTTGGCACCGTTGCCGGGGAACGGCGTAATATTAGTATTCACTTTATTGCCTAGTGTTTGTGTTGCATTTAGGTTTAGAACCACGTATGTGCATATCTTAGAGACAAGCTTACTTTTCTGCACAGCCCACCTACTAGGAACCCCTTAGAGGTGACTGTGTACGATTGGTACCGTACACATAGTTTTTATATTTCTTTGCATAATCTCTAGTATGTGTACCTGCGTGGTGCTTGTTTAGTTTTTGTTGTTTTTAGTTTACTCGCTTTGTGGTTTGAGTGGTTTGGCCGCTTAGTGCGTTACTTAGGTAGAAAACCCAAAATTAGGACGAGTGTTACACCGGTCTACTTCAAGGTGTATGCACAGGCAACGATCACTCGACCCGAGCTAATTGAGTCCCGAGTTTCTTGTTAGGAGAACTCCTCATCTTATCACCATGGCCGAAAATCGGTCGTTGTTCCGTACCCTTAAAAAGTACTTCATGCCCACCATATACACTCCCACCTCCTGCATCACGAGACCTGATGTACGAGCCAATCAATTTGAAATAAAGTCCAGTATCATTCAAATGTTACCATCATTTCATGGCCTAAGCAACGAAGACCCATATAGTCATATTGATGATTTTCTGGAGATCTGCTCGACAGTGCGGATCAACAACTTTGGAGATGACGCATTGAGGTTGACGTTGTTTCCATTCTCTCTCAAAGATAAAGCTAAACATTGGCTAAAGGCTCTCGATACGGTTCAGATTACCACTTGGGAAGGAATGCAGCGCGAATTTCTTAAAAAGTACTTCCCAATTGGTAAGACGAATCAGTTTTGTAAAGCCATAATCAATTTCTCGCAGATTGAGGGAGAACAATTCTACGAGACTTGGGAGAGGATGAAAGATCTTCTCCGCAAGTGTCCCCACCACCAGGTGCCTCGTTGGCAACTGGTGCAGTATTTTTACGATGGTTTGACCGAGAAGGACAGGCAAATAGTGGATTCTTCATGTGGGGGCACTTTTATGCTAAAAAGTGAGGATGAAGCGTGGTCGCTTTTTGAGACATTGAGCGAAAATTCGATGCACCATGCGACAACTTCACGGTTCGATAGGGTTGCACCTGCACAGGATAGTATTAAGAAGGCAGGTATTTTTGAAATAGGGATAAACCTTGAGTTATGCAACAAGGTAGACCAACTGTCCCAGAAATTAGATCAGTTTTTGTTGGGTCCCTCTCCTGCCATGCAGGTGTGCGCATTGTGTGCGAGTCCTGCACACCATATTTTACAGTGCCCAGTTGCACCACAGTATCCTGAGTTTGTCCAAGAGCAAGCTCAGATGGCTCAAAACTTCGCTAGGTCCGCACCCAATCCATTTTCCAACACTTATAATCCGGTCTGACGAAACCATCCCAATTTTTCATGGCGCAACTCACAGATCCAACCCCCTAACCTTTCCCAGAGTCAACCCAGTCAAGGCGGTTATGCGCCTGGATTTCAGAGATCCAGTTATCCCCCAGCCCAACCTGTTTATACTCATCCCCAGTCTCATGAGCCTTCGCATAGTCAGTCCTTCGAGGACAAGATGCTACAAGCATTTTCTGATATTAGAGCGAATTTGAGCTCACATAATCAGTCTATTGCAAAATTAGAGACTCAAATGGGGCAGCTCGCCGAAGCACTTAGCAGGCGAAGTGAGGGGACACTGCCTAGCCAGCCTATTGTCAACCCTAAGGGAAAGGAACTCATGCGTAGCTTGCATATGACTGATGCACATAAAGAGCAAGCTCAAGTCGTAACCCTTAGGAGTGGAAAGCAGTACCAAGCGAGGGAGACTGCAGAAGAAAGAGAGAAGATAAGTGAGAAGCAGTCTGTCCCTATGGTTTTACCTCAAGAAAGCAAGAAGGTTTTTCCATCGGAGCCTTCACCATCCTACATTCCCAAAGCCCGCTTTCCTGAGGCGTTAGAAAGGCCGAGAGCATTAGGTAAGGTTGGAGTGAATATGCAAGAGATGCTTGAGATATTCAAGCACGTTCAGATAAACCTCCCCTTACTAGATGCCATCCAACAGGTCCCTGCATATGCAAAGTTCCTCAAAGAACTTTGTACGCAGAAAAGGAAGTCGATGTCCCATGTGCAGAAAAAGATTTATTTAACTGGGCAGGTGAGCGCAGTATTGCAACATCAAACCCCACCTAAGCTCAAGGACCCAGGGACTCCGATCATCTCATGTGTCGTAGGAAACATCACTGTTGGGCGTGCATTGCTCGACCTTGGGGCAAGTGTTAACATCTTGCCGGGTTTATTTTATGACCAATTTGGATTGAAAGAGATGAAACCTACACCTATGACTCTTCAGCTTGCAGATAGATCTATCAAGGTCCCAAGAGGGATACTTGAAGATGTTTTAGTCAAGGTGGGGGATTGTTATTTCCCTGTTGACTTCGTGATATTAGATATGGAGGGAGTTGATAGCCCACAGCAGACTCCTATTATTCTCGGTCGCCCCTTCCTAGCTACCACCAACGCGTGCATCAATTGTCTCACTGGTGCGATGGATGTGTCATTCAGAAATAGGAAGATGCGGCTAAACATTTTTCGTGCTGCTATGGGGCCTGTTGTTGAGGAGGCTTCTTTTGAGGTTGATGTCATTCAAGACCTCGTAGAAGCAGAATATGCTTGGTTATTGAGTGATCCACCTCATAAGGAGGATAAGGAATCACTAGAAGAGGATCTCCTAGAATTACGTGAAAATCAGATAGGTGAGTTGAGTTGGATCGGGCACTTCGAGCCATTCAGAGGTAGACAGGATGGGAACACACTACGCAGTGTCACAGATGACACTATTTTTCATAGAGAGCCTGATTGAGCCTGACTTCATGTCCATTGATCTCATGGACGATGAAGGATTTTTCCGGGGATCCGTCTGGCTGGGGACGTGAAACTTAGCGCTTTTTGGGAGGCAACCCATATCTTGTATATTATTAGATTTGTTTAGAATTTATAGATTTTATGTTGTTTTTACTTTTTCATGAGTTTTTCATATTCTTTTTGTTTCATTCATGAGTTTCATGTTTTATCATGTATACATTGCATTCATTATCTTCATAGAACATGTATTTTTAATTCATGTTAGGTCATTCTACTCTTTTCCCTCATTTATTTTTCTCATGTGCATTCACTTAGTTTCATATAAGCATGGGGGAGTGCCATTGGGACAGTGTCATCCAAGCATGGGGGAGGGTGTAGAGTGCACACCTTGATATTTCTGTTTACGTTCTTGCACATGTTTACACATTTCTCATGAAAAGTAGATTTTTAAAGAAAGAGTTTGAACTTATATGAATGTTATTTCAAATCTGATGTTTTTAGAGGATTTTTAAGCCCCATGAAAATTTTCTGACATAGATCTAAAAATTATGGTTGTTTATGCGGATTTCAAAGAAATGATGATAGATACATGTTAAAATTTATTTTGAATCATAAATATGAATATGCACAGTGTTATTTTTGAAAAACTAAGCAAATGAACAAAAGCGTAAAAAATGAGCTCAAAAGAGAAAAAAATAGCATGTGTTAGGTTGTTTGGATAATTCCACAATCCTTAGTAGATGGAATTTAGATGTAAGTTGAAACTTTTAATTCCATTTTCGAAAATGAGAGTGGAAAACTTCGTGATCCTAAGTAACTGAGAACAAATACAAGTTGAAATGTTTGACTCTCATGTTATAAAGGTGAATGAAGGAAGTCACTTTTATGTCGTAGTTGATATCTTTTGGTATGTATTCAAAAAGTATAGAAGATATTGACATTGCACAAGGCATAAAAGCAGACCACACGCAAGCTATAAGAGAAGAATAAGTGCGCAAAAAGAAAAAGCGTGAAAAATGAAAAAAGATAGAAAAGAGCTTAAAAAGAAAGAAAAGTTCAGTGCTTAGAAGTGATTGAGAAAACCTGTGCAGAAAACATATGAGTGAGGATAAGTAAATGATAACTTGTTTTTATTGGATTTTCTAAGAATAAAACATAAATAATTGTGATATTTAGAAAAGTGAAAGAAATTCTTTTTCTGTGGTGGTATATAAAAGACTCTAATTATGTCTTGATTTTTTTTGTAACACGAAATATTTGTGAAAACAAAGTCTTTAATTACCTACTGCTTATGAGGATGTGTAATATTATGCATACATGACAGAGATGTTTGTGGGTAGCATAACTGCAAACCCTCACGAGACCTTACTCGTCCACTGGGGTAACCCATGGGTTGAAAGGGCTTGTTGCATGAGCTAAATGCAACTGTGATTCCTACGAAAGTGAGTTAGGTGATAGTTTCATTTCATGCATTTTTCTAGTTTGCTCGAGGACTAGCAAAACATAAGCATGGGGGTATTTGATCATGCATATATTTCAAGGTGATTTAACATTAAAATATGCATGATTTTATGAAAAAAATGTTTTAAAAACCCAACTTTAGGCTAGTTTTCATTAAATGAGCCAAATTGATATCAAAACAGAAAATGTATGAAAAATAGCTTTATTTGTATATTTTAGTACATATTTTGATGTTTGATATTAACATAGTAGTTTTAGTTTTAGTTTTCAGTAAAAATAAAAAGAAAAAGAAAAATTAGAGTTGAAAATATAGTTAGTTTTAAAAATAAATTGAAATGAGGTTGATTGTAAATATTTTTTTAGAAGTAATCTCTAGATTAGAGTAGTTTAGTTAGTTTTGAGGTTTTTAGTAAATAAAAAGTCTTTAACCATTTTTTTTTTATTTTTGAAAAAAAATAAAACAAACCGGTTCAAACCGGTTTGAACATCTTTAAAAACCCAAAAGAGGGAAAATGAAAATGTTTTTCATTTGTACGCCTCTTCCTCTTTTCTAACCCTTCCCCTCCACCTCATTCTTCTCTTCTTCTTCTCTTTTTCTTTTTTTTTTTTCTCTTCTCTTTTCAGGTGGAGGTGTCTTCAATCCGGAGATGGTGTACAGGAGGCGGCCAATTCTTTCCTAACCCTTCTAAGATTCACGGTAAGTCTTTCAATTCTTCTTCTTCTTCTTCTTCTTCCAATTCTGCTTCTTCTTTCAATTCTTCTTCTTCTTCTTCTTTTTCTTATTTTCCCACATTTATCTTCCATTGCTGGTTCGATTAATGAAGTTAGGATATGTTTCTGTTTAGTGAAAAATGAAAAAAAATAATAAAGAAAAGTTATTTTTTAGTTGATTGATCATCTGGATCGATATTTGCATTTTTCGGCGAAAGATAAGTTCTGGAATTACTGTTCACAGTATCATCCGGTGAAGGTTATTGTTCTTTGAATGTGATGAATGTTCTGGCAGAGTTCTATGAAGTGGCTGTTAATTGAATCCTCAGTGATTAATTTAAAAAAAAAATCAATCGGATATCTGAATCCGATGGAGAATTCTGATCACCGTGCGTTTATTGTTTTCCGGTGAGTAAATTTCTGATAATCAAAATCTGGTAAGTGTCCTAATGATGTTTAAGAAATTCCAGCATGAGTGAGTCTTGTTTGATCGACTGAAGTCAGCCGGATTGAGATATTTCCAATTGATTAAAATGCAAATCGATACATTTATTTCTAAATTTTGATCATCGTTTTTTTTTTTCGGTATCTCTGTTTTTTTTCGGCAATAGATCATCTGATCTCTCTGGTGAATTGAAGTTGCTTTTGAGCTTCACATTTTCAGTGATTTCCTGCAATTGTTGCATCTCCAGTGATTCTCTATATTACATCTGCATTCGATCAAACTGAAATTGATCTCCTGAGTGAATTCCAGCATCAACTGGAGTTATTGAGTATTTTGATTGACCGTATTTCACTAATATGCAGAAATTCTGTTCAGTACTGTAAAATTCTATTTCAATTTGAAGCTATTCAAAGCTGAACTATGATTTTCTTAAAGAGTCTGATAGAAGCTGGTGATTGATCAATTGAACTCAATCAGTTATTCAAAGTTCAGCAGTTGTTACTGTTCATTTTCCGACGAGTGTCTGAATTCTTGTTTTTTTTCTAAATTCTAATTTTGAAATATAGCTGAGATTGTTTTTGCAAGCACTGTGTTCAAAAGTAACTGATTTCTTGTTGTTCTTCACTCAGCCATTTCTCTAATTTTTTCTATTTTTGTTCATGTTCCAATTTCTAAAATAAAATTCCAGTTTTACTCTTAATTCATGTATCGTTTTTTTTTTTCTTTTCTTGTTTTCATTTCAGACTATTGTTTTCTCTGATTGTTTGCATTCTTTGTCTTCAATGTTTTTTTTTTTTTTTATGATTCATTTTCTCAAATTACTTAGTTCAATCATTTTCATTGTTTAGTATTTTCTCGTTTGTTGTTGAATTTCACTATTTTGTTCCTGTTTCAATTACTGTTTTGCTTTTCCTTACATAAATCTCTTATTTTTTCCATTCCTTGTTTTTATTGGACATTAGTTAATTGAATATTAGTTAATTGTTAGATGTTAGTAAGTAATTAGCTAGATATAATTAGTTGTTGTTAATTACTTTGTTATTAGCTTAAGTAGTTACTTGTTTAGCATTTCTTAGTGAATTGTGATTTCATTAGATCATTTAGCAAGTATATTTCTATTTCTGGTACTGCTCGTGTTCATTTGATTTGTGCAGGATTGCACAGGAGTGGAGCGGAAGTGATTACGTGACATGAAGTACGAAGAATAAAGCTTCTTTTTGCTTTTATTTTTAGAATTAGGAATTTGATTGGGTTTGTAAATATTGCACTTTACGCCCTCTGCGAAGGGTATTCATTTGTTGTAATAGTTAGTTGATTTTACATTTCTTGAACATTTTTACATTTCAATAATTCGGCAATAAAGAATAGTTTAGAATTGTGTGCTTGAATACGAAATATTCCCGTTCCCTGAATTCGACCCGGTCTCATCCACTAGTGAGAACCGGTTTTTATTATTTGATGTCTGGTTTTCACATGTTTTACATTTAAAAATCTTTTCAAAATTACAACGATTTAAAAGAAGACATCAATAGTGCATGTCCCTCTGATATCGGATCACGCATCTTGTTACAAGCGGATCTCCACCTATGAATAAAATCCCTGGCTTTCTCGTTTTCCTTCTGCTTTAGACTGCAGAGATGACTGAGAGTCGAGAGGGCCTCAGCATTAAATAAAAAGCGTTCAATAAACAAATTGACCACTTTGTCAAACTCTTTCAGCTCTATAGGATTAATATGCTCTGAATACCATTTTGCTGCAATACCCTCCAGACTGCGAGGGAAACAAAGAAATAAGGCTCGATTATTCCTCCTGAACTTGGAACATTCTGCAAAGAAAAGGGTGAGGTGTGCCTTTGGGTCACCCGAACCATCGAATTTGATAAATTTCTTGGGGAGATTGTCAAGATCATCATCCCCATCCAGTCCGCCATAAAAATCTTCACTTGTGAAGACCCTTTTGCCCTTGTCACGGGCCTGCAGATCCTTGACCATCTTCATCACATCTCGGAGTTGTGGCTGAGTAGGGTCATTGACAGACTGATTCCCAGATTTATAAGCTGACCCCTGCCTTTGAGTAGACTTTCTAACTGCTTGGTGAGTTTCATATTCCTCATCAGTATCTTTTGTTGATTTTGCCTCGTCAGATGTTTCTTCGTGATGATTCTGCTTTCTGGTGATCTTCATATTCTTTTTCACTGTTCGGCCTTTGACCTTTTTCTTATTGTGGGCTCTTTCTGAGCTAGCTCATGTTTCTTCAGTCATTAACTTTCTCAGCATTCTCTAGAACAATGAATACATTTGTGGGTCGATGTCATCATTAGCTTGCCGCTTTCCATTTCCGGCAGATTGTGAAGAGGCCATTTCTTGTACTGAAACTAACGGGGAACTGGTAATCTGGACTGACGCGGTTTTCTTTCTGGACCTCGTCTGAACCATGTAAGGATGCAAGTGCTCTCTGCAGGGCAAACTGAGGATTAGCTGCTGAAAATGGTTTTGAATAGGAAGTATTTACTGAATATCTGGTAGACAATTTGAAGGATGTCCCAGTACTAGGAACTGAGTCGTCGCTGGAGTCACGACAATTGTGCTGCTATTCTTTACAAAATAAACAACTGAAAATATGCCTTGTTACCTAGGCGAGGTCGTCAAACCAAGATGAAAATAAGAGGAATTGTATTAAAGGAAAAACATGATTTTATTAATAATAAACTTGACAAAGGGGAGGGGGACGGACAATTTTCCACCACTCTTGATAATCAGAGGACACTCGAGGACCAGGAAAAATAGTGAGAGTAACAAAAGAATCCCAGCCATGTCTGGCAGAATGGTATGCTCCGGACCATTGATCTGATGTGAGATCGAACTCTGGCAAGATTCCTGATAGTAGATGAATTTCTATACGCTTCTGTCTTTGCGAGAACTGCCTGACACAGCGCTTTGAATGATAGTATGTGCAGAAGAATGGGCCACGTAGCCTGAACCGCTTGTCGTATGCATAAGTATATCTGGGAGGTGATTCCTGACGATCAAAGTAGTCCCATACGACTTCTTCCTCCTGAAGGTTATCAATCAAGAATCGGTATCGAGCAACTGGAAGAAGCTTTTCACCATTGTATTTGAATGAGCTGGCTCGAGCTGGCACATGCCGAAGGAACCAAAATTGCAATGCATAGGTGCACCCTTCGACTAGAATTGATTCTCTGAGTGTGAAACGGGTTAACCCTCGGTACAGAAAAGCGAGTGCGGCCATGGCTATAGAGAGGCGGCTGGTCTGTCGACTTCCCCACCTTCGCAGAAGTTGAACTATCCTGATATCCATGCAATTCCGTCCATCTGGAAAGAGAGCTAATCCCACAGTACATAAGACCATTGCATGCTGGATTCTCTCTCGAGCTGTTTGAGATAAGGAACGGACTTCCACAAATGCCCCATACTGTCTGTAAATTTTGAGCAGGTTCACATACTCTTTTCTATTCTCCTCGATCAATGGCCAAGACTTGCGTCCTGTCATGCGAGCTAAAGCGTCTCGGGGATCCAGACCCTTGACATTGATCAAAAATTGCTTCTCCAGTGGATCTCCAGGCTGACCAGCTGGTTCAGGTAATCCCATAATCTCTGAGAATTCGTCCATCAATAAAGTCATTTCCCCCCATGGAAACCAGAAGGTACTAGTGCTCGGATTCCACCGTTCTGCCAGTGCGTGGATCAAATTGCCGTTAACTATCTGCTTTCCCACTGTGGATGCTAGTTTCAATCCACAATCGTCCAAATGGTCTGGAAACATACGAGAAAAGTTATTGAGCCATGAATAATACCACCGGGGAAAGAAGGATCCGGTGTTGAGGACTCAATGTTCAGGAAGACCTTGTCGCACCTCGTAGGAGATGTGACCCTCAGGGAAGACTGAATCGAGTTGACTTGATGCCATCAGACTAGAAAACATGGAGAATTGGAATAAGACTTAGGAAAATACAAGAATTTTGAAAAATTGCAGGCAGGATAAAAATGAAGCTGGAAAATTTGAGATTCAGAAGAAATGAAGGATGGAAAATCACCTGAAGTTTTAGGGAAAAATCAGGGAGAATTTGGAAAATCGTCCAGGGTTTGAATAAAATAGGAATTTTTAGATAGTATATGGAAACATATGAAAAATCGGGGACTTTTGAAAATCGTCCAATGTTTTTAGAAAAACTTATGGAAAAATGTAATGAAAGAAACTGACATTCAATCATATTCTGTTCAATCAAGTATGCACATACAACATTCCCTAAAAGCTGACTCTAGATGCACAAGTTTTGAAATAGCTGTAGGACCTTAATCCTAACTCTAAGGTTCAGATCATCTGTGTCTAATCATGCTATGCCTATATACTCGAGCCGAGGCTCGATGTACGTGGCATAAAATCAATTTCTCTGGTTCTAGGTTCAAGTTTTCCAACATCCTTGAGTGCCTGCCGATATACGTTGCACTAGGGCCCTTGGTACGTGGCAGGGGGTGTTAACCCAAATAGGTGGCCCAGTTGTGAGGCTTTGTCCCGAACTATGGTTCTGGAAGAAATCCCAGCAACGTAAAGACTAGGTAAAGATAGGTGGGGTGGTTTTTGAAAACATGAGCACATGCAAGCAAACAGATGACTCTAAGTCCTGAAGAGATATACTTTTGAAATATTTGAATAAGCAAACATTGTTTTCATACAATTCCTAGATTGAGGAGTGTTGTATTAGACCTAAGTCTATGTGAGCATGAATAATTCTCTGCAATATAGTCTTACCAAACCATGTCTAGTCTACATGCAATCCATGTCAGTTGGGTTCAAGTCTAGGCTCCTAGGTTCACATGATATCATGAAATAAAAGCTGACATTCCATGGAACACGATTTTGACAATTTGAACTAAGTTAAGCACTCAATTGATCAGGCGAAGACAGGTCCCATCAAGGTCGCCAAACCTGTTATCATCACAAAATTTTTTCTTTTGCAAGTCAAACTGACCTTTGAAAAAGTTCTTGAAAATAACTCGCCTCTGTTTTTAAAATGCGGGATAATTCCAAAGAATGGGATTCGCCTGTCGGTACGAGGTTCAATCACTCCTGGCGCCTTTACCAGGGGTAATCAAACCAAGGATCAAAAGTGAGCTTAGCTTTGCTCAACTTATCTAAATCGTGTTCTATTTCCTAAATGCACAAAGAATCAGGAATGTGCTATGATTTTCTGAAAATGCAGATTTGAAAACATGATGTTTGCTTCAAAGTTTAGAGAAAATGCTTGGAAAAGAAACCCTTTGAAAATCATGAATCCTGATTAAGAGGATGTTTCTGAGAAAATGAAAATCGATTTATGAAGAAATTTTGAAGTTTTGTGAAAATCGATTCTGGGAAAACTTGGTTAATTCTGAGAAAAGTTTGAATTTTGAACTTTGGAATTGAAGATGTTAGGATTTGGAAATTGAAAATATAACTTGGAAAATCAGGATTTTGAACTTGAGAAACACTTGAAATACTATTTGAAAGCTCAGAGTTTTGAGAAAATTGATTTCTGAGAAAGACTTAGAAAATTTTGAGAAAATCGATTTCTCTGAGTTGGAATTGAAATTTGCAAATGAATGAATATGGATTTGATAAATATTTCTTTGAGGAATTAAGAAAATTCTTTTAAGTTTTGAAAAATGCAGTGCATTTTGAAGTTAGCCTAATAGTATAGGTTGAATGTGGCTAATACGAAGATCACAAATCTGGGTTTTATTCGTATTCTGACTATGGCCATAAATACGAATTTAACCAAGTTTGTCAACTCCCTAAGAGCTAGTGCACGTGCCATTCGTTTAGACCATGGTGGATTTGTAATATGTGCATGAATGACAAGCATAACAATTATATATCAAAGTTCAAAACTATATGCAATGCAAATCCTAATCTAAGCAGAAATTAAAATTCTTATTCCAAATTTAATTACAATTTACATCACTAATTGAATTTAAATATAGAAAATTAAAGGAAAGTAAAGTCTTCAATATCTTTGCAAAACTAAAAAACTTGTTAGTGAAGATATGTTGGCTTTTCTAGGTTTATCCAGCAATATCTGGAAATTGCTGGATTTTGCTAGACATAAGCCTTTTTTCATGATTCCCTGATATAAACTTAATGAACTATGAAATAAATATGAATAAATAATGAAAATAAGATTTGAAAATTCGAAATTGGGATCAAAATGACCAAAATACCTCTGATAGCAAGACTATGGCCTTGAAATCAAGGTTTTTAGAAACATATTTTGTAAAATACAACTTTGAAAATTCAAATAAGAATAAATTGAACTAAGTATGATATGACATGATTAAAAACATAAAAATTAGGGTTTAGAATTTCAAAATTAAAGTCAAATGACCAAATTACCCCTGATAGCAACACTATGGCCTTGAAATCAGGGTTTTCTCAAATAAATTTTGGTAAAAACTTTGGGTTTAGGGTTTAAATGAAGTCAAATAAACATAAAATTAATCATGAAGCATCCTAATATGATTCCAAACATGAAAAATCCCTAAAAACATGAACTTGTGCACAAAAATCATAAAATACCATGAAAATCACAATTTTCCCAGTGTTTCTAGATCCTGCAGGCACCCTGTTTTGCCATTTGATCCATTCAAGCATCAAATGAATTCCAAATTTGATAAAAATCGATACCTGCACTTATTATAACCCTAAAATCAGATTGGAATTGTAAAAATATATTTTTGACATTATTCCAATTCGAAAACTGCATTAAAACCATAAAATAAGCTATTTTTACCCTTGGTCACAGACCAGTTTCAATGTTAGACCCGAATCAGGAGTCAAATCACCATCAAAATTTTTGAAATTTTATAGAGGTAAACTAGACAGAAAAACAAAAATTTTCCATTTTACATATCGGAAAAACCATCTTCGATAAGGGAGAAACCCTTCCGGAAATCTGGACTTAAATATAACGAATCTAACATTGGTTAAAACAGATACTTCCAGTTGAAAATACAGAAACAAATATCAAACTTCATCAAAAATTTATGAAATTTCAGCAGTAAATATTAGACAAAAAAATAATGAACTTCTTTTTTTAGAGATCATAAATCGGATCTACGGTCTGAGATCTATGATCATTACAAGTTAGATTAAGGTTTTGGTAAACCCTAACGAGTTTTAAATTTTAAATCTGATTCTCTGACAGAAAAAAAATACGAAACAGAGGCAAAAAATTATTCAAATTTCACAGTAAATAGTTCACATCAACATGAAGCTACTGCACTTTTTGGATTACAAATCGGATGTTGGATGAGAGAAATAACACAACTGCAAGTTACCTATGAATTTCAACAATGATTCTAAATGATTAAAAATCATGGTTTAATCATTTATTTTTTTAATAGGGTTCCCGAATCCCAAAACATTTGATTTGTTTACAGTAGTTCACTGACATATCCGTGTATCACATATAAAAAAATCAGAAATTTACAGTGAGTACTTCAATACGAAATAACATGCTCTTTGCTGATCTAAGCTTAAAACACACAGAAATTTAATAAAACCTAATAAATCATGCATTAATCAATGAAAACAATAAAGAAAATACTTAAACAGTAAAATAAAATTAATCTCTATGCTGGGAAACGTGTAATAAATATGAATAAGTAAAGAAATAAATAAAATACAGGGAATCCATGGCTGGAATTGCTTTCACTTTTGAAATCATGGATTTAACCCATTTAACGGGTAAATCTCATGTTTCTTTGGTTAAGAACGTAGAAAACATACCTTTCATCGATTCTAACGGATTATAATCCTTGGATGGTGAAGCAATGGAGGGAGCAGCTGGGAGGAGAGAGAAGGTCCAAGAAACCGCTGAGAAAGCCTTAGGGGTCGACCTCCCCTCTAGCCTCTTTAAATAGAAAAAAATAGGTTTAAAAAAGATGGCTAATTAATTCCAATTTTGTCCCTTTTAAAAGTTTATCTCAAACAATTAGTGGGGGGCGATTTTTCCTAATTGGATTTGACTCTTGACCTTCCTAATTAAGCCTCTAACTAACCTAAGACTCCTAATTAGACCTCTAATTGACCTAAAGACCCCAAATATGGCGCCATTTGGTTTTTTCAGAAAAAACCTAATTTTTAAAACTTTAAAATCAAGGTTAAAACTAAAGTGAAAATAGGGGTTTTTAAAATTGAATTTTGACTCACCTATACATCTAACCTAGGTGGGACATTGACTAATCCTAGTCTAACCTTGACTTTCTCAAATGTGGCGCCACCCTGAGTGGGCCCCACTTGAATTTTCAAAAACAATTTTAAAACTTGAAATTAAGAGAATTTTCAAAAGATTTTCAAAAGTAAACTTGAAATTAAGAGTTTTAAAATAGTATAGAGTTCCAACTGGGTCAGAACTCCTCTGGATATGGAGCCAACTGAGTGGGCCCCACATCAGAGTTTTGAAAATTTGAAACAAATACTGAAAATGGCTTTGAAAAGGGGTTAAAATCAACACATGGAATTCAAAGGTTTGAAAATAGAGTTCTAATGGAACTGGAACTCCGGGCTAGAGTCCTGATTTTTTAGGACTCTGAGGTTTTATAATTTTAAAAGCCAAATTAAGAAGTTTTTGAAATATTTTATCAAAAATGGTAAAATAAGTCAAAAAATACAGTCAGGGTTAGACTTCTAACTCAATCAGAACTCCGAAATTGAGTCCTGAATTAACTGGACTCTATAAAATGACCTAATTTTTGAAAAACAAATGAAAATAACAAAAATAGAAGTAAAAACAGACTCTAGAGTAGACTCGTGACTGGATTAGGACTCTAGGACAGAGTCCTGATCAGACTGAAACTCTAGATTTTTTTTTGGTATTTTCTAAAAAACAGATAAAAGAACTTGTGAAAGCAATAAAAAAATGACAAATATTGAAATAAAACAGAGTTCTGATTCAACTGAGACTCTGAGGACAGAGTCCTAATTGAACTAGGACTCTCAGATTTTTAGATTTTCTGAGAAAACAAAGGAGAGAATTTTGAAAAACAGTTAAAAATAGGATAAAATTGAAGTTTTGGTTCAGAGTCCTGATCTGATTAGGACTTTGAGAAAGAGTCCTGATTCGATCAGAATTCTAAGAATTTTTGGTTTTTTGATAAGTAAATGATGAAATTTAAACAAAGCTTTTGAAAACCAGTGAAAATGAAGTGAGAAAATGAACTTTGGACAGAGTCCTGATTTGATCAGAACTCTGGTGTAGAGTCCTGATTTGATCAGGACTCTGGGATAAAACCTTATAATTTTGAAATTCTTTGATAAAAGTGTAACAATTTTGATAGATGGAAAGATTTTTGAAAGATTCTCTTAAAATTGAAATCAGGATCAGAGTCCTGATCCAACTAGGACTCTCTGAGCAGAGTCCTGTTTTGACTGAAATTCTGAGTTTTTGACTCCTCTTTGATAGATTTTGAAAGATTTGATTAAAAATAAGTAAAAATAGTGACAAAAGATAGAGTCCTAATCCGACTAAAACTCTGAAGAAGTGTCCTAATCCGACTGGACTCTTGAAGAAGAGTCCTAATCCAACTAGGACTTTGGGATTTTGGCCAAAATGGAAGATTTTAAAAGGTTTTCTCTGAAAACAGGTAAAAAAGGTAGTGAAAAGTAGAGTTCTGATCCGACTGGACTCTGGAAAAAGAGTCCTGATCCAACTAGGACTCTGAAATTTTGGAGATTTTTGACAAGTAAAGGAATCCAGATGCGACACCACTTAAATGGGTCTCATCTGAGAATTGAAATCGGTTGAAAAGTGAGTTTAAAACAAATCCATATTGTTTTCTGAGAAAACACTTCAAAATATAAGGTCCTGGGGGTTGGTAAATGACATAATGTTCATTAAAAACCCAAGTTTATAAAATTGATTTTGAAAGAAAAATTTAAAAAGCTCGATTCTGGATTAAATATTTTGAAAACAGGAGTGCTAGTCTCAAAAATGAGATGTAATGTCATGCAAAGCAATGAAATGGTATGTCGAATGCATGCAATGATATGCAATGACACATGAAATATATAAACACTGGATGAGGGTGAAAATTTGGGTTGTTTACAGTTAACCAAAGGGATGAAGGATAAATCCTCGATATGGCCAGTGAGGAAAATTCAATTTTGTCGCAAAGTCGTACGTGATCGATATTGATCATAGCTATGGCACATCTTTAAAGACCATCCTTGTAAAAATGAGGCAGTGGAAATATCCTTGGTGATAAAGAAAAATCCACTCGATTTCAACATCTCTTCAATAATTATCCAGCTGCAATTATTTATCTGCAAAAGGGATCTCTTAACTATTGTCGAGTTTAAGACGATGGACGAGTCAGACCCTCGAGACCAAAGAAGACTCGGATCATCTAAAAGTTAAAGGAGCATGTGACGTGTCCTTCCAAGGAAAGTTCAAATCATCGTCAAGTTGAAGACTGATGCGATGAACCTCTTGTCAATCCCTAAAAGATACTTGATTAAGGCTATCATCAAAAAGAGATTTCAATTTAAGAGACTATTTTATCAATATAATCTTTGGGATCAATGAAGACTCGGATTATCTCCAAGTTGAAGGTTTTGTGATGTGTCCTTCTAGAGAAAATTAGAGCATCTCCAAGTTGAAGGTGGATGCAATGAAATTCTCGCAAAACCCCAAGAGAGCTCAAATTTTGTCTCAGCCAGAGTGCAAAAAGATCATCATGGAAAAAATTCAGGATATCGAACTGCCAAATCTGCCAAGAATCTTCTTTAATTTTGTGAAATTCTTTTATCAGTATCTTTTCACCAATCGCTTTCACGATATCAAGAATACTTTCCTTTCTGTTCATATTAACGAAATTGATAGCTTCCTTAAAGAAAGTCAATCGCAAGCAATTTTGAATTCAATTCTTGATTCTACGGAGTTAGCCCAATTGGAGGCAATACTTTAGTTAGAAAAAAGGAATATTTTTGCACCCATGTGCATTATTTTTTAATTATCTTGAATCAATAATAAATTTTTAACATTTTGGCAATATTTTCTTGCTATCCCGACATGAAGTGAAGAGCTCGATGTCCATACTGACACATCTTGGCGTCACCTTACTCCTCTTTGAAAGGATAGCCTTGTTCGTCTTTCGCATTATCGAAAGAGTTGCCTTATTCCTCGTTGAAAAGATTGTCTTGTTCATCTTTCGCGTTGTTGAAAGAGTTGCCTTACTTCTCTTTGAAAAGATTGCCTTGTTCGTCTTTCGTATTGTCGAAAGAGTTTCCTTACTTCTCTTAGAAAGGATAGTCTTATTCATCTTTCGCATTGTCGAAAGAGTTGCCTTACTTCTCTTTGAAAGGATTGCCTTGTTCGCCTTTCGTGTTGTCAAAAGAGTTGCTTTACTTCTCCTTGAAAGGATTGCCTTGTTCGTCTTTCGCGTTGTCAAAAGAGTTGCCTTACTTCTCCTTGAAAGGATTTGCCTTGTTTGTCTTTCACGTTGTCGAAAGAGTTGGCTTACTTCTCTTTGAAAGGACAACATTGTTCGTCTTTCGCATTGTCGAAAGAGTTGCCTTACTTCTCTTTGAAAGGATTGTCTTGTTCACCTTTCGCGTTGTCGAAAGAGTTGCCTTATTCCTCATTAAAAGGATTGGCTTGTTTGTCTTTCACGTTGTCGAAAGAGTTGCCTTACTTATCTTCGAAAGGATAGCCTTGTTCATTTTTCGCATTGTCGAAAGAGTTGCCTTACTTCTCTTTGAAAGGATTGTCTTGTTCATCTTTTGCATTGTCGAAAGAGTTGCCTTACTTCTCCTTGAAAGGATTGCCTTGTTTGTCTTTTGCGTTGTCGAAAGAGTTGCCTTACTTCTTCTCCTTAAAAGGATTTGCCTTGTTCGTCTTTCGCGTTGTCGAAAGAGTTGCCTTACTTCTCTTTGAAAGGATTTCCTTGTTCGTCTTTCGTGTTGTCGAAAGAGTTGCCTTACTTCTCATTGAAAGGATTGTCTTGTTCGTCTTTCGTGTTGTCGAAATAGTTGCCTTATTCCTCGTTGAAAGGATTGCCTTGTTCGTCTTTCACATTGTCGAAAGAGTTGCCTTACTTCTCTTCAAAAGGATAGTCTTGTTCGTCTTTCGCGTTGTCGAAAAGAGTTGCCTTACTCCGTTTCTAAAAGGATCGCGTTATTCATATTTCACATTGATGTAAAATTTATCTGATACTTCTCCAAAAAGAATTGCCTTAACCATCTTCCAAGATTGCCTCTTACAATCCCATTTTCATTGCCTTATTCCTCTTCAAGAAAGTTGTCTTATTCACCTTCCAATTTACTTCCAATAAATGACATTTACCATTTCCATCCCCCGATCAGGTTAAGAGTCAAACCTGAGTCTTGTTTCTACATGAGGTATTTTCCGTCCCATCCAAGTTAAGGGCAAAAACCTGAACTTCACTTCTATGAAGTGAATTTTTCTTCATTCTCCATTTCATATCTACCATTTTCCTCATAGCTAATTTCTTCATACATAGTCAGATCCTTCTAACTGGGGCAATTTTTTTATATATAGCCCTAATTTGGTGTGTTTGTCTTTGCCACAAAGTTTGGTCCTAAACCGGCTTAGTAGCAAAGAGGGGCATCTGTAAACAACTCAAATTTTCACTCGCATTCACAAAAAGAGGGGCATCTGTAAACAACTCAAATTTTCACTCGCATTCACAAACACCTCTCTTTAGCCATTGAGACATGTTCTCTGGTATAAACACCCCAAATTTTTACCCTCATATAGTGTTTACATTTCATGTGTCACTGCAGATCACTGCATGCATTTGGCATATTATTTTATTGCATTGCATAACATTGCTTGTCATTTCATCTCATTATCGAGATCCAAAATTCCCGTTTTCAAAATATTAAATCCAGATTCGAGTTTTTAAAACTTTTCTTTCAAAATCAATTTTAAAACCTGGGTTTTGAATCGATATTTTTGCCATTTTCCAACCCCCAGGATCTTATATTTTGAAATGTTTTCCTTAGAAAACAATCTCGATTCATTTTAAACTCAATTTTAATTAATTTCAATTCTCAGATGAGAACCATTTAGGTGGTGTCACTTTTAGATTCCTTTATTTATCAAAAATCTTAAAAATTTCAAAGTCCCAGTTGGATCAGGACTCTGTATTTTCATCTTTTTGAATCTTTTTAAAACCCCATTCTGATTTTAAACCAGCTGTGGTCATATCCTTGCCCATTCTCGTCGTTTTTGGCCAAAATTTTAGAATCTCAGTCCAATCACGACTCTTTTTCCAGAATCCCAATTGGATCAGGACTCTGACTCTGATTTCATTTTGTCAGAATCTTTCAAAAATCCTTCTATTTATCCCTTCAGGAATCAAAATTATTATACCTTTATCATGGAATTTCAAAATTATGGGATTTTATCCCAGAGTTCTGATCGAATTATGACTCTGTCCCAGAGTCCTGATCGAATCAGGACTCTATCCAAAGTTTATTTTCTCACTTCATTTTCACATGTTTTATAAAGCTTTGTTTAAATCTCATCATTTACATCTTAGAAAACCAAAAAAAATTCAAAGTTCTAGTCGAATTAGGACTCTTCTTCAGAGTCCTAGTCAGATCAGGACTCTGAACCGAACTTCAATTCTATCTTGATTTCACTTGTTTTTCAAAATCCTCTTATTCGTTTTATCAGAAAATCCAAAATTCTGAGAGTCCTACTTCAATTAGGACTCTGTGAAAAGAGTGTTAGTTGGATTAGAACTCCGTTCTGATTTCAATACTGGTCATTATTTTCACTGTTTTCACAAGTTTTTTCATTTGTTTTTTTCAGAAAATAATAAGAAAAAAATCTAGAGTTTTAGTTCGATCAGGACTCTGTCCTAGTGTCCTATTCTAGTCAAGAGTTTGTTCTGAAGTCTGTTTTTACTTCCATTTTCATTCCTTTTTATTTGTTTTTCAAAAATTAGGTCATTTTGCAGAGTCCAGTTAATTTAGGACTCTATTTCGAAGTTTTTGTTGAGTTAGGACTCTAACCCTGAATGTATTTTTCGACTTGTTTTTACCAGTTTGATGAAATCTTTCAAAAACCTTTTTCATCTGGCTTTCAAAATCCTAAAATCTTAGAGTCCTAAAATTTCAAACTCTAGTCCAGAGTTCCAGTTTGATTGGGACCCTATTTTCAAGCCTTTGAATTTTATTTATTGATTTTAACCCCTTTTCAAAGCTATTTTCAGCCTTTATTTCAAAATTTCGAAACTTTGATGTGGGGCCCACCCAGTTGACGCCATATCTGGAGGAGTTTTGACTTAGTCAGAACTCTGTATCATTTCAAAACTTTCAATATCAAGGCTACTTTTGAATATCTTTTGAAAAACCTCTTATTTTCAAGTTTTAAAACCATTTTTGAAAAAGTCAGGGTTAGATTAGGGTTAGTCAGCATTCTAGTTAAGTTAGGAGCTTAGTAGGTTTCAAATTGATTTTAAAATACATTTTTACTTTGGTTTTAACTAATGATTTTTAAAGTTTTAAAATCAGGGTTTTAAAATCCAATGTGGGCCCACTCTAGGTGGCGCCATATTTGGGAAAGTTTAGGGTTAGTTTAAGGCTAGTCAATGTCCTACTTAGGTTAGAGGTCTAGGTGAGTCAAAAGTTGTTTTTAAAACATCCATTTTTACTCTTTGTTTTTAACTTTGATTTTAAAGCTTTAAAAATTAGGGTTTTCAAAAAAACCCAAATGAGGCCCACACTAGGCGGCGCCACATTAGGGGGATTTTAGGGTTTTGATTAGGGATTAACTAGTGTCTAATTAGGCTAAATACTCTTTACAAAAATCGCACCCCATTAGTGATTTTGGATATGTTTTAAAAAGGTCAAATCTGGAATTACGTAAAAGCACTAATTAAGACCTAATTTTTCCTATTTAAAGAGGCTAGAGGGGAGGTCGACCCCTAAGGTTTTTTTAGCAGTTCTTGGACCTTATCTCTCCTTCCAGATTCTCCCTCCATTGATGCACCATCCAAGGTAGAATTCCTTAGTGATTTTTTATAGTTTTTATTGTTTTTTTGGTGTTTTTCAATAGATTTTTCCATTGGTGCTCCCTCTTTCATGGTTTTAACCATGGATTCTCTTCCAAGAACCCTAAAATTGACCCAAGAAAGTGATCTAACTCAATTTGGGGATAATTTTCTGGATTATAATCTGTTAGAATCGATGAGAGGTATGTTTTCTACGTTCTTACCCAATGAAATATGTGATTTACCCGTTAAATGGGTTAAATCCATGATTTCAAAGGTAAAATTAATTCCAGCCATGGATTCCCTGTTTTCTTTTTATTTTTTTTAGCATATTAATGTTTATTGCGTATGTTTCAATATTAAAATAGATTTTATTTTTCTGTTTAGTTATTTTTTATTGTTTTTCATGGTTAAATTATGTTTTTTAAGGCTTTATTAGATTTTCATGTGTTTGATTCTAGATCTATAGAAATCATGTTGTTTTGTATTTAAATATGTGTTTAAAATTTTTTATTTTTTTATATGTAGTTCATAGATGTGTCAATAATTTATTGTAAAACAATCATAGGTTTTGAGATTCGGGAACTTTGTTAGAAAAATACAAAGTCAAATCCGAATTTTTGTTTATTAAAATCATTGTTCAAATTCAAGTATAACTTGTAGATGTTATATTTCTCTCATCCTATATTTGATTTGAGATCCGTAAAGTGAAGTGGCTTTGTGTGAATGTCGGCTATTTACTGTAAAATTCTAATGTTTTTTTGTCACTGTTTAGTTATTTTCCTCTGTCAGAAAGTCGGATCCATATTTTAAAACTCGGTATGATTTACTAAAACCCTAATTCAACTTGTGTTGATCATAGATCCTTAACCGTAGATCCGATTCATGATCTATAAAAAGAGAAGTTCGTTATTTATCTGTCTATTATTTATTACGGAAATATCAGAAAATTTTGATGAAGTCTGCTATTTTTCCTTGTATTTGCAATCAAAAGTTCCTGTTTGATCAATTTTATATTCGTTAAATTTAAGTCCATAATGCCAGAATGATATCTCCCCAACCGAAGATGATTTTTCCAATATTTTATATGGAGATTCTTTTTTTTTCTGTCTACTTTGTCTCTGTAAAATTTCAGGAATTTCTATGGTCAATTGACCCTTGATTTATGTCTAACACCATGACTGGTACATGCCTGTGGGTAAAAATAGCATATTTTAGGATTTTAATGCTATTTTTGAATTGGAATAATGTCAAAAATATCTCTTTTTCTGATTACAATCTAATTTTACAGTTATAAGAAGTTCATATGTAGATTTTTATCAATTTTGGATCTCATTTGATGCTTGAATGGGTTAAATTGCAAAACAGGGTGCCCATAGTATCTCGAAACACTGCCAAAATCATGTTTTTCATGATATTTTTGAAGTTTCGTATATAAGTTCATATTTTTAGGAGTTTTTCATGTTTATAATCATGTTAGGATACTTCATGATCGATTTTCTTGTTATTTGATTTTATTTAAATCTTAAACCCATAGTTTTTACCAAAATATTTTCTGAAAACCCTGATTTCAAGGCCATAGTCTTGCTATCAGAGGTATTTTGGTCATTTGACCTCATTTTCAAAATTCCTAACTTATATTTTCTTATATTCAATTATACCACATCACCTTATGTTTGATTTATTTCCATTTGAATTCCAAAACCTCATTTTTATAAAATATCTTTCTGAAAAACCCTGGTTTCAAGGTCATAGTCTTGCTATCAGGGGTATTTTGATCATTTTGACCCCAATTTCGAATTTTCAAATCTCATTTTAATATTTCTTCAGCTTTATTTCCTATTTCATTATGTTTATCTTAAGGAATCATGGGAAAAGACTTATATCTAGCAAAATCCAGTAATTTCTAGATATTACTGGATAAATCTAGAAAAGCCAACATATTTTCACTAACAAGTTTTCTAGTTTTGCAGGGATATTAAAGACTTTACTTTCCTTTATGTAAATTCAATTAGTGATGAAAATTAAATGTAAACTTTGGAATAAGAATTTCAATTTCTGCTTAGATTAGGATTTGTATTGCATATAGTTTCAACTTTGATATATAACTGTTATGCTTGTCATTCATGTGCATATTTTTACAAATTCACCATGGTATACACGAATGACACGTGCACAAGCTCTTAGAGAGTTGACAAACTCGGTGGAATTCATATTTATGGCCATAGTCAGAATACGAATGAGACCCAGATTTGTGATCTTTGTATTAGCCACATTCAGCCTACACTCTTAGGCTAACTTCAAAATGCACTGCATTTTTCAAAACTCAAAAGGATTTTCTCAATTCCTCAAAGAAATATCTTTCAAAGTCATATTCTTTCATTCAATTTGCATCATTTTCTTAATTCAAATTCCAATTTCAATTCAGAGAAATCAATTTTCTCAAAAAATTCTAAGTCTTACTCAGAAATTGATTTTCTCAAAACTCTGAGCTTTTAAATGGTATTTCAAATATTTCTCAAGTTCAAATCATGATTTTCCAAGTCTTAACATTTTCAATTTCCAAGTTCTAATTCAAAGAAATCAAGTTTTTTTCCCAAAGGTATTTGAAATTCTTCAGAAATCGATTTTCACAAAGCACATGCATTTCTTCAGAAATATTTTCTCACCATGATTCACGATTTTCAAAGTGTTATCTTTTCCAAGAATTCTCTAAGTATTTCAGTTATTCTAAGCAAACATCGTGTTTTTCAAACCTGCATTTTCTGAAAGCCATAGCACATGCCTGATTCTTTGTACATTTAAGAAATAGAACACGATATAAACAAGTTGAGTAAAGCTAAGCACACTTTTGATCCTTGGTTCAATTACCCCTGGTAAAGGCGCCAGGAATGGTTGAACCTCGTACCGACAGGCGAGTCTCATTCCTCGAAATTATCCCGCATTTTAAAAACGGAGGCGAGTTATTTTCAAAATCTTTTTCAAATGTCAGTTTGACTTGCAAAAGTAAAATTTTGCGATGAAAACAGGTTTGGCGACCGTGATGGGACCTGTCTTCGCCTGATCAATTGTGTGCTTGACTTAGTTCAAATTGTCAAAATTGTGTTCCATGGAATGACAACTTTTACTTTCTCTTATCATGTGAACCTAGGAGCCTAGACTTGAACCTAGCTGACATGAATTGCATGTAGACTAGGTATGGTTTGGTAGGACCATATTGAGGAGAATTATTTATGCTCACATAGACCTAGGTCTAATACAACACTCCTCAATCTAGGATTTGTGTGAAAACAATATTTGCTTCTTCAAAATTTTCAAAAATCTATCTCTCTAGGTCTTAGAGCCCTCTGTTTGCTTGCATGTGCTCATTTTTTAAAAAACCACCCCACCTATCTTTACCAGGTCTTCACGTTGCTGGGATTTCTTCCAGAACCATAGTTCGGGACAAAGCCTCACAATTGGGCCACCTATTTGGGTGAAAACCCCCCTACCACGTACCAAGGGCCATAGTCCAAAGTATATCGGCAGATGCTCAAGGATGTTGGAAAACATGAACCTAGAACCGGAGAAATTGATCTTATGCCACGTACATCGGGCCTCGACTCGAGTATATCGGCATAGCATGATTGGACACAACTGATCTGAGCCTAGAGTCAGGATTAGAGTCCTACAAGCCATTTCAAAATTGATGCATTTAGAGTCAGCTTCTTAGGGAATGTTATATGTGCAAAATGTGATATATTCATTTTCCATCTTATTTTGTCATATTTTTCCATTTTTTCCAAAATATTGGACGACTTTTCCAAAATACCTCATTTTCCAACTTATGAAGCATTTCTTCGTATTTTCTTCAAAACCCTTGATGATTTTCCAAATTCCCTTCTATTTTCTTCAAAACTCCAGATGATTTTCAATCCTTTCGTTCTTCTAGATCTCAAATTTCGAGCTTCATTTTTATCCTGCCTGCATCTTTTTCAAAATCCTTGTATTTTTCAGTCTGATGGCATTCGGTCAACTTGATTCAGTCTTTCCTAAGGGTCACATCTCCTACGAGGTGCGACAAGGTATTCCTGAACATCGAACTCTCAGCACCGAATCCTTCATTCTCTGGTGGTATTATTCATGGCTCAAGAACTTCTTTGGTATGTTTTCGGACCATTTGAGCGATTGTGGGTTAGAATTGGCATCCACTGTGGGAAAATAGACAGTCAACGACAATTTGATCCACGCACTGGCAGAACGGTGGAACTCGAGCACTAGTATCTTTTGGTTCCCATGAGGAGAAATGACTTTGTTGATGAATGAGTTTTCAGAAATCATGGGATTGCCCGAGCTAGCCGGTCATCCAGGAAATCCTTTAGAGCAGCAATTCTTAATTAATGTCAAGGGTCTGGATCCCCGAGACGCTTTAACCCACATGACAGGACGCATGTCTTGGCCATTGATCGAGAAAAATGGAAATGAATATGTGAATCTGCTCAAAATATACAGACACTATGGGACATTTGTGGAAGTCAGCTCCTTATCTCGAATAGCGTGAGAGAGAATCCAACATGCCATGGTCCTATGCACTGTGGGACTGGCTCTTCTTCCAGATGGATGAAATTACATGGATATCAAGATAGTTCAACTTCTGTGAAGGTTGGGAAGCTGACAGACCAGCCGCCTCTCTATAGCTATGGCTGCACTCGCTTTTCTATACCGAGAATTGACCCATTTCACACTCGGAGAATCGATTCTAGTCGAAGGGTTCACCTATGCCCTGCAGTCTTGGTTCCTCCGACACGTGCCAGCCCGAGCCAGCTCATTCAGATATAATGGTGAAAAGCTCCTTCCAGTGGCACGATACCGATTTTTGATTGACAACCTTTGAGAGGAAGAAGTTGTATAGGACTACTTTGATCGTCAGGAATCACCTCCTAGATATACTTATGCATACAACAAGCGATTCAGACTACTTGGCCCATTCTTCTGCACATACTACCATCCAGAACGATGTGTCAGGCAGTTCTCTCAGAGACAAAAGCGCATAAAAATTTGACTACTATCAGGAATCATGCCAGAGTTCGATCTCACATCAGATCAGTGGTCTGGAGCATACCATTCTGCTAGATATGGCTGGGATTCTTTTGTTACTCTTACTATTTTTCCTAGTCCTCGAGTGTCTTCTGATTATAAGGAGTGGTGGAAAATTGTCTATCCCCCTCCTCTTTGCCAAAATTATTATTAATACAATCATGTTTTTTCCTTCAACAAAATTCCTTTAAATTTTCATCCTATCATGGTTTGACAACCTTTCCTAGGTAACAAGACGCATTTTCAGTTGTTTATTTTGCAAAGAATAGCAGCGCAATTGTCGTGACTCCAGCGATGACTCAGTTTCTAGTGATGGGACATCATCCTTGTCTACCAAATTCTCACCAAATCTTTTTTCTCTATTCATTTCTATCCTGAATCATCATCATCAAATTCTAATCATCCATCCCTTTTTGCAGAGAGCATTGGTGTTCCCAAGTGGTCTAGATCAGACAAGAAGGTGTCACTGTATCAGTATATCAGTGATTTCTAGCATCAAGCAAGAGGAGATGAATTCTCCAAGAACTGTTAGAGGATAGAGTCAGACTGACAGAGATGACATCAATCTCGTTGCATATCAGATGTTCAAGAAAATGATGATTAAGATGGTGTCTGAGTAAGTTGAAGAAAGTCTCCGAAAGGCTCCCATCAAAGAAAAGATATTTGTCACCTTCTCTCGGAATATCACTAGCAAGAGCAACAACGCGGAAAGTTCTAGGTCCAATAGAAGCAGTAATGGAGGCAAAAAGGGAGATGCTCTCAAGCAAGACAACAAGCTTTTCCAATCAGGTTTTCACCTGAAATCCCAGAAAAAAGAAAAGATAAAGCGGGACGGCTGGGGTTATGATCGCCAGTTTACTCCTCTAGATCAGTCTCTCGAAAAGATCCTTCAATACATGCTGGTCAAGGAAATGGTTAAACTCTCAAAGATTGCTAATCCTTCTATCGCAAAAGGCAAATGGAAAGATCAATTTTGCAAATTCCACCGAACAACGAGGCATGATATTGAACATTGTTTTGTGTTCAAGAATATTGTCCAAGATTATATCGATATGAATTTCTTCGTTGAGGATGAAAAAGAATGCCAGTCAATTGTCTCGGCCAAGTCTCAACAGAAATCAAGCACTCAGCAAGAGGTACAACGTGACAATCAGAACCAAAACCGCAAGATGGCCTCATTGGATCAAATACTCTAGAGTTTCTTGGAATACATGATCACAAAAGATATGGCCAGACATCCGAAGGCGTACTTCACTCCTTCTGCCAACAATAGCAAGGGTAACCAGAAAAATCATGATGACCATTCAGAGGGATCCGAGGACCAAAAGGGAAAGGTCGCCAACAATGATAAGCCTCTTCAATCTAGTCCTCAGCATGAAAAGAAAGATCAGGGAAATCTAAAGCGCAAGGATTGGAGTACTGATCGAAAGTTCACCCCCCTGGACCAGACACTCGAGAGTATTTTGGAATACATGCTCGCAAGAGATATGATCCATTTACCTAAAGCAGCTGATCCCGCAACAATCATGGGCATATTCAAAGAAAAGTTCTGCAAATTTCATCGGGCAGTAGGGCATGGCACTGAGAATTGTTTCGTTATGAAGAATATCATTCAAGATTGCATCGACAAAAATCTTCTTGTTGAAGATACGAAAGACACCAGTAGGCTATCCTAATCAAACTTTTCTAAGAAACTGACAATGCCGAGGCTACGTCATTTTGTTTTTGTCATTTTGAAAGGACAATATAGTCCAATTTCTCTTATCAATCTGTTATTTCTCTCTTCAATGCGTCAATAAATTATCAATTTTCCTCATAACTTGGCACCATATTCTTGATATATTATTGCTTTTTCCTTTTCCTTGCAACATGTCTTCTTACATGGAGTGATATTCTTCAGAATGCCTCTCTAATCAATCAAGAAGCCAGTCACTTTGTCAATTATCTTCCTTTTATCTAAAATTTTCCTCCCCTATTACACTGGGGCATTTTTCTTGAAAATTTGTTTTTGCTTCAAAATATCCTGTATGAAAGCATGTACACCCATTTACATCAATTTGCATTCATTTGCATACATTTGCATTTGCATGCATTCATTCGCATTTATTTGCATCCATATGCATCAAATTCATTCCCCCTTCAGGTTAAGGGATAAACCTGAACTACCCATTCAGGATAAAGGGATAATCTTGAGACCCCGACAATCATTCGCGTCACAATTCCCAAATATTTTGAGAGCGCTGGTTTCTTTAAAAAATTCAAGTCTCAATTTAAAAACAAGGTACATTTTCGAAATCCAGTGCTCAAACTGGTACATTTTTGAAACTCAGTGCTCAAACTGGTACATTTTCAAAATCCAATGTCTATGTTGACATATTTTCAAAATTTGGTATTCATACTGGTTTTCTTTCAAAATTGAGCACTCGGGTTAGTGTCTCACTGGTCGGTCGTGTCGGTCAATCTCTTGGGTTCAGTCTTCGTGCTGATTATTCATTAAAATTCAAGTTCTATACCAATTTTGGCCCTCGGACCACCCAATTTCTAAATTCCAATTTCGATCTTCAGGTCAACAAATTTCCAGTTTCGACCCTCGGGCCAATCAATTTCCAATTCCCAATTTCTAAAATTTCTAATTTCCAATTCCAATTTCGACCTTCGGGTCAATCAATTTCTAATTTCCAATTTCTAACTTTCAATTTTCAATTTTCAATTTTCAATTTTCAATTTTCAATTTTCAATTTTCAATTTCCAATCTCCAATCTCCAATCTCCAATCTCCAATCTCCAATCTCCAATCTCCAATCTCCAATCTCCAATCTCCAATCTCCAATCTTCAATCTCCAATTTATAATTTCCAATTTCCAATTTCCAATTTCCAATTTCCAATTTCCAATTTCCAATTTCCAATTTCCAATTTCCAATTTCCAATTTCCAATTTCTAATTTTCAATTTCCAATTTCCAATTTCCAATTTCCAATTTCCAATTTCCAATTTCCAATTTCCAATTTCCAATTTCCAATTTCCAATTTCCAATTTCCAATTTACAATTTACAATTTACAATTTAAAAGTTCCAATTTCCAATTTCCAATTTCCAATTTCCAATTTTCAATCTTGACCTTTTGGTCACCTATTACCAATTTCAATCATTTTCTCTTGTGAGAGACCCTTTTTACAAGGAAAGTTCGAGGAAGCTCGTTCTTTTCACATGCTATCCTTTGTTCACTTAGCCCCTTTTTAGGGAGAGTTTGAAGAAACTCGTGTCTTTGTGAACCGTTTGCAAAATAATTTCTAATTTCACATAAGGAACCCTTATTCCAGTGAGAGCTTCAACAGAGGCTCGCTTTCCTTGTGACCCCCCAAATTTCATACTAGGTCATTTCATCATGAAGGACCCTCTTTTTAGGGAGAGTGTGATGGACTCGCTCCTTCATGACCAATTCACCAACCTCTCCATTACCGGCCCCTTTTCATAAGAGAAGCCTAATGTTAGGAAGTTTTGACGAAAGCTTAATTTCTCTTCGAAAGTTCATTTTGCAAACACCTCCTCTTCAGGGAAGAGAGGAGTAATTTCTATTTCCCATTTCTAAATCTTCTCCTTTGAGGAAAGGAGAAGAATTTTTTTGTCAGAGATGCGTTGAGTCGTGCTTTAAATGCTCGCTTTCACAAAGGATTTCAAGAACATTTTGCCAATTTGTCATTAAATAATTGTTGATTTCAAAATCTTTATTGCAAAAAAATTATTACCTAAGAATACCTTCAGTATTACTTCTGAAAGAATGAAGCTTTCACGAAGAAGGATTCAAAATTCAAAATCTTTCTATTGGCCAACCAAAAGGATGAAGAATAAATCCTCGATATGGCCAGCAAAGAAAATTCAATGTTGTCGCAAAGCCATAAGTGATTGATATTGATCGCAGTCAATGGCATATTTTTAAAGATCATTCTTGAAAGACAAGGCAGTCAAAATATCATGGGTAACACAGAAAAATCCATTCAATTTCCATATCTCCACAATCATTTAAGCTACAATTAAATATCTGCAAAAGGGATCTCTCAATTGTCATCAAGATAAAGACAAATTATGCGAGTAAAACCCCCGGGGCCAAAGAAGATTTGGATCATCTCCAAGATGAAGGAATTTGTGATGGATCCTTTCAGAGAAAGTTTAGATCACCGTCAAGATGAAGGCGACTGTGATGAGCCTCCCAACAAACCCTAAAAGATATTTAATTTCTGCTATCATCAAGAGATTTACAACCAAAGAGTCAATACCATCAAGATAATCCCTGAGGCAAAGAAGGATCATAACATCTTCAAGATGAAGGAGTTTGTGACGTACCCTTCCTCAAAAAAGAGAGAAAAGTCAGGACATCTCTAAAATGAAGGATGATGTAACCCCCCCCCCCAAAAAAAAAAAAAAAAACACGAGAGCTCCAATTCTGCAAAAAAAAAAAAAGAGTGCAAAAAGATCATCATGAGAAAAGAATCCCAGGATATCAAACTGCC
The DNA here is from genome assembly GCF_984573655.1 of Nuphar pumila. Taxonomy (NCBI): domain Eukaryota; kingdom Viridiplantae; phylum Streptophyta; class Magnoliopsida; order Nymphaeales; family Nymphaeaceae; genus Nuphar; species Nuphar pumila. The sequence goes on along the minus strand of NC_143259.1, from coordinate 75,937,238 downwards.
AAATTTGCCAAGAATATTCTTTAATTTCGTGAAGTTCTATTATCAATATTCTTTTCACCAATTGCTTTCACAATAAGAATTCTTTTTTTTTTCGCTCATATCAAGAAAATTGATAGCTTCCTTGAAAGAAAGTCAATTACAAGCAATTTGAATTCAAATATTGATTCTACGAAGTTAAGCCCAATCGTGGGTAATACTTCAGGTAGAAACGAGGGAATATTTTCATCAATATGCACCATTTTCAATTATAATCAACAATAATTTTCAACATTTTGGCAGTATCTTCTACTTATCCTGACGTGAAGCAAGAGCTTGAGGTTCATCTTTGACACATCCTGGCACCATTTGTTATCCTTTTTAGGACTTGATAACGAGAGTTTTTAAGATTCCTTTCCCTCTTTGGTATAATCTGAGCGTCTGGGCTCCCAGATTCGCACACTTCCCTGTGTCCCCACTGTCCCACCATAGACAGTCCAATTTCGGCTTGAGGTTAAGCCACCAATTATTCTCTGGTAAAAGATCATCAAATTCAAAAGTTATTTAGTCTCAGCAATGAGGCATCCAAAATCAACCCCTTTTCAAGCTTTAGGGATCCCAATTTCCATCCTTTTGTAAAACCTCTATCGGATTTATCGTGCGGAAGTACGAAGGTCCCATCATGGTTTCTTCAGTCGAGGATTCTATTCTTTCCATTTCCCGATCAGGTTAAGGGTCAAACCTGAGCCTCGTTTCTATATGAGGTATTTCCCGTCCCATCCAGGTTAAGGGCTAAGCCTGAGCCTCACTTCTATGAAAGGAATTTCTCTTCTTCATTCTCCATTTCATATCTATCACTTTTTATCAGAGCTAATTCTTTCATACCCAGTCAGATTCTTCTAACTGGGGCATTTTTATAGTCCAAATTTGGTGTGTTTTTCTTTGCCACTAAGCTCGGCTTCCAACCGACTTAGTAGAAAAGAGGGGCATCTGTAAACACCCCAAATTTTTACCCTCATCCAGTGTTTACATTTCATGTGTCACTGTAGGTCACTGCATGCATTTGGCATATCATTTCATTGCATTACATAGCATTACATGTCATTTTATCTCATTATCGCGATCCAGAATTCCCATTTTCAAAATATTAAATCCAAATTCGAGTTTTTAAAACTTTTCTTTCAAAATCAATTTCAAAACCTGGGTTTTGAATCAACATTTTGCCATTTGCCAACCCCCAGGATCTTATATTTTGAAATGTTTTCCTCAGAAAACAATCTGATTCATTTTAAACTCAATTTCAATTAATTCCAATTCTTAAATGAGACCCATTTAGGTGGTGTCGCTTCTGGATTCCTTTATTTATCAAAAATCTTAAAAATTTCAAAGTTCTAGTTGGATCAGGACTCTGTATTTTCATCTTTTTGAATCTTTTTAAAACCCCATTCTGATTTTAAACCAGTTGTGGTCATATCCTTGCCCATTCTCGTCATTTTTGGCCAAAATTTTAGAATCCCGGTCCAATCTAGACTCGTTTTCCAGAATCCCAGTTGGATCAGGACTCTGACTCTGATTTCAATTTTGAGAGAATCTTTCAAAAATCCTTCTGTTTATCTCTTTAGGAATTAAAATTGTTATACCTTTATCATAGAATTTCAAAATTCTGGGATTTTATCCCAGAGTCCTGATCAAATCCGGACTCTATCCAAAGTTTGTTTTCTCACTTCATTTTCACTGGGTTTCAAAAGCTGTGTTTAAATCTCATCATTTACTTATTAGAAAACCAAAAATTTTCAGAGTTCTTGTCGAATTAGGACTCTTCTTCAGAGTCCTAGTCAGATAAGGACTCTGAACTGAACTTCAATTCTATCTTGTTTTCACTTTTTTTTCAAAATCCTCTCATTCATTTTATCAGAAAATCCAAAATTCTGAGAGTCCTACTTCAATTAGGACTCTGTGCCAAGAGTCTCAGTTAGATTAGAACTCCGTTCTGATTTCAATACTTGTCATTATTTTCACTGTTTTCACAAGTTCTTTCATTTGTTTTTTTCAGAAAATAATAATAAAAAAATCTAAAGTTTTAGTTCGATCAGGACTCTGTCCTAGTGTCCTAATCCAGTCAGGAGTCTGTTTTTACTTCCATTTTCATTCCTTTTTATTTGTTTTTCAAAAATTAGGTCATTTTGCATAGTCTAATTAATTTAGGACTCTATTTCGAAGTTTCTGTTGAGTTAGGACGCTAACCCTGACTCTATTTTTCGACTTGTTTTTACCAGTTTGATGAAATCTTTCAAAAACCTTTTTTATCTGGCTTTCAAAATCCTAAAATCTCAGTCCTAAAATTTCAAAACTCTAGTTCAGAGTTCCAGTTCGATTGGGACCCTATTTTCAAGCCTTTGAATTTTATTTATTGATTTTAACTCCTTTTCAAAGCTAATTTCAGTATTTATTTTAAAATTTCAAAACTTTGATGTGGGGCCCACCTAGTTGACGCCTTATCTGGAGGAGTTTTGACTTAGTCAGAACTCTGTATCATTTCAAAACTTTCAATATCAAGGCTACTTTTGAATATCTTTTGAAAAACCTCTTATTTTCAAGTTTTAAAACCATTTCTGAAAAATCAAACAGGGCCCACTCGAGGTGGCGCCACATTTACAAAAGTCAGGGTTAGATTAGGGTTAGTCAGTATTCTAGTTAAGTTAGGAGCTTAGTAGGTTTCAAATTGATTTTAAAATGCATTTTTACTTTGGTTTTAACTAGTGATTTTTAAAGTTTTAAAATCAGGATTTTAAAATCCAATGTGGGCCCACTCTTGGTGGCGCCATATTTGGGAGAGTTTAGGGTTAGTTTAGGTTTAGTTTAGGGTTAGTTTACGGCTAGTCAATGTCCTACTTATGTTAGAGGTCTAGGTGAGTCCAAAGTTGTTTTTAAAACATCCATTTTTACTCTTTATTTTTAACTTTGATTTTAAAGCTTTAAAAATTAGGGTTTTCAAAAAAACCCAAATGAGGCCCACACTAGGTGGCACCACATTAGGGGGATTTTCGGGTTTTGATTAGGGATTAACTAGGGTCTAATTAGGCTAAATACTCTCTAAAAAAAACGCCCCCTATTAGTGATTTTGGATATGTTTTAAAAATGGCAAATCTAGAATTAAGTAAAAACACTAATTAAGACCTAATTTTTTGTATTTAAAGAGGCTAGATGGGAGGTCGAACCCTAAGGTTTTTTCAGCAGTTCTTGGACCTTCTCTTTCCTTCCAGATGCTCCCTCCATTGCTGCACCATCAAAGGTAGAATTCCTTAGTGATTTTTGATAGTTTTTATTGTTTTTTTGGTGTTTTTCAATAGATTTTTCCATTGGTGCTCCCTCTTTCATGGTTTTAACCATGAATTCTCTTCCAAGAATCATAAAATCGACCCAAGAAAGTGATCTAACTGAATTTGGGGATGATTTCCAGGATTCTAATCTGTTAGAATCAATGAGAGGTATGTTTTCTACGTTCTTAACAAATGAAATATGTGATTTACCCGTTAAATGGGTTAAATCCATGATTTCAAAGGTAAAATTAATTCCAGCCATAAATTCCCTGTTTTCTTTTTATTTTTTTTAGCATATTAATGTTTATTGCATATGTTTCAATATTAAAATAGATTTCATTTTGCTGTTTAGGTATTTTTTATTGTTTTTCATGGTTAAATCATGTTTTTTTTAAGGCTTTCTTAGATTTTCATGTGTTTGATTCTAGATTTATAGAAATCATGTTGTTTCGTATTTAAATATGTGTTTAAAATTTCTTATTTTTTTATATGTAGTTGATAGATGTTTCAATGAGTCCTTGTAAAAAAACTAGAGGTTTTGGGAATCGGGAACCCTGTTAGAAAAATACAAATTCGAATCGGGATTTTTGTGATTAAAATCATTGTTCAAATTCAAATATAACTTGTAGATGTAATATTTCTCTCATCCAATATCCGATTTGAGATCCGTAAAATGCAGTGGCTTTGTGTCAATGTCGGCTATTTACTGTAAAATTATCATAATTTTTTGTCACTATTTTATTATTTTGCTCTGTCAGAAATTCAGATCCATGTTTTAAAACTCGTTATGATTTACTAAAACCCTAATTCAAATTGTGTTGATCATAGATCCTTAACTGTAGATCCGATTCATGATCTTTAAAAAATAAAGTTCATTATTTATCTGTCTATTATTTACTACTAAAATATCACAAACTTTTTATAAAGTCTGCTATTTTTGCTTGTATTTGCAATTGGAAGTACCTGTTTGATCAATTTTATATTCATTAAACTTAAGTCCAGATTTCTGGAATGATATCTCCCCAACCAAAGATTCTTTTTCCGATCTGTAAAATAGAGATTCTTTTTTTTTTGTCTATTTTGTCTCTGTAAAATTTCAAGAATTTCCATAGTGAATTGACCCTTGATTCGGGTCTGACACCATGACTGGTACAGGTTCGTAGGTAAAAATAGCATATTTTAAGGTTTTAATGCAATTTTCGAATTGGAATAATATCTAAAATATATTTTTATGATTCCAATCTAATTTTAGGGTTATAAGAAGTTCATTTGTCGATTTTTATCAATTTTGGATCTCATTTGATGCTTGAATGGGTTAAATTGCAAAACAGGGTGCCCATAGGATCCCGAAACACTGCCAAAATCATGTTTTTCATGATATTTTTGAATTTTCGTGTATAAGTTCATGTTTTTAGGATTTTTCATGTTTAGAATCATGTTAGGACACTTCATGGTTGATTTTATTGTTATTTTATTTTATTTAAATCCTAAACCCAAAGTTTTTACTAAAATATTTTCTGAAAACCCTGGCCATAGTCTTGCTATCGAGGGCATTTTGGTCATTTGACCTCATTTTCAAAATTCTTAACTTGTACTTTCTTATTTTAAATCATACCACATCACCTTATGTTCGATTTATTTCCATTTGAATTCCAAAACCTCATTTTTACAAAATATCTTTCTGAAAAACCCTGGTTTCAAGGCCATAGTCTTGCTATCAGGGGTATTTTGATCATTTTGACCCCAATTTCGAATTTCCAAATCTCATTTTAATATTTCTTCAGCTTTATTTCCTATTTCATTATGTTTATCTTAAGGAATCATGGGAAAAGACTTATATCTAGCAAAATCCAGTAATTTCTAGATATTACTAGATAAATCTAGAAAAGCCAACATATTTTCACTAACAAGTTTTCTAGTTTTGCAAAGATATTAAAGACTTTACTTTCTTTTAATTTTATTTATTTAAATTCACTTAGTGATGTAAATTAAATGTAAACTTTGGAATAAGAATTTCAATTTCTGCTTAGATTGGGATTTGCATTGTATATAGTTTCAACTTTGATATATAACTGTTATGCTTGTCATTCATGTGCATATTTTTACAAATCCACCATGGTCTACACAAATGGCACGTTCACAAGCTCTTATGGAGTTGACAAACTCGGTGGAATTCGTATTTATGGCCATAATCAGAATACGAATGAGACCCAGATTTGTGATCGTTGTATTAGCCACATTCAGCCTACACTCTTAGGATAACTTCAAAATGCACTGCACTTTTCAAAACTCAAAAGGATTTTCTCAATTCCTTAAAGAAATATCTTTCAAATCCATATCCATTCATTCAATTTGCATCATTTTCTTAATTCAAATTCGAATTTCAATTCAGAGAAATCAATTTTCTCAAATTTTTTTAAGTCTTACTCAGAAATTGATTTTCTCAAAACTCTGAGTTTTTAAATGGTATTTCAAATATTTCTCAAGTTCAAATCATGATTTTCCATATCTTAACATTTTCAATATCCAAGTTCTAATTCAGGGAAATCAAGTTTTTTTCCCAAAGTTATTTGAAATTCTTCAGAAATTGATTTTCACAAAGCACTTGCATTTCTTCACAAATATTTTCTCACCATGATTCACGATTTTCAAAGTGTTATCTTTTCCAAGAATTATCTAAGTATTTCAGTTATTCTAAGCAAACTTCATGTTTTCAAATCTGCATTTTCTGAAAGCCATAGCACATGCCTGATTCTTTGCGCATTTAGGAAATAGAACACGATTTAGACAAGTTGAGTAAAGTAAGCACACTTTTGATCCTTGGTTCAATTACCTCTGGTAAATGCGTCAGGAACGGTTGAACCTCGTACCGACAGGCAAGTCCCATTCCTCGGAATTATCCCACATTTTAAAAACGGAGGTGAGTTATTTTCAAAATCTTTTTCAAAGGTCAGTTTGACTTGTAAAAGTAAAATTTTGTGATGAAAACATCTGGGACTTCCGGAGATCAAATGGGTTGACACCTAAGCTTCGGTTACTCAGAAGCCCAATTTTTGTTTCAAATTCTCAATATTTTTCTATTTTGGCTTAAATATTCATCTTCAACTACAAATTTTCAAAATCTTGTTTGTGTCAGGGGTCTGGGATTTCAAATCCCTTATTCAAATTTCATTACATATCATTGCATGTCAGTGCATATCATTGCATATCAGTGCATAACATTTCATATCATCCCACTGCACAACATGTCATCTCGAGGTCCAAAACTCCAGTTTTGAAATTTTCAATCCATATTTGAATTTTAAAAGCTTTTCCAAAGTCAATTCCAAACACTGAGTTTTTAAAATTGACATTTTTACCCTTTGTTAACCCCCAAAACCTTGAATTTCAAAATATTTTTCGTACAAAACAATCTGGATTTCTTTCAAACTCGATTTTTAAAATTTTAAGCTAGACTCACTCTGCAAAGGGGGATGAAACTTCAATTTTTGAATTTTATTCCGAAAAGACAAAAATCTTTTATTTAGTTCAAAATTCTCTTTTTGAAAATTTTATAAAATCGTTTTGACCCCTTTGGTTTTTCAAATAGTTTTTAAATCATTCTTTTGAAAATAAGTGAGGCCCATGCCAAGGTGGCACCACACATTTTTATTTTATTATTTTAATCCTTTCAAAATAATGTGTGGGCCCTTACCAAGGTGGCGCCACACTCAAAGTTTTAAAAAAAATAAAAAGTCTTTTCTTTTTTTTTCTTTTTTTTTCTTTTTTTTTATTTACTTTTTTATTTTTTATTTATTTTAGCCTAGAGAAGGGAGTGGACCCCACTAGGGAGGTTGACCCTCTCTCTCTCGCCTTCCTTTCCTTTCTTTTTCCCCTCTCTTTCTTTCCTTTCTTCTCTTTTCCCTCTCTTTCTTTCTTTCCTCTCTTCTTCTTTCCCTTCCTTTCTTTCCTTCTTTTCTTTCCCTCCTTTCCTTCTCCCTTCTTTCCCTTTTCTTCCTTTCCTTCTTTCTAAATCCCCAAGAGGAAGCCCACGGCTGGACTCCATCTCACTCACTTTTCTAAATCCCTCTCCTCTTTCCTTTCTAACTCTCTCCCTCTTTGACACACTCTCTATCCATCTCTCCCTCTTGCCCTCTCAACTCTAGCAGTCGATCCCCTCTCTTCTCTCCAACTCTCTCCTTCCTCTCTCTCCCTCCTACCCTCTCAACTGTAGCAGCCCTCCATTGGTAGTAGCCTCACCATCTTCAGCCCTCCTTGGTGGCAGGTCTCTCCAGCTGGTGCAGCCATCTCTACTCTTCCCAGCCGATTTCAACAAGGTGCAAGCCTCCTCCAAGTAGCCGATCTCTCCAGACATCTCCAACCACTTCAAGGTAGCAGTCTCCATCCTTCAACCGATCCCAGCAGGTTTCCTCTCCTCTCCTTGGTGGCAGCCATAGTAGCAAGGTGCCAAGCCCCACTCCAGCCTCATCTTCTCCAGCCCTCCATTAGTAGCAGCCACTTCCAACAGGCCCCATTAATGCAGCAAGCTTCCAGTCTCCTTCACTATAGCAGCTGACTCCTTCATCGTGGCAGCTGCAACCCTCCTTCAACTGATACCAGCAAACCCAAGCAACCTCTTCAGCCCTCCCCATTACAACAACCTCTTCAGCCCTCTCCATTGACGCAGCTGCTTCAAGCCATTACAGCAAGATCCCAAGGTAATAAATCTATTCTTTGTTTTATATTTTATATTGGTTTTATCATTTCTTGTTAAGCAAATCTGATTATCGCCCATTGAAGTGATGAATCTGACATAAAGTTTGTTTAAAATTTAGATTTAAGATGACATGTACTATTTTTGAGTTTAAATCGTAGAAGATAGGGGATATTTTTATTTTATATGTGTAGGGTGTATGAATAAGGTGATTAATCCATTCGATGGATTAAATCCCTCATTTCAATGGACAATATTGAATATAGATCATATCTCCCTGATCATTTTGATTTTATTATTAGTTTTAGGTAGATTTTATGTTTTAAAGCATTGCATCTAGTCTTATTTCATCATTTTATATTTATTTCATTTATCTCATTTAGTCTTATTAAAATCTTATTGATAGTTATCGATTTTGATTCTATACGTGTAGGAGCATCATTATTTCATGTATGAATTCCTATTAATAAATATTGATATTTTTATACAGCATGCCTTTATTCGTTATTGATTTCCTGCAAAAAATCTGGATCCTTTTGGGTTCTGTAACCCCATTAAAAAAATAGAATACCGAACCTGGTTTTCGATACTGTGAAAACACTATATATATCAGATGCTGAAATGTTAATTCAAGATCTCCCTCATGGGAGATCCGATTAATGATCCAAAAAATACAGTGTGTTCATAAAAAAATCTAGAATTTTACTAAATTTTATTAGATTTTTCTGATAAATATTGCTATTTTTCAAAAATTGGATTATACAGACTACTACATATAGCCTGTTATAGGTCACCGGAGCTTTAGATCGACTTAGGTCGATCATAGCTCCCGGCCTGTAAGTAGGATATAAGGTCTGTCAAAAAAGAAATTTGTCCTCTCTATGTCTGCAATTTCCTCTTAAATTTTTATGAATTTTGGCTGTTGTCTACTATTTTTCACATAATTTTAGATAAGGATTCATCGGAATCTGATCTATGTTGCCGGAGTTGTAATTCTCTGACCATAGGTTGAATCACAAATCTGTAAAAATAAAAGTTGATCATCTATCTGTCTACTGTCACCCTGTAAAATTTGGTGAATTTCTATGGTAAGTTAGTACCTAAAAACTAGCTGACATTAGGATAGGTATAGAAGTGTAGGCAAAAAATCATGCATTTTTAGGACTTTATTAGTTTCCATATTAAAATAATGCCATAAAAAATATTTTATTATTCTATTTGGTTTCTAGGGTTAATATAGTTGTCTATGCCAAATTTCGCAGAGTTTTGAATTTAATTGCTAAGTGATTTAATCGAATTATCAAAGTGATTTACCCGCAAAGCCCCGATTCGCGCAAAATACAAGCAAAATTTGATATTTTGGTGATATTTTTGCATTTATAGGGTTTTATCATGCATATAACCATATCATAGCATCTTATTTTTAGTCTTATTCTCATTGGCATTCATTTGAATTTCAAAATTCTCATTTTTACAAAAAAACTTTCTAAAAACCCTGATTTCAAGGCCATAGTCTTGTTATCAAGGGCATTTTGGTTATTTTCATCATAATTTCAAATTTCCAACTCTTTATTTTCATATTTTCATACATTAGCATCATTTATTTCTCATATTTATATCAGGGAGGTATGAATTGGGTTTATATTTGGATAAACTCTGATAATTTCTTGATATTATCGGATAAATCCAGAAAAACCTACATATCTGCGCTAACCCATTTTCTAGTTTTGCAGGGATATTCAAGTGGAGGACCTTATTTATTTGTTTTTCTTATTTTATATAATATCGGATATAACATTGGAATAAGATTTTGCATTTTTTGCATAGAATACGGTGCATTGCATGTAGTTTGCTTTTGTAAACTCTGATATGTGATGAATGATGATTCATGCATTTTTGAAATTCACTATGGTCAACATGAATGACACATGCACGAGCTTTTAGGGAGTTGACAAACTCGATAGAGTTCATATTTATGGCCATAGTCAGAATACGAACGAGACCCAGATTTGTCATCTTCGTATAAGCCACATTCAACCTACACTCTTAGGCTAACTTCAAAATCACTGCATTTCTCAAATAATTTTCTCAAACCACCTTTGAAAATATCTTTCAAACCTATATTCATTCATTCATTTCATTTAGTTTGCATCATAAAAATATTTCATAAGGCTATATGCCTACTTCTTTTAACATATTTCTCAATTACATCAATTTTCTCAAAATCATGTGAAATTTTTCTTGAAAATCAAATTCTCATAAAGTTTTTATCCTTTTCCTCTCATAAAGTGAATTTCTTCGTCTTCCAAGAGATATTTTCCAATATAATTCATGATTTTCAATGAATTCCTTTTCCAAGTATTTTCTAAAATATCAGAAGCAAACATCACCTTTTCAAAATGTGCATTTTTCAAAAACTTTATAGCACATACTTGATTCTCTGTGCATTTAGGAAATACAACATAATTTAGATATTTGAGCCTAGCTAAGCACACGTTGATCCTTGGCTCAATTATCCCTGGTAAAGGCGTCAAGAATGGTTGAACCTCGTACCGACAAGCGAGTCCCATTCTATGGAATTCTCTCATAAATTTTAAAAATGGAGGCGAGTAATTTTCAAAAACCATTTTCAAAACTTTGGTTAAGTTTGACTCGCAGAATCGTTTCTCTTTCTTGTAGAGGGAGGGAACAATTTTGTGATGATAACAAGGTTACACACACATAATGATTTAGGTATGAGTTTTAGTGACTCTTTCAAAGCACCTCAAACCCTTATTGTGAAGGGCCACACGGGTGGATCTAAAGCTAGTAACATATGGTTGTTGTAGTAGTATATGCAAAAGTCTTGTAGAATCGTGTCCCAGCTATTTCATAAGCAAATGTCTTATGCAAGTGCGACTCTGCTATGGACTCAACCTTATAATAAAATTTATGATAGTAACGTTGTAGTAGATGTAAATCCACTATGAACCTCAAGATGCTATACTTGTGAAACATGTGTACAATTGAATTTTTCTACTATGCACATACATTAATATTCTCTTAAGAATGTTAAGTATTGAGGAATATGACAAATGAATGAGATAGCACTAACGTAATTCTAGTGCATATTGGTTATGTATGTGGCCTATTGTTAAATACATATGTTTAATATAACTGCTCAATTAAGGAAAACTATAGTGGCATGGTGGTACGATATTGCATCCGTGTATACAAAACTCATGTAGTACCTTGTGAGCACTTATGATACGCATTGATCTGCCATGAGTAGGTGAAAGTTTAACACAGACCTTACAACTTTGCAGAATGCTGATAGTGCCATACAAGCACTTCTGAAATGTTAAAGTTGGGGTATGCCACATGGTAGCATAACCAGTGGGGTACGATATGTATACCCTAGCACAAAAAAAAAGCTAAATTAATACATGATCACATAAATGAAAATTCTAGATTCTGGGTATACCTGAAATACAATATATGTTACTAGTTTTTCTTGGGATTCTGGGTATACCTGAAAGATGGTATGTGTTACTGGTTTTCCCAAGGCTCTCGGTACACTTGAAAGATGGTGTATGTTACTGGACCCAAACAAACAGGAATGAAAAATATGCATATATAAAATAAATAAGGGATTCTGGGTATACCTGACAGATGGTATATATTACTAGTTTTCCGGGATACTGGGTATACTTGAAAATGATATATGTCACTGGTTTCCCAGGGCTCTAGGTACACCTAAAAGACGGTATATGTTACTGGACCCAAGGTCTACCTTGAGGAGGTTAAATGGTACAAACTCCATGGGACATTCTAGTTTTTGTGAGAGCGAGGCATCTCACCCGGTCCCCAGTCCTCGAAGTTAGGGGGTCAGGACTACCAATCCATCCTAGGTGGTAGATCTAAGTCTTTTGCAGAAGTTACAGGGTGCATCCTAATTCTAGTTCTAGCCATTGAGGAGTACTCTCTCGATCGTGAATTGTCCCCTTTGGACCTCCGTACGGCTAGTCATACAGGTATTAATTGAAAAAGCATAACAAACCCCCGTGTGGTATCAGTCTGCTACGATGTCAAATGACTATGCATACCCGCAGGGTAATTAATAAGAGGAAACATAAAGTTAGTGTATTTCTGAAAGTCTTCAAGTATTTGCATAATGCTTGATGTTACAATTGTTAGAATATGCTTGTGATTCATGTGGTGATTAGCTCAGATCTATTTTCCTTTACATGAAAAATGTGTCAGCTTAGAAGTGAGCCATCAATATGATGTGTTCTACATTGATGTCTATACTTTATGCCATATATCATGAAATGCTTTAATTAAGTGAATTGTACATCCACACTTGTTTAAAAGTTTGTTACAACTTATCTAAATGTGTAGCACATATACTTGTACACATGACACTAAGCACACTCATATAGATAGTATGTCTCTTACTCATACGAGGTAGTTTGACCCTTTCTGAATTAATATTTTCAAAACATAGAGAAAGGCGAGCAATTGCAGTCGCCGTTGCGAACAGTGCCATGTGACCATATCTTCTGTGGACGTCCTGAGGAACTCTGACTTGTAATATTTCAATGTAAGAGTTACTGCTATTGCTTCTGTGCTATTATTTGTAACCCGCCCAAATAAATTGACTAAGGATTTAATAAAAACATTTCCATTGTGGTTTAGAAAAAAAAAATCTTAACTTTTTAAGATAATTATTTAAGGTGTTACATAAAGGAAAGAAAATTCGAGTCAGAACTTGAATCTCGAAGAAAAATTAAACCAATTCTGACTTAAAGGAAAGAAAATTTGAGTCAGAACTCGAATTCTAAAAGAAAATTGGACCAATTGAAGGAAAGAAAATTCAGGTCGGAACTCGAATCCCGAAGAAAAAACTAAACCAATTAGGATTTAAAGGAAAGAAAATTCGAGTCAGAACTCGAATCTCGAAGGAAAAACTAAATCAGTTAGGATTTGAAGGAAAAAAAAATTGAGTCGAAACTCAAATCTTTAAAGAAAAACTAGACGAATTAGATTTGGAAGAAAATTTGAGTCGAAACTTAGATTTTCTAGACCAATTCTTAAATTTGAAAGAAAAAAATTCAAGTCAGAACTCGAATCTTTAAAGAAAAACTAGACGAATTGGATTTGAAAGAAAATTTGAGTCGAAACTCGAATCTTCTAGACCAACTTCTGAATTTGAAAATTGTCTTGAAAGCTGAATTTTGAAAGCTCGATTAGTGCGAAGTTTGACCAGTGCAAAATTGGATTTAGAGAATAGTCTCAACCCGAAGGTTGATTTTGGCATAACCAGCAAAAAAAATGGTTTTGATAAAAGACTCGACCCGAAGGTCGAATTTGAAAAAGACCGGCATTTTGAAAACTGTTTGACGACTGTGATGTGAGATTTTCAATCTTCACCCTTACGGTGACCTGGACAACTGTCGGGGTCTCAGGACTATCCCTTATCCTGAATGGGTATAAATTTGAATAAAATGAATACTAATGGATGCAAATAAATGCAAATAAATGTAGATGAATGCATACAAATGCAAATGAATGCAAATATATGGTGAAAGATTTTGTTTGATCCTGTCTGTATACAGGATGTTTTGAAGTAGAGACAAATTTTCAAAAAAAAAAAATGCCCCAGTGTATCTAGGGAGTAAGATGTTGGACAAAAAGATAAATAATTGACGAATGTTCTCTGAAGATAACAAGGGAAAAATTGACGATGCGCTTCTTGATTGATTCGGGATGCACTCTAAAAGAGGTCACTCCTTGCAAGAAGACTTATTGCAAAGAAGGAGAAAGAACGACAATATATAAAGAAGATGGTGCCCAGCTATGAAGAAAATTGATAATTTTATTGATGCATTGAAGGAAGAGTGACAAATCAAGAAAAGAAAAGTGGGATTACATCATTCCTTCAAAATGACAAAAGCAAGATGAGAAACAGGAAAGCATTGACATTGTCAGTTTCTTGAATGATTGAGAAAAAACTCAGTCAGGACGGCTGACTGGTGTCGTCTTTAACTTCAATAAGGAGATTCTTATTGATGCAGTCTTGAACGATGTTCTTAAAGACAAAATAGTGGTCAGTGTCATGTCCTACTGCCTGATGGAATTTACAAAACTGATTCATGAATCTTCCCATGATCATGGGAGGGTTCGTGGCTCTTGGGAGCCTTACTAATTCCTTGGTCAGCATATACTCAAGGACTTCATCGAGTGATTGCTGTAGAGGAGTAAACTTACGATCGTTACCCCAACCATCACGCTTTATCTTTTCTTTCTGTTGAAAGTTGGACTGAACAGGTTTGTCGTTCTTCCTGGAAGACTTCTCCTTCTGACCTGCATGGTTGTCCTTGCTACCTTTGCTATCATTGTTATCAAAGGTGGCAGAGAGGGTGAAGTTTATCTTCTTCTTTGAATCTTGATTGTTCTTGACGAGGGTGATACCTTCATAGACTCCATTCTCCATCCCCATCTCAAGCCACTCAGCTCATTCAATAAGTTCAATAAAAGACTTGGAAGGTGAGATGGAAATAAGGCTTCTCAGAGGTTGTGATAAGTTGTTCAGGATAATTTGGAGCGCGTGCTCCTTTGGGATGGGATTTTTTATTTTATTTCAAGTACCCTTCCATCTGCGGATGAAGTTTTTGGCTTTTTCATTATCTCTTAGCTTCATATTGCAGAGATAATTGAGCGTTGACAATGCTTCAGTATTGAAAAGGAATCATTCGATGAATAAGTTGACCACCTTATCGAACTCTCGTAGCTCGATCGAATTGATATGCTCGGAGTACCACTTAGCTGCAGTGCCTTCTAAGCTGCATAGAAAACATCTGAATAAAGCCCTATTGTCTCTCTTGAACCGATTGCATTCTGCGAAGAACATGGCCAAATGAGCCTTTGGATCGCCAGTCCCATCGAATTTGACAAATTTATCGAGGAGATCTTCCAAACTGTTGTCCCCTTCAAGGCCATCACAAAAATCTTCACTGGTGTAGACCTTCTTGCTTTTATCGTAGGTCTGTAAGTCCTTGACCATCTTGGTCACTTCCTTCAGCTAAAGCTGAATCGAATCATCGACTGCTGTTTATTGATTGGTCTGTTTGGTAGACTCAAGCTTTGCCTCTTGCCCTTCATCCGAGGATTCTTCCACAGAATCTGCCACTTCAGACTCGATGTCCTGCTGAACCATCTTTTGGGCAATTTTGATGTGTTTCTTAATGGTTTTGCAGACTCGATGTCCTGTTGAACCTTTTTTTGGGCAATTTTGATGTGTTTCTTAATGGTTGTCCCCTTCAAGGACATCACAAAAATCTTCACTGGTGTAGACCTTCTTGCTTTTATCGTAGGTCTGTAAGTCCTTGACCATCTTGGTCACTTCCTTCAGCTGAAACTGAATCAAATCATCGACTGCTGACTATTGATTGGTCTGTTTGGTAGACTCAAGCTTTGCCTCTTGCCCTTCATCCAAGGATTCTTCCACAGAATCTGCCATTTCAGACTCGATGTCCTGCTGAACCTTCTTTTGGGCAATTTTGATGTGTTTCTTAATGGTTTTGCCCTTACTTTTCTTCCTGGATGGCACCTTTTTCGAGCTAGCTTCAACTTGCTCCTATTGCATCTTGACCATCATCTTCTGGAATAAAGTATACATGGCGGGATTGATGTCATCGTCACCTTGCTGACCCTGTCCTGTGGATGAACTTGGGGAACTCAACCTTTCTTGCTCGCTGCTAATACTATTGACATGCTAATATGATGTAGTTTTCTTGCTTGGTCTTGTCTGAGCCATTCAACAATGTCGATACTCTTTGTAGGACAAAGGGGATGGTCAGCATGAGAAATTTTTTTTAGGGCAACAATTTGAACAAAAAGGATAAGAGGAAAATCTGACGAAATCAGATTGATAATTTTGAAAGGATATCCCATTACCAAGGATTGGGTGATCGCTAGAATTGCGACAATTGTGTTGTTACTCTGACGAAGGAAGTACACAACTAAGGTAGTCCCAAATAGGATGGTGGGAGGATAATTTACCACTACCATGATCAGGGGATTCACTGGAAAATAAGGTTAAGAGATTTTGAAAACGAATAACAAGATTGAAATCCATAAAAAAAACACATGATTTTTCTTGAGGAAAATAGCAGGCAGGATTAAAATAAAGCTATAAATTCGGGATCTAGAAGAAAGGAAGGATGAAAAATCACCCAGAATTTTGAAGAATAGAGGATTTGAAAAGTCATCCAGGGTTTTATAGAATCCTTGTAAAATTAAAAGAGAATGCAAGAAATAAATGGAAAATAAGGGATTTTGAAAATTGTCCAATATTTTCAGAAAAATGTAAGGAAACAAAAGGAATAAAGGGAAACAACTAAAAATGCATTTAATCATATCCTACATAGTCAAGTATGTGCATACAACAATCTCTAAAAAAACTGACTCTAACTGCACAAGTTTTGAAATAGCTGTAGGACCCTAACCCTAACTCTAAACCTCAGATCATATGTGTCCAATCATGCTATACCAATATACTCGAGCCAAGGCTCAATGTACGTGCCATAAAAGAATTTTTCTAGTTCTAGGCTCATGTTTTCCAACATCCTTGAGCGTCTGCTGATATACTTTGGACTATAGCCATCAGTACGTGGCAGGGAGATCAACCCAAAGAGGTGGCCCAGTTGTGAGGCTTTATCCCGAACTATGGTTCTAGAAGAAAGCCCAACAATGTGGTGGCCAGGTAAAAGTAGGTGGGGTTGTTTTTGAAATATGATCAACATGTAAGAAAACAGAAGGCTCTAATGACCTAAAGAAGTAGAATTTTCGAAAAAAATTATAAGAAGCAAACATTGTTTTCAATCAGATCCTAGATTGAGGAGGATTGTATTAGACCTAAGTCTATATGAGCATGAATAATGCCTCCTCAATTGGTCCTACCAAACTATGTCTAAGTCTACATGCATTCCATGTCAGTTGGGTTTGATTCTAGGCTCCTAGTTTTACATGAAATAAAGTTGACATTGTAGAACACGATTTTGACAAGTTGAATAGATCAAAGTACAAGGTTGATCAGATGAAGACAGGTCCCATCACGATCACCAAACCTGTTACCATTGCAAAATTTTACTTTTGCAAATCAAACTGACCTTTGAAAAAGATTTTGAAAATAACTCACCTCTGTTTTAAAATGCGGGAAAATTTGGAGGAATGAGACTCACCTGTCAGTACGAGGTTCAATTGTTCCTGGTGCCATAATCAGACGTAATCAAACCAAGGATCAATCTAGTGCTTTGCTTTGCTCAACTTATCTAAATCAATGTTTTATTCTTAAATGCACAAAGAATCATGCAAGTGCTATGACTTATAAATTTTTTGACTGAAGACATGATGTATGCTTCAAATTTTGGAAAATACTTGGAAAAGGGATGATTGGAAATCGTGAATTGCATTTGGAAAATATTTTTGGAGAAAAGGAAAATCGATTCTTGAGAAATTTTGATGTTTTGAGAAAATCAATTTCTAAAGGAAACCTCAGTAATTTTTGAGAAAATTGATTTCTCTGAAATGGAATTGGAAAATATCAAATGGTATGGGTGTGTGACACTGTGAAAGTCTTTTCATGATGCAGTCTAACCTAGATGAATGAATGAATGAATGCAATTGACAAAAATATTTTTTAAAGAATTTAAGGAAAATCATTGAAAAAGAGATTTTTGTGTCTTATAGAATTTAGATTAAATAAATTCTTTACATATCCCTGATTATGGATACGAATACGTATTGAATATATCTCATTTGATTCTAAAAGAAGAAGATACTTAGAAAAGTTTTGAAAATATGCTATAATTTTTTAAAATGCCTAAGAGTGTAGGCCATTTGTGGCTTAGAAAAAGATGATAAATCTGGGTTTTGTTTGTATTCTGACTATGACCACAAATACAAAACCCATCGAGTTTATCAACTCCTTAGAAGCTACTGCATGTGCCATTCGTGTAGACCATTGTGAGTTTGAATATGCATGAATCATCATCCATCACACATTGACATTTATATAAAAAAAGTAAACTATATACAATGCAACCCTAATCTAAGCAGGAAATTAAATTCTTATTCTAATATTTTTATAATTTACATCAATAATAAATTGAAATAAAGAAAGGAAAAATAAAGAAAAATCAGATGGTTTATCTTCTTGAATTGCTTTGATGGTTCTTGAATGAAATGGATGCTAAAAAACAATCTAAAGTGGGGTGGTAATGGCTAAAATCCTAAATAAAATAAGAACTAATAAACTAATAAAGAAAGTTAGAGGAGACCTTACCTTGGAGGTTGCAGCAATGGAGGAGCTATTAGGAGAGAGGAAGGTTGCTGCAGAAGAGACAGGGAGCAAGAAGAAGAAGAGGAAAAGATGAGGGGATCGACCCCCTATGTGCTCCTATTTATAGAAAGTTTCAAGCATTAATTAGAGAGAATTTTAGTTGGTTTGGATTCTTTTTTTTTTAATTAAGAAAGATAAATCAAGTGGGGGGGGGGGATTTTCTTAATTGGGTTGACTTTTTCAAACTTCCTAATTAAGCCTAATTGAGTCCTAACTACCCTAAACAAATCCAAATGTGGCGCCACCTACTGAGGGCCCACATTTGATTTTAAAACTTTAAATAAAAACTAAAAACAAGATTTTAAAAATATGAAAGTGATGTTTTAAAATCGATTTTGACTCTAACCTAACTAGAACACTAGTTAATCCTAAGCTAACCAAAATACTTTCAAATGTGGCGCCACCTATTGTGGGCCCCACTTGTTTTTTCAGAAAATGAGTTTGAAAATAAAGGTTTTCAATAGAAGTTTTAAAATGAAAGATGAGTTTGAAATTGAAAGTTTTGAATCAACTAGAGTTCTGAATGAGTTGAAACTCTCCTAAATGTGGCGCCAACTGTGCGGGCTCCACCTTAGGGTTTTGAAAAAGTTAAAATGAAGACTGAAAGGGGGTTTCAAAAAGAGTTTTTAACACAGATGAAAATAAAGGCAAAGGATAAAATTAAGAAATTTAGAGTCCTAAACCAATTAAAACTCTGGAACAAAGTCCTGAAATTTTAAAACTCTTGAATTTTAAGTTTTTGAAAGGCAAACAAAGAGATTTTCTTAGAGATTAGTAAGAATGAACAAAAATACCGGACTAGGGTCAGAGTCCTAATCAACTGGGACTCTAGGATAGAGTCCCAGAATTTTGAAACTCTGGAAATTGAATCTATTTTCAAAAAATAACTGAAATAAAAATAAAAAGAGGAAACCAGAGTAGAGTTCTGGACCGACTGAAACTCTGGGACAGAGTCCTAAAATTTTGAAACTCTACAATGAGGTCCTGAAATTTTGAAATTTGATTTTTTAAAGATAAATAAAGATGTTTTTGAAAGATTTTCTAGAAAATGAAGTCAGGGTTTGAGTCCTAATCCAACTGAAACTCTAGAATAGAGTCCTGATCTGACTAAAACTCTAAAATTTTGACTTCTTTTGAAAGATTTTGGAAGATTTTTTTGAAAATAGGCAGAAATAGAAATGACAGATAGAGTCCTAATCTGACTAAAACTCTGTGATAGAGTCCTAGTCTGATTGAAACTCTAAATTTTTGGCCAATATAAAATATTTTGAAAGATTTTCTTGAAAACTGGTAAAAATAGTGATGAAAGGTAGAGTCCTGATTCGACTTGAACTCTGTAATAGAGTCCTAGTCTAATTGAAACTCTAAGTTTTTTGTCTTTTTAAAAGTCAGATGCAAAGGTTTTTAAAAATAAGTGAAAAACAAATATAAAGGATAAAATCAGGATAGAGTCCTAATCCGACTAAAACTCTGGGACAAAGTCCTAGTCCAACTGAAACTCTAAAATTTTGGCCAAAATGAAAGATTTTGAAAGATTTTCTTAAAAACAGGTAAAAATAGCGATGAAATATAGAGTTCTAATCAGACTGAAACTCTGTGATAGAGTTCTAGTTTGACTGAAACTCTAAGATTTTGGGCCAAAATCAAAGAATTGGACGAGGAACAAGACTATTGCTGATTTAAAACCAAAGTAGAATTTTGAAAAGGTTCAAAAAGGTGAAAAGACAGAGTCCTAAATCAACTAAAACTCTGAAATTTGAGAAATGAAGGAATCCAGAAGTGACACCACCTAGATGGGTCTTATCCGAGAATAAAGATTAATTAAAAATTGAGTTTAAAACGAATCCAGAATGTTTTCTAAAGAAAATATTTTGAAATAAAAGAATATAAGATCTTGGGGGTTGACAAATGGCAAATATCAATCTAAAACCTATAATTTTGAAATTGATTTCGAAAGAGAAGTTTTAAAATCGAATCTGGATTTGAAGATTTTAAAAAACCATAGTGTTGGATCTCAAAAATGATATGCAATGACATGTAATGTGATGAGATAACATGAAATGACACGAAATTATGTGAAATGATATGAGATGATATAAAATGAGATGCAAAAGGCAAACCCTGGATGAGGGATTTAAAGTTTTGGACCCCTGGTAGAGATAAAGAATTGAACATTTTTGTTTGAGGATAAAAATTGATGATTGAAATTGAGCCAAAATGGAGATTGAATTTTGAAATATTTGTATTTGGTGCAAAATTTGGGCTCTGAATAGCCCGGGCTCAGATGTCGACCAACTGGTTTCCTGAAGGATTTAGAGAGTGGGCCTCAGTAGCAAAAAGAAAGGGTTTGTGAGCGAAGGTGGAAAATTTAGGGTGTTTACAATTTTTCAGAACAACTTTTCTTAAACCCTTGGTATTTCTTTCAAAATTTCCCCCTCTAATTTCAAAACCCAGGTGTATATTTCCTTCTTTCTCCATTTCTTCAGATTAATTTTTCTTAAAAATTCTGGAAATCCCTTTCTAAATTCTCCTTT
This sequence comes from Nuphar pumila, assembly GCF_984573655.1. Lineage (NCBI taxonomy): Eukaryota > Viridiplantae > Streptophyta > Magnoliopsida > Nymphaeales > Nymphaeaceae > Nuphar > Nuphar pumila. The sequence continues at coordinate 75,916,331 of NC_143259.1, read as the reverse complement.
GTTTTCCAAAAACTCCAGGTGATTTTCTTTTTTTTCTTCCTTTCTTATGGATCTCAAATTCCCATCCTTATTTTGATCCTACCTGCTATTTTCTCAGAAATCATGTATTTCTCTCTTTCCTTTTCTCTTGAATTTTGATCCCTATATTTCGATCCTGTTTTCAAAATCTCTTCACATTACTTTCCTATGTTTTTTTTGGTAAATCCTGTGATCATTGCAGCAGGAAACTGCCAGCCCAAATCTTCTGTTTTCTTACTCATTCTTTCATCATGGTTGACGACCCCGCCTGGGTAACAAGGCATATTTTTTTAGTCATTTACTTTCTTCGTGGAGTGATGATGCAATTGTCACAACTTTCATGATGACCCAATCTGTGGCACCCCAAACCCTGACTTTGGAAAACCTTATAATTTTCTGTGATTTTTTTTTTTGAAAGGTTTTACTAGAAAACAGCGGAAAGCAAGGTGTGAGGAAAACAACAAAGTCGCGAGTCTGGACGGCCACATGAGAGTACAACAAGGCAAACAACAGATTAAATAAAGTACAACCACAAATGTAAAGAGGGCATACAACCCAACAGTCTAAAGGTTTACAAAATAAGAGTACAAAATCTCAAAATTTGGAAATATATCCCAAACAAGTCTCAAAAACCCAAAACCACAAGGGGCAGGATCTGCAGCTCAAGTGTGGGTCCCCAAGCCTCTATCGTGTGTCGTCGCATCAGCACTGCACCTGTTCGTCACTTACATTCCCATAAAACGGGGTCAGGCCTCTTGCGAGGTGGTGAAGAAACAACCACATATATATATATATATATATATATATAAGAGGAAAACAGAAACAAGTGTAAGTGCCTGTGTCAGGTAAGTGCGAAAGTGACAAGTACTAGTCAAGTGAAAAGTAACAGAGCTAAAGTAACTGTAAAGCAAGTACTCAAAGCAGTAGCTGAACTGTAACAAGTGCTGAACAAGCAAGTAACTAAAGTAACAGTTGAACAGGCAAAGTAATTGAAGAGAAAACTACTGAACAAGTAAAGTAGCAACTACAATAAGTCAGCTGATTGATTAGTCTTTAAGTTCTTCTAATTACTCCTTCGGGTACGCGAAGGAACCTCGCATTCTGTGAGACATGCACCCAATGTCTGTTATTCAAGTCTAGTGTGGTAATCGAGAATGCTACAGACCGAGTAAACCTCATGCGAGCAGCACGCAGCTGGGAGAAAACACTTGCATAGGCAAGGATTACAATCCATACTACTGCAGTAGTGAGGTCCTAAAAAGGTAACCTCGACCTCCCTAACTCTGAGTGACTAGAGGCCAAAGGACTCTACAACTCCTGTCAAAACACGTGTCGTAGTAACGACAAGTTACTCAGGGTTGTACCATCCACCCTCTCCAAGGTGAACCGTTTTGTGAATGGGGCGAAGCGGGTTTATCTTTCTTAGGCTCATTGTTCAGTCATACCTCTCAACGAGGAATTTGCCGCGTGGTCCCTGCGGGGTACGCAAAACGAAGACTTGGCCTGCCAATCCACGTGCTCAGCCTCACGCGGCCAACAGAGCACCCCGCTCGTGAAAGCGGTCACAACACCATATTATTTCTTTTCTGATTCAGGGTATATTCTCATAAGAGTCCACTCACAACACAAGGGCCATAGCCCAAGGACTCCAACTGAGCCCAAAATAAGTCATTTTCATTCATACCCTATGGTGTTCAAGTTTCAATCTTTTTATTGCATGAAGTAAGTGCACCTTGTGCACTCATCAATGCCTCAACAATGTACCAACCGAGGTACGCACTACTTAGTACCAGTGTCAGGATGTGCCACGTGCAAAGTGTAAGAGTACCACATGCTTTCTAACTTTTGCACAACATAAGTAACAAAGGCATTATATAATTTCATTTCTGAGAGACAAGTAAACGTGCAAGCAATTATACAGTTTCATGCATATGATATTTCATAAATTTTCCATTACTCAAGAAGTTGTCTCTAAATCATCAATGTTGGCACTTTGCATAACATGCAATTATTCTCACAGTAAATATGTACTATTTTGCATACATCAGTTGTTGAGATTGCATTTAACAATATTCCCATACGTATGAGAATTACATTCGCATTTCCATGGTGGATCGTCGCTCTTGCAAGGAAGATGCAATTGCGATATGAAAGACCATCATATGTGGTTCAACACACTTACGTGTTACTGTGAATCTGAGATATTTCCATCTTATGGGAATAACATTAGCTTTTTCCACGGTATGGGGTGTCGCGCCTGCGGACCCGAAACAAAGATACTGCACAATACTTGTGATTCTAAAACAATGTAGTCTCTAAGTACATGGATTTACAATAGTGTTCATCTCCTCATGCAACTAGTCCATTTAAACAGAAACCCAAGTGTAAATATTTTCCACAAGAAGTTTGACACGCACACGTGTCAAAGGCAAAATCTAGAAATAACCCATCCAATGGGTATTACATTGGCTTTTCCATGGTTTGGGGTACCGCTCTCGCAGACCCGAAACAAACCATTTGACAAATCGAACGTAGAAGAACACTAAGGAATTCACACTCAGTTCGGAGTGTGGAATCATATATATATATATATATATATATATGTGTGTGTGTGTGTGTGTGTGTGTGTGTGTGTGTTACGAGGCTCTCTGCTAACAGCATGTATATACATATATACATACGTACTCTCAATAAAGCATGTCCGTATATGTATATATATACACACTTACATGTATATACGCATCTATCTCTAGGCATATATGTATTTATATATCTAATTACCCAATACAGGGGCATCCCAAGGCATGTTCTCGCATGCCAACACCCTAACCGAAGTGCGGAAGGGTGCGGGGCAAACTAAACACGAATTTGGACCCATTAAGGTCCAGCTGAAAGTATGGTTGTCGATCTGGTCATAAAAAAAAAGACATCATCACTAACAGCCGATTGATGGAGTGTTTAGGCTTCATAGGTTTTTGGCAAAGAGGCCGTGCACAAGCTGCCAAAGGGGCCCTTGAGCATACGCAGGTCTGGTCCTCCGGACCAGACAACTAAGTCCAGCATGAGAATCTGGTTTGATTCTCTGCTGGGACCAGACCACTATGATGGTTCGGTTGGGGCTGGAATAGGCTGCCCCAAAAGGTGACAGCCGACTGGATAACCCTGCAACTGGGTACCCAAGAGGGCTGGTCGGGAGAGTCTGGTCCATAGGACCAGACTGCTGCCACTCCCGTACATGGGTATAAACCTTTCCTGGACCGAAAGAAAGGCGCCCTACATGGCCTGGGGTGCCCAGCACCATGCGGCTGGCACCCGGCCCCGACAAAGAGTAAGACAAGGCTGGCACCTTGTGCCAAGCCTGAGTTGCCACGCAATCAGGTCTGAACTTTGGTTCAGACCTGATCCAAAGGCAAGCTAGCTGGAAAAAGAAAAGGCTGGGTGCTCAGCACCTAGTGGTGCACACCCGGTTCCAATAGAAGGGGAAATTGGGTTGGGTCTAGGCTCACTAACAGCCGGTCCAATCGGACTGTAGTGCTGGTCTGAACCCATGGTTCAGACCGGCACTTCGGTCCAAGTCGAATATATAAAAAAAAACATTTAAACTTAACATTGAATTATATATATACATATATATATTTATATTTATTTATTTATTTTTTTTTTTTTAAGGTTTGTGTTGGGCGCGCGGGCCACCCGCACGGCGCCCAGCTCCAACTATGGCGCAACTGGGTTGGTTAGAGGGTTTGGTCCGCTGGACCAGACCTTGCAACCCCCAACTACACGAACCAGAGCCCAAAGGCTCGGTTCACAGCTACCAAAGGGGAGTTGGGTGCTTGTACAAGGCCGGCCCCAAACTGCTACACCTTTTGGTTGACCCATAGCGCCCATCAAGCTAAACCGAAAAGAAAATATAAAGCTTAACGATGGGGCCAGGGCTCCTTCCTACTTCTAAAGGGGCCTGGTCACGTCGTGACCCAGGTCAAGAACAAGCTGTAGCACCAGTCCCAACGTGTTGGGACTGGGTTGAACCCCAAACGCCAAAGAAAAAACCCAATGAGGGTGTTGCCGGCTGCAGCGCACAACCAGTGCTTGCATGCACTCCACGCGAGTTCCAAAAAGGACTGGGTGCATGCTGGATAAGCCCAGCTCGGTCCAACGCACACCAGCATGGCTGCCATGACCATGAACAAGCCAAAAATGCAATAAATATATTAAGGCATACATTGCTGGAAACAAATAAGAAACTACATGCATCGACAAAGAAAAACTGAAAAATGCACTTAGAAAAATGAAAGAAACTGATTGTAAACGGATGCAGCATTTAAGCTAAAATAAACCATAGTGAAACAATGAAAAAAAACAAATTTCTACAGCTAATTCACCGTTGAAGCATGCATGCATGGATGCATTGCTCCATCAATTTCATGGAGTAACGAAACTAGTGTATGTGGAGTCGAATCTTCACCTTAGTACTGGAAATGGAGGAAGGTAGGGCTGTAGTCCTGTTATCATCGCAAAATTTTTCCCCTCCCTTGCGAGAGAGAAACGAATTTCGCAAGTCAAACTCGACCAAAGTTTTGAAAATGGTTTTTGAAAATTAACTCGCCTCCGTTTTGAAAATTTGTGGGAAAATTCCGTGGAATGGGATCCGCCTGTCGGTACGAGGTTCAATCGTTCCTGGCGCCTTTACCAGGGGTAATTGAACCAAGGACCAATTATGTGCTTTAACTCGACTCAAATTGCTAAATTATGCTCTATTTTTCCTAGAATGCACAAAGAATCAGGCTTGTGCTATGAAATTTTGAAAATAATGCAAGTTTGATAAAATATGATGTTTGCTTTGGAAAATTGAAATATGCTTGAAAATTGATTGGAAAAGTACTTGAAAATTGAATTCTTGAGAAAATCATTAAATTTCATTGGAAATCAGAAATTTGCACTGGAAAGTGATTTCTCAAGAAAATTTGAACTTTAGAAAATTGATTTTGAAATTTGGAATTTCTTTTCTGAGGAAATGGATTTGAAAATTCTGAGAAAATCAGGAAGTTCATTGGAAAAGGGATTTCTGAAAGGGAAAATGAATTCTCAAGAAAACAGGAATTCTGAGAAAATGAATTTCTGAAAACTTGGGATTTTGAAATTTGAGAATGTTAAAACATAGAAAAATATTGATTTGAACTTGGGAAATACTTTGAAATCTCAATTGAAAATATAGAATTCTGGGAAAATCCAATCCTGAGAAAGACTTGGTAAATCTTTGAGAAAATTGATTTTTCTGAAATTGGAATTGGAAAATGAATTTGAAAATAATGCAATTTGAATGATATGAATGAATGAATATGAATTTGAAAAGGGAATTTCATTGAGGAATTGGGAAATCCTTTTAAAACTTTGAGAAATGCAGTGCATTTTGAAGTTAGCCTAAGAGTGTAGGCTGAATGTGGCTGATATAAAGATCATAAATCTTGGTTTTCTTCGTATTCTGACTATGGACATAAATACGAATCCCATCGAGTTTATAAACTCCATAAAAGCTTGTGCACGTGCCATTCGTGTAAACCATAGTGGATTTGAAATAAATGCACATGGATCATACATCATATATTGGAATTTTGCAGAAATTAAACTATATGCAATGCAACCCTATTCTAGGTAGAAAAGTAACTCTTATTCCAAATATTACATTCATTTTTACATTAAATTGAAATAAAATAAATAAAAGCTAAATCTTTTTCTTGAATGTTCCTGCAAAACTAGAAAACAAGGTTAGCACAAAAATGTAGGTTTTTCTGAATTTATCCAAAAATATGGGAAATTATCGGATATTATTCAGATATAAACCCAAAATCATACCCCATTTGATATAAACATGATAAATAATGAATAAATTTCTAAAATAAACTTGAAAATTCGAAATTGGGGTCAAAATAACCAAAATACCCCTGATGACCTTTAAATCAGGGTTTTCTGAAAGAATTTTTATAAATTTTGGAATTTTGAAAATCAAATGAAATAAATCAAACATAATATGATAAATTATGATGATATGCATGAAATTTTGGAGAATTAGAAATTGAAATTTTGAAATTTAGGTCAAAATGACCAAAATACCCCTGATAACAAGACTATGGCCTTGAAACCAGGGTTTTCTGAAATAAATTTTGCAAAAATGAAAAATGTGAAATGCAAATGACATTAAAATTAACAATAATATAATTCTATATGCTCATATACATGATAAAAACCTTAAAATGACGAAAATATCAAATTTAACCTGATTTTCGCTTCTGAATTTAAAAGTAAACTAACACATGGAGCAAATGAACTTGGAATTAAGCCAAATTTGGTATGGACACCTAAAATAACCCTAAAACCAGAATGGAGCTCAAAAATCTAATTTTTTTGTATTTTTAAATATGGAAATTTCAGTAAAAACCCTAAATTTTGTGATTTTTGCCTAAAATGTGATTCTAAAGGGGATTTAGGATATCAAACTTCCATACAAATTTCCCAAATTTTATGGGGTGACAGAGGACAGTAAGGAAAGGATTTTTTCCTTTTAGACTTTCTGGTTTTGTCTGGCTGTGACACTCCGACAAGTCGGATCGGAATTCGGCGACTTTAGTAAATGAAGGAAACAAAAAGGTTTCGGTAGAAAATGTGGGAAAAATAGTAAACAGATGGTGAAAAGGCATAAATTGTGGGAAAATTTCCCTGACAAACAGATGTAAATTTTGTCTTTTTACAGAACTGAGATTCGGGTTACGGTTTGAAAAAGGGCACGCTGTTATCAGAGACCTAAATCTCTGGAATTTCGGGATATTGAAATCTGTCAGACAGAAATAAAATTTTTGGGAAAAATACTGAAACAGTTTCAAAAATCCCCAAATTTTGGAACATGACAGAAAAACATGTTAGGAACAACTTTCGTGTTGAAAGTTTTTGCAGAAGAGCTACGGATTGAGCGGACTTAGTGAATTAAGGTCTGTCTATACCCTGACGAAAGAAAATCGAGATTTTCCCAGAGGTCTGGGAAATTCGATGTTTGACAAAGGTCAAAACAAATTGGAAAAATCTCAAAATCTCCATATCATTAGTATATTCAATTAAGAATCCACTGTGATTTTTGGAGGACAATCCAGATCTCCCACAAGGGTGATGCCGGAGGTTCTTTTCTGCTAAAGCAGAAATTGAAAACTCAGAGAACTGCAAAATCCCAGCTTGAGATTCGATTTGTTTGATAAGGTTCCAAAACTCAAACGGATATAGATTTTTAATATAAGATCATGGACAAATGAACCTAACTACAAATATTTTTTTTTTGGATTTATTGAAACGAAAATCTATATAAAATAACGGCTGTAACTTATGCTACAACTAACTTCTACAAGCCTTAACACGAATCTTAATGATATCAAACAAACTGTTAATAAAACAATAAGACTAAATTAATAAAATGCTTGAAATGCATATTTAACATGAATATAATATTTAAAATAAAGAAAAACAGGGATACAAATCTTTTTTTTTTATGGCTTGTGGGAAGTGAGGATCCGATCCATGCATCGGATGGATCTCCCTTATTCAACCTTGATCAATGGTAAATCAATATTACAAACTCATAAAATAGCTTTCGCAACTAGATGAATCGAGTTTTGAACCGATTTCATACTGAAGTCATGGAAGAAATCACAAGAATAATGGGTTTTACCTTGAGATTTGCTTGAATGGAGGAGTTTGCACCGGTTGGGGCAAGGCTGCTGCTATAGAGAAGCTGCAACGAGAGAATGGCTGACGGATTTGCTGTGGTGATTGTCACCAAGTAAGGCTGGTAGTGATTGAAGGAGGCTGCTGCAATTAAAGATGGTTGGTGTCTTGAGTTGCTGAAAGTTGGGTGAAGATGCAGCAAGGAGGGCTGCTTAGGTTAGTGGCTGTGTCTCTTTTTGCTGGAAGTTGCAGCCAAAGCTGCTGAGACGCCTCTTGGAGGAGAAGGAGCTGCAGCTGGGAACCGTGATGATGCTGGTATGGTTGCTTCAGGGAAGATGGTTACTTGATGAAGAAGGTGGTGTGGATCCCTTGGTGGAGCTGGATAAAGATGCAGCAAGGTGGACTGTGGTGCAGCTGCTGGCTGAAGATGGCTATTGTGGCTGCAACCAAGGCTGGAATTGCTGCAAATGGTCTTTGAAGGCACTGTGGTGGAGGTGGCTGGAACCAGGAGATCTGGTGGCTGGGGAGCTTCTGTAATAGAGGAGTTGCAGCTGTGTGGGCTGCCTTGAGATGGGCTGAAGGAAGGCTGGAAGGGAGCTGCCAATGATGATGAAGACTGCTTCAAAGTAGCTGTGGTGGTAGTGACTGTCACCACCGTGGGATGTGGCTGCAATGAAAGAGAGAGTTCAAGGGAGAGAGAGAGAGAGAGATATGAGAGGTGCGTTAAGAGATCAGAGGCAGCCAACGTATCTCCCCCTTTTGTTTTTGGACTTAGGGCTTCATCACCATTTGCCCTAAGTTTCTAGGTTTAATTTTTGCTAGGAATGAGAGGATGGAATCAGTTTACGTGAATGGTTGGCAGCCATGTGGCTGTGGAGGGAAATGGCAAGAGAGTAAGGAAGAAAGGGGAAAGAAGGAAGAGAAAGAAAAGGAAAGAAGAGGAAGAAGAAAAAGAAGAAAAAAGAAAGAAAAGGGGAAAAGAAAGGAAAGAAAGAAAAGGAGGGAAAAAGGAAAAGGGAAAAAAAATGAGGAAAAAAAAAAATGGAAAGTGGGGCTGGAGGCTTGGGCGACCACCTTGTGGGTCCCACCACTCTAAAGTGCAAAAAAATAAAAAAAACAAAAAAAAAACAAAAATGAACAAATAAAAAGAAAATTGAAAGGAATAAAAGAATATATATATATATATATATTTAATAAAACAGAAATGGAAATGAGTGGGCCATCTCAGAGCGGGTCCAAATTTCAATTTTGAAATTTATTTTGAATATTAGAGGGGTAAAATAGTCTTTTCAGAAAGTTTCCAGACGAAACGAGTTATTTTTGGCAGTTTTTGAAACGAGCTCGGATTTTGAAGTTCAATACCCCGTTGCGAAGCAAATCCAGTGTAGAATTTAAAAATTTAATTTTGAAAGAAATCCAGATTATTTTTCTCAAGAAAATACTTCCAAATTTATTTCTAGACGAAACGAGCTATTTTTGGCAGTTTTTGAAACAAGCTCGGATTTTGAAGTTCAATACCCCGTTGCAAAGCAAATCTAGTGTAGAATTCAAAAATTTGAGTTTGGAATAAATCCAAATTATTTTTCTTGATAAAATATTTCCAAATTTAGACTCTCGGGGGTAAAAATGTCAATTTTTGGAAACCCGAGGTTTGAAATTGATTTCTGAAAACTTTTAAAACTCGATCTGGATTGATATTTATAAAACTGGAGTTGTGGACTTCGAAAATGAAATGAAATGTGATGAAATGTTATGAAATGCTGAGAAATGATATGAAATGATGAGAAATGACATGCGAAATGCTAACCCTGAATGAAAAATTTTGGATTTTAAACCTAGATTGACAGTTATACCAGTTCAAAAAAGTGTTAAAATTGACAAAATTTGCAAAATGGTTTGAGAAATGGTTTTCGGGCTCTACTAGGGTGAAGTGACACTAAAAATTAGGGTTTGAGCTGAATTGAACTGAAATGAGCTGGGTTTTAGAGTTTCAGAACTCAAATAAACTGACAAGACACTGACTCAACTTACCTTTCCGACTAAATTTTCAAAAAGAAGCTGCCATTTTTAGAGAAATGGTGTGGAATGGTCACTGGATTGAAGTGAATTACGGACCAGAGCTGGGTTTGAGCTAGAACAAAAGTCAATAATACTGACATGAACTAAAATCAAAGCTTGAACACTAGCTCAATTGACTAAACTCAGCTCAATTTCAGCTGAAAGAGCTGAAATGGGCTCCTAGACACTTGGAAATGGTTTTGAACTGAAACTGGAGCGCTTGAACTCTTAGTGAGCTCAAGTTAGACTCTGAGGAATATGACTGACTGTGAATGACTGACTCAGAGACAATTGGCTTGGATTTGAGTGAGAAATGATCTCATTTCTGAAGAAATGATCCCATTTTGGCAGGAATTGTCAGAAATGAAAATGGTCTGTTCTTTGTGAGCCCAGCTGAGCTTGAAATGACTGATATTCTAAATGTTTTGAGCTGACCAGTGAGCTTTGTTGACTCCGACTGACTGGGGTCCGGGATGACCTAGGGGTAAAATGGTAATTTTCCTAATGAAAATGGGTAAAGTGGTAATTTTCTGAAACTGACTATAGGTTTGGCTACTACATTGGCCTAACAAGGTTGGCACTGCACGAGGAGGGTTGTTTGAGAATGGAGGAGGAAAATTTGGGGTGTTTACAGATGCCCCTCTTTGCTACTGAGCCGGCTTAAAGACGAGCTTAGTGGCAAAGAAAAACACACCAAATTTGGGCTATAAAAATGCTCCAGTTAGAAGGATCTGACTGGATATGAAGAAATTAGCCTTGATGAAAATGGTAGATATGAAATGGAGAATAAACAAGAAAGAATTTACTTCAAAAGAAGTGAGATTCAGGTTTTGCCCTTAACCTGGATGGGACGGAAAATACCTAGTGTAGAAACGAAGCTCAGGTTTGACCCTTAACCTGACCGGGGAATGAAATACCTCATCAAAGGAGGCTCAGGTTTGTACCCTTATCCTGATTGGGAGGAAAATGAAATACCTCATCAAAGAAGGCTCAGGTTTGTACCCTTATCCTGATTGGGCGGAAAATGAATGGAATCCTCGAAGGAAGAAACCATGATGGAACCTTCGGATTTCCGCACAATGAATCCGATAGGGGTTTTGCAAAAGAATGAAATTGGGGTCCCTAAAGTTTGAAAAGGGGTTTGATTTTGGGCGCCTCATTGCTGAGACTAAATAACTTTTAAAATTGGTGACCTTTTGCGAGAAAATGATTGGTGGCTTAACATCAAGCCGAAATTGGACTGTCTATGGTGGGACAGTGGGGACACAGAAAAGTGTGTGAATCTGAGAGCCCATGCGCTCAGATTATACCAACAAAAGGGAAGGAATCTTGAAAACTCCCGTTATCAAGTCCTTAAAAGGGATAACAACTGATGTCAGGATGCGCCAAAGATGAACCTCAAGTTCTCGCTTCATGCCAGGATAGCTAGAAAAATATTGTCAGAATGTTGAAAATTATTGTTGATTCAAAATAATTTAAAATGATGCACATTGTTTTGAAAATATTCTCTCTTTTCTACCTGAAGTATTACCTTTGACTGGGCTTAAGTTCGTAGAATCAAGATTCGAATTTAAATTTCTTGCAATTGACTTTCTTTCAAGGAGGCTATCAATTTCCTTGATATGAAAAGAAAAGAGAGTATTCTTGATATTGTGAAAGCAATTGGTGAAAGAATATTGATAATAGAATTTCACAAATTTTAAAGAAGATTCTTGACAGATTCGGCAGTCTGATATCCTGGGATTCCTTTCTCATGATGATCTTTCTACCCACTTTTTTTTTCTTTTTCTTTTTTTTTTTGGCATAATTAGAGCTCTCTTAGGCTTTTGGGGATTTTAGTACATCATCCTTCATTTTGGAGATGCCTGACTTTTCTCTCTCTTTTTTTTGGAAGGGTACGTCACAAAACTCCTTCATCTTGGAGATGTTACGATCCTTCCTTTTTTCTCAGGGATTATATCGACGGTTATTGGCTCATTGGTTGGAAATCTCTTGATGATAGCGGAAATTAAATATCTTTTAGGGTTTGTCGGGAGGCTCATCGCAGTCGCCTTCATCTTGACGGTGCTCTGAACTTTCCCTAGAAGAATCCGTCACAAACTCCGTCATCTTGGAGATGATTCAAATCTTCTTTGGCCCCGGTGGTCTACTCGCCTAATTTGCCTTCATCTTGACGACAATTGAGAGATCCTTTTTGTAGATATTTAATTGCAGCTTAGGTGATTGAGGAGATATATGGACTTAATGGATTTTTTTGTATCACTCAGGATATTTCGACTGCTTTATTTTCCAAGAATGATCTTTAAAAATGTGTCATTTGACTGTGATAAATACCGATCACTTATGGCTTTGCAACAATATTGAATTTCCTTTGCTGGCCATATCGAGGATTTATTCTTCATCCTTTTGGTTGGCCAATAGAAAGAATTTGAATTTTGAATCCTTTTTCACGAAAGCTTTGACCTTTTGGAAATAATACTAAAGGTATTCTGAGGTAATGTTTTTGTGCAATAAAAATTTTGAAATCAACAAATATTTAATGACAAATTGGCAAGATTTTCTTGAAATCCTTTGTGGAAGCGAGTATTTGAAGCACAACGCAACACATCCATGACAGAAATTTTCTTCTCCTTTCCCCAAAGAAGAAGATTCAGAAATGGGAAATAGAAATTACTCCTCTCTCTCCTGAAGAGGAGGTGTTTGCAAAACGAACTTTCGAAGAGAAATTAAGCTTTCGTCAAAACTTCCTAACATTAGGCTTCTCTTATGGAAAGGGGGCCGGTAATGGTGAGGTCGGTGAATTGGTCATGAAGGAGCGAGTCCATCACACTCTCCCTGAAAAGAGGGTCCTTCACGATGAAATGGCCTAGTACAAAATTATGGTCACAAGGAAAGCGAACTTCCTTCGAAGCTCTCCCTGAACTAAGGGTTCCTTGTATGAAATTGGAATTTTGTTTTGCAAACGGTTCATATAGACACGAGTCCCTTCAAACTCTCCCTGAAAAGGGGCTAGGTGAACAAAGGATAGCATGCGAAAAGAACAAGCTCCCTTGAACTCTCCCTGTAAAAAGGGTTTCTCGCAAGAGGAAATGACTGAAATTGTTATTGAGTGACCAAAAGGGTCGAAATTGGAAATTGAAATTTTAAAATTTGATATTTGAAATTGGAAATTGAAAATTTGGAATTTGGAAATTGATATTTGGAAATTGGAAATTGGAAATTGGAAATTGGAAATTGGAAATTGGAAATTGGAAATTGGAAATTGGAAATTGGAAATTGGAAATTGGAAATTGTAAATTGTAAATTGTAAATTGTAAATTGTAAATTGTAAATTTGGAATTTGGAAATTGATATTTGGAAATTGGAAATTGATTGACCCGAAGGTCAAAATTAGAATCTATTGACCCAAAGGTCGAATTTGAAAATTTGACAATTGGTTGACCTGGAGGTCGAAATTGGAAATTTGGAAATTGATTGACCCGAAGGTCAAAATTAGAAATTTGGAAATTGGTTGACCTGGAGGTCTGAAATTGGAAATTTGGAAATTGATTGACCCGAAGGTCGAAATTAGAAATTTGGAAATTGGTTGAGCTGGAGGTCTCAAATTGGTAATTGGGTGGCCCAAGGGCCAAAATTGGAATTTTGAATTTAGAAATTGGAAATTGGAAATTGGAAATTTTGAAATTGATTGACCCGAAGGCCGAAATTGGAAATTAGTTTATTGGGAACAACATGGGTTCAATAGGAATTCAGCCTAAGAATGACACTGGTTCAATTGAGAACGACATTGGTTCACTGGGAACGACATGAATTCAATAGGAATTCAGCCTAAGAACGTGGATCAGGAGGACTTCAACCTACAGATCAAATATCTGAAAAATACCAATCCAAAAGGAGTTCGACCTAAGGACTGTAAAGAATATTGGATCAGGAGGACTTGAACCTACAAATCAAATTTTTGGCAGTGGGATTAGTTTCGAAGGGGTTCAACCTAAGAATCAGGGATCAATAGGAATTCAACCTACATATCGAATTTTTGAGGATGAGACTGGTTTGAAAGGGGTTCAACCTACAAATCACATTGGTTCCACAAGGGTTCGACCTACGAACTATCAATTCCATAGGAATTTAACCTAAGGATCACAGTCTAAGAAGTAAGGATTCAACTTGTGAGCTTTGAATGGACCAGGTGCTAAACTGGGTTTTAAGGGAAGATTCGAATCGGAATTCAAATCTTCAAGGAAAAACTAAATGAATTGGGTTTTGAAAGAAAATTCAAGTCGAAACTCTAATTTTCTATACCAATTCTAGACATTTGAATAGGATTTGAAAGAAAATTCGAGTCGGAACTCTAATTTTCTAGACCAATTCAGAAGGAAAAGAAAACTCGGGTCGGAACTCGAATATTCGAAGGAAAACTAGATCCATTGTGGAAGGAAAAGAAATTCGAGTCGGAACTCGAATCCTGAAGGAAAAGTAGATGATCATGCATATATTTTAGGGATATTTCATATAAAAATATGCATGATTTCATGAGAAAATGATTTAAAAACCCAATTTTATGTTAGTTTTTGAGTAAATGTGCTAAAATGATTTAAAAATAGAAAATTCATGAAAAATAGTTTTATTTTACATTTTTATGCCTATTTTAGTTTTTGTTATAGTCATAGTAGTTTGGTTTTAGTTTTTATTAAAAATAAAAATAAAAAAATAAAAAATGGAGAAAATAGTTTTATATTCATTTTAAGTGTTTGTTTTTTAGAAAAGAAAAAAATTAAATATAAATATAAATAGTTAGAATAGTTTTTGAGTTTCTTTATAAATAAGTTTTGTTTTTAACTTTTGAAAACTTTATAATAAACTGGTTTACATAGTTTTTGATTTTTAAAAACTGAAAAAAAAATAATAATCACAAACTGGTTTAACCGGTTTGCATTTCAAAATAAAAACTGTTACAAACCAGTGAACCGGTTTGAATTGTTTTAAAAACCCAGAAAAACGAAAAAATGGAAGTCTCTCTCCTGTGCATCTCTCCCTCTTTCCTAATCCTTCCCCTCCACCTCATTCTTACCTTCTTCTTCCCCTTCTCCCTATTTTTCTCTTCTCTTTTCAGGTGGAGGTCTCTTCAATCCGGCGATGGTGTACGGGAGGGGATCAACTCTCTTCTAACCCCTCTAAAGTCAGAGATCGCAAAGGAGTGAAGCTGAAGTGCACATGTGACACAAAGCACATAAAGATAGAAGATTTCTTTTCTTTTCTTTTATTTTAGAATTTAGGCATTTTAATTGGGTCTGTAAATATTGCACTTTACGCCCTCTGCGAAGGGTATTCATTTGTTGTAATAGTTAGTTGTTTTTACCTTTCTTGAACATTTTACATTTTAATAATACGACAATAAAGATTAGTTTAGAATTGTGTGTTTGAATACGAAATATTCCTGTTCCCTGAGTTCGACCCGGTCTCATCCACTAGTGAGAACCGGTTTTTATTATTTGATGTCTGGTTTTCACATGTTTTTATATAAAAATCTTTTCAAAATTACAACGATTTAAAAGAAGACATCAAATTTTTGGCGCCGTTGCCGGGGAACGGCGTAATATTAGTATTCGCTTTATTGCCTAGTGTTTGCTGCATTTAGGTTTAGAACCACGTATGTGCATATCTTAGAGACGAGCATACTTTTCTGCACAACCACCCATTAGGATCCCCTTAGAGGTGACTGTGTACGATTGGTACCGTACATATAGATTTTATATTTCTTTGCATAATCTCTGTTATGTGTAACTGCGTGGTGTTTGTTTAGTTTGTATTGTTTTTAGTTTACTCGCTTTGTGGTTTGCATGGTTTGGCCGCTTAGTGCATTAGTTAGGTAGAAAACCCAAGTTAGGATGTGTGCTACACCGGTCTACTCCGGGATGTATGCAAGGGCGACGCTCACTTGACCCTGAGCTGGTAGAGCCGATTGAGGACCCCGAGTCCCTTCTTAGGAGAGCCCAGAGATCTGCAACCATGGCTGAGAATCAGCAGATTACTCGTCCTCTGAGGGAGTATTTCATGCCCAACACTTACACTCCCGCCTCCTGCATCACAAGACCTGATGTAGGAGCAAACCATTTTGAGATAAAAGCCAGTGTGATCCAGATGCTACCTTCATTTTATGGCCTTAGCAATGAAGACCCATATCGTCATCTTGATGAATTTTTAGAGATTTGCTCGATAGTGCGAATCAACAACTTTGGAGATGACGCGATGAGGTTGACCCTGTTCCCCTTCTCTCTGAAGGACAAAGCGAAGAGTTGGTTAAAATCATTAGATACTGTTCGAATTACCACTTGGGAACATATGCAAAGAGAATTTTTAAAGAAATATTTCCCAATTGATAAAACGAACCAGTTTCGTAAAGCGATAACCAGTTTTTCCCAAATTGAGGGAGAACAGTTTCATGAGTCATGGGAGAGATTGAAAAATCTTTACCGCAAGTGTCCCCACCACCAGGTGCCTCGCTAGCAACTGGTGCAATATTTCTATGACGGTCTTACTAAAAAGAACCGTCAAATGGTGGATGCCACGTGTGGGGGCACATTTATGCTCAAAAGTGAGGATGAAGCATGGTCGCTTTTTGAGACATTGAGCGAGAATTCGATGCACCATGCGAAAGCCTCACGGTTCGATAGGGCTGCACCTGCACAGGATAGCATTGAGAAGGCAGGTATTTTCAAGTTAGGGATGAACCTTGAGTTGAGCAACAAGGTCGACCAACTGTCCTAGAAATTAGATCAGTTCTTGTTGGGTCCCTCCCCTGCCATGCAGGTGTGCGCGTTGTGTGCGAGAACTGCACACCATGTCTTCGAGTGCCCAGTTGCGCCACAATATCCTGAGTTTGTCCAAGAGCAAGCTCAGATGGCTCAAAACTTCGCTAGTCCCGCACCTAATCCATTTTCCAACACTTATAACCCGGGCTGGCAAAACCATCCCAATTTCTCATGGCGCAACTCACAGATCCACCCCCCCAACCCTTCCCAGAGTCAACCAAGTCAAGGCGGTTATGCGCCTGGATTTCAAAGATCCAGTTATCCCCCAGTCCAACCTGTTTATACTCATCCCCAGTCTCATGAGCCTTTGCATAGTCAGTCTTTTGAGGATAAGATTTTGCAAGCTTTGAGCTCACATACCCAGTCTATTGCAAAATTAGAGACTCAAATGGGGCAGCTCGCCGAGGCACTTAGCAGGCGAAGTGAGGGGACATTGCCTAGCCAGCCTATTGTCAACCCTAAGGGAAAGAAACCCATGCGTAGCTTGCATATGACCGATGCACATAAAGAGCAAGCTCAAGTAGTAACCCTTAGGAGTGGGAAGCAGTACCAAGCGAGGGATGCTGCAGAAGAAAGAGAGAAGATAAGCGAGAAGCAGTCTGTCCCTAATGTTTTACCTCAGGAAAGCGAGAAGGTTCTTCCATCTGAGCCTTCACCATCCTACATTCCCAAAGCCCCCTTTCCTGAGGCGTTAGAGAGGCCGAGAGCATTAGGTAAGTCCGGAGTGAACATGCAAGAGATGCTTGAGATATTCAAGCACGTTCAGATAAACCTCCCCTTACTAGATGCTATTCAACAGGTCCCTGCATATGCAAAGTTCCTCAAAGAACTTTGTACACAGAAAAGGAAGTCGATGTTCCATGTGCAGAAAAAGATTTATTTAACTGGGCAGGTGAGCGTAGTATTGCAACATCAAACCCCACCTAAGCTCAAGGACTCAGGGACTCCTATCATCTCATGTGTCATAGGAAACATCACTGTTGGGCGTGCATTGCTCGACCTTGGGGCAAGTGTTAACATCTTGCCGGGTTTCTTTTATGACCAATTTGGATTGAAAGAGATGAAACCTACACCTATGACTCTTCAGCTTGCAAATAGATCTATCAAGGTCCCAAGAGGGATACTTGAAGATGTTTTAGTCAAGGTGGAGGATTGTTATTTCCCTGTTGACTTCGTGATATTAGATATGGAGGGAGTTGATAGCCCACAGCAGACTCCTATTATTCTCGGTCGACCCTTCCTAGCTACCGCCAACGCGTGCATTAATTGCCGCACGGGTGCGATGGATGTGTCATTCGGAAATAGGAAGATGCGGCTAAACATTTTTCGTGCTGCTATGAGGCCTGCTATTGAGGAGGCTTCTTTCGAGGTTGATGTCATTCAAGACCTCGTAGAAGCAGAATATGCTTGGTTATTGAGTGATCCACCTCATGAGGAGGATAAGGAATCACTAGAAGAGGATCACTTAGAATTACTTAAAAATCAGATAGGTGAGTTGAGTTGGATTGGGCACTTCGAGCCATTTAGAGATAGACAGGACGAGAACATAGTGCGCAGTGTCACAGATGACACTATTTTTCATAGAGAGCCCGATTGAGTCTGACTTCATGTCCATTGATCTCATGGACGATGAAGGATTTTTCCAGGGATCCGTCTGGCTGGGGACGTGAAACTTAGCGCTTTATGGGAGGCAACCCATATTCTGTACAGTATTACATTTGTTGTTAGGATTTGTAGATTTTATTTGGTTTTATTTTTCGTTTTCTAACTTTTTCTATGAGTTTCATGTTTTGTCATGTATACATTGCATTCATTACATTCATAGAACATCCATTTTTAATTCATGTTAGGTCATTCTACTCTTTTCCCTCATTTATTTCCTCTCATGTGCATTCACTTAGTTTCATATAAGCATGGGGGAGTGCCACTAGGACAGTGTCATTCAAGCATGGGGGAGGGTGTAGTTTGCACACCTGAATATTTTTGTTACGTTCTTGCACATGTTTACACATCTCTCATGAAAAGTAGATTTTTAAAGAAAGAATTTGAACTTATATGAATGTTATTTCAAATCTGATGTTTTTAGAGGATTTTTAAGCCCCACGAAATTTTTTTCTGACATAGATCTAAAAATTATGGTTGTTTATGTGGATTTCAAAGAAATGATGATAGATACATGTTAGAGTTTATTTTGAATCATAAATATGAATATGCATAGTTTTATTTTTGAAAAACTAAGCAAATGAACAAAAGCGTAAAAATGAGCTCAAAAGAGAGAAAAAAAGAAGAAGAAGCATGTGTTAGGTTGTTTGGATAATTCCACAATCCTTAGTAGATGGAACTTAGATGTAAGTTGAAACTTTTAATTCCATTTTCGAAAAGGAGAGTGGAAAACTTCGTGATCCTATGTAACTGAGAACAGATACAAGTTGAAATGTTTGACTCTCATGTTATAAAGGTGAATGAAGGAAGTCACTTTTATGTCTTAGTTGATATCTTTTGGTATATATTAAAAAAAAAATATAGAAGATATTGACATTGCACAAGGCATAAAAGCAGACCACACGCAAGCTATAAGAGAAAAATAAGTGCGCAAAAAGAAAAAAAAGAGAGAAAAGAGCTTAAAAAGAAAGAAAAGTTCAATGCTTAGAAGTGTGATTGAGAAAACCTGTGTAGAAAACATATGAGTGAGGATAAGTAAATAATAACTTGTTTTTATTGGATTTTCTAAGAATAAAACATAAATAATTGTGATATTTAGAAAAGTGAAAGAAATTCTTTTTCTGTGGTGGTAAATAAAAGACTCTAATTATATTTTGATTTTGAAATAACAGGAAATATTTGTGAAAATAAAGTCTTTGATTATCTACTACTTATGAGGATGTGTAATATTTTGCATACATGAAAGAGATGTTTGTGGGTAGCATCACTGCAAACCCTCACGAGACCTTACTCGTCCACTGGGGTCACCCAAGGGTTGAAAGGGCTTGTTGCATGAGCTAAATTCAACCGTGATTCCTACAAAAGTGAGTTAGTTGATAGTTTTCATTTCGTGCATTTTTCTGGTTTGCTCGAGGACTAGCAAAACATAAGCATGGGGGTATTTGATCATGCATATATTTTAGGGATATTTCATATAAAAATATGCATGATTTCATGAGAAAATGATTTAAAAACCTAATTTTATGTTAGTTTTTGAGTAAATGTGCTAAAATGATTTAAAAATAGAAAATGCATGAAAAATAGTTTTATTTTACATTTTTATGCCTATTTTAGTTTTTGTCATAGTCATAGTAGTTTGGTTTTAGTTTTTATTAAAAATAAAAATAAAAAAATAAAAAATGGAGAAAATAGTTTTATATTCATTTTAAGTGTTTGTTTTTTAGAAAAGAAAAAAATTAAATATAAATATAAATAGTTAGAATAGTTTTTGAGTTTCTTTATAAATAAGTTTTGTTTTTAACTTTTGAAAACTTTATAATAAACTCGTTTACATAGTTTTTGATTTTTAAAAACTGAAAAAAATAATAATAATCACAAACCGGTTTAACAGGTTTGCATTTCAAAATAAAAACTGTTACAAACCGGTGAACCGGTTTGAATTGTTTTAAAAACCCAGAAAAACGAAAAAATGGGCGTCTCTCTCCTGTGCATCTCTTCCTCTTTCCTAATCCTTCCCCTCCACCTCATTCTTACCTTCTTCTTCTCCTTCTCCTTATTTTTCTCTTCTCTTTTCAGGTGGAGGTCTCTTCAATCCGGCGATGGTGTACGGGAGGGGATCAACTCTCTTCTAACCCCTCTAAAGTCACAGATCGCAAAGGAGTGAAGCTGAAGTGCACATGTGACACAAAGCACATAAAGATAGAAGATTTCTTTTCTTTTCTTTTATTTTAGAATTTAGGCATTTTAATTGGGTCTGTAAATATTGCACTTTACGCCCTCTGCGAAGGGTATTCATTTGTTGTAATAGTTAGTTGTTTTTACCTTTCTTGAATATTTTACATTTTAATAATACGGCAATAAAGATTAGTTTAGAATTGTGTGTTTGAATACGAAATATTCCTGTTCCCTGAGTTCGACCCGGTCTCATCCACTAGTGAGAACCGGTTTTTATTATTTGATGTCTGGTTTTCACATGTTTTCATATAAAAATCTTTTCAAAATTACAACGATTTAAAAGAAAACATCAGTAGATCAATTAGAAGGAAAGAAAATTTGAGTCGGAACTCGAATCCCGAAGGAAAACTAGACTAATTAGAAGGGAAGAAAATTCAAGTCGGAACTTGAATCCCGAAGGAAAACTAGACCGGTTAGAAGGAAAGAAAATTCGAGTCGGAACTCGAATCCCGAAAGAAAACTAGAATAATTAGAAGGAAAGAAAATTCGAGTCGGAACTCGAATCCCGAAGGAAAACTAGACCGGTTAGAAGGAAAGAAAATTCGAGTCGGAACTCGAATCCCGAAGGAAAACTAGACTAATTAGAAGGAAAGAAAATTTGAGTCGGAACTCGAATCCCGAAGGAAAACTAGACCGGTTAGAAGGAAAGGAAATTCAAGTCGAAACTCGAATCCCGAAGAAAAACTAGACTAGCATGGATTAGGTTTGAAAACATTAACCAGTAAACCAGATTTAGAAAGTTTGACCAATAAAAATTGTATTTTGAAATTCCGACCAATAACAATTGGATTTTGAAAGATGTACTAGTGTGAATATCGGATTTTAGAAATGAACCAGTATAAGTACTGGATTTTGAAAATGGATCAGTACAAATACTGTTTTTTGAAGAATTACCAGCACAAACACTAGATTTTGAAGATTTACCAGCACGAACACTGGATTTAGAAAATTTTACCAGCACGAACACTGGATTTTTGAAAATTTACCCAACTGATTCTGATGGGAGATTTTCAATCTTCATCCTCACGATGACTTAGACAACTGTCGGGGTCTCAGGATTTATCCCTTATCATAAATGGGTAACTCAGGTTTATCCCTTAACCTGAAGGGGAAACTTGATGCAAATGGATGCAAATGAATGCATGTAAATGCAAATGAATGCAAATGTATGCAAAATGATGTAAATGAGTGCACATGCATGCAAAATGAGAGATTTGTTTGATCCTGCCTGCATACAGGATGTTTTGAAGATAATTTTTAAAATAATGCCCCAGTGTAACTGGGAAAGGAGAATTTGACCATTATTGAAGAAAATATATTGAGGAATTACAAAGGATGAAATAAAGGATTTAAGTATAAAAAATTTTCAAATGTTGAGCATTGATAGAGTCTGATAATTCCACACCATCGGCATTGATGAGCAGATATGAATAGCAGGGTAATGCTTCCTCAACGACATAGGGCCCTTCACAATTCGGTGACCATTTGCCACCCGGGCGGTGCTTGAGATAGGTCGTTGATCTGAGCTCTAGATCATTGACTCAGAATTTCCTTTCAATGACAAATTTTGCATATTGTCAGGCTACCCTCTGCCAATATGATTGAGCGTGCTCTGCTGCTCGGAGCCTTCTTTCATTGAGCAAATCAAGTTGTACCAGTCGCTGCTGCTGATACTGATCAAGCGATAACTCCAGTAGTGATGAGAACTTCAAGGTAGGTTTCTGAACATGTAGAGGCAGTACTACTTCAGTTCCGTAGACAAGTTCTGACAGAGTAGCATTAGTTGGAGTTCGAATGGTGGTTCTGTATGCTCACAATGCATCATGGATCTTCTCATGTCAGTCACGGCCTGTTTCCAAAGTTCGCTCTAGGATTCTAATTAGAATTTTATTGGTGGCCTCTGCTTGACCATTCCCTTGAGGATAATAAGGAGCGGAGAAATTATGATGGATTCTGAACTTTAAGCAGAATGTCCTCATTCTCTCATTCTTGAAATGACTGCCATTGTCTAACACGATCTTCTCATATCGTGCGGTATGCCGAAACGACAAAGGATATTCTTGTGGATGAATGAGACCATGTGTCGACTTTCTACTGTACGCAAAGTGATAACTTTGACCCATTTAGTGAAATATTCTATTGCGGCAAGAAAATATTTGTAGTTGTTTGAAGCAGAAGGAGTGATGGGGCCCACAACATCAAAGGCCCCACATAGAAAAATAGCCATGGACAGATGGTGGTTTGCAAATATGTTGTTGGCGCATGAATAGAAGGTGCATGTATCTGGCATAGAGCACACTTCTTCACAAAATGGTAGCAATCTTGCTGCATAGTCTTCCAATAATATTCTGCCCGAATGATTTGCTTGATAAGAGTTTGGTAGCTGATGTGACTACTGCAAATGCCTTCGTGTACCTCTTGCACAACTTCTTTGGCTTCATCTTCGTTTAGGTATTTGGAATATTCAAAATTGAATCCACGACGATAGAAGACGTCGGCAAGAATAAAATATCGGCCTGACATGCGCCGAATCGCTCGTTGCTCTTACTAGTGATATTCTGAGAGAAGGAGATAGATGTCTTCTCCTTGATGGGAGCCTTCCTGAAACTGTCTTCAGCTTGCTCAGACATCATCCTAATCATCATTTTCTTGGACATCTGATATGCAGTAGGATCAATGCCATCCCTATCATTTGGAATCCATCTTCTGGCCGATCTTGGAGAATCCTTTTCTTCTTGTCTGCTTCTAAAATCACTGATGCACTGATACAATGGTGTCTTCTTGCTTGATCTGATCTGAACCACTTGGGAATACTGATACTCTCTACAGATTGAGATGGATGATTAAATTTTGATGATGAAGATTTAGGATAGAAATGAATATAGGAAAAATATTTGATAAGAATTTGGTAGATAATTCAAACAATATCCCATTACTAGGGATTGAGTCCTCACTGGGATTACGACAATTGTGTTGCCATTCTTTGCGAGGAGAACGAACAACTGTAAATATGCCTTGTCACCTAGGCGAGGTCGTCAAACCATGATAGAATGAAAATTGAAGAATTTTTTTATTGAAGGAAAAATATGATTGCATCAATAGTGGACTTGAGAAAGAGGGGGCATATAGACAGTTTGCCACCACTCTTAACGATCAACAGAGACACGAGGACTGGGGAAAGGAGGCAGAGTAACAAAAGAATCCCAGTCATATCTGGCAGAATGGTATGTTCCGGACCATTGCATTGATGCAAGGTCAAACTCTGGCACGACTCCTGATAGCAGTTGCATCTCTTATGTGCTTCTGTCTCTGAGAAAACTGTCGAACACACCGCTCTGGATGATAATAAGCGCAGAAGAATGGACCAAGCAACTTGAATCTCTTGCCATATGCATAGGTGTATATGGGAGTTGAAAACTCTTGATCAAAATAGTCCCACACCACTTCTTCTTCCTGCAGATGATCAATCAGGAATCGGTACCGCGCAACTGGAAGGAGCTCCTTGTCGTTATATCTGAATGAACTAGCTCTGGTTGGTACATGCTGAAGAAACCAAGACTGAAGAGCATAGGTACATCCCTCGACTAAAATGGACTCTCTCAGTGTGAAACAGGTCAGTCCTTAGAAAAGCAAGCGCGACCATGGCTATCGAGAGACGGCTGGTCTGTCGACTTTCCCATCTTCTCAGAAGTTGCACTATTCTGACATCTACATAATTCTGTCCATCTGGAAAAAAAGCAAGTCCCACAGTGCACAGAACCGTCGCATGTTGGATTCTTTCTCGAGCTGTTCTAGATAGCGTGCCGACTTCTGCGAATTCTCCATACTGTCGGTAGATCTCGATCAAGTTCACATGTTCATTTCCATTTTCCTCAATCAGTGGCCAGGACTTACGCCCTAACATCTCGGGGGTCCAAACCCTTGACATTGATAAAAAAAATTGTTGCTCCAATGGATCTCCAGGCTGACCTGCTGGCTCGAGTAGTCCCATGATCTCTGAAAATTTGTCCATCAACAGGGTCATCTCGCCTCACGAGAACCAAAATGTGCAAGTGCGCGGATTCCACTGCTCTGCCAGTGCATGGATCCGATTGCCATTAACTGTCAATTTTCCCACTGCGGATGCCTGTTCCAACCTGCAATCGCTCAAGTGGTCCGAAAACATACGGGAGAAGTTTTTGAACCAAGTATAGTACCACCGGGGGAAGAAGGGTCCGGTGCTGAGAGATCGATGCTCAGGAAGACTTTGTCGCACCTCGTAGGACATGTGACCCTCAGGAAAAATAGAATCGAGCTGACTGGATGCCATTTGACTGAAAGACATGAAGATTGGAATTAGACATTGGAAAAATACAAGAATTTTGAAAATTGCAGGCAGGATAAAAAGCTGGAAATTCAAAGTCCAGAGGAACGAAAGAATGAAAAATCTCCTGGAGTTTTGAGGACAAGGTGGATAATTTGGAAAAATCGTCCAGGGTTTTTGAGAAAAAGAAGATATTTCACAGAAGATGGAAAATGAGATATTTTGAAAAATTGTCCGATATTTTGGAAAAATTGGGAAAAATATGAGAAAATAAGACGAAAATGGATATCATACATTCAATCACAAACAATTATGCACATACAGCAATCCCTAAGAAGTTGAATCTAAATGCATTGATTTTAAAAGAGCTTTAGGACCCTAATCCTGACTCTAGGCTAAGATCCACTGTTTCCAATCATGCTATGTCGATATACTCGAGCCGAGGCTCGATGTACGTGGCATAAAAATTCATCTTCGGTTCTAGGCTTGTGTTTTCCCAACATCCTTGAGCGCCTTCCGATATACGTTGGACTATGGCCCTTGGTACATGGCAGGGGGGCGTTAGCCCAAATAAGTGGCCCAGTTGTGAGGCTCTGTCCCGAACTATGGTTCTGGAAGAGAGCCCAGCAACGTGAAGACCGGGTAGACATAGGTGGGGTGGTTTTTGAAATATGATAACATGCAAGCAAACAGAGGGCTCTAAAACCTAAAGAGATAGAGATTTTGAAATTTTTTGAAGAAGAAAGCATTGTTTTCATACAAATCCTAGAATGAGGAGTGTTGTATTTCAGACCTAAGTCTATGTGAGCATGCATAATTCTCCTTAATATGGTTCTACCAAACCATGCCTAGTCTATATGCAATCCATGTCAGCTGGGTTCAAATCTTGGCTCCTAGGTTCACATGATATCAGAAATTAAAAGCTGACAGTTTATAGAGCACAATTTTGATAACTGAGCTAAGTCAAAGCACATAATTGATCATACGAAGACACGTCCCATTACGGTCGCCAAACCTGTTATCATCGCAAAAATTTTTCCCTCCCTTGCAAGAGAAACGAATTTCACGAGTCAAACTCGAGCAAAGTTTTGAAAATGGTTTTTGAAAATTAACTTGCCTCCGTTTTGAAAATTTGCGGGAAAATTCCGTGGAATGGGATTCGCCTGTCGGTACGAGGTTCAACCGTTCCTGGCGCCTTTACCAGGGGTAATTGAACCAAGGACCAATTATGTGCTTTAACTCGACTCAAATAGCTAAATTATGCTCTATTTTTCCTAGAATGCACAAAGAATCAAGCTTGTGCTATAAAATTTTGAAAATAATGCAAGTTTGAGAAAATATGACGTTTGCTTTGGAAAATTGAAATATGCTTGAAAATTGATTGGAAAAGTACTTGAAAATTGAATTCTTGAGAAAATCATTAAATTTCATTGGAAATCAGAAATTTGCATTGGAAAGTGATTTCTCAAGAAAAATTGAACTTTAGAAATTTGATTTTGAAATTTGGAATTGCTTTTCTGAGGAAATGGATTTGAAAATTCTGAGAAAATCAGGAAGTTCATTGGAAAAGGGATTTCTGAAAGGGAAAATGAATTCTCAAAAAAATGGGAATTCTGAGAAAATGAATTTCTGAAAACTTGGGATTTTGAAATTTGAGAATGTTAAAACATAGAAAAATATTGATTTGAACTTGGGAAATACTTTGAAATCTCAATTGAAAATATAGAATTCTGGGAAAATCCAATCCTGAGAAAGACTTGGTAAATCCTTGAGAAAATTGATTTTTCTGAAATTGGAATTGGAAAATGAATTTGAAAATAATGCAATTTGAATGATATGAATGAATGAATATGAATTTGAAAAGGGAATTTCATTGAGGAATAGGGAAATCCTTTTAAAACTTTGAGAAATGCAGTGCATTTTGAAGTTAGCCTAAGAGTGTAGGCTGAATGTGGCTGATATAAAGATCATAAATCTTGGTTTTCTTCGTATTCTAACTATGGCCATAAATACGAATCCCACCGAGTTTATAAACTCCATAAAAGCTTGTGCACGTGCCATTCGTGTAAACCATAGTGTATTTGAAATAAATGCACATGGATCATATATCAGATATTGGAATTTTGCAGAAATTAAACTATACGCAATGCAACCCTATTCTAAGCAGAAAAGTAACTCTTATTCCAAATATTACATTGATTTTTACATTGAATTAAAATAAAAGAAATAAAAGCTAAATCTTCTTCTTGAAAGTTCCTGCAAAACTAGAAAATAAGGTTAGCACAAAAATGTAGGTTTTTCTGAATTTATCCGAAAATATGGGAAATTATCGGATATTATTCAGATATAAACCCAAAATCATACCCCCTTTGATATAAACATGATAAATAATGAATAAATTTCTAAAAAAAACTTGAAAATTCGAAATTGGGGTCAAAATGACCAAAATACCCCTGATGACCTTTAAATCAGGGTTTTCTAAAAGAATTTTTGTAAATTTTGGAATTTTGAAAATAAAATGAAAAAAATCAAACATAATATGATAAAATATGATGATATGCATGAAATTTTAGAGAATTAGAAATTGAAATTTCGAAATTTAGGTCAAAATGACCAAAATACCCCCGATAACAAGACTATGGCCTTGAAACCAGGGTTTTCTGAAATAAATTTTGCAAAAATGAAAAATGTGAAATGAAAATGACATTGAAATTAACCCTAATATAATTCTATATGCTCATGTACATGATAAAAACCTTAAAATGACGAAAATATCATAAAATATCAAATTTAACCTGATTTTCGCTTCTGAATTTAAAAATAAACTAACACATGGAGCAAATGAATTTGAAATTAATCCAAATTTGGTATGGACACCTAAAATAACCCTAAAACCAGAATGGAGCACAAAAATCTATTTTTTTTTTATTTTTAATTATGAAAATTCCAGTAAAAACCCTAAATTTTGTGATTTTTGCCTAAAATGTTGATTCTAAAGGGGATTTAGGATATCAAACTTCCATACAAATTTCCAAAATTTTATGGGATGACAGAGGACAGTAAGGAAAGGATTGTTTCCTTTTACACTTTCTGGTTTTGACCTATGGTCGGAGCTGTACCACTCCGGCAAGTCGGATCGGAATCCGACGACTCTAGTAAATGAAGGAAACATACAGGTTTCGGTAGAAAATGTGGGAAAAATAGTAAACAGATGGGAAAAAAGCTGAAATTGTGGGAAAATCTCCCTGACAAATAGATGAAAATTTTGTATTTTTACAGAACTGAGATTCGAGTTACGGTTTGGAAAAGGGCATGCTGTTATCAGAGACCTAAATCTCTGGAATTTCGGGATATTGAAATCTATCAGACAGAAATAAAATTTTTGGGAAAAATACTGAAACAGTTTCAAAAATTCCCAAATTTTGGAAACTGACAGGAAAACATGTTAGTAACAACTTTAATGTTGAAAGTATTTGCAGAAGAGCTACAGATTGAGCGAACTTAGTGCATTAGGGTCTGTCTATACCCTGACGAAAGAAAATCGAGATTTTCCCAGAGGTCTGGGAAATACGATGTTTGACAAAGGTCAAAACAAATTGGAAAAATCTCAAAATCTTCAGATCATTAGTATATTCAATTAAGAGTGCACTGTGATTTTTGGAGGACAATCCGGATCTCTCACAAGGGTGATGCCGAAGGTTCTTTTCTGCTAAAGCAGAAATTGAAAACTTAGAGAACTGCGAAACCCCAGCTTGAGATTTGATTCGTTTGATAAGGTTTCAAAACTCAAACGGATCTAGATTTTTAATATGAGATCATGGACAAATAAACCTAACTACAAATATTTTTTTTTTGGATTTATTGAAACGAAAATCTATATAAAATAACGGTTGTAACTTATGCTACAACTAACTTCTACAAGCCTTAACACGAATCTTAATGATATTAAACAAATTGTTAATAAAACAATAAGACTAAATTAATAAAATGCTTGAAATGCATATTTAACATGAATATAATATTTAAAATAAAGTAAAACAGGGATACAAATCTTTTTTTTTTATGGCTTGTGGGAAGGGAGGATTTGATCCATGCATCGGATGGATCTCCCTTATTCAGCCTTGATCAATGGTAAATCAATATTACAAACTCATAAAATAGCTTTTGCAACTAGATGAATCCAGTTTTGAACCGAATTCATACTGAAGTCATGGAAGAAATCACAAGAATAATGGGTTTTACCTTGAGATTTGCTTGAATGGAGGAGTTTGCACCGGTTGGGGCAAAGCTGCTGCTATAGAGAAGCTGCAACGAGAGAATGGCTGACGGATTTGCTGTGGTGATTGTCACCAAGTAAGGCTGGTAGTGATTGAAGGAGGCTGCTGCAATTGAAGATGGTTGGTGTCTTGAGTTTCTGAAAGTTGGCTGAAGATGCAGCAAGGAGGGCTGCTTAGGTTAGTGGCTGTGTCTCTTTTTGCTGGAAGTTGCAGCCAAAGCTGCTGAGACGTCTCTTGGAGGAGAAGGAGCTGCAGCTGGGAACCGTGATGATGCTGGTATGGTTGCTTCAGGGAAGATGGTTACTTGATGAAGAAGGTGGTGTGGATCCCTTGGTGGAGCTTGCTAAAGATGCAGCAAGGTGGACTGTGGTGCAGTTGCTGGCTGAAGATGGCTATTGTGGCTGTTGTGGCTGCAGCCAAGGCTGGAGTTGCTGCAAATGGTCTTTGAAGGTACTGTGGTGGAGGTGGTTGGAACGAGGAGATCTGGTGGCTGGGGAGCTTCTGTAATGGAGGAGTTGCAGCTGTGTGGGCTGCCTTGAGATGGGCTGAAGGAAGGCTGAAAGGGAGCTGCCAATGATGCTGAAGACTGCTTCAAAGTAGCTGTGGTGGTAGTGGCTGTCATCACCGTGGGCTGTGGCTGCAATGAAAGAGAAAGTTCAAGGTAGAGAGAGAGAGAGAGAGAGATATGAGAGGTGCGTTAAGATATCAGAGGCAGCCAACGTATCTCCCCCTTTTGTTTTTGGACTTAGGGCTTCATCACCATTTGCCCTAAGTTTCTAGGTTTAATTTTTGCTAGGAATGAGAGGATGGAATCAGTTTACGTGAATGGTTGGCAGCCATACGGCTGTGGAGGGAAATGGCAAGAGAGTAAGGAAGAAAGGGGAAAGAAGGAAGGGAAAGAAAAGGAAAGAAGAGGAAGAAGAAAAAAGAAAGAAAAGGGAAAAAGAAAGGAAAGAAAGAAAAGGAGGGAAAAAGGAAAAGGGAAAAAAAATGGGAAAAAAAATGGAAAGTGGGGCTAGAGGCTTGGGCGACCACCTTGTGGGTCCCACCTCTCTAAAACGCAAAAAAAAAAAAAAAAACAAAACTGAACAAATAAAAAAAAAATTGAAAGGAATAAAAGAATATATATATATATATTTTAATAAAACAGAAATGTAAATGAGTGGGCCATCTCAGAGCGGGTCCAAATTTCAATTTTGAAATTTGTTTTGAAGATTAGAGGGGTAAAATAGTCTTTTCAGAAAGTTTCCAGACGAAACGAGTTATTTTTGGCAGTTTTTGAAACAAGCTCGGATTTTGAAGTTCAATACCCCGTTGCGAAGCAAATCTAGTGTAGAATTTAAAATTTTGATTTTGAAAGAAATCCAGATTATTTTTCTGGAGAAAATATTTCCAAATTTATTTCTAGACAAAACGAGCTATTTTTGGCAGTTTTTGAAACGAGCTCGGATTTTGAAGTTCGATACCCCGTTGCAAAGCAAATCCAGTGTAGAATTCAAAAATTTGAGTTTGAAATAAATCCAACTTATTTTTCTTGAGAAAATATTTCCAAATTTAGACTTCCGGGGGTAAAAATGTCAATTTTTGAAAACCCGGGGTTTGAAATTGATTTCTGAAAACTTTTAAAACTCGATTTGGATTGAAATTTATAAAACTGGAGTTCTAGACTTCGAAAATGAAATGAAATGTGATGAAATGTTATGAAATGCTAAGAAATGATATGAAATGATGAGAAATGACATGCGAAATGCTAACCCTGAATGAAAAATTTTGGATTTTAAACCTCGATTGACAGTTATACCAGTTCAAAAAAGTGTTAAAATTGACAAAATTTGCAAAATGGTTTGAGAAATGGTTTTCAGGCTCTACTGGGATAAAGTGACACTAAAAATTAGGGTTTGAGCTGAATTGAACTGAAATGAGCTGGGTTTTAGAGTTTCAGAACTCAAATAAACTGACAAGACACTGACTCAACTTACCTTTCCGACTAAATTTTCAAAAAGAAGCTGCCATTTTTAGAGAAATGGTGCGGAATGGTCACTGGATTGAAGTGAATTACGGACCAGAGCTGGGTTTGAGCTAGAACAAAAGTCAGTAATACTAACATGAACTAAAATCAAAGCTTGAACACTAGCTCAATTGACTAAACTCAGCTCAATTTCAGCTGAAAGAGCTGAAATGGGCTCCTGGACACTTGGAAATGGTTTTGAACTGAAACTGGAGCTCTTAAACTCTTGGTGAGCTCAAGTTAGACTCTGAGGAATATGACTGACTGTGAATGACTGACTCAGAGACAATTGGCTTGGATTTTGGCAGTAATTGTCAGAAATGAAAATGGTCTGTTCATTGTAAGCCCAGATGAGCTTGAAATGACTGATATTCTAAATGTTTTGAACTGACCAGTGAGCTTTGTTGACTCCAACTGACTGGGGTCCAGGATGACCTAGGGGTAAAATGGTAATTTTCCTAATGAAAATGGGTAAAGTGGTAATTTTCTGAAACTGACTATAGGTTTGGCTACTACACTGGCCTAACAGGGTTGGCACTGCACGAGGAGGATTGTTTGAGAATGGAGGAAAATTTGGGGTGTTTACAAGTCCTTCACGTCTAGGAAGGGCTCTCACGGCTGGAGGAAGAAGAAGGTGAGAGGGAAGAGGGTGTAGGGGAGAGAGAGAGTGTGAAGAGAGGTGTTAGAGAGATTTTAGAAAAAATCGCCCAACTAAAGGGGCTGGATTTTTCCAAGAGGGGTTAAAAAGGAGTGGGGTTTGAGATGGAGGGTTGGGAAAGCCCCATCCAAGATGGAGGGCTGGGGTGGAACATGTTTTTCCACTGCTGCCCAGCCCTTCCAATCATATAATGAGATTCAAAATTACTAAAAAAATTACAAAGATGCCATGGGGCTGCCGCCCCATGCATCCAATGGTAGTTAGTCTACCCTAATCATGGCTCTTCCATCTTGGGAAGAGCCCTTGGAATTTCCCCTAAATCCCAAGGCACAATCACTCCAGCTCCATGCATATACCAAGGAGGTGTCGACCTCCCCTCCAAGCCTAAAACGTCTCCTTTGATATGACATTAATATTTATTAGAATTAAAATTTCTCTTTTTTAATAATTTGGGTAGGGCCAATCATGGCCCTCCCTTTATGAGCTAATAAAACCTCATATAATTATGCCACTAACCCAGCTGGTCAACGTGACCAGCTGGTTTCATGGCCTTGGTCGTCCAAGGCTCTCCAAAAGGGATGAATGAGACCTTGGTCAACCATGACCATGAAAGAAAAGGTAATTTCATGTCATCGATTTCCATTTTTCAATTAATTTCAAATGTTTTTCCATAATGTACAATAATTTTATTTTATATTGTCAATGTAAATGTCATCACACAGCTACTCAAGCAAAGAAATCTTCGTTTCGAGCAAAATTGGTCTCGTTTAGGCCCTCGCTAATTTTCTAAGCGGTCTCCCATAATTCACATGCATTGACAGAGTTTTTTCGTCGTTCAGACTTCAAATTCAGAGTAAATCACCATAACCCTATTTTAAACTTACCCTAAAAATTTTGGAAGTTAATTCGCTCTAGATTTTTCTCAATTGCCTTTTTACGTAAAATTACGCGATTTAACCTGATTCTCAAAGTAGGCTAAATTTCAAAAATTGCCAAATTAGTAAAAATTTCATCGTTCTCAACACAATTACGAAATATTACATCAAAATAAATTGTGGATCTTACATCCTTTCCTCCTTAAAAAGGATTTCATCCACAAAATCACCCTTAGGAGGTTACAAAAAGTTCTGGATATTTCTCTCTCATACTCGCTTTTGGTTCCCATGTGCATTCTTCAATGACATGGTGCTGCCAACGTACCTTAACTAGCGGAATAGTCTTGGTACGCAAAACCTGATCTCGTCGATCAACTATCTCGATAGGCTATTCTGTCAAAGTCAAATCTTCCTGTACGTCCACATTTTCGTAATGAATGATGTGCGATGGGTCAGGAATGTACTTCCTTAGCATCGACACGTGAAAAACATTGTGAATGTGGGCATACTATGGAGGTAACTCGACACGATATGCCACTTCACCGATCCTTGCCAAAATCGCAAACGGTCTTACATATCTCGGACTCAACTTTTCTTTCTTACCGAAATGAAACACGCTCTTCGTCGGTGAAACTCTGACAAAAACCATGTCACCAACTTCAAAAGACAACTCACGTCGTCTCTTGTCGGCATAACTCTTCTGTCTATCTTCCGCTGCCTTCAAACGTTCTCGAATCTTCTGCACCTGCTGAGTGTAGTGCTGAAGAACAATCGGTGATTCGCTCGATCTATCACTGATATTGTCCCAATAAGATGGTGATTGACAAGGTCTCCCATACAACACTTCGTACAGAGCCATCCCGATACTCGCATGGTAACTATTGTTGTAGGCGAACTCAACCAAACACAGGTGTTAATCCCATTCACCCTTCCAGTCAAGCATACAAGCTCGCAACATATCTTCTACCGTCTGAATCGTTCGCTTAGATTGTCCATCCGTTTGGGGATAAAAGGTTGTACTGAACTTTAACTTTGTCCCCAAAGCAGACTGCAACTGACCCCACACTCGCGATGTAAACCGAGGATCACGATCAGAAATGATTGATCTCGTTACACCATGCAGTCGCACAATCTCTCTGACGTACAAGTCAACTAAACTCTCAAGAGATTGACTGATCATGATCAATAAGAAATGGGCAGACTTGGTGAGTCTGTCCACGACTACCCAAATCGCATCATGCTTACGTCTAGTTTGCGGTAAACCTACCACAAAATCCATCGTAACGTCTTCCCACTTCCATTGAGGAATCTCGATTCTCTGCATGGAACCACCAGGACGCTGGTGTTCCGCTTTAACCAACTGACAAGTCAAACACCTCGCAATGTAAGCCGCTATCTCGCGCTTTATGTCATTCCACCAATACTTTCACTGCAAGTCCTTAAACATCTTCGTTCTGCCTGGATGAATCATATATCTCGACATATGCGCCTCACCAAGAATCTATTTCTTCAACTCAAGGTCGCTCGGAACCCAAAGACGATCTCTTAAACGAATGCTGCCATCATCTGACACACTAAAGGAAGAATCTGCTTGCTCTGCCAAGGCTAGAAACTTACCATACTGGTTGTCAAGCTTTTGAGCCTCCACGATTCTCGGCAAAAATTCTGATGGGATGGTCAGACCAGACAATCTGGTCGAACCACCTCCAACTGAAAAAGGCTTCCAGGCTACGAAATCCTCAATCAGCTTCTGGCTCCACACGAGACTGACCAGAACACTACTCGATTTGCGGCTAAGTGCATCTACCACAACGTTTGCCTTACCAGGATGGTAAGACAACGTAAAGTCGTAATCCTTTATGAACTCGAGCCAACGTCGCTGCCTCATGTTCAACTCTTTCTGAGAGAACAAATATTTGAGGCTCTTGTGGTCTGAGAAGACCTCAAACGATTCTCCATACAAGTAATGTCACCACGATTTCAGAGCAAACACAACTGCTGCTAACTCTAAATCGTGTGTGGGGTAATTCCTCTTATGGGTCTTCAACTGTCTAGAAGCATAGGCAATCACCCGGTCGTGCTGCATTAGCACGCAACCCAATCTAGTACCAGAGGCGTCTGTGTACACCACAAACCCACCTCTGCCAGAAGGTAAAGCTAACACCGGCGAGGTCGTCAGCTTTGACTTCAGGATCTGAAACTATCTTCACAAGCACTGTTCCACTCGAACTTGATACCTTTACGCAAAAGCTTCGTCAAAGGTAAGGCAATCCTCGAAAAGTCTTGGATGAATCATCGATAGTAACCTGCCAATCCAAGAAAACTGTGAATCTCAGACACATTCTGAGGTTGCTTCCAGCCTAGAACTGCTTCAACCTTTGCTGGATCGACTGACACTCCGTCCTTCGATATCATGTGCCCAAGAAACATAACTCGCTCGAGCCAAAATTCACACTTGGAGAACTTGGCGAACAACTGATGCTCACGAAGAGTACTCAAAACAATACACAAGTGCTCTCGATGTTGCTCAGGACTCTCTGAGTAGACCAAGATATCATCGATGAACACGATCACGAACGTATCCATAAACGAACGAAAAATCTGGTTCATCAGATCTATGAATGTTGTTGGGCATTCGTGAGGCCGAAAGGCATCACCACAAACTCGTATAACCCATATCTCTTTCGGAAAGCTGTCTTTGCAATGTCATCTTCTCGAATACGAAGTTGATGATAACCTAACCTGAGATAAATCTTCGAGAAAATCTTTGCCTTCTGCAACAGATCGAAAAGATCTTCGATCCTGGGTAACGGATACTTGTTCTTGATCGTCGCTTGGTTGAGCATCCGATAATCGATGCACAACCTCAAGGATCCATCCTTCTTCTTCACGAACAACACTGGTGCTCCCCACGAAGAAGCACTGGGTCGAATAAAACCCGGATCTAAGAGTTCTTCCAACTGTCGCTTCAATTCCGCAAGTTCTACTGGAGCCATACGGTAAGGTGCCTTGGAAATAGGAGTAGTTTCAGGCAACAACTCGATATAAAATTCGATCTCTCGCTTCGGAGGTAAACCAAGTAATTCCTCCGGAAACACATCGAAAAATTCTCGGACCACGTCCAAGTCATCAATCAAAACCATCTCATGTTTAACTGGGGCAATACTGACCAAGAATCGAGTACCCCCGTTCCGCAGATACTTCTGAGCCTTGAAAGAAGAAATCATACGACTATCGCGCAAAGGTTGATCAGGCTGAAAAAAAACAACCTTGCTTTCTCGACAAAAGACTTGAGCGTGATACTCAAAAAGTCAATCCATGCCTAGAATGACATCAAACTCCGTCATGTCAAGCAGGATCACGTCAGCTGACAGGTTCTTCCCTGCCACTGACACCTTGATGCTCAGGATGTACGAATCACAAAAATACTGATCACCAGTCGGAGTGCGAACCTCCAACGGGTAATTCAAGGATTCTACTGTCAAAGGTAAAGTACAAGAAAATCTAGCAGCTATGAAGGAATGTGAAGCACCATAATCAAACAATGTAAAAGCTACATGTCCGACGACTGAGATAGTACCTTGGACCAACTCTCCCTTGGTCACTTGCTCTACAGTTGCCGCGTATGCACGTCCGACAATAATTTTCTGGTTGGTATGCTTCGGCTGATGCTATTGTTGCTGTTGCTGATACGGCTGAGGCAGCCTCTGCTGCGCTTGTGTGGTTATCGCAAAATTTTTCCTCTCTTGTATCTTTCTCTCTCTTCCTTCTCTTTTCCTTTCTAACCCCTATTTTCTCCTTTTTGAAGGGAGAAAATAAAAGACAAAAAAAAAGAGAGAAGAAAAAAGAAAAGAAAGGAGGAGAAGAGGAACTCTTTTGTGGGGTCTCACTTGACCTTAATTTTTGAAAATATTTAGAAAATTACTCGCCTCCGTTTTGAAAATATTTGCAGGAAAACTGAGAGACGAGATCCGCTCATCAGTACGAGGTTCCAACATTCCGAGCGCCTTTACCAGGGGTAATCAAAAGCAAGGGTCAAATTCATGCCTTTTGCTTTGCTAAAATATTATCTAAGAATTTATTATAAATCTAAATGCACAAAGAATCATGTTTGTGCAATGTAAGGATGTATGCTCTTTTGAGAAAATGTTTTGAAAGTTTTCAAATTTTTCTGAGATGCACTTGATAATGGAGTGAAGAAATGATTTCTGAATGATTGAGTCAAACTTAGAACTTGAGATAGATTGAAGTTCTAAGTCTTTGAAATAATCAGAGTCGAGAAAGTAAGTTTTGAATTTGAAAAGAATGATTTGAAACTGAGATAAAAGGAAATGAAGTTTCAAAATCAGAAATGGACTTTGGATTTGAATTTTAAACTTGGATTTAGTAGAGGAAATAAATATTTGAAGTGGAGTTGAATTCTAGATTTAAGGTTGGAAATCAGGATGAAATTTGAACTTGAGCAATCCAAATGGAAAAAATAGAAATAGATTTAAGAAGTCCAGATGGGATTTGAAAGTAGAATCAGATTTGAGATCTAGAAATCAGGGTAGAATTTGAATCCACAATCTGAATCCTAAGATGGAATTTGAATTTGAAATCTGAGATCCAAGATAGAATTTGATCCAAAATTAGGAATGGAATTTGGATCTGAAATATGAGATCCAAGATGGAATTGAATATTGGATCCAAAAATGGAATTTGGATCTGAAGTCTGAGATCCAAAGTGGAATTGGGTTCTGGATCGTAAAATAGATTTGGATCTGAAGTTTGAGATCCAAAGTGGAAGTTGAATTCTGGATCCTAAAATGAAATTGGATCTGAAGTCTGATATCCAAAAAGTGGAGATGGATTCTGAATCCTAAAATGAAATTGGATCTGAAGGTCTGGAATCCAAGATGTAATTTGGATCTGGAGTCTGAGATCCAAAAAAGTGGAGATTGTATTTATAAATCTTGATCCAAGTTGATCTAACTTTGGATTTGGACTTCTGAGAGTCTAAATAGGACTTTTGAAGATGGATCTGGGTTTTGAAAACCCAGATTGAATTTAAAATTTAGGAAGGGTCAAGCTTTTGAGATTCAGATTTAATCTCGAACTTTTGATTTTGAAGATAAGAAGATAAACTTGAATTTGAATCAAAAGATGAATAAGAAACTTTCAAAGTTAATTTGAACTTTGAAGTTGAATTTGAATTTGGAAATTTGAAGTTTTTGAATATGAATTTGAAATTTTCAAAGTCAAATTGGACTTTGAAATTGAATTTTGAATCTTGAAAATGAGATAGAATTGATTCTTGAATCTATAAAATAGAATTGATTTGAGAAATGAAGAAAAATACTCAAAATCACTTAGAGTTTTTGAAAAAGAATTTTGAAAACATGATGTAATTCTACCTTAAATGATGAATGAATTTAAATAATTTTGAAATTGGATTTTGAAAAGCATATTTCATTCTTTAAATAAATTGAAATAAGATTGAAGATATAATACACTCCTGACTATGGTCATTGAATATATTATATAATAATCATATCTAAATTCAAATGAAGAATAAAATACATTTTGGTGTTTTTATAGAGTTTAAAATGAAATTAATTCTCAATATATTCTGACTATGACCATTGATATATGTATTGAATTAATTTTAGACTAAACTCTGATAAAAAAGGAAAATATTTAAGGAAAATATGATGAATTTTGAAAAGGATCCAGTGTGGATCCAGTGTTATTTTATAAAAGATAAAAATTCTAAGTTTTATTTACATCCTGACTATGGCCATTGATGTAAATCATCAACTTAGGATTAATTACCTCTTACAAAATGGTGTGTGTGACATTCGTGTTTCACCATTGTGAGATTTTGTAAAATAAAGGTAAAAAGCATGAAAATAAGCGATTTATGATATTAACAATGCTTATTCATTCTATCTAAAAAGCTAGAAATGTAAGTTCTCATTAAGACCTAATTTATTACAACATATAAAATTGAATTTACAACTCCAAGTAATGATATTTTCCTTATATTCCCTGCAAAACAACTGGATTAATATGAAAATAGAAGAAAACTGCACATAAAAAATGTTCATATGCCAAGATATGTAAGATCTAAAGTGTAGAGAAGATGAAAATGATATATACCTATGTACATATATACATGCATATATATATATGTATATCTATATATGTACATGTATATATATATATATATATATATATATATATATATATATATATATATATATATATATATATATATATATATATATATAGGTGGAATGGAGAAGTACCAAATGGCTATGCATATGTACTATAGATATGTAAATATAATTTGCAGAGATGATGAAATATGAATGCAGTACTGATGACGTGATTAAGGTATGGAAATATAGTAAATATAGTGTGACATATGTTGTGAAGGTGAAAGTGTCATAAGTGCAGGGGGAAACATGTAACAGGGTACAAGGGAAGAGGATAATGGTAGTGGTTGTTGGAAGGTGAAGCATAGCAACAATGAGGTGGAGGACATATGGGATATATTTACTACAATAGGTAAATGTTATGCTGAAGATATTGTTCTAAAGAAAGCATTAAGTGCCCAAGTGTGGGGGGCAGGTGCAACAACAAGTGGCATGTTGCAAATGGGGTGCATATGTACTGCTGCAAGCGGAGTGGTAGTGATGATAACAAACCACAATGAAGGGTGTTGTAGGTGAAGAGGGCAATGAGGTTGCAGCAATGATGCAGGAATACTGTGTATAGGGGAATAAAGTGAAAAGATCATTCCTACCATTATAGCAATTGGATAGTGCTAAGTGTGAAGGTGGGTATGTGCAAGATGGCTGTTGTGAAATGCCATGGCATGTGCAGCAAGAAGCACAGAGGTTGCAAATAAGTGCTGCAACAGTGGAGGTATGAGGGTGAATGGTGGGTATTGCTGTAATTATAGCAATAAGATGAGGCCTTGATTCATCTTCTGAATGTAATTCCAAATCCATCATAGGATCCTGAATCCAATTCCACATTGGATCTTAGACTTCAGATCCAAAATCCATGTTAGGATCCGAAACCCAATTCTACTTCCGATCTTAGACTTCAGATCCAGTTCCATTTTAGGATCCAGAATTCAATCACATGTTGGATCTTAGACTTCAGATCCAAATCCATCTTAGGGTCCAGAACCCAATTTTACATCGGATCTCAAATCCCAGATCTTAAATCCATTTTAAGATCCAATTCTATTCCCAATTCTAGATTTCAAATCCAAGTCTATTTCCAGATCTCATTTGAACTCCCGAAACCCAAATCTATTTTAAATACCATTTGATTTTCTCAGATCCATTTCAAACTTAATAGTAGATGGAGATGGCTGGAATGGTTGTGGGGTTAGGTGAATGAAGTACAGATGCTGAGAAGAGTGAATTTGCAGGAAGAGGCTGGGACAAGGTTGTTGCAACAACTTAAGGATTCACTGACGATAATGTTAGAGGATTAAAGGGCACAGAACTTGGTGGAGCTGGAGTTGCTGAAGCAACTAGAGTATACTTCCAGCAACAAGATTTGACGCAGATTGTTCATGAGCATTGACATCTAAAGATGATGTATTTGGCGTAGGTGCTGGAGCTGTAATGCACAACTAGTAGATGAATACTAATCTGCTACAGTAGGTGCCCAACTATTGTAAATGGAGCCTAACATGGGCGGGGTTGAAGTGGTGGAAATAATGCAGTTGAAGACAGTAGTTTAACTGTATGGACTTTAGCAGCTTAAGACTTCCAAGCTTCCTTCGTGGGTCGAAATGGATGGGGCGCAGATGGAAATGATACAGTGAGGCTCGACTTTTTCCACAGAAATCACGCCCCCAAGTTAAGCAACAAAGATCCAATCACAAACTAAAAGTCTGTGTCACTATAACCTTAATCACTATCACACACGTCAACTATTGAAAAATACAACCCCTGGGTTTGCTGATTTTAGCTAGCCAAATAGCTACTTGCAGCTACTGGGATTTAAGCAAGAAAGAGTAGATTCAACCTGGAGGCAATTGCGAGCCGATATCAAGGGATATAATCCCAGAGGATGGTAACGGTAAATACCAAACACAGAACCAGTCGAAGGTGACTTGCAAGGGTTTGGTTTGTGGGTAATGGTTGGCAGTGCTGTGAGTATGTGTTGTTTTTCTTGATATCCCATCCGTGAGGTTGTTTGGTCTCAGATCCAATACCATCAAATTGACACAATTGAAGAACTTGTCTGGGATCTTACTATTGAGCAAAAAATCATCTCATAGATTGTCATAGCAGACCTCGTTTGCTTTCATTGCATGCTTGAATCTTATTTTGAAACTAAGAGTCCCCTCCACAGCTGCGATCGACAGACCCTTTCAGCAAACAATTTTTCATAGTTGATTTGTAACAAATGGTAAGTGTAAATGGGAATTCACAGTAACTAAAAGAGGATTTTACAGATGCAGACATTGGTTCATCTAACAGATATGACATATCAATTTTAACCATCATACCTTTGAAATTCAGATAATAAACGAATGGGCCCATTAATCCCAGGCATGAAACTCCAGGAAACAAATTAACCAGCGAACCCAACCCTATCATCAAACTTCCGAAGTTTTAACAGTAAATAGATTTCTAATTACAGGATGAATTGATTCATGCTTGAGAAAAACAAATTCTATCTTCTGAACCTCTACTTACCTGGCCTGGAGAAAAGCCTCCAACGCTTGTGGATGCCTTAGCGAGTTGTTCCTGTTCACCAGGCAAGCTGGGAAAAATATTCTGAGAGCTACATATGGATGCAAATGTTAACTATGCAGGGAATAGGAATAAAACTTGGCTAACTTAGAGGTGACATTGCACGACGTTGAACTCATCAATATGCGACAAGCTTAAGGAAACATGAATCAGACAAGAGACTAACGATATTGCGGCATAAATAGAATCATAACGAAGGTATATGCTATACTATGCAGGTAAATAGCAACAGGAAAGAAAGTATTTAAAACATAACGAGGATGGTTGCTATATAATGAACCAGGCGCACCACCCGATCGAAATCCAGGGGCAAGATCATGCATCTTTATTATAAACATATATTTGGGGTAACATCGCAAAAAAATCATCCCTGGGAACAAGAATCGCCCAGGTGGGCAATCTGCTTGAAACACCATTTCGCAAAAAAAAAGAAAAGTATAACCCGAATGGCACCCATCGCAGAAGAGATCGATGACTTATAAATGAGGCGGATACGTTCTCAGAGGTCATAGAAACACATTGTGGGAATATATATCGTGAGATGCAAATACAACGGAGAAATGCAAGATAAAAGAAGATGAGGAATTCGAAGCAGAGGAAAATTTACAAATTAGAAATAAAATGTTGGAATAATTCATGCCTTTTACTGTTGCACAAAGATGAGTTGAGATTGCACATGCAACTCAACATCATCGATGGTGCGAAAATGGGGAGGAAAAAAACCAGCAAGTCGGGAGTAAAGCGTAGAAGGTAAAGAAGGAAACTTAAAACAACGTAAAAACAAAGAAATGCTTTACAGAAGATCAAGAAAAGGGGGAAGAGGATTACTACTTACCTGATTGCTGCAGGGATTTTTAAGGAAGGAGGAGAGGAATGACTGTCGGCTGTAGGACTTCCTTCAGAAAAAAATAAAGAAGCAGAGGATTAGAGCCGTGTGGAGGGGTGAAGACGCTGAGGAAGAGAGAGCCCTGCGTGATTCTTTTAAAGGGAGGGAAGAAGGTTCGGGAGAAATCTGTTGGGGATCAAGGGCAGAGGATGAAGAGGGTGCGATGGAGGGAGAGAGAGAGATGGAGCCTGCGAACGGAAAAGGGGCCGTTACAATTTTCCCCAAATTTCAAAAAGAGGGCTCCCTCAAAAGGGTTTTTTCATAAAATGGTTCTCACACGAGGTTTTTAGTAAAACGAGTTTCAAAAAGTGTTTAAACTGTATATTTTTTATTTTTTTTTGTTATTTTCTTTCGATATTTTTCACATTTTTCTTGGTGTTTTTAAGATAAAACTCTGAAACTTACGAGAAAATAAAAGGATTTTTTTAAAATATTTTGTAAAATTTGAAAATACTTATAAAGGAAGGGTTCTTCGAGAGTTTTAACGTTGTTTTTTGGAAAATCCTTCAGAAAAATGGGTTAGAAATGAAAATTGGGTCTGGTTTTCAACAAATCCGAGAAATGAATGGAAATTTTATCAAAAATTGACCTGATTATTCAAAAGATGGATCCAGGGGAAAAGAAGGAATTTTTGGATTTTTTGGAAAATTTTGGGTGTTCACAGATGCCCCTCTTTGCTGCTAAGCCGGTTGTAAGCCGAGCGTAGCGGCAAAGAAGACACACCAAATTTTCTTTAAAATGCCCTAGTCAGAATGTCTGAACTGGGTGTGGAATAATTTATTTTTGAAAAGCTTTATTTTTCAGGTTTTATATCTTATCCTGAAAGGTTTTGGGGAGACGAAATCCTTGAAAATGATATATTTGAGCAGAAAATGAGGAAATCATGATGGGACTTTGGATGAAAATCCCGAAATGGTGAAAATAAATTTTTTTATCAAGTCTCAAGGGTGGGACAAAATACGCTTTTTGGAATGATTCAGGTTTAGCCCGTAACCTGGATGGGACGAAGATATATCAAAATGAATTGAATGAGGAAAGAAATACATGAGGACCTTGATGGGACATTTTTGAAAAATGCCTCGTGAAATGAAGCTCAAGTAGGATCCTATCCTAGATGGATATATGAAGCATGGATTCCTTGATGGGAAGAACCATGATGGGACTAGAAGAAAACATCTCGTCAAAATGAGGAATTTTGTAGGAATAAGACTGAGGTTTAACCCAAACCTGAAAAAGGAAGATACCACATGGCACGAGGTTCAGGATTAACCCCTAACCTAAAGGGGACGATCAAAATGAAATCCTCAAATGGAGAAACCACGATGGGACCTTCAGAGTTTGGATGAACAAATCCAAAAGGGGTTTGCGAAAGAAGGAAAATGGGGTTCCCTAAAGCTTTGAGAAAGGGGACGAAATGGGGCGTCTCATTGCTGAGACTGAAATAGCTTTTGAAATCAATAACCTCTCACAGAAAATTCAGGTTTTGACCCTTAACCAGAGTGGGAACAACCATACGAAATTCTTGCATGAGAAAACCGTGATG
Source organism: Nuphar pumila (assembly GCF_984573655.1). Lineage (NCBI taxonomy): Eukaryota > Viridiplantae > Streptophyta > Magnoliopsida > Nymphaeales > Nymphaeaceae > Nuphar > Nuphar pumila. The sequence continues at coordinate 75,872,521 of NC_143259.1, read as the reverse complement.
GGATAGGAAGAGATGCTTCTTTTAGAGGCAACTCCTTTGGTAGATATAAACAATGCTAGGTTACATCAAAATAAATATTGAATATTCATTTCATTCTAGGAATAGCTAGAAAATCTTGCCAATAAGATAAAATTATAGTTGACTCAAAACGCTTGAAAATGTGCACGTATGTGCAAAGATATTCCCTCTTTTACCTAGAGCATTCCCTCCATCGGGGTTAACTCCTCGGTTTTAAGAGTCAAATTCAAAATTTTAGCGCTGATGATTTTCTTCAAGGAAGCTATCGATTTCCCTGATATGAGAAGAGAAGAAATATTCTCAATTTCATAAAAGCAAGTAGTGAACAGATATTAATAAAAGAATTTTGCATGAGAAAAGATGATTTCTGGCAACTTCGGCAGTTTGATATCTAGGTGTTTCCCCATGATGATCCTTTTGCACTCTTTTTGAGTCATTGAACTTTCTCGGGTTTTTATATCATCCTTCATTTGGATGTGCCCTGACTTTTCTCTCTTTTTCAGGGAAAGGTACGTCACAAGCTCCTTCATCTTGGAGATGTTCCGATCCTTCTTTTATCTCAGGAATTCTATTGATGATATTGGCTCAAAATGTCTTTAGATGATAGCAAAAATCAAATATCTTTTAGGGTTTGTCGGTAGGTTCATCGCACTCGCCTTCATCTCGACGGTGATCTGAACTTTCCCTGGAAGGATCCTTCACAAACTCCTTCATCTCGGAGACGATCCAAATCTTCTTTGGCTCCGGGGGTCTAACTTGCCTATTTGTATTCATCTTGACGACAATTGAGAGATCCATTTTGCAGATATTTGATTGCAACTTTAAATGAATGAGAAGATATGGGTTGAATGGATTCTTTTATAGCTCGAGATATTTCCACTGCCTGATTGCCAGATAGCCATCTTTAAACGTGCGCCATAGCCATGATCAATATCAATTCGCTTCTGGCTTTTCAATATCATCAAATGTTTCTTTCACTAATCATATCAAGGATATTTCTTTCATCATTTTGGTTGATCAACAAAAAAAGATTTGAATTTTACCTCTTTTCGCAAAAAGTTTCACCTTTTTGGAAAGAATACTAGAGGTAATCTGAGATGATACTTTTGTGCAATAAAGTATTGGAATCAACACATATTTTAGCAGATTGGCAAAATTTTCGAGAATCCTTTGTGAAATAATCATTTAATATAGATTTTGATACATCCTTTAGCTGAAACTTTGGAAGCAATAAAATGACAATATAGGTTTTATCACACAACATTGGCTCAACAAGGACTTAACCTAAGAGCCGTAAAGAATACTGGATCCGTAGGGATTCATCCTACAGATTGAATTTTTTGCAAAATGAAGTTAATTTAATAGGAATTCAACATAAGAATTTGCAAAAGAATTTTTTGACTAGTAAGAATTTATCTATAAACTGAATTTTCAAAGAATGAGTTTGGTTTAATAGGAATTCAACCTAAGAACCGTAAAAGAATATTTGATCGGTAGGAATTCAACCTACAGACTGAAGTTTTGAAAAATGAATTTTGGTTTAATAGGAATTCAACCTAAGAACCGTAAAAAAAATATATTTGATCGGTAGGAATTCAACTTACAAACTGAAATTTTGAAAAATGAATTTTGGTTTAATAGAAGTTCAACCTAAGAACCGTAAAAGAATATAGACCAGTAGGAATTCAACCCTTAGATTGATTTTTTTTTGAAAAAATGAATTTTGGTTCAATAGGAATTTAACGTAAGAACCGCCAAAGAATATACATTAGTAGGAATTCAAACTACAGATTGACTTTTTGAAAAATGAATGTGGTTTGATAGGAATTCAACCTAAGAACCGTAAAAGAATATGGATTAATAGGAATTCAAACTACAGATTTACTTTTTGAAAAATGAATGTGGTTCGATAGGAATTCAACCTAAGAACTACAAAAGATAGAGGGATCCATAGGAATTCAACCTACAGATTGAATTTTTGAAAATGAGATGGGTTCAGAAGGAGTTCAACCTAAGGGATTGATCAGTAGGAATTCAACATAAAGATTTAATCTTTGGAAAATGACATCGGTTTAAAAGGAATTCAACCCAAGAACCTCAGATCAACAAGAATTCAACCTACAAATTGACTTATGAATGGCTTGAAGGGGATTCAAAATGAGAACTGCGAATTAGTAGGAGTTCAACCTAAAGATCGCGGATCAGTAGGGGTTCAGCCTAAAGATCAACTGAAGGAAAGGGTCCTAAAGGGGTTCAACCTAAGGACTGCGGATCACTAGGAGTTCAACCTAAAGATCGTGGATCAGTAGGAGTTCAGCCTAAAGATCAATGGAATAAAAGGCCCTAAAGGATTTCAACCTAAGGATTGCAAATCAGTAGGAGTGCAACCTAAAGCTCGCTGATCAGTAGGAGTTCAGCCTAAAGATCGATGAAAGAAAAGGTCCTAAAGGATTCCAACCTAAGGACTGCGAATCAGTAGGAGTTCAGCTTAAAGATCGATGAAAGAAAAGGTCCTAAAGGATTTCAACCAAAGGACTGCGAATCAGTAGGATTTCAACTTAAGGCTCGCTGATCAGTAGGAGTTCAGCCTAAAGATCGATGAAAGAAAAGGTCCTAAAGGATTTCAACCTAAGGACTGCGAATCAGTAGGATTTCAACCTAAAGCTCGCGGATCAGTAGGAGTTCAGCCTAAAGATCGATAAAAGAAAAGGTCCTAAAGAATTTCAACCTAAGGACTGCAAATCAGTAGGAGTGCAACCTAAAGCTTGCTGATCAGTAGGAGTTCAGCCTAAAGATCGATGGAAAAAAAGGTCCGCAAGGATTTCAACCTAAGGACTACGAATCAGTAGGAGTGCAACTTAAAGCTTGCTAATCAGTAGGAGTTCAGCCTAAAGATTGATGGAAGAAAAGGTCCTAAAGGATTTCAACCTAAGGACTGCGAATCAGTAGGAGTGCAACCTAAAGCTTGCTGATCAGTAGGAGTTCAGCTTAAAGATCGATGGAAAAAAAGGTCCTAAAGGATTTCAACCTAAGGACTGCGAATCAGTAGGATTTCAACCTAAAGCTCGCGAATCAGTAGGAGTTCAGCCTAAAGATCGATGGAAGAAAAGGTCCTAAAGGATTTCAACCTAAGGATTGTGAATCAGTAGGATTTCAACCTAAGGCTCGCTGATCATTAGGAGTTCAGCCTAAAGATCGATGGAAGAAAAGGTCCTAAATGATTTCAACCTAAGGACTGCGAATCAGTAGGATTTCAACCTAAAACTCGCGGATCAGTAGGAGTTCAGCCTAAAGATCGATGGAAGAAAAGGTCCTAAAGGATTTCAACCTAAGAACTGCGAATCAGTAGGAGTGCAACCTAAAGCTTGCTGATCAGTAGGAGTTCAGCCTAAAGATCGATGGAAAAAAAGGTCCTAATAGATTTCAACCTAAGGACTGCAAATCAGTAGGAGTGCAACCTACAGCTTGCTGATCAGTAGGAGTTCAGCCTAAAGATCGATGGAAAAAAAGGTCCTAAAGGATTTCAACCTAAGGACTGCGAATCAATAGGAGTGCAACCTAAAGCTTGCTGATCAGTAGGAGTTCAGCCTAAAGATCGATGGAAGAAAAGGTCCTAAAGGATTTCAACCTAAGGATTGCGAATCAGTAGGAGTTCAACCTAAAGATCGTGGATCAGTAGGGGTTCAACCTAAAGATCGACTGAAGGAAAGGACCCTAAAGGGGTTCAACCTAAGGATTGCGGATGAGTAGGAATTCAACCTAAAGATCGACTGGGTTGAGAAGGAATTTTGGTTCAAGGTGGGATTTAACCTGTGAGTTATATTGGTTGGACAGAGGTTCAACCTAAAAGATCTCAATTTAAAAAGGAAGGATTCAACTTGTGGATTGAAATAGACCATCATAGTTAGCTGTATATGTTCCGGTTTTCAGAACTGACCCCTTATCCTGAACGGGGAAGGAAGGAAATGAATACCTCGTTAGAAGGAGGCTTCAGGTTTATCCCTTAATCTGAATGGGAATAAGAAAGAATTATAAAGAGAATAAACCTGAAGCTTGAAATTTTGGATGGATTAGCCGGAAGGCTATATTTTGGGAGAAGGTCCCACCTGGCAATTGGGTTTTTTGAAAAAGAAGAGAGTCCAAGTCAGAACTCGGATCTTCAAAGCAAAAGATAAAAGAGAAATTTTTGAGTTGAAAAATTCGAAATTTCGACGCAACGATTGGTTCCAACACAAGCATTGGATCCAAAAGGAACTCCGAGTCGGAACTCGGATCTTCAAATGCAAGAATAAAGGGAAAAATCTGAGTGGGAACTCAGATCTTCAAAACAGAAGATAAAAGAGATTTTCAATTTGAAAATTTCAAAATTTTGAGGCAACGATTGGTTCCAACATGAGTATTGGATTCAAAAGGAAGTCCGGGTCGGAACTCGAAACTTCAAACGAAAGAATAAAGGAAAACGCTCGAGTGGGAACTCGGGTTTTTGACAGAAAGTTTTTAATCAGAAGATTGAGTTTTGAAAATTTTCCAGTGCGAGGACCGGATCTAGGATTAAGAATGACCAGCTCGAGGACTGAATTATTTTATTTGCAATGAAGAAGACCATCATAGTTAATTGTATGCGGTCCGATTTTCAGTATTGCCCCGTTATCTTGACTGGGGAAGAAATAAGATTTTGCGAAGAACTGACGAGAAAAGATAGAAATTTATGGAAGATTTGATAAGAGAGAAGAATCAAGGAAATTTATGAAAATTATCTTTGTAAAAGAATTCTCACAGGTAGCATCGTTGCTCCTATGAGTGGTTTCAGGATTATCCCTTATCCTGAATGGGAATGAAATTTGGCAAAAATTGATAAAAGGCTTGATAAAGAATCGAAAGAATCGACAAAATTTGATAGAGAAATAAAATTGATAGAATTGGATAAAAAATAAAATTTTGATAAAGATCTGGTAGAGATTAATGAAGCTTTAAAAGATGAGGAAAGACATTCAGAACTATCCCTTATCCTGAAGCAAGGACCTCGTAGGAAGAGGTTTCAGGTTTATCCCTTAACCTGAAGGGGAGGGAAAAGAAGGAAAAAGAAATACCTCATGGGAAAGAGGCATCAGGTTTATCCCTTAACCTGAAAGGGAAATTTTTGAAATAAGAATGAATAAAATAAAATTTAACAAAATTTTGATAAAGATGAATAGAACTGATAAGACTGAAAGAGGATTTGATAAGCGAAGAATTGATAAAAGTTTTAAGAAAAAGAGTTTGATCATGCCTGCATGTGAGATCTTTAAAAAATATGAGAAAAATCATTTTTTTTGGAAGGAGGATTAAGTGTGAGAACTGATCTTTAAAAGGGGATCATTCACGAGAGATCATCATGAGGGTTAATTTTTTGAAGCAATGATTTGAAAACCTAATTTTTGGATAATATGATCGACATGAGGGTTGATCTTTGAATGCAATGGTTCGAAATCAATTTTTAGAAAATATGATCAACACAAGGGTTGATCTTTGAATGCAATGGTTCGAAATCAATTTTTAGAAAATATGATCAACACAAGGGTTGATCTTTGAATGCAATGGTTCAAAATCAATTTTTAGAAAATATGATCAACACAAGGGTTGATCTTTGAATGCAATGGTTCAAAACCCAAAATTTTTTAGAAAACATGATCAACACAAGGGTTGATCTTTGAATGTGATGGTTTGAAAAACCAATTTTGGAAAATATGATCAACACAAGGGTTGATCTTTGAATATAATGATTCAAAAAACCAATTTTAGAAAATATGATCAACACAAGAGTTGATCTTTGAATGTGATGGTTTGAAAAACCAATTTTGGAAAATATGATCAACACAAGGGTTGATCTTTGAATATAATGATTCGAAAAACCAATTTTGGAAAATATGATCAATACAAGGGTTGATCTTTGAATATAATAGTTGAAAACCTATTTTTTGGAAAAGATGATCAACACTAGGGTTGATCTTTTGAAAAAGGTTGGACTAAAATATGAAAAATTTTCATGATTTTTGAAAGACCCTCATAGGTAATATCATTTCTTTCATGAATGATGTCAGAATTGTCCCGCATTTTTGAAAAGAATAGGAATCTGATGGCAAAAGAATATTTTGAACTGTAAATGAAAATTTAAACAATAAAAGATGCCCCAATATTGTGAAAAGAAATAAGAATTGAACCTCAAAGATAGGAAGGAAATTGACATTTCATTTATAAGCAAAATTGATAGCAAAGACTGAAATATTTACAGGTATTTTTGACCAAAAGGTCGCAAGAGACTCGGGCTAACTTGCCCTTACAGGATGGTTTGGTAAAGAAAAGGGAGGATAACAGAAAAGACTCTAGTATCATCGGCTTTTTGAATGATCTGAAAAAGGCTATGTCAGGACGGCGGGCTGCTCTTCAGCTTTCTCTTCTATCAAAAGGTGTTTATCGATGCAGTCCTGGACGATATTTTTCAGAACAAAGCAGTGCTCTGTGTCGTGCCCCATTGCTCAGTGATACTTGCAGAACTGTTCCTTGAAGCTGCCCAAGACTACTGGAGGATCGACAGCTTTTGGCAGACGACTCATATTCTTTGTGAGCATATATTCCAGAACTTCCTCGAGTGTCTGCTCTAAAGGGGTGAATTCGCGGTCAGGACTCCAATCCTTGCGCTTTGGTTTTTCCTGATTCTTTTCCCGCTGCTGAGAATTGGGTTGGGAAGGCTTATTGTTGTTGGAAGACCTTCCTTTTTGACCTCTGAATCCTTCTGAATTGCTGACATGATCATCCTTGTTACCCTTGTTTTCGGATGAGGGACCAGCAGAAAGAGTGAAATGGGCTTTCTTCTTTGCATCTTGATTGCCCCTTGCCAGGGTGATACCGTCATAGACTCCGTTATCTATTCCCATCTCGAGCCATTCAACTCATTCAGTCAACTCAATAAATGACTTGGAAGGATATGGGAAAATGAGGCTTTTCAAGGGTTGAGAGAAGTTATTGAGGATGATTTGAAGGGCATGTTCCTCTGAGATGGGGGTTCTCATCTTGTTGCAGGTATCTCTCCACCTACGGATGAAATCTATGTCTTTTCCTTGTCATCCTGCCTCAAATTGCATAAGTGATTGAGGGTTGGCGGTGCCTCAGTATTGAACATGAATCTCTCTACAAACAGGTTGACAACTTTGTCAAAATCACGCAACTCGACAGGGTTGATATGCTCTGTGTACCATTTTGCTGCTATGCCTTCTAAACTGCGAGGAAAGCACAAGAAGAGAGCCCAATTGTCTTCACTGAATCTAGCACATTCTGCGGAAAACATAGCGAGATGAGTCTTTGGGTTGCCGGACCCATCGAACTTAATAAACGTTCGGGGGAGGTCTTTCAAGCTATTGTCCCCATCTAAACCGAGGTAGAAGTCTTGTCTAGTATATACCCTCTTTCCCTTATCTCGAATCTGCAGATCCTTGACCATCTTAGTCAATACTTGAACTGAATCTTCTGTCGGGACCCCATCTTTAGGTTTGTTGACTGATTCAGGCTCTTCTGCCACCTTCTTGGGCTGTCGCAGATGTTTTGGGACGAATACAAGTTGTTCTTCCTCGGAATCCTTTCCTACTGATTTTGAACCCTTTAATGTGTTGTCCTGCTAGACCCTCTTCTTGTTGATCCTAACATGTTTCTTTACCGGCTTCCTCTTGACCTTGGTTTTAGAGGATGTTTTCTTTGAACTTGCCCCAGCTTGCTCGGACATCATTTTTGCCATCATTTTTTTAAAGATTTTATACATCGCTGGGTCGACATCATCTTCATCTGAATCATGTTTTCGGGATAACATGGAAGAGTTCATCTCTTCCACTTCGTTGTCATTGTGCTGCTGAGCTGCCCTTCTCCCTGCTCTTGTTTGAACCATGACTGAAATGTTGGTATTTTCTAAAGAATAAATGAAGGGTTTAGATTTTTGAAAGGAAGAGAGATAATGAAAGAATTTTTTTTAAAAGTTTTGAAAAGAGATCGCTCAATAAAAATGGATCTTGGATGGGGAGATAGAATTTTAAAGACATATTTTTTTGAAGATGGATGACAAGATTTGAATATTTTGAAAAAATTGCAAGCAGGATCAAAAAGAAAAATAAATCACAAGAAAGGAATGAAACATGCCTGGACTTTTTGAAAGATAGGAAAAACTTAAAAGACATGTCCAGGGTTTTAAGAAATGAAAGAATAAAGAAATGAGAAATATATAATCCTGGATTTGAGAAAATAAAAGAATTTTTATGAAATAATCATCCAGGGTTTTGAAAAAAATAAGAATTTTCAAGATAATATCTACTAAAGAATCAATTTATACAAGCAATAATGCACAAAATAGCACTCCCTAGAAGCTGACTCTAGATGCAAATTTTGAAAAAGGCTCGTAGGACCTTAATCCTAACTCTAAGGTTTAGATCATCTGATTCCAATCAAGGTATGCCGATATACTCAAGCCGAAGCTCGAAGTACATGGCATATAAAATATTTCTCTGGTTCTAAGGTAATGGTTTCCCAACATCCTTGAGCACCTATCGATATACCTCAGAATATGGCCCTTAGGTACGTGGTAGGGGGGCGCGAACCCAAATAAGTGATCCAGTTGTGAGGCTCTCTTCCGAACTATGGTTCAGTGAGACAGCCCAGCAACGTGAAGACCAGGACAATATAGGTAGGGAGGTTTTCAAAATATGCTCAACATGTAAGAAATCAGATGTCTCTAACGCAAGTCCTAAAGAGATAGATTTAAAATAAAGAGGAGCATACACTTGCATACATTGTTTTACATTCAAATCCTAGCATTGAGGAGAGTCATATTTTCAGACCTAAGTCTAATGTGAGCAGGGAATAATCTCCTCAATATGGTCCTACCAAACCATACTTAGATCTTATATGCAATGATGTCAGCTTAGGCCAGAGTCTAGGCTCCTAAGGTTTGCATGGAAATGAAGCTGACATTTGTAGAATAAAGATTTAGAAAATATCAAAGCAAAGCAAAAGGCAAAAATTCGATTGGACGGGAACGAGTCCCATCTCAGTCGCCAAAACTGTGGTTATCGCAAATTTTTTCCTCTCTTGTATCTTTCTCTCTCTTCCTTCTCTTTTCCTTTCTAACCCCTATTTTCTCCTTTTTGAAGGGAGAAAATAAAAAACAAAAAAGAAAAGAAAAGAGAAAAGAAAAGAAAGGAGGAGAAGAGGAGCTCTTTTGTGGGGTCTCACTTGACCATAATTTTTGAAAATATTTAGAAAATTACTCGCCTCCGTTTTGAAAATATTTACGGGAAAACTGGGAGACGGGATCCGCTCGTCAGTATGAGGTTCGACCGTTCCTGGCGCCTTTACCAGGGGTAATCAAACCAAGGGTCGAATTCATGCCTTTTGCTTTGCTAAATTATTATCTAAGAATTTATTCTAAATCTAAATGCACAAAGAATCATGCTTGTGCAATATAAGGATGTATGATCTTTTGAGAAAATGTTTTGAAAGTTTCCAAGTTTTTCTGAGATAAACTTGATAATGGAGTGAAGAAATGATTTTTGAATGATTGAGTCAAACTTAGAACTTGAGATAGATTGAAGTTCTAAGTCTTTGAAATAATCAGAGTCGAGAAAGTAAGTTTTGAATTTAAAAAGAATGATTTGAAACTGAGATAAAAGGAAATGAAGTTTCAAAATCAGAAATGGACTTTGGATTTGAATTTTAAACTTGGATTTAGGAGAGGAAATAAATATTTGAAGTGGAATTGAATTCTAGATTTAAGGTTGGAAATCAGGATGGAATTTGAACTTGAGCAATCCAAATGGAAAAAATAGAAATAGATTTAAGAAGTCCAAATGGTATTTGAAAGTAGAATCGGATTTGAGATCCTGAAATCAGGGTAGAATTTGAATCCACAGTCTGAATCCTAAGATGGAATTTGAATCTGAAATCTGAGATCCAAGATGAAATTTGATCCAAAATTTGGAATGGAATTTGGATCTGAAATTTGAGATCCAATATGGAATTGAATACTGGATCCAAAAAATGGAATTTGGATCTGAAGTCTGAGATCCAAAGTGGAATTGGGTTCTTGATCCTAAAATAGATTTGGATCTGAAGTCTGAGATCCAAAGTGGAAGTTGAATTCTGGATCCTAAAATGAAATTGGATATGAAGTCTGAGATCCAAAAAGTGGAGAAAGATTCTGAATCCTAAAATGAAATTGGATCTGAAGGTCTGGAATCCAAGATGTAATTTGGATATGGAGTCTGAGATCCAAAAAAAGTGGAGATTGTATTTATAAATCTTGATCCATGTTGATCTAACTTTGGATTTGGACTTCTGAGAGTCTAAATAGGACTTTGAAGATGGATGTGGGTTTTGAAAACCCAGATTGAATTTAAAATTTAGGAAGGGTCAAGCTTTTGAGATTCAGATTTAATCTCGAACTTTTGATTTTGAAGATAAGAAGATAAACTTGAATTTGAATCAAAAGATGAATAAAAAACTTTCAAAGTTAATTTGAACTTTGAAGTTAAATTTGAATTTGGAAATTTGAAGTTTTTGAATATGAATTTGAAATTTTCAAAGTCAAATTGGACTTTGAAATTGAATTTTGAATCTTGAAAATGAGATAGAATTGATTCTTGAATCTATAAAATAGAATTGATTTGAGAAATGAAGAAAGATACTCAAAATCACTTAGAGTTTTTGAAAAAGAATTTTGAAAACATGATGTAATTCTACCTTAAATGATGAATGAATTTAAATAATTTTGAAATTGGATTTTGAAAAGCATATTTCATTCTTTAAATAAATTGAAATAAGATTGAAGATATAATACACTCCTGACTATGGTCATTGAATATATTATATAATAATCATATCTAAATTCAAATGAAGAATAGAATACATTTTGGTGCTTTTATAGAGTTTAAAATGAAATTAATTCTCAATATATCCTGACTATGGCCATTGATATATGTATTGAATTAATTTTAGACTAATCTCTGATAAAAGAAGAAAATATTTAAGAAAAATATGATGAATTTTGAAAAGGATCCAATGTTATTTTATAAAAGATAAAAATCCTAAGTTTTGTTTACATCCTGACTATGGCCATTGATGTAAATCATCAACTTAGGATTAATTACCTCTTACGAAATGGTGCACGTGCCATTTGTGTTTCACCATTGTGAGATTTTGGAAAATGAAGGTATAAAGCATGAAAATAAGCGATTTATGATATTAACAATGCTCATTCATTCTATCTAAAAAGCTGGAAATGTAAGTTCTCATTAAAACCTAATTTATTACAACATATAAAATTGAATTTACAACTCCAAGTAATGATATTTTCCATATATTCCCTGCAAAACAACTAGATAATATGAAAATAGAAGAAAATTGCACATAAAAAATGTTCATATGCCAAGATATGTAAGATCTAAAGTGTAGAGAAGATGAAAATGATATATACCTATGTACATATATACATGCATATATATATATGTATATCTATATACGTACATATATATATGAATCTATATACGTATATATATATATATATAGGTGGAATGGAGAAGTACCAAATGGCTATGCATATGTACTATAGATATGTAAATATAATTTGCAGAGATGATGAAATATGAATGCAGTACTAATGACGTGATTGAGGTATGGAAATATATAGTAAATATAGTGTGACATATGTTGTGAAGGTGAAAGTGTCATAAGTGCAGGGGGAAACATGTAACAGGGTACAGGGGAAGAGGGTACATAGTGGTAGTGGTTGTTGGAAGGTGAAGCATAGCAACAATGAGGTGGAGGACATATGGCATATAGGTAAATGTTATGCTGAAGATATTGTTTTAAAGAAAGCATTAAGTGCCCAAGTGTGGTGGGCAGGTGCAACAACAAGTGGCATGTTGCAAATGGGGTGCATATGTACTGCTGCAAGCGGAGTGGTAGTGATGATAAAAACCACAATGAAGGGTGTTGTAGGTGAAGAGGGCAATGAGGCTGCAACAATGATGTAGGAATACTGTGTATAGGGGAATAAAGTGAAAAGATCATTCCTACCATTATAGCAATTGGATAGTGCTACGTGTGAAGGTGGGTATGTGCAAGATGGCTGTTGTGAAATGCCATGGCATGTGCAGCAAGAAGCACAGAGGTTGCAGATAAGTGGTGCAACAATGGAGGTATGAGGGTGAATGGTGGGTATTGCTGTAATTATAGCAATAAGATGAGGCCTTGTGTGTGAGGAAAGATAGGGATATAGTAGATGGAGATGGCTGGAATGGTTGTGGGGTTAGGTGAATGAAGTACAGATGCTGAGAAGAGTGAATTTGCAGGAAGAGGCTGGGACAAGGTTGTTGCAACAGCTTGAGGATTCACTGACGATAATGTTGGAGGATTAAAGGGCACAAAACTTGGTGGAGCTGGAGTTGCTGAAGCAACTGGAGTATACTTCCAGCAACAAGATTTGACGCAGATTGTCCATGAGCATTGACATCTAAAGATGATGTATTTGGCGTAGGTGCTAGAGCTGTAATGCACAACTAGTAGATGAATACTACTCTGCTACAGTAGGTGCCCAACTACTGTAAATGGAGCCTAACATGGACGAGGTTGAAGTGGTGGAAATAATGCAGTTGAAGACAGTAGTTTAACTATATGGACTTTAGCAGCTTAAGACTTCCAAGCTTCCTTCGTGGGTCAAAATGGATGGGGCGCAGATGGAAATGATATAGTGAGGCTCGACTTTTTCCACAGAAATCATGCCCCCAAGTTTAGCAACAAAGATCCAATCACAAACTAAAAGTCTGTGTCACTACAACCTTAATCACTATCACACACGTCAACTACTGAAAATTACAACCCCTGGGTTTGCTGATTTTAGCTATCCAAATAGCTACTTGCAGCTACTAGGATTTAAGCAAGAAAGAGTAGATTCAACCTGGAGGAAATTGCGAGCCGATATCAAGGGATATAATCCCAGGGGATGGTAACGGTAAATACCAAACACAGAACCAGTCAAAGGTGACTTGCAAAGGTTTGGTTTGTGGGTAATGGTTGGCACTGTTGTGAGTATGTGTTGTTTTTCTTGATATCCCATCCGTGAGGTTGTTTGGTCCCAAATCCAATACCATCGAATTGACACAATTGAAGAACTTGTCTGGGATCTTACTATTGAGCAACAAATCATCTCATAGACTGTCAGAGTAGACCACGTTTGCTTTCATGGCATGTTTGAATCTTATTTTGAAACTAAGAGTCCCCTCCACGGCAGCGATCGACAAACCCTTTCAGCAAACAATTTTTCATAGTTGATTTGTAACAAACGGTAAGTGTAAATGGGAATTCACAGTAACTAAAAGAGGAATGTACAAATGCAAACATTGGTTCATCTAACAGATATGACATATCAATTTTAACCATCATACCTTTGAAATTCAGATAATAAATGAATGGGCTCGTTAATCCGAGGCATGAAACTCCACGAAACAAATTAACCAGCAAACCCAACCCTATCATCAAACTTCCGAAGTTTTAACAGTAAATAGATTTCTAATTGCAGGATGAATTGATTCATGCTTGAGAAAAGCAAATTCTATCTTCTGAACCTCTACTTACCTGGCCTGGAGAAAAGCCTCCAACGCATGTGGATGCCTTAGCGAATTGTTCCTGTTCACCAGGCAAGCTAGGGAAAATATTCTGAGAGCTACGTATGGATGCAAATGTTAACTATGCAGGGAATAGGAATAAAACTTGGCAAACTTAGAGGTGACATTGCACGACGTTGGACTCATCAATATGCGACAAGCTTAAGGAAACATGAATCAGACAAGAGACTGATGATATTGCGGCACAAATTGAATCATAACGAAGGTATATGCTATACTATGCAGGTAAATAGCAACAGGAAAGAAAGTATTTAAAACATAACGAGGATGGTTGACACATAATGAACCAGGCGCACCACCCGATCAAAATCCAGGGGCAAGATCATGCATCTTTATTATAAACATATATTTGGGGTAACATCGCAAAAACATCATCCCTGGGAACAAGAATCGCCCAGGTGGGCAATCTGTTTGAGACACCATTTCGCAAAAAAGAAAAAAAGTATAACCTGAATGGCACCCATCGCAGAAGAGATCGATGACTTATAAATGAGGCAGATATGTTCTCAGAGGTCATAGAAACACATTGTGGGAATATATATCGCGAGATGCAAATACAACGAAGAAATGCAAGATAAAAGAAGATGAGGAATTCGAAGCAGAGGAAAATTTACAAATTAGAAATAAAATGTTGGAATAATTCATGCCTTTTACTGTTGCACAAAGATGAGTTGAGATTGCACAGACAACTCAACATCATCGATGGTGCGAAAATGGGGAGGAAAAAAAAACCAGCAAGTCGGGAGTAAAGCGTAGAAGGTAAAGAAGGAAACTTAAAACAACGTAAAAACAAAGAAATGCTTTACAGAAGATCAAGAAAAGGGGGAAGAGGATGACTACTTACCTGATTGCTGCCGGGATTTTGAAGGAAGGAGGAGAAGAACGACGCTCGGCTGTAGGACTTCCTTCAGAAAAAAATAAAGAAGCAGAGGATTAGAGCCGTGTGGAGGGGTGAAGATAATGAGGAAGAGAGAGCCCTACGTGATTCTTTTAAAGGGAGGGAAGAAGGTTCGGGAGAAATCTGTTGGGGATCAAGGGCAAAGGATGAAGAGGGTGCAATGGAGGGAGAGAGAGAGATGGAGCCTGCGAACGGAAAGGGGGCCGTTACAATTTTCCCCAAATTTCAAAAAGAGGGCTCCCTCAAAGTGAGCTTTTTATAAAATGGTTCTCACAAGAGGTTTTTAGTAAAACAAGTTTCAAAAAGAGTTTAAACTGTATATTTTTTGGGTTTTTTTTTTTGGGATTTTGTTATTTTCTTTCGGTATTTTTCACATTTTTCTTGGTGTTTTTAAGATAAAACTCTGAAACTTACGAGAAAATAAAAGGATTTTTTTAAAATATTTTGTAAAATTTGAAAATATTTACAAAGGAAGGGTTCTTCGAGAGTTTTAACGTTGTTCTTTGGAAAATCCTTCAGAAAAATGGGTTAGAAATGAAAATTGGGTCTGGTTTCCAACAAATCCGAGAAATGAATGAAAATTTTATCAAAAATTGACCTGATTATTCAAAAGATGGACCCAGGGGCAAAGAAGTAATTTTTAGATTTTTTGGAAAATTTGGGGTGTTCACAGCTTGCTGAGAAGTTCCTCGCATATTTCTCCGCTGGTCATCCGCATGTTTCTTCCTACAGTCCCTGATGTAATGGCCCATCTTGCCACAGTAAAGGCAATCGCCCGTGTCACGCGGACAGGGTCGCCCTGGATGGTCAGTAGTGCACTTTGAGCAACTTGTCACAGTGATCTACTTCTGTGGCTGCGGGAACTGACGCTGCTGATGTTGATGTTGGGGCCGTCGGTTTTGGTACTGTTGCTGGTTGGTGTTGCTGCTGTTGTTGTTGTTGTTTCGATTCTTCTTGGACAGAGGATGAAACTCCCTTCCACCCTGGTTCTTCTGAAACTGTCTCTTCCACGACCAACTCTTTTGGCCTGGATGATGCTGTTGCTGTCGAGATGCTGGAGCCTTCTAAGATTCCACCCATTCATGCTCTAATAAGGAGACTGTCTCCAAAGCCTCGTCCACTGTCGTCGGTGCACGCGTGTACACTTTCTTCCGCAAAGCCGGCTTTAGACCCCGAGCAAACTTCAGTGCTCGCTCCTTCTCTGTGGTATACAAGTTCAGACAGAATCTCTCCAATCTGCCGAAACAAGTGACGTACTCTGCATGTGACGAACTACCCTACTGTAGATCAAGAAACTCTTGCATTTTCTTGCTCCTCTTGTGAGCCAAAAAGTATGCAGCGTAGAAGGCTTCAACGAACTGTTCCCATTCGATTGGCTGGTTGTCGAATTTAATCTCTCAGGTAGTAGCCCACCACCTTTCAGCATCTTTCCTGAGACGATACGTCCCGAAGTCCACCTTGTGATCATCACCGACCTGAAGAACACGGAAGATCCGCTCCATCTCCCGTACCCAATCTTCAGTTGCCTCAGGTGTCGCCTTCCCATCGAACGATGGGGGATTCATGCTCATGAACTGCTTATATGGTACTGCTGCTGCTGGAACTCGGGCAGGAGTTCCCTGATCCTAGGTGGCCTGCTGAATGTGCTCGCCCATGTTCCGCATCGTTTCTGTCTGGCGTCCAACAACCTCCGTAAGGTTGTTTAGCATTTCCATGAGGTCATCGCATCTCGTACGTCACGCCATCTAAGTAAGTAAAATTACACAAACAACTAGCAAGTACTCAGAGATAGGAAATTTTATTTCATTAATAAGAAAACTGCAAGCATTACAGAAACACCCTTGATCCAGACAGGGTTGATCAAACACTGCTAACAACTTAAGCAAAATTTAGAAACAAAACACTGACTCAGTGTTTCTAACAACATAACACAATATTCTCAAGATTGGCTAGTGTAGAAATCTCTGTAGTCCTTCCGACTTCCATAGCGTCTCGGCCTGACATGGGGAGGAGAAGCAGGAGTCCTCAACGGCGTGTCAGAAATCTCTTGGACTTCCATCGGTGTCGGTGGCAGGTACTCCGATGAAACAACATATGGATACGACTCGGGAGAATCTATTGCTCCACGCCTTTCTCCGACCTGACTATCCACTTCGACGACTAAGGGTCCAGTGATCGAAGATACATCCTTAATATCATCAACGTTGCTCCTCCAGAGCTCATCCCTCAGCTTCATCTGACATTCATCCTCGACATGCCCTCAAAGACTGCAATAGGGGCAATCAGACAACTCACGGGGACAGATTTGTCCCGCGTGATCTACCAGACACTTGGCACAAGGAGGTGCCAACACATGCACACTATCTGCTAAATGTTGCACAGCTCCACTTAAGGCCTCCTCGCCTCGAGTCAGGTTCTGGAGAGCTTCCAAAATCTTGCCGTAACTCGGGTTCATCGACATCTAACCCACACACAGAACCAAGCACACAATACTAACTAAGAAGCAAGAAACAATAAAATAAAGAAAGCTTAACCATACTTATAGTGCGAAGGATGATGCACGATGAAGCTTGGACCACACTTAACGCTGCTCTGATACCAAACACTGTGGCGCCCCAAACCCCGACTTTGGAAAACTTTAGAATTTTCTGTGAATTTTTTTTGAAAGGTTTTACTAGAAAACAGCGAAAAACAAGGTGTGAGGAAAACAGCAAAGCCGCGAGTCTGGACGGACACAGGAGAGTGCAACAAGGTAAACAATAGTTTAAATAAAGTACAACCAAAAGTGTAAAGAGGGCATACAACCCAACTGTCTAAAGGTTTATAAAATAAGAGTACAAAATCTCAAAATTTGGGAATATATCCCAACCAAGTCTCAAAAACCCAAAACCACAAGGGGCAGGATCTGCAGCTCAAGTGTCGGTCCCCAAGCCTCCACCGTGTGTCGTCGCATCAACACTGCACCTGTTCGTCACCTACATCCCCATAAAACGGGGTCAGGCCTCTTGCGAGGTGGTAAAGAAACAACCACATATATATACCAATCTAAGAGAAAAACCAGAACAAGTGTAAGTGCCTGTGTCAGGTAAGTGCGAAAGTGACAAGTACTAGTCAAGTGAAAAGTAACAGAGCTGAAGTAACTGTAAAGAAAGTACTCAAAGCAGTAGCTGAACTGTAACAAGTACTGAACAAGCAAGTAACTAAAGTAACAGCTGAACATGCAAAGTAACTGAAGAGAAAACTACTGAACAAGTAAAGTAGCAACTACAGTAAGTCAGCTGATTGGTTAGTCTTTAAGTTCTTCTGATTACTCCTTCGGGTAAGCGAAGGAACCTCGCATTCTGTGAGACATGCACCCGGCGTCTGTTATTCAAGTCTAGTGTGGTAACCGGGGATGCTACAAACCGAGTAAACCTCATGCGAGCAGCACGCAGCTAGGAGAAAACACTCACATAGGCAAGGATTGCAATCCATACTACTGCAGTAGTGAGGTCCTAAAAAGGTAACATCGACCTCCCTAACTCTGAGTGACTGGAGGCCAAAGGACGCTACAACTCCTGTCAAAACACGTGTCGTAGTAACAACAAGTCACTCAGAGTTGTATCATCCACCCTCTCCAAGGTGAACCATTTTGTGAATGGGGCGAAGCGAGTTTATCTTTTTTAGGCTCATTGTTTAGTCATACCTCTCAACAAGGAATTTGCCTCGTGGTCCTCGTGGGGTACGCAAAACGAGGACTTGGCCTGCCCATCCACGTGCTCAGCCTCACGCGGCCAATAGAGCATCCCGCTCGTGAAAGCGGTCACAACACCATATTATTTCTTTTCTGATTCAGGGTATATTCACATAAGAGTCCACTCACAACACAACGGCCATTGCCCAAGGACTCCAACTGAGCCCAAAACAAGTCATTTTCATTCATACCCTATGGTGTTCAAGTTTTAATCTTTTTATTGCATGAAGTAAGTGCACTCATCAATGCCTCAACAATGTACCAACCGAGGTACGCACTACTCAGTACCAGTGTCAGGATGTGCCATGTGCAAAGTGTAAGAGTACCACATGCTTTCTAACTTTTGCACAATATAAGTAATAGAGGCATTGTATAATTTCATTTTTGAGAGACAAGTAAACGTGAAAGCAATTATACAGTTTCATGCATATGATATTTCATAAATTTTCCACTTCTCAAGAAGTTGCCTCTAAATCATCAATGTTGGCACTTTGCATAACATGCAATTATTCTCACAGTAAATATGTACTATTTTGCATACTTCAGTGGATGAGATTGCATTTAACAATATTCCCATACGTATGGGAATTACATTCGCATTTCCATGGTGGATCATCGCTCTTGCATTGAAGATGCAATTGCGATACGAAAGACCATCGTATGTGGTTCAACACACTTACGTGTTACGGTGAATCTGAGATATTCCCATCTTATGAGAATAACATTAGCTTTTTCCACGGTATGGGGTGCCGCGCCTGCGGACCCGAAACAAAGATACTGCACAATACTTGTGATTCTAAAACAATGTAGTCTCTAAGTACATGGATTTACAATAGTGTTCATCTGCTCACACAACTAGTCCATTTAAACAGAAACCCAAGTGTAAACATTTTCCACAAGAAGTTTGACACACACACGTGTCAAAGGCGATATCTAGAAATAACCCATCTAATGGGTATTACATTGGCTTTTCCATGGTTCGGGGTGCCGCTCCTGCGGACCTGAAATGAACCATTTGACAAATCGAAACACTCAACTATAGGTGTTACCCTATATATATATATATATGTGTGTGTGTGTGTGTGTGTGTGTTATGAGGCTCTCTACTAACAACATGTATATACATATATTATATTTACATATATACATACGTACTCTCAATAAAGCATGCCCGTATATGTATATATATACACACTTACATGTATATACGCATCTATCTCTAGGCATATATGTATTTATATACCTAATTACCTGATACAGAGGCATCTCAAGGCATGTGCTCGCATGCCAACACCCTAACCAAAGTGTGAAAGGGTGCGGGGCAAACTAAACCCAAATTCGGACCCATTAAGGTCCAGCTGGAAGTATGGTTGTCGATCTGGTCATAAAAAATAAAGACATCATCACTAATAGCCGATTGATGAAGTGTTTACGCTTCATAGGTTTTCGACAAAGAGGCAGCTCACAAGCTGCCAAAGGGGCCCTTGAGCATACGCAGGTCTGGTCCTCCGAACCAGACAACTAAGTCCAGCATGAGAATCTGGTCTGATTCTCTGTTGGGACCAGACCACTATGATGGTTCGGTTGGGGCTGGATTAGGCTGCCCCAAAAGGTGACAGCCGACTGGATAACCCTGCAACTGGGTACCCAAGATGGCTGATCGGGAGAGTTTTGTCCATAGTACCAGACTGCTGCCACTCCCGTACATGGGTCTGAACCTTTCGGTTCAGACCTGGACCAAAAGAAAGGCGCTCTACATGGCCTGGGGTGCCCAGCACCATGCGACTGACACCCGACCCCGACAAAGGGTAAGACAAGGCTGGCACCTTGTGCCAAGCCCGAGCTGCCACACAATCAGGTCTGAACTTTGGTTCAGACCTGATCCAAAGGTAAGCTAGCTGGAAAAAGAAAAGGCTGGGTGCTCATCACCTAGTGGTGCGCACCTGGTTCCAATAGAAGGGGAAACTGGGTTGGGTATAGGCTCACTAACAGCCAATCCAATCGGACTGTAGTGCTGGTCTGAACCCATGGTTCAGACCGGCACTTCGGTCCAAGTCGAATATATAAAAAAAAACATTTAAACTTAACACCGAATTATATTTTTTTTCTTTTTTTTTAAGGTTTGTGCTGGGCGCGCGGGCCACCCGCACAACGCCCAGATCCAGCTATGGCGCAATTGGGTTGGCCAGAGGGTCTGGTCTGCTGGACCAGACCGTGCAACCCCCAACTACACGAACCAGAGCCCAAAGGCTCGGTTCACAGCTACCAAAGGGGCGTTGGGCGCCTGTACAAGGCCGGCCCCAAACTGCTACACCTTTTGGTTGACCCAAAGCGCCCATCAAGCTGAACCGAAAAGAAAATATGAAGGCTTAACGATGGGGCCACGGCTCCTTCCTACTTCTAAAGGGGCCTGGTCACGCCGTGACCCAGGTCAAGAACAAGTTGTAGCACCAGTCCCAACATGTTGGGACTGAGTTGAACCCCAAACGCCAAAGAAAAAACCCATTGAGGGTGTTGTCGGCTGCCGCGCACAACCAGTGCTTGCATGCACTCCACCCGAGTTCCAAAAAGGACTAGGTGCATGCTGGACGAGCCCAGCTCGGTCTAGCGCACCCCAGCATGGCTTCCATGACCATGAACAAGCCAAAAATGCAATAAATATATAAAGGCATACATTGCTGGAAACAAATCAGAAACTACATGCATCAGCAAAGAAAAACTGAAAATGCACTTAGAAAAATGGAAGAAACTGATTGTAAACGGATGCAGCATTTAAGCTAAAATAAACCATAGTGAAACAATGAAAAGAAACAAATTTCTACAGCTAATCCATCGTTGGAGCATGCATGCATGGATGCATTGCTCCATCGGTTTCATGGAGTAACGAAACTAGTGTATGTGGAGTCGAATCTTCACCTTAGTACTGGAAATGGAGGAAGGTAGGGCTGCAGTCCTTCATGTCAAGGAAGGGCTCTCACGGCTAGAGGAAGAAGAAGGTGAGAGGGAAGAGGGTGTAGGGGAGAGAAAGAGAGTGAAGAGAGGTGTTAGAGAGATTTTAGAAAAAATTGACCAACTAAAGGGGCTTGATTTTTCCAAGAGGGGTTAAAAAGGAGTGGGGTTTGAGATGGAGGGTTGGAAAACCCCCATCCAAGATGGAGGGCTGGGGTGGAACACGTTTTCCCACCACCACCCAGCCCTTCCAATCATCTAATGAGATTCAAAATTACTAAAAAAAATTACAAAGATGCCATGGGGCTGCCGCCCCATGCATCCAATGGTAGTTAGTCTACCCTAATCATGGCTCTTCCCTCTTGGGAAGAGACCTTGGGATTTCCCCTAAATCCCAAGGCGCAATCACTCCAGCTCCACGCATATACCAAGGAGGTGTCGACCTCCCCTCCTAGCCCAAAACGTCTCCTTTGATATGACATTAATATTTATTAGAATTAGAATTTCTCTTTTTTAATAATTTGGGTAGGGCCAATCGTGGCCCTCCCTTTATGAGCTAATAAAACCTCTTACAATTATGCCACTAACCCAGCTGGTCAACGTGACCATCTGGTTTCATGGCCTTGGTCATCCAAGGCTCTTCAAAAGGGATGGATGAGACCTTGGTCAACCATGACCATGAAAGAAAAGGTAATTTCATGTCATTGATTTTCATTTTTCAATTAATTTCAAATGTTTTTCCATAATGTGCAATAATTTTGTTTTATATTGTCAATGTAAATGTCATCACACAGCTACTCAAGCAAATAAATCTTTGTTTCGAGCGAAATTGGTCTCGTTTAGGCCCTCGCTAATTTTCTAAGTGATCTCCCGTAATTCACATGCACTGACGAGGTTTTTTCGTCGTTTGGACCTCAAATTCGGGGTAAATCACCATAACCCTATTTCAAACTTAGCTTAAAAATTTCGGAAGTTAATTCGCTCTATATTTCCCTCAATTGCCTTTTTACGTAAAATTACGCGATTTAACCCGATTCTCAAAGTAGGCTAAATTTCAAAAATCGCCAAATTAATAAAAAATTCATCGTTCTCAACACAATTATGAAATATTACATCAAAATAAATTGTGGATCTTACACAATCCTTGGTAATGGGATATTCTTTACAATTGCCAACCTGATTCCAACTCTTGCTTATTTATCATTTTTTTTACCAAACTTCTTTTTTTCAACCAATCCTTTATTTCACAGAGAGAGCTTTGGCATTGTCACATAGTTCAAACAAGATCCGGTTAGAAGATTGCATTATCTCAGCGTGTCAGTAGTAGTGAGAAAAAAAATGGATTCTCTAAGATCTGCCAAAGTACAGGATCAAACGAACATGGATGACATCGATCCCTCCATATATCAGTTGTTCAAAAGAATGATGATCAAGATACAATCAGAGCAAGTCAGGGCAAGTTCAGGAAAGAGGCCCTCCAAAATGAAATCCAAGAGCAAGCCTGTGAAGAAGCCCATCAGAATTGCCAAGGAAAAGACTCAGTATAAAGATATATTGAAAGAGATAGATTCTGCAGATAAAAGCTTTGATGAAGAACAAGAAGCATTCCTGCCATCTCACCAAATATTTAAGAAGCAGATCCTAGAGATTGAATCTGTCAATAAGCCCAAGGATCAGTTAGATGTCAATCATATACAACTACAACCAAGAGAGATGAGTCACTTAGTCAAAAACCTGCAAGCCTGAGACAAGGGAAAGAAGGTATGCATAAGCGAGAATTTCTATGATGGTTTCACGGAATGCACAAAATTCAAGGAGCCAACTAAGAAAAAGATACCTATCACCTTTTCCATGAGTGCCGCTAGAAGCAACAATGAAGGCAGAAATGGGGACATCTGCAAACAAAATAACAAGCATTTCCAATCGAACTCTCACCAGAAATCCCTACAGAAAAAAAAAGATAAAGCGTGATGGTTGGGATAACGACCGCCAGTTTACAATTCTGGATCGGTCGCATGAAGAAATCCTTGAATACATGCTGACCAAGGGACTAGTAAAGCTTCCAAGAGCCATGAACCCTCCCACAATCATGGGAAGATTTTTGAATCAGTTCTGCAAATTCCATTGGGCAATGGGTCATGACACCAAATATTGCTTTGTCTTCAAAAATATTTTTCAAGACTGCATCAACAAGAATTTCCTTGTCAAAGACAAAGAAGAGGACCAACCGATCGTCCAGATCAAGCCTTCCCAATCCAACTTCCAACAGAAAGCAAGTACTTGGCAAAAACCAAAGCAAATCCACTCTCCTAGATCGGCCCCTCAAGAAGGTTCTTGAATATATTCTGGTCAAAGGAATAGTTAAACTCCCAAAGGTTGTCATCCTTCTGTCGCCAAAGGCAAGTGGAAGAATCAATTTTGCAAATTCCACCAAACAATGGGGCACAATACTGAACATTGCTTCGTCTTTAAGAATGTTGTGCAAAATTGCATTGACAGGGAGCTACTCATGAAAGACGAGGAGGAGAGTCAACCAGCTCTCTCGCCGACACCTTCCCTGACTACTCAAGAGGATGACGATGCCAATGCTCTCTCGTTCTTTTTGTTTTTCTTTTGCCGTTTTAAAGGGGCAGTATAGTCCTAGTTCCTTTTCTTCATGATGTAATTTCAATCCCTAGTCACTTGTTAATATTTCAATAATTGATGTCTTCTTTTAAATTGTTGTAATTTTGAAAAGTTTTTTATATGTAAAACATGTGAAAACCAGACATCAAATAATAAAAACCGGTTCTCACTAGTGGATGAGACCAGGTCGAACTCAGGGAACGAGAATATTTTGTATTCAAACACACAATTCTAAACTATTCTTTATTGTCGAATTATTAAATGGAAAATATACGAGTAAAGTAAAAACAAATATCTATTACAACAAATGAATACCCTTCGCAGAGGGCGTAAAGTGCAATATTTACAAACCCAATTAAATTCCTAATTTTAAACTGAAAACAAAAATCTTCTATTCTTGCACTTCCGTGTCCCATATGCGCTTCAGCTCCACTCCTGTGCAATCCTGCACAAATCCAAAAAAAACACGAGCAGTACACGAGATAGAAGTAAAAATTATACTAAACAAAGTACACTAAAAAAAATATTCTGAAGGATATCATGAAAGGAAGCTAATGACAATTAAGACTATATTAAACCAATGACAATTAACTAATTAATTCTAAGACTAAAAGTAGTATAAAAAACTAACTAACATCATATTTTTTTTCTAAGTAAACTAATTACTAATTAGCTAAGTATTCTAATTACAAACCAATTATCATTGCTAATTATTTCAAATTAACTAATTAAGCCTAATTTCAAACAACCGAGTAAAAGTAGTTACTAATCAGCTAATAGCATATAAAGATGCCGATAATCTGATAATCCAGAAACCAGTAATCAACCCAATTATTCCTTGTACAAAATAATCAGTAATCAGCTAGTAACAAATGAGTAAAACTGAGGCCAGATAATGCTGAGAGATTGGATGGTCAACCGATAATCCAATTAATCAAGAACCCAGTATCTAGACAGAGCAAATTATTCATTCTATCAAATGCTCTTTAATAACACTCAAACTAACATTTTCAAACCTTATACATTCAGAAATCAAATTTGATAATTCAAAATTATCAAATTTTTGATCGATACTCAGATTAGAGGAAATCACTAGTTTGATCCAAAACAGACATTCAATTGATGCCAAAGATCCATCAATCAACCTTCAGACAATAGTCACCAGAGATTAGTAAACAACTACACTTGGCGGAAAACACTTATTTCAAAACAATTCTTTGCCGTGAGAATGAAAAAACAAACAAGCAATCATGAAAATTGTGTTTTAAAAACAAACTCTGAAAACTATTTTTTTTTTCAAAACACATTATCGTAGAAGTGGATTTTCATGATTGAATCACAATACACGACCTCACACAGGTGAGGTCGGTTCCCACAGTGACTCAGGGAGCTGAGCTGCCAGAACTATGTTTAACCGCCGGTGAACTGAGTATAATCCAGTAGTTCTACAAGAAATGTAACTTTCGGCGATCTAAGATGAGGATTCCAACAATCAGAGATCTACACGGCAGATCAAATTAATTTTTTGACAAGAAAGAGTGATTCCAGTAGAGGAATGAATTTCAGCCAGTGACTTGGAGGAGATCTGATGGTCAGATGATCGGAATTCTGATAATCAGATAGATCAGTGGTACCTGCAGAGAACTTCCGGAGAATCCTCCTGGTTCTGTTAGATTTCACAGCTGTTCAACACTAATGAGGATGCCAGATTCATACTTTCATGTCAGATCCCAACATCCGATCGAATTTTTTAAAAAAAATACTCACAAGAATTTCAAATAGCACAGCATCCACCGGAAATAGCAATAGTCGTGAAATGAATTTCACGGTGACTCAAATGAAAAAAATCCTCAGAGCATCAATATTTCGCCAAATTCAGCTTACAAATCAAAAACCAGTCCTCAAACTGGCCATTTTCAAAAAATTTCGATCAAGGATTGACTCATTTTCTAAAAACCAGTCCCAACACTGGTCATTTTCAAAATTTTCAATCTTAAATCAAATTCTTCTTCTAAAAATCCAGTCCTCACACGGACGATTGTTTCAAAAAAAATGAGTTTCAACTCAAACGATTGTTTAAAAAAAAATGAGTTTCGACTTGGACGATTGTTTCAAAAAAATGAGTTATGACTGAGACGATTGTTTCAAAAATGAGTTTCGACTCGGATGATTGTTTCAAAAAATGAGTTCTGACTTGGATGATTGTTTCAAAAAAAGGAGTTCTGACTCGGACGATTGTTTCAAAAATGAGTTTTGACTCAGACAATTGTTTTAAAAAGTGAATTTTGACTTGGTCGATTGTTTCAAAAATGAGTTCTGACTCCGATGATTGTTTCAAAATGAGTTTTGACTCAAACATTATTTCAAAAAACAAGTTTCGACTTGGACAATTGTTTAAAAAATGAGTTCTGACTCGAACGATTGTTTCAAAAATGAGTTCCGACTCGGACATTTTTTCAAAAAATGAATTCTGACTCGAACGATTGTTTAAAAAAAAACAAGTTCTGAGTCAGACGATTGTTTAAAAAATGAGTTCCGACTTGAACTTTCTTTTCAAAAATCCAAAACTTCCAAGTTAAACTTTCTTTAAAATCCAGCTCTCGAGCAAGTCGAACTCCCAAATTCAACTTTAAGCTTAATGCCACATTTTTATAAATAGACCTTTGAGTCAACCAATTCTAGCAATTTCAATCATTCTCCAACCTTCGGGTTACAATTTTATCAATTTCAATAACTTTCCAATCATTAGGTCACAATTTTGCCAAATAAACAATCATTTTTTCAACCTTCGGGTTATAATTTTGCCCATGATGGTTTTCAACCCCCGAGTTAAACACATTCTTTAAGTTGGCCCAATATCTCGATCAACCAATTTCGCTTGCGGAGGACCCTTTCTTACAGGGAGAGTTTGAGGAAGCTCGTTCCTCTCAGGCAACCCATTTCTTTTCTTTCGTTCACAAGAACCCTATTTCTAGGGAGATTTTGAAGGGACCGTTTCTTCGCAAATTGTTTGCAAAACAACAATTTCTTATTTTACACAAAGAAACCCTTGCTTACAGGGAGAGCTTCGACGGAAGCTCATTTTCTTTTGTGGCCCTCCAAATTTTTCATTCGGTCTCCCCGTCATAGAGGATCCTTTTTCAGGAAGAGTGTGATGGATTCACTCCTCTATGGTATATTTTCTGACTCATTTCTGGCCGCCTTTCCATAAGAGAAGCCTAAGATTAGAAAGTTTTGACGAAAACTTAATTTCTCTTCGAAAGTTCTGCTTTGCAAACACCTCCTCTTTAAAGAAAAGAAGAGTATTTCTTGTCGCCCCATTCAGGCCAAGGGTTAAACCTGAACTTCTCTTGGGGAAAAGAGAGGTAATTTCCAGCCATGGATTTATCAATTTGACATCAGACAATTCTTTCACTAAGGATTCTAAGACATTTTTGTCAATTTGTTACTAAAACTATATGTTGATTTCAAAACTCTTATTGCACAAAAGAATCACCTCAAAATTACCTCTAGTATCACTTTCAAAAAGGTGAAACTCTTTATGAAAAATAGCAAGTTTCGATTCTTTTGTCCTATTGGTCAACCGAAAGGATGAAAGAAAAATCCCTAATATGACCGCAAATGAACATTCAATGATTTTGAAAAGCCAGAAATGAATTGATATTGATCATAGCTATGACACATTTTTAAAGACAATTTTCTGGCAATATGGCTGTGGAAATATCCTGAGCGATAAAGAATCCACTCAATTTTCTCAATAGTGCAAGCATAGTTAATTATCTGCAAAAGGGATCTCTCTACTATCGTCAAGTTTAAGATCGATAGGCCAGTTAGCCCCTAGTGACAAAGAAGATTCAGATCATCTCCAAGTTGAAGGAGCATGTGACGTATCCTTCCAGAGAAAGTTTAGATCATCGCCAAGTTGAAGGCTGATGCGATGAACCTCCCGACAAGCCCTAAAAAGATACTTGATTTATGTTATTGTCAAAAAATTTCAATCAAAGAGACAGTATCATCAATCTAATTCTCAGGGACAAAGAAGACTCGGATCACCTCCAAGTTGAAGGAGTGTGTGACGTACACTTCCAGAGAAAATCAAAACATCTCCGAGATGAAGGATGATGTGATGAACTTCTCGCCAAACCCCAAAAGAGCATAATTTTTATGTCTTAAAGAAGTGCAGAATCATCATCATGGAAAAAACCCAGATGTCAAAGTGCCAAATTGCCAAAAACCATCTTTGCTTATGTGAAATTCTTTCGTCAATATCTTTTTATCATTTGCTTTTATGAAACTGAGAATAATTCCTCTCTTTTTATATCAAGGAAATGGATAACTGTAAACACCCCAAATTTTCACTCTTATCCAGTGCTTACATTTCATGTGTGATTGCATATCATTGCATGCATCCGACATATCATTTTATTGCATTGCATGTCATTACATCTCATTTTCGAGATCCAGCACTCCTATTTTCAAGATATTATTCCAGATTCGGGTTTTAAAACTTTTCTTTCGAAATCAATTTCAAAATCTTGGTTTTTATTCAACATTCTATCATTTTCCAACCCCCGGGACCTTACATTTCGAAATGTTTTATCAGAAAACAATATGGATTCATTTCAAACTCAATTTCAATTGATTTCAATTCTCAAATGAGGCCCATTTAGGTGGTGTCGCTTCTGGATTCCTTCACTTATCAAAAATCTAAAAAATTTTAGAGTCCTAGTTGGATGAGGACTCTTTTTCCAGAGTCCTAGTAGGATCAAAACTCTACTTTTCACTACCTTTTTACCTGTTTTTGAAGAAAACCTTTCAAAATCTTTTGTTTTGGCCAAAATCTTAGAGTCCTAGTTGGATCAGGACTCTTCTTCAAGAGTCCAGTCGGATCAGGACACTTCTTCAGAGTTTCAATTGGATTGGGACTCTAATCTTTTACAGGTATTTTTATCCATTTTCAATCAAATCTTTCAAAATCTTTTAAAAAGAGTCAAAAACTCAGAGTTCCAGTCAAAACAGGACTCTGTTCAGAGAGTCCTAGTTGGATCAGGACTCTGATCCTGATTTCAATTTTGAGAGAATCTTTTAGAAATCTTTCAATCTACCAATACTATTACACTTTTATCAAAGAATTTCAAAATTCTGAGATTTTATCTCAGAGTCCTGATCAAATCAGGACTCTACCCCAGAGTCCTGATCGAAGTAGGACTCTATCCAAAATTGATTTTCTCACTTCATTTTCACTGGTTTTCAAAAGCTTCGCTTAAATTTCATCATTTGCTTATGAGAAAGCCAAAATTCTTAGAGTTCTGATCGAATCAAGACTCTTTCTTAGAGTCCTAATCAGATCAGGACTCTGAACCAAAACTTCAATTTCATCCTGTTTCTAAGTGTTTTTCAAAATTCTCTTATTTGTTTTCTTAGAAAATCCAAAAATTTGAGAGTCCTAGTTCAATCAGGACTCTGTCTTCAGAGTCTCAGTTGAATCAGAACTCTGTTCTATTTCAATACTTGTTATTGTTTTCACTGCTTTCACAAGTTCTTTTATCTGTTTTCAGAAAATACCAAAAAAAATCTAGAGTTGCAGTCCGATCAGGACTCAGTCCCGGAGTCCTAGTCCAGTCATGAGTCTGTTTTAAAGTCTGTTTTTATTACATTTTCATTTATTTCCATTTTTTTCAAAAATTAGGTCATTTTACAGAGTCCAGTTAGGAATCTAACCCTGACTGTGTTTTCTGACTCATTTGGGTCCAAACTAGGTGGTGCCACATTTGGACTTTTTAGGGTTTAATTCGGTGTTAATTAAGGTTTAGTTAGAATTCAATTAGGGATAGGAAACCACAAAAAATCGTTCTCCCTTGGTGGTTTTAGATAGAGTTTGAAAAAGTCAAAGTTAGGTATTAATTAATCCTAATTACATGGGTTTTGAAAAACTATAAAAAGGGGTCTTTAGAGGGGCAAAAGAGAGCTCTTTTTCTCTCAAATTTTCGTGGCTTCTCTCTCATCTCCAGCACCTCCACCTTTCTCCATTGCAGCTGCAGCCCCAAGGTGAGTTATTTATTATTATTTTATTATTATTTTATTAGTTTTTTATGATTTTTCAATAGATTTCACCATGGAAACTCTTGTGTTCATGGATTTAACCATGGATTTCATCCAAAAACCCCAAAATCAATTCAATAAAATGATCTAACTCTATTCCATGCTGTTTTTCATGATTCTAATCCATTAGAATCGTTGATTGCATTATTTTTTATATTATTAACCGATAAAACATGTGATTTACCCTTTTAATGGGTTAAATCCATGCTTTTAAAGGTAACATCAAATTCCAGCCATTGATTCCGTGTATTTTATTTATTTATTTGTTTATTCATGTTTATTACACACTTTCCAGAATAGAAATAATTTTTATTTTATTGTTTTAGTGTTTATTTTATTGTTTTTATTAGTTAATGCATGATTTCCTAAGTTTCTTAGATTTCTGTGTGTTTTTAGTTTAGAACAGAAAATAGCATGCTGTTTCGGATTGAAATATTCACTGTTAATGTCTGATTTTTTTATATGTGATACATGCATATGTAATAGAACTACTGTAAAAAAATCAGAGATTTTGGGATTCGAGAATTCTGTCAGAAAAATCAGACACCAAATCGAGTTTTTAAAGCTTTAAAATCGTTGTTAAAATCAGGAAGGTAACTTGCTGTTATGATATTTTTCTCATCCTATATCCGATTTGAGATATGTAAAGTGCCATGGATTCATATTGATTAGATCTATCTACTGTGAAATTTTGAGATTTTTTAATATTTGTTCAATATTTCTACTCAGTCAGAGAATCTGATTTTAAATTTAAAACTCGTTAGGGTTTACCAAAACCCTAATCAGACTTGTGTTATTCATAGATCCCAAACCATAAATCCAATTCATGATCTGTAAAAAGTGAGTATTGTTATTTTTCTGTCTACTATTCACTGCTAAAATTGCAGAGATTTTTTTTAAGTTTGATATTTATGTCTGTATTTTCAATCTGAAGTATCTGTTTTAACCCCTGTTAGGTTTGTTAGATTCTAGTTCAGATTGTCGGAAAGGTTTCTCCCTAACCGAAGATGATTTTTCCGATATGTAAATTGGGAAACCTCTGCTCTTTTTCCTAGTTTATCTCTGTAAAAATGCAGAAGTTTTCATGGAGGATTGACCCCTGATTCGTGTCTAACTCTGAAACTGGTTGGTGACCTAGGTTAAAAATAGCTTATTTTAGGTTTTTAATACACTTTTCGGATTAAAATAATGTCAAAAAAATATTTTTGCAATTCCAGTCTGATTTTAGAGTTAAAATAAGTTCAGGTACCAATTTTTATGAGTTTTGGAATCCGTTTGATGTCTGAATTAATAAAATTGCAAAACAGGGTCCCTGAAAGATCCAAAAACACTGATAAAATCACAATTTTGGTGATATTTCTTGATTTTCGTGCATACGTGTGTGTTTTTATGGTTTGTTCATGTTTAGAATCATAATAGGATGTTTTATGTTTGATTTTATGCTTATTTCAATCATAAATCTCAAATTTTTATCAAAATCTACTTCAGAAAACCCTGATTTCAAGGCCATAGTCTTGCTATCAGGGGCAATTTGGTCATTTGACCTCAATTTCGAAATTCTAAACCCTAATTTTCTCATTTTAATCATGTCATATCATATTTGAGTTAATTTATCATTATTTGTATTTCAAAACTTGCATTTTTACAAAATATCTTTCTGAAAATTTTGATTTCAAGGCCATAGTCTTGCTATCAGGGGTATCTTGGTCATTTTGACCCCAATTTCGAAATTTCATATCTTATCTTCCTTATTTATTCAATCTTATTTTATATTTTATCAATTTTGATTTAAGGGAATCATGGAAAAGGCTTATATCTAGCAAAATCCAGTAATTTCTAGATATTACTGGATAAATCTAGAAAAACCAACATATCATCACTAACAAAGTTTTCTAAGTTTTGCAGGGACATAGAAGACTTTACTTTCCTTTAATTTCTTATATTTAAATTCAATAGTGATGTAAATTAAATTAAATTTGGAATAAGAATTTAAATTTCAGCTTAGACTAGGATTGCATTGCATATAGTTTAATTCCGCAAATATTAAATGTCTGATGAATGTATCATTCATGCATATTTTTACCAATTCACTATGGTCTACATGAATGGCACGTGCACTAGCTCTTATGGAGTTGACAAACTTGGTGGAATTTGTATTTATGGCCATAGTCAGAATACGAATGAGACCCAGATTTGTAATCTTCGTATTAGCCACATTCATCCTACACTCTTAGGCTAACTTCAAAATGCACTGTATTTCTCAAAAATACAAAAGAATTTTCTCAATTCCTTAAAATCAAGTCTTTCAAATCCATATTTATTCAATTCATTCATTTGCAAGTTCAAATTCCAAATCAGAAAAATCAATTTTCTCAAAAATTTCTTAAGTCTTATTCAAAAATCGATTTTCTCAAAATATTGATTTGCCAATGATATTTCAAGTATTTCCCAAGTTACAAATTTGATTTTCCAAGTTATATTTTCAATCTCAAAGTTTGAATTCAAAGAAATCAAGTTTTCCAAAGTTATTTCACATTTCTCAAAATCGATTTTCACAAAAACCTCTAGATTCTTCAAAAAAATCGATTTTCACTTTCTTCAGAAATGTTCTTTTAACATGATTCATGATTTTCCAAGTGATATATTTTCCTAGTATTTCAAATATTCAAAGCAAACATCATGTTTTCAAATATGCATTTTCAGAAATTCATAGCACATGCCTGATTCTTTGTGCATTTAGGAAATAGAACACAATTTAGACAAGTTGAACAAAGCTAAGCACACAATTGATCCTTGGTTCAATTACCCCTGGTAAAGGAGCCAGGAACGGTTGAATCTCGTACCGACAAGCGAGTCCCATTCTATGGAATTATCTCGCATTTTAAAAACGGAGGCGAGTTATTTTCAAAAACTTTTTTAAAGGTCAGTTTGACTCGCAAAAAGTAAAAATTTTGCGATGATAACAGGTTTGGCGACCGTGATGGGACCTATCTTCGCCTGATCAATCTAATGCTTTGCTTAGTTCAAATTGTCAAAATCGTGTTCCATGGAATGTCAGCTTTTATTTCATGATATCATGTGAACCTAGGAGCCTAGACTTGAACCCAGCTAACATGGAATGCATGTAGACTAGGCATGGTTTGGTAGGACCATATTGAGGAGAATTATTCATGCTCACATAGACTTAGGTCTAATACAACCCTCCTCAATCTAGGTTTGATTGAAAACAATGTTTGCTTCTTCAAATATTTCAAAATTCTATCTCTTTAGGACTTAGAGCCCTCTGTTTTCTTGCATGTGCTCATATTTCAAAAATCACCCTACCTATATTGTCCCGGTCTTCACGTTGCTGGGCTCTCTTCCAGCACTATAGTTCGGGATAGAGCCTCACAACTGGGCCACTTATTTGGGTGAAAACCCCCCTGCCACGTACCAAGGGCCATAATCCAAAGTATATCGGCAGGTGCTCAAGGATGTTGGAAAACTTGAACCTAGAACCGGAGAAATTGATTTTATGCCACGTACATTGAGCCTTGGCTTGAGTATATTAGCATAGCATGATTGGACACAGATGATTTGAACCTTAGAGTTAGGATTAAGGTCCTACAACTATTTCAAAACTTGTGCATCTAGAGTCAGCTTTTAGGGAATGTTGTATGTGCATACTTGTTTGTGCAGAATGTGTTATAGTCATTTCCTTTTTATTTTCCATATTTTCCCAATTTTCTAAAATACTGGACGATTTTTCAGAAATCCCCAATCCATTTTCATATACTGTCCATGCTTTAAACCTTGGATGATTTTTCAAATGCTTCATTTTCCATTTTATGAAGTATTCCTTCATATTTCATCAAACCCTAGATGATTTTCCAAATTTCCCTTGATTTCCTTTAAAACTTCAGGTGATTTTCATCCTTTCTCTCTTCTAGATCTTGAATTTCCTACTTCATTTTATCCTGCCTGCATTCTTTTCAAAATTCCTATATTTTCCCAAGTCTTATTCCCATTTTCCGTGTTTTTCAGTCTGATGGCATCCAGTCAGCTTGATTCAGTCTTCCCTAAGGGTCACATCTCCTACGAGGTGCGACAAAGCCTTCCCGAGCATCGAGTCCTCAGCACCGGATCCTTCTTTCCCTGGTGGTACTATTCATGGTTCAAGAACTTCTCTCGTACGTTTCTGAACCACTTGGATGATTGTGGGTTAGAACTGGCGTCCGCAGTGGGGAAGCAGACGGTCAACGGCAATTTGATCCACGCACTGGCAGAGCGGTGGAATCCGAGCACTTCTACTTTCGGGTTCCCATGGGGCGAGATGACAGTGTTGATAGATGAATTTTCAGAAATCATGGGATTGCTCGAGCCATCCAGTCAGCCTGGAGATCCATTGAAGAAACAATTTTTGATTAATGTCAAGGGTCTGGATCCCCGAGACGCTTTAGCTCGCATGACTGGGCGTAAGTCTTGGCCGCCGATCGAAGAAGATGGAAACGAATATGTGGACCTGCTCGAAATCTACAGACAGTATGGGGCATTTGCGGAGGCCAACTCATTATCTCGAACAGCTCGAGAGAGAATCCAGCATGCGATGGTCTTATGCACTGTGGGACTTGCTCTCTTTCCAGACAGACGAAATTACATGGATATCAGGATAGTTCAACTTCTGCGAAGGTGGGGAAGTCGACAGACCAGCTGCCTCTCCATTGCCATGGCCGCACTTGCTTTTTTGTACCGAGGGTTGACCCGTTTCACACTTAGAGAATTGATTCTAGTCGAAGGTTGCACCTATGCCCTACAATCTTGGTTCATTCGACATGTGCCAGCCTGAGCCAGTTCATTCAGATACAATGGCGAAAAGCTTCTGCCAGTTGCGCGATACCGATTCTTGATCGATAACCTTCAGGAGAAAGAGGTCGTGTGGGATTATTTTGATCGTCATGAATCACCTCCCAGATATACTTATGCATACGGCAAGCGGTTCAGGCTACTTGGCCCATTCTTCTGTGTATACTACCATTCAGAGCGGTGTGTCAGGCAGTTCTCTCAGAGACAAAGGCGCATAGAAATTCGCCCACTATCAAGGGTCTTGCCAGAGTTCGATCTCACATCAGATCAGTGGTCCGGAGCATACCATTCTGCCAGACATGGCTGAGATTCTTTTGTTACTCTTACTATTTTCCCTGGTCCTCGAGTGTCCTATGATTATCGGGAGTGGTGGAAATTTGTTTGTCCCCCTCCCCTCTGTCAAATGTATTATTAAAATCATATTTTTAATAAAATTCCTTTAATCTTCATTTCACTTTGGTTTGACGACCTCGCCTAGGTAACAAGGCATATTTTCAGTTGTTTATTTTGCAAAGAATAGCAACGCAATTGTCGTAACTCTAACGACGACTCAATCCCTAGTAATGGGATATTATTTCAATTGTCTACCAAAATTCTCAACAAATATACTTCTCCAATCAAATCTCTTTTAAAAGCCTAACCATCAATTTTGCCCTGCAGAGAGTATTCGTGATATTAAATGGTTCAAACGAGGTCAGGAAAGAAAATTGCATCAGTCAAAGGCGTCGCATATTCAGTAGCCTCAGAAGAAGAAATGGACTCACCTCGATTAATCCAGAGTCAGGGTCAGCAGACGAATGATGGCATCGATCCCCAAATGTATGTCATGTTCAAAGAAATGATGACCAAAATGCTGGCAGAACAAACCAAAGCTAGTACAGAAAAGATTCAGGTCAGATAGAGGGCAAAAGGCCGGTCAGTCAAGAAATGTTTGAAGCTATCTAAGAAACATATCCAACATGAAGATACATCTGATGAATCAGGATCGGTAGGTGACACTGATGAAGAGTATGAAGTTCAACAAGCACTTCAAATATTCCCTCATAGACAAGGGACAACCTATAAATTGAAAAATCAAGCAATGGATGATCCAGTCCAAATACAGCTGAAGGAAATGGCAAAGAAGATTAAAGATTTGCAAGCCCGCGACAAGGGCAAGGAGGTCTTCAGGAGCAAAGATTCCTACAAGAGCATCACCCCCGTCAGGAATAATCAAGATTCAAAGAAGAAGATGAAGTCCTGCCTTCTTTGTCAATACCAACCGCGATGGGTGCAAAGATAACAAAGGCAATCATACAAGTCAGAAAGAGAAATCTTTAAAGCAGAGTGGAAAATTGAATCAACAGAAAGAAAAGATAAAGCGGGACGACTGGGATTGCGATCGTCAGTTTACTTCTCTCAAGCAGTCTCTCGATGAAATCCTTGAATATATGTTGGCCAAGGAATTGGTAAAGCTTCCAAGAGTCACAGATCCTCCTACAGTCATGGGAAGATTCACAGACCAGTTCTGCAAATTCCATAGAGCGGTCGGGCATGATACCGACCACTGTTTCGTCTTCAAGAACATTGTCCAAGATCATATCGACAAGAATTTCTTCGTTGAGAATAAGAAAGAATACCAGTCGACTGTCTTATCCAAGTCTCAGCAGAAATCAAGCACTCGACAAGAGGTGCAGCGTGATGATCTGAACCGGGATCGCAAGAGGGCCCCATTGGATCAAATATTTGAGACTTTTCTGGAATACATGCTGGCAAAAGACACAGTCGGATCTCTGAAGGCTCACTCCACAGTTTTCACCAATTCCACCAAAAATAGCAATGAACAAAGCAAAAGAGAAGGTAGAAAAAATCATGTTGGAGGCTCAAGAAACCCAAACCCAGAGAGAAATGACCTCGCGAGTCGAAAGGATAAAATGGATAAGCGAAATGACAACTCTTCCTCAAGTGTCCAATTTGAATTAAAATTCCAAGGAAAACCAAAGCATGATGGTTGGGGATACGATCGCAATTTTACTCCCTTAGAACAACCACTGGAGCAAGTTTTGGAATATATGATAGCCAAAGTGACGGTTAGACTGCCCAAGATAGTGGATCCTGTTGTGACCATGGGAAGGTTTAAAGATCAGTTCTACAAATTCCATCGGACAATGGGTCACGACAGCGAGCACTGCTTTGTCTTTAAAAATATTGTTCAAGACGACATTGACAAGAATCTCCTCGTTGGAGATGAAAAGGAGGACCGATCATCCTGATCATACTTTTCCTCAATCATTCAAAAAAATTTATAACACTAATGCTTTTCCAATTTCTTGTCTTGTTTTTATTGGATGATACAATCCCGTTTGTCTTTCCTTGAGTTGTCACTTTCCTTCAATATATCAATAAAATTGTCTATTTTTCCTGCAAGCTCGGTGCCACTTTTATTCTCCTTCTCTGCAAAATGTTTTTTCAGGAGGAATGATCCTCTTCAGAGTCTCTGAATCAATCAAAAGTCAGAAAGCATTCTTCAAATATCAACTACTTATCCTTTCATCCAAACTCTCACTCCCTAGTTATACTGGGGCATTATTTTGAAATTTGGCTTCAAAACTTTCTGTATGCAGGCAGGATCAAACAAATCTCTCATTTTGCATGCATGTGCACCCATTTACATTCATTTGCATTCACCTGCATTCATCTGCATCAATTTGCATTTGCATCGAACTACCCATTCAGGATAAGGGATAAAATCCTGAGACCCCGGCAAGTCGTCCGAACCATCGTCAATCTTTCTAAAATCCAGTGCTCGTACTAGTAATCTTTCAAAATCCAGTGCTTATACTGGCAATCTTTTTAAAATCCAGTGCTCGTACTGGTAATCTTTCGAAATCTAGTGCTCGTACTGGTAATCTTCCAAAATCCAGCGCTCGTACTGGGAATCTTTCAAAACCCAGTATTCATACTGGTAATTTTTCAAAACATAATGCTTGTACATTTTCAAAATCCGGTGTTCACACTGGTACACTTTAAAATTCAGTGTCCACATTGATCTAGTTTTCCTTCGGGATTCGAGTTCCGACTCGAATTTTCTTTCCTTCTAGTTAATCTAGTTTTCCTCCGAGATTCGAGTTCCGACTCGAATTTCCTTGCCTTCTAACCGGTCTAGTTTTCCTTTGGGATTCGAATTCTGACTCGAATTTTCTTTCCTTCTAGTTGATCTAGTTTTCCTCCGGGATCCGAGTTCCGACTCGAATTTCCATTCCTTCTAACCGGTTTAGTTTTCCTTTGGGATTCGAGTTCCGACTCGAATCTTCTTTTCTTCTAGTTGATCTAGTTTTCCTCCGGGATTCAAGTTTCGACTCGAATTTCCTTTCCTTCTAACTGGTTTAGTTTTCCTTCGGGATTCGAGTTCCGACTCGAATCTTCTTTCCTTCTAGTTGATCTAGTTTTCCTTCGAGATTCGAGTTCTGACTCGAATTTCCTTTCCTTCTAACCAGTTTAGTTTTCCTTCAGGATTTGAGTTCTGACTCGAGTCTTCTTTCCTTCTAGTTAACCTAGTTTTCCTCCGAGATTCGAGGTCCGACTCGAATTTCTTTTCCTTCCACAATGGACCTAGTTTTCCTTCGAAGATTCGGGTTTCGACCCGAGTTTTCTTTTCCTTCAGAGTTGGTCTAGAAAATTAGAGTTCCGACTTGAATTTTCTTCCAAATCCAATCTGCCTAGCTTTCCTTTAAAAGTTTGAACTTCTACCCAAACTATCCTGCGAGTTGGTCTAGAAGATTCGAGTTTCGACTCGAATTTTCTTTCAAAATCCAATTCATCTAGTTTTTCCTTAAGGAGTTGAATTCCGATTCGAATCTTCCCTCAAAAACTCAGTTTAGCACCTGGTCCATTTAAAGCTCACAAGTTGGAATCGTTCCTCCTTAAACTATGATCCTTAGGTTAAATCCCTATGGAATTGATAGTTCGTAGGTCGAACCCCTGCGGAACCAATGTTGTGCTCAATTGAAACAATGTCGTTCCCAGTGAACCAATGTCATTCTCAATTGAACCAATGTTGTTCTTAGGCTCAATCCCTACAAAACCCATGTCGTTCCCAGTAAACCAATTCACAATTTTGATCTCCAGGTCATCTAATTTCCAATTTCAAATGACGACCTTTTGAGTCAATCAATTTCCAATTTTTAAATTCCCGATTACCAAATTTCAAATTTCCAAATTTTCAATTTCCAATTTCCAATTTCAAACTTCAAATTTCAAACTTTCAAATTTCCAATTTCCAGATTTCCAACTTCCATTTTCAAATACCAAATTTTAGAATCCAAATTTCAAATTTCCAATTTTGACCTTTAGGTCAATCAATTCCCAATTTCCGAATATCAATTTCCAAATTCCAAACTTCCAACTTCTAATTTCAAATATCAAAATTCAAATTTCAAAAATTTAAAATTCCAACTTCCAAATTTCGACCTTTTGGTCATCCAATACCAATTCCAATAAATTTCTCTTGCGAGAGACCCTTTGTATAGGGAGAGTTTGAGGGAGCTCGTTCTTTTCGTATGTTATCCAAT
Source organism: Nuphar pumila (assembly GCF_984573655.1). NCBI lineage: Eukaryota > Viridiplantae > Streptophyta > Magnoliopsida > Nymphaeales > Nymphaeaceae > Nuphar > Nuphar pumila. The sequence continues at coordinate 75,833,104 of NC_143259.1, read as the reverse complement.
TTGTTCACTTAGCCCCTTTTCAGGGAGAGTTTGAAGGGACTCGTGTCTTTGTGAACCGTTTGCAAAACAAAATTCCAATTTCATACAAGGAACCCTTAGTTCAGAGAGCTTCGGTGGAAGTTCGCTTTCCTTGTGACCATAATTTCAGACTAGGCCATTTCATCATGAAGGACCCTCTTTTCGAGGGGAGTATGATGGACTCGTTCATTCATGACCAATTCATTAACCTCACCAATACCGGCCCCCTTTCCATAAGAGAAGCCTAATGTTAGGAAGTTTTGACGAAAGCTTAATTCTCTTTGAAAGTTCGTTTTGCAAACACCTCCTCTTCAGAGAAGAGAGGAGTAATTTCAAATTCCAATTTCTGAATCGTCTCCTTTGGGGAAAGGAGAAGAGAATTCTTGTCATAGATGTGTTGCGTTGTGTCTCAAATGCTCGCTTTCACAAAGGATTTCAAGAAAATTTTGCCAATTTGTCACCAAATATTTGTTGATTTCAAAAATCTTTATTGCACAAAATTATTACCTCAAAATACCCTCACTATTACTTTCGAAAAGACAAAGCTTTCGCAAAAAAGGATTCAAAATTCAAAATCTTTCTACTGGCCAACCAAAAGGATGAAGAATAAATCCGCGATATGGCCAGCAAAGAATATTCAATGTTGTTGCAAAGCCATGAGTGATTGATATTGATCGCAGTCAATGGCACATTTTTAAAGATCATTCTTGAAAAATAAAAGCAGTCGAAATATCCTGGGTAACAGAGAAAAATCCACTCAATCTCCATATCTCCTCAATCACCTAAGCTACAATTAAATATCTGCAAAAGAGATCTCTCAATTGTCATCAAGATGAAGGCGAATTAAGCGAGTAGACCCCCGGGGCCAAAGAAGATTTGAATCATCTTCAAGATGACGGAGTTTGTGACGGATCCTTTCAGGGAAAGTTCAGATCACCGTCGAGATGAAGGCGAGTGTTATGAGCCTCTCGACAAACCCTAAAAGATAGTTAATTTCTGCTATCACCAAGAGATTTTCATCCAAAGAGCCAATAACTGTCAATATAATCCCTGAGAGAAAAGAAGGATCGGAACATCTCTGAGATGAAGGAGTTTGTGACGTACCCTTCCAAAAAAAAAGAGAAGAGAGAAAAAGCTAGGACATCTCCAAAATGAAGGATGATGTAATGAATTCTCCAAAAGGCCAAAAGACCCAATTTTGTCGAAAAAAAAAGAGTACAGGCAGAAAGACCATTTTGAGAAAAGAATCCCAGGATATCAGACTGCCGAATCTATCCAGAATCTTCTTTAATTTTGTAAAATTCTTCTATCAATATTCTTTCACCAATAGCTCTCGCAATATCAAGAATACTTTCTTTTCCGTCCATATCAAGGAAATTGATAACTTCCTTGAAAGAAAGCCAATCGCAAACAATTTGAATTCGAATCTTGATTCTACGGAGTTAAGCTCAGTCGGAGGTAATACTTCAGGTAGAAAAGAGGAGATATTTTCAAAACAATATGCATCACTTTCAATTATTTTGAATCAACAATAATTTTCAACAATTTGACAATATTTTCTAGCTATCCTGGCATAAAGCGAGAGCTTGAGGTTCATCTTTGGCGCATCCTGACACCATCCCTTTTAGGACTTGTTAACAAGAGTTTTCAAGATTCCTTCCCTTCTTTGGTATAGTCTGAGCGCACGGGCTGTCAGATTCCCACACTTCTCTGTGTCCCCACTGTCCCACCATACACAGTCCAATTTCGGCTTGAGGTTAAGCCACCAATTCCAGCAAAAGGCAATTTCAAAAGGTTACTTAGTCTCAGCAATGAGGAGCCCAAAATCAAATCCCTTTACAAGCTTTAGAGACCCCAATTCCATCCTTTTGCAAAACCCCTATCGGATTTATTGTGCAAAATTCGAAGGTTCCATCACGGTCTCTTCTTTCGAGGATTCCGTTCATTTCTGCCTGGTCAGAATAAGGGTATAAACCTAAGCCTCCTTTGATGAGGTATTTCATCGCCCAATCAAGATAAGGGTACAAACCTGAGCCTCCTTTGATGAGGTATTTCACTGCCTGGTGAGGATAAAGGTATAAACCTGAGCCTCCTTTGATGAGGAATTTCATCGCCCAATCAGGATAAGGGTACAAACCTGAGTCTCCTTTGATGAGGTATTTCATTGCCCGGTCAGGATAAGGGTATAAACCTGAGCCTCCTTTGATGAGGTATTTCATTGCCCGGTCAGGATAAGGGTATAAACCTGAGCCTTCTTTGATGAGGTATTTCATTGTCCGGTCAGGATAAGGGTATAAACCTGAGCCTCCTTTGATGAGGTATTTCATTGCCCGGTCAGGATAAGGGTATAAACCCGAGCCTCCTTTGATGAGGTATTTCATTGCTCGGTCAAGATAAGGGTATAAATCTTAGCCTCCTTTGATGAGGTATTTCATTGCCCGGTCAGGATAAGGGTATAAACCTGAGCCTCCTTTGATGAGGTATTTCATCGCCCAATCAGGATAAGGGTATAAACCTGAGCCTCCTTTGATGAGGTATTTCATTGCCCGGTCAGGATAAGGGTATAAACCTGAGCCTCCTTTGATGAGGTATTTCATCGCCCAATCAGGATAAGGGTATAAACCTGAGCCTCCTTTGATGAGGTATTTCATTGCCCGGTCAGGATAAGGGTATAAACCTGAGCCTCCTTTGATGAGGTATTTCATTGCCCGGTCAGGATAAGGGTATAAACCTGAGCCTCCTTTGATGAGGTATTTCATTGCCTGATTAGGTTAAGGGTATAAACCTGAGCCTCCTTTGATGAGGTATTTCATTTCCCGGTCAGGATAAGGGTACAAACCTGAGCTTCATTTTGATGAGGTATTTCATTGCCCCATCAGGTTAAGGGTACAAACCTGAGCCTCCTTTGATGAGGTATTTCATTGCCCGATCAGGTTTAGGGTACAAACCTGAGCCTTCTTTGATGAGGTATTTCATTGCCCGATCAAGTTAAGGGTACAAACCTGAGCCTCCTTTGATGAGGTATTTCATTGCCCGATCAGGTTAAGGGTACAAACCTGAGCCTCCTTTGATGAGGTATTTCATTGCCCGATCAAATTAAGGGTACAAACCTGAGCCTCCTTTGATGAGGTATTTCATTGCCCGATCAGGTTAAGGGTACAAACCTGAGTCTCCTTTGATGAGGTATTTCATTGCCCGATCAGGTTAAGGGTACAAACCTGAGCCTTCTTTGATGAAGTATTTCATTGCCCGATCAGGTTAAGGATACAAACCTGAGCCTCCTTTGATGAGGTATTTCATTGCCCGATCAGGTTAAGGGTACAAACCTGAGCCTCCTTTGATGAGGTATTTCATTGCCCGATCAGGTTAAGGGTACAAACCTGAGCCTCCTTTGATGAGGTATTTCATTGCTCAATCAGGATAAGGGTACAAACCTGAGCCTCTTTTGATGAGGTATTGTAAACACCCCAAATTTTCACTCTTATCCAGTGCTCACATTTCATGTGTCATTGCATATCATTGCATGCATTCGGCATACCATTTCATTGCACTACATAGCATTGCATGTCATCCCATCTCATTTTCGAGATCCAGCACTCTTGTTTTCAAAATATTTAATCCACATAAGAGTTTTAAAACTTTTTCTTTCAAAAATCAATTTCAAAACCTAGGTTTTTAGTCAACATTCTATCATTTTCCAACCCCAGGACCTCATATTTTGAAATATTTTCTCAGAAAACAATCTGGATTTATTTCAAACTCAATTTCAATTGATTTTAATTCTCAGATGAGACCCATTTAGGTGGTGTCGCTTCTGGATTCCTTTACTTATAAAAAATCTTCAAAAATTTTAGAGTCCTAGTTGGATCAGGACTCTTTTTCCAGAGTTCAGTCAGATCAAAACTCTACTTTCCACTATCTTTTTACCTGTTTTTGAAGAAAACCTTTCAAAATCTTCTGTTTTGGCCAAAATCTCAGAGTCCTAGTTGGATCAGGACTCTTCTTCAAGAGTCCAGTCGGATCAGGACTCTTCTTCAGAGTTTCAATTGGATTGGGACTCTAATCATTTACAGCTATTTTTATCCATTTTCAATCAAATCTTTCAAAATCTTTCAAAAAGAGTCAGAAACTCAGAGTTTTAGTCAAAACATGACTCTGTTCACAGAGTCCTAGTTGGATCAGAACTCTGATCCTGATTTCAATTTTGAGAAAATCTTTCAAAAATCTTTCCATTTATCAAATTTGTTACACTTTTATCATAGAATTTCAAAATTCTGAGGTTTTATCTCAGATCAAATCAGGAGTCTACCCTAGAGTCCTGATCGAAGTAGGACTCTATCCAAAATTGATTTTCTCGCTTCATTTTTACTAGTTTTCAAAAAGCTTTGCTTAAATTTCATCATTTGCTTATCAGAAAACCAAAATTCTTAGAGTTCTGATTGAATCAGGACTCTTTCTCAGAGTCCTAATTAGATCAGGACTCTGAACCAAAACTTTGATTTCATCTTGTTTTTAACTGTTTTTCAAAATTCTCTCATTTGTTTTCTCAGAAAATCCAAAAATCTGAAAGTCCTAGTTCAATTAGGACTCTGTCCCCAGAGTCTCAGTTGAATCAGAACTTTGTTCTATTTCAACATTTATTATTGTTTTCACTGCTTTCACAAGTTCTTTCATTTGTTTTTTCAGAAAAATACCAAAAAAAATCTAGAGTTGCAGTCCGATCAGGACTCTGTCCCGGAGTCCTAGTCCAGTCAGGAGTCTGTTTTGAAGTCTGTTTATATTCCATTTTCATTTATTTCCATTTGTTTTAAAAAATTAGGTCATTTCGTAGAGTCCAGTTAATTCAGGACTCTATTTCGGAGTCCTGATCGAGTTAGAAGTCTAACCCTGACTGTGTTTTTGACTTATTTCTTCAAGTTTTGATAAAATCTTTCAAAAATTCTTCCATTTGAATTCTAAAATCTCATAATCCTAAGAGTTCAAGACTCTAACTCGGAGTTCCAGTTCGCTTGATACCCTATTTTCAAAGATCTTGAATTTCAAATACTGATTTTAACCCCTTTTCAAAACCATTTTCAGTGTTTATTTCAAAATTCTTCAAAACTCGATGCGGGCCCACTCAGTTGGCACCATATTCAAAGGAGTTATGACTTGGTTAGAACCCTATTCCATTTCAAAAATTCTAATTTTAAGATTGCTTTTGAAAATCCTTTTGAAAACTCCTTCAATTTCAAGTTTTAAAATCGCTTTTTGAAAAACTTAAGTAGGGCCCACTCGGGGTGGCGCCATATTCGAGTAAGTCAGGGCTAGACTAGGGTTAGTCAGTGTCTTGGTTAGTGTTAGGGGTTTAGAAGAGTTAATATCATTTTGAAAACCCATTTTGAAGTTTAGTTTTTAAAACTAGTGTTTTTAAAGGTTTTTAAAAAACCAAATGTGGAAGATGCCAAGTGGCATCACATTTGGGGGTTTTCTAGGTTTAGTTAGGGGCTAATTAGGGATTAATTAGAGTCCCATCTAGGCTATAATTCTCCAAAAAAATTGTTGCCCCCTTTATTGGATTTATTAGAAAGAGTTCTGAAAAAATAAAACTCCTTAATTAACCCTAATTAAGGAGGTTTTGAAAACCTATAAATAGGGGACTTCAAGAGGTCAAAAGGGAGCTCTTTTTCTCTCAAATTTTCGTGGCCTCTCTCTCCTCTCCAGCACCTCCACCTTCCTCCATTGCAGCTGCAGCCCCAAGGTGAGTTTATTTAATATTATTTTATTAGTTTTTATGATTTTTCAATAGATTTCACCATGGAAACTTTTGTGTTCATGGATTTAACAATGGATTTCATCCAAAAACCCCAAAATCGATCCAAGAAGATGATCTAACTCAGTTTGAGGGTGATTTCAAGGATTCTAATCTATTAGAATCGATGAGAGGTACGTTTTTCATGTTCTTAACTGACAAAACATGAGATTTACCCATTAAATGGGTTAAATCCATGATTTCATAGGTGAAAGCAAATTCCAGCCATTGATTCCCTGTATTTATTTATTTATTTATTTATCCATGTTTATTACACGTTTTTCAACATAGAAATAATTTTTATTTTACTGTTTTAGTGTTTATTTTATTGTTTTTCATTAGTTAATGCATGTTTTCTCAAGTTTATTAGATTTCTGTGTGTTTTTAGTTTAGAACAGAAAAGAGCATGCTGTTTCGGATTAAAATATGTGTTGTTAATTTCTGGTTTGTTTATATGTGATGCATGCATATGTGATTAAACTACTGTAAAAAAATCAGAGATTTTGGACTTCGGGAACTCTGTCAGAAAAATCAGACATCAAGTCTGGTTTTTAAATCTTTAAAATCGTCGTTAAAATCAAGAGGGTAACTTGCTGTTATGATATTTTTCTCATCCTATATCCGATTTTAGATCTGTAAAGTTCCATGGATTCACATTAATTAGATCTGTCTACTGTGAAATTTTCAGAATTTTTTATTACTGTTTAGTATTTTTTCTCTGTCAGAGACTCTGATTTTCAATTTAAAACTCATTAGGGTTTATCAAAACCCTAATCAGACTTGTGTTGTTTATAAATCCCAAACTACAGATCCGATTCATGATCTGTAAAAAGTGAGTATTGTTATTTTTCTGTCAACTACTCACTGTTAAAATATCAGATATTTTGAATGAGTACTAATATTTATCCCAGAATTGTAAATTGAAAGTATCAGTTAGGACCAAAGTTAAAATCATTATATTCAAGTCCGGATTGTCGGATGGGGATCTCCATGGTTTTAAAGAATTTTTCAGATCTGTAAAATAGAAAAGTTCTGTTTTCCTGTCTATATGTTCTCTGTAAAATTTCATAGATTTCCATGGAGGTTTGACCCCTGGTTTGGGTCTTAGACTGAGACTGGTTGGTGAACTAGGTCAAAAATAGCATATTTTTAGGGTTTGATGCTATTTTTGGATTAAATTAATGGCAAAAAAATATTTTTATAATTCTAATTTAATATTAGGGTTATCAAAAGTGCAAGTACCAATTTTGAGGATTTTTAGAAATAGTTTGATGCTTGAATGGCTTGAATTGCAAAACAGGGCACCCGAAGAATTCCAAAACACTGCAAAAATCACAAAATTTGTGATATTCTTGGATTTTCGTGTATAAGCATATATTTTTAGGGTTTAATCATATTCATAATCATATTAGGATGCTTTAGGTTTAATTTGATGCTCATTTGATTTCATTTAGTGCATAAAACCTAAGTTTTTACCAAAATCTATTTCAGAAAACCCTGATTTCAAGGCCATAGTCTTGCTATCAGGGGCAATTTGGTCATTTGACCTCAATTTCGAAATCCCTAACCTTAGTTTTTATGTGTTTAAGTATGTCATATTATATTTTAGCCTAGTTTATTTGCATTTGAATTCCAAAACTTGCATTTTACCAAATATCTTTCTGAAAACCCTAATTTCAAGGCTATAGTCTTGTTATTAGGGGTATTTTGGTCATTTTGACCCCAATTTCGAAATTTCATATCTTATCTTCCGTATTTATTCAATTTTATTTCATACTTTATCATTTTGATTTAATGGAATCATGGCAAAAAGGCTTATATCTAGCAAAATCCAGCAATTTCCTGATATTGCTGGATAAATCTAGAAAAGCCAACATATCATCACTAACAAAGTTTTCTAGTTTTGCGGGTACATTGAAAACTTTATTTTTCATGTATTTAAATTTCAATAGTGATGTAAACTAAATTAAACTTTGGAATAAGAATAAACATTTCCTGCTTAGCTTAGGCAGCATTGCATATAGTTTATTTTTTTAAATAATGTTAATGTGTGATGGATGATGATTCATGCATATTCAAACTCACTATGGTCTACACGAATGGCACATACACTAGCTTTTATGAAGTTTATAAACTTGGTGGAATTCGTATTTATGGTCATAGTCAGAATATGAAGGATATCTAGATTTATGATCTTCACATTAGCCACATTCAGCCTACACTCTTAGGCTAATTTCAAAATGCACTGCATTTCTCAAAAATACAACGAGTTTTTCCCAATTCCTCAAAATCATATTCATTCATTTCATGAATTTTCCAATTCCAATTCCAATTCAAATTCCAAGTCAAAGGAATCAAATTCTTCAAAATTTCCTAAGTCTTATTCAAAATCGATTTTCTCAAAATATGGATTTGCCAATGATATTTCAAGTATTTCCCAAGTTCCAAATTCGATTTTCTAAGTTAGATTTTCAATTTCAAAGTTTGAATTCAAAGAAATCGAGTTTTTCAAAGTTATTTCACATTTCTCAAAATCGATTTTCACAAAATCCTTATATTTCTTCAGAAATCGATTTTCACTTTCTCAAATACAGCATCTCAAAAATAATTCACAATTTTCAAAGAGTTTATTTTCCAAGAATCTTCCAAATATTTTCCAATCTTTGAAGCAAACATCATGTTTTCAAATGTGCATTTTTAGAAATTCATAGCACATGCCTGATTCTTTGTGCATTTAGGAATTAGAATATGGTTTAGACAAGTTGAACAAAGCAAAGCATTTGATTGACCCTTGGTTCAATTACCCCTGGTAAAGGCGCCAGGAACGGTTGAATCTCGTACCGACAGGTGAGTCCCATTCTTCGGAATAATCCCGCATTTTAAAAACGGAGGCGAGTTATTTTCAAAATCTTTTTCAAAGGTCAGTTTGATTTGCAAAAGTAAAATTTTGCGATGATAACAGGTATTTCATTGCCCCATCAGGTTAAGGGTACAAACCTGAGCCTCCTTTGATGATGTATTTCATTGCCCGATCAGGTTAAGGGTACAAACTTGAGCCTCCTTTGATAAGGTATTTCATTGCCCGATCAGGTTAAGGGTACAAACCTGAGCCTCCTTTGATGAGGTATTTCATTTCTCGGTCAGGATAAGGGTACAAACCTGAGCTTCATTTTGATGAGGTATTTCATTTCCCGGTATGGTTAAGGGTCAAACCTGAGCTTCGTTTCTACATGAGGTATTTTCTGTCCCATCCAGGTCAAGGGCAAAACCTGAATCTCACTTTTTTTTGAAGTAAAATTTTCTTCTTATTTTTCATTTCATATCCATCGTCATCACTTGGATTAATTCCTTCATACCCAGCCAGATTCATCTAACTGGGCATTTTTATAATCCAAATTTGGTGTGTTTTCTTTGCCACTAAGCTCGGCTTTCAACCGGCTTAGCAGCAAAGAGGGGCATCTGTAAACACCCCAAATTTTCACTCTTATCCAGTGCTTACATTTCATGTGTGATTGTATATCATTGCATGCATCCAACATATCATTTCATTGCATTGCATAGCATTGCATGTCATTACATCTCATTTTCGAGATCCAGCACTCCGATTTTCAAGATATTTAATGCAGATTCGGGTTTTAAAACTTTTCTTTCGAAATCAATTTCAAAACCAAGGTTTTTATTCAACATTCTGTCATTTTCCAACCCCCGGGACCTTACATTTCGAAATGTTTTATCAGAAAACAATCTGGATTCATTTCAAACTCAATTTCAATTGATTTCAATTCTCAGATGAGGCCCATTTAGGTGGTGTCGCTTCTGGATTCCTTCACTTATCAAAAATCTCAAAAATTTTAGAGTCCTAGTTGGATCAGGACTCTTTTTCCAAAGTCCTAGTCGGATCAAAACTCTACTTTTCACTACCTTTTTACCTGTTTTTGAAGAAAACCTTTCAAAATCTTTTGTTTTGGCCAAAATCTTAGAGTCCTAGTTGGATCAGGACTCTTCTTCAAGAGTCCAGTCGGATCAGGACTCTTCTTTAGAGTTTCAATTGGATTGGGACTCTAATCTTTTACAGCTATTTTTATCCATTTTCAATCAAATCTTTCAAAAAGAGTCAAAAACTCAGAGTTCCAGTCAAAACAGGTCTTTGTTCAGAGAGTCCTAGTTGGATCAGGACTCTGATTCTGATTTCAATTTTGAGAGAATCTTTTAGAAATCTTTCAATCCACCAATACTATTACACTTTTATCAAAGAATTTCAAAATTTTGAGATTTTATCTTAGAGTCCTGATCAAATCAGGACTCTACCCCAAAGTCCTGATCAAAGTAGGACTCTATCCAAAATTGATTTTCTCACTTCATTTTCACTGGTTTTCAAAAGCTTCGCTTAAATTTCATCATTTGCTTATCAGAAAGCCAAAATTCTTAGAGTTCTGATCGAATCAGGACTCTTTCTTAGAGTCGTAATCAGATCAGGACTCTGAACCAAAACTTCAATTTCATCCTGTTTCTAACTGTTTTTCAAAATTCTCTCATTTGTTTTCTCGGAAAATCCAAAAATTTGAGAGTCCTAGTTCAATCAGGACTATGTCTTCAGAGTCTCAGTTGAATCAGAACTCTGTTCTATTTCAATACTTGTTATTGTTTTCACTGCTTTCACAAGTTCTTTCGCCTATTTTTCAGAAAATACCAAAAAAAATCTAGAGTTGCAGTCCGATCAGGACTCTGTCCCGGAGTCCTAGTCCAGTCAGGAGTCTGTTTTGAAGTCTGTTTTTATTCCATTTTCATTTATTTCCATTTGTTTTCAAAAATTAGGTCATTTTACAGAGTCCAGTTAGTTCTGGACTCTATTTCAGAGTTCGGGCGAGTTAGGAATCTAACCCTGACTGTGATTTCTGACTCATTTCACCATATTCTGATAAATTCTTTTAAAAATTCTTTCACTTGGCTTTTAAAATCCAAAATCTCAGAGTTCTAAAAATCCAGGACTCTAACCCGGAGTTCCAGTTCGCTTGAGACTCTACTTTCAAAACTTTGAATTTCAACTCTTGATTTTAACCCCTTTTCAAAGCCATTTTCAATATCTATTTCAAATTTTCAAAACTCTGATGTGGGGTCCACTTAGTTGGAACTCTATGTCATTTCAAAACTTTTGATTTCAAGTCTACTTTTGAATCTCTTTTCAAAAACCTCTCATTTTCAAGTTTTAAAATCAGTTTTTGAAAATTCAAGTGGAGCCCACTCGGGGTGGCGCCACATTTGAAGAAGTCAAGGTTAGACTAGGGTTAGTCATTGTCCTAGTTAGGTTAGAGGTTTAGAGGAGTCAAAATCAATTTTAAAAATCCATTTTATTTAAGTTTTAAACCATTGGTTTTTAAAGGTTTTAAATTCAGGTTTTAAAAACCAAATGTGTGTCCAAACTAGGTGGTGCCACATTTGGACTTTTTAGGGTTTAATTAGGTGTTAATTAAGGTTTAGTTAGAGTTCATTTAGGGTTAGAAAACCACAAAAAATCGTTCTCCCTTGGTGGTTTTAGATAGAGTTTGAAAAAGTCAAAGTTAGGTATTAATTAGTCCTAATTACATGGGTTTTGAAAAACTATAAAAAGGGGTCTTTAGAGGGGCAAAAGGGAGCTCTTTTTCTCTCAAATTTTCATGGATTCTCTCTCATCTCCAGCACCTCCACCTTTCTCCATTGCAGCTGCAGCCCCAAGGTGAGTTATTTAATATTATTTTATTATTATTTTATTAGTTTTTATGATTTTTCAATAGATTTCACCATGGAAACTCTTGTGTTCATGTATTTAACCATGGATTTCATCCAAGAACCCCAAAATCAATTCAATAAAATGATCTAACTCTATTCCATGCTGTTTTTCATGATTTTAATCCATTAGAATCGTTTATTGCATTATTTTTTATATTATTAACCGATAAAACATGTGATTTACCCTTTTAATGGGTTAAATCCATGCTTTTAAAGGTAACATGAAATTCCAGCCATTGATTCCCTGTATTTTATTTATTTATTTGTTTATTCATGTTTATTACACATTTTCCAGCATATAAATAATTTTTATTTTACTGTTTTAGTGTTTATTTTATTGTTTTTATTAGTTAATGCATGATTTTCTAAGTTTCTTAGATTTCTGTGTGTTTTTAGTTTAGAACAGAAAATAGCATGCTGTTTCGGATTAAAATATTCACTGTTAATGTCTGATTTTTTTATATGTGATACATGCATATGTAATCGAACTACTGTAAAAAAATCAGAGATTTTGGGATTCGGGAACTCTGTCAGAAAAATCAGACACCAAATCAAGTTTTTAAAGCTTTAAAATCATTGTTAAAATCAAGAAGGTAACTTGCTGTTATGATATTTTTCTCATCCTATATCCGATTTGAGATATGTAAAGTACCATGGATTCATATTGATAAAATCTATCTACTGTGAAATTTTGAGATTTTTTGATATCTGTTCAATATTTCTCCCTTGTCAGAGAATCTGATTTTAAATTTAAAACTCGTTAGGGTTTACCAAAACCCTAATCAGACTTGTGTTATTCATAGATCCCAAACCACAAATCCAATTCATGATCTGTAAAAAGTGAATATTATTATTTTTCTGTCTACGGTTCACTGCTAAAATTTCAGAGATTTTTTTTAAGGTTGATATTTATGTCTGTATTTTCAATTTGAAGTATCTGTTTTAACCCCTGTTAGGTTTGTTAGATTCTAGTTCAGATTGCCGGAAGGGTTTCTCTTTAACCGGAGATGATGTTTCCGATCTGTAAATTGGGAAATCTCTGTTCTTCTTTCTAGTTTATCTCTGTAAAAATTCAGAATTTTTCATGGAGGATTGACCCCTGATTCGGGTCTAACTCTGAAACTGGTTGGTGACCTAGGTTAAAAATAGCTTATTTTAGGTTTTTAATACACTTTTTGGATTAAAATAATGTCAAAAAATTATTTTTGCAATTCCAGTATGATTTTAGGGTTATAACAAGTGCAGGTACCAATTTTTATGAGTTTTGGAATCCGTTTGATGTCTGAATTAATAAAATTGCAAAATAGGGTTCCTAAAAGATCCAAAAACACTAATAAAATCATAATTTTGGTGATATTTCTTGATTTTCGTGCATAAGTGTGTGTTTTTAGGGTTTGTTCATGTTTAGAATCATAATAGGATGTTTCATGTTTGATTTTATGCTTATTTCAATCATAAATCTTAAATTTTTATCAAAATCTATTTCAGAAAACCCTGATTTCAAGGCCATAGTCTTGCTATCAGAGGCAATTTGGTCATTTGACCTCAATTTCGAAATTCTAAACCCTAATTTTCTCATTTTAATCATGTCATATCATATTTGAGTTAATTTATCATTATTTGTATTTCAAAACTTGCATTTTTACAAAATATCTTTCTGAAAACCTTGATTTCAAGGCCATAGTCTTGCTATCAGGGGTATCTTGGTCATTTTGACCCCAATTTCGAAATTTCATATCTTATCTTCCTTATTTATTCAATCTTATTTCATATTTTATCAATTTTGATTTAAGGGAATCATGGAAAAGGCTTATATCTAGCAAAATCCAGTAATTTCTAGATATTACTGGATAAATCTAGAAAAACCAACATATCATCACTAACAAAGTTTTCTAAGTTTTGCAGGGACATTTAAGACTTTACTTTCCTTTAATTTCTTGTATTTAAATTCAATAGTGATGTAAATTAAATTAAATTTGGAATAAGAATTTAAATTTCAGCTTAGACTAGGATTGCATTGCATATAGTTTAATTCCGCAAATATTAAATGTCTGATGAATGTATCATTCATGCATATTTTTACCAATTCACTATGGTCTACATGAATGGCACGTTCACTAGCTCTTATGGAGTTGACAAACTTGGTGGAATTTGTATTTATGGCCATAGTCAGAATACGAATGAGACCCAGATTTGTAATCTTCGTATTAGCCACATTCATCCTACACTCTTAGGCTAACTTCAAAATGCACTGCATTTCTCAAAAATACAAAAAGATTTTCTCAATTCCTTAAAATCAAGTCTTTCAAATCCATATTCATTTAATTCATTCATTTGCAAGTTCAAATTCCAAATCAGAAAAATCAATTTTCTAAAAAATTTCCTAAGTCTTATTCAAAAATCGATTTTCTCAAAATATTGATTTGCCAATGATATTTCAAGTATTTCCCAAGTTACAAATTCGATTTTCCAAGTTATATTTTCAATCTCAAAGTTTGAATTCAAAGAAATCAAGTTTTCCAAAGTTATTTCACATTTCTCAAAATCGATTTTCACTTTCTTCAGAAGTGTTCTTTCAACATGATTCATGATTTTCCAAGTGACATAGTTTCCTACTATTTCAAATATTCAAAGCAAACATCATGTTTTCAAATACGCATTTTCAGAAATTCATAGCACATGCCTGATTCTTTGTGCATTTAGGAAATATAACACAATTTAGACAAGTTGAACAAAGCTAAGCACACAATTGATCATTGGTTCAATTACCCCTATTAAAGGCGCCAGGAACGGTTGAACCTCGTACCGAAAGGCGAGTCCCATTCTACGGAATTATCCCGCATTTTAAAAATGGAGGCGAGTTATTTTCAAAAACTTTTTCAAAGGTCAGTTTGACTCGCAAAAAGTAAAAATTTTGCGATGATAACAATAACGTCCTTGAAGAAGTACAACAACCACAAAATTTGAATTTGACCCTTGAATCAATGGAGTTAACCTCGTTGAAGAAAATACTCTAGGTAAAAGAGGAAATATATTTTTGCATATACGTGCACATTTTCAACATTTGAATCATATATTTTTGCATATACGTGCACATTTTCAACATTTGAATCATATACAGTTTTATCTTGTTGGCAAAATTTTCTGGCTATCCTAACATGAAATAAAAATTTGATTTCCTTTTGATACATCCTGGCAACCCCATTTATCTCTTTTTAGGACTTGATAATAGGAGTTTTCAAGATTTTTCCCTTCTGTTTAGTCTGAGCACTCAGGCTCTCAGATCTGCACATTTTCCTACTTTCCCCATTGTCCCACCATAGATAGTTATTTTTCAGGTTCGAGATTGAACCTGGTTTCGCAAAAGGTCATTTTAAAAGCTCATTTTAGTCTCAGTCATGAGACACCTCATTCTGCATTCCTTTTTCAAAGCTTTAGGAACCCCCATTTTTCTTACATTTTGCAAACCCTTCCAAATTCTTTATGCAAAATCTGGAAGTCCCATCATGGTTTCCCCATTCTGACGAGGAATCCATATTTCTTTCGTTCCCGTTCAGGTAAGGGTTAAACCCGAGCCTCATCCTAATGAGGTATTTCTTTCTTTCTCGTTCAGGTAAAGGTTAAACCTGAGCCTCATTATGATGAGGTATTTCTTTCGTTTCCATTTAGGTAAGGTTAAACCCGAGCCTCATTTTGACGAGGTATTTCTTTCATTCCAGTTCAAGCAAGGGTTAAGCCTAAACCTCGTCCTCACGAGGTATGTTTTTCCATCCTATCCAGGTTAAGGGCTAAACCTGAATCTCTATAATTTCAAAAGCTTATCTTGTCTCAGCCTGTGAACACCCCAAAATTTTCAAAATCTTATAAATATTCCCTTTTTGCCCCTGACCCCCATTTTCTGAGTAAATTGAGTAATTTTCAATCTAAATTATAGTTATTTCTCGGATTTACTGGAATCCAAATTCATTTTATATAGCTGACTTAATTTCGGATCCGAATCTAATAACAGGATCCAATTCGAGCCTCGTTATCCAATTTTCAAACTAAAATTACAAAAATACCGGAAATAGTTTTTGAATGGCTTAGACAATCCATTCGGTATACGTTTAGATCCACTGCTCTGTATTTCTCAATTCGATGTTCAAAACTCAAATATTTTCTTAAAAACTCTGGATCAAAACCAGTTTTCTAAAGAAATCTTCAAAATTCAAACCCGAATTCTCAGAAAACCCTTCTTTTGTAAATATTTTTAATTTTTTTTTTTTGCAAAATTAGTTTAACTGTAGTTTTAGAGTTTTATTTCAAAAACATAAAAAAAAATATATACATGACAAAAAGAACAAAAAAATCAAAATAGAAAACACAAAAAAAAACAGCTTAAAAGCTCCTTTTTGGAAATCATTTTAGTGAGAACCACTTTTTAGAAAAGAACCTTTTAAAAGGAACCACTTTCTAAAAATTTTCAAAAAGCTTTCCGGACCTGATCCGTAAAAAAACCCAACGGTCTCTAATTGCGAAGGAGAAACTGCACGGAAGACAAAGGATTACCCTTCATCCGCCTTCGCCCTTCGATCGCCCCTCTAGAAACGTTCATCACCAACCTCCTCCTTCTCGATCTTTCCCAAACTCCCTTCTTGATTATTCTTTCCCTTTCTATATAAACAACCCTCGATTACCCTTCAATGGACCCATTTTCCACCCGGTCATTGCTTCATCCATCGACATTGCCCCTTCACCCTCTATCGCCTTCTACTTTCTTCCTCCTCTCTCATTTCCCCTTCTCTTTTGCCCTTTTCACTGTTCTTCTAGTTTTTTTTTTCCTGCCGATCAATTGAAGGAAGCCTGCTCCAAGTACTCCGGTAAGAGTTTTTCCCCATCCTCTCCCGGTAATTTCTAATTTCTGTGTTTTTTTTTTTCAGTCTTCCTGTTTATCGTCTAATTACAGCACTTCTGGTGGTGTTGAGTTGCCTGTGCAATGTCAACCCACCCTTATGCAATATCAATGGAATGTTACATTCCGACATTACTTCCCATTTCTTTTTCTTTTTTTTTTATTAGATTCGATTCCCTCACCTTTGCATTTTTTTAGTTTCTTTTGCCATTTATTTTGAAATTCCATTTTTGCAAATGTGAATTTTTGTTCATTCTCTTGAGCATTAGGAATATTTAGTATTAGCGTATCAATTTCCATTTTGAATTTCACATTTCCTTGCATTGTAGCATTCGTTTACAATGTACATTTTCTGTTATTACGAATATCAGATCATGTTTTTATGGTTTGGTAGTTCCTATATATTATCGAGTCATTCTTCTGTTGCAATGGATTTTCTGTTTTGCTTTGATCATATGCAATACCCCTTTTTAATTCATTTTCTGTATGCATTTTTAACTGCATTTTAATGTTGGTTGGTCGTGGCATCCGAGGGTCCTTCCAGCTCACTCTATCTGGGTTATCGTGTGGCATGCTCTCTGTCACCGACACTTTGTTACATGCATCTTCATTTTGATTTTATGCTTAAATCTGATACCTAAAGTGTGAATAGATCTCATTTTTTTTCTTTCATTCGTACATTATCAATATCCATTTCTAAATGATGATTCTGTAAACCAAGTTCGATACAGAATTTGTCTCATTGATGGCTGGTTGTGGTATTTGTGAGAAAGGGGAGAACTGGTTTATACCTGGGAATGTCCGATGGTTGAATCCATATAAGATAAGAAGAGGAGCAACCCACATGGGCATGGATGTAAAGAAGAGTTGTTTTCCTAGAGGCAGATTGCAGGGGTAGATCCCAATGAAGTCACATATCCTAGAGTATTGAGGATATATGCTTCCTTAGGAATCGTTAATCTTGGAGAGCAGAGTCACGCCTAGACCATTAAAATTGGTTTTCAGTTCAATGTCTATGTGTGTAATGTGCTGATAGACACGTATTCAAAATGTGGGAGACCGAATGTTGCTCAGAATTCTTGACCACCTTCCTGAACAAGATATTGTCTCATGGACCTCAATGACCTCCGGATATTCACAGCATGACAGATTTGCTGAAGTCTTGGAACCTTTTTGAAAAGATGTAGCTTCAAGGGACATATTCTGGTGATACAGGATTATCTAATGCTATTGATGCTTGCATTGTCCTGCAAGCACTTGAAGAGAGATGGAAGACTCATACCCAGTCAGTGGTTCATGGCTATTCATCAAGTATATCTATCAGAAATGCGCTTATGACTTTGTATGCAAGGTGCAGCCATGTCAAAGAAGTATACGCTGCATCTCAGTCTGTTGATAATTTAGATACAATAATATGGAATGACTTGATATATTGATTTGCACAAAGTGGAAAAGGTGACCTATCACTGTGCACAACCCCTCACTATGCAATTGCACACAATATCTGCATATTACCTATCCACTATTATGATCCTTTCCTTGATCATGATCTCTTTTGTGTTACCTATCTTCGCTGCATTCTATGGTGCTAATATGTCCCACAAAAAGAAAAAAAGAGAAGTAATAAGAAAGATGCAGAGACAGACTCAGCTTCTCCAAAAATACAGGTATGTGATCAAGATAGGATTTATGATGAGGTTTGTAACTTACGGTAACTTCATCAACTTCTTAGGTCAGCATAGAAGGAATGTATCTAAGTTTAAAGATATCGTCTCATATTCTGTTTGCTCATCATAATATCATGGTATTTCGCTACAGCGATTTATGTTGGCTTGTTCAAGATAGCATTTCATCATAATTAGTTCATAACAGTATAACTTATCTTCTTATATTTCTTGATTTACTGACATGATGCTCTGTTACATCAAGAAATGTGCCCAAAAATCTACCAATTTCGGTATTGTGTGGTATTCACTATATCTTCTTATGTCATAGCAAAAAGAACACAATGAACACATGATTCGTGTTCTTGTTAGATATGTGGTGATGATTCTTCACTATTTGTCTTAGACAAATGACTTGAGCATGAACACCCAGTCCATCAGAAGTAAGGCTCAATATTTTCACCAACCAATGATGTTTCACAATTATAAAGTTGTCAGCTAGCTCCAGTGGTCTGTTTACCTTTTGAATCAGCATCAAGATACCTTCAGGATCTCTCGGTTAGGTTGTGCTGAAACTCTGTTTGTGAATTCTCTATTTGAATCAATATAAAGATCACAAATGGATTGCTAGCTCCATTATTTGAAATCTTTGTGCACAACACTTGCCACATCACAAACACCTACAACCACCATCATACCAGCATCATCCATCACATACTCACTGTGCACAGTAGGTGCACGACACTACTTTGCACTTACCTTGCACCTTCACTTCAGTCACTATACCACACCATCTCCATCCACAGGTGCACAACAGCATTACTTAATCAATTCCACCTCATTATTCTGTAAAATACACTGTAGCACCCTACTACTGCTTTCACCACCCGCATGATAACCCTGTACCATTTACCTACCACTATGCTGCTACAGTGCTATTTGCAACAAGTCTTACCTTATCCATGTATGGCAGCTACATTTCCCAACACCCCAACATATAGAATCTCCACTCCACACCTATTAATATACCATAACTACTGACCATTGTCATCCTTCAGCCCACCTGCACCACATTGTGTATCCCACACAGCTTTATTGTTCACTCCCTATCCACCTTGTTGTGTTCTCCTTACAGCAGTGCAAGGCACGACTGTGGTTTCTTTGAACCTAAAGCAGTGCAAAGCACTGTTGTGTTCTTCTTGTATTTGCAGCAGTGCAAAGCACTGCTATGTTCTTCTTGTATTTACAGAGTGCAAAGTATTGTTGTGTTCCTCTTGCATTCATGGGAGTGTAAAGCACTCACCATACTCTCCTTTGCACTTATAGCAGTGCAAAGCATATGATGTCCTTTTGCAATCGTTGTAATTTTGAAAAGATTTTTATATGAAAAACATGTGAAAACCAGACATCAAATAATAAAAACCGGTTCTCACTAGTGGATGAGACCGGGTCGAACTCAGGGAACGGGAATATATCGTATTCAAGTACACAAGTCTAAACTAATCTTTATTGCCGAATTATGGAAATGTAAAATGTTCAGAAAAGTAAACACAACTAGATATTACAACAAATGAATACCCTTCACAGAGGGCGTAAAGTGCAATATTTACAAACCCAATTAAATTCCTAAATTCTAAAATAAGAGAAAAACATCTTCTATTCTTGCACTTCCCATGTCATGCAATTGCTTCTGCTCCACTCCTGTGTGATCCTGCACAAATCCAACGAAACACAAGCAATACACAATACAAGAATAAAACTAGAATGATGCTATCTAAAATGCACGAAATGTATGTTGAAAATTATATTGATATAAGCAATGATAATACTACACGAATGTAAGTATGACTAGGCATGCATTGTTTACTAAATGAAATTTTTATGCTAAATTGAACATATACTAATGAAATCAAATGCTCTTAACCTAAATGCTAAACACTAATGTACTAATGTAATTGGTTGAAAACTAAACACTAACAAATCATTTTAACAATTCATCAATTCAATTAACAAAGTAATTACTAGAAAGTAACTAATAGCTAAACAGAAAAATCAGTATATGATATCAGAACACCAAAATGGATTTCCATGACATTACAATCCATTTCCATCAACACACTCTAGAGATCAGCAATCAAACAACGGATTTTCATTACAGCAAAAAAAACAAATAGATTCTGATCAATCAAACAAAGAACACTAGGAAATCCAGTAACGCAAATTGGATTTTCATTACAGCAAAAATGGATTTCCACAGCATTACAAATGGATTCTGATCCGTCTTGCTTCACCAGAGATCAGATAATCTATTGCCGGAAAAAAAAACAGAGATGCCGGAAAAACAAATGTATTAATTTGTTTTGTTAATCGATTGGAAATATCTCAATCCGGCTTCTTCAATTGATTAAACAATGCTCACTCATGCTGGAATTTCTTAAACATTATTCAGTTAATCACTCCAGATTTTTATTATGAAAGAATTACTCACCGGAAAACAATAGCCGAACGGTGATTAGAATTCAGAAATTCTGATTACAATATTTCTATCAGATTCAGATATCCGATTGATTTTTCACAATTAATCAATGAAAATTCAATTAATCGACACTTTCTGAAACTCAGCTAGATCAGTCATCAACAATTTCAGATCATCACAGCATTCCAGCAACATCCTCGTTCATCATCGGAGTTCTTTACAGAAACCTTTTTTTTCTTTTTATGTTTCTTTTTTTTTTTTTTCAGATTATCATTCAGACAAAATTAAAAACGAAGAAGAAGAAGAAGAAGAAGAAGTAGAAGTAAGAAATAGATGACTTACCGGGAATTTAAGGAGGAGGTGGCTTCCACTTTAGGCGCCGCAATCGACGGGAATTTTCTTGCCACCGGATGAGGATCGGCTGCTGGAAGAAGAAGAAGAAGAAGAAGAAGAAGAAGAAGAAGAAGAAGAAGAAGAAGAAGAAGAAGAAGAAGAAGAAGTAGAAGTAAGAAATCCGGTGACTGGAAAGGATAGCAAAGGGCGAAAATCAGAGAGGGAGGGAAAGAAATTTTTGGCGCACAGCAAAATAAAAAAGCCCCTTCCGATTTGCTTTACGCCCCTTTTTAAAAGGGTTCAAACCGGTTGGAACCGGTTTGTAACAACCATTGTTTATTTTCAGAACTTCCAAACCGGTTCCAACCGGTTTGGTTTTCAATTTCTTCTTTTTAGAAATACAAACCGGTTCCACCCGGTTTGTATTATTATTTAGATATATTTTTTTTTCTTTATTTATTATTTTTATTCTTTTCAATAGTAAAGAAAACTGTGAAAATTTTCAAAAACACAACTATTTATAAAATTCAAAAACTAATCTACTATATATTTTTTTTCTTCTTTTCTAAAAAACACAACACTTAAAATGAGTAAAACTATTTTTCTCTAATTTTTTTTTTCTTTTTAATAAAAACTAAAACCAACTAAAAAAAACTAAAATAGGCATAAGAATGTAAACTAAAACTATTTTTTATTCATTTTCTAATTTTAAATCATTTTAGCACTTTTACTCAAAAACTAACATAAAATTGGGTTTTTGAAACATTATTTCATAAAATCATGCATATTTAAATGTTAATAAACCCTGAATTATATGCATGATCAAATACCCCCATGCTTATGTTTTGCTAGTCCTCAAGCAAACTAAAAAAAAATGCAAGAAATCAAACTATCACCTAACTCACTTTCGTAGGAATCACGGTTGCATTTAGCTCATGCAACAAGCCCTTTCAACCCTTGGGTTACCCCAGTGGACGAGTAAGGTCTCGTGAGGGTTTGCAGTGATGCTACCCACAAACATCTCTGTCATGTATGCATAATATTACACATCCTCATAATCAGTAGGTAATCAAAGACTTTATTTTTACAAATATTTCCTGTTATTTCAAAATCAAAATATAATTAGAGTCTTTTATGTACCACCATAGAAAAAGAATTTCTTTCACTTTTCTAAATATCACAATTATTTATGTTTTATTCTTAGAAAATCCAATAAAAACATATTATTATTTACTTATCCTCACTCATATGTTTTCTGCACAGGTTTTCTCAATCACACTTCTAAGCACTGAACTTTTCTTTCTTTTTAAGCTCTTTTCTCTATTTTTTTTTCTTTTCACGCTTTTTCTTTTTTCGCACTTATTTTTCTCATATAGCTTGCGTGTGGTCTGCTTTTATGCCTTGTGCAATGTCAATATCTTCTATACTTTTTCATACCAAAAGATATCAACTAAGACATAAAAGTGACTTCCTTCATTCACCCTTATAACATGAGAGTCAAACATTTCAACTTGTATCTGTTCTCAGCTACTTAGGATCATGAAGTTTTCCACTCTCCTTTTCGAAATGGAATTAAAAGTTTCAACTTACATCTAAGTTCCAACTACTAAGGATTGTGAAATTATCCAAAAAACCTAACGCATGCTTTTTCTCACTTTTTGAGCTCATTTTTATGCTTTTGTTCATTTGCTTAGTTTTTCAAAATAAAACTGTGCATATTCATATTTATGATTCAAAATAAACTCTAACATGTATCTATCATCATTTCCTCGAAATCCGCATAAACAACCATAATTTTTAGATCTATGTCAGAAAAATTTTCCGTGGGGCTTAAAAATCCTCTAAAAACATCAGATTTGAAATAACATTCATATAAGTTCAAACTCTTTCTTTAAAAATCTACTTTTCATGAGAAATGTGTAAACATGTGCAAGAACGTAAACAGAAATATCAAGGTGTGCAAACTACACCCTCCCCCATGCTTGAATGACACTGTCCCAGTGGCACTCCCCCATGCTTATATGAAACTAAGTGAATGCACATGAGAGAAATAAATGAGGGAAAAGAGTAGAATCAATGAAATCTAAAATGTGAAAATATGCCTACCATGATTATGGTTTATGAATTATGCACATGAACTATATGAAAGTACTCTTAAAAAATTGTTTTTCTATGAATATTTACAAAATTTTTAAAATATATACAAACATGTGTGAGTCCTAAACTTCTAAAAGATCAACATCCTCAATGTCTTGTCCTGTCACAATATCTGAGATATAAGGCTTCAGCCGTTGCCCATTTACTTTAAAAATAGCACCCGTACGAGGGTCAAAAAGATCTATCGCTCCATATGGAAACACCCTATGCACAACAAATGGACCATTCCATCTTGACTTCAACTTACCTGGAAAAAGATGAAGACGTGAATGATAAAGCCATACCTTTTGCCCAGGCTCGAACTGTTTCCTAACAATATATCGATCATGAAAATGCTTAGTTCGAGCTTTGTAAATCTTTGCACTCTCATAGGCTTCATTACGCAATTCCTCTAGCTCACTCAACTGTAATTTTCTCTCGACTCCAGCTTGGGTCATGTTGAAATTGAATTTTTTTATAGCCCAATATGCTCGATGTTCTAACTCAACAGGAAGATGGCAAGGTTTCCCGAAAACTAATCGAAATGGTGACATACCAATCGGGGTCTTGAAAGCAGTCCTATAAGCCCACAAGGCATCATCAAGGCGCTGAGACCAATCCTTGCGGTCTGGTCTGACTGTCTTTTCAAGAATCCTTTTTATCTCCCTGTTAGATACCTCAACTTGGCCACTGGTTTGTGGGTGGTAAGGTGTAGCAATCCGATGATGCACAAAATATTTCCTAAGTAAGGAAGCTACCTGCACATTACGAAAATGCGTACCACCATCACTGATGATCACTCTAGGAACTCCGAACCGACTAAAAATGTTGTGCTTGATAAACCGAAGCACCTCTTTATAATCATTGGTCCGGGTGGCCACAGCCTCGACCCATTTTGAAACATAATCAACCGCCACTAAAATATATGTAAATCCAAATGATGGCGGAAAAGGACCCATGAAATCAATGCCCCAAACATCAAAAATTTCTACAATCAAAATAGGTAAAAGAGGCATCATGTCTCGCTTGGTAATGCGACCTGTTTGCTGACATCGCAAACACTTCCTACAGAATTCGTGAGCATCTCTATGAAGTGTGGGCCACCAAAATCCAGACTGAAGGACCTTTGCAGCGGTCTTCCGACTAGAAAAATGACCTCCACAAGCTAAAGAATGACAAAAGGATAAAATGGAATGATACTCTTCTTCGGGCACACATCTCCGAATCATCTGGTCCGGGCAAGATCTAAATAATTCTGGTTCCTCCCAAAAAGTAATGTTTCACCTGCGTAAAAAATCTATCTTTTTCATTCCGGTTCCAGTGCGCAGGATACTCTTTAGTCACAAGAAAATTTACAATATCCGCGAACCAAGGTAAACGCTTGACATGAAATAACTGCTCATCCGGAAAAGAATCAACAATCTGTCCTTGATCAATAGAAGAATCTATAGTCAGTCTAGACAGATGATCTGCTACAAGATTCTTACATCCACTCTTATCTCGAATCTCAATATCAAATTCTTGTAACAGAAGAATCCAACGAATGAGACGCGGTTTAGCATCCTTTTTACTCATCAAATATCTTAATGCAGCATGATCTGAGTAAATGATTGGAGCCTAACAAATATGATTGAAACTTCTCAAGTGCAAATACAACGGCTAGTAACTCCTTCTCAGTGGTAGTATAATGCATTTGTGTGTCAGAAAGAGTCCTACTAGCATAATGAATAACATGAGATCGTTTCTCAATTTTTTGTCCTAAAATAGCTCCAACCGCATAATCTGAAGCGTCACACATAATCTCAAAAGGCACTGACCACTCAGGAGATCTGAGAATAGGAGCAGTGGTCAATGCTTCCTTTAGGGCTAAAAATGCCTTCAGACAGGCATCATCAAACACAAATGACTGATCTTTCGACAACAGGTTACACAACGGTCTAGAAATCTGACTAAAATCCTTAATGAACCGTCTATAGAAACCTGCATGCCCTAAAAATGAACGCACTTGCCTCACAGAGGTCGGTGGAGCTAATTTGACAATGGTCTCCACTTTGGCCTTATCGACCTCAATACCTTTCTCAGACACAATATGTCCAAGAACAATCCCCTGCTGTACCATGAAATGACTCTTTTCCCAACTCAACACTAGATTTGTCTCCCTACAGCGCTGAAGTACACGAGATAATTTTTGGAGACAATTATCAAAAGAAGAGCCATAAACCGAGAAATCGTCCATGAAAATCTCAAGGACATCATCCATCATGTCAGAGAAAATCGCCATCATACATCTCTGAAATGTAGCCGGGGCATTACAAAGCCCAAACGGCATCCTCCTATATGCAAATGTACCATAGGGACAGGTAAATGTCGTCTTATCCTGATCCTCGGGATGAACGACCACCTGGTTATATCCGGAATATCCATCTAAAAAGCAATAATATTGCTGGCCTGCAAGTCTTTCTAAAATTTGGTCGATGAACGGTAATGGGAAATGATCTTTCCTAGTTGCACTGTTCAACTTCCTATAATCAATACATACTCGCCATCCCGTAGTAATCCTCATGGGAATGCTCTCTCCTTTCTCATTCTTTTCCACAGTGAGCCCAAACTTTTTGGGAACAACCTGGGTAGGACTCACCCACTGACTATCGGAGATAGGATAAATAATCCCAGCATCTAACAATTTAACTACTTCCTTCTTCACCACTTCTTTCATGTGAGGATTTAATCTCCTTTGTGATTCTCTTGAAGGTTTAGCTCCCTCATCCATAATGATCCGATGCATACAAAAGGAGGGGTCAATCCCCTTTAAATCCGCCACAGACCATCCAATAGCTTCCTTGTGCTCATGCAAAACCTGTAACAACTGATGCTCCTGTGAATTTGTTAGGTTTGCAGAAATAATAACTGGGAGAGTCTGCTCTTTTCCTAAAAAGACATACTTGAGTGAAGCTGGTAAAGGCTTCAACTCCAACTCTGGGGGACTCTCTATCGATGGCTTTGCGGGCTTCTCAGCTAACTCTGGCAGTGGTTCAGGATGCCAAATCCCACTGACATTATCTGCCTTACTATCTATCATATCAAGGCGATCCTCTTTGAATGATTCATCAATCTCCTCTTGAGGTGTATCACTCAACAACCAATCATGTTCAGCTTCTATAATATCTTGAATGATATCAACCTCAAAAGAAGCTTCTTCAGTATCAGACTCCATCAATGCACAAAAAATGTTCATCCTCATTTTCCTATTTCCAAATGAAACATCCATTTCACCAGTGCGGCAATTAATGCACGCATTGGCGGTAGCTAGGAAAGGGCGACCAAGAATAATAGGAGTCTGTCTGATGCTATCAACTCCCTCCATATCTAATATCACGAAGTCAATAGGGAAATAACAATCCTCCACCTTGACTAACACATCTTCAAGTATCCCACTCGGGACCTTAATCGATCTATCCGCTAATTGAAGCGTCATAGGTGTGGATTTCATCTCTTTCAATCCAAATTTGTCATAGAAGAAACCCGGCAAAATGTTAACACTTGCCCCAAGGTCAAGCAAAGCACGCTCAACAGTAATGTTTCCTATGACACATGAGATGATAGGGGTCCCTGGGTCCTTAAGTTTGGGTGGAGTCTGGTGTTGCAATACTGCACTGATCTGCTCCGTCAAATATATTTTCTTCTGCGCATGGGACCTCAACTTCCTTTTCTGCGTACAAAGCTCTTTGAGGAACTTTGCATATGCAGGGACTTGCTGGATGGCATCTAGTAAGGGAAGGTTTATATGGACGTGCTTGAATATCTCAAGCATCTCTTGCATGTTTACTCCCGACTTACCTAATGCTCTTGGTTTCTCTAACGCCTCAGGAAAGGGGGCTTTAGGAATATGGGTTGTGGAAGGCCCAAATGGAAGAACCTTCTCGCTTTCCTGAGGTAAAACCTTAGGGACAGACTGCTTCTTACTTATCTTCTCTCTTTCTTCTGCAGCCTCCCTCGAGTGGTACTGCTTCCCACTTCTAAGGGTTACTACTGCCTGAGCTTGCTCTTGATGTGTATCTGTCATATGCAAACTCTGCAGAGGTTCTTTACCCCTAGTGTTAACTATAGGCTAACTAGGCAATGCTTCCTCAGTTCTCCTGCTAAGTGCTTCAGCGAGCTGCCCCATTTGAGTTTCTAACTTTGCAATCGACTGGGTATGTGAGCTCAAAGCTTGCAAAATCTTATCCTCAAAAGATTGACTAGATGAAGGCTCCTGAAAATGGGGTTGAGTATAAGCAGGTTGGGCTGGAGGGTCATTGGATCTTTGAAATCCAGGTGTATAACCACCTTGTCTGGATTGACTATGGGAAGGGTTAGGGGCTTGAGCCTGTGAGTTACGCCATGAGAAATTTGGATGGTTTCGCCAGCCCGGGTTGTAAGTATTGGCAAATGGATTGGGTGCGGGCCTAGCAAAGTTTTGAGCTATCTGAGCTTGCTCTTGGACAAACTCAGGATACTGTGGCGCAGCTGGACATTGGAGAACATGGTGTGCAGGACTCGCACACAACGCACACACCTGCATGGCAGGAGAGGGACCCAACAACAATTGATCTAATTTCTGGGATAGTTGGTCTACCTTGTTGCTCAACTCAAGGTTCATCCCTATCTCGAAAATACCTGCTTTCTTAGCGCTATCCTGTACAGGTGTCACTCTATCAGACCGTGAAGCTGTCGCGTGGTGCATCGAATTCTCGCTTAATGTCTCAAAGAGCAACCACGCTTCATCCTCACTCTTGAGCATGAAAGTGCCCCCACATGCGGCATCAACCATTTGACGATTCTTCTTAGTAAGACCGTCATAGAAATATTGCACCAGTTGCCATCTAGGCACCTGGTGGTGGGGACACTTGCGGAGAAGATCCTTCATCCTCTCCCAAGTCTCATGGAACAGTTCCCCCTCTATTTGCGAAAAACTGGTGATGGCCTTTCGATACTGATTCATCTTACCGATTGGGAAATATTTTTTTAAAAATTCTCTTTGCATATGTTCCCACGTGGTAATTCGAACTGTATCTAACGCCTTCAGCCAGTGTTTGGCTTTATCCTTCAGAGAGAAGGGAAACAAGGTCAACCTCATAGCATCATCTCCAAAGTTGTTGATTCTCACTGTCGAACAAATTTCTAAGAATTCGTCGAGATGACGATATGGGTCTTTATTGCTAAGGCCATAAAATGAGGGTAGCATTTGGATGACACTGGCCTTAATCTCAAACTGATTTGCTCCTACATCAGGTCTTGTGATGCAGGAGGCGGGAGTATAGGTGTTAGGCATGAAGTACTCCCTAAGGGGACGAGTAATCTGCTGATTCTCAGCCATGGTTGCAGATCTCTGGGCTCTCCTAATAAGGGACTCGGGGTCCTCAATCGGCTCTACCAGCTCAGGGTCAAGTGAGCGTCGCCCTTGCATACACCTTAGAGTAGACCGGTGTAGCTCACGTCCTAACTTTGGGTTTTCTACCTAACTAACGCACTAAGCGGCCAAACCACGCAAACCACAAAGCGAGTAAACTAAAAACAACAAAAACTAAACAAACACCACGCAGTTACACATAACAGAGATTATGCAAAGAAATATAAAATCTATGTGTACGGTACCAATCGTACACAGTCACCTCTAAGGGAATCCTAATAGGTGGGCTGTGCAGAAAAATAAGCTCTTCTCTAAGATATGCACATACGTGGTTCTAAACCTAAATGCACACAAACACTAGGCAATAAAGTGAATACTAATATTACGCCGTTCCCCGACAACGGCGCCATAAATTTGATGTCTTTTTGCAATCGTTGTAATTTTGAAAAGATTTTTATATGAAAAACATGTGAAAACCAGACATCAAATAATAAAAACCGGTTCTCACTAGTGGATGAGACCGGGTCGAACTCAGGGAACGGGAATATATCGTATTCAAGTACACAAGTCTAAACTAATCTTTATTGCCGAATTATGGAAATGTAAAATGTTCAGAAAAGTAAACACAACTAGCTATTACAACAAATGAATACCCTTCGCAGAGGGCGTAAAGTGCAATATTTACAAACCCAATTAAATTCCTAAATTCTAAAATAAGAGAAAAACATCTTCTATTCTTGCACTTCCCATGTCATGCAATTGCTTCTGCTCCACTCCTGTGTGATCCTGCACAAATCCAACGAAACACAAGCAGTACACAATACAAGAATAAAACTAGAATGATGCTATCTAAAATGCACGAAATGTATGTTGAAAATTATATTGATATAAGCAATGATAATACTACACGAATGTAAGTATGACTAGGCATGCATTGTTTACTAAATGAAATTTTTATGCTAAATTGAACATATACTAATGAAATCAAATGCTCTTAACCTAAATGCTAAACACTAATGTACTAATGTAATTGGTTGAAAACTAAACACTAACAAATCATTTTAACAATTCATCAATTCAATTAACAAAGTAATTACTAGAAAGTAACTAATAGCTAAACAGAAAAATCAGTATATGATATCAGAACACCAAAATGGATTTCCATGACATTACAATCCATTTCCATCAACACACTCTAGAGATCAGCAATCAAACAACGGATTTTCATTACAGCAAAAAAAACAAATAGATTCTGATCAATCAAACAAAGAACACTAGGAAATCCAGTAACGCAAATTGGATTTTCATTACAGCAAAAATGGATTTCCACAGCATTACAAATGGATTCTGATCCGTCTTGCTTCACCAGAGATCAGATAATCTATTGCCGGAAAAAAAAAAAACAGAGATGCCGGAAAAACAAATGTATTAATTTGTTTTGTTAATCGATTGGAAATATCTCAATCCGGCTTCTTCAATTGATCAAACAATGCTCACTCATGCTGGAATTTCTTAAACATTATTCAGTTAATCACTCCAGATTTTTATTATGAAAGAATTACTCACCGGAAAACAATAGCCGAACGGTGATTAGAATTCAGAAATTCTAATTACAATATTTCTATCAGATTCAGATATCCGATTGATTTTTCACAATTAATCAATGAAAATTCAATTAATCGACACTTTCTGAAACTCAGCCAGATCAGTCATCAACAATTTCAGATCATCACAGCATTCCAGCAACATCCTCGTTCATCATCGGAGTTCTTTACAGAAACCTTTTTTTTCTTTTTATGTTTCTTTTTTTTTTTTTTTCAGATTATCATTCAGACAAAATTAAAAACGAAGAAGAAGAAGAAGAAGAAGAAGAAGTAGAAGTAAGAAATAGATGACTTACCGGGAATTTAAGGAGGAGGTGGCTTCCACTTCAGGCGCCGCAATCGACGGGAATTTTCTTGCCACCGGATGAGGATCGGCTGCTGGAAGAAGAAGAAGAAGAAGAAGAAGAAGAAGAAGTAGAAGTAAGAAATCTGGTGACTGGAAAGGATAGCAAAGGGCGAAAATCAGAGAGGGAGGGAAAGAAATTTTTGGCGCACAACAAAATGAAAAAGCCCCTTCCGATTTGCTTTACGCCCCTTTTTAAAAGGGTTCAAACCGGTTGGAACCAGTTTGTAACAACCATTGTTTATTTTCAGAACTTCCAAACCGGTTCCAACCGGTTTGGTTTTCAATTTCTTCTTTTTAGAAATACAAACCGGTTCCACCCGGTTTGTATTATTATTTAGATATATTTTTTTTCTTTATTTATTATTTTTATTTTTATTCTTTTCAATAGTAAAGAAAACTGTGAAAATTTTCAAAAACACAACTATTTATAAAATTCAAAAACTAATCTATTATATATTTTTTTTCTTCTTTTCTAAAAAACACAACACTTAAAATGAGTAAAACTATTTTTCTCTAATTTTTTTTCTTTTTAATAAAAACTAAAACCAACTAAAAAAAACTAAAATAGGCATAAGAATGTAAACTAAAACTATTTTTTATTCATTTTCTAATTTTAAATCATTTTAGCACTTTTACTCAAAAACTAACATAAAATTGGGTTTTTGAAACATTATTTCATAAAATCATGCATATTTAAATGTTAATAAACCCTGAATTATATGCATGATCAGCATAGTTGTGGTAGTGCGAAACACTGTGGTGCTTTTCTTGTCATTTGCAGCAGTACGAAGCACTGCTGTGATCTCATGCATCCATGACATTTTGTCATAAGCATTCATAAATCACCCATTTCAAGCATCCCGAGTAGTATATAACATCTACTTGCTATCTCTTGTATATTTCCATTTGTTATATCTATATTTTCATACTACATGTTTCCATCAATATCAAACTTGCTCATACATGTTCCTGTTGCCCTTGAACAATATGCATCTCATGTGCATTTTAAAGCCAT
Source organism: Nuphar pumila (assembly GCF_984573655.1). Classification (NCBI taxonomy): domain Eukaryota; kingdom Viridiplantae; phylum Streptophyta; class Magnoliopsida; order Nymphaeales; family Nymphaeaceae; genus Nuphar; species Nuphar pumila. The sequence continues at coordinate 75,801,675 of NC_143259.1, read as the reverse complement.
TTCATCATTTACCCCTCCCTTGATCTCATATGACATTGCCATCTCCCTTCGTATTTACACTAACACCATTTTGCAGAAAATATATGGAAATTGTTATTTTCCTTCTTAGAATTAGAGACTCTTGTAATTTTAAATTAAATTCAAGATTGTAATAGCTAGATGATCAATGGGAATATTTACTTTCCAGTCTTAGATTAGAATGTATGAGCATGTAAATATCATCTGTTTCATTATTTTTCTTTTATTTCTCAAAAAATTCATGAATGAGAACACAAATGGCACGTGCACCGTTCTAATAAAAGGTGATTAAATCCTAAGTTGACGATTTGCATCAATGGCCATAGTCAAGGTGTGAACAAAACTTAGGATTTTCATCTTTTATGGAATAACATTGGATCTACACTAGATCTCTTTTCAAAAATCATCATATTTTTCTAAATATTTTCTTCCTTTATCAGAGTTTAACTTAAAAATTAACTCAAAATATATATATCAATGGCAATAGTTAGGATATATTGAGAGTTGATTTCATTTTCAAACTCTATAAGGATACCAAAATATGTTTTATTCTTCATTTGAATTTAGATATGATTATTATATAATACATTTTATGACCATAGTCAGAAATGTATTATATCTTTAATCTTATTTCAATTCATTTAAAGAATGAAATATGCTTTTTTTAAAATCCAATTTCAAATTCTTTTAAATTCATTTATCATTTAGGATAGAATTACATCATATTTTCAAAATTCTTTTCATATTATTTCAAAATCCAAGTGATTTTGAGAAAAAATTTCAAATATCTTCCTCATTTCTCAAACCAATCTTCAATTTTTATTCCAATTCATCTTTCTATCTCATTTCAAAATTCAAACTTCAATTTCAAAGTGCAATTTGACTTTGAAATTTTGAATTCACTTTTATATTAAAAAAAATTCAAATTCCAAAGTTCAATTCAACTTTGAAAATTCAAATTCATTTTCCATTTTCAAGAATCAATATTCCAAATCCTATTTCAAAGTTCAATTCAACTTTGAAATTCCAAATTTATTTTCAGGATTCAATTTCAAATTCAATTCAACATTCCAGATCAAATTTCAAAGTACAATATAACTTTGAAATTCCCAGATTCATCACCTAATTTCAAAAATCCAAGTTTTAAAGTCAAGTTTTATTTTTTATTCCTCACTTCAGGTTTCCAAATCTTCCAAATCATCTTCTGATTTCAGAATTCAAGTCTGAATTCAAGATTTATTCTTCAGCTCTCAAAATTCCAAAATTCTAAGTCTTAAATCCTGAATCGGACTTTAAAACTTAGTATTCACTCTGAAAATCGATTTTTCCTAAAAATCATCCTCCTTTTCAATTTCAAAATCGATTTAGGATTTCTCAAATCTAATTCTGTGTTGGATTCCGGAATTTAGGATCCAATTCCATCTAGGGCTCTAGATTTTGGATCCGATCCCATCTAGGATTTCATATTTCAAAACCAATTCCATATTGGATTCGGGATTTTCAAATCCCATTCCACCTTAGATTCATATTTTCAAATCCAATCCCATTTAGGATTCCAGATTTCAGATTCAACTCTATCTTGGATTTCAGACTTTGGATCCAATTCCATCTAGGATTTCAGATTTCAGATCAAATTCTATCTAGGATTTTGGATTTCAAATCCAGTTCTTTTTCCAATTCCTATTTCCAAAACCATTTTCAAATATAGTTTTTAAGTCTAAATCCAAATTGAATTCTGTTTCAGGTTCTGAAATTAAGAATTCCTTTTCAGAATCGATCCATTTAAATTCAAAGTCCATTTTGACTTTGAAACTCTATTTTTTTCAAAATTCTATCTCAAGTTCCAAAAATCTCCTTTTCTTCTTATTTCTTCAAATCAAAATCCATTTTTCAAACTCTGATTATTCCATGGCTTGGAATTTCAAGTCTCCTCTTCCAGATCTCTTTCAAATTCTGAGTTAGATTCAAAATCTAACTTTTTCAAATCAATTTCAACCCTCTGAATCATTTCTTCACTACATTATCAAATTTATTTCAGAGTCACTTGAAAAATCCCAAAATTTATAAACTATTTTCTCAAAAGCATACATCTTTGCATTTGCATTGCACAAGCATGATTCTTTGTGCATTTTAGACTTAGAAAAAATTCTTAGATAATATTTAGGCAAAGCAAAAGGCATAAGTTTGATCATTGGTTCAATTACTCCTGGTAAAGGCGCCAGGAATAGTTGAATCTCGTACCGACGAGCGAATCCTGTCTCTCCATTTTTCCACAAATTTTCAAAACGGAGGTGAGTAATTTCAAATCATTTTCAAAATTAAGATCAAGTGAGACCTTTGCAAAAGAGTTCCTCTCACTTCTTTCTTTTCTCATTCTCTCTTCTTTTCTATCCTTTATTCCCCTTCAAAAAGGTAATAGAGGCTAGAAAGGGAAAGAGAAGGAAAAGAGGGACCAAAAGGAAAATTTTTGCAATGATCACAGAAGTGGCGACCGTGATGGGACCTCATCTTCGTCCGGTTGAATTTATGCCTTTGCTTTGCTTTGATAGTATCTAAGTCTTTATTCTACGAATGTCAGCTTGATTTCCATGCAAACCTTAGGAGCCTAGACTCTATCCCAGCTGGCATAGTGCATATAGGATTTAAGTATGGTTTGGTAGGACCATATTGAGGAGATTTATGCATGCTCACTTAGACTTAGGTTTGAAATACAACTCTCCTCAATTCTAGGGATTGAATGCAAACAATGTATGCAAGTGTATGTTTCTCTTCATTTAAATTTTATCTCTTTAGGACTTGCATTAGAGCTATCTGATTTCTTGCATGTTGAACATGTTTTCAAAAACATCCCTACCTATATTGTCCCGGTCTTCATGTTGTTGGGTTGTCTCACTGAACCATAGTTCGGGAGGGAGCCTCACAACTGGACCACTTATTTGGGTTAATGCCCCCCTACCACGTACTTAAGGGCCATAGTCTGAAGTATATCGGTAGGTGCTCAAGGATGTTGGGCAGCCATTACCTTAGAACCAAAGAAATATTTCTATGCCACGTACTTTGAGCTTCGGCTTGGGTATATCGACGTATCTTGATTGGAATCAGATGATCTGAACCATAGAGTCATGATTAAGGTCCTATAAGCCATTTCAAATATTGCATTTAGAGTCAACTTTAGAGAGTGTTGTTTATGCATCCTTGTTTGTACAACTGTGATTCTATGATATTTATTTATTATAATTCTTTATATTTTCCAAAGACCCTGGGTATATTATTCAAAATTTCCTCTTCGTTTTCAAAACCCAGGTGTATTTTTTTTTTCTTCTTCTGATTTCTATAATTCTTTTTTGATCCTGCCTACAATCCTTCAAAATTTAAATCTTTGCCATCTATTTTCAAATTCTTCTTCCTTCATATCTTCTAGTGTATCTTCTAAATTCTATTTCAAAAATTCTTGTTTACCTTTTCATAAATGAAGTTGCTTTTTGTCAAGAGATATCCTTTTCAAGATAACATTTTCCTTCATATTCTAGTTGTTTATTCCTCCCCACAGAGTAACAACGCAATTGTCACAAATTCTGTGATGACTCAATCCCTAGTAATGGGATATCATTTTCAAATCTATTAACCTGATTCCTTCTCTTGTCAAAAATGTCTCCCAAAAATTCTTCAGTCTAAAATTTTTCTCATTAGGACTGAAAGGTCCTTCGCTTCTGTTTGATCTGAGTCTCTCAGATCTGCACACTTTCCTGTGTTCCCCACTGTCCTGCCATAGGCAGTTCCCACTCAAAATAAGGGTAAAACCTGAACTTTCTGTAAGAGGTCTTTTGTTTTTAAAAGCTGATTTAGTCTCAGCACTAAGGCGCCCAAGAACATCCCTTTTTCAAAGCTTTAGGGAACCCCATTTTCCTCATTTTGCAAACCCCTCTTGGACTTGTTGTGCGAAGTCTAGAGGTTCCATCAAAGTCTCCTCGCTCCTCGAGGATTCTGTATCCATTCAGGCTAAGGATTAAACCTGTTGCCTCGCTCCTCGAGGTATCACTCGCTCAGGATAAGGGTTAAACCTGAACTTTCTGCAAGAGGTCTTCTGTTTTTAAAAGCTGATTTAGTCTCAACAATGAGGCGCCCAAGAACATCCCATTTCCAAAGCTTTAGGGAACCCCCATTTTCCTCCTTTTGTAAACCCCTCTTGGACTTGTTGTGTGAAGTCTAGAGGTCCCATCACAGTCTCCTCGCTCCTCGAGGATTCTGTATTCATTCAGGGTAAGGATTAAACATGTTGCCTCGCTCCTCAAGGTATCACCCACTCAGGTTAAGAATCAAACCTGAACTTTCTGTGAGAGGTCATCTGTTTTCAAAAGCTAATTTAGTCTCAGCAATGAGGCGCCCAAGATCATCCCTTTTCCAAGCTTTACGAAACCCCATTTTCTCCTTTCGCAAACCCCTTTCAGATTTATTTGTCCAAACTCTGAAGGTCCCATCATGGTTTTCTTCGTTCAAGGACTCCGTATGGTCGTCCCTTTTAGGTTAAGGGTTAAGCTTGAACCTCACTCTTCGAGGTATCGTCCTTGTAATGGGATACAGTCTAAAATGATATCCTTCTCTCATTTTAGATTCAAAATATCCCTAGTAATGGGATATCATTTTCCTCTTTTATCCTTCTCTCTTTTCCTGCTCTTTTTTTTTTCTAACCTCTGTTTCCCTTTTTGAAGGGGAAATAAAAGACAGAAAAGAAGAGAGAAAAGAAAAGAAAAGAAAAGAAAGAAGAGAGAGGAACTCTTTTGCAAAGGTCTCACTTGACCTTAATTTTGAAAATATTTTGAAATCACCCACCTCTGTTTTGAAAATTTGTGGGAAAATGGAGAGACGGGATTCGCTCGTTGGTACGAAGTTCGACCATTCCTAGTGCCTTTACCAGAGGTAATCAAACCAAGGATCAAAGTTATGCCTTTTGCTTTGCCTAAATATCATCTAAGAATTTATTCTAAGTCTAAATGCACAAAGAATCATGCTTATGCAATACAAATGCAGAAATGTATGCTTTTGAGAAAATAGTTTAGAAATTTGGGATTTTCTAAGTGATTCTGAAATAAATTTGATAATGAAGTGAAGAAATGATTAAAAAAGGCTTGAAATTGGTTTGAAAAAGTTAGATTTTGAATCTAACTTGGATTTTGAAATAGATCTAGAAGAAAAGACTTGAAATTCCAAGTCTTGGAGTAATCAGAGTTTAAAAACTGAAGTTTGAATTTGAAGAAATACAAGAAAAGAGATTTTGGAACTTGAGATAGAATCTTGAGAAAAATGGAGTTTCAAAGTCAAAATAGACTTTGAATTTGGATCGATTTTGAAAAAGGAAATTTTGAATTCAGAACCTAAACAAGAGTTGAATTTTGAATTTAGACTTGAGAAATAGATTTAAAATGGGCTTTTGAAATGAGAATTGGAAATCGAATTGGATTTTAAATTTGGAATAGTATTTGATCTGGAATCCTAGATGGATTTGAATCCGAAATATGAATCCTAAATGGAATTGGATCTAAAGTCTGGGATCCAAGAGGGAATTTGAATCCGGAATCTGGAATCCTAAATGGAATTGGATCCGAAGTCTGGAATCCAAGATGAAGTTGAATCCGAAATCGGGAATCCTAAATGGAATTTTATCCGAAGTCTGGAATCCAAGATGGAATATGAAATCCAACATGAATTGGATTTTGCAATCTGGAATCTAAGATGAGATTGGTTTTGAAAATCTGAATCTAAGGTGGAATTGGGTTCTGAATCTAAAATCCAAGATGGAATTGGACTTTAAAAATCCAAATGGGACTTTGAAGATGGATCTGGGTTTTGAAAAACCTAGATTGAATTTAAAACTTAGGAAAAATTGAATTTTGAGATTCATAATCAATCTCAAAACCTTGATTTTAAATTGAGAGTCAAGACTCAATTTTTAGATAGAACTTTGGAGATTTTGAAAAATAAAGGATAAACTTTGATTTGAAGCTTGAGTTTGAAATCAAAAGATGAATCGGGAATTTCAAAGTTAAATTGAACTTTGAAATTTGATCTAGGATATTGAGTTGAATTTAAAATCAAATCTTGAGAATGGAAATGCATTTGAATTTTCAAAGTTGAATTGAACTTTGAATTTGGATTTTGAATTGGAAATTTGAATTTGGAATATAAAAGTGAATTCTGAAATTTCAAAGTCAAATTTGGACTTTGAAATTGAATTTTGAATTTTAAAGTGAGATAAAAAGATGAATTGAAATAGAAATTCAAGATTGATAAAGAAGATATTTGAAAATATATCTCAAAATCACTTGAATTTTGAAAATATGATGTAATTCTATCCTAAATGATGAATGGATTAAAAGAATTTAAAATTGGTTTTGAAAAGCGTATTTCATTCTTTAAATGAATTGAAATAAGATTGAAGATATAATGCATTTCTGACTATGGTCATAAAATGTATTATATAATAATCGTATTTAAATTCAAGTGAATAATAAAACATATTTTGGTGTCTTTATAGAGTTTAAAATGAAATTAACACTCAATATATCCTGACTATGGCTATTGATATATATTTTGAATTAATTTTATGTTAAACTCTAATAAAGGAAAAATATTTAGAAAAATATGATGATTTAAAAAAAAAAGATCCAGTGGATCCAATGTTATTCCATAAAAGATGAAAATCATAAGTTTTAATCACATCCTGACTATGGCCATTGATGCAAATCATCAAACTAGGATTTAATCACCTTTTATTAGAATGGTGCACGTGCCATTTGTCTTCCCATTTGTGAATTTTTGAAATAAAAGGTAAAATGAGATGAAACAAGCAATTTCTAAAATATATAAATGCTCATACATTCTAATCGAATGCTTGAAATTAAAATTCTCATTAATATCTAGCTATTACAATTTTTGGATTGAATTGAGATCAAACTCCTAAACTAAGAAGGAAGAAGCAATTTCTACCTAATTCCTGCAAAATCTCAAGTTTAGCACAAGCAGAAGGAAATGTTATGTTGACAATTTAACATGCATATGTAGAGGCCTAATAGCTAAATGAGAATATACACATCTAGAACACATGAATAATCTCCTAAGTTAGGAAAAAAAAATAGAGCTGATGATGCCTATATGATAAGCTAAGCTAATGATAAAACATAGACTGCCACTGAAGGTATATATGGGTTGGTCCCTACACTAATGGACACATGGTGGCTCATGCAAGTAGGTAGGACATACAGGGAGCGAAATGGAGTAGTTGTGCATTTGATGCAATGAAAGGGACATGTGCTGGGGATGCTTGAAATGGATGGAAATGTCATGGGTGCATGATGTCACAACAGTACTTTGCACTGCTGCAAATGACAGGAGGAATACAACAGTATTTCACACTGATGTAGGTTCAAATGAACCACAACTGTGCTTTGCATTGTTCTGAGTGCAATGGGGGGGGGGGGGGTATAGCAGTGCCTCGCACTGCTATGAATGCAAGAACACGATAGTACTTTGCACTGCTGCAAATGCAAGAAGGACACAACAGTGCTTTGCACTGCTATAGGCCTAAAGAAATCACAGTCGTGCCTCACACTATTGTGAGTGCAGGTGGAAGCTGAAGAGTGTAGCTGCAAGAGGTAAGGGTGCAAGTATATATGGTTGGACTAAAACACATATATGAAAAATTATATGCAACATATAGTAAATACAAGAAAACAAAAAAAAGAGTAGATGCTCAGCAGGTTATGGCTGGTGTGTGAGTAGTAATGTGCTGCTACAGGGTGGATATGAGGACTGTCGCATAGTGATGATGGTAGCACCTGGTACTGTGTAAGGGTGGATTTGTTGTGCCCATGAAAGTACGCAGTACAAAGTGAAAAAAAAAATGGGAATATAATGATGTCAAAGAGATGAAGCAATGGGATGACAGATATGTATGGTAGGTGCTGACAGAAAGGTGCAGAAAGTGTGATGGATGTGTTACAGTGTGAGTGCAAAAGGATTACATACAACTGTAAAGAAACTAATCTGGGAAGAGCCAGACTTTTTAATTCTCGTATGATGAAAATGCACAGAACAGAGGATGGTTGTTCACAACCACAATTCTGGAAGATTGCAAAATTTGAAATACCTTTCAATGGCGAGGCTATTAGGTAGCAGGGGAATTTGTGGTAATAGTGCAACATCTACTGGTTGAAACAATCATTCTGGAGCATTTCCAGATCGAGCATGAGTTTGAGATCTTTTCAGCAATATTAGGAGCATCCTTCAAGCTCGGCAACAACACTCCTAGTCAGGGGCATGTGGGAGCTATGCTTCAGATGTCACAGTGCTATAAGGATTCTCCTAACACTATTGGAACAATGGCATTCTCATTCATATTCTTTGTTTTGTGAAGAATGAAGATTCCAGAAAGAACTGTTACGAAACCACATAAGGCTGGGACTATCTGTGACACACTCTGTCCTGCCCAATTCTTGAACATGATGATGCTCGCCAGGATTGTAAGAGATGTAAACATGACCTAGCAGACTGGAGATGCAACAGAAGTATTGAAGACGTTCAATGCCTTGTCCAAAATAGTTCACCTGCAAAACCACATAAGAAACAACAAGAAATACAAATGGCCAAGGTTTAAACATAGATGAACTAATTCATTCCTGAAAATGTTAGTCTCAAAGCAATTGCCAATGCTTTTATGCTCATCACTGTAATAAAACCTAGGATAGAGACAATTTTAATGTACATAAATCTATGTGAGTATCCATATTTAGATGCCAGTTTGAAAATAAATACCACGTCTGATGCTATAACCATGAGGGTGTAAAGGATGAACCCAGGTTTAGTGGCAAGATTCCAGACCTCCTTCACAGACTCAATCTCTTTCTCTTGAGGAGCATGTATAACAATGGTGGATAAGGATATACAGTGAATCGATTACCCACAACAATTTAATTGGCAGGGAGTTTAATCCTGTAGACAGATTTATACAGGTTTGAATATCAAACAGATAACTATCAGAGAATAGCTATATAAAAAAAATGAAGTGACGAGAGATGCAAACCAGAATTGCAGAGGGTCGAATGCAATTTTTAGCAGATGAATCCACATCGTTGCTTCCTTACAATGTGAATTTTGGCCACAAAAGTTATGGTTTTCAAATCCATTAAAACGTTGTATATTCTCGATTGTTGTCTTAACCATAAGATACACATTCCCTTGCTTTGCATCCCAACCATCGTCACAACTGACTATGGGGCGTCATGCTTCATGTCAATGAATCACAAACAGTCACAAGTGCAGCACCCAGGAAATAAGGTGATTTGTTTTTGCCCAAAAATAAAACTACAACATCATCTACTGAATGCACGATAATCCAATTTAACAGCATAATCAGAAATCCTTTGTCCCTGCAAAAGGGAAAAAGAAAGAAGAATACGACACCCGATAGACAGAAGAAGGCCCATAGGATAAAAGGATAGCCAATGTGGCCACCTTTAGAGGAACCAAAAGATGGCATGAAAATTAAATCCAGTGCAGACTATTGTTGCATATGTATCTCCAGTCATGCAACAAGTGCACGGTAGGTATAATTGTTGGATTCCTTGCACTTGCAAAATGTCGACTCTATGTAATGAAGTCATACAAAGGATGCACCATGGGTCGTCAGATGGGGATAGAATTTAGGCATCCTTAAGTCAAACTAACATATAATCAGCAACCAATCGAGCCATACCTCAAAGTTCCATGGATAACTATGGAATGGATGATGCTATAAAGCAAATCAGAACTTACGCATGCTACAAAAATGAATGCAACTGCAGATATGTAAATTTGTAATTGCAGGAATGAAAAAAAAAGAAAAAAAAAGGAATATACCAAACGAGATGAATGACATGCTAAAAAGAAAACCACACGGATACAATGAACCATAACTCTGATAATGAATATAAGGAGATGGGGGATCAAAACTTAAATAGATAATCAAAAGACAATAAAGTGAAATTAAGAAATTGAACATCACAAGAGAGGTAAAAGAGAAACGAGAGATCAAAAACTAGAAGAGGGATTAAACTACAAACAGGGGTTTGAGAATCAAAAGGGGAATCAAACTGAAAAAGGAGAACTAGAATCAACAAAGAAACTCAAAACCCAGGTAAACCGATGATGCCATTGCAAGGCATCATCGGCTACCAGTATATCAGGGGATGTACCAAATGAAATTGAGGATCCAATGTAAAATTTAAAACCAAAATAAACATGAGAAATTAGAATAAACAGACGATGAAGGCGAAAATAGGAAAAATCAAACTATAAACATGTGTTAAAGTCTATGAAAATCCAGGAAATTCATGAATAAATGATGAAAGGGAAGAGGAAGATGTTGGAATCGATATATTCCTATTACTGTAGCAACAGGTGGGTCGATCCTGCTATATGCAGGTCGATTCCCACCTCTTGTGCCTTGAAATGCAAAAGAAAAGAAATGAAGAAGAACAAGAAAGATCGAAACAGAGAAATGCTGAAAATGAAGAGAAAGAGACGTTTACAGAAAAAAAGGAAAGAAAAGGAAGACAGTTACTTACCTGTAATCACAGGGGTGATTGATCGGCTTCTTTTAGAAGATGGAGAGAGAGAGAGATGAATTAGTGGGAGAGAGGACTTTTCACGAGTGAAGAGGCGATCGGTTGAAGATAATGGATGATGTTGGAAGCTAACCGATGTCGAAGAACGGTGATCGATGTAATGGATGATGGATGATTCGTGGAGGTAATGGATGCTTAGTGGATGCATCCTCTTCTTCTACGTTGCTTTGTTTATATAGAGAGGAAAGAAGAATTAAGAAAGGGGAGGTTAGGGGAAGGTCGTTAGGAATCAACGGGGGAGGAAGAAGAAGGTGATCGAATGGTGGATCGATCAAGAGAAACGACGGTTAGGGATCGATGGTGATCCGTGAAGGAAGAGGCAGATGGAGAGTTCACCAATCTCCTTCTCTGCGACCTCTCTTCAACGAGAGGCCGTTAGGGATTTCTCTACCCAGGTCTGAAAATTTTAAGGAAAAATTGGAAGAAGAGCTCCTTTCAAGAAGTTTTCTAAAAGGTGGTTTTAAGCAAAAAGGTGGTTTTCAAAAAGGGGGTTTTAAAACTATATATATATATTTTTAATTTTCTTTGTGTTTTGATTTTTTTTGTTCTTTTCTTCATATTTTATGTATTTTTTTGTTATTCTTGAAATAAAACTCTAAAACTAAAGGATTTTAAACTAATTTTGCGAGATTTTAAAAATATTTACCAAAGAAGTATTTTCTAAGAATTTGGGTTTGAAATTTTGAAGATTTCTTCAGAAAACGGGTTCAGATCTGGATTTTGAGGAAATATTCAAGTTTTGAACCTTGAATCGAGAAATACAGAGCAGTGGATTCAAATGGATATCGGATGGACTGTCTGAGATTTTCAGAAATTATTTTGATATTTTTACAATTCAAATCTTGAAAAATTGTCTAACGGGGCTCAGAATCGGTTTTTGACACTGATCTGTATCCCAAATTGAGTCAGACATAGAAAATGGATTTGATTCCAGTAAATATGAGAAATAAACTGGAATTTTGAGTGAACATGACTCGATTTACTCAGAAAATGGAGACCAGAGGCAAAAAGGGAATATTTACACAATTTTGAAAATTTTGGGGTGTTCACAGATGCCCATCTTTGCTACTAAGCCAGTTGAAAGTCAAGCTTAGTGGCAAAGAAAACAACCCATTTTTTTTAAAAAAAAAATGCCCCAGTCAGCAGATCTGAACTGAGTGTGAAAGAATTTATTTTAAAAGACATGGTTTTTCAAGCTTAAAACCTTATCCTGAATGGCTTTGGGAAAACAAAATCCTCGAAAATGACATGACTGGATAACAGAAATGAGGAAATCGTGATAGGACTTTGGGCGAAGAACCCAGAATGATAAGAAAAATGAATTTTGATCAAGTCTCATGGGTGAGACGGGATCAACTTTTGGAATGACTCAGGTTTAGCCCTTAACCTGGATGGGACGAAGATATATCAAGATGAATTTGAATGAGGAAAGGAATACATGAGGACCTTAATGGGACATTTTTGAGAAAAATGCCTTGTGAGATGAAGCTCAAGTATGATCCTTTCCTGGATGGACATGAAGAGCATGGATTTCACGACGGGAAAATCCATGATGGGACTGAGAGAACTACCTCGTCGGAACGAGGCTCAGGTTTAACCCAAACCTGAACGAAAGATACCTCATGGGGCGAGGTTCAGGCTTTAACCCTTAACCTGAAAGGGATGATACCTCGAAGAGTGAGGTTGAGGCTTAACCCTTAATCTGAAAGGGTCGACCATACGTAATCCTCGAACGAAGAAAACCATGACAGGACCTTCAAAGTTTGGACAAACAAATCCGAAAGGGCTTTGCGAAAGGAGAAAATGGGGTTCCCTAAAGCTTGGAAAAGGGATGATCTTGGGCACCTCATTGCTGAGACTAAATCAGCTTTTGAAAACAGACAACCTCTCACAGAAAGTTCAGGTTTGATTCTTAACTTGAGTGGGTGATATCTCGAGGACTGAGGCAACAAGTTTAATCCTTAGCCTAAAAGGATACGGAATCCTCGAGGAGCGAGGAGACTGTGATGGGACCTCTAGACTTTGCACAACAAGTCCAAGAGGGGTTTGCAAAAGAAGGAAAATGGGGTTCCCTAAAGCTTTGAAAAAGGGATGTTCTTGGGCGCCTCATTGTTGAGACTAAATCAACTTTTAAAAACAAAAGACCTCTTGCAGAAAGTTCAGGTTTTACCCTTATCCTGAGCGGGAACTGCCTATGGCGGGACAGTGGGGAACACAAGGAAGTGTGCAGATCTGAGAGACTCAGATTAAACATAAGAGAAAGACCTTTCAGTCCTAATGAGGGATAACGTCAGGATATGTTAAAATAAACATCAAGTTCTTGCTTCATGTTGGGATAACTAGAAAATATTGCCAATAAGATGCCAAAAATTGTAGTTGATTCAGAATGATTGAATTGTGCTCATATGTTTGAAAATATCACCTCTTTCTACCTAGACTGTCAAATCCAATGGGGTTAACTCCGTAGAATCAAGAATCAAATTCAAATTCGTTGTTGTTGAGTTTTTTCAAGGAAGATATCAATTTCCTTGATATGAAAAGAGAGAGAAATATTCTTAGCTTCATAAAATCGATTAAATGGAAAGATATTGATAGAAGAATTTCACACAGATAAAGATGATTCCTGGCAGTTTGATATCCTGAGGATTTTCCCATGATGATCTTTTTGCACTCTTTTGAACCATGGAGCTTTCTTGGGTTTTGGGAGAAGTTTATTACATCATCCTTCATTTTGGAGATGTCCTGACTTTTTCTTCTTTTTCTGGGAAGGGTACGTCACAAGCTCCTTCATCTTGGAGATGCTCCAATCCTTCTTTTTCTCAGGAATTATACTGATGATATTGTTTCTTGGGTTAAAATCTCTAGATGATAGCAAAAATCAAATATCTTTTAGGGTTTTTCGGGAGGTTCATCACATTCGCCTTCATCTCGACAGTGATCTGAACTTTCCCTGGAAGGATCTATCATAAACTCTTTCATCTCGGAGATGATCCAAATCTTCTTTGGCCCCGGGGGTCTAGCTCGCATATTCGTCTCCATCTTGACGACAATTGAGAGATTCCTTTGCAGATATTTGATTGCAACTTAGATGACTGAGGATATATGAATTGGGTAGATTCTTTTACTGCCCAAGATATTTCCACTGCCTTAATGTCAGAAGAATGACCTTTAAGAATGTGTCATAGCTATGATCAATATCAATTCACTTATGGCTTTTCAACATCATTGAATTTTCCTTTGCCTGTCATATCGAAGATTTTTCTTCATCCTTTTGGTTGACTAACAGAAAAACCTTGAATTTTATTCTTTCTTCGCAAAAGTCTTGTCCTTTTAAAAATAATACTGAAGGTAGTTTGAGGTAATTTTTTGTGCAATAAACGCTTTGAGATCAACAACGGTTTTTTATAGTAGATTGGCAAAAATATTATAGAACTCTTTGATGAAAGGAATCGCTTGACATTAAATCGACCTATCCATGACAAAATTCTCCTCTCTTTTTATCCAAAAAAGAGAGACTCAGGCTTAGCCCTTACCTGAATGGGAAGTAGGAAATACTCTTGTGATCATCGCAAAATTTTTCCTTTGGTAATGTTCTCTCTCTTCCTTCTCTTTTTCCTTTCCGACCTTTATTTCCTCCTTTTTGAAGGGAGAAAGTAAAAGATAGAAAAGAAGAGAGAAGAGAGAAGAAAGAAAAGAGGAACTCTTTTGCGGGGTCTCATTTGACCTTATTTTTTTAAAATATTCAAGAAAATAACTCACCTCCATTTTTGAAATATTTGCGAAAAAACTGGGAGACGGGATCCGCCCGTCGGTATGAGGTTCGACCATTCCTGATGCCTTTACCAGGGGTAATCGAACCAAGGGTCAAATTCATGCCTTTTGCTTTGCTAAGAAATTATCTAAGGATTTATCCTAAGTCTAAATGCACAAAGAATCATGCTTGTGCAAAATGCAAGGATGTATGCTTTTTCAAAAAATGATTTTTGGAAATTTTCCAAGTGTTCCTGAGATAAATCTGATGATAGAGTGAAGAAAAATGGTTTTTTAACTCAGAACTTAAGATTAAAAGTTCTAAGTTTTTGGGAATAATCAGAGTTTGGAAAAATAATCTAGACTTTTTGAAAGGGAGGATCTTGACTTTTGAGATAAAAGGAGAAGAAAGAAAAACTTCAAAGTCATAAATGAACTTTAAATCAGAATAGAGATGAGATGAAATTGAATTCTAACTTTTGAAGTTTGAAATCAGAATAAACATGGGAAATCTAAATAGAATTGAAAAATAGAATTGATATGAAAGTTTGAATTCAAGATGGAATTTGAATCCAAAGTCTGGATTCTAAATAGTTTTCTAAATTGAATTTTGGATTTAGAATCCTAAGTGGGAATTGGATTTGACATTTGCGATAAAATGGAATTGGTTTTAAGAATTGGAATTGAGAATAGAAGTTGATTTCAAATATGGAATTCAAGATGGAATTTGAATCCAAAGTTTGGATTCTAAATAGAGTTAAGATTTAAAATCAAATTCTGGATTTAGAATCCAAAGTGGGAATTGGATCTGAACTCTGGGATCCAAGATGAAATTGGATTCTGAATTTTAAATGGAATTGGATCTAAGGTTTGAGATCCAAAGTGGAATTGGATTCTGGATCCTAGAATGAATTTGGATCTGAAGTCTGAGATCCAAAGTAGGATTGGGTTCTGGATCCTAGAATGGATTTGGATCTGAAGTCTGAGATCCAAAGTAGAATTGGGTTCTGGATCCTAGAATGGATTTGGATCTGAAGTCTGAGATCCAAAGTAGAATTGGGTTCTGGATACTAGAATGGATTTTGGATCTGAAATCTGAGATTGGATTCTAGATCCTAGAATGGATTTTGGATCCGAAGTCTGAGATTCGAAATAAAGTTGGATTCTGGATCCTAAGATGGGTTTTGGATCTGAAATCTGAGATCCAAGGTAGAATTGGGATCTAGATCCTAGAATAGATTTTGGATCTGAAATGTGAGATCCAAGATGAGATTGGATTCTAGATCCTAGAATGGATTTTGGGTCTGAAGTCTCAGATCCAAAGTAGAATTGGGTTCTGGATCCTAAATGAGATTTGGATCTGTAATCCGAGGTCCAAAAAGTGGAGATTTATACTTGGAAATCCGGATCCAGGTTGAGATTAGGATTTAACTTTGGATTCGAATTCTGAAAAAAATTCCAAATGGGACCTTTTAAAGATGGATCTGGGTTTTAAAAACCCAGATTGAATTTTAGAACTTTAGGAAGATTTAGATTTTGAGATTCAGAATCAATCTCAAACTGTGATTGAAGATAAGAAGATAAACTTGATTTTGATTTTGAAAATGAATCAGAAACTTCAAAGTTAAATTTGAACTTTGAAATTTTGAATTTTAAACCGAATTGGAATTTTGAATATAAAATGATTTTGAAACTCCAAAGTCAAATTGGACTTTGAAATTGAGATAGAATTGGAATTTGAAATAGGAGTTTGAAGAAAGATGTTTAAAATCACTTGGGTTTTTTTTTGAAAAGAAATTTGAAAATATGATGCAATTCTATCCTAAATAATGAATGAATTTGAATAAGTTTGAAATTGATTTTTGAAAAGCTATTTCATTCTTTAAATGAATTAAAAATGAGGTTGAAGATATAATATATCCCTGACTATGGTCATTGAATGTATTATATAATAACCACATTTAAATTCAAGTGAAGAATAAAATACATTTTGGTGCTTTTATAGAATTCAAAATGAAATTAACTCTCAATATACCCTGACTATGGCCATTGGTATATGTATTGAATTAATTTTAAATTAAATTCCAATAAAAGAGGAAGATATTTAAAGAAAATATGATGATTTTTGAAAAAGGATCCAATGTGGGTCCATTGTTATTTTATAAAAGATAAAAATGCTAAGTCTTGTTTACATCCTGACTATGGCCATTGATATAAATCATCAACTTAGGATTAATTTACCTCTTATGAAATGGTGTGCGTGCCATTCGTGATCCCATTTGTGAGATTTTGAGAAAATGAGATAAAAATGACATGGAAATAAGTGATTTAAAACATTTATATGCTCATTCATTCTATCTAAGAGCTGGAAATGTAAATTCTCTTTAAGACCTAATTTATTACAATATACAAAATTGAATTTACAACTCAAAGTAATGGCCCTTTTCCACATATTCCCTGCAAAAACATGATTAGTGTAATACAATATGCAAAGGAAAGCACTTTAAGAAGATGAAGAATATCATATGGAAACCCAACCAATATGTGAGGAGGCATATATCCAAGAGAAAATATATATATATGCATATGGAGATACATGTTCCCATAGAAACACATGTATACGAGGATGGGTATGAGATTGTACATGCATTCTTATGACCGGAATCTCAATGTGAGAATTTAAACATACCTACATGATGCATAGAAAGGAGGTAGTTGTAAGAGATCATGATGCTAATGAAGGGTAGGAAATAACTATGAAGAGAGTACTAAGGTAGTCTGAGTGTAAGGGAAAAGATGATTGATAATGGATGCCGCAGGGAATGTATAATGAAGGTATGCCCAGTGGGTTATAAACCTCGAGCACAAGTGTGGCAGAGGGTTGATGCAATGGATGATCACAACACATGCTGAAGCTTATGCGCAGATGAATGCAACAAGTAAAATGGACACTGTGAATGGAATATTACAGCAGTTGTGATGATGGTAATGCTGTAATGATACAACTGGAAACATGGAAGGTGTTACATGTTGGGCTAAAAGGTATACCAGTGAATACAAGAGGCTATGTTGTGTGTGAGTGCACAATAGTGAAGAGTGAATGTATGGCAGTGAATGTAGATGGTAACAAGTGAGATGAGATGCAATGATGACAAGGTGCTGGCAAGTGTTTGTGGAGAATATGGGTAGTGCAGGAAGTGGTGTGCTTTGTATAAAAGATACAGGATGTGAGAATGTGGGGTTATAGCCAGTTTTTGCGGCAATGAATAATGAAATTCTACAGTAAATGCAAAAGAAGGTAAGATGGAGGCTGGGTATGGGACAAGGATGGCTATACGAGGAGTTGGTTCACAGAGAAACCTTATAGCAGCAGGCTTGATTGTTTCTACAGGGTCACCACTGTTGCATGCGATCACAGGCTTTTGTGATGTCGTGGCCTCCAATGGGATGATGCCAAAGTGTTCACTCTTTGGGGTGAATAATACATAAGTATTCAGAGAGCGATTTATTTCTTTGTATGGTTGAACAAGATGTGACAAAATTGACTTGATCGGCAACTCTTCCCTTCATAGCTACACACTTTAGTCCCTCTAAGTATTGAATATTTAAAAAAAAAAAAAATGAAAATCACCTGCAATAGTTCAGGATATATGAGCATGAAGGTTTTCAGAGGAGTTAAAAAAAATGCTGAAATTGCTAACTCAGTGGCGGTTTATAGGAAAAAAATTTATCCTATATGAGTGAGACCCACTAAACTGCTCTATATTGACTGCCGGATAAAGCACGGCTGGGAGAATGCTTTTAGATTGAAATGCATTCGCAAAGGTGGATGCAGTAAAACTGTTGTTGACCAAAATCAGATCAGCCATTCCAGCAGTTGCTTCTTCAAGCAAGTCAATTGGTTTTCTATAGAATTTTCTCTTTTTTTCTTTTTTGCAAGAGTTGAATGTTGTCATAAGGGCCAGATTGTATGGTCTCCCTATCTCTCATAACCAAAACAAAGTCAGCAATGGGCAAAAATTCTACCTGATGGGTCACATATATGACTATTTTTGAACTTAAGAGATCATGCAGACACTCATTAAAGAGATGAGTTCCAATGTGAGCATCTACCGAACTTAAAAGGATAAAAAAAAAATGTTAGCATCCTGATAAAATACATATGGGGCTGGTGCAATGAATCAAACCCACACATGGAATTGGGAAGATCCAGGGGTCTGGTGGCCAGTAAGTAACGTCTTGACATTACTTTGGGTGAAAAATCCCCTAATCAGAATATGTAAATTTTCAATTGCTAGAAATCTTTCTGGTTCCTCTTCTCCTGGCAGCTTATTGGAAATGGAGGAGTTGATTCACTGAAGGCTGTTTCAGATCCATCGTTGACGACAGTGTAGATTACTCTGTTTTCTTAATCTCAGGTTTTCTTCTTTGCAGAGAATACTGAAAACATTAAAAGCTATTAAGGCATTTAAATGAATGGCACCATCCTAACATGAAGCTAAAATCACTAAGTATATGCTGTACTGAAGATCAAGCAGAAATCGCAGATCCTGCGAGACATTAATCTTGATATTACCATCAGTTTAGAGATCTATATAAGTGATCTTGTGTTCACAATTCGAATGCCAAGCTCCCTTGATGCGCACACTTCCTAGAATAGCGATGAAGGTTGATGTTGGGGCGTGATCGTTGGCGTGAGATCCCCACCCATGCCATACACGACACCTCCAAGGTTGGTTGTTCGTGAGCAATCCAACTGGCTCTTCTGGGCTAAAGCAGGTTGCAAAAGCAGCCTTAACAAAGGATGATGACAATTCATGGCCCAAAGTCAAGTTCTGGGAAATGATCCTGGCGACCTTGCTTGAAGTAGGGATGCAAATGGGGAAGACAGTGTAGAGGATGGCCAAATTTACTCAAAAGACACAGTGAAAGCAATATTGATATCTAAAACAGGACATCGAGAGCTAAAAAAAGTTAACTATGGCAGCCGATCATGGCTATCAAAGAGGAAAAGAACATCATAGAGCCAAATAGCAGTCAAAAGTAAAATATATATATATATATATATATATATATATATATATATAAGGACAGAATACGCAATATATTGCAGGGATATGAATGCCATACTAAATTCAAAACATGAGGAGCCAAGTGGGGGAAGGGAAAGCAAATCAGTAATTTACCTGATACATACCCCTTACCACGATTATTGGGAGCAAAAATTTCTTTCCATCCTGTAGATTTATTTTACCCACAATGTTACTCTCTGGAAACATATTCAGAACCCAGCACATTAACCCCACCATGGTTATTGAGCCAGACGAATGTTGGCTGAAAACTCTCAACAGATTTCTACGTGGAGTCTCCCATGATTATCATTTATGAACTTGATTCAACCAAATGGTGAATCCCATACTCATCTCAACAAACATTTTGAGAGTCTGTCATTATTTAGATCTATCATAACACCACCTCTTAGAGGTTTTTGTTTGATGCAACCACCATCTTCTCAAAACACACATATCAGTCGAAATGCTAGAAAAGGGGATGATGATCCAAGCAAATGATAAATGGGAAAACGACCCAAAATTAGGATAACACAGGAGAAAGAATACAAGAAAATATCATGCCAAAGGAAAATGCATAACGACAGTAAGAAAAGGGATTTGAAGTAGATTTCAGCATGAATGTAAATTGATTCGTAATAGAATTTGACACAATCTATTATAAACACTATCCTGAAGAATAGGAACTAGATCGGGGCTCCGATGAATTTAAACAACATAAATATACATTCAGATTCATAGAAATTGAAGGAAAATCAAAATAAATTTCCAGGGAATAAAGGGAAAATGTCGGAATATAAAAATTCCAATAATGTTGCACATAGATAAATCAATTTGCGATGAGCAAATCGATATTATCAAGGGTGCCTCAATGAAGCAAGGAATAGGAAAATCAAGAGAAAACAGGTTAATGAAGGAAAGAGAAGGTACTTACTGAAGATCTGCTGGATGCTTCAGACTGATCGACTCCTCCTAGTCGAGTGAAAGAACACCAAAGAGATGAGAAGAAAGGAGAAAATGAAGGCGATTGACGGAACTTCGAGAGTTATTGCCTGAAAGTGAGCTACAGAAAAGGATGGATGATCGTTGTATGATATGTTCAGAAAAAAAAATGGATCCCCAACCCTTCTCCTTCACGCCCTTTTTAAAGAAAGGGAGGAAGCTTCAGGAATTCCTCCGTTGAAGATCGAAGGTGTGAAGAAGAAGAGTTCGTTTTCGATCAACGATGGAGAGAGGAGGGGAAAACGCACGGGAGGAGTTCGTTAGAAATCCTCCCTTTTTCCAAAAAGAGGTTTCCTTTTTAGGAAATTTTTGAGAAATGGTTAAGAGTGAGGTTTTCGGAAAAAGGGCTTCAAAAAGCTTAAAAAATCCTTTGTTTTTCTTGTAGCTTTTCCCAATTTTTTTTTCATTTTTTTGCATTTTTAGAATAAATTCCTATAGTTTTACGAGAAACCAAAGATCAAAACTAATTTTTTGTGTTTTTGTAAAATATTTACAAAAGGGAGTTTTTCTGAGAACTCAAGGCGATTTTGGGGGAAAATTTCTTCAGAAATGGGTTTGGATCTGGATTTTGAGGAAATATGGATTTAAAGCGCTGGATTCGGATCCAGAATTAAATTTAAATTAATATGGAATTTAATTCAAAAAATCTGAAGAATGACTGAAGTTTAGCTTTGAAATTGCTTTGATTTTCTCAGAAAACGGGGTTAGGGGCAAAAGGGTCATTTTTATAAAACTTTGAAAAAAATGGGGTGTTCACAGATGCCCCTCTTTGCTACTAAGCCGGTTGAAAGCCGAGCTTAATGGCAAAGACAACACTCCAAATTTTGAAAATGCCCTAGTCAGCAGATCTGAACTAGGTATGGAAGAATTATTTTGGAAATATGGCTTCTCAGGCTTAAAACCTTATCCTGAATGTTTTGGGGAGACGAAATCCTTGAAAATGACATGACTGGATAATTTAGAAATGAGGAAATCGTGAGGGGACTTTGGATGAAAATTCTGAAATGGTGGAAAATGAGAATTTTGATCAGGTATTGTGGTTGAGACAAGATACTCTTTTTGGGAATGATTCAGGTTTATCCCTTAACCTGGATGGGACGAAGATATATCAAGATGAATTTGAAATGAGGAAAGGAATACATGAAGACTTTGATGAGACATTTTTGAAAAATGCCTCGTGAGATGCGGCTCAAGTAAAATCCTTTCTCGGACGGATATTGTGAACACCCCAAATTTTTCAAAATCTTTTAATTCCCTTTCTGCCCCTAAATTCATTTTTTAGCAAATGGGTCATTTCAAATCTAAATTCCAGTTCATTTCTCTAGTTTTATTGAAATTAAATTCATTTCACATGTTTAAATTGATTTCGTATCTGGATCCATTGTCCAGATCCAAATCTGAGTCTCCTTGTTCAAATTTTAAATTAAAATTATAGAAAATACCAAAAATAGCCTTTAAATAGCACGAACAGTTCATTCAACATCCGTTTGGATCCATCACATTGTATTTCTCGATTCAAGTGTCAAAACTTGAACATTTTCTCAAAACCTGGGTCCAAACCCATTCTTCTGAAGAAATTTCCCCGAAATGATCGGAAATTCCCAGAAAAATACTTTTGTAAATATTTCTCAAAAAAATACAAAAAAATTAGTATTTAATCTTTGTTTTCGTGTAAAAACTTAGATTTTGTTCCAAAAATACAAAAATGAAAAAAAACATGCAAAAAAAAAACCAAAAAAATTAAGAACAAATTTAGAGAAAAATAAGTGGTTTTTGAAGATTTTGCCGAAAAACTCACCTTGAACCATTTTACAAAAACCTTTAGAAAAGGAGCCCCCTCTTTGTAAATTTGGGAAAATGGCAAACGGCCATCTCTCGCGCATCTTCCCTCTCGCTTGTCGACCCTCCATCTTCAAATGACTACTTCATCCCTCAGCCTTCCATCTTCAACCAAAATCCCTTCTCGAAGGCTCTTTTTGAGCTTTAAGAGGAGATCACGCAGGGGAAGAGAAAGGGGGGGGGCATCCATTGTTAGCAACATCCATCGGCACCCGCCCTCTCTTCTTGCATCGGGTTTTCTCAAGCGTCTCTCTCTCTCTCTCTGAGGTTTTCCCTGCAAGAGCTGAAAGGAACAATCTCCCAAGGGGCTTCATCTACAATTGTTCGAAGGAGATCAAAGACCCTCTGCAAATAAGGTAAGAATCTTTTCCTCTCGTCTCTGATTTTCGATTTTCTCTGGTCCCACCCCCATTAACGTACCTTCGAGGGAATTGGGTTGTTTATAGCAATGCCGATCCCTCTCTTGTGCAACAACAAACGGAATGAACAATTCCGATATTTGCGTATTCGTTTGATTCTTATTTCTGTTAAATCTAACATCCTTTATGAATCATTACATTACTTCCTGTATTTTCCTTTTTTATGCTTCAATGCATCATTCCCTCCCTTCCTACATCTATGTAGTTTATCGGCCCCTTTCGATTTAATTTCATTTTAGTTTTAGAAATGATTTCTTCAATGACATCCGATCTGACCCTGTATCAGATCAGGTTTGCTTGGCATAAACTTTCAATAGATCTCATGTTCTTCCTGTAATTTTGTCACGCTTTCTCATCACCGTGTCTTTAGCAATTTCGATTTGCATCATACCTAGTTTCAACTTCCTTCATATTGAATTTTCTTTGATGATTGGATTATATTTTGATTGCCATCTGATTTTCAGATCTATTTTTATCTTGTGATTACTCATTTATGTTTGATTTCCTGCTTTGATTATCATTATGATCATCTTGTTTGGCTACGATCCTATTAGAGTATGGTCGCTGTTCCATTTTTCTACATTCGTTTATGTTTTGAAATCTTCGGGACCTCGTTCCATCATATGGGCATCACTGCATATCAGCAGCTTATCGCATCAGCTGGTGGCCTGGAACTCGAATGAGGGTTGCTGAGAAATCCGGCATCTGACCTGGGTTTACTGAGTAAATGGATTGGCGTAGTTTTCATTTGACCTTACTTCTTTTTAAGGAACCTCACCAGCAGTCGATCTAAAAAAAAAAAAAAGAATAGAATCCGAGTTGTTGGGAGCGGTTCCACTCACGATGGCTGAGGTTTTCCCAATTCACAATTAGGGTCGTCCTGCTGCTTGCGAGTCTCCCTGCTAAAGAAGGTGCTCTGTTCTGGCTCATCACCAGATTCGCTGACCGATCATTCATAAGATTCTACTTTCCTTTTTATTTATCTGCTTTCCATTGGTATTTAATCTGAGATGGGTCACCATGATATATAAAAACGCTCTTGTGTTTCTCCAGCCCTTACTATCTTATGGGTTTGCACCTAGGCATAATATAGATTTCCTTTGCTTGAAAATTGTTACTGTCTGAATTTATGCTTCGTCCTGGCATGGATCTATACTTTGGTTTTTCTTGAATGCCCGTTACGGGTTTATACTTGGTGATAAGATAAACCTATTTTCCTGGATCTTGTTATAGCCCGGGTGTATGCCTGGCTGTGGTGTAAATGCCTATTTTATCATTAGCATCTTCGTCACATTAATCTTCCCTGTCGCATCCTTGAATCCCTGTTGATATCCCAGATTTTCCCTTTTAAAACCCTCTGAATAAAGGACATTTTTGAGATTCAGGCATATTGACGATATGTCTCAGCCATCTGTTGAAAGGCCTCCAAGGGATACTATCTTTCATAATACATTGATATGTGGTTCTGCCCAATCCATGATTAGCACCTTGGCATTCCTAATCTTCCAAGTTCATGATTGGGCGGGGTATTATTGTTTGATCCGATATGATTTTGCGAGCAATTTGTACTTTGGGGAGTTCCCCTGTAGACTCCCATGTCGGATTCTGTGAATTTCTCAAACCGATTAGGGGGAGAAGAATTGCATTTCGACTGATATTGTGATTTCATTGTATATTCATAAATTGTGAAAATTATTGATGAAATTTCAGGTGATCATGACCTATCCATTTGAGCTAGCTGTGTTAATTCAAAATCGCTTAATGTCTCAGTGTAGTTGACGGTGTAAGTTATATCTGTTATAGCAGGAAATGGTTAGGTGGTCTATTGGCATCCATGCATCTGATCAAGCTTCTCAGTTGGTCCACTCCAGAACATTCCATATTCAAGATTTTTTTTTTTTACCATTCAAGCATGATGTTCACACATAAACTTTACTATTAGTAATTTGTTCATATTCATATGCTTAATATCAGTCTATATATTTCTCACATACAGCATATGCTATTCTAAACTCCCACACATGCAGCCTTCATTTCTGTCTCCTGGGAAAAAGGTAAGATGAATGATCCTGTGGAAGCAGTTTTAGGTGCGTGAAAGATGAATACCTATAAGATGGTATATCTATGGTTGGATATATCATGGGATTCAACATTCTCAACATGGGAATCATGAAATACCATGCTTAAAAGTTGATGGATTAAGTGATATTTTTTTTTTTTACAGAAGCTGAAGGCCTATTTGAATGACTATTGCTGATCGTTCTCCACCTTTGAGTAATCACGTTATTGTCATTTCTGAGGGATATTCCCACAGTCCCACGCTAGAGGCTTTTGCTATTTTGCAACAGTGGGAATATCTTGAGTGGATATCTGAAGATGTGATGTTGTAGGGCTTCCAGTAAAATCGACAAAAGGCACGTAGGGGTATTGGTGGTGGCAGCTGAAGCTGGAAATGACATTCGCTGGAACGTGCATTCACCATCAAGAACCATACTGCCACGGTCACACCCTTCCACACAAGGAATCAATCTTCACAAAATTTATTGTGGTTCTGTATTTCCAAACGGGACAAGGCTTCTGCAAGTAGCAAAGAATGACACATTCGCCCTTGGACCTCCAGTGGTGAAACATCAACCCGCAAAAAAAAAAAAAGTTTCAATCACTTGATCTTGTTAATAAATAGTAATATTACAGGAATATTATGAAATTGTTTCAATTTCTTAGGGGTTGTGGATTTCCTCTAATCTGTTACAAGAGGTGAGATTCACAGTTGCACTGGGATATGCTGCATTATTACTATACAACACCACAGGCCACCATACTTAGTTTCATCATCTGTCTACTGCTGTCGATATTTTCCAATACCCATCGTATGTATCTTTACCACTTCTGCACTTAGCCACCCTGCTGAATCACATGTTTCACAACCCCTCTACCTTCAAAACCCCCTGTCATATCTATACACTCAACAACATTGTTGAGACCCTCTGCATCAGTAGGCATATATCCTGCCTTCCATTTTAACTTACTCCTCTCACGACATCCTCCCAATCTCATAGCATCACCTGTAGCCACACTTTCACACTCACCCGTGCTTACTGCATTGCATTTCCTCACAGTACACGCCCACAACACCTTGCCATTTTCATCTTGCTGTTCCTGCATTCTCAAGCACATCCCTTCATAATTCCCTCCCTTGTTATGAACATGGTTGTCGTGTGTTCTTTTCCCCTGAACTTCAGCCTATCCCTTGACTGTTGCCCTGAATATCGGATTGCGGAAACCAATTCAAACTGCTGACAGTCCACCAGAATTGCCATTTCATTCACATTTTGCTACAAGGTTAATAGAGTTTGCTGTAAGACTATGATTCATCAGTTTTGGATATGACATGAAGCAGTTGGTAGGCTAATTCAAAAAAATCAGTATCTGGTTTGCTGCAAAAGGTATAGTCCTGAACCAGTATTTCACATGAATCATTGTCTATGCCTTCTCAGTTAGTGTGCATATATAGATCTTCCCATGTTATAATACTTATTCTCTCACTAAATTAGGATGTTTAGCATGTATTTTAGCATCCACTCCCTTCTTGGTATAAAGCATCCCTTATGCATTCAGATCTTTCATCAGCATGATGTATTGTACTTTTTCTTTACATGAGACATATGCATGAACATTTTATCATTTGATATTCACAATCTCTTTTATAGTTGTTTGTTGTCTTAAGCTAACTCTTGTTTTGCAGGATTTCTTCTTTGATTTAGGAAGCCTTGACATTTTCAGATTTAGTTCAAATATTGTAATAATTAGATCTTAATGAGAATTTACATCATTTGTTTTAGATAGAATGAATGAGCATTGTAAAATACCATGAATTACTTGTTTTCATGCTTTTGTCTTTATTTCTCAAAAATCTCACATTGGTGAAACACGAATGGCACGTGCACCATTTCGTAAGAGGTAAATCAATCCTAAGTTGATGATCCACATCAATGGCCTTAGTCAGGGTGTGGACAAAACTTAGTATTTTTATCTTTTACAAAATAACATCGGATCCACACTGGATCCGTTTTTAAAATTCATCATATTTTCCTTAAACATTTTTCTTTTTATCAGAATTTAACTTAAAATTAACTTAAAATATATACCAATGGCCATAGTCAGGGTATATTGAGAGTTAGTTTCATTTTAAATTCTATAAAAGCACCAAATGTGTTTTCATTCTTCACCTGAATTTAAATATAGATTATTATATAATACATTCAATGACCATAGTCAAGGATGTATTATATCTTCAATCTTATTTTAATTCATTTAAAGAATGAAATAGCTTTTCAAAATCCAAATTTCAAAAATTCAAATTCATTCATCATTTAGGATAGAACTGCATCATGTTGTCAAAAATTCCTTTTTTTTAAAAAAAAAAACTCCAAGTGATGTGAATACCTTCCTCAATCTATCTTCAATTCTAATATAATCCAATTCATCCTTTCATTTTCAAATTCAATTTCATTTTCAAATCTCAAAGTTCAATTTAACTTTGAGATTTCAAAGTCATTTTTATATTCAAATTCAAATCAGATTTCAAAGTTCAAATTGACTTTGAAATTCCAAATTCATTTTATATTCAAAACTCTAATCAAACTCAAAGTTCAATTTTAAACTTTGAGACTCTTGATTCATCTTCTAAATTCCAAATCCAAACTTCAAAAGTTCAAGGTCTAATTTAACTTTGAAATTCGTTTGTATATTCAAATTCTAAATTTCATTTTTCAAGTTCAATTTAAACTTGGAAGTTCTTGATTCATCTTCTGAATTTAAAATCCATTTTAGGATCCAGACTCCAATTTCACTTCGGATCTTAGACTTCAGATCCAATTCCCCTTTAGGATCCAAACTCTAAATTCACTTTGGATCTTAGACTTCAGATCCAATTTCCTTATAGGATTCAGAATCCAATTTCACACTGGATCTCAGACTTCAGATCCAAATCAATCTTAGGATCCAGAGTCCAACTCTATATTTGGATCTTAGACTTCAGATCCAATTTCCTTATAGGATCCAGAATCCAATTTCATATTGGATCTCAGACTTCAGATCCAAATCCATCTTAGGATCTAGAGTCCAACTCTAAATTTGTATCTTAGACTTCAGATCCATTCCAGGATCCAGAATTCAATTCCATTTCCAATTTTTAGAATCCAAATTCCACCTACAGATCACCTCTAAATTTCTTAAATTCATCTCTATTTTAAATACCATTTCTCAGATCCATTCTAAATTTCAAACTTCAAAATCTAAATTCAATTCCATCTCAAATATTCATTTCCTTTCTTAAATTCAAAATTCAAAATTCAAAGTCCATTTCTGACTTTGAAACTTCATTTCCATTCATTTCAAAGCTTCAAATCATTCTTTCCCAAAATCAAGATTTATTCTTTCAACTCTAATTACTTCAAAGACTTAGAATTTATCTGATCTATCTCAAATTCTAAGTTAGATTCAATCATTTCTTCACTCCCCTACCAAGTTCATCTCAGAATACTTGGAAATTTCTAAATCAATTTTCAAAAGGAGCATACATTCTTGCATTGCACAAGCATGATTCTTTGTGCATTTAGAGTTAGAATAAATTCTTAGATTATATTTAGGCAAAGCAAAAGGCATAGATTCGATCCTTGGTTCGATTACCCTTGGTAAAAGCGCCAGGAACGGTCGAACCTCGTACCGACGAGCGAATCCCGTCTCTCCATTTTTCCCGCAATATATTTCAAAACGAAGGTGAGTAATTTTATAAATATTTTCAAATAAAGGTCAAGTGAGACCGCACAAAAATAGTTCCTCTTCTCTCTCTCTTTCTTTCTTTTCTCTTCTCTCTCTCTTTTCTTTCTTTTATTTTTCTTCCTTCTAAAAGGAGGAAAATAGAGGTTAGAAAAGGAAAAAAGAAGAAAGAGAGAGAAACCACAAGACAATAGGAAAAATTCTGCGATGATCACAGGTTTGGCGACCGTGATGGGACCCGTCTTCGTCCGATCGAATTTGTGCCTTTGCTTTGCTTTTATATAATCTAAGTCTTTATTCTTCATATGTCAGCTTCATTTCCATGCAAACCTTAGGAGCCTAGACTCTGTCCTAAAGCTGACATCATTGCATATAGGATCTAAGTATGGTTTGGTAGGACCATATTGAGGAGATTATATCCATGTTCACATTAGATTTAGGTCTTAAATACAACTCTCCTCAATTTTAGGGATTGAATGCAAAACAATGTATGCAAGTGTATGCTTCTCTTTATTTAAATCTATCTCTTTAGGACTTGCATTAGAGCCTTCTGGTTTTATTTGCATGTTGATCATATTTTGAAAACATCCCTACCTATATTGTCCCGGTCTTCACGTTGCTGGGCTGTCTCACTGAACCATAGTTCGGGAGATAGCCTCACAACTGGACCACTTATTTGGGTTTGCGCCCCCCTACCACGTACCTAAGGGTCATAGTCCGAGGTATATCGGTTGGTGCTCAAGGATGTTGGGAAGCCATTACCTTAGAACCAAAGAGATATCTTATATGCCACGTACTTCGAGCTTCGGCTTGAGTATATCGGCATACCTTGATTGGAATCAGATGATATAAATCTTAGAGTTAGGATTAAGGTCCTATCAGCCATTTCAAAAATTGCATATAGAGTCAGCTTTAGGGAGTGCTATTTGTGCATCCTTGCTTGTATATCTGTGACTGTATGATATTTTATATATATATATCTTCCTTATATTTTCCAAAACCCTGGGTATATACTTCAAAATTTTCTCTTTTGTTTCTAAAACCCAGGTGTATTTTTCTTCTTCTTCTACATTTCTTCAAAAATTCTTCTGATCCTGCCTGCAAGTTCTTCAAATTTTAAATCCTTACCATTTATTCTCAAATTCCATTTTTCCTTTTATTTTCTTCTGTTTTTATATTCTTGTTTATATTTCCATAAAAATCTCTTTCCGTCAAGAGATATCCTTTTCAAAATGGTATTTTCTTTCATATTTTAGTTGGTTACTCTCCCTCGTGGAGTAAACAACACAATTGTCACAAATTTTGTGGTGACTCAATCCCTAGTAATGGGATACAATTGTTTAGATTTCAAGAGCGGGAAAAGAAACAGTTCATCAACTTAGCGACAGTGAGGTGGAGGAGATAAGCTCTTCTAAATCAGTCAGGGGACAGAGTCAGAACAGGAAAGACGACATCGACCACGCTATGTATGATATGTTCCAAAAGATGATGGCAAGGATGATGTCAGAGCAAGCCGAGGCCAAACTGAAAGAGGCAGTTCCTAAAAGCAAGCTGAGGAAGAAGCCTGTAAAGAAGCAAGTCAGAATCATCAGAAAGAAGGTGCAGCCAGACACTACTTCTGAGGAATCAGAGTCAGTCGAGGAAGAATCGGAAGAGGAAGAGTAGATTGTCTACAAGCAGAATCCTCCATGGCAGTCCGTAAAAATAGCTGCAGAAGAGCCTGAATCCGTCAACAAGCCCAAGTCTGGGGCTCCAGCAGAGGACCTGATGAGCAAGCAAATGAAGGAGATGAATCGAGCTATTAAGGATATTCAAGCCAAGGGTAAAGGCAAGCAGACCTACACTGGCGAAGATTTTTACGATGGTCTAGATGGGGACGATAACCTGGAGAACCTTCCTCGAAAATTTCTCAAATTTGACGGGACTGGCAACCCTAAAGCCCATTTAGCTACATTTTATGCAGAGTGCAGCCGTTTCAGGAAAGATAACAGGGCTCTGTTCATCTGTTTTCCCCGCAGTCTGGAAGGTGTAGCAGCTAGATGGTATGCCGATCACATCAATCCTATCGAACTACGAGAGTTCGATAAGGTAGTAAATTTGTTCATCGAGCGCTTCTTATTCAACACTGAAGCCTCACCCACATTAAATCATCTTTACAACCTGAAGCAAGGAGAGAATGAAAGGGCAAGTGATTTCATTCACAGGTGGAGAAGCACATATAATAAGATGAAGGAAGCCATTCCTGAGGAACACGCATTGCAGGTGATCCTCAATAATTTCTCTCAGCCCATAAGAAGCCTCATTGCCACTTCCCCGGCGAAATCCTTCATCAAATTGATCGAGCGAGCTGAATGGCTCGAAGCA
Source organism: Nuphar pumila (assembly GCF_984573655.1). Lineage (NCBI taxonomy): Eukaryota > Viridiplantae > Streptophyta > Magnoliopsida > Nymphaeales > Nymphaeaceae > Nuphar > Nuphar pumila. Next base: position 75,770,775 of record NC_143259.1, on the reverse strand, counting down.
GGGATAGAAAGCGGGCTTTACGAGGGCACGCCTCTTGTCAAGAATGTCCAAGACCAGAAGAAGAAGGCACAGTTCACTCATTCAGTTGATGCCTCCTGCAATAATCTTGGCAGCAACAGCAAAGGAAACAAGAACAACAGTGGCAGCGGTCCGAGAGTAGATCAGGGCAAGGGGCAGAATGAGAGATCTTATAAGAACAATGACAAGCCACTTTCAATTGGCATCCAGCAGAAAGGGGATCTTCAAGAGAATCCCAAGTACATCAAGTGGGAGAAAGATCGAGTCTTCACTCCTTTAGATCAAACTATGGAAGCAATTCTGGATTACCTGTTAAAGCACAGGATGATCAAGCTCCCTAAAATAGCGGATCCTCCCGTAATCTTGGGAAAGTTCAAGGACCAATTCTGTAAGTACCACAGGGCAACGGGGCACGACACAGAGCACTGTTTCGTCCTCAAGCACATGATACAAGACTGCATCGACAGAAGTGAGCTGATAGAGGACGAGGAAGAAAAGCAGCCAACAGGCCTGACAGAGCCATTCCCGGACCACTCAAAGAATTAATAAAGCCAAAGTTTTTGTTTGTTTTCGTCTCTTTTTGTCAGTTGTCTTGTAGGGGCTAGTCAGCCCAGTCTTCTATGAGTCTTTTCCTTTTTAAGTTCTTGTAAATATTCAGTTGTTATCAAACATTTGCTTATCAAATGAAATGTCAATTTCCTTTATACCTTTTTCTTTTCCCTTTGCCATACTGGGGCATTTTAATTCCTGTTCTTTTTCAGAATGCGGGACAATCCTGACATCATTCATGAGAGAAATGATATTACCTATGAGGGCTTTTCAAAAATCATGAAATTTTGAAAATCTTCGTTATGACCAAAGAGTTCAAATATTCTTTGGTCCAACCTTTGTCAAAAATCAACCCTCGTGTTGATCATGTCTTCAAAAATTGGTTTTCGAACCATTGCATTGGCACATCAACCCTCGTGTTGATCATGTTTTCCAAAATAGATTTTTTTGAACCATTGCATTTAAGGATCAATCCTTGTGTTGGTCTTATCTTCCAAAAATAGGTCTCAAATCTTGTATTGATCATATTTTTCAAAAGTGATTTGTCAAACCGTCATATTCAACGATCAACCCTTGCGTTGATCTTATCTTCCAAAATGGGTTTATAAATCATCATATTTAAAGATCAATCTTTGCATTGGTCTTATCTTCCAAAAAAGGGTTTTTAAATCATTATATTCAAAGATCAACCCCTGTGTTGGTCTTATCTTCCAAGATTGGTTTCTAAAACATTATATTTAAAGATCAACCCTTGTATTGATCTTATTATCAATTTCGAACTGTCATTTTTAGAAATCAGCTCCAGTGTTGATCTTCTTCTTCAAAAATAGGTTTTCCAAACCATTGCCTTCAAAATTTGACCCTCATGATGATCTCTCATGTTTGATTTAAAGGATCAGATCTCGCGCTGATTATTCTTCTTGTGGTGGATCTTCTTCCCCCAAAATGATTTCTCATTTATCTTCTAAATAAACATTTTCCTTTCAAAATCCCATATGCAGGCAGGATCAGAAAAACTCCTTTTTCTCAAATCTTGTAAATCTTCAGTTAATTTTGTTATCTTTATCAGTTTCATTCATTTTATTCATATTTTTATCAAGTTTACATCAATTTTATCAAGTTTTATCAAGTTTATCAATATTTCCTCAATTCTATTTTTCTTTACCCTTTCAGGTTAAGGGATAAACCTGACCCTCGTTGTCCGAGGTGAACCCTTTCAGGTTAAGGGATAAACCTGACCCTCATTGTCCGAGGTGTTCCCGCTCAGGTTAAGGGATAAACCTGACCCTCGTTGTCCGAGGTGTTCCCATTCAGGATAAGGGATAATCCTGAGACCCCTTGTAGGAGCAATGACGCTACCTATGAGGATTCTTTTGTAAATACAAGTTTTGTCAATCTTTGTTGATTTTCTAGATTTATATCAATTTCCCTGCATTAATATTTCTCAAATTCTATTCTTGTTCCCATTCAGGATAAGGGATAATCCTAAAACCCCCCATAGGAGCAATAACGCTACCTATGAGGATTCTTTTGTAAATACAAGTTTCGTAAATCTTCATTTGATTTTCTAAATTTATATTAATTTTTCTTCATTTAAATTCCTTAAATTCTTTTTTCATTCAGGATAAGGGATAATCCTGAGACCTCTCGTAGGGGCAACAATGCTACCTACGAGAATTCTTTTTGCAAATACAAGTTTTATCAATCTTTATTTGATTTATAAATTTATATAAATTTCTCTTCAAATTCTGTTCTTTTTCCCATTCAGGATAAGGAATGATCCTGAGATCTCTCATGGGGGCAACCATGCTACCTGTGAGAATTCTTTTTACAAAAATAAATCAATTTCCTCATATGTTCTACATTTTTTTCAAAGTTCTATATCCCTCTGTCTTCTCAAAGTTTATTCTTTCTATATTCCCCTTCAGGCTAAGAGATAAACCTGAATCATTCTTTTCCTAAATTCTCATCAAATGTATATTCTTTTCCCCTTCAGGCTAAGGGATAAACCTGAATCATTCTTTTCCTAAGTTCTCATCAAATGTATATTCTTTTCCCCTTCAGGTTAAGGGATAAACCTGAATCATTCTTTTCCTAAGTTCTCATCAAATGTATATTCTTTTCCCTTTCAGGTTAAGGGATAAACCTGAATCATTCTTTTCCTAAATTCTCATCAAATGTATATTCTTTTCCCTTTCAGGTCAAGGGGTAAACCTGAATCATTTCTTTCTAAATTCTCATCAAATGTCTATTCTATTTTCCCTTCAGGATAAAGGATAATCCTGAAACCCTTGCCATTCTTCTTGCTTCAATCTCTAAATATCTTAAATAGTTTGGTCTCCTTCCCGACTCTCAGTTGGAAAAACCTGGTGCTCGCACTGTTATTTTGCTAAAGTTTTTAAATCTAAAGATCAAGTTCAGTCCTCGTACTGGTTGTCTTTCAAAGTTTCGAACTTAAATCAGGTCATTAAATGAAAAGTCCCAGCTACTTCGCTGGTCGTTAAATGATTAAATGAAAAGTCTCAGCTACTTCGCTGGTCGTTAAATGATTAAATGAAAAGTCCCAACTACTTCGCTGGTCGTTAAATGATTAAATGAAAAGTCCCAGGTACTTTGCTGGTCGTTAAATGATTAAATGAAAAGTCCCAGCTACTTCGCTGGTCGTTAAATGAAAAGTCCCAGCTACTTCGCTGGTCGTTAAATGAAAAGTCCCAGCTACTTCGCTGGTCGTTAAATGAAAAGTCACAGCTACTTCGCTGGTCGTTAAATGAAATGTCCCAGCTACTTCGCTGGTCGTTAAATGAAATGTCCCAGCTACTTCGCTGGTCATTAAATGAAATGTCCCAGCTACTTCGCTGGTCGTTAAATGAAATGTCCCAACTACTTCGCTGGTCGTTAAATGAAATGTTCCAGCTCCTTCGCTGGTCGTTAAATGAAAGGTCCCAGTTTTTACTGGTCATTAAATGAAAGGTTCCAGCTACTTCACTGGTCGTTAAATGAAAGGTTCCAGTTTTACTGGTCAGAATGTCCAAAACCATAAATTGCAACTAAAGGTCGTATCAAAATCTATATTGTGTGATTATTTCACAAAGAATTCATGAAAAAATTACCAATTTGCTAAAAATATTTGTTGATTCCAATATTCTTAAATGCACAAAAGAATTACCTCAGATTACCTCTAGTATTTCTTTTCAAAAAGGTGAAACTTTTCGCGAAAAAGAGGTAAAATTCAAATCTTTTTCCTGTTGATCAACCAAAAGGATGAAAGAAATATCCTCGGTATGATTAGTGAAATAAATATTCAATGATATTGAAAAGCCAGAAATGAATTGATATTGATCATGGCTATGACGCGTGTTTTAAGATGATTTTCTGGCAATTAGGCAATGGAAATATCCTGAGCCATAAAAGAATCCACTTAATCCATATCTCCTTATCCAGTTTAAAGCTGCAATCAAATATCTGCAAAAGGGATCTCTCAATTGTCGTCAAGATGAAGACGAATTATGCGAGCAGATCCCCGGGGCCAAAGAAGATTTGGATCACCTACCGAGATGAAGGAGTTTGTGAAGGATCCTTCCAGGGAAAGTTTAGATCACCGTCGAGATGAAGGCGAGTGTGATAGACCTACCGACAAACCCTAAATGATATTTGATTTCTGCTATCATCTAAAGACCTTCGAGCCAATACCATCATATATAATCCCTGAGAAAATGAAGGATCGTAACATCTCCAAGATGAAGGAGTTTGTGACGTACCCTCCCCCTGAAAAAGAGAGGAAAGTCAGGAACATCCAAAATGAAGGATGATGTAAAAGCCCGAAAAAAGCTTAACGACTCAAAAAGAGTGCCAGAAGATCATCATGGGAAAAACACCCAGATATCAAACTGCCTAAATTGTCAGAAGTCATCTTTTCTCATGCAAAATTCTTGTATCAATGTCTTTTCACTACTTGCTTTTATGAAATTGAGAATATTTCTTCTCTTCTTATATCAAGGAAATGGATAGCTTCCTTGAAGAAAATCATCAGCGCTAAAATTTTGAATTTGACTCTTAAGACCGAGAAGTTAACCTCGTTGGGGGAAATACTCTAGGTAAAAGAGGGAATATCTTTGAACACATGTGCACATTTTCAAGCGTTGAAGTCAACTATAAATTTATCTTATTGGCAAAATTTTCTAGATATTCTAAGAATGAAATAAGTATTCAATATCCATTTTGATGCAATCTAGCGTTGTTTATATCTTCCAGAAGAGTTACCCCATTCAGTTGAAGTATCTCTCCTGTCCCTTCACGATTTCGAGAAATCCGTATGGTTGTTCCCACTCAAGTTAAGGGTCAAAACCTGTATTTTCTGCGAGAGGTCATTAAATTCAAAAGCTATTCAGTCTCAGCAATGAGATGTCCAAGTTTATCCCTTTTTTGAAGCTTTAGGGAACCCATTTTTCTTCCTCCATTCACAAACCCCTTTCGAATTTGTTCGTTCAAACTCTGAAGGTCCCATCATGGTCTCTTCATTTAAGGATTCCGTATGGTCGTCCCCTTTGGGTTAAGGGTCAAGCCTGAACCTCGCCCCTCGAGGTATTTTCCTTTCTCAGGTTTGGGTTAAATCTGAGTCTCGTTTCGACGAGGTGTTTTCCTCCAGTCCCATCGTGGTTCTTTCCATCGAGGAATTCATGCTTTGTATATTCATCCAGGATAGGATCCTACTTAAGCTTCATCTTACGAGGCATTTTCCAAAATGTCCCATCAGGGTCCTCACATATTCCGTTCCCCATTCAGGTTATTTTGAGATATATTCGCCCCATCCAGGTTAAGGGCTAAACCTGAGTCATGCCACAAAGTTGCTCCTAAACCCACGAGACTTGATCTAAATTCTCATCTCGGGATCATCACCTAAAGTTCCATCACGATTTCCTCATTCTTTATTCAATCATATCATTTTCAAGGATTTCTTCTTCCCAAACCCATTCAGGATAAGGTTTTAAGCCTGAAAAACCATCTTTTTAAAATAATTCTTCCACACCCAGTTCAGATCTGCTGACTGGGGCATTTTTCAAAATTTGGAGTGTTTTCTTTGCCACTAAGCTCGGCTTTCAACCGGCTTAGTAGCAAAGAGGGGCATCTGTGAACACCCCAAATTTTTCAAAATCTTTTAATTCCCTTTCTGCCCCTAAATTCATTTTTTAGCAAATGGGTCATTTCAAATCTAAATTCCAGTTCATTTCTCTAGTTTTATTGAAATTAAATTCATTTCATATGTTTAAATTGATTTCGGATCTGGATCCATTGTCCAGATCCAAATCTGAGTCTCCTTGTTCAAATTTTAAATTAAAATTATAGAAAATACCAAAAATAGCCTTCAAATAGCCCGGACAGTCCATTCAACATCTGTTTGGATCCATCATATTGTATTTCTCGATTCAAGTGTCAAAACTCGAACATTTTCTCAAAACCTGGGTCCAAACCCATTCTTCTGAAGAAATTTCCCCGAAATGATCAGAAATTCTCAAAAAAATACTTTTGTAAATATTTCTCAGAAAAATACAAAAAAATTAGTGTTTAATCTTTGTTTTCGTGTAAAAACTTAGATTTTGTTCCAAAAATACAAAAATGAAAAAAAAAACATGCAAAAAAAAAAACCAAAAAATCTAAGAAAAAATTTAGAGAAAAATAAGTGGTTTTTGAAGATTTTGCCGAAAAACTCACCTTGAACCATTTTACAAAAACCTTTAGAAAAGGCGCCCCCTCTTTGTAAATTTGGGAAAATGGCAAACGGCCATCTCCCGCGCATCTTCCCTCTCGCTTGCCGACCCTCCATCTTCAAATGACTGCTTCATCCCTCAGCCTTCCATCTTCAACCAAAATCCCCTCTCGAAGGCTCTTCTTCAGCTTTAAGAGGAGATCACGCAGGGGAAGAGAAAGGGGGGGGGGCATCCATTGTTAGCAACATCCATTGGCACCCGCCCTCTCTTCTTGCATCGGGTTTTCTCAAGCGTCTCTCTCTCTCTCTCTCTCTGAGGTTTTCCCTGCAAGAGCTGAAAGGAATGATCTCCCAAGGGGCTTCATCTACAGTTGTTCGAAGGAGATCAAAGACCCTCTGCAAATAAGGTAAGAATCTTTTCCTCTCGTCTCTGATTTTCGATTTTCTCTGGTCCCACCCCCATTAACGTACCTTCGAGGGAATTGGGTTGTTTATAGCAATGTTGATCCCTCTCTTGTGCAACAACAAACGGAATGAACAATTCCGATATTTGCGTATTCGTTTGATTCTTATTTCTGTTAAATCTAACATCCTTTACGAATCATTACATTACTTCCTGTATTTTCCTTTTTTATGCTTCAATGCATCATTCCCTCCCTTCCTACATCTATGTAGTTTATCGGCCCCTTTCGATTTAATTTCATTTCAGTTTTAGAAATGATTTCTTCAATGACATTCAATCTGACCCTGTATCAGATCAGGTTTGCTTGGCATAAACTTTCAATAGATCTCATGTTCTTCCTGTAATTTTGTCACGCTTTCTCATCACCGTGTCTTTAGCAATTTCGATTTGCATCATACCTAGTTTCAACTTCCTTCATATTGAATTTTCTTTGATGATTGGATTATATTTTGATTGCCATCTGATTTTCAGATCTTCTATTTTTATCTTGTGATTACTCATTTATGTTTGATTTCCTGCTTTGATTATCATTATGATCATCTTGTTTGGCTACGATCCTATTAGAGTATGGTCGCTGTTCCATTTTTCTACATTCGTTTATGTTTTGAAATCTTCGGGACCTCGTTCCATCATATGGGCATCACTGCATATCAGCAGCTTATCGCATCAGCTGGTGGCCTGGAACTCGAATGAGGGTTGCTGAGAAATCCGGCATCTGACCTGGGTTTGCTGAGTAAATGGATTGGCGTAGTTTTCATTTGACCTTACTTCTTTTTAAGGAACCTCACCAGCAGTCGATCTAAAAAAAAAAAAAAGAATAGAATCCGAGTTGTTGGGAACGGTTCCACTCACGATGGCTGAGGTTTTCCCAATTCACAGTTAGGGTCGTCCTGCTGCTTGCGAGTCTCCCTGCTAAAGAAGGTGCTCTGTTCTGGCTTATCACCAGATTCGTTGACCGATCATTCATAAGATTCTACTTTCCTTTTTATTTATCTGCTTTCCATTGGTATTTAATCTGAGATGGGTCACCATGATATATAAAAACGCTCTTGTGTTTCTCTAGCCCTTACTATCTTATGGGTTTGCACCTAGGCATAATATAGATTTCCTTTGCTTGAAAATTGTTACTGTCTGAATTTATGCTTCGTCCTGGCATGGATCTATACTTTGGTTTTTCTTGAATGCCCGTTATGGGTTTATACTTGGTGATAAGATAAACCTATTTTCCTAGATCTAGTTATATCCCGGGTGTATGCCTGGCTGTGGTGTAAATGCCTATTTTATCATTAGCATCTTCGTCACATTAATCTTCCCTGTCGCATCCTTGAATCCCTGTTGATATCCCAGATTTTCCCTTTTAAAACCCTATGATTAAAGGACATTTTTGAGATTCAGGCATATTGACGATATGTCTCAGCCATCTGTTGAAAGGCCTCCAAGGGATACTATCTTTCATAATACATTGATAAGTGGTTCTGCCCAATCCATGCTTAGCACCTTGGCATTCCTAAACTTCCAAGTTCATGATTGGGCGGGGTATTATTGTTTGATCCGATATGATTTTGCAAGCAGTTTGTACTTTGGGGAGTTCTCCTGTAGACTCCCATGTCGGATTCTGTGAATTTCTCAAACCGATTAGGGGGAGAAGAATTGCATTTCGACTGATATCATGATTTCATTGTATATTCATAAATTGTGAAAATTATTGATGAAATTTCAGGTGATCATGACCTATCCATTAGAGCTAGCTGTGTTAATTCAAAATCGTTTAATGTCTCAGTGTAGTTGACGGTGTAAGTTATATCTGTTATAGCAGGAAATGGTTAGGTGGTCTATTGGCATCCATGCATCTGATCAAGCTTCTCAGTTGGTCCACTCCAGAACATTCCATATTCAAGAATTTTTTTTTTTACCATTCAAGCATGATGTTCACACAGAAACTTTACTATTAGTAATTTGTTCATATTCATATGCTTAATATCAGTCTATATATTTCTCACATACAGTAGCTTGTAGTCAGGCACTCAGTGTCATATAAATTTGTGGCATATGCTATTCTAAACTCCCACACATGAAGCCTTCGTTTCTGTCTCCTGGGAAAAAGGTAAGATGAATGATCCTGTGGAAGCAGTTTTAGGTGCGTAAAAGATGAATACCTATAAGATGGTATATCTATGGTTGGATATATCATGCGATTCAACATTCCCAACATGGGAATCATGAAATATCATGCTTAATAGTTGATGGATTAAGTGATATATTTTTTTTTTACAGAAGCTGAAGGCCTATTTGAATGACTACTGCTGATCGTTCTCCACCTTTGAGTAATCACATTATTGTCATTTCTGAGGGATATTCCCACAGTCCCACGCTAGAGGCTTTTGCTGTTTTGCAACAGTGGGAATATCTTGAGTGGATATCTGAAGATGTGATGTTGTAGGGCTTCCAGTAAAATCAACAAAAGGCACGTAGGGGTATTGGTGGTGGCAGCTGAAGCTGGAAATGACATTCGCTGGAACGTGCATTCACCATCAAGAACCATACTGCCACGGTCACACCCTTCCACACAAGGAATCAATCTTCACAAAATTTATTGAGGTTCTGTATTTCCAAACGGGACAAGGCTTCTGCAAGTAGCAAAGAATGACACATTCGCCCTTGGACCTCCAGTGGTGAAACATCGACCCGCAAAAAAAAATAAAAAGTTTCAATCACTTGATCTTGTTAATAAATAGTAATATTACAGGAATATTATGAAATTGTTTCAATTTCTTAGGGGTTCTGGATTTCCTTTAATCTGTTACAAGCGGTGAGATTCACAGTTGCACTGGGATATGCTGCATTATTACTATACAACACCACAAGCCACCATACTTAGTTTCATCATCTGTCTACTGCTGTCGATATTTTCCAATACCCATCGTATGTATCTTTACCACTTCTGCACTTAGCCACCCTGCTGAATCGCATGTTTCACAACCCCTCTACCTTCAAAACCCCCTGTCATATCTATACACTCAACAACATTGTTGAGACCCTCTGCATCAGTAGGCATATATCCTGCCTTCCATTTTAACTTACTCCTCTCACGACATCCTCCCAATCTCATAGCATCACCTGTAGCCACACTTTCACACTCACCCGTGCTTACTGCATTGCATTTCCTCACAGTACACACCCACAACACCTTGCCATTTTCATCTTGCTGTTCCAGCATTCTCAAGCACATCCCTTCATAATTCCCTCCCTTGTTATGAACATGGTTGTCGTGTGTTCTTTTCCCCTGCACTTCAGCCTATCCCTTGACTGTTGCCCTGAATATCGGATTGCGGAAACCAATTCAAACTGCTGACAGTCCACCAGAATTGCCTTTTCATTCACATTTTGCTACAAGGTTAATAAAGTTTGCTGTAAGACTGTCATTCATCAGTTTATACATCAGTTTTCGGATATGACATGAAGCAGTTGGTAGGATAATTCAAAAAAATCAGTATCTGGTTTGCTGCAAAAGGTATAGTCCTGAACCAGTATTTCACTTGAATCATTGTCTATGCCTTCTCAGTTAGTGTGCATATATAGATCTTCCCATGTTATAATACTTATTCTCTCACTAAATTACGATGTTTAGCATGTATTTTAGCATCCACTCCCTTCTTGGTATAAAGCATCCCTTATGCATTCAGATCTTTCATCAGCATGATGTATTGTACTTTTTCTTTACATGAGACATATGCATGAACATTTTATCATTTGATATTCACAATCTCTTTTATAGTTGTTTGTTGTCTTAAGCTAACTCTTGTTTTGCAGGATTTCTTCTTTGATTTAGGAAGCCTTGACATTTTCAGATTTAGTTCAAATATTGTAATAATTAGATCTTAATGAGAATTTACATCATTTGTTTTAGATAGAATGAATGAGCATTGTAAAATACCATGAATTACTTGTTTTCATGCTTTTGTCTTTATTTCTCAAAAATCTCACATTGGTGAAACACGAATGGCACGTGCACCATTTCGTAAGAGGTAAATCAATCCTAAGTTGATGATCCACATCAATGGCCTTAGTCAGGGTGTGGACAAAACTTAGTATTTTTATCTTTTACAAAATAACATCGGATCCACACTGGATCCGTTTTTAAAATTCATCATATTTTCCTTAAACATTTTTCTTTTTATCAGAATTTAACTTAAAATTAACTTAAAATATATACCAATGGCCATAGTCAGGGTATATTGAGAGTTAGTTTCATTTTAAATTCTATAAAAGCACCAAATGTGTTTTCATTCTTCACCTGAATTTAAATATAGATTATTATATAATACATTCAATGACCATAGTCAAGGATGTATTATATCTTCAATCTTATTTTAATTCATTTAAAGAATGAAATAGCTTTTCAAAATCCAAATTTCAAAAATTCAAATTCATTCATCATTTAGGATAGAACTGCATTATGTTGTCAAAAATTCCTTTTTTTTAAAAAAAAAAACTCCAAGTGATGTGAATACCTTCCTCAATCTATCTTCAATTCTAATAAAATCCAATTTATCCTTTCATTTTCAAATTCAATTTCATTTTCAAATCTCAAAGTTCAATTTAACTTTGAGATTTCAAAGTCATTTTTATATTCAAATTCAAATCAGATTTCAAAGTTCAAATTGACTTTGAAATTCCAAATTCATTTTATATTCAAAACTCTAATCAAACTCAAAGTTCAATTTTAAACTTTGAGACTCTTGATTCATCTTCTAAATTCCAAATCCAAACTTCAAAAGTTCAAGGTCTAATTTAACTTTGAAATTCGTTTGTATATTCAAATTCTAAATTTCATTTTTCAAGTTCAATTTAAACTTGGAAGTTCTTGATTCATCTTCTGAATTTAAAATCCATTTTAGGATCCAGACTCCAATTTCACTTCGGATCTTAGACTTCAGATCCATATCCTCTTTAGGATCCAGACTCTAAATTCACTTTGGATCTTAGACTTCAGATCCAATTTCCTTATAGGATTCAGAATCCAATTTCACACTGGATCTCAGACTTCAGATCCAAATCCATCTTAGGATCCAGAGTCCAACTCTACATTTGAATCTTAGACTTCAGATCCAATTTCCTTATAGGATCCAGAATCCAATTTCACATTGGATCTCAGACTTCAGATCCAAATCCATCTTAGAATCCAGAGTCCAACTCTACATTTGGATCTCAGACTTCAGATCCATTCCAGGATCCAGAATTCAATTCCATTTCCAATTTTTAGAATCCAAATTCCACCTACAGATCACCTCTAAATTTCTTAAATTCATCTCTATTTTAAATACCATTTCTCAGATCCATTCTAAATTTCAAACTTCAAAATCTAAATTCAATTCCATCTCAAATATTCATTTCCTTTCTTAAATTCAAAATTCAAAATTCAAAGTCCATTTCTGACTTTGAAACTTCATTTCCTTTCATTTCAAAGCTTCAAATCATTCTTTCCCAAAATCAAGATTTATTCTTTCAACTCTAATTACTTTAAAGACTTAGAATTTCTCTGATCTATCTCAAATTCTAAGTTAGATTCAATCATTTCTTCAGTCCCTTACCAAGTTCATCTCAGAATACTTGGAAATTTCCAAATCAATTTTCAAAAGGAGCATACATTCTTGCATTGCACAAGCATGATTCTTTGTGCATTTAGAGTTAGAATAAATTCTTAGATTATATTTGGGCAAAGCAAAAGGCATAGATTCGATCCTTGGTTCGATTACCCCTGGTAAAGGCGCCATGAACGGTCGAACCTCGTACCGACGAGCGAATCCCGTCTCTCTATTTTTCTCGCAATATATTTCAAAACGGAGGCGAGTAATTTTATAAATATTTTCAAATAAAGGTCAAGTGAGACCACACAAAAATAGTTCCTCTTCTCTCTCTCTTTCTTTCTTTTCTCTTCTCTCTCTCTTTTCTTTCTTTTATTTTTCTCCCTTCAAAAAGGAGGAAAATAGAGGTTAGAAAAGGAAAAGAGAAGGAAGAGAGAGAAACCACAAGAGAATAGGAAAAATTCTGCGATGATCACAGATATACAAGTCATGGATTCCTCAATGGGAAGAGCCGTGATGGGACTGGAAGAAAATACCTCGTCAAAATGAGGAATCTCGTCAGAACGAGACTCAGGTTTAACCCAAACCTGAAAAGGAAAAATACCTCGAGGGGCGAGGTTCAGGCTTATCCCTTAACTTGAAGGGGACGACCATACGAAATCCTCGAGTGAAGAGACCATGATGGGACCTTCGGAGTTTTGATGAACAAATCCGAAAGGGATTTGCGAAAGGAGAAAAAATGGGGTTCCCGAAAGCTTGAAAAATGGATAAAACTTGGACGTCTCATTGCTGAGACTAAATCAGCTTTTTGAATTTAATGACCTCTCGCGGATAGTACAGGTTTTGACCCTTAACCTAAGTGGGAACCACCATACAAAATCCTTGACTGAAGAAACTGTGATGGGATAGGAAGAGATACTTCAACTGAATGAGGCAACTCTTCTGGAAAGATATAAACAACGCTAAGTTGCATCAAAATGGATATTGAATGTTTATTTTATTCTTGGAATAGCTAGAAAATTTCGCAAATAAGATAAAATTATAGCTGATTCAAATGCTTGGAAATGTGCATGTATGTGCGAAGATATTCCCTCTTTTACCTAGAGTATTTTCTCCAATGAGGTTAACTCCTCAGTTCTAAGAGTCAGATTCAAAATTTTAGCGCTGATGATTTTCTTCAAGGAAGCTATCCATTTCCCTGATATGAGAAGAGAAGAAATATTCTTAATTTCATAAAAACAAGTAGTGAGAAGATATTGATAAAAGAATTTTGCATGAGAAAAGATGACTTCTGGCAACTTTGGCAGTTTGATATCTGGGTGTTTTCCCACGATGATCTTTTTGCACTCTTTTTGAGTCACTGAACTTTCTCGGTTTTTCTCATCATCCTTTATTTAGATGTGTCCTGACTTTTCTCTCTTTTTCGGGGAAGGGTATGTCACAAACTCCTTCATCTTGGAGATGTTCCGATCCTTCTTTTATCTCATGGATTCTATTGATGACATTGGCTCAAAAGGTCTTTAGATATAGCTGGAATCAAATATCTTTTAGGGTTTTTTGGTAGGTTCATCGCACTCGCCTTCATCTCGACAGTGATCTGAACTTTCCCTGGAAGGATTCTTCACAAACTCCTTCATCTCGGAGATGATCCAAATCTTCTTTGGCCCCGGGGGTCTAGCTCGCATATTCGTCTTCATCTTGACGACAATTGAGAGATCCCTTTTGCGGATATTTGATTACAACTTTGAATGAATGAGAAGATATGGGTTGAGTGGATTCTTTTTATAGCTCCAGATATTTCCACTGCCTGATTGCCAAAAAATCATTTTTAAATATGCACCATAGCCAAGATCAATATCAATTCGCTTCTGGCTTTTCAACATCATTGAAGATTTCTTTCATTGATTATATCGAGGACATTTCTTGCATCCTTTTGGTTGATCAACAGGGAGAGATTTTGAATTTTACCTCTTTTTCGCAAAAAGTTTCACCTTTTTGGAAAAAATACTAGAGGTAATATGAAGCAATTCTTTTGTGTAATCAAATTTTTAGAATCAACAAGTGTTTTTAGCAAATTGGCAAAGTTTTCATGAATTCTGTGTGAAATACTTCACTCGATATAGATTTTGATGTGACCTTTAGTTGTATCTTTGATTTTGGAAATACATGACCAGCAAAAGCTGGGACCTTTGAAATACATGACCAGCAGAAGCTGAAACCTTTTGTAATACATGACCAGCAAAATGCTGAAACATTTGGAAATACATGACCAACAAGTGTTGGATCTTTTGAAATACCTGACTAGCAAAAGCTGGAACATTTGAAATACATGACCAACGAGTGTTGGATCTTTTGAAATGCCTGACCAGCAAAAGCTGGAACGTTTGAAATACCTGACCAGCAAAAGCTGGAACATTTGAAATACCTGACCAGCAAGAAGATGGAACGTTGGAAATATCTGACCAGCAAGAAAATGGAACGTTTGAAATACCTGACCAGCAAGAAACTAGAACGTTTGAAATACCTGACCAGCAAGAAGCTGGAACGTTTGAAATACCTGACCAGCAAGAAGCTGGAACGTTTGAAATACCTGACCAACAAGTGTTGGATCTTTTGGGAAATACATGACTGGTTATGAAAAACTGGGTTTTACTAAAAAGGTTATGAAGGTTTTGAGAATGATCGAAATTGGGAGATCATAACCCGAGGGTTGAGAAAAATGATGAAATTTTGAAAACATTGCACCTAGAGGTTGGAGAATTGGTAGAATTGAGAGATTTGGAGATATGAAGGTTTAGGAAATGATAGATTTGAGAGATTGAAACCCGAAGGTTTGGAAATGAGAGAATGGAGAAATCGCACCCCGAAGGTTTGATTTATGGAATAGGTTAATTTGGGAGCTCGACATTTGTGAGCTGGGACTTTTTAAGATATATGACCAGCGAGAGCTGGGTCTTTTGGAAATGCATGATCAACAAAAGTTGGGTCCTTTTTGGGAATACATGACCAACAAAAGCTGGAACGTTTGAAATGCATGACCAGCGAAAAAGCTGGGACGTTTGAAATACTTGACCAGCAAAAAGCTGGAACGTTTGAAATACATGCCCAATGAGTGTTGGATCTTTTTGAAATACCTGACCAGCAAAAGCTGGAACATTTGAAATACTTGACCAGCAAGAAGCTGGAACATTTGGAATACATGACCAACGAGTGTTGGATCTTTTTGGAAATACCTGACCAGCAAAAAGCTGAAACGTTTGAGATACCTGACCAGCAAGAAGCTGGAACGTTTGAAATATATGCCCAACGAGTGTTGGATCTTTTGAAATACCTGACCAGCAAAAGCTGGAACATTTGAAATACCTGACCAGCAAGAAGCTGGAACGTTTGAAATATATGACCAATGAGTATTGGATCTTTTTTTGAAATACCTGACCAGCGAAAAGCTGGAATGTTTGAAATACCTGACCAACAAGAAGCTGGAACGTTTGAAATACATGCCCAACGAGTGTTGGATCTTTTGAAATACCTGACCAGCAAAAGCTGGAACGTTTGAAATACCTGACCAGCAAGAAGCTGAAACGTTTGAAATACATGACCAACGAGTGTTGGATCTTTTTGGAATACCTGACCCGCAAAAGCTGGAACATTTGAAATGCTTGACCAGCAAGAACTGGAACATTTGAAATACATCAAATTTTGGGATATTTAAGTCAGAACTTGAATTTAGAAGAAGGACAAAGATTTTGATCAAAAGACTAAATGTGGAAAGTTATTAGTGCGAGGATCGGATCCCTCAGATGAGCTCATTATATGATTGAAGATTTTTGAAAAATATCCTAGTACGAGGACTGGGTTGTAAAGATGAGCTAAACAAAATGAATTTTTAGAAAATAAAGTTTCTTTGGTAAAAATTAGTGGACCATCATGGTTTAATTGTATGTGGTCGACTTTCAGGATTTTCTCCCCTTGTCCTGAATGGGGGAAATAATAAAGAGAATACCTCATTGACAGGAGGCAGCAGGTTTATCCCTTAACCTGAAAGGGTATAAAAGTAGATGAAATTTTAATAAGATTGAAAATTTTGTTAAAACTTGACAGAATTGTGCAATAGCTTGATGAAAATTTGATCATACCAAAAGTGAATCTAATGAAATGAAAATAAAGATCACAAGATCAATTGAGAATTAACAAAATTTTGAGGAAAAGAGCTTTCGTCTAATCCTGCCTGCATATGATGAAAGAAGATGATTATAGATCAAAATAAAATGCCCCAGTATGATGGAGAAGAATGTAAGAATTGATAAAAGACCATTATTTTATTGAAATGGCTCTTTGAAGAGTACAAAGGCTTTAGAATAAACATTTCAGGTATAAAACTTCTTCAAATGCAGAGCATTGATGGGATCTGGCATTTTCACTCCGTCTGCATTGATTAGACGATATGAATTGCGAGAAAGTGCTTCCTTAACCACATAAGGGTCTTCCCAATTGGGTGACCACTTGCCCCATGGTCGATGCTTGAGATGAGCTGTCGATCTGAGCACCAAATCGTTAACTCGAAATCTTCTCTTATTGACGAACTTGGCATAGTGTCGAGCTATCCTTTGTCGATAAGCTTGAGCATGCTTTGCTGCCTTGAGCCTTTTCTCATCCAGTAAATCCAGCTGCACCAATCTCTGCTGCTGATACTGATCAAGTGACAATTCTATAAGGGAAGCAAATTTGAGAGCAGGCTTCTAGATATGGAGAGGTAATACCACTTCAGTTCCGTAAACAAGCTCTGAAGGAGTGGCATTAGTCGGAGTCCGAATTGTGGTTCGGTAAGCCCAAAGTGCATCATGAATTTTCTCATGCCAATCTCGACCTGTTTTCACAGTCCTTTCCAAAATACGGATCAGAATCTTATTGGTAGCCTCTGCTTGGCTGTTCCCTTGAGGATAATAGGGAGCTGAGAAATGATGGGAAATTCTGAATTTAGAACAAAGTGTTTTCATCCTCTTATTTTTAAAATGGGTTCCATTGTCTGAGACAATATCATGTGGTATGCCGAAGCGGCAAAGAATGTTCTTGTGAATAAAAGAAACCACATGGCGGCCTTCTACTGTGCATAGCGTAACAACTTCAACCCATTTGGTGAAATACTCTGTAGCAGCCAGAAAGTACTTGTGGCCGTTGGAAGCAGGAGGGGTAATCGAGCCTACGACATCGAATGCCCACATAGAAAATGGCCAAGGGAAAACAACTGATTATAGATATGTGGCCGGAGCATGAATGGAAGGTGCGTGCATTTGGCACTTGACACACTTCTTCACAAATCTATGACAGTCGTGCTGCATGGTATTCCAATAGTACCCTGCTCGAACGATCTGCTTGATGAGAGTTTGATAGCGGACATGGCCACCACAAATCCCTTCATGTGCCTCTTGGATAACTTCCATAGCCTCTTCTTTGTCTAAGCATCTTGAATACTCAGAACTGAACCCACGGCGGTAGAGGATATTGGCAAGAATGAAATATCAGGTTGACATACGTTGAATTGCACATTGCTCCTTTTTTGGCATTTCTGGTGGAAATTGACTAGTCTCAATGCAATTCTTGATATTTTGGTACCAAGGCTTCTCCTTCTGATTGACCTGGTTTACTTGCATATTTGAATCGAAAGTGGGTTGCTCAAGTCTACCCACTTCGAAAGAACGACATGATTCACTGCCTTTGAAGGATAAAATGGAGCCCAAGGTGGCTAAGCCATCAGCTATCTGATTATGCTCTCTTCTGATATGACTGAGCTGAAATTCTTCGAAGTTGTCCACAAGAGCTAGGACGATCTTCTGATACGGAATCAATTTGGAATCTTTCACTTGCCATTCAGTGTTAACTTGACTGACAACAAGTAGTGAATCACCAAAGGCATGCACTCTCTTGACATTGAAACTTTGCAGAATTTTGAGGCCTTGTATTAGAGCTTCATACTCGGCCATGTTATGAGTGCATTGGAAACTAAGCTTGAGGGAATAAGGGATCATTTTTTTTTCTCGAGTGATTAACAAGACTCTGATCCCTATGCTAGACATGTTTTTAGAGCCATCGAAGAACAAATTCCAAACTGGGGGTTGTTGGATATTGCAGATGTGCTCATCTGGAAAATCATCCTCTACTTTAATTTCTTCCCTCAAAGGGAAATCTGCCAACTGATCTGCGATCGCTTGGCCTTTAATCGACTTTTGAGGGACATACTCTAAGTCATATTGCATTAAAAGGACTTGCCACTTTGCAATCCGTCCAGTGAGAAATGGTTGTTCCAAAATATATCTGAGAGGATTAAGCTTCGATAGAAACTTGATTTCAGAAGCCAACAAGTAATGTCTCAATTTCTGGCACATCCAAACCAGAGCTAGACAAGTTTTCTCCATCTGAGAATACTTTTTTTCATAATCAATGAAGGTTTTGCTCACATAGTATATGGCGTGCTCAATCAGGCTACCCTCTTCATACTGTGCAAGGAATCCACCACAAGCATTCTGATTGACTGAAATATATAGTAAGAGAGGCTTCCATAATTTTGGCGGCTTCAAAACTGGTGGATTAAGGAGATATTGCTTGATGCGCTCAAACGAGAGTTGGCATTCCGATCCCCATTCAAATTTTACTCCTTTTCTAAGCAAATGATTGAAGGCTTCACATCTCATAGCCAAATTGGAGATGAATCTGCGAATAGATTGAATACGCCCTTGAAAGCTTTGCAGTTCCCTGAGATTAGTTGGAGGCGGCATATCAATAATGGCTTTTGCCTTGGCTGGATCCACCTTGATTCCTTTCTTGCTGATAATGAAGCCTAGCAGTTTGCCAGACTCAACTCCGAAAACACATTTCTGAGGATTAAGTCTTAACTTGTAAAGAATGAGTCTTTCAAAATCTTGACGAAGAGCATCGAGGTGATCCTCTTCTTCTTTAGACTTAACCAGAATGTCATCCACATATGCATCCATATTCTTGTGCATTTGATCATGGAAACTGACGGCCATTGCCGTCTGATAGGTTGCCCCGACATTTTTGAGCCCAAATGACATTACAATATAGCAGAAGGTTCCCCATGGCGTAGTAAAGGAAGTCTTGGATTGATCACGAACGGCCAGCTTGATCTGATTATAACCTCAATATCCATCCATAAATGAAAACATGGCGTGACCCGGTGTGCTATCGATCAGCAGGTCGATATTGGGGAGTGGATAATCATTTTTTGGGGTGGCCTTATTGAGATCCCTGAAATTAATGCAGATACGAACTTTTTCGTTCTTTTTAGGGACTGCCACGATAATTGCCAACCAATCTGGGTAATCAATGGCTCGGATGAAGCCTGCTTTTAACAAATCTTCAAGTCCTTCCTTGACTTGCTGCTCAATTCGAGGGTCTAATTTCCTCAATTTCTGTTTGATTGGTCTGGCCTCTGGTTTCAACTTGAGTCGATGCTCAACCAGCTTGGGATCTAATCCTGGCATATCTTCATAAGTCCAAGCAAATACCTCTTCATGCTTCTTAAGGAATTGGATGAGTCTTGCTTTTTCTTCTGCTTTTAGACCCGAACCGATTTTGAGAATTTTCGGATCATCTTCCGACCTAATGTTGATATCCTCAGTTGGATCTTGAACCAAAGATGATGGTTCATCCTGCTTCTGAATGTGAGCAAATTCTGGCAATTCCTGAATGGTGGAATCAAATTCGGCTGGCTCTTCGGTCTGCTTTGCTGCCTGACTGACTTCTGCTCTGCCTTTCATCTCAGAAAACCTTGCCAATCTTAGATATTTGGGATTGATAACAAATTTTGTCATTAATTCAGAAGTTAATGGTCCTGAAAATGCAAGAAAGGTTTTTAGGAGAAAGTATAAGTCAAAAACAAGCCTTTTGTACAAAGCAAAGAAATAATGGTACAGACAAAATGTAAGATAAGAATGATAGACGCTCAAATGTGAAGAGACAATTGATCTTTCATTGATTGGAAATGAAGTATTTACAAGATTGACAAAAAGATGGGACTCTATCGTCCCTACAAGATTTAGTAGAAAAGAAAGGACAGAAAGTAGGAAAAACTAAGGCATCATCTTCTTCATTTGCTTCCTCTGACAAAAATGGTCTTTTTGTTGGAATCTTGGTCGGTGAACCCCAACCCTGCGTTGTCCGTGTGCTAAACTGGAATGATAGGCTCTATTATGCCGTCCTCATTTTTCCCATGCCTTAGAATGGCTAATATCCATGTTTTATCAACAGATCGAATCCCTTTCTGGTTTTAGAAAACTGAGGAAATAAGGGATGATCTTTGAAGGAGGTGTAATTGATCCGTCCTCCTAATTTGAAGAAACAAGGTCCTTGCCATTGGACCGTGGCTGCAACATTCTCTTCGTCCATGACATCTTTCAGTTTCAACATCTCTAAGCTCTCGCTGAGATTGATTTCATCTACTTCTCGGATGCTTGGAATATCAACTGTGAATGTCGGACGGGGAATCATAGGCTGTGGCAGCCTTTCTTCAGGGTCTTCGCCCAGAATGGTGGTAATCATTCCTCCCTTGGACCATTTTATGCACTGGTGGAGGGTTGATGGAACAACATTGGCGTTACGGATCCATGTTCGTCCCAACAAAAGATTGTAAGTTGGCGGCACATTGACGACATGGAATAAGACGGTGTGCACTGAATAGTTTATGAAGATTTCCAAAAAGATCTTGTCTTTGGCAGTCTGCCCGTGATTGTCGAAGCCATAAATGGTAATGGGATCAGGCACATATTCCTCTTCTTTTAACCCCAAGGCCTTTGTTGTCATTTCTGGGCAAATATTTAGACTACTGCCTCCATCAACAAGTACGTGCGGGACAATCATGTCTCCGGTCCTTACCACGATGTACAACGCATTGTTATGGAATGAATGAGGCTTTGGCAGGTCCTCATCTAAAAAGGTGATAGGCGCATTAGTCATCGCCTGATTCACAATCTGTGCCATATCTTCTAGCATAGTGCCCGGCTTCACCTTAATTTTTCTTAGTAAATCATTCAACTTCTCTTGATGCTTAGGAGAATCATGAGTTAATTCAAAGATGAAAATGTTGGAGAGCGCTCTAATTGGCTTCTGGAAATCATTGGCCCGCTCTTCTGCTACCTTAGAGGTTTTTGCTTCCTCTGCGCAGGCTTCTTTCCTAAGGAATCTTCTTGGGAAAATTTGAGTTCTTCCGTTCTCAACTGGTACGCTCACTTGGTTAAGCAGCGAGAAGATATCCATCTTTTGGGATACAGGCTGATCCTGATGTAGAACCATTACCTAATGTTGGAGATTTAGTTCTTCGATGGAACATGGGTGTATATGACTTTGTGGAAGGAATGAATGTTCTGAAATAGTTGATGTAGAATGTTTTGGGAATGGAGCAGATAAAATCTCCAATTTGCCTTCCTCTTCATCTTCTATGAGGATGCTTTTGTCGATACAGTCCTGGACTAAGTGCTTTAAGACAAAGCAGTGTTCCGTATCATGCCCCATGGCCCTATGGAATTTGCAATATTGTTCTTTGTACTTCCCCATGATTACTGGAGGATCTGCAATTTTGGGCAATTTCACCATCCCGTGGGACAGCAGGTATTCCAGCACTTTTTTCCAGAGGCTGGTCCAAAGGAGTGAATTTCCGATCCTTGCTCCAATTGATGTGCTTAGGTCTTTCCTGAAAATCCCCTTTTTGTTGAGGACCGCTGGGGAGAGGCTTATCACTGTTCTTAAAGAACTTTTCTTTTCTACCTCTATTCTGTTCAGGCCTCATGCCACTGCCGTTGTCATTCTTGCTGCTACTGCCCTGATTATCTTCGGGAATATCAGCTGAGTAGGTAAAATGGGCTTTCTTCTTTGGGTCCAGGATATTCTTGGCCAAAGCAACACCTTCATACATTCTGTTTTCTACCCCCATCTCGAGCCATTCTGCTCGCTCTGTCAGTTCGATAAACGACTTGGAGGGGTATGGGAAAAGGAGACTTTTTAGGGGCTGACAGAAGTTGTTAAGAATGACCTGGAGGGCATGCTCTTTAGAAATGGGATTCCTCATCTTGTTACAAATGCTCATCCACTTATTGATGAAATCTCTGGCTTTCTCATTGTGCTCCTGCTTGAGGTTATACAGATGATTGAGCGTGGGTAATGCTTCTGTATTGAATAGGAAGCGCTCAACAAACATGTTGACAACTTTATCAAAATCCCTCAATTCGATGGGATTGACATGCTCAGCGTACCACTTGACTGCTATCCCGTCCAGGCTGCGGGGAAAACAGAGGAAAAGGGCGTAGTTATCTTCACTGAACCGGGCACATTCTGCGAAAAACATTGCCAAATGGGCCTTGGGATCTCCAGATCCATCAAACTTAATAAATTTTCGGGGAAGATTCTCCAGATTGTTTTCCCCTTCCAAGCCGAGATAGAAATCCTGTCTGGTGTATGACCTCTTTCCTTTATCCCCAATTTGCAGGTCTTTGACTATCTTGGTCAAGGCTTGGATTGAATCCTTTGCGGGGGGCCCCATACTTGGGCTTGTTTACTGACAGTGGCTCTTCCACTGGCCTTTTGGATTGCCGCGGATGTTTTGGGATATAAATGAGCTGTTCTTCTTCTTCGGAGTTCTCTTCCGCTGATTCTGAATTTTCTGAGTTGCTGTCACGCTGGATCTTCTGCTTACTGATCTTGACAGGCTTTTTCATGGGCTTCTTCTTAGCTTTGCTCTTAGAAGCCGCCTTTTTGGGACCAGCTTTAGCCTGTTCGGCCATCATCTTGGTCATCATTTTTTGAAAGACCCGGTACATGGCTGGATCAACATCACTCTCATCCCCTGAGTCGTGCTTCTTGGATAATCTAGGAGAATTCATCTCCTCTGTTTCGTTGTCACTGTGCCGTTGAGCAGCCTGCTTGCCAGCCATTGTCTGAACCATCTTTGGATGCCCAAGTTTTCCTATAGAATATGGGAATGGTTAGAGTATGGAGAAGCTTTTGAAAACCAAATTTTTTGAGGAAAATGAATGAAGGATTTCGGCAGACACTTTCAAGAGATTATCCTATTACCCAGGATGAGGTCGTCACTGAAATTGTGACCATTTGTGCTATGAAACAAAATACAAGAAATAAAATTTTTGGCCAAAAAGTAATTTTCATTGATATTTTTAACATTCAAAGACAAAGAGAGGGTGCGCAGACAGTTTGCCACCACTTTTGATATT
The DNA here is from genome assembly GCF_984573655.1 of Nuphar pumila. NCBI lineage: Eukaryota > Viridiplantae > Streptophyta > Magnoliopsida > Nymphaeales > Nymphaeaceae > Nuphar > Nuphar pumila. The sequence continues at coordinate 75,747,219 of NC_143259.1, read as the reverse complement.
CAGATGATACATTTGGCCCAGGAAATACAGACAGAGAAACAAAGGAGTCCTAGGTATATTTAGTGACATGGTATGCCCCAGACCACTAATCCGACTGCAGGTTGAATTCTGGCATGTTGCCTGTCGGGAAGTGGGTGTTGGCACGAACCTGCCGCTGCGAAAACTGCCTGAGACATCGTTCTAGCTGATAATCAACACAAAAGAAAGGGCCAAGCAATCTGTAGCGCTTGTCGCGAGCATAGGTGTATCGAGGAACAGACTCTCTTCTGTCGAAGAAGTCCCAAACAATCTCCTCCTGATGCAGTTTCTCGATCAAAGCTCGGCACTGAGTGGCTGACTTCGGCTGCTTACTGTTGAATCTGAAAGAATTGGCCTTCGAGGGAACGTGTCGCAGGAACCACGACTGCAAAGCGTAAGTGCATCCTTCTATCAGAATGGTCTCTCCAAGAGCAAATCGAGCCAAGCCTCTGTAAAGGAAAGCCAAGGCTGCCATAGAAACTGATAGCTGACAGGTCTACTTGCTTCCCCATCTTCGAAAGAGTTGGGCGACTCTGATATCTATAAAATTCTGGCCATCTTGGAAGAAAGCTAATCCTACTCTGTATAGGATCATGGCATGCTGAATTCTGTATTTCGCTGCTCGAGACAAAGTGTCAACCTCCTCGTAAGTTCCATACTTGTGATAGAGTCCGAACAGGTCAATGAATTGATTCCCACCAATCTCAGTGAGAGGCCAGGATCTTCTCCCTGTTGCTCTGGCCAAGGCTTCTCGAACATCCACCCCTTTGATGTTGATAAAAAACTGTTGTTCAACAGGATCATCTGGCTGGCCAGCTGGTTCGGGCAATCCCATAATATCATTGAACTCATCTATCAGTAGAGTCATCTCTCCCCAAGGAAACCAAAATGTGCAGATACGTGGATTCCACCATTCTGCCATAGCCTGAATCAAAGCTCCATTGATGGTTCGCTTGCCTGCTGCCGATGCCATCTCCAACCCACAGTCATCCAATGGTCTGGGAACATACACGAGAAGGTGGCGAACCAAAAATAATACCACCGGGGGAAGAAAGGACGAGACTGGATGACCCGTTGATCCGGGGATCCATCCTGAATCTGACAGAAGACATGATCTCGAGGGAAAGACCGCATCGAGAGAATCCAACGCCATCGAAATGATACTGGGGCAAAGAGGAATAAGGAGGAAAATTAGATAGAATGCAGGACTTACAAATAGACTCTTGAAGAATAAAAACCTGGACATTTTGAAAGATTGAGGAAATTTTAAAGGAATTTTTCAGGGTTTTGAAGAAAATATGATCTAAAAAGGAGAAAATAAATGTAGGTAGAGAAAAATACACACCTAGGGTTTTTTTGAAAATAAGAGTAAGTTTTAAATGATACACCTAGGGTTTTTGAAAAGGGTTTGATACATATATATGAGAAACACCACAAAAAGTTGCACAAACAAGGATGCACACACAACACTCTATAAAGGCTGACTCTAAATGAAATATTTGAAATGACTTGTAGGACCTTAATCCTAACTCTAGGGTTTAGATCATCTGATTCCAATCAAGATATGCCGATATACTCAAGCCGAGGCTCGAAGTACGTGGCATAGAAATATTTCTCTGGTTCTAAGGTAATGGCTTCCTAACATCCTTGAGCACCTACCGATATACCTCGGACTATGGCCCTTAGGTACGTGGTAGGGGGGCGCGAACCCAAATAAGTTGTCCAGTTGTGAGGCTCTCTCCCGAACTATGGTTCAGTGAGATAGCCTAGCAACGTGAAGACCGGGACAATATAGGTAGGGAGGTTTTCAAAACATGCTCAACATGCAAGAAATCAGATGGTTCTAATGCAAGTCCTAAAAGATAGATTAAAATGAAGAGAAGCATACACTTGCATACATTGTTTGCATTCAATCCCTGTAATTGAGGAGAGTTGTGTTTCAGACCTAAGTCTAATGTGAGCATGGAATAATCTTCTCAATATGGTCCTACCAAACCATACTTAAATCCTATATGCAATGATGTCAGCTTAGGACAGAGCCTAGGCTTCTAAGGCTTGCATGAAAATCTACCTGACATTTATAGAATAAAAACTTAGATAATATCAAAGCAAAAGAAAAAGGCATTAAATTCGACCGGACGAAGACGAGTCCCATCACGATCGCCAAAACTGTGATCATCGCAAAAATTTTCCTCTCGTAATGTTCTCTCTCTTCCTTCTCTTTTTTCTTTCCGACCTTTATTTCCTCCTTTTTGAAGGGAGAAAGTAAAAGACAGAAAAGAAGAGAGAAGAGAGAAGAAAGAAGAGAAAGAAAAGAGGAACTCTTTTGCGGGGTCTCACTTGACCTTAATTTTTTAAAATATTCAAGAAAATAACTCGCCTCCATTTTTGAAATATTTGCGGGAAAACTGGGAGACGGGATCCACCTGTCGGTACGAGGTTCGACCGTTCCTGGCACCTTTACCAGGGGTAATCGAACCAAGGGTCGAATTCATGCCTTTTGCTTTGCTAAGAAATTATCTAAGGATTTATCCTAAGTCTAAATGCACAAAGAATCATGCTTGTGCAAAATGCAAGGATGTATGCTTTTTCAAAAAATGATTTTTGGAAATTTCCCAAGTGTTCCTGAGATGAATCTGATGATAGAGTGAAGAAAAATGGTTTTTTAACTCAGAACTTAAGATTAAAAGTTCTAAGTTTTTTAGAATAATCAGAGCTTGGAAAAATAATCTAGACTTTTTGAAAGGGAAGATCTTGACTTTTGAGATAAAAGGAGAAGAAAGAAAAACTTCAAAGTCATAAATGGACTTTAAATCAGAATAGAGATGAGATGAAATTGAATTCTAACTTTTGAAGTTTGAAATCAGAATAAACGTGGGAAATCTAAATAGAATTGAAAAATAGAATTGATTTGAAAGTTTGAATTCAAGATGGAATTTGAATCCAAAGTCTGGATTCTAAATAGTTTTCTAAATTGAATTTTGGATTTAGAATCCTAAGTGGGAATTGGATTTGAAATTTGGGATGAAATGGAATTGGTTTTAAGAATTGGAATTGAGAATAGAAGTTGATTTGAAATCTGGAATTCAAGATGAAATTTGAATCCAAAGTCTGGATTCTAAATAGAGTTGAGATTTAAAATCGAATTCTGGATTTAGAATCCGAAGTGGGAATTGGATCTGAACTCTGGGATCCAAGATGAAATTGGATTCTGAATTTTAAATGGAATTGGATCTAAAATTTAAAATCCAAAGTGGAATTGGATTTTGGATCCTAGAATGGATTTGGATCTGAAGTCTGAGATCCAAAGTAGGATTGGGTTCTAGATCCTAGAATGGATTTGGATCTGAAGTCTGAGATCCAAAGTAGAATTGGGTTCTGGATCCTAGAATGGATTTGGATCTGAAGTCGGAGATCCAAAGTAGAATTGGGTTCTGGATCCTAGAATGGATTTTGGATCTAAAATCTGAGATCCAAGATGAGATTGGATTCTGGATCCTAGAATGGATTTTGGATCTTAAGTCTGAGATCTGAAATGAAGTTGGATTCTGGATCTTAAGATGGGTTTTGGATATGAAATATGAGATCCAAGGTGGAATTGGGATCTGGATCCTAGAATGGATTTTGGATCTGAAATCTGAGATCCAAGATGAGATTGGATTCTGGATCCTAGAATGAATTTTGGGTCTGAAGTCTGAGATCCAAAGTAGAATTGGGTTCTGGATCCTAAATGAGATTTGGATCCTAAATGGGATTTGGATCTGCAATCTGAGGTCCAAAAAGTGGAGATTTATACTTGGAAATCCGGATCCAGTTTGAGATTAGGATTTAACTTTGGATTCGGATTCTGAAAAAAAAATCCAAATGGGACCTTTTAAATATGGATCTGAGTTTTAAAAACCCAGATTGAATTTTAGAACTTTAGGAAGATTTAGATTTTGAGATTCAGAATCAATCTCAAACTTTGATTGAAGATAAGAAGATAAACTTGATTTTGATTTTGAAAATGAATAAGAAACTTCAAAGTTAAATTTGAACTTTGAAATTTTGAATTTTGAACCGAATTGGAATTTCAAATATAAAATGATTTTGAAAGTACAAAGTCAAGTTGGACTTTGAAATTGAGATAGAATTGGAATTTGAAATAGGAGTTTGAAGAAAGATGTTCAAAATCACTTGGGTTTTTTTTGGAAAAGAATTTTGAAAATATGATGCAATTCTATCCTAAATAATGAATGAATTTGAATAAGTTTGAAATTGATTTTTGAAAAGCTATTTCATTCTTTAAATGAATTAAGAATGAGGTTGAAGATATAATATATCCCTGACTATGGTCATTGAATGTATTATATAATAACCACATTTAAATTCAAGTGAAGAATAAAATACATTTTGGTGCTTTTATAGAATTCAAAATGAAATTAACTCTCAATATACCCTGACTATGGCCATTGGTATATGTATTGAATTAAATTTAAATTAAATTCTAATAAAAGAGGAAGATATTTAAAGAAAATATGATGATTTTTGAAAAAGGATCCAATGTGGGTCCATTGTTATTTTATAAAAGATAAAAATGCTAAGTCTTGTTTACATCCTGACTATGGCCATTGATATAAATCATCAACTTAGGATTAATTTACCTCTTACGAAATGGTGCACGTGCCATTCGTGATCCCATTTGTGAGATTTTGAGAAAATGAGATAAAAATGACATGGAAATAAGTGATTTAAAACATTTATATGATCATTCATTCTATCTAAGAGCTGGAAATGTAAATTCTCTTTAAGACCTAATTTATTACAATATACAAAATTGAATTTACAACTCAAAGTAATGGCCCTTTTTCCACATATTTCCTGCAAAAACATGATTAGTGTAATACAATATGCAAAGGAAAGCACTTTAAGAAGATGGAGAATAACATATGGAAACCCAACCAATATGTGAGGAGGCATATATCCAAGAGAAAATATATATATATATGCATATGGAGATACATGTTCCCATAGAAACACATGTATACGAGGATGGGTATGAGATTGTACATGCATTCTTATGACCGGAATCTCAATGTGAGAATTTAAACATACCTACATGATGCATGGAAAGGAGGTAGTTGCAAGAGATCATGATGCTAATGAAGGGTAGGAAATAACTATGAAGAGAGTACTAAGGTAGGTTGAGTGTAAGGGAAAAGATGATTGATAATGGATGCCGCAGGGAATGTATAATGAAGGTATGCCTAGTGGGTTCTAAACCTCGAGCACAAGTGTGGCAAAGGGTTGATGCAATGGATGATCACAACACATGCTGATATGCACAGATGAATGCAACAGGTAAAATGGACACTGTGAATGGAATATTACAGCAGCTGTGATGATGGTAATGCTGTAATGATGCAGCTGGAAACATGGAAGGTGTTACATGCTGGGCTAAAAGGTATACCAGTGAATACAAGAGGCTATGTTGTGTGTGAGTGCACAATAGTGAAGAGTGAATGTATGGCAGTGAATGTAGATGGTAACAGCAAGTGAGATGAGATGCAATGATGACAAGGTGCTGGCAAGTGTTTGTGGAGAATATGGGTAGTGCAGGAAGTGGTGTGCTTTGTATAAAAGATACAGGATGTGAGAATGTGGGGTTATAGCCAGTTTTTGCGGCAATGAACAATGAAATTCTGCAGTAAATGCAAAAGAAGGCAAGATGGAGGCTGAGTATGGGACAAGGATGGCTATACGAGGAGTTGGTTCACAGAGAAACCTTGTAGCAGCAGGCTTGATTGTTTCAACGGGGTCACCACTGTTGAATGCGATCACAAGCTTTTGTGATGTCGTGGCCTCCAATGGGATGATGCCAAAGTGTTCACCCTTCGAGGTGAATAATACATAAGTATTCAGAGAGCGATTTATTTCTTTGTATGGTTGAACAAGATGTGACAAAATTGACTTGATCGGCAACTCTTCCCTTCATAGCTACACACTTTAGTCCCTCTAAGTATTGAATATTTAAAAAAAAAAACGAAAATCACCTACAATAGTTCAGGATATCTGAGCATGAAGGTTTTCAGAGGAGTTAAAAAAAATGCTGAAATTGCTAACTCAGTGGCGGTTTATAGGAAGAAAATTTATCCTATATGAGTGAGACCCACTAAACTGCTCTATATTGACTGCCGGATAAAGCACAGCTGGGTGAATGCTTTTAGATTGAAATGCATTCGCAAAGGTGGATGCAGTAAAACTGCTGTTGACCAAAATCAGATCAGCCATTCCAGCAGTTGCTTCTTCAAGCTAGTTAATTGGTTTTCTATAGAATTTTCTCTTTTTTTCTTTTTTGCAAGAGTTGAATGCTGTCATAAGGGCCAGATTGTATGGTCTCCCTATCTCTCATAACCAAAACAAATTCAGCAATGGGCAAAAATTCTACCTGATGGGTCACATATATGACTATTTTTTAACCTAAGAGATCATGCAGACACTCATTAAAGAGATGAATTCCAATGTGAGCATCTACCGAACTTAAAAGGATAAAAAAAAAAAATGTCAGCATCCTGATAAAATACATATGGGGCTGGTGCAATGAATCAAACCCACACATGGAATTGGAAAGATCCAGGGGTCTGGTGCCCAATAAGTAACGTCTTGACATTACTTTGGGTGAAAAATCCCCTAATCAGAAGATGTAAATTTTGAATTGCTAGAAATCTTCCTGGTTCCTCTTCTCCTGGCAGCTTATTGGAAATGGAGGAGTTGATTCACTGAAGGCTGTTTCAGATCCATCGTTGACGATAGTGTAGATTACTCTGATTTCTTAATCTCAGGTTTTCTTCTTTGCAGAGAATACTGAAAACATTAAAAGCTATTAAGGCATTTAAATGAATGGCACCATCCTAACATGAAGCTAAAATCACTAAGTATATGCTGTACTGAAGATACTGCGAGACATTAATCTTGATATTACCATCAGTTTAGAGATCTATATAAGTGATCTTGTGTTCACAATTTGAATGCCAAGCTCCCTTGATGCGCACGCTTCCTGGAATAGTGATGAAGGTTGATGCTGGGGCATGATCGTTGGCGTGAGATCCCCACCCATGCCATACCCGACACCTCCAAGGTTGGTTGTTCGTGAGCAATCCAACTGGCTCTTCTGGGCTAAAGCAGGTTGCAAAAGCAGCCTTAACAAAGGATGATGACAATTCATGGCCCAAAGTCAAGTTCTGGGAAATGATCCTGGCGACCTTGCTTGAAGCAGGGGATGCAAATGGGGAAGACAGTGTGGAGGATGGCCAAATTTACTCAGAAGACAATGTGAAAGCAAATTTGATATCTAAAATAGGACATCGAGAGCTAAAAAAAGTTAACTATGGCAGCCGATCATGGCTATCAAAGAGGAAAAGAACATTAGAGAGCCAAATAGCAGTCAAAAGTATATATATATATATATATATATATATATATATATATATATATATATATATATATATATATATATATATATAAGGACAGAATACGCAATATATTGCAGGGATATGAATGCCATACTAAATTCAAAACATGAGGAGCCAAGTGGGGGAAGGGAAAGCAAATCAGTAATTTACCTGATACATACCCCTTACCACGATTATTGGGAGCAAAAATTTCTTTCCATCCTGTAGATTTATTTTACCCACAATGTTACTCTCTGGAAACATATTCGGAACCCAGCACATTAACGCCACCATGGTTATTGAGCCAGACGAATGTTGGCTGAAAACTCTCAACAGATTTCTACGTGGAGTCTCCCATGATTATCATTTATGAACTTGATTAAACCAAATGGTGAATCCCATACTCATCTCAACAAACAATTTGAGAGTCTGTCATTATTTAGATCTATCATAACACCACCTCTTAGAGGTTTTTGTTTGCTGCAACCACCATCTTCTCAAAACACACATATCAGTCGAAATGCTAGAAAAGGGGATGATGATCCAAGCAAATGATAAATGGGAAAACGACCTAAAATTAGGATCACACAGGAGAAAGAATACAAGAAAATATCATGCCAAAGGAAAATGCATAATGACATTAAGAAAAGGGATTTGAAGTAGATTTCAGCATGTATGTAAATTGATTCGTAATAGAATTTGACACAATCTATTATAAACACTATCCTGGAGAATAGGAACTAGATCGGGGCTCCGATGAATTTAAACAACATAAATATACATTCAGATTCACAGAAATTGAAGGAAAATCAAAATAAATTTCCAGGGAATAAACGGAAAATGTCGGAATATTAAAATTCCAATAATGTTGCACATAGATAAACCGATTTGAGATGAGCAAATCGATATTATCAAGGGCGCCTGTGATCATCGCAAAATTTTTCCTCTCATAATATTCTCTCTCTTCCTTCTCTTTTCCTTTCCAACCTCTTATTTTCCTCCTTTTTGAAGGGAGAAAGATAAAAGACCGAAAGGAAGAGAGAAGAGAAAAGAAGCAGAGGAGGAATTCTTTTGCGGGTCTCACTTGACCTTAATTTTGAAAAATTTTTGAAATAACTCGCCTCCGTTTTTGAAATTTTTGCGGGAAAACTGGGAGACGGGATCCGCTCGTCGGTACAAGGTTCGACCGTTCCTGGCGCCTTTACCAGGGGTAATCGAACCAAGGGTCGAATTTATGTCTTTTGCTTTGCAAAGATATTATCTAAGTATTTATCCTAAGTCTAAATGCGCAATGAATCATGCTTGTGTAGATACAAAGATGTATGCTCTTCTTGAAAATGTTTTGAAGAATTCCCAAGTGAATCTGATAAAGTGAAGAAATGTTTTCTAACTTAGAACTTAAGATTAAAGTTCTAAGTTTTTAGAATGATCAAGAGCGAGGAAAAATAGATCTGGATTTGGAAGATGATTTTGAAGTTTTGAGATAAAAGAAGAAGAAAGGAATTTTCAAAGTCATAAATGGACTTTGAATCAGAATAGAAAATGGAATTGAATCAGAAGGAAAGATAGAATTGGGAATTTTGAAAAAATTGAGAAATGGAATTGATTTAAAGTTGGAACTTCAAGATGAAATCTGAGTCCAAGATCTGAATAGGGTTCAAAGTTGAATTTTGAATCTAGGATCTGAAATGAGAACTTGATTTAAAATCTGGAATGAAATGGAATTGGTTTTGGAATTAAAGTGGGATTTGGATTTGGAATTTTGAAGGGAATTGGATTTAAGAATTTGGAATCCAAGATGGTATTTGGATCTGAAATCTGAGATCCAAGATAGGGTTGGACTCTGGATCCTAAGATGGAATTGGATCTGAAGTCTGAGATCCAAAATAGAATTGGGTTCTGGATCCTAGAATGGATTCGGATCTAAAGTCTGAGATCCAATATAGGATTGGGTTCTGGATCCTAGAATGGATTTGGATCCGAAGTCTAAGATCCAAAGGGGAATTGGATCCAAGATTTGGAATCCAAGATGAAATTTGGATCTGAAGTCAGAGATCCAAAGTAAAGTTGGATTCTGGATCCTAAATGGAATTCGGATCTTCAATTTGAGATCCAAGATGAAGTTGGATTCTGGATCCTAGAATGAAATTGGATCTGAAGTCTGAGATCCAAGGTAGAATTGGGTCCTGGATCCTAGAATGGAATTGGATCTGAGGTCTGGAATTCATGATGCAATTTGGATCTGAAGTCTAAGATCCAAAAGTAGAATTATATTCAGAAAACTGAATCCAAGTTGGTCCAACTTTTGATTTGGGTTTTGAAAGTCCAAATGGGACTTTTGAAGATGGATATGGGTTTTAGAAACTCAAATTTAAATTTGAGATTCCAATCCAAGCCTTGATTGAAGATAAGGGGATGAACTTGATTTTGAAATCAGAAGATAACTTCAAAGTTAAATTGAACTTTGATTTTGAATTTTGATTTGAGTTGGAAATTTAAAGTTTGAATATAAAATGATTTTGGAATTTCAAAGTCAAATTGGACTTTGAAATTGAATTTTTGAATATTGAAATGAAATAGAATTGGATTTAAATAAGATTTGATCTGAGAAATGAAGAGGGAGAATCACTTGGAATTTTGAAAAGGAAATTTTTGAAAATATGATGCAATTCTATCCTATATGATGAATGAATTTAAACCTTTGAAATTGGCTTTTGAAAAGCTATTTCATTCTTTAAATGAATTAAGAATGAGATTGAAGATATAATATATCCTTGACTATGGTCATTGGATATATTATATAATAATCACATTGAAATTCAAGTGAAGAATAAAATACAAATTTTTTTGGTGCTTTTATAGAATTTAAAATGAAATTAACTCTCAATATACACTGACTATGGCCATTGGTATATATTTTGAGTTAATTTTAAGTTAAATTCTGATAAAAGAAGAAATATTTGAAAAATATGATGATTTTTGAAAAGGATCCAGTGTGGATTCAATGTTATTTCATAAAAGATAAAAATACTAAGTCTTGTTTGCACCCCCCGACTATGGCCGTTGGTGTAAATCATCAACTTAGATTTAACTTACCTTTTACGAAATGGTGCACGTGCCATTCGTGTTTCACCATTGTAAGAATTTTGAGAAATAAAGAAAATGCATGAAGAATAAGCAATTCATAATATTTACAATGCTCATTCATTCTACCTAAAGCAGGAAATGGAAATTTTCATTCAAATCTAGCTATTACAATTCATAGAATTTTTACAACTCCCAGTAATAATATCTTCCACATATTTCCTGTAAAACAAAATGGGTTAAGATGAAGATAGAGGGAAGATCTGTATATGTCACATGGAGGTCAATGGTAAAATGCTAAGATATACAATGATATAGAGATGAGAAATGATATATATGTACCTAGGTACCTATCTATGTATATGTGTATACACACGTAGGTATATGCAGGGGATGGTGTATATATATACATATATATACAAATAGGATGAGAATTGATGTGGGGAATGAGTGCAGACACTCGGAATCACTACTCAACAATAAATAAAAGACATAATAATACTCAAATGTAAGAAGTGGTTAAACTTAATCATAGGACTAAAAACTGTAACACACCACCTAACACACTTGGTCATTGCTAACCATGCCCTAACAGTTAATGCACCCACACAATGCTAACTGCATATACATATACTATCTAATATACCATTAATATAGACTAACCATATGACATTCCTCCCCAAATAATACAATATATGATAACTAACCTGTTAGCTCACAGAAACTGCTAATGCATGTAAACAACTATTACTAACCTCACCCGATCTTTACACATGCGCTGCTAAGATATTAACACGACCTAACTCCCAATACTCAGCATTAACAGAGGTTCATTTGCTACTATTTATTCATTCCTTGCTACAGTCCATTCCATCTATGTGCAGCAATAAATTGATAATACATACTGCGAAAACTGCTAATGAAAGCTATTACAACCTGCCAAATTCACATTGTGCTAACCCCGGCTGCTAACACGATTGATTTACTACTTAGATGCCCACATGCCCTAGCCATTAATGCATATAACACTAACACAGCCTAGACTGATTATATTAATGACCACACGATTACTATTGAATACACAAACACAATCACATAAAGATGTTACTACACTCAATGTTACACACTAGTGTGAAGAGTTTACAAAAAACTAATGTTAAACCCTTAAAATGCACTAATTGCTTTAAACCGACTGAGTCACCCTACTTACAATTGACACTTATTAACAGCTAAGGCCTAGCAGTTAGGGATCACCGTTAACCATGACTGATATAACAAAAATATGAGATCACAACAGGGGTTGAATGAATATAAGATCAGAAAAATGGATATATTGTTATGCTGAAGCCACAACTGGTGGCGATGAATTATTTGGTAGTAAGAACGGTAATGAATCAGTGATTTTTGTAGCAGGATAATGGGGAAAGGATGGATGTCATGGAAGCTAAGTGATACCTACGTGTTTGTGAAGGTGCAGTGATATGAATGGTGTTATTACAGGCGAACGAGATTAGAGAGGTGCATATGTATACAGACATAAGTGACAAGTGGTGATACATGCTGGGTTGTGCTGTGGTGTCAATAGCTTTGGGGCTCTTGACAGTGATGACTCTCTCCTCCATGGGATGTATTTTTATCATAAGGAGCCAAATGGGAGTCGAATCATCTTTGGGATCAACATATAACTTAAATCCATCGGAACTGCTTTGGCTTTCAGAAGGAGACTCTTTCTGATTACCGTATTTACTGTCTCAGCACATGTAAATATTTCCTTTTCCACAAGACGCTAGCCCAATTGCTGAGCGAATGCATCTGGTATACCTTTTGTTGAGGCCATACTCAACATAACCTGTGGCAGGACTGAAAATCTAAAATTCAGAACACAATCCTACAGTAAACAGAACAAGCTTCATAACAGATTATGATGAATTCAGATTGTAAAAGGTAGGCATTCATGATAACCAAAAGAGGATTTGGCTGCAAACAGATACCTTAGCTTCGGAGTTTTGATAGCATACCCATTAGCAAGTGAATTTTAAACCTTGAGTTCTCAACATCAATCCTCCAAGGAAGCAACCAGTTGATTAACTGATCAGCTGCAGAGTGAGTTCATCATTGCTTAGTGTGCAACACATCCAACCAGCTAAACCATGATAAGCCACCTAAAATCATAATACAGGAACAATGATTTTGCTTCTTTACTCAGAAAACACCAGAATCTGATCCTTACCTTCTTCAGAATTATCATCTGATCATTCATTTTATTAACACCTGAAATATATAAGAATGGTGTAGCGGCAAAAGGGGTTACAACAGGTGGCTGCTATGTGATAATGAACAGGCAGGGAATGATAACATACAAGTGAGCCCTATATCTGAGTATATGACGTGCAGGTTATCATGCTATGTAGGTAAATGATGTCGTGAATGCATGCCTAATGAATACACATGATTGGTGAACCTACTGGTGTGAATATTTGTGAATTAACCAGTGTATGAAATTAACTAATATTATACCAATCAATAGCAGGTAAACTAAAACTAGCTAATGGAATGCTCATGGGGAGTTAAAATGACATGCTATAGATAATTTTATAATGAAGTCAAATAATACCCTTCAAAAAAAAGTAATGACATCATATGATATGCTAGGAAAATCAAAGGGTATATTTATAGGAAATCACATATAATGCCATAAAAGTCAGGGAACATATTGTGAATAGCAATAAAGTGTATTGTGAGATAAAAAAAAAAAGGAAGGAACAATATGCTTGGATGAGACTACAACAGTTTCACAAGGGGAGCACCATTTAATCCTCCTACTGTAACCTTTGCAGTTGAGATCTTTTATCATAAACCCAACAAAAGAATCAAGACATAAAAGAAAGAGAGAAAATACAATTCAAACAGATCGACATACCTTAGCAGGGATACTATTGGAGAATGCTTTCATCTTTGAGAACATAAATGGAGCATCACGATTCTGATGTAGAAACCTTGTGTTTCATCTTCATGACATAAAACTACCATTACAAAACCAGTGGTCAAATTACTGTTGCCATTTTCCTTTGATTCGATTGCAAGGGAGCCGATCTTCATGACTGAAGACACATTTTTCCCATCCTCCACAGCAATACCCCCCAGAGTTCTTTTCTTTTTGGCATCTGATGAAATATTACTGCCTCTCTGAAACTTTTTGCATTTCGATTTTCTGATTAACATTGTCCATCCTTTTCTCTTTGTTTTTTTTTTATTGGTCACTGGTCTGGCGTGATATGCCAAATGAGTCTAGAGGTGGGATGGGATATACAGGGTAATGAACGAAAGGGGTATGCTAAAAAAATGCATATACATGAATGATACTAACTAGTGAATATGAGAAAGGAAGGGGAGGGCAGATGCTGCAAAGATGGGCTGATGATAAAGGACATGATGCAGGATGATACACGAGTGATGAGAGCAGATGCAGAATAAAATGCGACATTCCTGCTGTGGCTAATGTGTAATGACACAAAAACATAAGAAAGATGCAAATTAGATCTATCAAGCCATTTAAATTTACGAAGCAATGAAGTCAATCGATCAAATATAGAGAATCAAAACTGAACAAATGAACTTAACTAATGAAAAAAAAATATAACAGAGGAAATGAACAAGTGAAATTAGCTAAAGAAAATAAATAAATAAATAAATGACGAAATGTGGTGAATCTGGTCTTCTTCTTTTTTTTTTTGGCAAGAATGGCCGCATACATACACTGGAATAAAGAGTTTTATATGACCACCAAACTAATTCCAGCAACAGCCATTTGTTTTAAGATGGACAATTTTGGATCATTGAGAGCCTGCTGGAGATCTTCAGCCGATAGCCACGTTCCTCTCTCTACCCCTTTTTTTTTTGTTATTTAGCATCCAGATTTTGTCACGCAGGGATCAATACATCAAAACACATTCGAGCTTGATGCAACATACAGAGATATACATTTGATCTTAAAGAGCAAAAGAAAGAAGAAAGAAAAAAGAAAAATAAAGTAAAGATGCAACAAGATATCAACGAGATGTGATAAAACAAAGAGAAAAAGAAAAGAAAGAAAAAAAAAAGAAAAAGAAAATATATCGGTATAAACAGAGGACTCATTACTGAATCACTGAAAATGAACCCGAAACAAATTTTTGAATGCAAGAGGGTTGTTGGAATAGGGCTATTCCTGTTGATTTTGCACATATCTGGGCCGATCTTGTCATACACAAGTCGAATCCACATGGGTGCGTAGATGAAAGAAATTGGTAGGGTAAAGAAGACAAAGAAAACAATAGAAGAGTAGCAGCGCTTACTGAGGGTCGGCTGAGAAGGAATGGAATCTCCTCTGTACGCCTTACAACTATAGATATGCCTACCTTCTTCGGCTTATTTCCAGATTTACTGCCGCAGGGGTTGGCCACCTTTAGATAAGTGAGGATGAAGAAAGGAAGGGAGATAAGGGGAAGGAGAAGAAGAGATCTGATGGGGCGGAAGCGGATCGTCTAGAAGAGGTGAGACGGAAGGGTGAAGATGGCGCTGTGAAAGAGAAAGACGGGTGCTGGGGTGAAGATGCGATCGTGCATGAAGAAGGGTGCGGGGGTGAGAAGCGGGGCCTCCAATGGGGCTTCGTGCATCCCCTTTTAAGGAGGAAGAGAAGGTTCGAGAGGTAGGTGCCGTTAGGCATCGATGGCGGAGAAAGGGGGTTCGGAGATGAACGAGAGAGAGGTGGTTCTGCCAAGGGGGTTTGTTGGAGGAAGCCCCTTTGCGAAAGAGGCGCCGCCCCCTCTTCTCGTACGAAGAAAACCCTAAGTAACAAATTTTATGAAAGGGGCCCCTTTAGGATTTTTACAAAGAGGGGGCTCCCTTAAAAAGATTTTTCATAAAAGTGTTTTTCTAAAATAAGGTTTTTAGTAAAAAATGATTTTAAAAGCTTAAACTTATATTTTTTTTTTCAATTTTCTTGGTTTTTGTGTTATTTTTCAATTTTTTGTATTTTTAGAATAAAAATCCTAAAGTTTTGCGAGAAATAAAGATTTAAAACTGATTTTTTTTTTTGTATTTTTGCAAAAATATTTACAAAAGAGAGTTTTCTGAGAATTCGGGTTTTTTTTTTTTGAAATTCTTTTCTCAAAGAGGGGATCGAATCCGATTTGGATCAGAATTGGGTCAGAGCTAAGACTTTGGATCCGAATTCTAATGAATCCAAAGGATGAATGAATTTTTTTGGTTAAAAATTTACCCAATTATTCAGAGGACGGAGGTCAGGGGCAAAATGGTCATTTTTGGATTTTTTGGAAAATTTGGGGTGTTCACAGATGCCCCTCTTTGCTACTAAGCCGGTTGAAAGCCGAGCTTAGTGGCAAAGACAACACTCCAGATTTTGAAAATGCCCCAGTCAGCAGGTCTGAACTGGGTGTGGAAGAATTATTTTGAAAAATATGGCTTTTCAGGCTTAGAACCTTACCCTGAATGGTTTTGAGGAGACGAAAATCCTCGAATATGATATGATTGAGTAAAAGAGGAGGAAATCGTGATGGGACTTTAGATGGAAATTCTGAAATGGTGGGAAATGAGAATTTTGATCAGGTCTCATGGGTGAGACCAGATACTCTTATCAGAATGATTCAGGTTTTAGCCCTTAACCTGGATGGGACGAAGATATATCAAGATGAATTTGGAAATGAGGAAAGGAATACATGAGTACCTTGATGGGACATTTTGAGAACTGCCTCGTGAATTGAAGCTCGAGTGGAATCCTTATCCTGGATGGATATACAAAGCATGGGTTCCTTGATGGGAAGAGCCATGATGGGACTGGAAGAAAACATCTCGTCAAAACGAGGAATCTCATTGGAATGTGACTCAGGTTTTACCCCAAACCTGTAAGGAAGATACCTCGCGAAGCGAGGTTCCGGGTTAACTCTTAATCTGGATAGGAAATCTACCATACAGGTTTCTCAAAAATGGAGAAGGCACGATGGGACCTTCGGAGTTTGGACGAACAAATCCGAGAGGGGTTTTTGCGAGAGGAGGAAATATAGAGTTCCCTAAAGCTTCGAAAAGGGGAAGAAATTGAGCGTCTCATTGAAATAACTTTTGAAATTAATAATCTTTCGCACATGGTTCAGGTTTGACCCTTATCCTGAGTGGGTCATCCATACGGAATTCGTTAATGAGAAAACCGTGATGGGACAGGAAAAGATACTTCTTCAGAGGTAACTCTTCTTGGAAATATAAACAACGCTAGGTTGCATCAAAATGGATATTGAATGTTTATTTTATTCTTGGAATAGCTAGAAAATTTTGCCAATAAGAAAAAATCGTAGTAGATTCAAATGCTTGGAAATGTGCACGTATGTGCAAAAAGATATTCCGTCTTTTACCTAGAGTATTTCCTCCAATGAGGTTAACTCCTCAGTTCTAAGAGTCAAATTCAAATTTTAGCACTGATGATTTTCTTCAAGGAAGCTGTCCATTTCCCTGGTATGAGAATAAAAGAAATATTCTTAATTTCATAAAAGCAGGAAATGAAGAGATATTGATTAAAGAATTTTGCATGATAAAAGATGACTTCTGACAACTATGGCAGTTTGATATCCAGGTGTTTTCCCATGATGATCTTTTGCACTCTTTTTGAGTCATTGGGCTTTCTCGGTTTTTCACATCATCCTTCATTTGGATGGGTCCTGACTTTTCTCTCTTTTCCAGGGAAGGGTATGTCACAAACTCCTTCATCTTGGAGATGTTTCGATCCTTCTTTTATCTCAGGGATTCTATATGATATTAGCTCAAAAAGGTCTTTAGATATAGCTGAAATCAAATATCTTTTAGGGTTTGTCGGTAGGTTCATCGCATCTGCCTTCATCTCGACAGTGATCTGAACTTTCCCTGGAAGTATCCGTCACAAACTCCGTCATCTTGGAGATGTTTCAAATCTTCTTTGGCCCCGGGGATCTACTCGCTTAATTCGCCTTCATCTTGACGACAATTGAGAGATCCTATTTGCGGATATTTGATTGCAACTTTTAAACGAAAATGAGAAGGGATGGGTTGAGTGGATTCTTTTTATAGCTCAAGATATTTCCACTACCTGATTGTCAGAAAGTCATTTTAAAATACGCACCATAGCCAAGATCAATATCAATTCGCTTCTGGCTTTTCAACATCATTGAAGTTTTCTTTTATTGATCATATCGAGGATATTTCTTACATCCTTTTGGTTGATCAACAGGAAAAGATTTGAATTTTATCTCTTTTTCGCAAAGAGTTTCACCTTTTTTTGAAGGAAATACAAAAGGTAATCTAAGGAAATTCTTTTTGTGTAGCAAGAATATTGGAGTCAACAACTGTTTTTAGCAAATTGGCATAATGTTCCAGAATTCTTTTGTGAAATAATCACTCAATATAGATTTTGATGCATCCTTTAGCTGAAATTTTGGAGGAAATAACATGAAAATACTGGTTTTATCATACAACATTGGCTCAAGAGGGACTCAACCTAAGAGTCGCAAAGAATATTGGATCCGTAGGGATTCATCCTACAGATTGAAATTTTGGAAAAAAATGAATTTTAATTTAATAGGAATTTCAACACAAGAATTTTGTAAAAGAATTTGTGGCAAATAAGAATTTATCTATAGACTGAATTTTCGAAGAACGAATTTGGTTCAATAGGATTTCAACCTAAGAACAGCAAAAGAAGTATGGATCAGTAGGAATTCAAACTACAGATTGGATTTTTGAAAAATGAATTTTGGTTTAATAGGATTTCAACAAAAGAATATAGATCAGTAGGGATTCAGCCTTCAAAAAAAAAAAAATGAATTTTGTTCAATAGGAATTCAACCTAAGAACTGCAAAAGAATATATATCAGTAGGAATTCAAACTACAGATTTGCTTTTTGAAGAATAAATGGGGTTCGATAGGAATTCAGCCTAAGAACCGTAAAAGAACATGGGTTAGTAGGAATTCAGTCTTCAGATTAAAATTTGGAAAAATGAATTCTGGTTTAATAGGAGTGCAACCTAAGAACTGCAAAAGAATATGGATTGGTAGGAATTCATCCTACAGACTGAAATTTTGGATAGAAATGAATTTTGGTTCAGTAGGGATTTGACCTAAGAACCTGCCAAAAATATGGATCAGTAGGATTTCAACCTACAGATTTACTTTTTAAAAGATGAATTTGGCTCAATAGGAATTCGACCCAAGAACTGCGGAAGAATAGAGATTAGTAGGAATTCAACCTACAGATTGACTTATGAATGATCTGAAGGGGATTAAAAATGAGAACTGCGAATTAGTAGGAGTTCGACCTGCGGATCAGTAGGAGTTCAGCCTAAAGATCGATGAAAGTAAATGATCCTAAAGGATTTCAACCTAAGAACTGCGAATCGGTAGGACTTCAACCTAAAGTTTGCTGATCAGTAGGGGTTCAGCCTAAAGATCGATGGAAGGAATGGTCCTAAAGGATTTCAACCTAAGAACTGCGAATTGGTAGGACTTCAACCTAAAGTTCGCTGATCAGTAGGGGTTCAGCCTAAAGATCGAAAAAAGGGTCCTAAAGGATTTCAACCTAAGGACTGCGAATCAGTAGGACTTCAACCTAAAGCTCGCTGATCAGTAGGGGTTCAGCCTAAAGATCGAAAGAAAAGGTCCTAAAGGATTTCAACCTAAGGACTGCGAATCAGTAGGACTTCAACCTAAAGCTCGCTGATCAGTAGGGGTTCAGCCTAAAGATCGAAGGAAATGGTCCTAAAGGATTTCAACCTAAGGACTGCAAATCAGTAGGACTTCAACCTAAAGTTCGCTGATCAGTAGGAGTTCAGCCTAAAGATCGAAAGAAAGGGTCCTAAAGGATTTCAACCTAAGGACTGCGAATCAGTAGGACTTCAACCTAAAGCTCGCTGATCAGTAGGGGTTCAGCCTAAAGATCGAAAGAAAAGGTCCTAAAGGATTTCAACCTAAGGACTGCGAATCAGTAGGACTTCAACCTAAAGCTCGCTGATCAGTAGGGGTTCAGCCTAAAGATCGAAGGAAATGGTCCTAAAGGATTTCAACCTAAGGACTGCGAATCAGTAGGACTTCAACCTAAAGTTCGCTGATCAGTAGGAGTTCAGCCTAAAGATCGAAGGAAATGGTCCTAAAGGATTTCAACCTAAGGACTGCGAATCAGTAGGACTTCAACCTAAAGTTTGCTGATCAGTAGGAGTTCAGCCTAAAGATCGAAGGAAATGGTCCTAAAGGATTTCAACCTAAGGACTGCGAATCAGTAGGTGTTCAATCTAAAGTTCGCTGATCGGTAGGGGTTCAGCCTAGAGATCGAGAGAAATGGTCCTAAAGGATTTCAACCTAAGGACCGCGAATCAGTAGGTGTTCAACCTAAAGTTCGCTGATCGGTAGGGGTTCAGCCTAGAGATCGAGAGAAATGGTCCTAAAGGATTTCAACCTAAGGACCGCGAATCAGTAGGTGTTCAACCTAAAGCTCGCTGATCAGTAGGGGTTCAGCCTAAAGATCGAGAGAAATGGTCCTAAAGGATTTCAACCTAAGGACCGCGAATCAGTAGGTGTTTAACCTAAAGCTCGCTGATCAGTAGGGGTTCAGCCTAAAGATCGACGGTTTAAGAAAGAATTTTGGTTTGAGGAGGGATGTAACCTACGAGTCATATTGGTTTGACAGGGGTTCGACCTATGGGCTTTTGATTCTATAGGAATTCAACCTAAAGAAAGGATTCAACTTGTGGATTGAAATAGACCATCATAGTTAAGTTGTATGTGGCCTGGTTTTCAGGATTAAACCCTTATCCTGAATGGGGTAGAAATAAAATTTTAGCAAGAATTGATAAGAGGTATGTTAAAGGAATCAACGAAGCTTGAAAATTTGATAAAGAAAAAGATTTGGCAGAGATTAATGAAGCTCTAAAAGAAGAGGAAAGACATTCAAGACTATCCCTTGTTTTGAAGAAATGAAGACCTCGTAGGATGAGGTTTCAGGTTTATCCCTTATCCTGAAAGGGGAAGGAGAAGAATAAAAAATAATACCTCATTAAAAGGTGGCATCAGGTTTATCCCTTAACCTGAAAGGGTAGGATTTTGAAATAAGAATTTGACAAGAAGAAAAAAATGAATAAAATAAAATTTTGATAAAGATGAATAAAACTGATAAGACTAAAAAGAAGATTTGATAAATGAAAATTTGAAAAAGTTGAGAAAGATTTGATCCTGCCTGCATGTGGGATCTTCAAAATGAGAGAAGAATATGAGAAAATCATTTTGGAAAGAAAGATTATCTGCGAGAGCTAATCTTTGAAAGGGGATCATTCATGAGAGATCATCATGAGGGTTAATTTTTTTGAAGAAATGATTTGAAAATCAATTTGTAGAAAATATGACCAACACGAGGGTTGGTATTTGAATGAAATGATTTGAAATCAATTTTTTTAGAAAATATAATCAACGCAATGGTTGATTTTTGAATGCAATGATTTGAAATCAATTTTTAGAAAACATAATCAACACCTAGGATTGATCTTTAAATGCAATGATTTGAAGTCAACTTTTAGAAAATATGATCAACACAAGGGTTGATGTTTGAATATAATGAAATCAAATTTTGGAAAAAAATGAGATCAATAGAAGGGTTGATCTTTGAAAGTAATGAAATCAAATTTTGAAAAAAAAATGAGATCAACAAAAGGGTTGATCTTTGAATGTAACGAAATCAATTTTTGAAAAATGAGATCAACACAAGGGTTGATCTTTGAATGAAATGAAATCAAATTTTGGAAAATGAGATCAACACAAGGGTTGATCTTTCAATGTCATTTTGAAACCAATTTTTTTAGAAAATATGATCAACACAAGGTTTGATTTTTTGAATGTAATGATTCAAAGTCAATTTTTTTGGAAAAAATATGATCAACACAAGGTTTGATTTTTTGAATGTAATGATTCAAAGTCAATTTTTTTGGAAAAAATATGATCAACACAAGGATTGATCTTTAAAATGCAATAATTCGAAATTAATTTTCAGAAAATATGATCAACGCAAGGGTTGATCTTTGAAATGCAATGATTTGAAATCAATTTGTAGAAAAATATGATCAACATAAGGGTTGATCTTTGAAAAGGGTTGTAATAAAATATTTAAACTAAAATTTTCATGATTTTTGAAAGACCCTCATAGGTAATATCATTTCTCTCATGAATGATGTCAGGATTGTCCCAAATTTTTGAAAAAGAAATTTTAATGCCCCAATATAGCAAAAAGAAATAAGAATTGAACCTCAAAGATAGGAAGGAAATTGTCATTGCACTTATAAGCAAAAATGATAAAGACTGAAATATTTACAAGCATTCTTGAACGGAAGGTCGTAAAAAGACTTGGGCTGACTTGCCCTTACAGGAAAGAAAATGGAGGATAACAGAAAAGACTCTAGTGTCATCGGCCTTTTGAACGATCTGAAGAAGGCTAAGTCAGGGCGGCGGGCTGTTCTTCAGTTTTCTCCTCTATCAGAAGGTGTTTATCGATGCAGTCCTGGACGATATTTTTCAGAACGAAACAGTGCTCTGTATCGTGCCCCACTGCTCGATGATACTTGCAGAACTGTTCCTTGAAGCTGCCCAAGACTACTGAAGGATCGCCAGCTTTTGGCAGACGAATCATATTCTTTGTGAGCATATATTCCAGAACTTCATTGAGTGTCTGCTCTAAAGGGGTGAATTCACGGTCAGAACTCCAATCCTTGCGCTTTGGTTTTTCCTGATTCTTTTCCCACTGCTGAGAATTAGGTTGGGAAGGCTTATTGTTGTTGGAAGATCTTCCTTTTTGACCCCTGAATCCTTCCGAATTGCTAACCTGATCCTCCTTGTTACCCTTGTTGTCGGATAAGGGACCAGCGGAAAGAGTGAAATGGGTTTTCTTCTTTGCATCTTGATTGCCCCTTGCCAGAGTGGTGCCATCATAGACTCTGTTATTTATTCCCATCTCGAGCCATTCAGCTCGCTCAGTCAACTCAATAAATGACTTGGAAGGGTATGGGAAAATGAGGCTTTTCAGGGGTTGAGAGAAGTTATTGAGGATGAGTTGAAGGGCATGTTCCTCTGAGACGGGGGTTCTCATCTTGTTGCAGGTATCTCTCCACCTACGGATGAAATCTATGGCTTTTTCGTTGTCATCCTGCTTCAAATTGCATAAGTGATTGAGGGTTGGCGGTGCCTCGGTATTGAACATGAACCTCTCTACAAACAGGTTGACAACTTTATCAAAATCACGCAGCTCGACGGGGTTGATGTGTTCTGCATACCACTTAGCTGCTACACCCTCCAAACTGCGAGGAAAACACAAGAAGAGGGCTCGATTGTCTTCACTGAACTTGGCACATTCGGCAAAGAACATTGCGAGATGGGCCTTTGGGTTGCCGGACCCATCGAATTTGATAAACTTCCGGGGGAGATCTTCCAAGCTGTTGTCCCCATCTAAACCAAGGTAGAAGTCTTGTCTGGTATACACCCTCTTCCCCTTATCTCGAGTCTGCAGATCTTTGACCATTTGAGTTAATGCTTGAACTGAATCTTCTGTCGGGGTTCCATCTTTAGGCTTGTTGACTGAGTCAGGTTCTTCTGCCACTTTCTTGGGCTGTCGCAGATGTTTCGGGACGAATACGAACTGCTCTTCTTCGGAATCCTCTCCTCCTGACTCTGAACCCTCTGAGGTGCTGTTCTGCTGGACCCTCTTCTTGTTGATCCTGACATGCTTCTTTACTGGTTTTCTCTTGGTCTTGCTCTTAGAAGATGTCTTCTTTGAACTTGCCCCTCCTTGCTCAGACATCATCTTTGCCATCATTTTTTGAAAGATCTTATACATCGCCGGGTCAACATCATCTGCCATTGAATTATGTTTTCGAGACAAACTGGAAGAGTTTATTTCTTCCACTTCGCTATCATCGTGCTGCTGAGCTGCCCTTCTCCTCGCTCTCGTTTGAACCATGATGAAACATTGACGTTTTTACTGTGAATAAAATGGGAGGTTTTTAGAAAGACTTTGGAAGGAAATTTTAATGAAGGATGGAATCACAAATTAGACAATGAAAATATCCCATTACGAGGGATCAGGTTGTCACCAAAATTTGCGACAACCGCATTGTTTTCTGAAAAAGGATAAACAAGTAAAATATGAACAAAAGATTAATTTTAAAAAGGACATCTCCTGACAAAGATGTTTTATTGTAAATGAGGGTAAGGAATAGAATATAGAAAAGGATTTCAAAAATTTTTGAAGAATTGCAGGCAGGATTAAAAAGAATTAGAAGAAATTAAGAGAAGAAAAAGGAAAATACACCTGGGTTTTAAAATAAAGAGGAAATTTTGAATAATATATACCCAGGGTTTTGAAAAATATGGGGAATATCATACAATCATAGATATACAAACAAGGATGCACAAACAGCAATCCCTAGAGGCTGACTCTAAATGCAATATTTTGAAATGGCTTGTAGGACCTTAATCCTAACTATAGGGTTCAAAAATCATCTGATTCCAATCAAGATGCACCGATATACTCAAGCTGAGACTTGAAGTACGTGGCATAGAAATATTTCTCCGGTTCTAAAGTAATGGCTTCCCAACATCCTTGAGCACCTACCGATATACCTCGGACTATGGCCCTTAGGTACGTGGTAGGGGGGCGCGAACCCAAATAAGCAGCCCAGTTGTGAGGCTCTCTCCCGAACTATGGTTCAGTGAGACAGCCCAGCAACGTGAAGACCGGGACAATGTAGGTAAGGAGGTTTTTAAAATATGCTCAACATGCAAGAAATCAGATGGCTCTAATGCAAGTCCTAAAGAGATAGATTTAAAATGAAGAGAAACATACACTTGCATACATTGTTTGCATTCAATCCCTAAAATTGAGGAGAGTTGTATTTCAGACCTAAGTCTAATGTGAGCATGGAATAATCTCCTCAATATGGTCCTACCAAACCATACTTAAATCCTATATGCAAATGATGTCAGCTTAGGACAGGATCTAGGCTTCCTAGGGTTTGCATGGAAATGAAGTTGACATATGAAGAATAAAGACTTAGATAATATCGAAGCAAAAGAAAAGGCATAGATTCAACCGGACGAAGACGAGTCCCATCACGGTCGCCAAACCTGTGATCATCGCAAAATTTTTCCTCTCATAATATTCTCTCTCTTCCTTCTCTTTTCCTTTCCAACCTCTTATTTTCCTCCTTTTTGAAGGGAGAAAGATAAAAGACCGAAAGGAAGAGAGAAGAGAAAAGAAGAGAAAAGAAGGAGAGGAGGAATTCTTTTGCGGGTCTCACTTGACCTTAATTTTGAAATTTTTTTGAAATAACCCGTCTCCCAGTTTTCCCGCAAAAATTTCAAAAACGGAGGTGAGTTATTTCAAAAAAATTTCAAAATTAAGGTCAAGTGAGACCCGCAAAAGAATTCCTCCTCTCCTTTTCTCTTCTCTCTTCCTTTCAGTCTTTTATCTTTCTCCCTTCAAAAAGGAGGAAAATAAGAGGTTGGAAAGGAAAAGACAAGGAAGAGAGAGAATATTATGAGAGAAAAAAAATTGCGATGATCACAGCGCCTCAATGAAGCAAGGAATAGGAAAATCAAGAGAAAACAGGTTAATGAAGGAAAGAGAAGGTACTTACCGAAGATCTGCTGGATGCTTCAGACTGATCGACTCCACCCAGTCGAGTGAAAGAACACCAAAGAGATGAGAAGAAAGGAGAAAATGAAGGCGATTGACGAAACTTCGAGAGTTATTGCCTGAAAGTGAGCTACAGAAAAGGATGGATGATCATTGTATGATATGTTCAGAAAAAAAAATGGATCCCCAACCCTTCTCCTTCACGCCCTTTTTAAAGAAAGGGAGGAAGCTTCAGGAATTCCTCCGTTGAAGATCGAGGGTGTGAAGAAGAAGAGTTCGTTTTTTATCAACGATGGAGAGAGGAGGGGAAAACGCGCGGGAGGAGTTTGTTAGAAATCCTCCCTTTTTCCAAAAAGAGGTTTCCTTTTTAGGAAATTTTTGAAAAATGGTTAAGAGTGAGGTTTTCGAAAAAAGGGCTTCAAAAAGCTGAAAAAATCCTTCATTTTTCTTGTAGCTTTTCCCAATTTTTTTTTTTTCCATTTTTTTGCATTTTTAGAATAAAATCCTAAAGTTTTACGAGAAACCAAAGATCAAAACTAATTTTTTGTGTTTTTGTAAAATATTTACAAAAGGGAGTTTTTCTGAGAACTCAAGGCGATTTTGGGGAAAAAGTTCTTCAGAAATGTGTTTGGATCCGGATTTTGAGGAAATATGGATTTAAAACGCTGAATTCGGATCCAGAATTGAATTTGAATTAATATGGAATTTAATTCAGAAAATCTGAAGAATGACTGAAGTTTAGCTTTGAAATTGCTTTGATTTTCTCAGAAAACGGGGTTAGGGGCAAAAGGGTCATTTTTATAAAACTTTGAAAAATTTGGGGTGTTTACAACTCCTCTCTTCCCTAAAGAGGTGGTGTTTGCAAAACGGAACTTTCGAAGAGAAATTAAGTTTTCGTCAAAACTCTCTATCCCTAGGCTTCTCTTATGGAAAGACGACCGAAAAATAAGGTTGAAAAAGTATCACAGAGGAACGAGTCCATCACACTCTCCCTAGAAGAGGGTCCTTTGTGAAGGGGTTGGCCAAAGACAAGAAAATTGGGGGCCACAAAAGGAAACAGGCTTTTGTCGAAGCTCTCCCTAGACAAGGGTTCCTTTATGTAAAAATTGGGTTGTTGTTTTGCAAACAGTTCGCGAAAAAATGAGTCCCTTCAAACTCTCCCTGGAAAAGGGTTCTTGTGAACAAAAAGATGGTTGCATGCGAAAGGAACGAGCTCCCTCGAACTCTCCTTGGAAGAGGGTCCTTCGCAAGAGAAAAAAAAGATTGATTTTTGACAAAATGGTAACCCGAAGGTTGGAATTGGTTGAATTGTTGATGAGCGGTTAGTACAAAGATTGAATGTGGAGGGCTAACTGATCAGTCAGCCAGACACTAGCACGAGCGCTAGATGTACCAGTATGAGCACTATATTTTGAAAATATACCAATACGAGTACTGGGTTTTTGAAAATATACCAGTACAAGCACTGGGTTTCAAAAATGCACCAGTACGAGCACTAGATTTTGAAAATGCACCAGTACAAGCACCGGGTTTTAAAAATGTACCAGTACGAGCACTGGATTTTGAAAAACACACTAGTACGAGCACTGGATTTTGAAAATGCACCAGTACGAGCACTAGGCTTTTGAAAACGCACCAGCACGAGCACTGAGTTTTGAAGACGCACCAATAAGAGCACTAGATTTTTGAAAACGCACCAGTACGAGCACTGGATTTTGAAAATGTACCAGTATGAGTGCTGGGTTTTGAAGTGGAGACCGACATTCTCAAGATATTTGGAAATCGAAGCGGGAATGATTGCCGGTGTTTCAGGATTATCCCTTATTCTGAAGGGGAAAAGAAATACCTCAAAGAACGAGGTTCAGGTTTATCCCTTAACATGAGAGGTAATGAAACACTTGAGTCCAGAACTTGAATTTTCAAAGGAAAACTTTGGTCCAATACGAGCATTGGATCAAAGGGGAAATACGAGTCGAAACCTGGAATCTCAAAAATAAAAGAAGAAAAACTCGAGTTTAGAACTTGACTTTTCGAAGAAACGATTGGTCCAATACGAGCATTGGATCCAAAATAAAGTCTGAGTCGGAACTCGAAAACTTCAAAAATGAAAGATAATGGGGAAAACCCGAGTCGGAACCCGTATCGTCAAAATGAAAGATAAAAGAGAAAATCGAGTTTGAAAACTCAAATTTTTGAGGTAACAATTGGTCCAATGCGAGCATCAGATCCAAAAGGAAGCCCGAGTCGGAACTCGAAACTCCAAAAATGGAATATATAAAGGGGAAAACCCGAGTCGAAACCCGGATCTTCAAAATAAAAGAGAAAAGAGAAAATCAAGTTTGAAAACTCGAACTTTCGAGGTAATAATTTGCCCAACGCGAGCATCGGATCCAAAGGAAGCCTGAGTCAGAACTCGAAACTCCAAAAATGGAATATAAAAGGGAAAAACCCGAGACGGAACCTCGATCTTCAAAAAAAAAAAATAAAGACAACAGAGAAAATCGAGTCTGAAAACTCGATTTTTCGAGGTAACAATTGGCCCAATGCGAGCATTGGATCCAAAAGGAAGCCTGAGTCGGAACTCGAAACTCCGAAAATGGAATATAAAAGGGGTAAACCCGAGTAAGAACCCGGATCTTCAAAATAAAAAATAAAGATAAAAGAGAAAATCAAGTCTCAAAACTCGAATTTTTGAGGTAACAATTGGTCCAATGCGAGCATCGGATCCAAAAGGAAGACCGAGTTGGAACTTGAAACTCTAAAAATATAATATAAAAATGAGACCCGATTCGGAACCCAGATCTTTTAAAGTAAAAATAAAAAATAAAAACCAAAACCTGAGTCAGAACTCAGATGGGAAGGAAATAATTCCAACCCGGAAGTCGGATTCTGGAAGGATTGACAAAAGGTATGAATAGATTCCGACGATCATGAAGAAGATGAGAGATTTCTTCAAGATTCTTGACCCAAGATGACCTAAGATTTGAATTTATTTATGATGGTTTCAGGATTATCCCTTATCCTGAAGAAGAATAGAATAAAAATTGACAAAATTTAATAAAATTGATAAAGAATTTAATAAAGGATCAATAGAATTGATAAAATTGACAATAAAAATTAAAAAAAAGATTGGAGAAAAATTGGTAGAAACTTGAGGAAAAATTGATGATGGAAGACTTCAGAACTATCCCTTATCCTGAAAGAAAAAGGACCTCGAGGGATGAGGTTTAGGTTTATCCCTTAACCTGAAAGGGAAGAAGAATAAAAGAGTACCTCATGCATCAAGTTTATCCTTTAACCTTAAAGGGTATGAGAATAAGGATTTGATAAAACTTAAAAAAATCAATGAAAAATTTGATAAACTTGATAAAAACTGATGAAATTGATAATAAATTGATGAAAATTTGATCAAATTGAAAGATGAATAAAAATGGATGAAACTAATAAGATTAATTGAAAATGGATAAGATTTTAGAAAAAGAGCTTGTTTGATCCTGCCTGCATATGATGAAAAGAAGACAGATGTATATAAAAATAAAAAATAAAAATGCCCCAGTATCATAGAGAAGAATGTGAGAATTGATAGAAGATCATTATTTTATTGAAAAAGGCTTTTTTTTTTAAGAGTACAAAAGGCTAGAATGAACATTTTAAGTATAAAATCTCTTCAAGTGTAGAGCATTGATTGGATTTGGCAGTTCTACCCCATCTGCGTTGATCAGACAATATGAATTGCGAGGCAATGATTCTTTAACCACATAAGGGCCTTCCCAATTAGGCGACCACTTGCCCCATGGGCGATGCTTGAGATGAGTTGTCGATCTGAGCACTAGATCATTAACTCAAAATTTTCTCTTAATAACTAACTTGGCATAGTGTCTAGCTATCCTTTGACGATAAGCTTGATCATGCTCTGCTGCCTTGAGTCTCTTCTCGTCTAGCAGATCAAGCTGTATCAATCTCTGTTGTTGATACTGATCAAGTGGGAGTTCAATGAGCGACGCAAATTTGAATGCGGGCTTCTGAACGCGGACAGGTAATACTACCTCAGTCCCATAGACAAGCTCTAAAGGAGTAGCATTGGTCGGAGTCCGAATGGTGGTCTGGTACGCCCAAAGTGTATCATGCATCTTCTCGTGCCAATCATGGCCCATTTCCACAGTTCTTTCTAGAATAAGGATCAAGATCTTGTTGGTGGCCTCTGCTTGACCATTCCCTTGAGCATAATAGGGGGCAGAGAAGTGTTGGTGAATCCTAAACTTCGAACAAAAGGTCTTTATCTTTTCATTTTTAAAGTGGCTGCCATTATCTGACACAATATCATATGGTACGCCGAAACGGCAAAGAAGATTCTTATGAATAAAAGAAACCACATGTCGTCCTTCTATTGTTTACAGAGTTACAACTTCGACCCATTTGGTGAAGTATTCTATAGCTGCGAGAAAATATATGTGGCCATTAGCGGCAGAAGGAGTGATTGGACCCACCACGTCGAAGGCCCACATTGAGAAAGGCCAAGGAGAAACCACAGACTGCAAGTATGCGGCTGGTGCATGGATGGAAGGTGCGTGCATTTGGCATTAGATGCACTTCCTCACAAATCAATGGCAATCCTGCTGCATGGTTTTTTAGTAATATCCTGCCCGAATGATCTGCTTGACGAGTGTTTGGTAGCCGACGTGACCACCATAAATTCTCTCGTGTGCCTCTTGGACAACTTCCATGGCTTCATCCTTATCTAAGCATCTGGCGTACTTAGAACTGAATCCACGATAGTAGAGAGTATTGGCAAAGATGAAATAGCGGGCTGACATGCGCTGAATCGCACGTTGCTCCATTCTTGGCATCTCCGGTGGGAATTCACCGGTTTTAATAAAATCTTTGATGTTTTGATACAAAGGTTTCTCTTTCTAAGTGACTTGGTTTACTTGTTCAGCTGAAATGAAAGCGGGTTGATCGAGTCTGCCAATCTTGAAGGAACGACAGGATTCACTATCTTTGAAAGACAAAATGGAACCCAGGCAGGCTAGGACATCTGCTATATGATTGTATTTCCTCTTGACATGGTTGAGTTGAAATTCTTCGAAGTTGCCTATGAGAGCTAAGGCAATCTTCTGATAGGGGATCAATTTTGAGTCTTTGACTTGCCATTCAACATTAACTTGGCTGACCAAAAGCAATGAATCATCGAAGGCATGTACTCTCTTGACATTGAAGTCTTGCAAAATCTTGAGGCCTTGTATTAGAGCTTCATACTCGGCCATGTTATAAGTACATTGAAAGCTGAGTTTGAGGGAATATGGGATCATCTCCTTTTCGGGAGTGATGAATAAGAGCCCAATCCCTATACCAGACATATTCCTGGCTCTATCAAAGAAAAGGGTCCAAATTGGGGAATCTTGAATGTTGTAGATGTGATTGTCAGGAAAATCATCTTCCGCCTTGAATTCTTTTGTCAACGGAAAGTCTGCCAACTGATCTGCTATAGACTGGCCTTTGACTGACTTCTGAGATACATACTCTAAGTCATACTGCATCAGGAGGACTTGTCATTTCGCAATCCGTCCAGTAAGGAAAGGCTGCTCAAGGACGTACTTGAGAGGGTTGAGCCTTGACAAAATTTTGATTTCTAAGGCCAGCAGTTAATGTCTCAGCTTCTGACAGATCCATACTAAGGCTAAACATGTCTTTTCTATCTGAGAATATCTCTTCTCATAATCGATGAAAGTCTTGCTTACACAGTAGATGGCATGCTCTATCCGGTTGCCTTCCTCATACTGCGCAAGAAATCCACCACAAGCATTCTGGTTGACAAAAATGTATAAGAGAAGTGACTTTCCCAGCTTTTGTGCCTTCAGAACGGGTGGATTGAGGAGATATTGCTTGATGCGCTCAAACGAAAGCTGACATTCTGGTCCCCAATCAAATTTCACTTATTTTCTCAACAAGTGATTGAAGGGCTCGCATCTCATGGCTAAATTAGAGATGAAGCAGTGTGATCATCGCAAAAAAATTTCTCTCGTTCCTTTCTTCCTCATTTTTGAAGGAAAAAGAGAAGAAGAGAGAAACTCTTTTGCAAGGTCTCACTTGACCTAAATTTTGAAAATATTTTGAAATTACTCGCCTTTGTTTTGAAAATTTTGTGGAAAAAGATGAAGAGACGGGATTCGCTCGTCGGTACGAGGATCGACCATTCCTGGCGCCTTTACCAAAGGTAATCAAACCAAGGATCGAATAAATGCCTTTTTGCTTTGCCTAAATATCATCTAAGAATTCATTTGAAGTCTAAATGCACAAAGAAATCATGTTTGTGCAATGCAAATGCAGAAATGTATGCTTTTGAGAAAAAAATAGTTTATAAATTGGAGATTTTCCAAGTGATTCTGAAATGAATTGGATAATAGAGTGAAGAAATGGTTTTTGAAAGTTGAATCTAACTTAGAACTTGAGATAGATCTGAAAAGATATTTGAAGTTCTAAGTCTTGAAATAATCAGAGTTGGGAAAATAAATTTTGAAAAAGAATAAAGAGAAAGGGAGTTTAGAATTGAAATTTTTAAAACAGAAATGAATTTTTAAAGTCATAATAGATTTTGAACTTGGATTGATTTTCAAGAATCGATTTTGAATTCAATACCTAAACAGGAATTGAATTTGATTTTAGACTTGAGAAATGGATTTGGAATTGGTTTTGAAAATGAGAATTAGAAATAAAATTAGATTTGAAATTTTGATCTGAAATTTGGAATGGATTTTTGATCTGAAATCTAGCATCCAAGATGGAACTAAATCTGGAATCCTAAATTGAATTGGATTCGAAGTCTGGAATCCAAGATGGAGTTGAACCCGAAATCTGAAATCCTAAATGGAATTAGATCCGAAATCTGGAATCCAAGATGGAGTTGAATCTGAAATCTGGGATCCTAAATGGAATTGGATCCGAAATCTGGAATCCAAGATAAAGTTGAATCCGAAATCTGGAATCCTAAATGGAATTGGATTTAAAATCTAGAATCCTAAACGGAATTGGATCCGAAATCTGGAATCCTAAACAGAATTGGATCCGAAGTCTGGAATCCAAGATGGGATTGGGTTCTAAATCAAGAACCCAAGATGAATTTGGATTCTGAAAATCCGAATGGGATTTTGAAGGTGGATATGGATTTTGGAAATCTCGATTTGAGTGGTTTTAAACTTAGAGAAAATAGAATTTTTGAGATTCAGAATCAATCTCAAAACATTGATTTTGAATTTGAGAACCAAGTCTCAATCTTTAGATGGAACTTTGAAAAATAAAGGATAAACTTGATTTAAATCTTGAATTTTGAAATCAGAAGATGAATCTGGGAATTTCAAAGTTTGAACTTTGAAATTTGATCTGAGATGTTAAATTGAATTTGACATTGAATCCTGAAAATGAATTTGGAATTCCAAAGTTGTATTAAACTTTGAATTTTGATTTGAATTAGGAATTGAATTTTTAATATAAAAAATGAATTTGAAATTTCAAAGTCAAATTGGACCTTGAAATCGAATTTTGAATTTTGAAATGAGATAGAAATGAATTTGAATTTATAAATAAGAATTGATCTGAGAAATGAAGAAAGTATCTAGAAGAATTATCTCAAAATCACTTGGATTTTTGAAAAAAAAAATTGAAAATATGATGTAATTCTATCCTAAGTGATGAATGAATTAAAAGAATTTAAAATTGAATTTAAAAAGCATATTTCATTCTTTAAATGAATTGAAATAAGATTGAAGATATAATACATTTCTGACTATGGTCATAAAATATATTATATAATAATCGTATTTAAATTCAAATGAAGAATAAAACACGTTTTTTGGTGCCTTTATAGAGTTTAAAATGAAATTAACTCTTAATATATCCTAACTATGGCCATTGATATATATTTCGAGTTAATTTTAAGTTAAACTCTGATAAAGGAAAAAAATATTTAAGAAAATATGATGATTTTTGAAAGAGATCCAATGTGGATCCAGTGTTATTCCATAAAAGATGAAAATCCTAAGTTTTGTTCACATCTTAACTATGGCCATTGATGTAAATCGTCAACTTAGGATTTAATCACCTTTTATTAGAACGGTGCACATGTCATTCGGGTTCCCATTTGTGAGTTTTTGGAATAAAAGAGAGAATTGATATGAAACAATCATTTCTAGAAGATATGCATGCTCATACATTCTAATCTAATATAGGAAATGTAAAATTCTCATTATTCCATCATTGTAATCTAGCTATTACAATTTGGAAATTGAAATGTAAATTACAACTTCTAAACTAAGGAAGGAAATAATATTTTCCATACATTCCCTGCAAAGAAATGGGTTAGCACAAGGTAACAAAATGCAAAATACAAAGAGAAAGTGAAAATGTCATGTTTAGATTAAAAGGCTTATGATTATATGGTGCAGATACAATGCCTAAGCTAAAATGCATGTCGTGAAGATGTTGCACAGAATATACAAAAGAGTGGGGTGCCATGATATCATGTAATATGGTGCAGTGCCATAGATGAATTATAAAACAAGAGGGGTAAGTCTTTACTGATTGTAAGTATGGAAAATAGGAAAGGGTTATGGCCGTTGTGTATTAACATACGAAACATGAAAATGTTACGCTAACAGAAGAAGGCAAACTGGATAAAATACCCTATGGCAGATACACTAAAATGAAATGATGTGCATGTAATGGGTAATGTAGATAAGCAGTAGGTGCTCAAACATATATATGATAATGGGTTGATGGGGAAGTAGACATGAGATGGGTACATAGGTAGGTATGAGATTCTGTAAGAGGTAACGACATGGGAGGTGATCATAATGTGGTCATTCAGCAGTGAAGGATACTGTGTGTGGGTTGTGAGATGGGAGGACAAAGAAAGAGTGAGATATAATATATTATGAACACAATATACAGATGACACCAACATCACTGAATGCCAATGTAAAATGTACAATAATGGCACAGAAAGTTATAGAAGATGTATATAGTAACAAGGCAAACACCGGTAGCAAGAAAGGAGCTGATAGATTCATCCAGTGGAAGCTACGCTAAAAAAAAAATTGTTTGGCACTCTGAATGTGAATGTCTGCGCAGGTTCCTTAATTTGTTGAGGCGCTGTAAGATATACCCCTTTTTTCAACTCTTGAATTATCACGACATTCTAAATCAACAAATCCTATGATTTCTCACAAACCAACGACTTAGTGGTGGGTCAACAAGCGGGTATTAAATCCAAGACCAAATTTTGAACCAGCAGATAAGTGTGTTGCACAGTGGTGCAGTTGAATAGTGACTTTTGCAGGAATTGAACAGTTGAGTGTTATATGAGATGACAGAAAATGTGGAGGAGGGGTTGAAGTTCAGATGAACAGACGTGCCTTTCAAAATTCACGTATTAGCTCGAGGGAAACACCACAAAAATTCTTGTGGTCAGTGACAACATGCCACCATCACATGCACACAAAGTACTACCTACACAACCACTTCTAATCGGTTTATGACACAGGTGCCTCAAAGAATTTCCTAACTCAAATCATTGATCCTTCTTCCCTTCTAAGAAACTCCAGTTTTGCTGTAACAACTATCTTTCATTGCTTTTATTTCTTCTCATGCAAACATTCTCCACACCAGCTAATAAAAAAATGTTGACACTTTACCAGTTTTCTAAAAACCGAACTTATGTTTATTGCAACGTGCACCTCTAAAAAAAAAAGTAGTTCTCCACCAAAAAATTATTTGCCCAAACAAATACTCAAGGTCACTTCTAAGTCATCCACGTAGAATCCCAGTGCAACATTCTTTCCTTTTCCATATTCACCAACAAAACTATGATGTGAATCTAAAGATGATCCACCAACTTCTAAAAAAAAAACTCTAGACGTTAGACAGACAAAGTCATACATAAGCTTATTAAGCCTGGATTCCATGCCAAAATCAACAAGCACAACTCCATATCTGTTCATTGTATTTGCCTCATTATTTTACGCCTGGATTCATGAACCCATTTTTTTTCCTACCTCAGCAAGCAGCATTGAAAATGTATCCTGGGGAGGGTTCACGTATGATACTTCTCAAACTCTCTTCAATATCCTGATTGATTGTATTAATGAAAGATTATACAGAGAATACTGAAAAACAAAACAAAACAAGCAACAACCAAACAAAACAGAAAAATACAAACTAAGCCTATAGCATCAACCAATGCAAATCAAACAAGGATACTGTAATGAAGGTAGGTTTTAGTGAATTTACAATACTATAAGTGTCATTCTATAATAGGACATTTTGCAGGGAATAGGGTCTGATGGAAGCCATACGAGGAGATCAAAGTTGGAGGGTATATGAACCTATATTCAAATTGCAGAACAAGTGAAATCAACAGGTTTCAGGCAGTCCGTATAACCCTTATGCTAAAATGAGAAATTAAAAGACACAGTGATGTGATACATTAAAATTCCTTCTGTAACCTGTATGGGTCATCTCTGATCCTCATGCTGAATTAAGAAATGCTTTATGACACGCCACATCAAGCAGAGATGCGTGGATGCTAAACAAAATGTGCAATGAGGTATGGATGCTCAAAACAAAACAAAAAGAAAAGAAAAAAAGAAAAAAAGAAAAAGAAATAAGAAACCAAAGATGATATCAGAATTAATGCATTCTTGTTAATATTGCATTGAGGTAGGCTGATCTGCTATAAATAGATCATCTAAGACAGATGCTTCAGTGGGGCAAAATGAGAAATCCAAAGAAAATACACAGATAACAGAGAAAATAGGTGAAGACTCTTACCTTGTTTATAGTAATTCTAGAGGAGGAAGGAGAACCTTTTTGGGTAGCTCAGAGGGTGATGAATGAACGCAATGGGGGCTAAGGGTACTAATGGATTATGCTTTGATGAGTCGAGAGTGGAGAGCGATGAATCATCCTATCAGCAGATTGGTAACCGATTCTGTAGTGAATCGGTGTGTCGATCCTTGACAAACAACAACAACTGGTCTCTAGTGGAAGATCTTATAGCAATATGTATTTGATCTTACTGCAGGATATGAAGTGGTTTCGCAACAGAACATACGTCGGTTGTTTCCCTCCATCATGATATCCTCAGGGACCTATATATCAACCAGACAAAGGGGAAAATACCCTGATGGGCCTCTTATAGGATTCTGCAATGCCTCCCCCCCCCCAAGGGGATATCAGTGTAATGTAGCACTTCTATCGCTGCTTCATATTGGGATCATGGTACAATTGACAATGGTATTCAGGTCTGGTAACACAACCAGATCAAGATGCATAGACGAATTGATTTGCTATGCTGACCGAATCGAAGCAGAAATTAGCCTAATAACCGAAAATGCTGATGATAACAGATTTAGGCAAAGAGTAATGCGAGTGACGAATTGCGAGAGAACAGAGGATTGAATATAAAATATCGTGAACAAATATTCAAATTCATATAAACTGAAGAAATTCAATAAAATAAGTTGTAGAATAGGAAATAAGCATTGGAACTTAAATGGAGACTTAATGGAAGATACAAAAAAACAATGCGTGATGGTGAAATCCATTGTAGCCTCAAAATGCAACAAGCATTTGAAACATAGGCCATATCGCTATCGCAGTATGCATCATCGAGGCTGCAATAAGCAGGTCGATGGTGCAAAGGTGCTCTTAATAAGTAGTAAAATGAAGAGATGAATGTGGAAATACAGTAAGGATGCACATAAGGAAAAGGGAAAAAGAAGAACGGCAGAGAGAAGATGGTACTTACCTTTGACTACCGTTGTTGGGACTGAGCCTCCTTTGATCTTGATTATGCTATCGGACTGAAGGGAAGAGGAAGAAGAGGGGTTAGAAGATAGAATGCGTGAAGAACCGATCGAAAAGGTGAATGATGGATCCTTGAGTCGTTCACCCTGCGCCCATTTTATAGAAGGGGAGGAAGGATCTGGACCATCAATCGAAGGGTGGAGGAGGAGAAGTTAGAAATGGTTGAAGATCGGTGGTGGCGATGAAGTAGAGAAAGAGAGAGAGAGAGAGAGAGAGAGAGAGAGTTCGTGAAGCAGGAAGGTGAAAGCTGTTGCAATTTTTCAATTTTTCAAAAACAGGGTTCCTTTAAAAGAAATTTTTCTAAAAGAGGTTTTTATAACCTAAAAGGGGTCTCTAAACTGATGTTTCGTACTTTTCTTTTCTATTTTGATTTTTTTGTATTTTTGAAATAAAACTCTAAAATCTAGGCAAAAATAAGGGATTTAAAACTATTTTTATAAAAAAGAGGAGTTTTTTGAGAAAAACTTTTGAAATTCTCTCAGACAATGGATTTGGATCTGGTATTTGAGGAGATATTTGAGTTTTGAACCTCGAATTGAGAAATATAGAGCTATGGATCCAAACGGATACCGGATGGATCGATCTGAGCCTGTTAAAATAAAAAATTGATATTTTTGTAATTTTGATTCAAAATTAGATAACGAGGCTCAGATTTGGATTTTGAGACTGGATCTGGATCCGAAATTGAGTCAGATCTAGAAAATGGATTTGATTCTAGTAAATCTGAGAAATAAACTGGAATTTGGAGTAAAAAATGACTCAATTTACTCAAGAAAATG
The DNA here is from genome assembly GCF_984573655.1 of Nuphar pumila. NCBI lineage: Eukaryota > Viridiplantae > Streptophyta > Magnoliopsida > Nymphaeales > Nymphaeaceae > Nuphar > Nuphar pumila. The sequence goes on along the minus strand of NC_143259.1, from coordinate 75,709,362 downwards.
GGGCCAGGGGCAAAAAATAGAATATTCACATAATTTTGAAAAATTTGGGGTGTTCACATATGCCCCTCTTTGCTACTAAGCCGGTTGAAAGCCGAACTTAGTGGCAAAGAAAACACTCCAAATTTTGGAAAATACCCGAGTCAGCAGTTCCGAACTGGGTATGAAAGAATTTATCTTGAAAGACATGATTTCTTAGGTTTAAAACCTAATCCTGAATGACTTTGGGGAGACGAAATCCTTGAAAATGATATAACTAAATAACAGAATGAGGAAATTGTGATGAGACTTTGAGCGAAGATCCTAGAATGGTGAGAAATAAGAATTTTGATCAGGTCTCATGGGTGAAACAAGATCAGCTTTTGGAATGACTCAGGTTTAGCCCTTGACCTGGATGGGACAAAGATATATCAAGATGAATTGAATGAGGAAAGGAATACATCAGGACCTTGATGGGACATTTTTGAGAAAAATGCCTCATGAGATGAAGCTCAAGTATGATCAATTCCTGATGGCTATGAGGAACATGGATTCCACAACGGGAAACCATGATGGGACTGAGAGAATTAGCTCGTCGGAGCGAGGCTCAGATTTAACCCAAACCTGAACGGAAGATACCTCATAGAAAAATGAGGTTCAGGTTTAACCCTTACCCTTAAAGAGACGACCATACAGAATCCTCAAACGAAGAAACCATGATGGGACTTTCAGAGTTTGGACAAACAAATCCGAGAGGGGTTTGCGAAAGGAGGAAAATGGGATTCCCTAAAGCTTGAAAAAGGGATGATCTTGGACGCCTCAGTGCTGAGACTAAATCAACTTTTGAAATTGATGACCTCTCGTAGAAAATTCAGATTTGACCCTCAACCTGAGCGGGTACAACCATACAGAATTCTCGAATGAAGGAACCGTGATGGGACAGGAAGAGATACCTCTCCTGAATGAGGCAACTCTCTTTGAAAAATGTAAACAACTCTAGGTTGCATCAAAATAGATATTGAATGTTTATTTTATTCTTGGATAGCTACAAAGTTTTGCCAATAAGATAACTCGTAGTTGATTCAAATGCTTGAGAATGTGCACGTGTGTGCAAAAGATATTCCCTCTTTTCACCTTGAGTATTCCTCCAACGAGGTTAACTCCTTGGTTTTTAAGAGTCAAATTCAATTTTTTTAGCACTGATGATTTTCTTTAAGGAAGCTATCCATTTCCCTGATATGAGAAGAGAAGAAACATTCTTAATTTCATAAAAGCAGGTAGTGAAAAGATATTGATAAAAGAATTTTGCATGAGAAAAGTTGATTTATGACAATTTTGGCAGCTTGATATCTGGGTGTTTTTCCATGATGATCTTTTGCACTCTTTTTGAGTCATTGAGCTTTCTTGGGTTTTTACATCATCCTTTATTTTGGAGATGTTATGACTTTTCTTTTTTTTCTTCGGGGGAGGATACGTCACAAACTCCTTCATCTTGGAGATGTTTTGATTCTTCTTTTTCTCAGGAATTTGTGAACACCCCAAAATTTTCAAAATTTTGTGAATATTCTCTTTTTTACCCCTGACCCCATTCTCTAAGAAATTTTAGTCAATTTCAATCTAAATTTTAGTTATTCTTCGGATTAATTGGAATCAGAATCCATTTTTCTATAGCTGACTCAATGTCAGATCCCGATCTAATATCAAAATCCAAATCTGAGTCTCGTTATCCAATTTTCAAAATTAAAATTCGCAAAAATACCAAAAAAAAAAGAATTTTTGAAAGGCTCAGACAGTCGATCCAGTGTCCGTTTGGATTTAATGATCTGTATTTCTCGGTTCGAGGTTCAAAAACTCAAATATTTCCTCAAAATTCGGATTTAAACCCGTTTTCTGAAGAAATTGCCCAAAAATAAACCTGAATTCTCAGAAAACCCTTCTTTTGTAAATATTTGTAAATTTAGTTTAAAAATCCCTTAGTTTTAGAATTTTTATCTCAAAAACACAAAAAATAAAAAATATAGAGAAAATGAACAAAAAAATCAAAATAGAAAAGAAAATTCATAGGAATACAGCATAAGATCCTCTTTTAAAAAAAAAAACTTTTTTTTTGCAAATTAGAACCTCTTTTTAGAAAAGTTTTATCAAAAGGAGCACTATTTTAAAAAAATTCCTAAAACAAGAAGGACCTGATTCATAACTCTTCCAACGGTCTCCCGCTATAAAGGGAGACCGCTGGGGGAGGACGAAGGCATCCATTCTCGCTCTCGTCACTCGCCCTCTCCTCCACTTCTCTCTCAGACCCCCTTTTCTCTTTCCTTCACTTTTCCCCTCCCCCTAGTTTCCTTCCTCTTCTTCCTCCTTTCTCTTGATTCTTTCCCTTTTTGGTCCCGCTCACTCTTCCAAGATCCCTGCAAGCAAGCCTCTCCTCTTCTTCAGTAGTAAAAGACTTCCGCCGCAGAAGAGGACTCAACTCGTCCAGAACCTCTGCATCGTTTCGGTGAGTATGCTTTCATCTCTCAAATTCTTTTGTCGGTCTTTTCCCTTTTATTTTGACCCCATTAACGCACCTTTGGGGGAGTTGGGTTGCTGTTAGCATCATTGACTCCCCCTCCTGACGGAATGTCTTAATTCCAACATTTCTTTTGCATTACTATCTCTATTTTCTTTGTTTGATTCTGCAATTTACTTTTGTTCACAATGTTAGATTCAATGAATCTCTCAAGTTCATCTGAATCTCAATCTGATTTCCCCACGTCATATGTTATTTAACCTTCTTCTCTTCTGTTCCTTTTTGTGAATTTGCCTTCTCTCTACCATCCTTTCATAATTTCTTGTGATTCCTTTTGTTTCGTTATCATTAATTCAAGCAATATATGTGATATGGGTCTGCTTATGGCAGCATCGATACACATCTTGCAATAGAATTCTGACCCACTTATGGGTTACATGTCTTTCTATCATTTATATGCTTATGATTTTTTTTTTTACATATTATGTGTTTTCGTTATAGACAAATCCTTAGTTCTTATAATAAGCATCTGTTTGAAATATCGTAATTTACTCTGTTTATTTGGTATATGCTTTGTGCAACTCTGTTCAGATCCGCATTTTAGTTTAGATTGCATTTTCATCTCATGAAGTTGCCTTCTGGTTTCATCAGTTGATAATTTTTTTTTTAGATTACCTAACCAGATTCATCATCTCTAAACTAAGGCTTGGATGGCATGATTTGATCTGCTGTCTTACCTGTATTAACCCAGCAGGTGTTGATATGCTAACTAATGAGAATGAATCGATCGAAACCTCCTCTAGACTTATGGTAATTCTGATAAGTCGCAATCCAGTAGAGTCTCATCATATATTTTGATTGCTCGTCCACCTGTATATGTCATTTTGATTAGCCCTTGCACTTGTATTTGCAGCATCAGTTCTGTACATAATATTCGTCAGTATATATCTCATTCACTATTTTCTTTCATCTGCATTTTCAATTCCATCATGTTAATTCATCATTTAGGTGTTTCATTCAGATGCTTTGTGTGTCTGATCATTCAGATTCATCATCACTGATTTAGATCATCACGTTTGTTGTCCAGAGTGCTCTCATTTGCGTGTTTAGAATGTTTATCATGATTGAGTGTTTTGCATTTTCTGGATGCAGCATCTTCTGCATCTCATCCTGTCCTTTTTGTGATACATTATCATGCAATATGTTCATCCTCTGTTCAGTTTCACTCTCCATACTCATCAGATTACCTGCTATATTGTGAATGTGTATCGGTTTTGACATGAGCCATTGCCTCATCAATGTGAATACCCTCAAAATAAATCAAGAATCATTCAGAATAAGTATTGACACCTTTGTTTTAACTTCATATCAATTGGTTCTTGATTGCATTCTCTACGTCAGAATTAAAGGCAAATGGCTCGAGTTTTAAGCTACTGATACAAGGCCATCATGTTCGAATGATCTCTGGTAGATGAAGTCCATCAAATGAAGTGTTGTTGCTTAATACCTCATCTGTGGACCGATGCCAACATCATTTCTTTATCATTTACGATTTTCCATGTCATTCAGGGATTGAAGACACTCATTGTTCTTTTCTTGACTGTAGATAATCCGGGTTCTATATTGAATTCACTCTTAGTAGCTTGTTTGGATTCTGCTTTATACATTTAATCAGTTGCTTTTAACTGCCTTCTTCTTAAAAAATTTAGCAGGTCTGCAGTTTTATCTCCATTGCTTTTCATTTTCTGATATCAGAGGAAGTCACTTGGCTATCATTGTAAGTCTTTAGCATTAATTTCTTTTAGCACTAAAATTTGAGGAGACTGTAGGCTGTTTAAGGTTAATTTATCTATATAATCATGTTACGGAAACTGATTGGCTAATCGATTCGCTGTGACTGCATTACAACTTGTCTATATATTGTACTTACTGTTCAAGTGTTCATTTGCCATCAATTATACACTGCGTACCTGCTTCCCATCATTTTACTACATGTCTAGGCATCTTATTTCCTGCACAACACTTTCCCCTTGATCACGATGTTTTTCCAGAGTTAAGCCATATGGTTTGCAAAGGGGATGTGCATAATTTAGATCTAAATTGATGGAGATAAAATCAAATTAGTTAATGTAGAGGAGGCCGGATCTACTACCATTTGCAAATCTTTGGATCTGGGGGCTCTAGTTTAGGTGGGAATATGGAAGGAAAGTGTTTAATGGACAATAATGTTTGGATTTCCAATATCCATTTAGCGTTAGCAGTTTCATTCAGCTGTTATAATAAAGCTTACGTTTCTCAGAGGGTTTGGGCAGAAGCTGTTATAATAAAGCTTACGTTTCTCAGAGGGTTTGGGCAGAATACTATCACTGAAACATCCTTGTTAGTAAAAACCCATAGGAAAAATAGAGGGAAGATGTGAATCTGGTGGAAAGTAAACCTGAAGTCATGTGTTGGTACATCACCACTAGTCATCTCAGCGCAAGGGAATGTGTATTTGTCTATTAGTGCTCACTCGCATATCTTCATCTGTGTCAATACTTTGAGTGGTCAGGTTCTATGGAAGGTCAATCTGGAAGGAGTAGGATGCTCTGCTGCGGCTACTGATGGCTTTTCTCAGGGTCAACCAGTGGTCACTTTGCTGACTATTGTGTCAATTGCTATGCTAAGCAGAATTTGACTCTTGAGATGAATGACATTTCCCCAACCCATTTTCAAAATCGTGAAAGTCTTGTGTCCATTTACATGTTTCAATATGCACATGGGACAATATCTTCTGCACATACGGTGAATCATCTCACAGATTTCCTTAACATCTCATTGTCGCTACTGATACACCCCCATTTACATCATTCAGGAGCACTTGTTTGTAAATTTCATTCATGATATTTAAGGTGTTCAATAAGCTTTTCTTTTGGAATGATAGCACATGTGCTGATCATCTGCTTCCCCAAGGCACTACTCACATGTATATAGCTTAAATCCTCATCTGCTATACCATTTTACATTCAGCCAATGGCCTTTTCATAAGCTTCTTCACCCCTACCTGGTAGCTATATCATCCAGCATGTTGACCATTATTACTTTATACACACTGCATCTTTGTAATAATGTATCCACCATATTGCGTATGTTCATTTTTCTGCTCACAAGCATCTCCATAATCCGCTGCAATACCATCATATCCACTTTGTATAGGCACTTCTACCCTCTTCATATTTTATGCATCCCACCTTGCCCCTTGCATTCGACATACCTCATTTGCAGTCTCCTATATATTCTTTGCTATGATATCATTTAAATCTTACTTTTATATTTCTTACTCCATATGTATCTTCATTAGGACATAGATTTCTACAAACAGTCTAGATGATTTCATATACCCATCTTGTTCATATACACATATATAGGCCTTTTGATATTATATTTTTCCATCATCTTCCATATTTTTTCATCTTTGCCTCATACTCACTCTGTTTCGCAGGGATATATGAAGAATTTAGATTTCCTTTCTTAAATTAGAAAATTTTCATTTTTCCAAATTCCGTTTAAGGATATAATAGCTAGATATCAATGAGAATATTTCCATTTCAGTATTAGAATAGGATGTATGAACATGCATATTTTTTAGAAATACTTGTTTCATACCATTTTTCTCTTTTATTGCAAAATTTCACAAATGGGAACACGAATGGCACGCTCAACATTTTATAAAAAGTGATTAAATCCTAAGTTGATGATTTGCATTAATGGCCATAGTCAGGATGTGAACAAAACTTATGATTTTCATCTTTTATGGAATAACATTGTATTCACACTGGATCTCTTCTTAGAAATCATCATATTTTCCAAATATTTTCTCCTTTTATCAGAGTTTAACTTAAAATTAACTGAAAAAATATATCAATGGCCATAGTCAGGATATATTGAGGGTTAATTTCATTTTAAACTCTATAAAAGCACCAAAAAATGTGTTTCATTCTTCACTTGAATCTAAATATGATTATTATATAATATATTCAATGACCATAGTCAGGAATGTATTATATCTTCAATCTTATTTCAATTCATTTAAAGAATGAAATATGCTTTCTAAAATTCAACATTTCAAAATCCTTTTAAATTCATTCATCATTTAGGATAGAATTACATCATATTTTCAAAAATTCCTTTTATTTCAAAATCCAAGTGATTTTTTTTTAGATAATTCTTCAAATACCTTCTTTATTTCTCAAATCAATTCTCATTTATAAATTCAAATTCATTTTTATCTCATTCCAAGATTCAAAATTCAACTTCAAAGTCCAATTTGACTTTGAAATTTCAAATTCATTTTTATATTCAAAATTTCATTTCCAATTCAAATAAAATTTCAAAGTTCAATTCAACTTCGAAATTCGAAATTCATTTTCAGGATTCAACTTCAAAATCAATTTAACATCTCAGATCAAATTTCAAAGTTCAATTTAAACTTTGAAATTTCTGATTCATCTTCTGATTTCAAAAACTCAAGCTTTAAATCAAGTTTACCCCTTATTTTTATTGAGCCTTGCTTCTCAAATTCAAAATCAAAGCTTTGAGATTAATTCTGAATCTCAAAATTCGATTTTTCCTAAGTTGTAAATTCAAATCTAAATTTCCAAAATCCAGATCCATCCCATTTCAGATCTTCAAAAACCAAACTCATCTTGGATTCCAGACTTCGGATCCAATTCCATTTAGGATTCCAGATTTTGGATCCAAACCTCATTTTGGATTCCAGACTTCAGATCCAAATCTATTTAGGATTCCAGATTTCAGATTCAACTCCATTTTCGATTCCAGACTTCAGATCCAATTCCATTTAGGATTCCAAATTTCGGATTCAACTCCATTTTGGATTCCAGACTTCGGATCCAATTCCATTTAGGGTTCCAGATTCCGGATTCAGTTCCACTTCCAATTCTAGATTTCTAAACCAATTCCATTTTTTAGATTCCATCTAGGTTTCTTAAATCCAATTCTATTTTCAAAATTCTATTTGGATTTCCTAAATCCAAATTCCATTCTGATTTCAAACTGTAAATCTGGAATTCAATTCCATTTTCACTTCAAAATCCAGATTCAAAATTCAAAGTCTATTTTGACTTTGAAACTCCATTTTCTTTTCCTATCTCAGCTTCAAAATTCTCTTTTCTCTTCATTCTTTTCAAATCAAGATTTATCTTCCCAACTCTAATTATTTCAAGACTTGGAATTCCAAATATCTTCTCAGATCTATCTTAAGTTCTAAGTTATATTCAACTTTCAAAAACCATTTCTTCATTCCATTATCACATTTATTTTAGAGTCACTTAAAAAATCTCAAATTTCCAAAAGTGTTTTCTCAAAAGCATACATGTCTGCATTTGCATTACAGAAGCATGATTCTTTGTGCCTTTTAGACTTAGGATAAATTCTTAGACAATATTAAGGCAAAGCAAAAAGGCATAAAATTTGATCCTTGGTTCGATTACCCCTAGTAAAGGCGCCAGGAACGGTTGAATCTCGTATCGACGAGCGAGCCCTGTCTCCCAATTTTTCCCGCAAATATTTCAAAAATGGAGGCGAGTAATTTTTCTAAATATTTTCAAAATTTAGGTCAAGTGAGACTTTCGCAAAAGAGTTCCTCTCTCTCTTCTTTCTTTTCTCTTCTCTCTTCTTTTTTTGTCTTTTATTTCTCCTTCAAAAAGGGAAATAGAGGTTAGAAAGGAATAGAGAAGGAAAAGAGAAAAGGAATACAAGAGGAAAAATTTTGCGATGATCATAGTTTTGGCGACCGAGATGGGACTCGTCTCCGTCCGGTCGAATTTGTGCCTTTTGCTTTGCTTTGATATTATCTAAGTCTTTATTCTATAAATGTGTGAACACCCCAAATTTTTCAAAATCTTTTAAATATCCCCTTTTTTGCCCTTGATTTCATTTTTTTGAGCAATTGAGTCACTTTTAAATCTAAATTTCAGTTCATTTCTCAAGTTTTACTGAAATTAAATTCATTTTATATATCTGACTTGATTTCTGATCCAGATCCATTGTCTAGATCCAAGTATGAGTCTTGTTGTCCAACTTTTAAATTAAAATTATAGAAAATACCAAAAATAGTTTTTAAATAGCTTGAACAGTCCATCTGGCATCCGTTTGGATCCATCGCATTGTATTTCTCGATTCGAGTTTCAAAACTCGAACATTTTCTCAAAACCTGGATCCAAACCCATTCTTTTGAGGAAATTTCCCCAAAATAACCTTGACTTTTCAGAAAAACTCTTCTCTTGTAAAAATTTTGAAGTTTTGTAAAAGTAGTTTAAATTCCCTAGTTTTTAGAGTTTTGTCTTCAAAAATACAAAAAAATATAGGAAATGTCAAGAAAAAAATATAAAAAAAATATAATAAAATAAAAAAAAAGAAAACACAAATAGGCTTTTAAAAGCACCCTTTTTTGAAAAATCAAGTTTGTAACAAAACACTTTTTAGGAAAAACTTTCGTTAAAACCCTCTTTTTAGAATTTTTTTAAAATAGGGGACCCGATCTGAGAGGGGCCTAACGGCCACCTCTTATAAAATCGACCCTCAGGGGGTCGATAACATCATCCATTTCATCCATCCTTTGCCTATCCATCCCTTGCCTATCGATCCCCTGCCTCTTCTTCCCCTCTTCTACTGGTCTTCCCCAATTAGCAAGAAGGATCGTCTTCACCCCCTTTCACGCTTCTCCTTCTTCCCCTCTGCATTTTTTTTTCTTCTTCTAGTCCTGCCCCAATGGCCTGAAGGAGATCAATCCAGCAGCAGCCACAGCCAGAGGTAAGTGGTTCATTTCTTTTTTGTTTTGTTTTCTTTCTTTCTTCCTTTCATTTCTCTGTTCTTGTTCTTAACTTTCAATTTTGGCCCCGTTGACGCACCTCTGGTGGTGTTGAGTTGCTTGTGCAACACCAACCCATCCCTGTGCAAGATTGGTGGGAATCCTCAGATTCCTACACTTTCATTCATTTGTTACAAGCTTTTCTTTTGATTTCTTATTTTCATTGTACACCATTATTTCAATTTTGTTCTCCTTTCTGCTTCTTCCTTGCTGTATTTCTTTTCTTTCTTTACTAATTGCATTTCCATTTTACTTCTATTAAACACGATCGACCTCCCTTAGCCATTAGCGTAATCATGGTTTTTATCTGGGCCTAAGCTGTTGAGGAATCCATCTGCATCCCTTTTACATTTAGAATAATCTCTGTGATGACATCCGATCTTATCCCGTATCAGATCAGATTCATTTTGCAAAAAATTTAATCAGTTACATTAAATTTCTTTCTCTCCTAAGAAGTTAAATCGTTTTATTGGTTCATTTTATGATTCAAGTCCTTTTAATGTGAAAATATACTCTGCATCTTGATCGTTACTTCCCTGTAGCCGATTCACATTTTCTTTTATACCTCTTTGATTTTCGGTTTATGTTTTCCCTCTTTTTTTTATATATATATTGCACTCTCGAACCTATATATCTCAGATGGATTCAACGATTTCCCAAGATCTGAATCCTCTATAGAAATCTCGTTATCGTCTATGTTCAGCAGCATATTCTTCTGCATAATTTTTTTATTGGCACTTTGCATTTCACGTGTGTTAGCATCGTAAAATTTTTACTTTTGCTAGTCAAACTGACCTTTGAAAAAGATTTTGAAAATAACTTGCCTCCGTTTTAAAATGCGGGATAATTCCAAAGAATGGGACTCGCCTGTCGATACGAGGTTCAACCGTTCCTGGGGCCTTTACCAGGGGTAATTGAACCAAGGATCAATTATGTGCTTAACTTTTCTCAACTTGTCTAAATCATGTTCTATTTCCTAAATGCACAAAGAATCAGGCATGTGCTATGAATTTTCTGAAAATGCAGGTTTGAAAACATGATGTTTGCTTCAAGATTTGAAATACTTGGAAATTTTTGGAAAATATAACACTTGGAAAATCGTGAACCATGATGAAAGAATAGTTCTGAGGAAAATGAAAATCGATTCCTGAGAAATTTAGAGGTTTTGTGAAAATCGATTTCAGAGAAAACCCTAATAACTTTAGAAAATTTGATTTCTCTGAATTAGAACTTGGAAATAAAGGATATAACTTAGAGAATCGTGATTTGAACTTTGAAAAATGCTTGAAATACCATTTGAAACCTCAAAGATTTGAGAAAAATCAATTTTTGAATAAGACTTAGAACATTTTGAGAAAATTGACTTCTCTAAATTGAAACTGGAATTTGTAAATGAATGAAATGAATGAATATGGATTTGAAAGACTTGATTTTGAAGAATTGAGAAAATCCTTTTGTATTTTTGAGAAATGCAGTGCATTTTGAAGTTAGCCTAAGAGTGTAGGCTGAATGTGGCTAATACAAAGATTACAAATCTGGGTATCATTCGTATTCTGACTATGGCCATAAATACAAATTCCACCAAGTTTGTCAGCTCCATAAGAGCTAGTGCACGTGCCATTCGTGTAGACCATGGTGAATTGGAAATATGTGCATGAATGACAAGCATAACAATTATATATCAAAGTTCAAAACTATATGTACAAATCCTAATCTATGCAGGAAATGTAAATTCTTATTCCAAAGTTTAATTACAAATTACATCACTATTGAAATTTAAATACAAGAAATAAAGAAAAATAAAGTCTTCAATGTTCCTGCAAAACTAGAAAACTTGGTTAGTGAAAATATGTTGGCTTTTCTAGATGTATCGAGTAATATCTAGAAATTACTGGATTTTGCTAGATATAAGCCATTTTGCCATGATTCCCTTGTATAAACTTAATAAAATATGAAATAAGATGTAATGAATATGAAAATGGAATTTGAAATTTCGAAATTGGGGTCAAAATGACCAAAATACCCCTAATAACAAGACTATGGCCTTGAAATTAGGGTTTTTAGAAAGATATTTGGTAAAATGCAAGTTTTGAAGTTCAAATGAAAATAAATCAAACTAATTATGATGTGACATGCTTAAAAATGTTAAAACTAGGGTTTAGAATTTTGAAATTGAGGTCAAATGACCAAATTGCCCCCGATAGCAAAACTATGGCCTTGAAATCAGGGTTTTCTGAAATAGATTTTGATAAAACTTGAGATTTATAATGGAAATAAACACAAAATCAAACATGAAACACCTTAATATGATTCTAGACATGAACAAACCCTAAAAACATGAAATTATATACGAAAATCAAGAAATATCACCAAAATTGTGATTTTATCAGTGTTTTTGGATCTTTCAGGTATCCTGTTTTGCAATTTTATTAATTCAGACATCAAATGAATTATAAATTTAATAAAAATTAGCATAGACACTTATTATAACTCTAAAATCAGATTGGAATTGCAAAACTAATTTTTTGACATTATTTTAATCCAAAAATTGCATTAACAACAAAAAATAAGCTATTTTTAACCTAGGTCACATATCAGTTTCAAAGTTAGACCCGAATTAGGGGTCAATTCTCCATGAAAACTTCTGAATTTTTACAAATACAAACTAGGAAGAAAAACAGAGATTTTCCAATTTACAGATTAGAAAAAGCATCTCCGGTTAGGGAGAAACCCTTCTGGCAATCTGAACTAAAATCTAACAAACCTAACAGGGGTTAAAATAGCTACTTCAGATTTAAAATACATGAATAAATATCAATGATCATAAAAAATATCTGAGATTTTAGCCGTGAACAGAAAGATAACAATACTCATGTTTTACAGATCACGAATTGGATCTGTGGTTTAGGATATATAAACAACATAAGTCTGATTAGGGTTTTGGTAAACCCTAACAAGTTTTAAATTTAAAATCAGATTCTCTGACAGAGGAAAAATACTAAACAGAAATAAAAAAATCTCAAAATTTCACAGTAGATAGATCTAATCAATATGAATCCATGGCAGATTACAGATCTCAAATCAGATATAGGATGAGAAAAATATCATAACAGCAAGTTACCTTCTTGATTTTAACAATGATTTTAAAGCTTTAAAAACCCAATTTGATGTCTGATTTTTTTGACCAGGTTCTCGAATCCTAAAAACTCTAATTTTTTTACAGTAGTTCAATTACATATGCATGTATCACATATAAAAACATCAGCAATTAACAATGAATATTTCCATATGAAATAGCATGCTCTTTTCTGTTCTAAACTTAAAAACACATAGAAATCTAAGAAACTTAGGAAATCATGCATTAATTAATGAAAAACAATAAAATAAACACTAAAACAGTAAAATAAAAATTATTTCTATGCTGGAAAATGTATAATAAACATGAATAAACAAATAAATAAATAAAATACAGGGTATGAATGGTTGGAATTTGATGTTACCTTTAAAAGCATGGATTTAACCCATTAAAAGGGTAAATCACATGTTTTATTGGTTAATAATATAAAAAATAATGCAATAAACGATTCTAATGGATTAGAATCATGAAAAAATCATGAAATAGAGTTAGATCATCTTCTTGAATTGATTTTGGGGTTCTTGGATGAAATCCATGGTTAAATCCATGAACACAAGAGTTTTCATGATGAAATCTATTGAAAAATCTTAAAAAACTAATAAAAAAATAAAAAAATAATATTAAATAAATCACCTTGGGGCTGCAGCTGCAATGGAGGAAGGTGGAGGTGCTGGCGAGGAGAGATAAGCCACGAAAATTTGAGAGAAAAAGAGCTCCTTTTGACCCCCTTTAGGTCCCCTATTTATAGAAATTTTTTTTTTTGGATTTGTTTAGGAAGAGTTTTGATTTTTTTGGACTCTTTTTAATTGTTTTTGATAAACCACATGGGGAGGATGATTTTTTTAGAGAATTCTAACCTAAGTAGACTCTAATTAATCCCTAATTAACACATTGTTAAACCCTAGAAAGTTCAAATGTGGCACCACCTAGTATGGACCCACATTTGGTTTTTAAAACCTACATTTAAAACCTTTAAAAACCAATGGTTTAAAACTTAAATAAAATGGATTTTTAAAATTGATTTTGACTCCTTTAAACCTCTAACACTAACCAAGACACTGACTAACCCTAGTCTAGCCCTGACTTACTCGAATATGGTGCCACCCCAAGTGGGCCCTACTCGAGTTTTTCCAAAAAAAAATTATTTTAAAACTTGAAAATAAGAAAGTTTTCAAAAGATTTTCAAAAGTAAACTTTGAAATTAAAATTTTTGAAATTGCAAAGGGTTCTAACTGGGTCAGGACTCCTCTGGATATGGTTCCAACTGAGTGGGCCCACATAAATTTTTGAAATCTTTGAAATAACACTGAAAACAGCTTTGAAAAGGGGTTAAAATCAATAATTGAAATTCAAGATTTTTGAAAACAGAGTCTCAAGCGAACTGGAACTCCGGGTTAGAGTCCTGCACTCTTAGAACTCTGAGATTTTGGATTTTAAAAGCCAAATGAAGGAATTTTCGAAAAGATTTCATCGAAAATGGTAAAACAAGTCAGAAAATACAGTCAGGGTTAGACTCCTAACTCAATCAGAACTCTGAAATAGAGTCCTGAATTAACTAGACTCTACAAAATGACCTAATTTTTGAAAAAAAAATGAAAATAAATGAAAATAAATGAAAATAAATGAAAAACAGACTCCTGACTGGACTAGGACTCTGGGACAGAGTCCTGATCGGACCGAAACTCTAGATTTTTTTTGGTATTTTTTGAAAAACAGACGAAAGAACTTGTGAAAGCAGTGAAAACAATAACAAGTATTGAAATAGAACAGAGTTCTGATTCAACTGAGACTCTCAAGACAGAGTCCTGATTGAACTAGGACTCTCAATTTTTTGGATTTTCTGAGAAAACAAATGAGAGAATTTTGAAAAACAGTTAGAAACAGGATGAAATTGAAGTTTTGGTTCAGAGTCCTGATCTGATTAGGACTCTAAGAAAGAGTTCTGATTCGATCAGAACTCTAAGAATTTTGGTTTTTTCTGGTAGGCAAATGATGAATTTTAAGCAAAGCTTTTGAAAACCAGTGAAAATAAAGTGATAAAATCAATTTTGGATAGAGTCCTACTTCAATCAGGACTCTGGGGTAGAGTTCTGATTTGATTAGGACTCTGAGATAAAATCTCAGAATTTTGAAATTCTTTGATAAAAGTGTAATAGTTTTGGTATATTGAAAGATTTCTGAAAGATTTATCTCAAAATTGAAATCAGGATCAGAGTCCTGATCCAACTAGGACTCTCTGAACAGAGTCCTGTTTTGACTGAAAATCTGAGTTTCTGACTCATTTTGAAAGATTTGATTGAAAATGGATAAAATAGCTGTAAAAAATTAGAGTCCCAATCCAATTGAAACTCTGAAGAAGAGTCCTGATCCGACTGGACTCTTGAAGAAGAGTCCTGATCCAACTAGGACTCTGAAATTTTGGCCAAAACAGAAGATTTTGAAAGGTTTTCTTCAAAGACATGTAAAAAGGTAGTGAAAATTAGAATTTTGATCCGACTGGACTCTGAAAAAGAGTTCTGATCCAACTAGGACTCTGAAATTTTTGGAGATTTTTGACAAGTAAAGGAATTCAGAAGCGACACTACCTAAATGGGTCTCATCTGAGAATTGAAATCAATTGAAATTGAGTTTGAAATGAATCCAGATTGTTTTCTGAGAAAATATTTCAAAATATAAAGTCCTGGGGTTGGAAAATGACAGAATGTTGAGTAAAAACCCAGGTTTTGAAATTGATTTTTGAAAAAAAAGTTTTAAAACTCAAATATGAATTAAATATTTTGAAAACATGAGTGCTGGATCTCGAAAATGAGATGTAATGACATGCAATGCCATGCAATGCAGTGAAATGACATGTCAAATAGATGAAATAATATTGCGATGATATATGAAATGTAAACACTAGATGAGGGTGAAAAATTGGGGTGTTTACAGATGCCCCTCTTTGCTACTAAGCCGGTTGTAAGCCGAGCTTAGTGGCAAAGAAAACGCACCAAATTTGGACTATAAAAATGCCTAGTTAGATGAATTTGACTGAGTATGAAGGAATTAATCCAAGTGATGACGATGATCATGATAGATATGAAATGGAGAATAAGAAAAAAAATTTATTTTAAAAGGAAGTGAGATTCAGGTTTTGCCCTTAACCTGGATGGGACAGAAAATACCTCGTGTAGAAACGAAGCTCAGGTTTAACCCTTAACCTAACCGGGAAATGAAATACCTCATCAGAATGAAGCTCAGGTTTAATCCCTTATCCTGTCCGGGAAATGAAATACCTCATCAAAGGAGGCTCAGGTTTGTACCCTTATCCTGATTGGGCAGAAATGAAATACCTCATAAAAGGAGGCTCAGGTTTCTACCCTTAACCTGATCGGGCAATGAAATACCTCATCAAAGGAGGCTCAGGTTTGTACCCTTAACCTGATCGGACAATAAAATACCTCATCAAAGGAGGCTCAGGTTTGTACCCTTATCCTGATTGGGTGGAAAATGAACGGAATCCTTGAAAGAAGAGACCGTGATGGAACCTTCGGATTTTGCACAATAAATCCAATAGGGATTTTGCAAAAGGATGGAATTGGGGTTTGATTTTGGGCACCTCATTACTGAGACTAAATAACTTTTGAAATTTCCTTTTGCTGGAATTGGTGGCTTAACCTCAAGCCGAAATTGGACTGTTTATGGTGGGACAGTGGGGACACAGGGAAGTGTGCAAATCTGAGAGCCCGTGCGCTCAGATTATACCAAAGAAGGGAAGGAATCTTGAAAACTCCTATTATCAAGTCCTAAAAGGGATGGTGTCAGGATGCGCCAAAGATGAACCTCAAGCTCTCGCTTTATGCCAGGATGGCTAGGAAATATTGTCAAAATGGTGAAAATTATTGTTGATTCAAAGTAATTGAAAATGATGCACATTGTTTTGAAAATATTCCCCCTTTTCTACTTGAAGTATTACCTCCGACTGGGCTTAACTCCGTAGAATCAAGATTCAAATTCAAATTGCTTGCAATTGAATTTCTTCCAAGGAAGCTATCAATTTTCTTGGTATGAACAGAAAAGAAAGTATTCTTGATATTGCGAAAATCATTGGTGAAAGAATATTGATAATAGAATTTCACAAAATTAAAGAAGATTCTTGATAGATTCAGCAGTCTGATATCCTGGGATTCTTTTCTCATGATGATCTTTCTGCACTATTTTTTGACAGAATTAGAGCTCTCTGTTACGACAATGAAGCCATACATGATACTTCAAGTACAAGGTTTTGATGATGAGCAAGTGGAATCAACTGCATTTCAGCTAAGGCTATGAAGAAATTGAAGAATTCGGTGAAGAATCCTTGAAGACTAGTGTGCAAATGTTTAATTCATTAAAAGTCTTAGATTCTTGTAAGAGCTTCACTTAGAGTGCATATTTAGGTTGCATTTCACCTTAAAAGTCTTTAGAAAATCTTTTCTAAAAGAAACTCTTTTGAAAATCTTTTTAGAAAACTTTTTTCTTAAATTTTCATGTTTATTAGTCGACCAATAGACTTATCAGTCGACTAATCCTTTCGCGCCATATTTTCTAAAAAGTCATTCTTGTCAAATTAGTCGACCGAAGGTTTTATCAGTCGACTGGACAGAATGTCTGTTTTCTGGAAAATTAGCAGCAGTCGACTGAACAGAACATGTGTTTTCTGAAAAAATTTAGCAGCAGTCGACTAATGCTTTTTATCAGTCGACCGAACAGAATGTTTGTTTTTCAGAAGTTTTTAGCAGCAGTCGACTAAAAGGTTTTTCAGTCTACTGATGATATTATCAATCGACTAACTTTTCTCAAGTCGACTAAGTTTCAAAAGTTCAGATTTTCAAACGGCTCGATTAACAGATCAGTCGACCGACGATAACTGTCAGTCTACTAATAACTAACTATTAGTCGACTAACTGATGTTTGAGTCGACTAATTTTGCCGTTTTCCTGAAACTTCAAAAAAGGCGTGTCTTTTCATTTTTCAAACATTTTGATCATTCAAAATGGACAGTTTTGACACCCTTTCATACTCTCAACGTATGAAATATTTTAACTATAAATATGAGTGCATTCTACACTCAAAAACATAAAAATTCAATAGAATTATATTGAATTACTTCTTGCTTTTCACTCCTATTCATTCAAGTATTTGTTTTCTCACTCACGTGATATTTTCACTTCAGTTTTTCACTCAAATCACTTTGAGAGATAGTGAATTCGTGAGTAGAGTGTTTCAACAACCTCAAAAGCCAATTGCATCTCATTTGCATTCAAAAGGAAGGCTCATAGGTTGTATTGTAAGTTGTTATTTCTTTTGTATAAAAAGGACTCCTTGGTGTAAAGGAGTTGTTTGCTTTCAGTAGGATTGTTACTGAAAGTGGGACCGGTTATGGTCTGTGTGATCTTGTAGTTAACAAGATTGATAGTAGAAAATCTCAAGCGGATTTTGCTTGGGGACTGGATGTAGGTCGGGTTTGACCGAACCAGGATAAAATCTTGTGTTGTTTGTGTGTTTGCTTTGAGATTTGCAAAATCCTTCAATATTCTGCAGAAAGTTTTAAAAGCACTATTCACCCCCCTCTAGTGCTTGTTGCCTCGATCCTAGTGCACTTTCATTTGGTATCAGAGCACAGGTTTGCTATTACTTTGATTTGACCATCATCTCGCATGGCAACTACAACATCTCAGCACAAAGAAGGAAGTTCCTCTGTTCATCCTCCTCTCTTCGACGGAACAAACTATGGATACTGGAAAGTAAGAATGACAATATTCCTGCAATCCATGGATCTCGATATCTGGAGAGTTGTTTCAGAAAAGTACCAAACTCCATCAACTGATTTCAGCCGATGGACCGATGATGAAAAGAAGACTGCTTCACTTAATGTCAAGGCAATGAATGCCTTATATTGTGGCGTTGACAAGGTAGAGTTCAATCGCATCTCTCAATGTTCTACAGCTAATGAAATCTGACATACTCTTCTCGTAACACACGAAGGTACGTCAAATGTAAAGGAATCTAAAATTGCTTCTTTAGTTCATAAATTTGAATTGTTCAAAATGAAGCAAAATGAATCTATATCAGACATGGTAACTAGAATGACCGATATAACTAACACTTTAAAATCCCTTGGAAAAGAATATTCACAAGTAGATTTAATCAGAAAGATTCTAAGGTGTTTAACTCCTGAATGGGAGAGAAAAACCACTGCTATTGAAGAAGCAAATGATCTCAATACTCTCACTCTTGAAGACTTAGTTGGTAACCTAATGGCATATGAGGTCCAACTTCAAGACAGACAAGAAGAAGAGCCTAAAAAGAAATCTCTTGCTTTTAAGGCTACTTGTGACTCAGAAAATTCTGAAGAAGATGAAGATGAAGATATTGCCCTCATCACAAGACAATTCAGAAGATTCATCAAAAAGGGAAGATTTCAAAGAAAGGCAAAGAAAGCAGATTCTTCCATTCCAAATGAAGTAAAGTGCTTTAACTGCAAAAAGGCAGGACATATCAAGAAAGATTGTCCTCTTCTCAAATTCAAGCCCAAGGACCAATTCAAGAAGAAAAAGGCATTTCAAGCCTGTTGGGGTGATAGTGACTCCTCTTCCGATGAAGAATCAAATGAAGAAGTCGCCAACATGTGTTTTGTAGCACAAGAAGATTCGGTAAGTCAATTTGACTATGATGATTTATTTGAAGCATTTAATGATTTATATGCTAAATTTAAGAGTCTTAGTTCTAAAAATAAAGAGTTAAAAACTGAAAATTTAACTCTTGACTCTCAAAATAAAGTGTTACTTCAAGAAATAGAAGATCTCAAGAAGGAAAATTCTTGCCAAGCACTTGAGATAAAAGAAATTGGAGTTAGAACCAATCTCTTACAAAATGAAATATTTAGTCTTAAAGAAAAGTCAAATGATCTTCTTTCTATAGTGACCAAATTCACAAATGGTCAAGAGAATCTAGAAAAACTTCTTGGTTCTCAAAGATGCTCGGTTAATAAAACCGGATTGGGATATAGCTTCTTTGATACTCAAAATAGACCAAACTATGTGGTGAAAAATCAAAGACATTATTCTCAACCTTTTGTTCATAAAACTAAACTTTCTAGTTCTAATAGAAATGCATTTAGAAATGATTATTCTAGAAATGTTTATTCTAAATTCTTTTATAGAAAAAATATTTATTATCAAAGGAAACCAAAATCCAAATGGATATGGGTTCCTAAGACTAACTCTCATGGACCCGAAAATAGAAAGGGGTCAAATGCTCTGTTTTCTGATTTTGTTGTAGGTACACAACATAAGGAGCAAATGGATATTGGACAGCGGCTGTTCCAAACATATGACTGGAAGGCCGGAGTTATTTTCCACCCTCCAAAATAAGGATGGAGGAACCGTCACATTTGGTGACAATAACAAGGGAAAAGTGATAGGTATTGGTAATACGAAATTTCCCTTGATAGAAAATGTTCTTTTAGTGGATGGTTTAAAGCATAATTTAATATCTATTAGTCAATTATGTGATAAAGGTTTTCATGTTTCTTTTGAAAATGATTTATGCTTAATTTCTGATTTTCAATCTAAAAAGATCATTTTTAAAGGTAAAAGAAGAAACAATGTGTATGAACTATATCTAGATGAATTACCCTCTTTTAATGAAAAATGTCTTATTGTTGCAAATGAAATTCAATGGTTATGGCACAAGAGACTTGGACATGTTAATTTTAAAAATATTTCAAAATTATTCAAGAATGATCTTGTAAGAGGCCTACCTAGAATACCATATAAAAAGGATCACTTATGTGATGCTTGTCAAAGGGGTAAACAAATTAAGAGTTCTTTTAAAGCTAAAGATATAGTTTCATCAAAACGTCCTCTTGAACTTTTACATTTAGATCTATTTGGACCATCTAGAATTCAAAGTTTGAATGGTAGCAAGTATGCTTTTGTTATAGTAGATGATTATTCTCGGTTTACATGGGTGATTTTTCTAAAAAGCAAAAATGATGCTTTTTCAGAATTTTCTAAACTTTGTAAAAGAATTACAAATGAAAAATCTACATCTATTATTAAAATTCGTAGTGATCATGGTGGTGAATTTGAAAATGAATCTTTTCTAAAGTTTTGTGATTTACATGGTATATCTCACAACTTTGCTTTTCCTAGAGCGGCTCCACAAAATGGAGTTGTTGAAAGAAAGAATAGAACTTTGCAAGAATGTGCTAGAACCATGCTTCAAGATAAAAATTTACCAAAATATTTTTGGGCTGAAGCAATTAATACAGCATGTTATGTCTTAAATCGTGTTCTTATTCGACCAATTTTACATAAAACATGTTTTGAATTGTATTATGATCGTATACCAAAGATCTCATATTTCAAAATTTTTGGTAGTAAATGTTTCTTGTTAAATACCAAAGATAATCTTGATAAGTTTGATTCAAAATCAGATGAATCAATATTTCTTGGATATTCTTCTAGAAGTAAAGCATATCGTATTTTCAATAAAAGAACATCTTGTATTGAAGAATCTCTACATGTTGCATTTGATGAGAATTGTGAGCAGGTTATTCCTCTAAGCGAAGAAGAAGAAGCAACACTTCAAGAAGAACCCTTGATAGAGAGTACTTCTCAAGAAAATATTCCTCTTCAACCGGTTTGGAAAGAAGTTCCTAATCATCCACATGAACAAGTTATTGGTGAAATAAAGATTGGTGTCCAAACTAGAAGGCAGTTAGAAAAATATATTGCAAATGTTGCTTTCATATCTAAATTAGAACCAAAGAATATCAACGAGGCATGTGATGATGAATTTTGGCTTTTAGCCATGTCTGAAAAACTTAACCAATTTACTAGGAATGATGTTTGGGATCTAGTTGATAGACCAAAGGATCATCCAGTAATTGGAACAAGATGGGTCTTCCGAAATAAGCTGGATGAAAATGGTGAAGTCATTCGTAACAAAGCAAGGCTAGTGGCACAAAGCTATAATCAAGAAGAAGGCATAGATTTTGATGAAACCTATGCACCAGTGGATCGATTAGAGTCAATTCGTATGATGCTTGCTTTTGCTAGTTACATGAACTTCAAGTTATATCAAATTGATGTTAAGAGTGCATTTTTAAATGGACACATCAATGAAGAAGTTTATGTAGAGCAACCCCCAGGCTTTGAAAATGAGAAATATCCAGAAAAGGTCTACAAATTGAAAAGAGCTCTGTATGGACTCAAACAAGCATCAAGAGCGTGGTATGAAAGACTACGAAATTTTCTAGAACAATCTGGTTTTTCCATTGGTCGGGTAGACTCCACTTTATTTATTAAACATTTTAATTCAGATATTGTTATTGTGCAAATTTATGTTGATGACATAATATTTGGTTCTACTAATGATTCTCTTTGTAAAGAATTTGCTAAGGCTATGCAAGAAGAGTTTGAAATGGGCTTGATGGGTGAATTAAACTACTTCCTTGGACTTCAAATAAAGCAAACTGAAGAAGGAATCTTCATCAATCAGGGTAAGTACACAAAAGAACTTCTCAAGATATTTGGGATGGACTCATCGAAATCAAGAAGGAATCCTATGAGTACAACTACTTCTCTTGATAAAGATGAAAATGGTAAGTGTAGATACTAAGCTCTATAGAGGTATGATCGGATCTCTATTATACTTAACTGCTAGTTGACCTGATATTATGTTTAGTGTTTGTATGTGTGCAAGATTTCAAGCTAATCCAAATGAATCTCATTTAACTGCAGTAAAACAAATTCTTCGTTATTTGAAAGATACTTCAGATTTCGGTTTGTTTTACCCAAAATCATCTTCCTTTGATTTAGTTTCATATAGTGATGCAGATTTTGCAGGAAGTAAATCTGATCGCAAGAGTACTAGTGGAACTTGTCATTTCTTGGGAAATTCCTTAGTCTCTTGGTTTAGTAAAAAGCAAAATTCAGTATCACTCTCAACAACTGAAGCTGAATATATAGCGGCTAGTTTAGCATGTTCACAAGTACTTTGGATGAAACAGACCTTAAAAGATTTTGGTTTAAACTACTCCACAACAACTATTTATTGTGATAGCACTAGTGCTATAAATCTTTCAAAAAATCCTATTCAGCACTCAAGAACTAAGCATATTGAAGTTAAACATCATTTTTTAAGAGATCATGTGTTAAAAGGAGATATTTCGTTAAATTTTATTTCCACTAAAGAACAACATGCCGATATCTTCACTAAACCTCTTAAAAATGAAGATTTTATGAGAATTAGGAGAGAACTAGGTATTTGCTCATTTTTGGATTTATAAAAATGCTGATTTTTGAACAAAATCTCAAAATCGCACTATATTAGTCGATCGATAAAATTTTAGTCGACTGGTGTTTTATATTTTGGAATATATCGCACCATATTAGTCGACGGATATATTTCTAGTCGACTGATGATATTTTTAGAATAAGTCGCACTTTTTAGTCGACCGATAAAGTTTTAGTCGACTAAATTTTTTTAAAAAAAATTTAAGTGAAGGGACCCGACACCCCTTGGATTTGTTTTAAAACCCGTTTTTTTTTTAAAAGAGGCATCGTTTCACTTCGTACCTTTTCGTTTTTTCTTAAAAATGAAACCCTTAAACCCCTCTTTCTCTCTTGCCTCTCTCTCTTCCGAAAAACCCTCAGAGTGTCGTTCGACTCCATCATCGCCGGGATTTTCTTACCGTAATAGGGAGACGCCGGAATCTTCTGGCCGTGATCTTGAAACGTCGGAATCCTCTTGCAGTGACTGGCGCATCTTCAAAACACGCCGGAACTCTCTTGCCGTGTTTTAAAATAGAGATACGAGTTAAAAGTCTATTTTGCTTATGTTATTTTTGCCCTTACTCTTTTTTATTCTGACAAAGGGAGAGAAAAAGATAAAGATAACATTACATTGAAATTGCAGGAGATCTTGAGAAAAAGATGATAGCAATTACATTACAGGAGATCTTGCATGAGAAATGCAAAATTAAGAGAAAAAGAAAGCTTTGAATGAATGTATTTCTAAATACATGAAGAAATGATCAATGGAAATGCAAACCAATCAATATGTGATATATGTGCTTTAAATGTGCTAACTTTTAATGTTTTGCAGCATATTGATAGGGGGAGTAAAATCTCCATCTATGCATCTAAATGCTTCATCTTTGATTAAGTTTGTCATCATAAAAAAGGGGGAGATTGTTACGACAATGAAGCCATACATGATACTTCAAGTACAAGGTTTTGATGATGAGCAAGTGGAATCAACTGCATTTCAGCTAAGGCTATGAAGAAATTGAAGAATTCGGTGAAGAATCCTTGAAGACTAGTGTGCAAATGTTTAATTCATTAAAAGTCTTAGATTCTTGTAAGAGCCTTACTTAGAGTGCATATTTAGGTTGCATTTCACCTTAAAAGTCTTTAGAAAATCTTTTCTAAAAGAAACTCTTTTGGAAATCTTTTTAAAAAACTATTTTCTTAAATTTTCATGTTTTTTAGTCGACCAATAGACTTATCAGTCGACTAATCCTTTCGCGCCATATTTTCTAAAAAGTCATTCTTGTCAAATTAGTCGACCGAAGGTTTTATCAGTCGACTGGACAGAATGTCTGTTTTCTGGAAAATTAGCAGCAGTCGACTAATGGTTTTATCAGTCGACTGAACAGAACATGTGTTTTCTGAAAAAATTTAGCAGCAGTCGACTAATGCTTTTTATCAGTCGACCGAACAAAATGTTTGTTTTTCAGAAGTTTTTAGCAGCAGTCGACTAAAAGGTTTTTCAGTCTACTGATGATATTATCAGTCGACTAACTTTTCTCAAGTCGACTAAGTTTCAAAAGTTCAGATTTTCAAACGGCTCGATTAACAGATCAGTCGACCGACGATAACTGTCAGTCTACTAATAACTAACTATTAGTCGACTAACTGATGTTTGAGTCGACTAATTTTGCCGTTTTCCTGAAACTTCAAAAAAGGCGTGTCTTTTCATTTTTCAAACGTTTTGATCGTTCAAAATGGACAGTTTTGACACCCTTTCATACTCTCAATGTATGGAATATTTTAACTATAAATATGAGTGCATTCTACACTCAAAAACATAAAAAATCAATAGAATTATATTGAATTACTTCTTGCTTTTCACTCCTATTCATTCAAGTATTTGTTTTCTCACTCACGTGATATTTTCACTTCAGTTTTTCATTCAAATCACTTTGAGAGATAGTGAATTCGTGAGTAGAGTGTTTCAACAATCTCAAAAGCCAATTGCATCTCATTTGCATTCAAAAGGAAGGCTCATAGGTTGTATTGTAAGTTGTTATTTCTTTTGTGTAAAAAGAAGGACTCCTTTATGTAAAGGAGTTGTTTGCTTTCAGTAGGATTGTTACTGAAAGTGGAACCGGTTATGGTCTGTGTGATCTTGTAGTTTACAAGGTTGATAGTGGAAAATCTCAAGCGGATTTTGCTTGGGGACTGGATGTAGGTCGGGTTTGACCGAACCAGGATAAAATCTTGTGTTGTTTGTGTGTTTGCTTTGAGATTTGCAAAATCCTTCAATATTCCGCAGAAAGTTTTAAAAGCACTATTCACCCCCCCTCTAGTGCTCGTTGCCTCGATCCTAGTGCACTTTCACTCTCTTGGATTTTTTTTTTTTCCGAGAATTACATCATCCTTCATTTTGAAGATGTTCTGACTTTTTCTCTCTTTTTTTTTTGGAAGGGTACGTCACAAACTCCTTTATCTCGGAGATGTTCTGATCCTTCTTTTCTCTCAGGGATTATATTGATAGTTATTAGCTCTTTGGTTGGAAGTCTCTTGATGATAGCGGTAATTAAATATCCTTTAGGGTTTGTCGGTAGGCTCATTACACTCGCCTTCCTCTCGACGGTGATATGAACTTTCCCTGGAAGGATCCGTCACAAACTCCGTCATCTTGGAGATGATCCAAATCTTCTTTGGCCCCGTGGGTCTACTCACTTAATTCGCCTTCATCTTGACGACAATTGAGAGATCCTTTTGCAGATATTTAATTACAGCTTAGGTGATTGAGGAGATATGGGGATTGAGTGGATTTTTCTGTGTCACCCAGGATATTTTGACTGCTTTATTTTTCAAGAATGGTCTTTAAAAATGTGCCATTGACTGCGATCAATATCAATCACTCATGGCTTTGCAACAACATTGAATATTCTTTGTTGGCCATATCGCGGATTTATTCTTCATCCTTTTGGTTGACCAATAGAAAGATTTTGAACTTTGAATCCTTTTTCGCGAAAGCTTTGTCCTTTTGGAAGTAATACTGAGGGTATTCTAAGGTAATAATTTTGTGCAATAAAGATTTTGAAATCAACAAATATTTGATGACAAATTGGCAAAATTTTCTTGAAATCCTTTGTGAAAGCGAGCATTTGAGGCACAACGCAACACATCTATGACAGGAATTCTCTTCTCCTTTCCCTAACGAATAAGATTTAGAAATTGGAATTAGAAATTACTCCCTTCCCTAAAGAGGAGGTGTTTGCAAAACAAACTTTCGAAGAGAAATTAAGCTTTCGTCAAAACTTCCTTACATTAGGCTTCTCTTATGAAAAGGGGGGTGGTATTGGTGAGGTTATTGAATTGGTCATGAAGGAACGAGTCCATCATACTCCCCTCGAAAGGAGGGTCCTTCATGATGAAATGGCCTAGTCTGGAATTATGGTCACAAGGAAAGCGAACTTCCGTCGAAGCATGATGATGCATGAAATGCACATCATGTTAATAAGTTTTTCATGCATTTTGTAACAAGTTTAAGGTTTTAAACCCATGTTTAGATGTATTTTGATAGTAAGGGGTTATGGTTCGAATTTCAGAAAAAACAGAGTTAAAATGAGAGAGTTATGGCTATTTCAGTGTTTGGGCACAAATTTCGAGGTGGATCGGATCCATATCCGACCCAATTAGGTTATTTGGACTTTGGATCCACCCTTAGAAAGCAAAAAACCCAACCCACACGCCTATCCATATCCATTTCAAAAAGTTTTGCAGAAAACCCCCCAGAAAGTGGCGCCTAGCAAAATATTTTTTTAACCTTCTTTCTGAAAAGTGTCAAAAGTATAAATACGAATTTTAGAGAAGCCCTAGACGTCTTTGGCTCTGGATTTGACGTCTCCTATAGTGCCTCTAGCTCCAGCCACTTTCCCATCTCATGTTCCATCTCATCCTCCATTGAAGATCGATTTTTGCTTGGTTTCCAAGCATTATTCTTTCTCCCGTTCCATTTCTAATCAGTTCTTTAGCATCCTTGCTGTGTTTTCTCAATATTTTCGGTGTTTTTGTAGGTGTAGAAGAGGTGAAGACCATTAACCTTGTGTGGGAGTGCGACACACACCAACAAGGTGAGCCGGCCTTACCTCAATCTAGTTTTCTACACCCTCCGATCGAGAATCGACGCATACTCCATCATCGGTGGATCTCCAACGTGTTGCAGCTGCAAAAGTGTTGTTTTTGGTGAAGTTCCAGCATTCTCGAACCGTTTGGGATGTCAAGATCAAGCCACGGTCCGCTCTTCTTCATCCCCTCGGTCGTCGGATCACCTAAGAGGTAGGTCTTCTTCCTCCTTCTCTTCTAGCTAAAACCGAATTGTGTGTAGATTTAATTTTCTTATTTTTCTGAATGTTTCTCGTTTTTCTTTTTGTTTTCAATCTTAGCATAGATCTCGTGCATAGACCAGCACGTTAGATTAGGTTTGCTTGATTGGTTGATGTGTTTGCATCTCGTTTTTTTTAGATTTTTCACCCAACTTGTGAAAATCGGCTAGATCTTTATCTAGCCGACTTTTCAAGGGTTTCTATTGGGTTTGTGGGTCTGTTCTACTGAAAAATCAATCTAAAAAGGGTTCACTTTGATTCACCTTCGTTGTTGTTTTTGTGTTCAATTGAAAAGAAAAGAAAAAAAAAATCGGCTAGAATACTTCTAGCCGATTCTTGTGTTTTACAAAATTACGTGTTGTGTTTTTCTTTTTTGAATGGTGTTGCTGTTCGTTCTGTGTGTGTTTTGTTGATTCCAGTACTATTCATTTGTGATTTAAGGTAAATTGGATTAAATAGGTGGTGTGTGAGAGTTTATCCTAAAATCGGTGAATGAGAGTTGGAATTTAGTAAAGTGTGTGTGAGTCCATTGTGAATGTCGTGTAAATTGTTTTTCATTTTTGATAGTTGGTCAGTTTGTAAGGTTGTGAGCATCATGTTCATTATGTATGAGTCTTTGCAAATTTAGTTTTGATATTTAATTGTTTTTGGTAGTTTGTTTCATTGAAAAAGAAAAAGAATTTTTTTTTAGAGTTTCTATTCTTTGTGCAAGTTTGATTGACTTGTCCAGCCGGCTGTAGAGTAATACATAGTTTGTTATATCAGAATTTTATGTCATTTTGGTTTGTCATATGATGTTAGTTAGATCTTGTTTTTGAAAGAGGTTTAGTAGTTGTAATTTTTAATGTTTTATTCATTAGAATAGTTGTTTAGCTAAATTGTGGTGTTAGGTGTCTTATGATTTTTAGTTTAGGTTTTTGTTTGATGTTTATTTCAGTGATATGTTCATGATGTATAGTTTTATTCATGTTTCATTCGTGTAATTAGGAGTTTTGATTAGGTATTCTTTTAATTTTCGCAATTTGCTTGTTATTTAGGTTAAATCAATTTTTTTTTTAGTTTAGTTCTTCTTCTTCTTCCCCAAGGAGGGGCGGCAGCCATTAGAGCTCCAATTGAGCTCTAGGTCGATTTTTTTAGAAGGTATTAATTGCAATTAGGTAGGTTAGGAAGGTGTCTAGATTCAATGTATTAGGGTTTTATTGCCTTAGCCATTTTTAGGGGTCATTTAAGTAAGTTTTGGGAATTAGGGTAGCATTTAATCCTAGAAAATCATATTTCTATTTAAGTCTTTTTATTCCCTAGGTAAGTTTTAAATTCCTTAGCCTAGAATAACTTTACTTAAGTTTTGACGTTTTTTTTTAGAAGGAGGGTCATTAATGACTTAAAAGTTTGGAAACTTTTTTTTTGGAAAGAATTGCTATTTAAAAATCGTGTGGAGTATTTAAAGAAAGCATTAAATTCTGATTACTTATTAGAAGGGAGTTACGAAGTGAACTTTGGAAAGTGATTTTGAAAATTAATTGAATTTCCAAAGTGAGAGGCTACAGTTTCAAGAAAGAAATAAGTGCTTTTAATTCTTGTTTGGAAAGCCAAATCCGTGGGGTTCTCTAGGCTGGATGTTTCCACTTTCCAAGTTGCATTTTAATGCCATTCATAATTGGGGTGGACGGTTTTTGATATTCCAAATTCCTAAAAGGCATTAATGCATCTTTCCTTCCTTTTTATTTAACCTTCCTTAGTGATTTAAATTAGATTAGGGCCTAATTAATTTAGTCATAGTGGCCTTAGTTTAGGTTTTGAAAAAATTGTGTAGTCAATTTAGGTTAGTAATTTAGTCATCAATTAGGTAGGTAGTCTTTATTATTTAATTAATTCTTAGTTAGACGTGTATTAGGATTTAGTTAAATAGCTTTATTGATTTTCGTCTTCTTTTATTTATTAATTAGCATTGAGCTAGTCTAACCTAACCTAGTCAACTTAGTTGACTCAGTTAGCTAAGTCAAAACCCAGCCTAGATCAAGACCTAACCCTAGTCAAGTCTTAGTCCAACCCAGGTTGAGTCAACCGATCCTACCTATTGAAACCTAACCTAACCTAGTCAATTAGATTGACTTGGTTAGGTGAGTCGTCCACCTACCATACTCGAGCCCTAACCCAAGGCAAACCCTAGTTTAAACCTAGTCGAGTCAACCAAACCTAGACTGAATCCAACCTAGTCCGAGTCAAACCTAATCCCAACTTAAGTCAATCGAGCCTACCTAACCCAACTCGAGCCTAGTCAAACCAAACCGCGCCCACCTAAGCCAACCCGAATCTAGCTAAGTCAAGACCGAGCCTAGTCGAGTCAACCCTAGTCCTATTCCAAAGTCCGCATCCCATTGTTCTTTAGTGGTCTCTTCTCCTTTAGATTTAATTCATATTGTCTTTAGAATAGTTAGTTTAGTTATTTATTTAATCATTTTAGTTAGATTTTATCATTGGTTGATTTAATGTGTGCTTGTTAATTTTGTTATTAATAGTTTAGTTAGCATAGTTGTATCTAGTTTATGTGTATTGCATGTCTTATGCATATAGATACTTGCATGTGTTAGTACTTTAGGGACATTTGCATCATTAGCTCATTTAGGGCACAATCATGAAATGCATATCATTTGTTATTTAGATCTCATTTAGTTTCATCATATTCAATATCAGCATATAATCTGTCATACAGGATTATTTAAGTCTGCATTATAGTTAGATTACGTTCATAGTGCTTAAAATAGATTCATATAGTGAATAGTGCATTGAAAGAAAAACCAGATTTTTTCCCCATCGCACTGTCGTAATTTCATGTGCAAAAATTCCGAGTTTTTAGAAAATTCTTTTTCTATTCACTTTATCAATGTATTAGCTAACTGTAGACCAAATTTCAGCTCGATCCGAGTTGGTTTGGTATGATTTTAAGCGTTTTGTGAAAACCGCTTTTTCTGGTTTTTAAATTTCGGGACTTTCGATATCCTGATTTTTTCCAGTTTTGAAACGCTTATATCTGGAGTTCTAGATATTGTATTTTCATTCTGTAAAAACTGTCAGATTATTTAATCTGTCACTTACAGAACAGAACAAGTTTCGGGAAAATCGGACCTCGTTTGCCATGTCAAACAGTGGTTTTCCGATAACCTGTCAGAAATCTATTTTACACTAGTTAGGGCATTTTTGTAATTTTCTTAGTTTCGGCATTTTAGGACTGTTTTCAGTATTTTCTGCATATTAGGTACTGCATCTGCATCATATAGCATTGTTAGAATTAAATTAGTTGATTTTTGAATTAGTTTAATATTTTAATTAATTGCTTTAGTGTAATTAGGAATTATTTTGCTAATTGCTTGAAAATTAGGTTTAGTTGCATTTTTAACTTGCATTATTAGAATAAATTGCTAACTCTGCATTTTCCTTTGTTTTTAGGTTGAAAAGCATAATCATTATCCAGGGTTATTGTCCAAGTGCGAAGAGTGAATAATTGGCGAAAAGACAGAAATACCCTTGGCGTGGATCAGAAGACTTAGTTGCTTTTCCATTTTCATTTTAGTGATTAATTGTAGTTGTATTAACTTTGTAATTGTAGATTGATATTTGTAATTAATAAATTAAATTTTACAGAAATATCTTGATTAATTCCTGTTCCCTGAGGATTCGACCCGTACTTACCACTTTGTGGAAAGTCGGTTTTTATACTTTTGGTTGACGGTTTTCCAAAGTTTTATTGAAAATAATTGTTTTAAAAATATCATTTCAAAAGATCAACTAAATTTTGGCGCCGTTGCCGGGCAACGACGCATTAATTACTTTATTTCTTAGAGTTTGATTTATTAATTTGTTTTAGTTAGTTAATTAATTGTTTTATTTTTAGTTAGTCGGATTAGTAAGTGAATATAGGATTAACATAGTTAGTAAATATAGGAGTCACGTACTGTTCTTTCTAGGATTCACTTAATTTTTCATTCTGCAAGGAGCGATTAGACAGGTGGGTTTTAGAAAAACTTAGTTTGTGATTTCCTGTATTTATTTGTTTTAGTATTTTAAAATAGTTACTTGGTTATTTATTTTTTTAGTTATAGAATTCTGACATAGATAGATAGCATATCTGTTTTTTTTTTAGTTATTGTTATTTGTTTTATTTATATTTTAGTACCTGTGTTAGTTTAGATTTAGATTTAGGTCGTTTGCTTACATCTGGTCTTAGTACCAGTGTATGCAGGGGCGACGAGGTCTAGGAGCACCATTACATCCATTTGTTGACAACCCAGAGAGAATTTTACATTCTCATCGAAGTTCGACAACAATGGCTGATATGGATCCTCCACCTCCACCCCCAGTTCATCCACGTCCTCTGCGGGAATACTTCATTCCCACAGATTATGTTCAGCCATCCTGCATTCGGAGACCCGATGTAGGAGCGCTGCATTATGAGATTAAGGCCAGCATTATTCAGATGCTCCCATCTTTTTATGGCCTTAGTCATGAGGATCCCTACCGACATTTAGATGAATTTCTCGAAATCTGTTCTATGGTCAAGATACAGAATTTCGATGATGATGCTTTGAGGTTGACTCTATTCCCCTTTTCATTGAAGGACAAAGCCAAGTATTGGCTAAAGTCCTTAGATTCTGTAGAAATAGAGTCATGGAATCAGTTACAACAGGAGTTTCTTCAAAAATACTTTTCCAGTGGTCGTACGAACCAATATCGTAGAGCCATCACTAGTTTTGCAGAACTAGATGGTGAGCAATTCCATGAGACCTGGGAGAGAATGAAGGATCTCCTCAGGAAATGTCCCCATCATCAGGTGCCAAAATGGCAACTGGTGCAGAGCTTCTACGATGGATTGTCTGACAAGAATCATCAGATGATCGACTCTTCATGCGGAGGGACATTCATGCTAAAGAGCGAGGATGAAGCATGGAGGTTATTTGATACATTGGCCGAAAATTCCCTCCACCATGCTTCGAGCTCTCATTCTGATAGAGCCACACCCAACATTCAGAAGAAAGCTGGTGTTCTTGAGATTGGTCCATCTAATGCACTACAGTGCAAAGTAGACATGATTGCTCAGAAGCTAGACCAGCTTCTCTCAGGACCATCCACTACACAGCAGGTGTGTACTCTTTGTGCCAGTCCGGCACACGATATCACTGAGTGCCCTTCGGCAGCTCAGTACCCTGAATTTGTTCAAGAACAAGTTCAGACAGCTCAGGGTTACGTCAGACCGCCGAATAACCCATTTTCATCGACATATAATCCGGGTTGGCATAGCCATCCCAATTTTTCATGAAAGAATCCACAGTCTTCCATGCAGATGCCTACATCCTCTCAGCCAGCTCGGCAACCATCTTTTACTCAGCCATTCCAGAGGCCGAGCTATTCTCAGTCTTCTTCTTCAGTCCCTCCCCCGATTCAGCAGGAGTCTGCCCCACAAACATCTTTTGAGGAGAGACTTCTCCAGGCATTCTAAGAGGTGAAAACCTCTAATCAGAATGCCTTCGAGAAGTGTAGCCAGATATTGAGCTCTCATACACAGTCCATTGCGAAGTTAGAGTCACAAATGGGACAGTTAGCTGAGGCTATTAGTAGGAGACCCGAGGGTACATTGCCGAGTCAGGCTGTCATGAACCCGAAGAGCAAGGACCAGATGACTGGAGGCCTGTTTCATACTGAGACACAGTAGCAGGCCAAATCTGTTATGGCCTTGAGGAGTGAACGTGAGTATCACGTCGAGAGTAGAGAGAGAGAGTAGAGAGAGGATAGATGAGCCAGAGACCATTGTTTCACCTTCGTCGGCTCAACCATCATCATCATCACCATCCCCATCATCATCTTCGTTATCTTTATCATCATCATCTTCATCCTCAGTGCAGAAGAAGGATAGGAGTGAGCCTTCTCACAAAGAGGAGGAGCCAGTCGAGTATATTCCCCCACCACCCTATCCCAAAGCATTAGAGTCTCCCGGATTTAGAGGGAAGCAGGGTGCGAAGATCCAGGACATGCTTGACATCTTCAAGCATGTGCAGATCAACTTACCTTTGCTTGATGCGATTCAGCAGGTGCCGGCATATGCCAAATTTCTGAAGGAGCTATGTACGCAGAAGCGTAAATCTAGAGAGAGAGTTTCTAACAGGGTCCATCTTACTGAGCAGGTGAGCTCAGTACTTCAGCATCAGACACCACCAAAGCTCAAGGACCCTGGAGCCCCTATCATTGCTTGTACCATAGGGAACATCCGGATAGAACGTGCTTTGCTCGATCTTGGAGCAAGCGTGAACATTCTGCTCGGGTATTTCTTTGATTCTTTCGGGCTAGGAGAGATGAGATCGACTCCGATTACACTGCAGCTGGCAGATCGTTCTGTCAAGGTACCGAGAGGTGTCTTAGAGGACGTGCTAGTTAAGGTGGATGACTTTTATTTTCCAGTAGATTTCATTATTCTGGATATGGAAGGAGTGGATAGCCAGCACCAGACTCTGATCATTTTAGGCAGACCATTCCTGGCAACTACCAATGCGTGCATCAATTGTAGGACTGGAGCCATGGATCTCTCATTCGGCAATAGGAAAGTCAAGCTGAATATTTTCAATGTCGCGATGGGACCAACGGGAGACATGGACTGCTTTCATGTAGATATTGCACATGAGTTGGTGGAAGAGCAGCCCGAGTTGTATATTACTGAGGATTCTTTAGATTTGTACCATGTAGAGAAGAATAGTGGTGTAGATATGTCTAGAGTGGCGTCAGAGAGACCACCTTGGAGAGCCATCATTGAGACTCTCCCACCACTTGCGGAGATCCCTGCCAAATCTTCGATCGAGTCACCTCCGAAACTTGAGTTGAAACCCTTACCAGATTCACTCAAGTATGCATACCTCGGAGATGATGAGACTCTGCCTGTGATCATCTCGTCCCTGCTCACTAAGGAGCAGGAGCAGAGATTGTTGACTATTCTTCGAGAGCACAAGGCAGCGATTGGCTGAGGAGTTGCTGATCTGAAGGGGATTGATCCTTCATTATGTATGCATAGAATCCATTGTGATGAGGAAGTTAAGCCAGTGAGAGATATGCAGAGAAGGCTAAATCCCAATATGAAGGAAGTGGTGAAGAACGAGGTGGTGAAGTGGTTAGATGCCGGAATCATTTACCCTATTTCTGATAGCCAGTGGGTCAGTCCGATTCAGGTTGTGCCGAAGAAGTCAGGACTCACTGTGGTCGAGAACGAGAAGGGTGAGAGAATTCCGATGAGGACCACTACAGGATGGCGAGTCTGTATTGATTATCGAAAGCTGAATGTGGCAACTAGGAAAGATCATTTCCCATTGCCATTCATTGATCAGATCTTAGAGAGGCTCGCAGGACAGAGCTACTACTGTTTTCTAGATGGATATTTAGGATACAATCAGGTAGCTGTCCATCCTGACGACCAGGAAAAGACTACATTTACATGTCCTTATGGCACCTTCGCATTCAGACGTATGTCGTTCGGGCTCTGCAATGCCCCGACAACTTTTCAGAGGTGCATGTTTGCTATCTTCTCAGACATGATAGATGATGTGATGGAAGTTTTCATGAACGACTTTTCAGTGTATAGCTCTTCATTTGAAGATTGCCTCCAAAAACTTACTCGAGTACTGAGTAGGTGTGCGGAGACAAATCTTGTCCTAAGTTGGGAAAAGAGCCATTTTATGGTCCAGGACGGGATTGTGCTTGGACACATTGTGTCCAAGCGAGGTATTGAGGTTGACAGAGCGAAGGTGGAATCCATTTCCCGTTTGACTTCACCCACCTCTATGAGACAGATTCGATCATTTTTAGGGCATGCGGGATTTTATAGGCGGTTCATAAAAGATTTCAGTAAAATCTCTCGACCGCTATGTACTTTATTGGAGAAAGATCAGCCCTTTATTTTTAGCGAGGATTGTATGAAGGCCTTTGAGATTCTCAAAGAGGCCTTGATTACTACACCCATTTTGAGACCTCCGGATTGGACTCTCCCATTTGAGATTATGTGTGATGCATCTGATTATGCTATGGGGGCTATTTTAGGACAACGCATTGATAGGAAGCCCTATGTGATCTACTATGCGAGTAGAACTCTGTCTGATGCTCAGATGAATTATACTACGACAGAGAAGGAGCTACTTGCGATAGTTTTCGCATTGGACAAATTTAGGTCCTATTTACTCGGTTGAAAGGTGGTTGTCTATTCTGACCATGCTGCATTGAAATATCTGTTGAATAAGAAAGACACCAAGCCGAGATTGATTCGTTGGGTTCTACTACTACAGGAGTTTGATCTCGAGATTCGAGATAAGAAGGGAAGCGAGAATGTAGTAGCAGACCATCTTTCCAGACTGATCGTAGAGACCACGCAGGATCAGAGGCCGATCAGTGATTCTTTCCCCGATGAGCAGATAATGACAGTTAGAACATCGCAATTACCCTGGTTTGCAGATATTGTGAACTATCTGGTTTCGAGGAAGATACCTGAGCATTGGAACAAGAATGAGCGTGAGAGATTCCTATCTCAGGTGAGGCACTATTATTGGGATGAACCAGAGTTGTTCAAATACTGTGCAAATCAGATCATTAGGAGATATGTTCCGGAGGAGGAGTACCAGTCCATTCTTAATTTTTCCCATTCGTTAGCCTGTGGAGGGCATTTTAGCAGTAGAAAGACGGCTGCAAAGATTTTGCAGTCAGGATTTTATTGGCCTACACTCCACAAGGATGCTCATGAGTTCTGTAGGCGTTGCATTCGATGTTAGCAGATTGGGAACATGTCCAAGAGGGACATGATTCCCTTGCTTCCGATTTTGATAGTCGAGATTTTTGATGTTTGGGGCATTGATTTCATGGGACCATTTTCGCCTTCATTCAGAAATTTATACATTCTGGTGGCGGTTGATTATGTGTCCAAATGGGTCGAGGTTGTGGCACCCAAGACCAATGATCATAGAGTAGTTCTTAAGTTCATTAAGCACAACATTACAGTCGTTTTGGTGTGCCACGTGCGATGATTAGCGATGGTGGCAAGCATTTTAGGAATGTACAGATAGCTTCTCTTCTGAGAAGATATTCTGTCAATCATAGATTCACCACTCCATATCATTCGTAGACTAGTGGACAAGTTGAAGTGTCCAATAGGAAGATTAAGCGGATTTTAGAAAAGACAGTTCGCCCGGACCGCAAGGATTGGTCTCAGCGCTTAGATGATGCACTTTGGGTATATAGAACTGCATTCAAGACTCCCATTGGCATGTCCCCGTATTGCCTTGTATTCGGGAAAGCATGCCATCTTCCTGTCGAACTAGAGCATAGAGCGTATTGGGCTATCAAGAAATTGAATTTTGACCTCACCCAGGCTGGCAAAGAGAGAGCACTGCAGCTCTCAGAATTAGAGGAACTCAGGAATGATGCGTATGAGAATGCCAAATTATACAAAGCTTGCATGAAAGCATTTCATGATAAGCATATTGCCAGGAAAGTGTTTGAGCTAGAGCAGAAAGTGTGGTTATACAATTCTCGTTCGCATTTATTCCCAAGGAAGTTGAGATCAAGATGGACAGGTCCTTACATTGTGAAAGAAGTATTTCCCCATGGAGCAGTGACATTATTCGATCCTATGACCCAAGGTACATTCAAGGTAAATGGGCAAAGACTGAAGCCCTTCATTTCAGATGCCTTGCAGGATGGTAAGTGTGAGATAGTGCATCTCACGAAGGCATGAGGATTCAACCAGAGGGATGTATCATATGTACATTAGTTTGTTTTTCATTTCAGTATTTTTCTTTATTCAGTATTTTATCTCAATTGTGCTGACATTTGTTTTTGATCTATGCAGGATGAATCTAACATTTAGTGTATCAGTTACCAGGTATAGAGCAGAGCTTTCAAAGTATTCAAAGATCAGATGAAATTCAAATTCTGAAGCTCAGAGCAGATCAGGTTGTATCTATCCTTTCTCCCATATTCATCTTATGGTCTTTTAGTGTGCATTTGCTTTGCATTTTTACTTATTTTGTATGCCACTAGGGACAGTGTCATTCAAGCATGGGGGGTGGTTTAGATGCACACAAAAATTACAAATTTTTTTTTTTGGTAATTAAAGTAGGCATTTGAGAACGAGTTGTAGCATATATGATTGTTTTTGGCATAATCTAACAGTTTAAAAATTTTTAAGCCCCATGAATTTTTTTTTTCTGAACTAATTCAAATAGAGTAGTTATTTATGAGAAAATTCAAAGAAAAGATAGTATTTGATTGTTAGAAAATTTTGAATCACTTTTGTATAAGTATGCACAGTATGTTTTATCAAAAGAAATAAGCAATGGAAAGATGTTTTTGAAAAAAAAATGAGTTTAAAAAGAATAGAGCTACGTTTAGTTGTTGATGTCTTCGTGAATCCTAGTAGTGGAAAGCAGACACGAGATGAAGTGTTTGAGTCTCTTAACGAAAAGGATAACGAAGGAAATCATCCTCTTATCTAGTTGATATCTGTGGCCTTTGTAGTTCGAGTAAGTAGAATCTGAAGGGTGTTTTACACTTGGTGCCCCAAAGCCAGCTGGTTTGGGAGCCACCGATTCGAAAGCTTGTTACATGGACTGCATAGCAAGCCTAAGAGATAGAGACATTGCACATGATGAGAGGAAGACTATACGTAAACTATTAGAATAGAAGGTCTAGTGACTCGAGCAATTAAGTCCGAGGGATACTTTGTATCTAATGCCCTAAGGTTGGCCAGCCTGGGAGTCACTGACCCAAAGCTCGCAACACGGGTCACGAAAACTGACTATTCAAAATAGTTCTCATGTGAGAAGAATGCTCAAGAGAACAAAGTTGAAAAAAAAGGGTGAAAATGAAAGAAAAAGAATGTACTGAATGAGAAAATTTTCATTGCTTAGGCATATAGGTGTATTACTGTGCAGAAAATATACAAGTGAGAATAAATGAGTAAAACATGAGAATACTTGACTTTCTGAGAAAAATCATAAAATAGCTACAATATTAGAAAAGTGAAGGAAAAAGAATTTTTACTGTGGTGGCATGAGATTTTTAAACTTGTTTTGAGAATGTCAATTAAATGAAATATTTGTTCTGACTGCTTTCTTAAGAACCTCATATTTTTGAAAAAATCATCCTTGCATTTCATTGATGTTTGTGGGTAGCATCTCTGCAAACCCTCACGAGACCTTACTCGTCCACTAGTGTAAGCTAGGGGTTAAAAGGGCTTGTTGCATATGCTAAATGCAACCGTGATTCTTACAAAAGTGAGTTAGTTTTTATGCATTCATGTTTAGCATTTCTTGTCTCTGTTGCATAGCATAATTAGGGTTTGTTAAGGGACTAACAAACATTCAAGCATGGGGGTATTTGATGATGCATGAAATGTACATCATGTTAATAAGTTTTTTATGCATTTTGTAACAAGTTTAAGGTTTTAAACTCATGTTTAGATGTATTTTGATAGTAAGGGGTTATGGTTCGAATTTCAGAAAAATCAGAGTTAAAATGAGAGAGTTATGGCTATTTCAGTGTTTGGGCATGGATTTTGAGGTGGATCGGATCCATATCCGACCCAATTAGGTTATTTGGACTTTGGATCAACCCTTAGAAAGCCCAAAACCAAACCCACATGCCTATCCATATCCATTTCAAAAAGTTTTGCAGAAAACCCCCTAGAAAGTGGAGCCTAGCAAAATATTTTTTTTTAACCTTCTTTCTGAAAAATGTCAAAAGTATAAATACAATTTTTAGAGAAGCCCTAGACGTCTTTGGCTCTGGATTTGACGTCTCCTACAGTGCCTCTAGCTCCAGCCACTTTCCCATCTCACATTCCATCTCATCCTCCATTGAAGATCGATTTTTGCTTGGTTTCCAAGCATTACTCTTTCTCCCGTTCCATTTCTAATCACTTCTTTAGCATCCTTGCTGTGTTTTCTCACCATTTTCGGTGTTTTTGCAGGTGTAGCAGAGGTGGAGACCATTAACCTTGTGTGGGAGTGCGACACACACCAACAAGGTGAGCCGGCCGTACCTCCATCCAGTTTTCTACAGCCTTCGATCGAGAATCGGCGCATACTCCATCATCGGTGGATCTCCAACGTGTTGCAGCTGCAAAAGTGCTGTTTTTGGTGAAGTTTCAGCATTCTCGAACCGTTTGGGATGTCAAGATCAAGCCACGGTCCGCTCTTCTTCAACCCCCGGTCGTTGAATCACCCAAGAGGTAGGTCTTCTTCTTTCTTCTCTTCTAGCTAAAACCGAATTGTGTGTTGATTTCATTTTCTTATTTTTCTGAGTGTTTCTCGTTTTTATTTTTGTTTTCAACCTTAGCATAGATCTCGTGCATAGACCAGCACGTTAGATTAGGTTTGCTTGATTGGTTGATGTGTTTGCATCTCGGTTTTTTTAGATTTTTCACCCAACTTGTGAAAATCGGCTAGATCTTTATCTAGCCGACTTTTCAAGGGTTTCTATTGGGTTTGTGGGTCTGTTCTACTGAAAAATCAATCTAAAAAGGGTTCATTTTGATTCACCTTCGTTGTTGGTTTTGTGTTCAATTGAAAAAAAAAAAAAATCAGCTAGAATACTTCTAGCCGATTCTTGTGTTTTACAAAATTACATGTTGTGTTTTTCTTTTTTGAATGGTGTTGCTGTTCGTTTTGTGTGTGTTTTGTGTATTCCAGTACTATTCATTTGTGATTTAAGGTAAATTGGATTTCATAGGTGGTGTGTGAGAGTTTATCCTAAAATCGGTGAATGAGAGTTGGAATTTAGTAAAGTGTGTATGAGTCCATTGTGAATGTCGTGTAAATTGTTTTTCATTTTTGATAGTTGGTCAGTTTGTAAGGTTGTGAGCATCATGTTCATTATGTATGAGTCTTTGCAAATTTAGTTTTGATATTTAATTGTTTTTGGTAGTTTGTTTCATTGAAAAAGAAAAAGAATTTTTTTTTAGAGTTTCTATTCTTTGTGCAAGTTTGATTGACTTGTCCAGCCGGCTGTAGAATAGTACATAGTTTGTTATATCAGAATTTTATGTCATTTTGGTTTGTCATATGATGTTAGTTAGATCTTGTTTTTGAAAGAGGTTTAGTAGTTGTAATTTTTAATGTTTTATTCATTAGAATAGTCGTTTAGCTAAATTGTGGTGTTAGGTGTCTTATGATTTTTAGTTTAGGTTATTGTTTGATGTTTATTTCAGTGATATGTTCATGATGCATAGTTTTATTCATGTTTCATTCGTATAATTAGGAGTTTTGATTAGGTATTCTTTTAATTTTCGCAATTTGCTTGTTATTTAGGTTAAATCAATTTTTTTTTTAGTTTAGTTCTTCTTCTTCTTCCCCAAGGAGGGGCGGCAGCCATTAGAGCTCCAATTGAGCTCTAGGTCGATTTTTTTAGAAGGTATTAGTTGCAATTAGGTAGATTAGGAAGGTTTCTAGATTCAATGTATTAGGGTTTTATTTCCTTAGCCATTTTTAGGGGTCATTTAAGTAAGTTTTGGGAATTAGGGTAGCATTTAATCCTAGAAAATCGTATTTCTATTTAAGTCTTTTTATTCCCTAGGTAAGTTTTAAATTCCTTAGCCTAGAATAACTTTACTTAAGTCTTGACGTTTTTTTTTAGAAGGAGGGCCATTAATGACTTAAAAGAGTGGGAAACTTTTTTTTTGGAAAGAATTGCTTTTTCAAAAATTGTGTGGAGTATTTAAAGAAAGC
Organism: Nuphar pumila; assembly: GCF_984573655.1. Classification (NCBI taxonomy): domain Eukaryota; kingdom Viridiplantae; phylum Streptophyta; class Magnoliopsida; order Nymphaeales; family Nymphaeaceae; genus Nuphar; species Nuphar pumila. Next base: position 75,668,472 of record NC_143259.1, on the reverse strand, counting down.
ATTAAATTCTGATTACTTATTAGAAGGGAGTTACGAAGTGAACTTTGGAAAGTGATTTTGAAAATTAATTGAATTTCCAAAGTGAGAGGCTACGGTTTCAAGAAAGAAATAAGTGCTTTTAATTCTTGTTTGGAAAGCCAAATCCGTGGGGTTCTCTAGGCTGGATGTTTCCACTTTCCAAGTTGCATTTTAATGCCATTCATAATTGGGGTGGACGGTTTTTGATATTCCAAATTCCTAAAAGGCATTAATGCATCTTTCCTTCCTTTTTATTTAACCTTCCTTAGTGATTTAAATTAGATTAGGGCCTAATTAATTTAGTCATAGTGGTCTTAGTTTAGGTTTTTAAAAAATCGTGTAGTCAATTTAGGTTAGTAATTTAGTCATCAATTAGGTAGGTAGTCTTTATTATTTAATTAATTCTTAGTTAGACGTGTATTAGGTTTTAGTTAAATAGCTTTATTGATTTTCGTCTTCTTTTATTTATTAATTAGCATTGAGTTAGTCTAACCTAACCTAGTCAACTTAGTTGACTCAGTTAGCTAAGTCAAAACCCAGCCTAGATCAAGACCTAACCCTAGTCAAGTCTTAGTCCAACCCAGGTTGAGTCAACCGATCCTACCTATTGAAACCTAACCTAACCTAGTCAATTAGATTGACTTGGTTAGGTGAGTCGTGCACCTACCATACTCGAGCCCTAACCCAAGGCAAACCCTAGTTTAAACCTAGTCGAGTCAACCAAACCTAGACTGAATCCAACCTAGTCCGAGTCAAACCTAATCCCAACTTAAGTCAATCGAGCCTACCTAACCCAACTCGAGCCTAGTCAAACCAAACCGCGCCCACCTAAGCCAACCCGAATCTAGCTAAGTCAAGACCGAGCCTAGTCGAGTCAACCCTAGTCCTATTCCAAAGTCCGCATCCCATTGTTCTTTAGTGGTCTCTTCTCCTTTAGATTTAATTCATATTGTCTTTAGAATAGTTAGTTTAGTTATTTATTTAATCATTTTAGTTAGATTTTATCATTGGTTGATTTAATGTGTGCTTGTTAATTTTGTTATTAATAGTTTAGTTAGCATAGTTGTATCTAGTTTATGTGTATTGCGTGACTTATGCATATAGATACTTGCATGTGTTAGTACTTTAGGGACATTTGCATCATTAGCTCATTTAGGGCACAATCATGAAATGCATATCATTTGTTATTTAGATCTCATTTAGTTTCATCATATTCAATATCAGCATATAATCTGTCATACAGGATTATTTAAGTCTGCATTATAGTTAGATTACGTTCATAGTGCTTAAAATAGATTCATATAGTGAATAGTGCATTAAAAGAAAAACCGGATTTTTTCCGCATCGCACTGTCGTAATTTCATGTGCAAAAATTTTGAGTTTTTAGAAAATTCTTTTTCTATTCACTTTATCAACATGTTGGCTAACTGCAGACCAAATTTCAGCTCGATCCGAGTTGGTTTGGTCTGATTTTTAAGCGTTTTGTGAAAACCGCTTTTTCTGGTTTTTAAATTTTGGGACGTTCGATATCCTGATTTTTCCCAGTTTTGAAATGCTTATATCTGGAGTTCCAAATATTGTTTTTCATTCTGTAAAAACTGTAAGATTATTTAATCTGTCACTTACAAAACAGAGCAAGTTTTGGGAAAATCGGACCTCGTTTGCCATGTCAAACAGTGGTTTTCCGATAACCTGTCAGAAATCTATTTTACACTAGTTAGGGGCATTTTTGTAATTTTCTTAGTTTCGGCATTTTAGGACTGTTTTCAGTATTTTCTGCATATTAGGTACTGCATCTGCATCATATAGCATTGTTAGAATTAAATTAGTTGATTTTTGAATTAGTTTAATATTTTAATTAATTGCTTTAGTGTAATTAGGAATTATTTTGCTAATTGCTTGAAAATTAGGTTTAGTTGCATTTTTAACTTGCATTATTAGAATAAATTGCTAACTCTGCATTTTCCTTTGTTTTTAGGTTGAAAAGCATAATCATTATCCAGGGTTATTGTCCAAGTGCGAAGAGTGAATAATTGGCGAAAAGATGGAAATACCCTTGGCGTGGATCAGAAGACTTAGTTGCTTTTCCATTTTCATTTTAGTGATTAATTGTAGTTGTATTAGCTTTGTAATTGTAGATTGATATTTGTAATTAATAAATTAAATTTTACAGAAATATCTTGATTAATTCGTGTTCCCTGAGGATTTGACCCGTACTTACCACTTTGTGTAAAGTCGGTTTTTATACTTTTGGTTGATGATTTTCCAAAGTTTTATTGAAAATAATTGTTTTAAAAATATCATTTCAAAAGATCAACCAAAGCTCTCCCTGAACTAAGGGTTCCTTGTATGAAATTGGAGTTTTGTTTTACAAACGGTTCACAAAGACACGAGTCCCTTCAAACTCTCCCTGAAATGGGGCTAAGTGAATAAATTGGATAGCATGCGAAAAGAATGAGCTCCCTCGAACTCTCCCTATACAAAGGGTCTCTCGCAAGAGAAATTTATTGGAATTGGTATTGGATGACCAAAAGGTCGAAATTTGGAAGTTGGAATTTTGAATTTTTGAAATTTGAATTTTGAAATTTGAAATTTGAAATTAGAAATTAGAAATTGGAAGTTTGGAATTTTTGAAATTTGGAAATTGGGAATTGATTGACCTAAAGGTCGAAATTGGAAATTTGAAATTTGGATTCTGAAATTTGGTATTTGAAATTGGAAGTTGGACATTTGGAAATTGGAAATTTGAAAGTTTGAAATTTGAAATTGGAAATTGGATGACCTGGAGGTCAAAATTGTGAATTGGTTTACTGGGAACGACATGGGTTTTGTAGGGATTCAGCCTAAGAACAACATTGGTTCCGCAGGGGTTCGACCTACGAACTATCAATTCCATAGGGATTTAACCTAAGGATCATAGTTTAAGGAGGAATGATTCCAACTTGTGAGTTTTAAATGGACCAGGTGCTAAACTGGGTTTTTGAGGAAAGATTCGAATCGGAATTCAACTCTTCAAGAAAAAACTAGATGAATTGGATTTTGAAAGAAAATTCGATTCGGAACTCGGATCTTCTAGACCAACTCGTAGGATAGTTTGAGTAGAAGTTCAAACTTTTAAAGGAAAGCTAGGCGGGTTGGATTTGGAAGAAAATTCAAGTCGGAACTCTAATTTTCTAGACCAACTCTGAAGGAAAAGAAAACTCGGGTCGGAACCCGAATCTTCGAAGGAAAACTAAATTCATTGTGGAAGGAAAAGAAATTTGAGTCGGAACTCGAATCCTGAAGGTAAGGTAGATCAATTTGGAAGGAAAAGAAATTCGAGTCGGAACTCGAATTCCGGAGGAAAACTAGATTAACTAGAAGGAAAGAAGATTTGAGTCGGAACTCAAATCTCGAAGGAAAACTAAACCGGTTAGAAGGAAAGGAAGTTCGAGTCGGAACTCGAATCCCGGAGGAAAACTAGATCAACTAGATGGAAAGAAGATTCGAGTCAGAACTCAAATCCCGAAGGAAAACTAAACTGGTTAGAAGGAAAGGAAATTTGAGTCGGAACTCGGATCCCGGAGGAAAACTAGATCAACTAGAAGGAAAGAAGATTCGAGTCGGAACTCAAATACCGAAGGAAAACTAAACCGGTTAGAAAGAAAGAAAATTCGAGTCGGAACTCGGATCCTGGAGGAAAACTAGATCAACTAGAAGGAAAGAAGATTCGAGTCGGAACTCAAATCCCAAAGGAAAACTAAACCGGTTAGAAGGAAATGAAATTCGAGTCGGAACTTGAATCCCGGAGGAAAACTAGATCAACTAGAAGGAAAGAAGATTCGAGTTGGAACTCGAATCCCGAAGGAAAACTAGATCAATGTGGACACTGAATTTTAAAGTGTACCAGTGCGAACACCGGATTTTGAAAATGTACAAGCATTATGTTTTGAAAAATTACCAGTATGAATACTGGGTTTTGGAAGATTCCCTATACGAGCGCTGGATTTTGGAAGATTACTAGTACGAGCACTAGATTTTGGAAGATTACCAGTACGAGCACTGGATTTTGAAAGATTACCAGTACGAGCACTGGATTTTAAAGAAAAATTTACCAGCACGAAAACTGGATTTTGGAAAATTACCAACATGAACACTGGGTTTTGGAGAATTACCAGCACAAACACTGGTTTTTGAAAAATTACCAGCACGAACACTGGATTTTGAAAAATTATCACTTGATTCTGATAGAAGATTTTCGGTCTTCACCCTCACGATGACTTGGACAACTGTCGGGGCCTCAGGATTTATCCCTTATCCTGAATGGAAAGTTCGATGCAAATTGATGCAAATGAATGCATCCAAATGCAAATGAATGTAAATGGGTGTACATGCGTGCAAAATGAGAGATTTGTTTGATCTTGCCTGCATACAGGGTATTTGTAGATAAAATGAAAAATTAAAAATGCCCCAGTGTAATGGGGGAAGAATATTTTGAACAAAAGGATAAATGATTGATGTTCGAAGGGCGCTCTCTGAAGGTGACACGACAAATGGCTTTTGATTGATTCAGAAGAGACTCAGAAGAGGTCATTCCTCGTGAAAGAACATTTTGCAGAGAAGGAGAGTGAAAGGTGACATCAAGTCTATGAGGAAAATGGATAATTTATTCAATTAATAACAAGTTGGTAAGAAAACTGGGATTGTATTGTCCAAAAGCAAAATGATTAAAGATGACATAGCCTTGACGCTGTCAGTTTCTTGGAAAATTTGATCAGTGAAATTCCACTAGAGGGGAGGTGAATAGTGAAATACGATAAAGATCAATAAAATAAAATAATCAGGCAATAAGGCACAACACATAAAACACAGAATTTATACTGGTTCGGTCAATACCCAGACCTACATCCAGTCCCCAAGCAAACCACTTGAGCTTTCCACTATAACATCTGAGTCACTGGATAAATAGTACAACACCCTCTTCCTCAGAGGTCTTCTTCTCTCAACAGAGAAGGGGCATACCCTCTTCCACAGAGGTCTTCTTCTCTCAACAGAGAAGGACAACACCCTCTTTCACAGAGGTCTTCTTCTCTCAACAGAGAAGGGGAACACCCTCTTTCACAGAGGTCTACTTCTTTCAACAAAGAAGGAAAACAGTGAATAACAGAGTTACAATACTTCCTATAGAACCTTCAGAATGATATGAATACACGAATGAAGGATTCTCAGAATGTTCTGTTTGTCACTCAGAGGATACCCTTTGTCAAAGAGCTATACTTGACTTTTTCTCTTTTCTTTCTTTTCTTTCTTTTCTTTTTCTCTTTCTTTTTCAAGGCTCTCTTTTCAAATATCGAATAGGAATTTTTCTCGTTGTAAGCTCGCATGTCCATTCCATTCCATTGAATAGTTTATTTGAGTGTGTTTATATAGCTTTTAAAAAAGTAGTCGTTACATTTTGAAATCATAGCCTTCTTGAGATGTGAAATGATAGGTCATTTCAAAAACATCTTTGGAGAAATTCGAAAAAGTCTTTTTCCATAAAAGTAAAATATAGGGTACACTAGTCGTTGTAATATTTTAGGTAATACACATTTTATGTAAAAAGTCTATTTCTTACAATAGTACATTGAACGTTGGATTGTGGTTTTGTCTTTATTCTAATTAATGATTTGAGGTACATAAGTACTTCTTTACTTTAAATGAGTGTAAGTACAATGAGTGCTTTGAGATATTTATTTGTACATAGTTATGTCAAGTGTTTTCTTTATGTTGTGTTTTTCAAAGTCTTCAGAGAGAATGAGGACTACAAGAAAGTCGACATTCTTGAGAAGGATATTTAACAAGGATTTCTTACAGGAGGTATTTAATGCTATACAAAGAGAATGATGACTTCAAGTAAGTCGACATTCTATGGGTTTGTAAAAAGGTAACTAGAGTCTTTTCAAAACCTTTATTATATTTGTTTTCTTTGTTTAGTCGATTTTCATGTTTTGTCTTTTTCCTATATTTGAAAACATTTCTTTAAAGATGGTAACTAGAGTCTTTTCAAAACATATTATATTTGTTATGTAGCCGATTTCATGTTTTGTCTTTTTCCTATATTTCTTTTCATGTTGTCTTGTATATGATGTAAGGTACAATTATTACATTTTGAAATCATGTCAAAAATACCTTTTTCATAAAGGGTTGTAAGAAGGTACAATTATTAGTTTTCAAAAAGGAGCTTTTTGAAACTATCGTATACTTTTATGATATAGGTTTTATGAATGAGTATGTAATATGAAATATGCATGTTCCTGAAGGTTCTGTTACATATGACTCTAAAGAAGAAAAAAATCTTCATCTTGAGGTAGCCGATCTCTTCAGTTGAACTTTAGGAATGCATGGCTCATCAAGCTTTTTCTTCAAGGAGTATGATTGCACTAGTTGTACTTGAACAGGAAGTCTCCATCCTTTTTGGGTGAGATATCCCTGCATCAAATACTCGTTAGATTTATGGCAAAACATATTCAGTCATAATATAACATTTTTCAAGAGGACATATTATCATATCATATAAAATCAAATACGACAGTGTATCATATTATGTGACATCAAAACAAAGTTTCTCAACATTCTCCCCCTTTTTGATGACGACAAAATATGCTCCCCCTGTCAAAAAGACATTATGCATAGAAATAATAATATTATAAAATATTGAAAAATGTTTAAAGAGAGTATTTCTCCAATAATGGAGACAGGTTTTCTCCCCCTTTGTCATAGACAAAAAGGAAGGGATCAGAGTAAGAGAGTTATTACAGACCAATAATAAATATTACAGTAAAAAAATAAGTTTATTCCGAAGGTGGAGTAGGTTGATGTGTAGGGGCGTCTAGATCCTGCTGTTGAGCTTGACGAGTCTGCTGCAACAAGGCTTGATTGCGAAGGATACAATCCTGAGAGCGCTGGACATCCATCAGAGCAGGGAAGTAATTAAAGGTGGATGTTGGATCGTCATCATCAGAGTCGGGAAGGTGCAGGGACTTGAGATTTAAGGTAGTAGCATCGAGGACCTGAGAAGGATGGAGGATAACTTCGTTGTGAAGGGATACTTTGAAGTATTTTAGGATGGGAGTTATAAAACACCCGAAAAGAAGAGGCTTGAATTTTTTATAACGAATAAAAAGGTCGAAAAGAATGGAGGACCAGTTTATCGGAGTAGAAGAAAAAATTGCGTAGATAAGGAGAGAGATTTTTCATGGAACTAATCCCTTGCGGGGAAGCTTGGGATAGATGTTGTGGAGAAGAATCTGGGCAAGTAATTGAGCATGAGGTTGGAGATTCCTCATGTGCCAGGGAAGTGGGTAGCAGTTGGTGCAGAGAAGAATTTTTCGAAGTACCGATCGTTCGATTGGTACTATGTTGTTAAGGTCTGTGCCGGTGGAAGGTAGGTTAAGAATTCTACCTAGGTCGAAAGCATCGAAGAACATCAGCTTTCCTCGGACTTTACTGGTGATTGTAGTTTGTTCATGATCAGAAGAAAAGTTTGTATAGAATAGTCGAACTAGTTCAGGATAGTAGGCAGCTTGGGATGAAGATCCTAGTAGGTGTTTGAGTTCGGGGAGATAGCTGTCTAGGTCAAATAACATGAAGTCTTCATAGTGAACTAATTTTCCTTCATGAATGGGTCGAGAACAAAGGGAGTTGTAGAAATGGAAAAGATCTGGATACCTAAGATCTGCGGCAGTGATTGCAGAGTTTGAGGAGGAAGCCATTGCAAAAGAATGTTTGAGAGAGGATGAACGAGTTTGAAGGTATGTATGAAGATAATGAGCTACGAGTGGTATTGGTGAGGAATGAACCAATCGATTAAATAGAAGAGAGAAAATAATTTTGACAATAATTGAATGACAATGGAAGTGAATGATTTTTGGATTGTAGTTTGAATAAGGAAATTCGTGAGTTGTAAGTTAAGGGGCTTGTGAATGACAAATCAAATCAATGGTGGAAGATAGTGTATCATATTGGTATGTAAGTTAAGAAGGACATAGATTTGAACAAATATACTATGGGAGAGTGTATCGAGTAGTGAGAAATGTCATGAATGGAGTATGGAGTGACATATTGAAGAGAGTGAAGAAAATAATGGCCTAATAAAATAAACAATTTTTTCTACATGATATTACTTGATGTGGAAGCATTCCAAATTTGTGAAGAGTGATTTTGGAATAAGACAAACAAAGATAAGAGAGTGAGAGGCAATAATTTGTTATTTAATAAGTATATATTTTGATATGTGTGGAAAAAGAATGAATAGACATAAAGAAGGGTGATACGGATATGTGGTTTGAAAGATATGACATTTTTGAAAGAAAAGAATGCCTTAAAAAAATGTGTCATGATTAATGTGTCTTCACATTTGTATTGTTTTATGAGTATACGTAAAGATGAGAGGGACACACTTTGACTATGAATAGTGATGAGACAAAAAGATATTTATGAATGAAGAGTAATAATTGCTTATATAAGAAATATTTTTATGGATATGTGTGGAAGGAGTGAGAGTAGTCATAGAGAAAAGTGAGATGACATATATGGATTTTCGAGTAGGATAAGAAGTAATAAAAAATTCATGATTGATATGAGATGAAAGACATGAGATAAAGTTATGATTGACATGAATTAATGTTTATTTGTTAAACATATTTTTAAAGAAACTCGATTTGAGGAAGTTCATAGTTGCTAGAGAATAAAGTTAAGTTTTAAACTAGTAAAGGAGTCACAAACATGGATTGACAAGAATGGAGGCTTAATTTGTATGAGAGAGAGAGAAAGTACTAAATGTACTAATGAAAATAAAAAATATGAAGGACAAGGTTTTAATGGGTCTCGATTGGAGAGAGATATAAAATGTATGAGAGAGTCATGGTCACAGATGAAAAGGAGCTTCGTATAATATATATATAGAGAGAGAGATAAAAAAGTGTGATTCAAAACGTACGAATGGGTGGAGTACAAATGCTTTTTGTAAAAGATGTAAAGCATGAAGAGATGATAATAGATAGTTCTTTAGGCTATGATATAAAAGATGATATAGTAAAAATTTACGTGAGATATAATAGAGTGTATGTAATCTATGATATATTAAATGATATAGTAAAAATTTACGTGAGATCATAGCAACTAGTTCTTTAGAGAAAGGTAAAAGAACCAAAATAAACATTCGATTTTAACTAATAATTTGAAAAGCAAGAGTTCTCATAAACTAATATGTTATCATGTTGAAGGTGAATCAATTTATCGTAAGAGAAGTTTTCACAAAAGGACAAAAATAATAAAGGAGTTATGAGATGAGAGATGTGAACAATGTTATGATAGCTTTTAATATAATTAGTTTTTATGGATATGAGTGAAAGGAGATAGGACAAGGAGTCATAATGGATGTGTACTTGAAAGATGACAAGTTGAAAGACATAAAGAATGTGTCTTATAAGAGTTTAAAGTGTACGTGAATATGGAAACTGTAAACACCCCAAATTTTCCATATCCATTCTCAAACAACCCCCCTCCTACAGTGACAACCTTGTTAGGTCAATGTAGGAGTCAAACCCCGAGTCAATTTCAAAAAATCACCATTTTACCCATTTTCATTAGGAAAATTACCATTTTACCCCTAGGTCATCCCGGACCCCAGTCAGTCGGAGTCAACCAAGCTCATTGGTCAGTTCAAGACAGTTAGAATATCAGTCATCTCAAGCTCATCTGATCTCATAATGAATAAACCATTTTCATTTCGGACCATTCCTGCCAAAATGGGATCATTTCTTCAGAAATGAGCTTACTTCTCACTCAAATCCAAGTCAATTGTCTCTGAGTCAGTCATTCATAGTCAGTCATACTCCCTAGAGTCTAACTTGAGCTCACCACGAGTTCGAGTGCTCTAGTTTCAGTTCAAAACCATTTCCAAGTGTCTAGGAGCCCATTTTAGTCCATTTTAGCTCTTTCTGCTGAAATTGAGTTGAGTTCAGTTAATTGAGCTAGTGTTCAAGCTTTGATTTTAGTTCATATCAGTATTACTGACCTTCGTTCTAGCTCAAACCCAGCTCAGGTTCGTAATTCACTTCGCTCCAGTAATCATTCCGTACAATTTATCTAGAAATGGCAACTTTTCTTGAAAATTCAATCGGAAAGGTCAGTTGAGTCAGCATCATTGTCAGCTCATTGGAGTTCTGAAACTCTAAAACCCAGCTCAATCTAGCTCATCTCAGTTCAATTCAGCTCAAACCCTAATTTTTAGTGTCACTCTAACCCAGTAGAGTTTCAAAACCATTTCTTCAATCATTTTGCAAATTTTATCAGTTTTTATACTTTTTAAACTGGTACAGCTGTCAATCGGGGTCTAACATCTAAAACTCTTCATTTAGGGTCTGCATTTCACATGTCATTTCTCATCATTTCATATCATTTCTTAGCATATCATAACATTTCATCACATTTCATTTCATTTTCGAAGTCCAGAACTCCAGTTTTATAAATTTCAATCCAGATTGAGTTTTAAAAGTTTTAAGAAATCAATTTCAAACCTCGGGTTTCCAAAATTGGCATTTTCACCCCGGGAGTCTAAATTTGGAAATATTTTCTTAAGAAAAATAATCTGGATTTCTTTCAAAATCAAATTTTCAAATTTTACACTGGATTTGCTTCACAATGAGCTATTGAACTTTAGAATCTGAGCTCGTTTCAAAAACTGCCAAAAATAGCTCGTTTTGTTGGAAGCATTTTCTCGAGAAAAACAATTTGGATTTCTTTCAAAATTATATTTTTCAAATTCTACACTGGATTTGCTTCGCAACGGGGTATTGAACTTTAGAATCTGAGCTCGTTTCAAAAACTGCCAAAAATAGCTCGTTTTGTTGGAAACATTTTCTCGAGAAAAACAATTCGGATTTCTTTCAAAATTACATTTTTTCAAATTCTACACTAGAATTTCTTCGCAACGGGGTATTGAACTTCAAAATTTGAGCTCGTTTCAAAAACTGCCAAAAATAGCTCGTTTTGTTGGAAGCATTTTCTCGAGAAAAACAATCTGGATTTCATTCAAAATTACATTTTTTAAATTCTACACTGGATTTGCTTCGCAACGGGGTATTGAACTTCAAAATCTGAGCTCGTTTAAAAAACTGTCAAAAATAGCTCGTTTCGTCTGGAAACTTTCTGAAAAGACTATTTTACCCCTCTAATCTTCATAATGAATTTCAAAATTGAAATTTGGACCCGCTCTGAGATGGCCCATTCATTTACATTTCTGTTTAAAAAAAAAAGGATTTTTTTTTTATTTGTTTGTTTTTGTTTTTATTAATTTTTATTTATTTATTTATTTTATTTTAGAGAGGTGGGACCCACAAGATGGTCACCCAAACTTCCAGCCTCTCTTTTCTTCTTCTTTCCTTTCTTCCCTTTTTCTTTCCTTTTCTTCTTTTCCTTTTCTCTTTTCTTTCTTTTTCCCTTCTTCTTCCTCTTTCCTTTTCTTTTTCTTCTTCCCTTCCTTCTTTCCCCTTTCTTCCTTACCTCCTTTCCATCTTTTTCAAAGGGAGAAGGCTACAGTCAATTCACGTAGGCTGTTTCATGAAACAATATTAGAAACTTAGGTTTTGTTTTTTATCAAAACCTAAGTTGTCATAAGAAGAAAAGGAGATCCATACGGCCGGCCCAACTCTCTCCAACTCTCCAACTCTCTCTCTCTCTCTCTCTCTCTCTCTCTCTCTCTCTCTCTCTTTCTCTCCCTCCTCATCAAGGTTATCTCTCCATGAAAACTTAGGAAAATCATTATTTTTCCTAAGTCTTCAACCAAAAGGTTCATACGGCTGGGCACTTTTGGCTTCTCCAGCCCATTGACGCCCTTTGGTTTTCTCTTGCCTCTTCCTTTGCTGCTACAGCACCAATACCTTCATCATCCTCCCTTTGTAGCAGCTGCAGCCACAACGCAAGACCACTTCCAGCCGATCTGTCTACGTTGAAGCAGCCTCCAGCCGGCAGCAACCAACTCCATTCCAGCCACCATCATCCTCCTTCTTTGGTGCAGCTGCAAGACACCTCCTTCAGCCTTTCACTTTGGCAGCATCACTTCAACACCTTGCAGCCATCTCAAATCGATTCCCAGCAGCAACAAGACAGCCTTCTCCATTTGCTGCAGCAAGACCCCAAGGTGAGTGTTTACCCTTTTCATTAGTCCTTGTTAAAGCTCTATGATATTCACCCTTGTCGCCTCTTGATATGGGTTTTTAAATCTCATTTTCGTAATAGGAAATATTGAATCAGACCAAGGATTAGATCTACAGCTACATGAAAGTTTTTTTTTTTTTTTTGCCATGGTTTTAAATTAATAACTGTAGAAAGATTATAATCTTATGTATGGGGACTAAACGAGTGATGAGGTTCATCCATTCGATGGATCGAACCTCTCACTTCGAGAGTCAAAAAAAAAAAAAAGAGAGTTCATATCTCCCTTTTCTTTCTCGTTTTAAGTTTTATTTTTATATTGTTTATTTGTTTTAAACATTATAGTTAGTTCATTTCATAGAAATAGCATGTCCAATTCATGATTGTTGTTATTTGTCCATTTGTTAATAAATTCTTGATTTGTATATGATAGTCTAGTTATCATTGTATGTTCAGTTTTCGTCAATAAATTCTGTATATTTCAGAGTAATTAGGTTCATATGTCTTTGTCTCACTGTCAAAATTTTTTATGTTTTTCCAAGCAGTTTTGCCCTCTTACAAAAATCGGATTTCCCAGACCCCTGGGAAAATCTCGATTTTCCTTTGTCAGGGTATAGACAGGCCCTAATGCATCAAGTCCGCCAAATATGTAACCTGTCTGCAAAAACTTTCAACATGAAAGTTGTTTCTAACATAATTTTCTATCATTTCCCGAAATTTGGGAATTTTTGGATCTGTTTCATTATTTTTCCCTGATTTTCTCTTTCTGTCTAACAGAATCCAATGTCCAGAAATTCCAGAGATTTAGGTCTCTGATAACAGTGTGGCCTTTTCCAAACCGTAATCCTAATCCCAATGGTGTCAAAAGATCAAATCTTCCTCTATTTGTCAGGGACATTTTCGCACAATTTAAGTCATTTTCCCATCTGTCTGCCATTTTTCCCACATTTTCTACCGAAACCTGTCTGTTTCCTTCATTTACTAGAGTCGCCGGATTCCGATCCGACTTGCCGGAGTGGTACAGCTCCGACCATAGGTCAAAACCAGAAAGTGTAAAAATAAAAAATCCTTGAATTACTGTCCTCTGTCACCCCATGAAATTTGGGAAATTTTTATGGAAATTTGATATCCTAAATCCCCTTTAGAATCAACATTTTAGGCAAAAATCACAAAATTTAGGGTTTTTATTTGAATTTCCATATTTAAATCAAATGTAGAGGATTTTGAATAGAATAATCCAAAATCAACTGTGTCTTTTAAATATCTCATTATTCTTTTTACAGCCTTAAGATGTGATTCTTTTGGATTTGACTGAAATCTAGCACACAAGCAAACACTGAACATAATATCTGGACGGCTAGCAGTTAAATAGAGAAGCGATCCTATCATACCTCGGTATACCTTTGTATCAACAGACTTACCATCTTCATCTTTGTCCAAAACAGTAGTAGTGCTCATAAGAGTAGATTTTGAAGCAGTTGAGTTCATGTTGAACCTCTTCAGAAGTTCACGAGCATACTTAGACTGATTGATGAAAACTCCATCCTTGGTTTGCTTAATATGCAGTCCAAGAAAGTAGGTGAGTTCTCCCATCATACTCATTTCAAATTCTTTCTGCATGGACTTAGAAAATTCTTCACAAAGAGTGCTGTTAGATGATCCAAAGATGATATCGTCTACATATATTTGAACAATTAGGGTATGATTATTCACTATTTTTACAAATAATATAGAGTCTGCTTTGCCTACAGAAAAGCCAGTTTTTAACAAAAAGGTTTTAAGTCTATCATACCAAGCACGAGGTGCTTGTTTTAAACCATACAAAGCACGTTTGAGTTTGAAAACATGATCTGGATATTGTTCATTTTCAAATCCTGGAGGTTGTTTTACATAAACTTCTTCATTTATAAAACCATTTAGAAAAGCACTTTTAACATCCATTTGATATAATTTGAAATCCATATAGCTTGCATATGCTAAAAACATTCTAATAGATTCAAGTCTAGCAACAGGAGCAAATGTTTCATCAAAATCAATACCTTCCTCCTGGTTGTATCCTTGAGCTACTAGTCTTGCCTTGTTTCTTATAACATTACCTATTTCATCTAGCTTGTTTCTGAAGATCCATCTTGTCCCAATGATTGGATGATCCTTTGGTCTTGGTACAAGATCCCAAACTTCATTCCTTTGGAATTGATTCAGTTCTTCAGTCATGGCTAGCATCCAGAACTCATCGATGATGGCTTCATCAATCTTCTTTGGTTCAAGTTGAGAAATGAATGCCATATTTGCAATCCGTTCTAGCTGAGCTCTAGTCTGAACCCCCTTTGTCAGTTCTCCCAAAATCTGCTTTTGAGGATGATCTTTGATATCGACAAATGTTCTTTGATGATCATCTTCATTAGACTTAGTTGTGTTATCTAAAAATAAATTTGTACTTTCAACATCATCATCGTTAGTTTGCTTATGAATAGATTGATCAATAGATTCACAGAAACTAACATGCATAGATTCTTCAATAGACTTAGAACACTTATTGAAAACCCTGTATGCTTTACTATGACTTGAATATCCTAAAAATATGCCTTCAATAGATTTAGCATCAAATTTATCTATGCCATCTTTTGTGTTTAGGATAAGGCATTTACAACCAAAGACTTTGAAATAGTCTATTCTTGGAGTTCTGTCATAGAATAGTTCATATGGAGTTTTATTTAATAAGGGTCTAATGAGAACTCTATTTGTTATGTAGCATGCAGTATTAACAGCTTCTGCCCAGAAAGATTTAGCAAGATTATTGTGTTGGAGCATAGTTCTAGCAGATTCCTGAAGGGTTCTATTCTTTCTTTCTACTACACCATTTTGATGTGCAGCTTTAGGAAATGCAAAGTTATTAGAAATACCATGCAAGTTAAAAAAAAATTCAAAAAGTTCATTTTCAAATTCTCCTCCATGGTCACTACGGATTTTAACAATAGAACAAGATTTTTCATTTTGTAATTTTTTACATAAAATTTCAAATTGACAAAACGTATCACTTTTGTTTTTCAAAAATATCACCCAAGTAAATCTTGAGTAGTCATCTACAATGACAAAAATGTATTTTTTGTGATTATGACTAGCTACCCTAGAAGGACCAAAAAGATCCAGGTGGAGAAGCTCTAAAGGTCTTTTGCTTGAAATGATATTTTTTGATTTGAAAGAAGATTTTGACAGTTTTCCTAATTGACATGCATCACAAAAATAATCCTTTTTAAAAGATATTTTGGGTAACCCACGTACTAACTTATCTTTAGCTAATTTAGACATGTATTTAGAATTGACATGACCCATTCTCATGTGCCATAGATGTTGAGAGTCATTATTAGCTATGAGACAATGTTCTGTGATGTTTTCTAGGTATAGTTCATATATATTATTTTTTCTTATACCTTTTAAGATAATATTTTCGTTGGTCTCTGCTATAAGACAAGCATTATGATTAAAGCTAACATTATAACCAGTATCACACATTTGACTAATACTTAGAAGGTTATGTTTTAAGCCTTTAACCAGGAGAACATCTTTGATAAGAGGTTTATCTATATTTCCAATATTACCAATACCTATTATCAAACCTTTGTTGTTATCTCCAAAGGTGACGGTTCCTCCTTCCTTTTTATGAAGAACAGCAAAGAGATCTGAATGTCCAGTCATGTGTTTTGAACATCCACTGTCTAGAATCCATCTGTTCTTCTTATTTGGAGCCTGCAAATCATCAAGTAAAATTTCTTTTTGGTACCCAATTGGGTCCCTTTTTGTTAGACCTTGGAACCCATATCCATTTGAATTTGGGTTTGTCTACAACCTTAGAGGAGTTAAAAAAAATAACATTATAATACTCCTTATTTGGTTCAGACAAACTTTCACAAAAGTGGTATTTTGATTCATACAAGAAGGCTTGTTGAAATGAGAGTAGCCAATACCATTCTTGTAGAAAGAGACTTTTTGAGAAGATAGGAGTTTATCCAAGTTCTCTTTTCCTTTAGTAAACTTGAAAATCGTTTTCATAAGGTTTTCAGTTTTACTTTTTAATTCTGAAATTTCTACTTGCAGATTTTTAGTCTTAAAGCTAGTAGATAAGATTTCAGAAGTAATAAGAAGCTTTTTCTTTTTCAACTCAGAGTTTTCACTGCTGAGTTTTTCATTTTTCTGGGAAAGCTCTAAATTTTCAGATTTTAAAGTTTTATTTTTGGAGCTTAATTTTCTAGATTCTTCAAATAGTTCTTGAAAAGCATCTAGAAGTTCTTCAAAGGAAAAATCAGAAATTTCACTTACAGAGCTTTCGTTTGCCATGAAGCACATGTTTGCAGTTTCGGCTTCATCATCACTTGACTCTTCACTGGTGGATGGTTCTGAGTCATCCCATTGAGCATGCAGAGCCTTTTTCTTGAAGAACCTCTTCTTTGGTTCCTCGGTCTTGGATTTTCTTTTGAGAAGGGGACAGTCACGCCTCAAGTGACCTGGCTTATTACACTGATAGCACATGGGATCTTCATTAGGATCTTTTCTTTCCTTGTGCTTGTTTGGAAGCCGGATCCTTCTCATGAAGCGCTGGAATTTTCTGGTTAGTAGCGCAATTTCGGATTCTTTATCTGAGTCTTCATTCTCAAATAGAGCTGGGAAAGCTAGAGTTTTCTTTATCGATTGTTCTTCTTCTCTTCTTTCTTTCATGTGGACTTCATAGGCCATAAGATTGCATATTAAGTCGTCTAGAGTAAGCTTAGATAAATCTTGAGCTTCTTTAATGGCTGTAGTCTTTTTCTCCCAATCAGTTGTGAGAGATCTCAAGATTTTCTTCACCTTTTCTGTCTGGGAATATGTTACACCCAGAGATTTCAGATCATTGGTGATGTTGGTGAATCTGGTAAACATCTCTGTGATGGGTTCATCTTTGTTCATTTTGAACAACTCATATTTTCTGACAAGAGATGAGATTTTGGCTTCTTTCACTTTGTTGGTTCCTTCATGAATAACCTCCAAAGAATGCCAAATATCATATGCAGATTCACATATAGATATTCTATTGAATTCGTTCTGATCAATGGCACAATATAAGGCATTCATAGCCTTTGCATTTAGGTTTGCCATTTTCTTTTCTTCATCAGACCATAAGTTATAGTCTGCGGATGGAGATGTGTATGGATGCTCAACAATTTTCCATACAGCAAAATCTATGGATTTGAGAAATATAGCCATTTTGCACTTCCAGTATCCATAGTTGGAGCCATTGAAGAAAGGAGGACGAGATGCGTGTTGACCTTCAATATCACGAGCATAAGAGGTAGATGCCATTTGTGCTGGAAGACTTGTTATGTCGAAACTAGCAAACCTGCTCTGATACCAAATGAAATTCCACTAGAGGGGGGGTGAATAGTGAAATACGATAAAGATCGATAAAATAAAATAATCAGGCAATAAGGCACAACACATAAAACACAGAATTTATACTGGTTCGGTCAATACCCAGACCTACATCCAGTCCCCAAGCAAACCACTTGAGCTTTCCACTATAACATCCGAGTCACCGGATAAACAGTATAACACCCTCTTCCTCAGAGGTCTTCTTCTCTCAACAGAGAAGGGGCACACCCTCTTCCACAGAGGTCTTCTTCTCTCAACAGAGAAGGACAACACCCTCTTTCACAAAGGTCTTCTTCTCTCAACAGAGAAGGGGAACACCCTCTTTCACAGAGGTCTACTTCTTTCAACAAAGAAGGAAAACAGTGAATAACAGAGTTACAATACTTCCTATAGAACCTTCAGAATGATATGAATGCACGAATAAAGGATTCTCAGAATGTTCTGTTTGTCACTCAGAGGATACTCTTTGTCAAAGAGCTATACTTGACTTTTTCTCTTTTCTTTCTTTTCTTTTTCTCTTTCTTTTTCAAGGTTCTCTTTTCAAATATCGAATAGGAATTTTTCTCGTTGTAAGCTCACATGTCCATTCCATTCCATTGAATAGTTTATTTGAGTGTGTTTATATAGCTTTTAAAAAAGTAGTCGTTACATTTTGAAATCGTAGCCTTCTTGAGATGTGAAATGATATGTCATTTCAAAAACATCTTTAGAGAAATTCGAAAAAGTCTTTTGCCATAAAAGTAAAATATAGGGTACACTAGTCGTTGTAATATTTTAGGTAATACACATTTTATGTAAAAAGTCTATTTCTTACAATAGTACATTGAACGTTGGATTGTGGTTTTGTCTTTATTCTAATTAATGATTTGAGGTACATAAGTACTTCTTTTCTTTAAATGAGTGTAAGTACAATGAGTGCTTTGAGATATTTATTTGTACATAGTCATGTCAAGTGTTTTCTTTATGTTGTGTTTTTCAAAGTCTTCAGAGAGAATGAGGACTACAAGAAAGTCGACATTCTTGAGAAGGATATTTAACAAGGATTTCTTACAGGAGGTATTTAATGCTATACAAAGAGAATGATGACTTCAAGTAAGTCGACATTCTATGGGTTTGTAAAAAGGTAACTAGAGTCTTTTCAAAACCTTTATTATATTTGTTTTCTTTGTGTAGCCGATTTTCATGTTTTGTCTTTTTCCTATATTTGAAAATATTTCTTTAAAGATGGTAACTAGAGTCTTTTCAAAACATATTATATTTGTTATGTAGCCGATTTCATGTTTTGTCTTTTTCCTATATTTCTTTTCATGTTGTCTTGTATATGATGTAAGGTACAATTATTACATTTTGAAATCATGTCAAAAATACCTTTTTCATAAAGGGTTGTAAGAAGGTACAATTATTAGTTTTCAAAAAGGAGCTTTTTGAAACTATCGTATACTTTTATGATATAGGTTTTATGAATGAGTATGTAATATGAAATATGCATGTTCCTGAAGGTTCTGTTACATATGACTCTAAAGAAGAAAAAAATCTTCATCTTGAGGTAGCCGATCTCTTCAGTTGAACTTTAGGAATGCATGGCTCATCAAGCTTTTTCTTCAAGGAGTATGATTGCACTAGTTGTACTTGAACAGGAAGTCTCCATCCTTTTTGTGTGAGATATCCTTGCATCAAATACTCGTTAGATTTATGGCAAAACATATTCAGTCATAATATAACATTTTTCAAGAGGACATATTATCATATCATATAAAATCAAATACGACAGTGTATCATATTATGTGACATCAAAACAGAGTTTCTCAACAATCAGGATGGTCAACTGGTATTTTCTTTATCTCTAATAGGGATATTCTTGTCGATGCAATCTTGAATGATATTCTTCAGGACGAAACAATTCTCAGTGTCATGTTCTACTGCCCGATGAAATTTGTAAAATCTTTCTTTGAATCTGCCCATGATTGTTGCGGGATCAGCTGTTTTAGGTAAACGGATCATATATTTTGCAAGCATGTATTCCAGAACACTCTCTAGTGTTTGGTCCAGAGGGGTGAACTTTCGATCCGTACTCCAATCCTTGCACTTTGGCTTTTCTTGATCTTTTTCTTTATGCTGAGGACTAGATTGAAGAGGCGTATCATTGTTGGAGAACTTTCCTTTTTGGCCCTTAGATACCTCTGAATAGTGATCATGATTATTCTTGTTGCTTTTGCTATCATTGGCAGAAAGAGTGAAGTGAGCCTTCAGAGATCCGACTGTATCTTTTGCAAGCATATATTCCAGAAAAGTCTCGAATATTTGATCCAATGGGGCCATCTTGCGATCCTGGTTCGGATCATCACGCTGCACCTCTTGTCGAGTGTTTGATTTCTGCTAAGACTTGGATAAGACAATCGACTGGTATTCTTTCTTATTCTCAACGAAGAAATTCTGGTCGATATGATCTTGGACAATGTTCTTGAAGACGAAACAGTTGTCGGTATCATGCCCTACCGCCTATGGAATTTGCAGAACTGGTCTGTGAATCTTCCCATGACTGTAGGAGGATTTATGACTCTTGGAAGCTTTACCAATTCCTCGGCCAACATATATTCATGGATTTCATCGAGAGACTGCTCGAGAGGAGTAAACTGGCGATTGCAATCCCAACCGTCCCGCTTTATCTTTTCTTTCTGTTGATTCAATTTTCCACTTTGCTTTAAAGATTTCTCTTTCTGACTTGTATGATAGCCTTTGTTATGTTTGCACCCATCGTGGTTGGCATTGACAAGGAAGGCGGGATTCGTCTTCTTTTTTGAATCTTGATTATTCCTGACGGGGGTGATGCTCTTGTAGAGGTCTTTGCTTGTGAAGACCTTCTTGCCCTTGTCACGGGCTTCCAAATCTTTAATCTTTTTTGCCATTTTCTTCTCTTGTATTTGGACTGGATCATCCATTGCTTGATTTTTCAATTTATAGGTTGTCCCTTGTCTATGAGAGGATCTTTGAAGTGCTTGTTGAACTTCATACTCTTCATCGGTGTCACCTACCGATCCTAATTCATCAGATGTATCTTCATGTTGGATATATTTCTTGGATAGCTTCAAACATTTCTTGACTGACCGACCTTTTGCCCTCTACCTGACCTGAATCTTTTCTGTACTAGCTTCGGTTTGTTCTGCCAGCATTTTGGTCATCATTTCTTTGAACATGACATACATTTGAGGATCGATGCCATCATCCGCCTGCTGACCCTGACTCTGGATTGATCGAGGTGAGTCCATTTCTTCTTCTGAGGCTACTGAATATGCGACGCCTTCGACTGATGCAATTTTCTTTCCTGACCTCGTCTGAACCATTTAATATCACGAATACTCTCTGCAGGGCAAAATTGATAGTTAGGCTTTTGAAAGAGATTTGATTGAAGAAGAATATTTGTTGAGAATTTTGGTAGACAATTGAAATAATATCCCATTACTAGGGATTGAGTCGTCGCTGGAGTTACGACAATGGCGCTGCTATTCTTTGCAAAATAAACAACTGAAAATATGCCTTGTTACCTAGGTGAGGTCGTCAAACCAAAGTGAAATGAAGATTAAAGGAATTTTATTGAAAATATGATTTTAATAATACATTTGACAGAGGGGAGGGGGACAGACAAATTTCCACCACTCCTGATAATCAGAGGACACTCGAGGACCAGGAAAAATAGTGAGAGTGACAAAAGAATCGCAGTCATGTTTGGCAGAATGGTATGCTCCGGACCACTGATCTGATGTGAGACCGAACTCTGGCAAGACCCCTGATAGTGGGCGAATTTCTATGTGCCTCTGTCTCTGAGAGAACTGCCTGACACACCGCTCTGGATGGTAGTATGCGCAGAAGAATGGGCTAAGTAACCTGAACCGCTTGCCATATGCATAAGTATATCTGGGAGGTGATTCCTGACGATCAAAGTAGTCCCACACGACCTCTTCCTCCTGAAGGTTGTCGATCAAGAACCGGTATCGCGCAACTGGCAGAAGTTTTTCACCATTGTATTTGAATGAGCTGGCTCGGGCTGGCACATGCCGGATGAACCAAGATTGTAATGCGTAGGTGCACCCTTCGACCAGAATCG
This sequence comes from Nuphar pumila, assembly GCF_984573655.1. NCBI lineage: Eukaryota > Viridiplantae > Streptophyta > Magnoliopsida > Nymphaeales > Nymphaeaceae > Nuphar > Nuphar pumila. The sequence goes on along the minus strand of NC_143259.1, from coordinate 75,646,772 downwards.
ATTCTTCAAGTGTGAAACGGGTCAGCCCTCAGTATAGAAAAGCGAGTGCGGCCATGGCTATAGAGAGGCGGCTGGTCTGTCGACTTCCCCACCTTCGCAGAAGTTGGACTATCCTGATATCTATGTAATTTCGTCCATCAAGAAAGAGAGTTAATCCCACAATACATAAGACCATCGCATGTTGGATTCTCTCTCGAGCTGTTCGAGATAATGAGCTGACTTCCACAAATGCCCCATACTGTTTGTAGATTTCGAGCAGGTCCACATATTCGTTTCCATCCTCCTCGATCAATGTCCAAGACTTGCGTCCTGTCATGCGAGCTAAAGCATCTCGGGGGTCCAGACCCTTGACATTAATCAAAAACTGCTTCTCCAATAGATACCCAGGCTGACCGGCTGGCTCGGGCAATCCCATGATTTTTGAAAATTCATCTATCAGTACTGTCATCTCGCCCCATGGGAACCAGAAAGTAGAAGTGCTCAGATTCCACCGTTTTGCTAGTGCATGGATCAAATTGTCGTTGACTGTTTGCTTTCCCACTGCGGACGCCAGTTCTAACCCACAATCGTCCAAGTGATCCGGAAACATACGAGAGAAGTTCTTGAACCATGAATAGTACCACCGGGGAAAGAAGGATCCGGTGCTGAGGACTCGATGCTTGGGAAGACTTTGTCGCACCTCGTAGGCGATGTGACCCTCAGGGAAGGCTGAATCAAGCTGACTGGATGCCATCAGACTGGAAGACATAGAAAATTGGAATAAGACTTGGGAAAATATAGAGATTTTGAAAAAATGTAGGCATGATAAAATGAAGTAGGAAATTCGAGATCCAGAAGAGAGAAAGGATGAAAAATCACCTAGAGTTTTGAAGGAAATTAAGGGAAATTTGGAAAATCGTCTAGGGTTTGATGAAATATGAAGGAATACTTCATAAAATGGAAAATGAAGCATTTGAAAAATCGTCCAAGGTTTAAAGCATGGACAGTATATGGAAATGGATTGGGGATTTCTGAAAAATCGTCCAGTATTTTGGAAAATTGGGAAAATATGGAAAATAACAAGGAAATGACTATAACACATTCTACACAAACAAGTATGCACATACAACATTCTTTAAAAGCTGACTCTAGATGCACAAGTTTTGAAATAGCTGTAGGACCTTAATCCTAACTCTAAGGTTCAGATCATCTGTGTCCAATCATGCTATGCCTATATACTCAAGCCAAGGCTCGATGTACGTGGCATAAAATCAATTTCTCCGGTTCTAGGTTCAAGTTTTCCAACATCCTTGAGCACCTGCCGATATACGTTGGACTATGGCCCTTGGTACGTGGCAGAGGGTTTTCACCCAAATAGGTGGCCCAGTTGTGAGGCTTTGTTCCGAACTATGGTTCTGGAAGAAAGCCCAGCAACGTGAAGACCGGGCAAAAGTAGGTGGGGTGGTTTTTTGAAAACATGATCACATGCAAGCAAATCAGAAGGCTCTAAAACCTAAAGAGAGAGATTTTAAAAATTTTGAAGAAGCAAACATTGTTTTCATACAATTCCTAGATTGATGAGTGTTGTATTAGACCTAGGTCTATGTGAACATGAATAATTCTCCTCAATATAGTCCTACCAAACCATGCCTAGTCTACATGCAATCCATGTCAGTTGGGTTCAAGTCTAGGCTCCTAGGTTCACATGATATCATGAAATAAAAGTTGACATTCCCTGGAACACAATTTTGACAATTTGAACTAAGTTAAGCACATACTTGATCAGGCGAAGACAGGTCCCATCACGGTCGCCAAACCTGTTATCATCGTAAAATTTTTACTTTTGCGAGTCAAACTGACCTTTGAAAAAGATTTTGAAAATAACTCGCATCCGTTTTAAAATGCGGGATAATTCCAAAGAATGGGACTCACCTGTCGGTACGAGGTTCAACCGTTCTCGGCGCCTTTACCAGAGGTAATTGAACCAAGGATCAATTATGTGCTTAACTTTGCTCAACTTGTCTAAATCATGTTCTATTTCCTAAATGCACAAAGAATCAGGCATGTGCTATGAATTTTCTGAAAATGCAGGTTTGAAAACATGATGTTTGCTTCAAGATTTGAAATACTTGGAAATTTTTGGAAAAAATAACACTTGGAAAATCGTGAACCATGGTGAAAGAATATTTCTGAGGAAAATGAAAATCGATTCTTGAGAAATTTAGAGGTTTTGTGAAAATCAATTTCTGAGAAAACCCCAATAACTTTGGAAAATTTGATTTCTCTGAATTAGAACTTGGAAATAAAGGATATAACTTAGAGAATCGTGATTTGAACTTTGAAAAATGCTTGAAATACCATTTGAAACCTCAAAGATTTGAGAAAAATCAATTTTTGAATAAGACTTAGAACATTTTGAGAAAATTGACTTCTCTAAATTGAAATTGGAATTTGTAAATGAATGAAATGAATGAATATGGATTTGAAAGACTTGATTTTGAAGAATTAAGAAAATCCTTTTGTATTTTTGAGAAATGCAGTGCATTTTGAAGTTAGCCTAAGAGTGTAGGCTGAATGTGGCTAATACAAAGATTACAAATCTGGGTATCATTCGTATTCTGACTATGGCCATAAATACAAATTCCACCAAGTTTGTCAGCTCCATAAGAGCTAGTGCACATGCCATTCGTGTAGACCATAGTGAATTGGAAATATGTGCATGAATGACAAGCATAACAGTTATATATCAAAGTTCAAAACTATATGCAATGCAAATCCTAATCTATGCAGGAAATGTAAATTCTTATTCCAAAGTTTAATTACAAATTACATCACTATTGAAAATTAAATACAAGAAATAAAGGAAAATAAAGTCTTCAATGTTTCTGCAAAACTAGAAAACTTGGTTAGTGAAAATATGTTGGCTTTTCTAGATTTATCCAGTAATATCTAGAAATTACTGGATTTTGCTAGATATAAGCCATTTTGCCATGATTCCCTTGTATAAACTTAATAAAATATGAAATAAGATGTAATGAATATGAAAATGGAATTTGAAATTTCGAAATTGGGGTCAAAATGACCAAAATACCCCTAATAACAAGACTATGGCCTTGAAATTAGGGTTTTTAGAAAGATATTTGGTAAAATGCAAGTTTTGAAGTTCAAATGAAAATAAATCAAACTAAATATTATGTGACATGCTTAAAAATGTTAAAACTAGGGTTTAGAATTTCGAAATTGAGGTCAAATGACCAAATTGCCCCCGATAGCAAGACTATGGCCTTGAAATCAGGGTTTTCTGAAATAGATTTTGATAAAACTTGAGATTTATAATAGAAATAAACACAAAATCAAACATGAAACACCCTAATATGATTTTAGACATGAACAAACCCTAAAAACATGAAATTATATACGAAAATCAAGAAATATCACCAAAATTGTGATTTTATCAGTGTTTTTGGATCTTTCAGGTATCCTGTTTTGCAATTTTATTAATTCAGACATCAAATGAATTCTAAATTTCATAAAAATTGGCACAGACAATTATTATAACTCTAAAATCAGATTGAAATTGCAAAAATAATTTTTTGACATTATTTTAATCCGAAAATTGCATTAACAACCTAAAATAAGCTATTTTTAACCTAGGTCACATATCAGTTTCAAAGTTAGACCCGAATTAGGGGTCAATTCTCCATGAAAACTTTTGAATTTTTACAGATACAAACTAGGAAGAAAAACAGAGATTTTCCAATTTACAGATTGGAAAAAGCATCTCCGGTTAGGGAGAAACCCTTCTGGCAATCTGAACTAAAATCTAACAAACCTAACAGGGGTTAAAACAGCTACTTCAGATTTAAAATACATGAATAAATATCAATGTTCATGAAAAATATCTGATATTTTAGCCGTGAACAGTGAACGGAAAGATAACAATACTCACTTTTTACAAATCACAAATCGGATCTGTGGTTTAGGATATATAAACAACATAAGTCTGATTAGGGTTTTGGTAAACCCTAACGAGTTTTAAATTTAAAATCATATTCTCTGACAGAGGAAAAATACTAAACAGAAATAAAAAAATCTCAAAATTTCACAGTAGATAGATCTAATCAATATGAATCCATGGCAGATTACAGATCTCAAATCAGATATAAGATGAGAAAAATATTATAACAGCAAGTTACCTTCTTGATTTTAACAATGATTTTAAAGCTTTAAAAACCCAATTTGATGTCTGATTTTTTTGACCAGGTTCTCGAATCCTAAAAACTCTAATTTTTTTACAGTAGTTCAATTACATATGCATGTATCACATATAAAAACATCAGCAATTAACAATGAATATTTCCATACGAAATAGCATGCTCTTTTCTGTTCTAAACTTAAAAACACATAGAAATCTAAGAAACTTAGGAAATCATGCATTAATTAATGAAAAACAATAAAATAAAGACTAAAACAGTAAAATGAAAATTATTTCTATGCTGGAAAACGTATAATAAACATGAATAAACAAATAAATAAATAAAATATAGGGAATGAATGGTTGAAATTTGATGTTACCTTTAAAAGCATGGATTTAACCCATTAAAAGGGTAAATCACATGTTTTATTGGTTAATAATATAAAAAATAATGTAATAAACGATTCTAATGGATTAGAATCATGAAAAACAGCATGGAATAGAGTTAGATCATCTTCTTGAATTGATTTTGGGGTTCTTGGATGAAATCTATGGTTAAATCCATGAACACAAGAGTTTCCATGGTGAAATCTATTGAACAATCATAAAAAACTAATAAAAAAATAATAAAATAATATTAAATAACTCACCTTGGGGATGCAGCTGCAATGCAAAAAGGTGGAGGTGCTGGAGAGGAGAGAGAAGCCATGAAAATTTGAGAGAAAAAGAGCTTCTTTTGACCCCCTTTAGGTCCCCTTATTTATAGAATTTTTTTTTTTTTGATTTGTTTAGGAAGAGTTTTGATTTTTTTGGACTCTTTTTAATTGTTTTTGATAAACCCCATGGGGAGGACAATTTTTTTAGAGAATTTTAACCTAAATAGACTCTAATTAATCCCTAATTAACACATTATTAAACCCTAGAAAGTCCAAATGTGGCACCACCTAGTATGGACCCACATTTGGTTTTTAAAACCTGAATTTAAAACCTTTAAAAACCAATGGTTTAAAACTTAAATAAAATGGATTTTTAAAATTGATTTTGACTCCTCTAAACCTCTAACACTAACCAAGAAACTGACTAACCCTAGTCTAGCCTTGACTTACTCGAATATGGCGCCACCCCAAGTGGGCCCTACTCAAGTTTTTCCAAAAAAAATGATTTTAAAACTTGAAAATAAGAAAGTTTTCAAAAGATTTTCAAAAGTAAACTTTGAAATTAAAATTTTTGAAATGTCAAAGGGTTCTAACTGGGTCAGAACTCCTCTGGATATGGTTCCAACTGAGTGGGCCCACATTAATTTTTGAAATCTTTGAAATAACACTGAAAACAGCTTTTAAAAGGGGTTAAAATCAATAATTGAAATTCAAGATTTTTGAAAACAGAGTCTCAAGCGAACTGGAACTCCGGGTTAGAGTCCTGAACTCTTAGAACTCTGAGATTTTGGATTTGAAAAGCTAAATGAAGGAATTTTTGAAAAGATTTCATCGAAAATGGTAAAACAAGTCAGAAAATACAGTCAGGGTTAGACTCCTAACTCAATCAGAACTCTGAAATAGAGTCCTGAATTAACTGGACTCTACAAAATGACCTAATTTTTGAAAAACAAATGAAAATAAATAAAAATGAAATAAAAACAGACTTCAAAACAGACTCCTGACTGAACTAGGACTCCGGGACAGAGTCCTGATCGGACTGAAACTCTAGATTTTTTTTGGTATTTTCTGAAAAACAGACGAAAGAACTTGTGAAAGCAGTGAAAACAATAACAAGTATTGAAATAGAATAGAGTTCTGATTCAACTGAGACTCTCAAGACAGAGTCCTGATTGAACTAAGACTCTCAAATTTTTGGATTTTCTGAGAAAACAAATGAGAGAATTTTGAAAAACAGTTAGAAACAGGATAAAATTGAAGTTTTGGTTCAGAGTCCTGATCTGATTAGGACTCTAAGAAAGAGTCCTGATTCGATCAGAACTCTAAGAATTTTGGTTTTTTCTGATAGGCAAATGATGAATTTTAAGCAATGCTTTTGAAAACCAGTGAAAATGAAGTGAGAAAATCAATTTTGGATAGAGTCCTACTTCGATCAGGACTCTGGGGTAGAGTCCTGATTTGATCAGGACTCTGAAATAAAATCTCAGAATTTTGAAATTCTTTGATAAAAGTGTAATAGTTTTGGTATATTGAAAGATTTCTAAAAGATTTATCTCAAAATTGAAATCAGGATCAGAGTCCTGATCCAACTAGGACTCTCTGAACAGAGTCTTGTTTTGACTGAAAATCTGAGTTTCTGACTCATTTTGAAAGATTTGATTGAAAATGGATAAAATAGCTGTAAAAAATTAGAGTCCCAATCCAATTTAAACTCTGAAGAAGAGTCCTGATCCGACTGGACTCTTGAAGAAGAGTCCTGATCCAACTAGGACTCTGAAAATTTGGCCAAAACAGAAGATTTTGAAAGGTTTTCTTCAAAGACATGTAAAAAGGTAGTGAAAATTAGAGTTTTGATCCGACTGGACTCTGAAAAAGAGTTTTGATCCAACTAGGACTCTGAAATTTTTGGAGATTTTTGACAAGTAAAGGAATCCAGAAGCGACACCACCTAAATGGGTCTCATCTGAGAAATGAAATCAATTGAAATTGAGTTTGAAATGAATCCAGATTGTTTTCTGAGAAAATATTTCAAAATATAAAGTCCTGGGGTTGGAAAATGACAGAATGTTGAGTAAAAACCCAGGTTTTGAAATTGATTTTTGAAAGAAAAAGTTTTAAAACTCAAATCTGGATTAAATATTTTGAAAACATGAGTGCTGGATCTCGAAAATGAGATGTAATGACATGCAATGCCATGCAATACAGTGAAATGACATGTCAAATGAATGAAATGATATTGCGATGATATATGAAATGTAAACACTAGATGAGGGTGAAAATTTGGGGTGTTTACAACGTGCATCGTGTTTTCTGCATTTGTATACCCCTGTTATCCTCCCATATCCCTATAGGCAGCATCAGGAGCGAGCTTGTCTCCTCTTGCAATGGCTCGCCCCTCTGCCAACAGATCTCCAGTGTGTTAAATAAAGGTAAGCTACTTCCAGCCAACATAATCCTGGGGCTGTTGTCAAGGCTGGAACAGGTTATTACCAGGGTAAGGAAAGCTTCATTTTAGATGGCTCCCCCTCAAACTCGGATTCAAGCTGAAACTATTGATCACATAGCAAACATTAATTTGGTTCTGAATAGGATTGTGTAGCTAAAAAAAAAAAGAACTTCCTCTGTGTTTATTATCCTTCAAGCCATTTTGGATCTTCCCTTTTCTTTGTGTCTTGATCCCCATTTCCATGTGTTGGTTTCCTGTCATTTCTAACCCTTGTCCTTGTTTTGATAACATAACAATCAAGTTTCTGGAATTAATGGTTCCAATTGATCTATGAAGATCAACTCACTGACGCAAAGTTTCTTTAACTCTCATCTTAGAGTGATGGCAAAGCTATTATGACAGTTACCGTGAGAGTCTTTCAAACCATCAATTATAACACTCAATGATACAATTTTAGCAAGCAGGCTGGCACCTGGGGCTCCTATCAGAATTACAGGCATATTAGTCATCAAAGGGCCATTGGAACTTTGGACGTTAGGTGTTTAGAAGAGCATTGGATGAAGGTTTTGAATTATATCCAAACAAAGATGGAATCATAACAAAAAAAAAAAAAATTAGCCGGTGACCCTGCAAAATGATCTGAGACTGTTCAGCACCATAGTAAGCTTGATTGGAGCTGACGAGTGGGCAGATGTGTTTCATAGGAAAGGAGTCGAAAATGGTGAGTTTTAAATGGTCAGCTTAATGAGTGTAGATGAAGAGACCAACAAAACCAGAAAATGTTTCTAAGTATGAATCTCATGTCTCACACTCGGTTATAATTTTTACTGCAAATTGCCTATGCTAACTCACTTTTTCTATTGCTTGACCCTTTGCACCTGCTGCACTTACTCACCTATTGCTTCTGTCACCTCTTGCACCCACATCACACCTTCCACCCCCCATCTTATTTCATTCCCTGTGCGTTTTTACTACACTTGCATCTCACAAGGTAATTCTGGTTTTTAATATCTCTATGTTTGAAATATCATGACTCCTTCTTTTCAGATCCGTAAGGCAATGAAGCATCACGAGATGTTTCCTTGCTAAGTTAGTGTTGAGGCTGGGGTAGCCATGCTTGGCAGCTAAAGTTTCACAGGTAAAGAGTGCATGAAACTGTTATATTTGTAGTTTGTGTTACTGTCAGTCTTGAAAAAGATCTCAAGACAATGCTTCCAGCTCACTATCTGCATTTCCAATGCTCTTGCTTCAATACATATATCACTGCCTATATTGTTGATCTGAAATAAGGTATGTATTTAATTCCTCATAAAAATTTATTGACCTCCAAACAAAGCTTCCAGGTTTGACATACTTTCAGCTACTGTTAAATATCTCATTCTGTATCTCACACCCAGCACATGCACCTCTTTCTTCATCTTCAGCATCATGCCTGCAATATTCCCTTGATTATTACCATAGTCATTCATTTGGCTCATATGTACTTTTTCCAACATAGCCTTCCCTGCAAGCTTCTTTCAGACAGAGGAATTGATGGTGAATATCGCAATTTTGCTTTATACTGTACATAGGCTCTAGGCTTAGGCTAACCCCAGAATTTTCTTTCTTGCCTATACAAATTGTTCTGATCAAAGAAAGGTGGATGGTGGTTGCACTTAGACTAACACTTATGATTCCCCTTGCTGCCAACATTTTTTGTTCTTTTCCTTTTCCAACCATTAAATAGTCGTCCCAGCTTCTTTCACAATTACATCCACTGCTACCCGATTGTGGCTGTCACCGCAGCAGCACCCCTTTTCATTCCAACACTCGGGCACCTGCTAAAGCCCCATCTGCAGCACCAGGTTCCTGTTATTTGTATCTCCATCAACTCGCATCAATATATTACCTTTGCTCCAGCTTCCACCCGATTACAGAAGAGATCTACAGTTTAATCATAGCACCCTTCTCCTCACAAGTAACCCAGCCAGAGTCATTGAGATTCCTGTCTTGCAGTTTTGTCCTAGTCATTGCAGTCTTGGCCCTCCATAGCAGTCCTCATCCCTTGCAATACCCGCGGCATCTTAGTGAATACATCCCATCCACTAACTCCCCAGCATACACAAAGTGGTTCCCTCCATTCATACTGTTATGTCCACTGCTCTATACCTCATTAGACCCTTGCTGTAAAACCATGTCCTCTCCACATACATACCTCCATCCCTGATTCACTACCAGTGCTGATACAACAACACGATCATTGCTGCAAATAGTATTGTTCACTCATATTACAGCCCATCACTATTCATTAAACCTACACTTCATACCCTGTTACAAACTCCCAACTAGTTCACTACTATCACTAGGATCTCGTAACACCTGTTACGGCCCCCTTTTCATCTTCAACACACACCATCTACATATATTCTAGCCTAATCCCTTCATATGCACACAACACCTCTCATATCTGCTACCTGCAAACACCAACATCACTCATCTGCATTTTCTGCAAATGGTACTATTCATTGTAATAGTATCCCTTTGCAGCTCATATTGCAATACATCACCATCACCTACATCACATATTCACCATGTATTATTTATAGTATAGACATCTTTTCATTAATAGTGATCAATGTGCATATCACTTTCAGCATGATTTTCTTCTATATTTTTATGCCTTTGTAAGTGTTAATCTTGTTTTGCAGGACTCCAGATTTCCCTTTCTTAAAGTTAGATATTTTCCATCCCTTCAGGAGTCATATCCATGATGTAATAGTTAGATCCTCAAATGAGAATTTACATTTCTTGTTTTAGATAGAATGAATGAACATTGTAAATATCATAAATTGCTTATTTTCATGCTTTTTACCTTTATTTTCCAAAATCTCACAATGGTAAAACACGAATGGCACGTGCACCATTTCGTAAGAGGTAATTGATCCTAAGTTGATGATTTACACCAATGGCCATAGTCAGGATGTAAACAAAACTTAGGATTTTTATCTTTTATAAAATAACATTGGATCCACACTGGATCCTCTTCAAAAATCATCATATTTTTTAATATTTTCTTCTCTTATCAGAGTTTAACTTAAAATTAACTCAAAATATATATCAATGGCCATAGTCAGGATATATTGAGAGTTAATTTCATTTTAAACTCTATAAAAGCACCAAAATATGTTTTCATCCTTTACCTGAATTTAAATATAGATTATTATATAATACATTCAATAACCATAGTCAGAAGTGTATTATATCCTCAATCTTATTTTAATTCAATTAGAGAATGAAATAAAATTTTCAAATCCAATTTCAAAATTCTTTAAATTCATTCATCATTTAGGATAGAACTGCATCATATTTTCAAAATTCTTTTTCAAAATCCAAGTGGTCTTGAATATTTTTTCTTCAATTTCTATTTCAAATCATCAAATTCTATCTCATTTTCGAAGTCCGGTTTCAAAGTCCAATTTGACTTTGAAATTTCAAAATCCATTTTATATTCAAAACTCCAAACAAATTCAAAGTTCAATTTAAAATTCTTGATTCATCTTCAAATTCAAACTTCAAAATTCAAAGTCCAATTTGACTTTGAAATTCATTTGTATATTCTAAATTCTAAATCAAATCCAAAAATTCAAATCAACTTTGAAATTCCAAGTTCATTTTCAAGATTCAAATTTAAATTCAAATTCGATTCAATATCTCAAATTCAATTTCAAAGTTCAATTTAAAACTTTGAAGTTTCTTATTCTTCTTCAAAAATCAAGATTATTTTCTTATCTTCAAATTCAAAATCCAAGTTTTAAGATTGATTCTGAATCTCAAAATTCAAGTCTTTTTCTAAGTTTTAAATTCAATCTGGGTTTTCAAAACCCAGATCCATCTTCAAAAGTCCCATTTAGACTTTCAGAATCCAAATCCAAAGTTAGATTTTAATCCCAACTTGGATCCAGATTTCCAAGTACAATCTTCACTTTTTGGATCTCAGGCTTCAGATTCACAATCCATTTAGGATCCAAAATTCAACTTCCACCTTGGATCTCAGACTTCAGATCCAAATCCATTTTAGGATCCAAAATCAAATTCCGTTTTAGGATCCAGAACCCAGTTACACTTTGAATCTCAGACTTCAAATCCAAAATCCATCTTAGGGTCCAGAGTCCAACTCTATCTTCTCAGATTTCAGATCCTAAATCCATTTTAAGATCCAAATTTTATTTAGGATCCAGAATTCAATTGCATCTTAAATTTCAGATTTCAAATTCAATTCCACTTTCAAAACCCATCTGGACTTCTTAAATCTATTTCTATTTTTAAATTCCATTTAGATCGTTCAAGTCTAAGTTCTATCCTGACTTTAAATTTTAAATTCAATTCCATTTCAAATTTTATCTCTTCTCCTAAATCTAAGTTGAAAGTCCATTTTTCTCACTTTGAAATTTCTTTCCTTTTCCCTTTTTCTCTCATCTTCAAACCATTCTTTCCCAATTCAAAGATTTATTTTCCCAACTCTGATCATTTCAAAGACTTAGAACTTCTCTGATCTATCTCAAGTTCTAAGTTAGATTCTACCATTCAAAAACCATTTCTTCACTCCATTATCAAGCACTTTGAGATTTTCAAATCATTTTTCAAAAAGAGCATACATCCCTGCATTGCACAAGCATGATTCTTTGTGCATTTAGACTTAGGATAATTTCGTAGGTAATATTTAGGCAAAGCAAAAGACATAAATTTGATCCTTGGTTTGATTACCCCTGGTAAAGGCGCCAGGAACGGTTGAACCTCGTACCGACGAGCGAATCTCGTCTCTCCATTTTCTCGCAATATTTCAAAACGGAGATGAGTAATTTTCTAAATATTTTCAAATCAAGGTCAAGTGAGACCTCGCAAAAGAGTTCCTCTCTCTCTTCTCTTCTCTTCTCTTTTCTTTTTCTTCTCTCTTCTTTTCTGTCTTTTATTTTCTCCCTTCAAAAGGGAGGAAATAAAGGTTGGAAAGAGAAAGAGAAGGAAGAGAAAGAAACCACAAGAGAGGAAAATTTTTGCAATGATCACAGTTTTGGCGACCGTGATGGGACATTCGTCTTCGTCTGGTCGAATTGTGCTTTTTTTTTGCTTTGCTTTGATATTATCTAAGTCTTTATTCTTCAAATGTCAGCTTTATTTTCATGCAAACCTTAGGAGCCTAGACTCTGTCCTAAGCTGACATTATTGCATATAGGATCTTAGTATGATTTGGTAGGACCATATTAAGGAGATTATTCCATGTTCACATTAGACTTAGGTCTGAAATACAACTCTCCTCAATTCTAGGGATTGAATGGATACAATGTATGCAAGTGTATGTTTCTTTTCATTTAAATTTCTATCTCTTTAGGACTTGCATTAGAGCTTTCTGATTTTACTGCATGTTGATCATGTTTTTGAAAACATCCCTACCTATATTGTCCCGGTCTTCATGTTGCTGGGCTGTCTCACTGAACCATAGTTCGAAAGAGAGCCTCACAACTGGATCACTTATTTGGGTTCGCGCCCCCTGTCATGTACCTAAGAGCCATAGTCTGAGGTATATCGGTAGGTGCTCAAGGATGTTGGGAAGCCATTACCTTAGAACTGGAGAGATATTTTTATGCCACGTACTTCGAGCTTCGGCTTGAGTATATCGGCATACCTTGATTAAAATCAGATGATATAAATCTTAGAGTTATGATTAAGGTCCTATCAGCCATTTCAAATATTGCATTTAGAGTCAGCTTTAGGGAGCGTTGTTGTGCGTCCTTGTTTGTATATCTGTGATTGTGTGATATTTTATATCCCTTATATTTTCCAAAACTTTGGGTATATATTATTCAAATTTTCCTTTTGTTTTTAAAACCCAGGTGTATTTTCCTTTCTCTTTTTCTTCTAAACTTCTTCAAAATTCTTCTGATCCTGCCTGCAAGTTCTTTAAATTTTAAATCTTTACCATTTATTCTCAAATTTCATTTTTTCTCTTATTTTTTCTTCTAATTTTTCTTGTTTATAGTCTCTTTTCGTCAAGAGATATCCTTTTTAAAATAAGCATTTTTTCTTCGTATTTTAGCCCTCGTAGAGTGAACAATGCAATTGTCACAAATTTTGTGGTGACTCAATCCCTAGTAGTGGGATACAATTTTTTTAGATTTTAACCTAATCCTTCCTCTTGTCAAAACTTCTCCAAAAAAGTTTCTTCGGTCTAAAAATCTCCACTTTCCTTTATAAAGAGCGCTGATATTAAAAAATGGTTCAGACCAGAGCTGGAAAAGAAACAGTTCCGCAACACAGCGACAGTGAGGCGGAAGGGATGAACTCTCCTAAGTCAGTCAGGGGACAGGGTCAAAACAAAGGAGATGACATTGACCCCGCTATGTATGGTATGTTCCAAAAGATGATGGCGAGGATGATGTCAGAGCAAGCCGAGGCCAATCTGAAAGAGGCAGTTCCTAAAAGCAAGCTGAGGAAGAAGCCTGTAAAAAAGCAAGTCAGAATCATCAGAAAGAAAGTACAACCAGACGCTGCTTCTGAGGAGTCAGAGTCAGTCGAGGAAGAATCAGAAGAGGAAGAGAAAATTGTCTACAAACAGAATCCTCCGAGGCAGTCCGTAAAAATAGCTGCAGAAGAGCCTGAATCTGTCAACAAGCCTAAGTCTGGGACTTCAACAGAGGACCCGATGAGCAAACAGATGAAGGAGATGAATCGAGCAATCAAGGACATTCAAGCCAAGGGTAAGGTTAAGCAGACCTACACTGACGAAGACTTTTACGATGGTCTAGATGGGGACGATAACCTGGAGAATCTTCCTCGCAAGTTTCTTAAATTTGACGGGACTGGCAACCCTAAAGCCCACTTAGCCACCTTTTATGCAAAATGTTGTCATTTCAGAAAAGACAACAGGGCTCTGTTCATCTGTTTTCCCTGCAGTCTAGAGGGTGTAGCGGCCAGGTGGTATGCTGACCACATCAATCCTATCGAACTATGAGAGTTTGATAAGGTAGTCAATTTGTTCATTGAGCGATTCCTATTCAACACTGAAGCCTCACCTATATTAAATCATCTTTACAACCTGAAGTAAGGTGAGACTGAAAGAGCAGGAGATTTCATTCACAGGTGGAGAAACACCTATAATAAGATGAAAGTACCCATTCCAGAGGAGCACGCATTGCAGGTAATCCTCAACAATTTCTCTTAGCCCATAAGGAGCCTCATTGCCACTTCCCCGGCGAAATCCTTCATCAAGCTGATTGAGCGAGCCGAATGACTTGAAGCAGGAATAGAAAACGGACTTTATGAGGGCACGCCTCTGGTCAAGAATATCCAAGACCAGAAAAAGAAGACGCAGTTTGCTCATTCAGTTGTGGCCTCCAGCAATAGTCTTGGCAGTAGCAGCAAAGAAAACAAGAACAACAGTGGCAGTGGCCCGAGAATAGATCAGAACAAGGGGTAGAAGGAGAGATCCTATAAGAACAATGACAAACCACTTCCAGTTGGCCTTCAACAAAAGGGTGATCTTCAAGAGAAGCTCAAGTATATCAAGTGGGAGAAAGATCGAGTCTTCACTCTGTTAGATCAAAGTTTAGAAGTGATTATGGATTAGCTTTTAAAGCATGGGATGATCAAACTCCCTAAAATCGCAGACCCTCCCGTAATCTTTGGAAAATTCAAAGACCAGTTCTGCAAGTACCACAGGGCAACGAGGCATGATACAAAACACTGCTTCATCCTCAAACATATGATACAAGACTGCATTGACAGAAGTGAGCTGATAGAGGACGAGGAAGAAGAGCGTCCAACAGTCCTGACAGAGCCATTTCAAGATCACTCAAAGAATTGAGGATGCCCAAGTTTCTTCTGCACTGTCATTTCCTTTTGTTAGTCGTCTTGTAGGGGCAAGTCAGCCCAATCTTTTATGAATCTTTTCTTTCAAAGTTATTGTAAATATTCAGTCTTGTTATCGAGCATTTGCTTATCAATAAAATGTCAATTTTCTTTTTTATCTTTTTTTCTCTCTTTTGCCATACTGGGGCATTTAAATTCCTGTTCTTTTCAGAATGCGGGACAATCCTGACATCATTCATGAGAGAAATGATATTACCTATGAGGGTTTTCCAAAAATCATGAAATTTTGAAAGGCTTCATTATGATAACCAAAGAGTTCAAATATTCTTTGGTCTAACCTTCTTCAAAAATCAACCCTTGTGTTGATTGCATTTTTCCAAAATGGGTTTCGAACCATTATCAACCCTTATGTTGATCACATTCTTCCAAAAAGGGGTTTCGAACCATTATCAACCCTCGTGTTGATCATATTCTCAAAAATAAGTTTCCAAACCATTGCATTGAAAATTCAACCCTCGTGTTTGATCCTATCTTCCAAGATTGGTTTCGAAACATTATATTCAAAGATCAACCCTTGTGTTGGTCTTATCTTCCAAAATGGGCTTAAAGTCATTATATTAAAAAAGATCAACCCTTATGTTGGTCTTATCTTCCAATATTGGTTTTTAAACATTGTATTCAAAGATCAACCCTTGTGTTGGTCTTATCTTCCAAGATTAATTTTTATATTAAAAAATCAACCCTTGTGTTGATCTTATTATCAATTTTGAACTGTTATTTTTAGAAATCAGATCTATTGTTGATCTTTTTTTCAAAAGGTAGGTTTTCAAATCGTTGCCTTCGAAAATTGACCCTCATGATGACCTCTCATGTTTGATTTAAAGGATCAGGTCTCGCGCTGATCATTCTTCTTGCGGTGGATTTTCTTCCCCAAAATGATTTCTCACTTATCTTTTAAATAAACATTTTTCTTTCAAGATCCCATATGCAGGCAGGATCAGAAAAACTCATTTTTCTCAAATCTTATAAATTTTCAGTTAATTTTGTTATCTTTATCAGTTTCATTTATTTTATTCATATTTTTATCAAGTTTACATCAATTTTATCAAAGTTTTATCAAGTTTTATCATTTTTTTCTCAATTCTATTAAATTTTATCAAATCTTTTTCCCGCTCAGGTTAAGGGATAAACCTGACTCTCGTTGTCCGAGGTGTTCCCATTCAGGATAAGGGATAATCCTGAAACCCCTCGTAGGAGCAATAATGCTACCTTTGAGGATTCTTTTGTAAAGACAATTTTTCAATTTTTCTCAATTTTGTAAATGTCTATCAATTTCTCTTTTAATTTTCCCCAAAAAATTCTATTCTTTCATTGTACCCTTTCAGGTTAAGGAATAAACATGACCCTCCTTGTCCGAGGTGTTTTCCCATTCAGGTTAAGGGACAAACTTGACCCTCGTTGTCCGAGGTGTTTCCCCTCAGGTTAAGGGATAAACCTGACCTTCATTGTCCGAGGTGTTCCCATTCAGGATAAGTGATAATCCTGAAACCCCTCATAGGAGCAATAATGCTACCTATGAGGATTCTTTTTCAAATTTTCTCGATTTTATAAATGTCTATTAATTTCTCTTTATTAATTTTCTCCCAAAATTCTATTCTTTCACATTACCCTTTCAGGTTAAGGGATAAAACTGATGCCTCTTTCCCATGAGGTATTTTCTAAATCTTCTTTTTACCCTTTCAGGTTAAGGGATAAACCTAACCCTCGTTGTCCGAGGTGTTCCCATTCAGGAAGGGATAATCCTGAGACTCTCGTAGGAGCAATAATTCTACCTATGAGAATTCTTTTGCAAATACAAGTTTTATCGATCTTTATTGATTTCTAAATTTATATCAATTTCTCTTTAAATTTTATTCTTTTTCCCCATTTAGGATAAGGGGTTAATCCTGAAAAATCGGAACACATACAACCAAATCTGCTGGTCCATCTAAATCATAAATTATAAATCATAAATCATAAATCATAAATCATAAATCTTGTCATATCCCTTCTAAATTCAAGTCTCAGGTCAGCTCTTCACAAAAATATTCTTTTCCCTTTCAGGTTAAGGGATAAACCTGAATCATTTTTCCTAAATTCTCATCAAATGTCTATTCTACTTTCCCTCAGGTTAAGGGATAAACCTGACCCTCGTTGTCTGAGGTATTCCCATTCAGGATAAGGGGTAATCTTGAGACCCCTCGTAGGAGCAATACCGCTACCTATGAGGATTCTATTGTAAATACAAGTTTCGTCAACCTTTATTGATTTTCTAAATTTATATCCATTTCTCTTCATTTATTTTCCTTAAATTCTATTATTTTCCCATTCAGGATAAGGGATAATCCTGAGACCCCCTCACAGAAGCAACAAGGCTACCTGTGAGAATTCTTTTCAAAAACAAAGTTTTCATAAATTTATTCAATTTTTCTTCACTTTTATAAATTTTATTCTTTTCCCCTTTCAGGTTAAGGGATAAATCTGAATCATTTTTTCTAAATTCTCTTCAAATGTCTATTTTATTTTCCCTTCAGGATAAGGGATAATCCTGAAAACCCGACAATCATTCCTACTTTAATCTCTAAATATCTTAGAGTGTCGGTCTCTTTCCCAACTCTTAGTTGGAAAATCCGGTGCTCGCATTGGTTATTTTGCTAAGTTTTCAATTCTAAAGATCAAGTTCATTAGTCCTCGTGCTGTTTGTCTCTCAGAAACTCTCAATCCTAGATCAAAATCATTAAATCAAAGGTCGTTAAATGAAATGTCTCAGCTACTTCGCTGGTCGTTAAATGAAATGTCCTAGATACTTCGTTGGTCGTTAAATGAAATGTCCCAGCTACTTCGCTGATCATTAAATGAAATGTCTCAGCTACTTCGCTAGTCGTTAAATGATGTCCCAGCTACTTCGCTGGTCGTTAAATGAAATGTCCCAGCTACTTCGTTGGTCATTAAATGAAATGTCTCATCTACTTCGCTGGTCGTTAAATGAAATGTCCCAGCTACTTCGCTGGTCGTTAAATGAAATGTCCCAGCTACTTTGCTGGTCGTTAAATGAAATGTCCCAGCTACTTCGTTGGTCGTTAAATGAAATGTCTCAGCTACTTCGCTGGTCGTTAAATGAAATGTCTCAGTTTTTACTGGTCGTTAAATGAAAGGTTCCAGCTACTTCGCTAGTCGTTAAATGAAAGGTCCCAGTTTTACTGGTCAGAATGTCCAAAATCATAGATTCAGCTCAAGGTCACATCAAAATCTATATTGAGTGATTATTTCACATAAAATTCGTGAAAATTTTGCCAATTTGCTAAAAGCATTTGTTGATGAAAGTGCACTAGGATCGAGGCAACGAGCACTAGAGGGGGGTGAATAGTGCTTTTAAAAAATTTCTGCGGAATATTGAATGATTTTGCAAATCTTAAAGCAAACACACAAAGAACACAAGATTTTATTCTGGTTCGGTCAAACCCGACCTACATCCAGTCCCCAAGCAAAACCCGCTTGAGATTTTCCACTATCAACCTTGTAAACTACAAGATCACACAGACCATAACCAGTCCCACTTTCAGTAACAATCCCACTGAAAGCAAACAACTCCTTTACACCAAGGAGTCCTTCTTTTTACAGAAAATAAATAACAACTTACAATACAACCTATGAGCCTTCCTTTTGAATGCAAATGAGATGCAATTGGCTTTTGAGGTTGTTGAAACACTCTACTCACGAATTCACTATCTCTCAAAGTGATTTGAGTGAAAAACTGAAGTGAAAATATCACGTGAGTGAGAAAACAAATACTTGAATGAATAGGAGTGAAAAGCAAGAAGTAATTCAATATAATTCTATTGAATTTGATTTTGTTTTTTGAGTGTAGAATGCACTCATATTTATAGTTAAAATATTTCATACGT
The DNA here is from genome assembly GCF_984573655.1 of Nuphar pumila. NCBI lineage: Eukaryota > Viridiplantae > Streptophyta > Magnoliopsida > Nymphaeales > Nymphaeaceae > Nuphar > Nuphar pumila. The sequence continues at coordinate 75,627,710 of NC_143259.1, read as the reverse complement.
TGAGAGTATGAAAGGGTGTCAAAACTGTCCATTTTGAACGATCAAAACGTTTAAAAAATGAAAAGACACGCCTTTTTTTTTTTTTGAAGTTTCAGGAAAACGGCAAAATTAGTCGACTGAAACATCAGTTAGTCGACTAATAGTTAGTTATTAGTAGACTGACAGTTATCGTCGGTCGACTGATCTGTTAATCGAGCCGTTTGAAAATCTGAACTTTTAAAACTTAGTCGACTTGAGAAAAGTTATTCGACTGATAATATCATCAGTAGACTGAAAAACCTTTTAGTCGACTGCTGCTAAAAACTTCTGAAAAACAAACATTCTATTCGGTCGACTGATAAAAAGCATTAGTCGACTGCTGCTAAATTTTTCAGAAAACACATGTTTTGTTCAGTCGACTGATAAAACCATTAGTCGACTGCTGCTAATTTTCCAGAAAACATACATTCTGTCCAGTCGACTGATAAAACCTTCGGTCGACTAATTTGACAAGAATGACTTTTTAGAAAATATGGCGCGAAAGGATTAGTCGACTGATAAGTCTATTGGTCGACTAATAAACATGAAAATTTAAGAAAAGAGTTTTCTAAAAAGATTTTCAAAAGAGTTTCATGCAACCTAAATATGCACTCTAAGTAAGGCTCTTACAAGAATCTAAGACTTTTAATGAATTAAACATATGCACACTAGTCTTCAAAGATTCTTCACTGAATTCTTCAATTTCTTCATAGCCTTAGCTGAAATGCAGTTGATTCCACTTGCTCATCATCAAAACCTTGTACTTGAAGTATCATGTATGGCTTCATTGTCGTAACAATCTCCCCCTTTTGATGATGACAAACTTAATCAAAGATGAAACTTTTTAGATGCATAGATGGAGATTTTACTCCCCCTATCAATATGCTGCAAAACATTAAAAGTTAGCACATTTAAAGCACATATATCACATATTGATTGGTTTGCATTTCCATTCATCATTTCTTCATGTATTTATAAATAGATTCATTCAAAGCTTTCTTTTTCTCTTAATTTTGCATTTCTCATGCAAGATCTCCTGTAATGTAATTGCTATCATCTTTTTCTCAAGATCTCCTGCAATTTCAATGTAATGCTATCTTTATCTTTTTCTCCCCCTTTGTCAGAATCAAAAAGAGTAAGGGCAAAAATAGCATAAGCAAAATAGACTTTTAACTCGTATCTCTATTTTAAAACACGGCAAGAGAGTTCCGGCGTGTTTTGAAGATGCGCCAGTCACTGCAAGAGGATTCCGGCGTTTCAAGATCACGGTCAGAAGATTCCGGCGTCTCCCTGTTATCCCGACGAAGATGGAGTCGAACGACACTCTGAGGGTTTTTCGGAAGAGAGAGAGGCAAGAGAGAAAGAGGGGTTTAAGGGTTTCGTTTTTAAGAAAAAACGAAAAGGTACAAAGTGAAACGATGCCTCTTTTTTTTTAAAAAAATGGGTTTTAAAACAAATCCAAGGGGTGTCGGGTCCCTTCACTTAAATTTTTTTTTTAAAAAATTTAGTCGACTAAAACTTTATCGGTCGACTAAAAAAGTGCGACTTATTCTAAAAATATCATCAATCGACTATAACTATATCGGTCGACTAATATGATGCGATACATTCCAAAATATAAAACACCAGTCGACTAAAATTTTATCGGTCGACTAATATAGTGCGATTTTGAGATTTTGTTCAAAAATCAACATTTTTATAAATCCAAAAACGAGCAAATACCTAGTTCTCTCCTAATTCTCATAAAATCTTCATTTTTAAGAGGTTTAGTGAAGATATCGGCATGTTGTTCTTTAGTGGAAATAAAATTTAACGAAATATCTTCTTTTAACACATGATCTCTTAAAAAATGATGTCTAACTTCAATATGCTTAGTTCTTGAGTGCTGAATAGGATTTTTCGAAAGATTTATAGCACTAGTGTTATCACAATAAATAGTTGTTGTGGAGTAGTTTAAACCAAAATCTTTTAAGGTCTGTTTCATCCAAAGTACTTGTGAACATGCTAAACTAGCCGCTATATATTCAGCTTCAGTTGTTGAGAGTGATACTGAATTTTGCTTTTTACTAAACCAAGAGACTAAGGAATTTCCCAAGAAATGACAAGTTCCATTAGTACTCTTGCGATCAGATTTACTTCCTACAAAATCTGCATCACTATATGAAACTAAATCAAAGGAAGATGATTTTGGGTAAAACAAACCGAAATCTGAAGTATCTTTCAAATAACAAAGAATTTGTTTTACTGCAGTTAAATGAGATTCCTTTGGATTAGCTTGAAATCTTGCACACATACAAGCACTAAACATAATATCAGGTCGACTAGCAGTTAAGTATAATAGAGATCCGATCATACCTCTGTAGAGATTAGTATCTACACTTTTACCATTTTCATCTTTATCAAGAGAAGTAGTTGTACTCATAGGATTCCTTCTTGATTTCGATGAGTCCATCCCAAATCTCTTGAGAAGTTCTTTTGTATACTTAGCCTGATTGATGAAGATTCCTTCTTCAGTTTGCTTTATTTGAAGTCCAAGGAAGTAGTTTAATTCGCCGATCAAGCTCATTTCAAACTCTTCCTGCATAGCCTTAGCAAATTCTTTACAAAGAGAATCATTAGTAGAACCAAATATTATGTCATCAACATAAATTTGCACAATAAGAATATCTGAATTAAAATGTTTAATAAATAAAGTGGAGTCTACCCGACCAATGGAAAAACCAGATTGTTCTAGAAAATTTCGTAGTCTTTCATACCACGCTCTTGGTGCTTGTTTGAGTCCATACAGAGCTCTTTTCAATTTGTAGACCTTTTCTGGATATTTTTCATTTTCAAAGTCTGGAGGTTGCTCTACATAAACTTCTTCATTGATGTATCCATTTAAAAATGCACTTTTAACATCAATTTGATATAACTTGAAGTTCATGTAACTAGCAAAAGCAAGCATCATACGAATTGACTCTAATCGAGCCACTGGTGCATAGGTTTCATCAAAATCTATGCCTTCTTCTTGATTATAGCCTTGTGCCACTAGCCTTGCTTTGTTACGAATGACTTCACCATTTTCATCCAGCTTATTTCGGAAGACCCATCTTGTTCCAATTACTGGATGATCCTTTGGTCTATCAACTAGATCCCAAACATCATTCCTAGTAAATTGGTTAAGTTCTTCAGACATGGCTAAAAGCCAAAATTCATCATCACATGCCTCATTGATATTCTTTGGTTCTAATTTAGATATGAAAGCAACATTTGCAATATATTTTTCTAACTGCCTTCTAGTTTGGACACCACTCTTTATTTCACCAATAACTTGTTCATGTGGATGATTAGGAACTTCTTTCCAAACCGGTTGAAGAGGAATATTTTCTTGAGAAGTACTCTCTATCAAGGGTTCTTCTTGAAGTGTTGCTTCTTCTTCTTCGCTTAGAGGAATAACCTGCTCACAATTCTCATCAAATGCAACATATAGAGATTCTTCAATACAAGATGTTCTTTTATTGAAAATACGATATGCTTTACTTCTAGAAGAATATCCAAGAAATATTGATTCATCTGATTTTGAATCAAACTTATCAAGATTATCTTTAGTATTTAACAAGAAACATTTACTACCAAAAATTTTGAAATATGAGATCTTTGGTATACGATCATAATACAATTCAAAACATGTTTTATGTAAAATTGGTCGAATAAGAACACGATTTAAGACATAACATGCTGTATTAATTGCTTCAGCCCAAAAATATTTTGGTAAATTTTTATCTTGAAGCATGGTTCTAGCACATTCTTGCAAAGTTCTATTCTTTCTTTCAACAACTCCATTTTGTGGAGCCGCTCTAGGAAAAGCAAAGTTGTGAGATATACCATGTAAATCACAAAACTTTAGAAAAGATTCATTTTCAAATTCACCACCATGATCACTACGAATTTTAATAATAGATGTAGATTTTTCATTTATAATTCTTCTACAAAGTTTGGAAAATTCTGAAAAAGCATCATTTTTGCTTTTTAGAAAAATCACCCATGTAAACCGAGAATAATCATCTACTATAACAAAAGCATACTTGCTACCATTCAAACTTTGAATTCTAGATGGTCCAAATAGATCTAAATGTAAAAGTTCAAGAGGACGTTTTGTTGAAACTATATCTTTTGCTTTAAAAGAACTCTTGATTTGTTTACCCCTTTGACAAGCATCACATAAGTGATCCTTTTTATATGGTATTCTAGGTAGGCCTCTTACAAGATCATTCTTGGATAATTTTGAAATATTTTTAAAATTAACATGTCCAAGTCTCTTGTGCCATAACGATTGAATTTCATTTGAAACAATAACACATTTTTCATTAAAAGAGGGTAATTCATCTAGATATAGTTCATACACATTGTTTCTTCTTTTACCTTTAAAAATGATCTTTTTAGATTGAAAATCAGAAATTAAGCATAAATCATTTTCAAAAGAAACATGAAAACCTTTATCACATAATTGACTAATAGATATTAAATTATGCATTAAACCATCCACTAAAAGAACATTTTCTATCAAGGGAAATTTTGGATTACCAATATTACCAATACCTATCACTTTTCCCTTGTTATTGTCACCAAAGGTGACGGTTCCTCCATCCTTATTTTGGAGGGTGGAAAATAACTCTGGCCTTCCAGTCATATGTTTGGAACAGCCGCTGTCCAATATCCATTTGCTCCTTATGTTGTGTACCTACAACAAAATCAGAAAACAGAGCATTTGACCCCTTTCTATTTTCGGGTCCATGAGAGTTAGTCTTAGGAACCCATATCCATTTGAATTTTGGTTTCCTTTGATAATAAATATTTTTTCTATAAAAGAATTTAGAATAAACATTTCTAGAATAATCATTTCTAGATGCATTTCTATTAGAACTAGAAAGTTTAGTTTTATGAACAAAAGGTTGAGAATAATGTCTTTGATTTTTCACCACATAGTTTGGTCTATTTTGAGTATCAAAGAAGCTATATCCCAATCCGGTTTTATTAACCGAGCATCTTTGAGAACCAAGAAGTTTTTCTAGATTCTCTTGACCATTTGTGAATTTGGTCACTATAGAAAGAAGATCATTTGACTTTTCTTTAAGACTAAATATTTCATTTTGTAAGAGATTGGTTCTAACTCCAATTTCTTTTATCTCAAGTGCTTGGCAAGAATTTTCCTTCTTGAGATCTACTATTTCTTGAAGTAACACTTTATTTTGAGAGTCTAGAGTTAAATTTTCAGTTTTTAACTCTTTATTTTTAGAACTAAGACTCTTAAATTTAGCATATAAATCATTAAATGCTTCAAGTAACTCATCATAGTCAAATTGACTTACCGAATCTTCTTGTGCTACAAAACACATGTTGGCGACTTCTTCATTTGATTCTTCATCGGAAGAGGAGTCACTATCATCCCAACAGGCTTGAAATGCCTTTTTCTTCTTGAATTGGTCCTTGGGCTTGAATTTGAGAAGAGGACAATCTTTCTTGATATGTCCTGCCTTTTTGCAGTTAAAGCACTTTACTTCATTGGGAATGGAAGAATCTGCTTTCTTTGCCTTTCTTTGAAATCTTCCCTTTTTGATGAATCTTCTGAATTGTCTTGTGATGAGGGCAATATCTTCATCTTCATCTTCTTCAGAATTTTCTGAGTCAGAAGTAGCCTTAAAAGCAAGAGATTTCTTTTTAAGCTCTTCTTCTTGTTTGTCTTGAAGTTGGACCTCATATGCCATTAGGTTACCAACTAAGTCTTTAAGAGTGAGAGTATTGAGATCATTTGCTTCTTCAATAGCAGTGGTTTTTCTCTCCCATTCAGGAGTTAAACACCTTAGAATCTTTCTGACTAAATCCACTTGTGAATATTCTTTTCCAAGGGATTTCAAAGTGTTAGTTATATCGGTCATTCTAGTTACCATGTCCGATATAGATTCATTTTGCTTCATTTTGAACAATTCAAATTTATGAACTAAAGAAGCAATTTTAGATTCCTTTACCTTTGACGTACCTTCGTGTGTTACGAGAAGAGTATGCCATATTTCATTAGCTGTAGAACATTGAGAGATGCGATTGAACTCTACCTTGTCAACGCCACAATATAAGGCATTCATTGCGTTGACATTAAGTGAAGCAGTCTTCTTTTCATCAACGGTCCATCGGCTGAAATCCGTTGATGGAGTTTGGTACTTTTCTGAAACAACTCTCCAGATATCGAGATCCATGGATTGCAGGAATATTGTCATTCTTACTTTCCAGTATCCATATTTTGTTCCGTCGAAGAGAGGAGGACGAACAGAGGAGCTTCCTTCTTTGTGCTGAGATATTGTAGTTGCCATGCTAGATGATGGTCAAATCAAAGTAATAGCAAACCTTGCTCTGATACCAAATGAAAGTGCACTAGGATCGAGGCAACAAGCACTAGAGGGGGGGTGAATAGTGCTTTTAAAAAATTTCTGCGGAATATTGAATGATTTTGCAAATCTTAAAGCAAACACACAAAGAACACAAGATTTTATTCTGGTTCGGTCAAACCCGACCTACATCCAGTCCCCAAGCAAAACCCGCTTGAGATTTTCCACTATCAACCTTGTAAACTACAAGATCACACAGACCATAACCAGTCCCACTTTCAGTAACAATCCCACTGAAAGCAAACAACTCCTTTACACCAAGGAGTCCTTTTTACAGAAAATAAATAACAACTTACAATACAACCTATGAGCCTTCCTTTTGAATGCAAATGAGATGCAATTGGCTTTTGAGGTTGTTGAAACACTCTACTCACGAATTCACTATCTCTCAAAGTGATTTGAGTGAAAAACTGAAGTGAAAATATCACGTGAGTGAGAAAACAAATACTTGAATGAATAGGAGTGAAAAGCAAGAAGTAATTCAATATAATTCTATTGAATTTGATTTTGTTTTTTGAGTGTAGAATGCACTCATATTTATAGTTAAAATATTCCATACGTTGAGAGTATGAAAGGGTGTCAAAACTGTCCATTTTGAACGATCAAAACGTTTGAAAAATGAAAAGACACGCCTTTTTTTTTTTGAAGTTTCAGGAAAACGGCAAAATTAGTCGACTGAAACATCAGTTAGTCGACTAATAGTTAGTTATTAGTAGACTGACAGTTATCGTCGGTCAACTGATCTGTTAATCGAGCCGTTTGAAAATCTGAACTTTTGAAACTTAGTCGACTTGAGAAAAGTTAGTCGACTGATAATATCATCAGTAGACTGAAAAACCTTTTAGTCGACTGCTGCTAAAAACTTCTGAAAAACAAACATTATGTTCGGTCGACTGATAAAAAGCATTAGTCGACTGCTGCTAAATTTTTCAGAAAACACATGTTTTGTTCAGTCGACTGATAAAACCATTAGTCGACTGCTGCTAATTTTCTAGAAAACAGACATTCTGTCCAGTCGACTGATAAAACCTTCGATCGACTAATTTGACAAGAATGACTTTTTAGAAAATATGGCGCGAAAGGATTAGTCGACTGATAAGTCTATTGGTCAACTAATAAACATGAAAATTTAAGAAAAGAGTTTTCTAAAAAGATTTTCAAAAGAGTTTCTTTTAGAAAATTTTTTCTAAAGACTTTTAAGGTGAAATGCAACCTAAATATGCACTCTAAGTATAGCTCTTACAAGAATCTAAGACTTTTAATGAATTAAACATATGCACACTAGTCTTCAAAGATTCTTCACTGAATTCTTCAATTTCTTCATAGCCTTAGCTGAAATGCAGTTGATTCCACTTGCTCATCATCAAAACCTTGTACTTGAAGTATCATGTATGGCATCATTGTCGTAACAGTTGATTCCAATATTCTAACTACACAAAAGAATTACCTCAGATTACCTCTAGTATCCTTTCCAAAAAAGGTGAAACTTTTTGCGAAAAGAGGTAAAATTCAAATCTTTCCCTGTTGATCAACCAAAAGGATAAAAGAAATATCCTCGGTATGATTAGCGAAAGAAATATTCAATGATGTTGAAAAGCCAGAAGCGAATTGATATTAATCATGGTTGTGACGCATGTTTAAAGAGGACTCATTTAAAGCTGCAATCAAATATTTGCAAAAGGGATCTCTCAATTGTCGTCAAGATGAAGACGAATAGGCGAGTTAGACCCCCGGGGCTAAAGAAGATTTGGATCATCTCCGAGATGAAGGAGTTTGTGAAGGATCCTTCCAGGGAAAGTTCAGATCACCGTCGAGATGAAGGCGAGTGTGATGGACCTACCGACAAACCCTAAAAGATATTTGATTTCTGCTATCATCAAAAGACCCTTTGAGCCTATATCATCAATACCTGAGATAAATGAAGGATCGAAACATCTCCAAGGTGAAGGAGTTTGTGACGTACTCTTTCCTGAAAAAGAGAGAAAAGTTAGGACATCTCCAAAATGAAGGATGATGTAAAAACCCCGAGAATGCCCAATGACTAAAAAGGAGTGCAAAAAGATCATCATGGGAAAAACACCCAAATATCAAACTGCCAAAATTACCAGAAGTCATCTTTTCTCATGCAAAATTCTTTTATCAATGTCTTTTCACTACTTGCTTTTATGAGATTAAGAATATTTCTTCTCTTCTCATATCTGGGAAATGGATAGCTTCCTTGAAGAAAGTCATCAACGCTAAAATTTTGAATTTAACTCTTAAGACCGAGGAGTTAACCTCGTTGGAGAAAATACTCTAGGTAAAAGAGGGAATGTCTTTTTGCACATACGTGCGCATTTTTAAGCATTTGAGTCAACTATAATTTTATCTTATTGGCAAAATTTTCTAGCTATTCCAAGGGTGAAATAAATCTTCAATATTCATTTTGATGCAACCTAGAGTTGTTTATATCTTCTAGAAGAGTTGCCTCATCCAGTTGAAGTATCTCTTCCTGTCCCATCACGGTTTCTTCATCCGAGGATTCTGTATGGTCGTTCCCACTCACGTTAAGGGTCACAACATGTACTTTCTGCGAGAGGTCATCGATTTCAAAAGCTAATTTAGTCTCAGCAATGAGACGCCCAAGATCATCCCTTTTCCAAGCTTTAGGGAACCCCATTTCTCTCCTTTCGCAGACCTCCTTTCGGATTTGTTCATCCAAATTCCGAAGGTCCCATCATGGTTTCTTCGTTCGAGGATTCCATTTGGTAATCCCCTTCAGGTTAAGGGTTAAGCCTGAACCTCGCCCCTTGAGGTATCTTCCTTTTTCAGGTTTTGGTTAAACCTGAATCTCGTTTCAACGAGGTTCCTCGTTTTGACGAGGTGTTTTCTTCCAAGTCAAATCATGGTTCTTCCCATCGAGGAACCCATACTTTGTATATCCATCCAGGATAGGATTTCCACTTGAGATTCATCTCATGAGGCATTTTCCAAAAATGTCTCATCAAGGTCCGCTTATGCTCATTTCCCCATTCAATTCATCTTGATATATGTTCGTCCCATCCGGGTTAAGGGCTGAATCTGAGTCATTAAAAAAAAAGTTGATCTTGTCTCACCCATGAGACTTGATCAAAATTCTTATCTTTCACGATTTTTGGGATCTTTACCCAAAGTCCCATCACGATTTCCTCATTTCTATTATTCAGTCATATCATTTTCGAGGATTTCGTCTCCCTCAAGCCATTCAGGATAAGGTTTTAAGCCTGAAAACCATGTCTTTCAAATAAATTCTTTCACACCCAGTTTAGATTTGCTGACTGGGGCATTTTTCAAAATTTGGAGTGTTTCTTTGCCACTAAGCTCGGCTTTCAACCGGCTTAGTAGCAAAGAGAGGCATCTGTGAACACCCCAAAATTTTCAAAATCTTTTAAATATCCCCTTTTTTGCCTCTGATTCATTTTTTGAGCAATTTAGTCACTTTTAAATCTAAATTCTAGTTTATTTCTCAAGTTTTACTGAAATTAAATTCATTTTATATATCTGACTTGATTTCGGATCCAGATCTATTGTCCAGATCCAAATATGAGTCTTGTTGTCCAACTTTTAAATTAAAATTACATAAAATACCAAAAATAGTTTTTAAATAGCTCAGACAGTCCATCCGGCATCCGTTTGGATCCATCGCGTTGTATTTCTCGATTCGAGTTTCAAAACTCAAATATTTTCTCAAAACCTGGATCCAAACCCATTCTTTTGAAGAAATTTCCCCAAAATAACCTTGACTTTTCAGAAAAACTCCTCTTGTAAAAATTTTTAAGTTTTGTAAAAGTAGTTTAAATTCCCTAGTTTTTAGAGTTTTGTCTTCAAAAATACAAAAAAATATAGGAAATGTCAAGAAAAAAAAAAGAAAAAAAGAAAAAAAAGAAAACACAAATAGGCTTTTAAAAGCACCCTTTTTTGAAAAATCAAGTTTGTAACAAAACACTTTTTAGGAAAAACTTTCGTTAAAACCCTCTTTTTAGAAATTTTTTAAAATAGGGGACCCGATCTAAGATGGGCCTAACCGCCACCTCTTATAAAATCGACCCTCAGGGGGTCGATAACATCATCCATTTCATCCATTCCTTGCCTATCGATCCCCTGCCCCTTCTTCCCCTCTTCTACTGGTCTTCCCCAATTAGCAAGAAGGATCGTCTTCACCCCCTTTCACGCTTCTCCTTCTTCCCCTCTGCATTTTTTTTCTTCTTATGGTCCTGCCCCAATGGCCTGAAGGAGATCAATCCAGCAGCAGCCACAGCCAGAGGTAAGTGGTTCATTTTTTTTTTTTGTTTTCTTTATATCTTCCTTTTATTTCTCTGTTCTTGTTCTTAACTTTCAATTTTGGCCCCGTTGACGCACCTCTGGTGGTGTTGAGTTGCTTGTGCAACACCAACCCATCCCTGTGCAAGATTGGTGGGAATCCTCAGATTCCTACACTTTCATTCATTTGTTACAAGTTTTTCTTTTGATTTCTTATTTTCATTGTACACCATTATTTCAATTTTGTTCTCCTTTCTGCTTCTTCCTTGCTGTATTTCTTTTCTTTCTTTACTGATTGCATTTCCATTTTACTTCTATTAAACACGATCGACCTCCCTTAGCCATTAGCGTAATCATGGTTTTTATCTGAGCCTAAGCTGTTGAGAAATCCATCTGCATCCCTTTTACATTTAGAATGATCTCTGCTATGACATCCGATCTGATTCCGTATCAGATCAGATTCATTTTGTAGAAATTTTAATCAGTTACATTGAATTTCTTTCTCTCCTAAGATTATAAATCGTTTTATTGGTTCATTTTATGATTCAAGTCCTTTTAATGTGAAAATATACTCTGCATCTTGATCGTTACTTCCTTGTAGCCGATTCACATTTTCTTTTATTCCTCTTTGATTTTCGGTTTATGTTTTCCCTCTTTTTTTTATATATATATTGCACTCTCGAACCTATATATCTCAGATGGATTCAACGATTTCCCAAGATCTGAATCCTCTATAGAAATCTCATTATCGTCTATGTTCAGCAGCATATTCTCCTGCATAATTTTTTTATTGGCACTTTGCATTTCACGTGCATCGTGTTTTCTGCATTTGTATGCCCCTGTTATCCTCCCATATCCCTATAGGCAGCATCAGGAGCGAGCTTGTCTCCTCTTGCAATGGCTCGCCCCTCTCCCAGCAGATCTCCAGTGCGTTAAATAAAGGTAAGCTACTTCCAGCCAACATAATCCTGGGGCTGTTGTCAAGGCTCGAACAGGTTATTACCAGGGTAAGGAAAGCTTCATTTTAGATGGCTCCCCCTCAAACTCGGATTCAAGCTGAAACTGTTGATCACATAGCAAACATTAATTTGGTTGTGAATAGGATTGTGTAGCTAAAAAAAAAAAAGAACTTCCTCTGTGTTTGTTATCCTTCAGGCCATTTTGGATCTTCCCTTTTCTTTGTGTCTTGATCCCCATTTCCCTGTGTTGGTTTCCTGTCATTTCTAACCCTTGTCCCTGTTTTGATACCATAACAATCAAGGTGCTGGAATTAATGGTTCCAATTGATCTATGCAGATCAACTCACTGACGCAAAGTTTCTTTAACTCTCATCTTAGAGTGATGGCAAAGCTATTATGACAGTTACCGTGAGAGTGTTTCAGACCATCAATTATAACACTCAATGATACGATTTTAGCAAGCAGGCTGGCACCTGGGGCTCCTATCAAAATTACAAGCATATTAGTCATCAGGGGGCCATTGGAACTTTGGACATCAGGTGTTTAGAAGAGCATTGGATGAAGGTTTTGAATTATATCCAAACAAAGATGAAATCATAACAAAAAAAAAAATTAGCAGGTGACCCTGCAAAATGATCTGAGACTGTTCAGCACCATAGTAAGCTTGATTGGAGCTGACGAGTGGGCATATGTGTTTCATAGGAAAGGAGTCGAAAATGGTGAGTTTTAAATGGTCAGCTTAATGAGTGTAGATGAAGAGCCCAACAAAACCAGAAAATGTTTCTAAGTATGAATCTCCTGTCTCACACTCGGTTATAATTTTTACTGCAAATTGCCTATGTTAACTCACTTTTTCTATTGCTTGACCCTTTGCACCTGCATATTACTGCTGCACTCACTCACCTATTGCTTCTGTCACCTCTTGCACCCACATCACACCTTCCACCCCCCCCCCCCCCCATCTTATTTCATTTAATATCTCTATGTTTGAAATATCATGACTCCTTCTTTTCAGATCCGTAAGGCAATGAAGCATCACGAGATGTTTCCTTGCTAAGTTAGTGTTGAGGCTGGGGTAGCCATGCTTGGACCCTAAAGTTTCACAAGTAAAGAGTGCATGAAACTGTTATATTAGTAGTTTGTGTTACTGTCAATCTTGAAAAAGATCTCAAGACAATGCTTCCAGCTCACTATCTGCATTTCCAATGCTCTTGCTTCAATACATATATCACTGCCTATATTGTTGATCTGAAATAAGGTATGTATTTAATTCCTCATAAAAATCTGCTGACCTCCAAACAAAGCTTCCAGGTTTGAAATACTTTCAGCTACTGTTAAATATCTCATTCTGTATCTCACACCCAGCACATGCACCTCTTTCTTCATCTTCAGCATCACGCCTGCAATATTCCCTTGATTATTACCTTAGTCATTCATTTGGCTCATATGTACTTTTTCCAACATAGCCTTCCCTGCAAGCTTCTTTCAGACAGAGGAATTGATGGTGAATATCGCAATTTTGCTTTATATTGTACATAGGCTCTAGGCTTAGGCTAACCCCAGAATTTTCTTTCTTGCCTATACAAATTATTCTGATCAAAGAAAGGTGGATGGTGGTTGCACTTATACTAACGCTTACGATTCCCCTTGCTGCCAACATTTTTTGTTCTTTTCCTTTTCCAACCATTAAATAGTCGTCCCAGCTTCTTTCACAATTACATCCACTGCTACCCTATTGTGGCTGTCACCGCAGCACCACCCCTTTTCATTCCAACACTCGGGCACCTGCTAAAGCCCCATCTGCAGCACCAGGTTCCTGTTATTTGTATCTCCATCAACTCGCATCAATATATTACCTTTGCTCCAGCTTCCACCCGATTACAGAAGAGATCTACAGTTTAATCATAGCACCCTTCTCCTCACAAGTAACCCAGCCAGAGTCAATGAGATTCCTGTCTTGCAGTTTTGTCCTAGTCATTGCAGTCTTGGCCCTCCATAGCAGTCCTCATCCCTTGCAATACCTGCGACATCTTAGTGAATACATCCCATCCACTAACTCCCCAGCATACACACAGTGGTTCCCTCCATTCATACTATTATGTCCACTTCTCTATATCTCATTAGACCCTTGTTGTAAAACCATGTCCTCTCCACATACATACCTCCATCCCTGATTCACTACCAGTGCTGATACAACAACACGATCATTGCTGCAAATAGTACTGTTCACTCATATTACAGCCCATCACTATTCATTAAACCTACACTTCATACCCTGTTACAAACTCCCAACTAGTTCACTACTGTCACTAGGATCTCGTAACACCTGTTACGGCCCCCTTTTCATCTTCAGCACACACCATCTACATATATTCTAGCCTAATCCCTTCATATGCACACAACACCTCTCATATCTGCTACCTGCAAACACCAACATCACTCATCTGCATTTTCTGCAAATGGTACTATTCATTGTAATAGTATCCCTTTGCAGCTCATATTGCAATACATCACCATCACCTACATCACATATTCACCATGTACTATATATAGTATAGACATCTTTTCATTAATAGTGATCAATGTGCATATCACTTTCAGCATGATTTTCTTCTATATTTTTATGCCTTTGTAAGTGTTAATCCTGTTTTGCAGGACTCCAGATTTCCCTTTCTTAAAGTTAGATATTTTCCATCCCTTCAGGAGTCACATCCATGATGTAATAGTTAGATCCTCAAATGAGAATTTACATTTCTTGTTTTAGATAGAATGAATGAACATTGTAAATATCATAAATTGCTTATTTTCATGCTTTTTACCTTTATTTTCCAAAATCTCACAATGGTAAAACACGAATGGCACGTGCACCATTTCGTAAGAGGTAATTGATCCTAAGTTGATGATTTACACCAATGGCCATAGTCAGGATGTAAACAAAACTTAGGATTTTTATCTTTTATAAAATAACATTGGATCCACACTGGATCCTCTTCAAAAATCATCATATTTTTTAATATTTTCTTCTCTTATCAGAGTTTAACTTAAAATTAACTCAAAATATATATCAATGGCCATAGTCAGGATATATTGAGAGTTAATTTCATTTTAAACTCTATAAAAGCACCAAAATATGTTTTCATCCTTTACCTGAATTTAAATATAGATTATTATATAATACATTCAATAACCATAGTCAGAAGTGTATTATATCCTCAATCTTATTTTAATTCAATTAAAGAATGAAATAAAATTTGCAAATCCAATTTCAAAATTCTTTAAATTCATTCATCATTTAGGATAGAACTGCATCATATTTTTAAAATTCTTTTTCAAAATCCAAGTGGTCTTGAATATTTTTTCTTCAATTTCTATTTCAAATCATCAAATTCTATCTCATTTTCGAAGTCCGGTTTCAAAGTCCAATTTGACTTTGAAATTTCAAAATCCATTTTATATTCAAAACTCCAAACAAATTCAAAGTTCAATTTAAAATTCTTGATTCATCTTCAAATTCAAACTTCAAAATTCGAAGTCCAATTTGACTTTGAAATTCATTTGTATATTCTAAATTCTAAATCAAATCCAAAAATTCAAATCAACTTTGAAATTCCAAGTTCATTTTCAAGATTCAAATTTAAATTCAAATTCGATTCAATATCTCAAATTCAATTTCAAAGTTCAATTTAAAACTTTGAAGTTTCTTATTCTTCTTCAAAAATCAAGATTATTTTCTTATCTTCAAATTCAAAATCCAAGTTTTGAGATTGATTCTGAATCTCAAAATTCAAGTCTTTTTCTAAGTTTTAAATTCAATCTGGGTTTTCAAAACCCAGATCCATCTTCAAAAATCCCATTTAGACTTTCAGAATCCAAATCCAAAGTTAGATTTTAATCCCAACTTGGATCCAGATTTCCAAGTACAATCTTCACTTTTTGGATCTCAGGCTTTAGATTCACAGTCTATTTAGGATCCAAAATTTAACTTCTACCTTGGATCTCATACTTCAGATCCAAATCCATTTTAGGATCCAAAATCCAATTCCACTTTGGATCTCAGACTTCATATTCAAATTCCGTTTTTGGATCCAGAACCCAGTTCCACTTTGGATCTCAGACTTCAGATCCAAAATCCATCTTAGGGTTCAGAGTCCAACTCTATCTTCTCAGATTTCAGATCCTAAATCCATTTTAAGATCCAAATTCAATTTAGGATTCAGAATTCAATTCCATCTTAAATTTCAGATTTCAAATCCAATTCCACTTTCAAAACCCATCTGGACTTCTTAAATCTATTTCTATTTTTAAATTCCATTTGGATTGTTCAAGTCCAAGTTCCATCCTGACTTTAAATTTTAAATTCAATTCCATTTCAAATTTTATCTCTTCTCCTAAATCTAAGTTCATAGTCCATTTTTTCTCACTTTGAAATTTCTTTCCTTTTCCCTTTTTTTCTCATCTTCAAACCATTCTTTCCCAATTCAAAGATTTATTTTCCCAACTCTGATCATTTCAAAGACTTAGAACTTCTCTGATCTATCTCAAGTTCTAAGTTAGATTCTACTATTCAAAAACCATTTCTTCACTCCATTATCAAGCACTTGGAGATTTTCAAATCATTTTTCAAAAAGAGCATACATCCCTGCATTGCACAAGCATGATTCTTTGTGTATTTAGACTTAAGATAAATTCTTAGGTAATATTTAGGCAAAGCAAACAGCATAAATTCGATCCTTGGTTCGATTACCCCTGGTAAAGGCGCCAGGAATGGTCGAACCTAGTACCGACGAGCGAATCTCGTCTCTCCATTTTCCCGCAATATTTCAAAATGGAGGTGAGTAATTTTCTAAATATTTTCAAATCAAGGTCAAGTGAGACCTCGCAAAAGAGTTCCTCTCTCTCTTCTCTTTTCTTTTTCTTCTCTATTTTTTTCTGTCTTTTATTTTCTCCCTTCAAAAAGAAGGAAATAAAGGTTGGAAAGAGAAAGAGAAGGAAGAGAGAGAAACCACAAGAGAGGAAAAATTTTGCGATGATCACAAACTATCAGCTTCATTTCCATGCAAACCTTAGGAGCCTAGACTATGTCCTAAGCTGATATAATGCATATAGGATTTAAGTATGGTTTGGTAGGACCATATTGAGGAGATTATTCCATGTTCACTTAGACTTAGGTCTAAAATACAACTCTCCTCAATTCTAGGGTTTGAATGCAAACAATGTATGTGAGTGTATGCTTCTATTCATTTAAATTCTATCTCTTTTAGGACTTGCATTAGAGCTTTCTGGTTTTATTGCATGTTGAACATGTTTTCAAAAACATCCCTACCTATATTGTCCTGGTCTTCACGTTGCTGGGCTGTCTCACTGAACCATAGTTCGGGAGAGAGCCTCACAACTGGACCACTTATTTGGGTTAGCCCCCCCCTACCACGTACCTAAGGGCCATAGTCAGAGGTATATCGGTAGGTGCTCAAGGGTGTTGGGAAGCCATTACCTTAGAACCGGAGAAATATTTCTATGCCACATACTTCGAGCTTCGGCTTGAGTATATCGGCGTACATTGATTGGAATCAGATGATTTGAACCATAGAGTTAGGATTAAAGTCCTACAAGCCATTTCAAATATTGCATTTAGAGTCAGCTTTAGGGGGTGTTGTTTGTACATCCTTGTTTATATATCTGTGATTGTGTGATATTTTATATTTTCCTTATATTTTCCAAAACCCTGGGTATATATTATTCAAAATTTCCTCTTTGATTTAAAAAAAACCCAGGTGTATTTTTCTTTTCTTCTTCTGATTTCTTCAAATTCTTTTGATCCTGCCTGCAATTCTTTAAATTTTAAATCTTTACCATCTATTTTCAAATTCTTATTCCTCCTGTATCTTTTGATTCTATTGTTCTTGTTTATCTTTTTCATAAATGAAATCTCTTTCCATCAAGAGATATCCTTTTCAAAATAGTATATTTTTCTTTATATTCTAGTTGTTTATTCCTCCCCAGGAAGTAACAATGCAATTGTCATGAATTTTGTGATGACTCAATCCCTAGTAATGGGATATCATTTTTTAACCTACTTAACCTGATTCCTTCTCTTATCAAAAAAACTTCTCTCAAAAATTTCTTTAGTCTAAAAACCTCCACTTTTCTCTGCAGAAAACATTGGTATTAAAAAAATGGTTCAGACGAGGACAGGAAAGGAGACTTTTCAGCAATACAGCGACAGTGAAATAGAAGGAATGAACTCTCCCAGGTCATCCAGAGGACAGAGTCAGGACAATGGAGATGATTTTGATCCAGTTATTTACGGTTTGTTCCAGAAGATGATGGCCAAGATGGTGTCAGAGCAGGCCGAGGTTAGTCTGAAAAAGGTAGTTCCTAAGAGCAAACTGAAAAGAAGGCTGTGAAAAAACACATCAGGATCATCAAAAAGAAGATACAACCTGACAATACTTCTGAGGGGACAGAATCAGAGGAAGAAGAATAAGAAGAAGAAGAACAATCTGTGTTCAGCCAGAATCCTCCGCGGCAGTTTGTAAAGATAGCCGCTGAAGAGTCTGAATCTGTCAACAAGCCCAAGTTTGGGATTCCAGCAGAGGACCCGATACGTGAGCAAATGAAAGAGATGACTCGAGCAATCAAGGACATTCAAGTCAAGAGTAAGGGTAAGCAGACCTACACTGGTGAGGATTTTTACGATGGCCTAGATGGGGATGATAACCTGGAGAATCATCCCCGCAAATTCCTCAAGTTTGACGGGACTAGTAATCCTAAGGCTCACCTAGCCACCTTTTATGTAGAATGCTGCCATTTCAGAAAGGACAACAGGGCTCTGTTTATTTGCTTTCCCCGCAGTTTGGAGGGTATAGCGGCCAGGTGGTATGCCGACCACATCAATCCTATCAAACTACGAGAGTTCGATAAAGTGGTAAATGTGTTCATCGAGTGCTTCTTATTTAACACTGAGGCTTCACCTACTCTCAATCACCTTTACAACCTGAAGCAGAATGAAAATGAAAAGGCTAGAGAATTCATCCACAGGTGGAGAAGCACCTGCAACAAAATGAAGGTTTCCATTCCCGAAGAACATGCACTGCAGATGATCCTCAATAATTTTTCTCAACCCTTGAGGTGCCTCATCGTCACTTCCCCCGCGAAATCTTTCATCAAATTGATTGAGCGAGCCGAATGGCTCGAGATAGGAATGGAAAATGGGCTCTACGAGGGCATGCCTCTGGTCAAGAATATCCAAGACCAAAAGAAGAAGGCGCATTTCACTCAATCAGCTGATACCTCCAGCAATAATTATGGCAGTAGCAGCAGAGGAAACAAAAATAACAGTGGCAGTGGCCCGAGGGTAGATTAGAACAAGGGGCAGAAGGAAAGGTCCTTTAAGAACAATGATAAACCACTTCTGACTTGTAACACCCATGAAATTTTCTGAGGATTTACTACTTACTTAGTTTTGATATGTGTGCTTTCATATATTTATGAGGTTATATCGCATAATTAAGTATATTTTGACTATGCCTTGTGATTTAGCTTTACACGCACGACTCGAAAATCGTGTAAATACACTATGTAAGTAAGAAGTGCCTAATTCTGGATGAATTAATCTTTGAAATTTTAAGGGTTAATTTATAATATATTTTTATAGTTTGTCCCCGAATTTGGGACCTATACGACATAAAAACCTTGTCAGTGCATGTGAATTACAAGTTTTGCTCCATGTTTGGACATGAATCATAATACGCTTAATTCTTGCAAACGAAAGGGCAATTTTCTTGAAAGGCATCGAGCATTCCATATTAATTAAGGTTTTGAAGAGAAGTAAATGATTTATTGAAGTTAATTTAATATTTAAATGCATAAAATAAGCGTTGTTTTGAAATAAGAGCATGTGGCGATTTTGGATTTTGGATCCGGGTTAACTAGAGGACCCAAACCCATATGTGTGCCCTCTAGGAGGATGTTTTTAGCTTTGGTTGACTAGCTGGGTCAAGGTTTGACCAGCTGGGTGGAGTTTTTTAAAGTATTTGCATGAATTTTAAAAAGAAGGCCACGATTGGCCATGGGTTTGTTTCAAGACACACGATGAAGCATCATGAGGGGTGCACTTTCCAAAGAAAGAGCATGGGGCTGGTGCCCCATGGCATTTTTGAAACATCTTTGAATAAATTCAAAAAGAAAAACTCTGTTGGGCATAAGGGGCTGCAGCTAAGGGCATTTCCAAGTAATTTCTACAAGTTTTAAAGCCTTTTTCAAAGCGTTTTCAATGGCGTTTTTGAAAGATTTCTGAAAATTTTCAAATGCATGACATGCATTGGGCGTGGACATCTAGGGGGGGGGCGTGGAGCACCCCAGCCCTCCATCCTAGCTGGGTTAATCCCAGCCGTCCATTGCCTTAGCCCTACTTATTTAAGACTTGAAGAGAGAGAAAAGGGGTCTCTCTCTTTGCGTTTTCCTTGGAGCTTCTCTCTCTTCCCCCTCTTCTTCTTCTCCAAACGTGAGTGAGTGTGAGAGAGTTAGAGAGTAGCAGCACGTTGGGTGCAGCTCCTAAACGTGAACAACATCTCCATCTTCCCTAAAGCCTCGAGGTGAGATTTCTAACCTCTTCCTAATTGCACGATTTTCATTTTTGACTAAATAAAGCACATATCTCTTCTTTCCATCGTAAGGCAATGAAACCGAACTCCATTTTGTGCATTTGATGAAATGCATGGAGATTTCGGTGGATTAGATGGTGTTTATGATTTTGGTAATGCCTTCTCTTGTAAAATCGTGTTTTGAATGGGTTGTGGTTGCATGCGCTTCATTTTGGATGTATGCATTTCTTTCTTGTTGATGCATGCATCTTTTCCTTTCTCAAAGGATGTGATGTGGGGCATTCGACCCCTTTCATGAAACCACACCACCTTGCGACCATGGCATGCAAGTGGGTTTTGGTGGATTAGACGGGTTTTTCTCATTTCATGTTGTCCTTTTTGTTTTAACGCATCTAGTTCATGTATTGCTGGTTTTCTTGTTTGGTCCGTCTCTTTTGCGGTTTGAGGGCTGCATGTGTTTTTCTTTTCCCCTATTTGAGAGGAAGCTGGGCGTGGGCTGCTGTGTTGCAGCCACCCCACTTGGCAACGAGGTCCTTTTCGTTGTGGGTGCGATCAAGGGTTGGCTCGCCCATAGCCTAGACCCTTCCGACCCTCCTCCTCTGGTTTCAGCTTGAACTGAACTGGGTTCAGGCTGGGCATTGGTTTCCCCAAACCTGAGCACATGCTCAGACCGATGGGGAAGGCCCGGTTAAGCCCATGGCACGCCGAGTGCTGGGACAACACTCGGGTGACCTGGGTGCGCTGGCGCCCATGCGCCATGCGCCAATGCTTTGGGCGCTGGCCTTCCGTTGGTTGGTGCGGGCTGTTGCGCCCTGCACCACCTTTCTCTGGTGCATACAACATCCTTCGCAGGTCTGGACGCCCGTCCAGACCAGACTCTAGCTCCCAGCGTTGGACCCGGGCCTGCAGTAGGCCCGAGTCATGTCGCATGCACTTGAACCGAATTCGGTTCAGGTGTTGCGCATGGACTGCGTGGTGCAAGTCTGGACCAGACTTGCCGTGGGCTTCCTGGCCCCTTTTGGCACAGGCATAGGTCTGTTCCAGACCTGTGTCCGACCTCGCTGCACCTGAACCAACCCGGTTCAGGGTGTGTTTTCGTGGACTTGAGATGTGGCAAGTCTGGACCAATTTCCAGACTTGCTACCCAATGTTTTCGGACCCCATGGTCCAGCTGTTTTGGGGCCTGGGCTCTTGTCCAGGCCAGTGGCTGCATGCCTGCAAGGCAGCAGCACTCAGTGAGGACTATTACGCGATTACTGCGATTTCGTTGTGAGTTAGCCTGTTCGGGCAAGTCTGGACCAAATGTCCAGACTTGCCACCGAGCCATTCTGGACCCCATGGTCCAGCTACCTAGGTCTGGACCGTTGTCCAGACCAGCGGGCCTTTTTGACGCCGCAGGGCAGCAGCAGCCTATTTATATATGTTCGGAGTTTCGGCAGCACTTTGGCTGCATTCTAGTTTGGGTGGTGCAGAGGGTTTCGAGCCAAAGCTTGGCCTTAGTTGCTACCAAAATTAAGTGGTTGCTGCTGCAGTTTGGGGCAGCAAGCGTTCGGGCCCTCGCCCTTGTGGTTTCGCAGCCTTTTGCTTGAGTTCGCTAGTTGGCTAGCCGCACACCTCTATTGCACGACATAGTTGCCACTTTACCTAATCGCAAACTAATATCGTTGTCGCTGCCATGACAGCGAAATTATATAGTTAAATATGAATATTTCACGCATGTAATGACATCCTAAATGCATTGGAGTTTAGCACTCTATGCACTTTGTGGATTCGTAAATATGTAAAGCGAAGTAAAGCTTGACATGGTACGGTTCACTGAAACCGTGTGCTTATTGGCTTGCACAAGATCAATTTATCCAAATGCTTTGGTTCGATGATTCGAACACTTTTGTATCCACCTAAGTGTTCACGACACTTGGTACTTGGCGCATTTTTCCGATGTACATGACCCTCGTTATGGGATTCACGAAAATTCAAGAGTTAGCACGTTACCATGACGGAGTAAGTGTTTGCACGACAATACCTTGTGTATCCACATTGTAGAATTCCTTGGCGAGTTCTTTTCGGGCTGTAGACCCACTTTGCGAGACGAGCTAGCTTATGTTAAAGATACGTGTTTTGTATGCTTGTGCACGCCTCTTGATTTGCTCGAGAGCTGCCTTACCGTGGCAAAATGTTTCTAACTGTCTCATCGTAAGGCACGTTGTTCTGCAATATTAAAATAGCTTGTTTACGTACTTGTCGTATAATGCACACGCATCATTGCTCACACCTGTGCTTTACTCGCTTAGTTCATATTATTGCATTGAGTTATGAAGCATGCTCACACCTGATTTGACTAGTATGCACTCGTTACTGTTTGCTTATGATATGTGATGCCTCTGTCATTGATATTATGGACTGTTTGGTTGATTTCTCACCAGCTCGAAAGAGTATTGACCCCATTTTATAGGGATACAGGTGTTTGCTTAGGCATGCGATGGAGCTCGGCGTGCGCAGCGGACATGGACCCACACTTCTGAACCCTTGTTGGATCTTGGCAGTTGTTGGTTTTGTATAAGGGATTTGGTTGTAGATTTTGTAAATATAATAAAAGTTGTTTCTTTCACTATTGTTTCACTCCTGCGACCCACCCCGGAGTTTGCCGCTTGTTTCTCCTTGTTTTCGCACTTCCACACTTGAGCTTTTGTTAAAAAAAAAAAAAGTTTACCCAAAATCCAAAGGATTTTAAAGGATTTTACAAGTCGGGAAATCTGGGGGCGTCACAGTTTTGGTATCAGAGATGTGTTTTAAAAGAGTTAAAGAAGTGTGGTTCAAGTCTCTGCAAGCATCAGCCATCGCACTGTAAGTATTCTTACTTCAGTAGAATTGTATTTCTGTCGTTTAATTGCTTGTTCTATTTGATTAGATGACTTTGTGTGAGTTTTCGACTGTCGTTCGATGCGAGACACAGTTTCATGTTTAAGCCTCGTATATCGGGCTTAAGCTATCGATTGTCAGAACCTAGAGGGTTCGTTCGTGCTTGTGGATCTAGTTTCCCAAGCAGATTCGAGTAGACACCTGCAAGAATTGGAGTTTAGTTGATTCATATATGTTATTTGCATGCTCGGTATACAAAATTCATGCTTTGATTTTCGCATGCTTTGAGGTCCCTTTTGAGGATGTAATAGTGGCAATGATAAGTTGTGTGGTGTAAATCTTCTATGAGAAGCGATTGTTTTTCCACCTGAATGGAATTATCGAGAGCATGCGATGATTGATTAGACATGATACATGATTTTGGTTCGTAGAACCCTGTTGGAAGAACGTGTGATTTTGTGTTCTGATCTTCCATGTGAAGTGATACGATGCCTATTTGCTGATATACGTGCTTGTGCCCACATGGTGGGTTCTGACCTTGAGTGCGGTCAATTGTTTTGAGCAATCGATTGTATTGATGCATGTATCACTGTGTATGATGCCTGTTAAGGATTTGATCTTTAATGGAGTATCTGCGAGGGAAGTATGACCAAGATCGGGTAATCCGACTAGCATGTGTAAACACCCCAATTTTTTCAAAATCTTTTAAATATTCCCCTTTTGCCCCTGATTCCATTTTCTGAGTAATTGAGTCAGTTTTAAATCTAAATTCCATTTTATTTCTCAATTTTGTTGAAATTAAATTCATTTTACATATCTGACTGGATTTCGGATCTGGATTCGATATCAGAATCCAGATCTGAGCTTCATTGTCCATTTTTTTTAAACCAAATTCTCAAAATTCCCAAAATAACTTTTGAAGAGCTCAGACAAGTTCGTTCGGTATCCGTTTGGATCCATCGTGTAATATTCCTTGATTCGATGTTTAAAACTCGAATATTTTCTCAAAACCTAGGTCCAAACCCATTTTCTGAAGAAATCAAACTACAATCTTTAGAAAACCCCTCTTTTTATAAATTTTTATCAAAAAAACAAAAAAAAATAGTTTTATCTCTCGTACTGCTTAAGTCTTAGAATTTCATCCAAAAATACCAAAAAAATGAAAAATATAAGTAAAAGAAAAAATAGTTTTTTTTAAAACATCCTTTTAACCATCTTTTTTAAAATACTTTTGAAAAGGATCGTTTTTTTCTGAAAAGAGTTTTTAACGATTTTTTTTTAGGGTTTTTGGGCTCTCTCTCTATCATACTCTCTCCCTCTCGAAAATCCCCTTTCTTCCGCCGCCCTCCTTCCAGAAGGATGTTCCCCATCGCACCTCCTTCATCCCTCCATGACTGAACCCTCCATGTGCGACTTCCTCTCCATCATCCGATCCTCCATGGACACGCCCCTTTTTTTTCAAACCCTTCATCACCTACTCTCATTCTCCTCCCGTCCATCTTCAACGAACTCCTCATCTTCCAGAATCTTCCCTTCTCTCTTTAAATAGGAGCGCAAGAGAAGCCCTAAACCACCCGTTATCACCCCACCATCATCTTCTCTCCACGATTTTTTAATTCCTTCTTCTTCCCCTCTAGTGCCTTCTCCTGCTTCGGATTTGGAAGTCCCACAACAGCGAAGAAGTTGTTGAAGACACCGCCTCTTCGCCCCTCCATCTCACGCTCTTTCCCTCTTTCTTCTTCCCCTCTTCTTTGTTTTTACCATTTCTCTCTCTGGTTCTCATCTGCATCAACCGAAAGCAATCGATCGAAAATCCCTACAGCAGAAGGTAAGTGGCTCCATTCCTTGCTATTTCCTATGGCTCATTATATTCTGATTTACGATTTGCTTTGATTTTTTTTTAGGTTTTGACAAACATTCATTACCTAATTTTATGTCTTTCCATCACCGATTTGTGTTGATTTCGAATCTCTGAGTCTATTTTTTTTATTCCCATTTTCAGTATTGACTCCCCTTTGATTTTTCTATTTTTTTTTTAGCCCCATTTACGCAACAATGGTGGCGTTGGGTTGTCTGTGCAACACCAACCCACCCTTAAGCTACAATGACACTCTTCTTTTTTATTTTATTTATTTCTTTTTTTGCGATGCTCTATTCTCTTAATATCAGATTTCTTATGTTGTTACCTCGAATTTTTTATCATCGGCTCATTATTTTCCTTTTTATAATATACCCTATATTCATGAGTCACATTCACCACAAAATGCATCGTCCATTTGTTTGATCACCTCTGTTTTACATTCACTAGAGTATGTGTTTTATGCTTGATTTTAATGTTTATATTTTTAATACAATCATGCTATATATCGCAGTTTCAATGTATGTCTGCTCTTTATTCTGATCCATTTTTCCTTTTATTAGTTCAATTTCCTGTTTACAATCGGCTTGAGCTCTGATATCTCATTTGGTTTTGTTCGATTTTTTGTTCATATGTCGACTATCCTTGATTTGAGATTTCCTGTTTTAAATATCTGCTAACCTCAATTGCCTGTTACCTTTCTGAGGATCCCGTTTCTGGTTTCATGTTGTTTGTTCATCACTTGTATGCCCCTCACATCACGGCATGAACAACATAGAGTTCGTTGGGTTCAGCGAGAGGAAGTCACTTCTCATCTGTTATCAAAATGGCCCAACATCAATTTATGTTCTAGCTCATACCTCTGTAAATATTAATTCGGTATAAGCATGCCTGCATTTTATTTCACTGATTCTAGTCTTTTGCTAGCTATTTCTAAATGTCTTTAGTTTTTTTTTATTATTATTATTATTTTTTTGCAGGTTCTTGAGCATTTACTCCCATTTCGATCTTCTGTTTCATTTTAACTATCCATCATATATGATTCCTTGTTCTATCTCTAACTTTCTTTCTTTTTTATGTTCATTCTGACTATCGATTTAGATTTTTTATTTCTTATTTTGTTTCATGTATCGCAGTGCATGTAGCTAATCAAAGTTAGTGTTTTAGTACCACTATTAATTCATCTACATACTTCATTTGTTTGTTGGATTTGCCTTCTGATTGTGGGATTGCGTCATTCCCATTTATCCTGTACCATCTGACATGTTGGGCATAGAAGGTGAATCAGAATGCTTGATTTACATTACCCAGCAATCACCTACACGCCCACTAGAATCATTCCAGAGAATGGGTTAGGTCTCTAATACCAAGTTGTCTTTTAGATGGTAACCATGGTAGATACTGGCTTTACTCGGTTTTATCACCCTGCAAGTGATTTTTAGGTTAGCTTCTGGTCCCTTCTGCTCTTTCTCTGTCATTTCTATCAATTAGTGAATTGCTGGGCCAATGGGAACTTCTGCTTTCTAAGTTCTGAACTCGATGGCGGTGACCTCTCGAAGGCGAGGAAATAATGAGTGAGATCCTCTCATCCATTAAGAGAGCATCATGGAAAAGTTACATGGTGTCGTTCCTCCCATTTCGGTAAAATGATTTCAGTCCAAGAATAGCTTCATTCGTGGATGAGTGTTGAATAATTAACCTTGAAATTTTAATGTTTTACTACAAAAGTCTAGAAATTTCTGATTTCATGCTCTAATGTTTGGAGGAGTCTTATGGCTATAATAATATCTTGTCAGATATCTGCAACTATATTTTTGATTAGCAGCTAAGCATTGATGCCTACGTATTCCCCTTTCCATTATTAATATGTATTTGCTGAAGGCAGTTAAGGTTCTGAGCAAACTAGTTGTCGTTGGGCGTGACTGCGATGTCCACTTGAGGGAGAAAACCCACATATCTCCCTCTATATGATTCAAAAAGCTAAATATCTGCGGTTGACCTTCCTGAGCGTCTTCTTATTAGCAGATCATTAACTCTGGATTGGTTGTGGAACATATCATTAAGAAAGGAGAGTTGAACCATCAGACCTGTTTGCTTCAGAATTTGAACCCAGAAATTACAGATCTGCATCTCTGTAACTGGAAACACACATCCCACAGCTTGAAGCTGAGTCTGGATGCATGTTCATGATTCAGAAGTCTAGAATGACTGCTGGGGAATCGAGGTAAGCACATATTCTTTACTTTTTCTCTTTTATTAATTTCTGAATTTGAATAGCCAAATTACTAGTGATTTGATGTACTAGATCAGACCGTCGAAATCATTGTGTCAAAATCATTGTTACAGGATTAGCGTCCTACTATGTTTCAACAAACAACAAATTCAACTTTCTCTTAGTCTGTTGCTTTCTCTTATTTTTTTTGTATAAGTTGTGTGATTACATGAACTTCATACTTTTGCACTTATACTCGTCATCGAAGTGGAAATATGCATTCACGAGCTGTGGAAGAGCAGAGAGCTGCTGGAATCAAACTACAAAGCTAATCCTATAAGATATAGGATCCAGATGGGAGCATTCTGCCGAAGCTTAAGGATGTCTTCAGAAAATTCCACCTTGGAAGTTTGATATCTTTTCATTTGTTTTCTCATCTACTCCAGAATTGATGCTCTATTACTCCAAGGTATTTGAGAGGCAAATTGACTTCAACAAACATTCTGTAAGAAGCAACTTGTACATTTCTTTTACATTGCAACTATTCTTTTCCTCATTAGAATGCTTAGGACTAGTCCATGGGGGGTTCCTTTGCTTGAACAGATCATCGTTAAGTCTAAAATTTTTTATAGCTTCCATTATTTTTATTTTATCATGTTTAGAATTTTCATCCATTTATCTCTTTTGTTTGGCCATTTGTAAAACTGTTGTCCAGTTGTTTCACATCTTCATGCATTTTCATCTTCTGCATCAATTTTCAGCATTAACGTTACATATTGATCATTCATTTCCGTAAGATGATTATTATGATGATGACTATCCCTTGCAAGCGTAAGAAAAGGTTGTCCATGATGTTAACTGGGAAAAGGAAGATTATGACCACCAAATTCTAGCTATTGAATCCGGATTCACAAGTTAAGTCAGGCTTAGATGAAACTGTGATATATGACTTGCTGGTAATTCCTCATTTTTGGCAGCAACAGTTTGAGCATTGGGAGAAGAAGATTATGGCAACCAGATTGATGACTTTTCACATAATAAGCATGCTAAAAAATATGCAAAGCATGATGCCTTTTCCCTCCAGCTCCGTCAGCCATGTCTGGGATGTATTCCAGCTTGCTCTCGCATCCTTCGTCCAGTATTGTGCTTGCAGTAACTATAAGTCATCAAATGGCCAAGAGTGGCTGTGAGGAGATCAATCCTCTGGATGATCCCAGAAGAGCCTTTTGCAGGCAAGGCACTGTTGGATGCTAAGTGCATCAAGTGAGGGTATTTGTCAAAGATTTTGTTCCAAGTGGTTTAGCTTTCTTGATGATTAATGAACCAGCAATAGTAAAAAAAATTCCTTTTGAGGACCCTTGGACTTCAGTCATTGGCGAAGCATGTTGATTGCTTCACTCTTGGGCAAGGAGTTATGCTAGCAAGTTTCAAGATTCTCCACAATCATGCAAGAGGTACTGACACAACAATTGTTGATTTTGGAGGAACTACTATTGGAAGAGTAGCACCAGTTGATTCTGGGTTTTGGTGGATATTCATGTTGCATGTTTACACAAAAGCTACATGAGACCATTCCCTAATAGAAATGCCTGATTACCAAACAGGAATGAGGTTGATATTATCGCTTTGCCCTTTCTCAGGGATTTGACACTTTTCCAACTCTTCTTTGTGCAGATGGTTGTTGTATGGTTGACCGTAGAATGGGTATTTATGGTTATCCTATTGAGATACAAGCATTGTTCTTTATGGCATTGAGGTGTGCTTGTCGGCTTCTAAGGGCAGAAGGTGGTGGGGAAGGATTCATAGCAGTGATAGACAAAAGATTACATGCTCTCAGATATCATTTGCGCAATTATTTCTGACTTGATTTTCACCAACTAAACAATATTTTTACAAGACTGAAGAATACTCTCATACTGTTGTTAACAAGTTCAGTGTTAATCCCGAATCAATCCCAGATTGGTTATTTGACTTCATGCCAACAAATGGTAGATACTTCATTGGGAATGTCAGTCCAGCTCGAATGCATTTCAGATGGTTCACTTTGGGGAACTGCATAACAATTTTGTCCTCATTAACTACTCATGAACAATCCAAGGCTATAATGGATCTTATTGAGAAGAGATGGGAGGATCTTGTTGGTGAAATGCCTCTTAAGGTCACCTATCCAGCTCTGGAGAGTCATGAATGGCAGATAGTCACAGGTTATCATAATGGTGGCTCTTGGCCAGTTCTTCTGTGGTTGCTCACAGCAGCTTGCATTAAAACAGGGAGACCAGACATAGCAAGAAAGACTCTTGAGCTTGCTGAAGGTAGGCTTCACAAGGATGGCTGGCCAGAGTATTATGATGGAAAAACTGGTCAGTATATTTGCAAACAATCACGCAAGATTCAAATCTGGTCAATTGCTGGTTATTTGGTCTCCAAGATGATGGTTGAAGATCCTTCCTATCTGAGCTTGGTCTCACTTGAGGAGGAGAAGATCAAACTTTCACTTGTTCGGTTGACCACATTTTGTTGTTGAGCCACATACAAACAGGATTTTTTTTTCGCGAGCTGCTTAAGCAATGGTTTATGCTGGTCCAATCTACCTATACACAAGTAACTTACATTTGGTATGAGAAGCTCTCTTTCTTTGCCTCTGTCGACTCAACTAGGGACCATAACCAGCAACCAGGCATGCAGCCTCTTCCTTCATCTCTTTACATCAATGTTTTCACTGCAATCTCTATCCTTCATTAGTTCCCAAGCATCATTCAGTGCATATTCTGTCATTGCATTTCCATTGACATGTATAAATATTTCATCAATTATGCCATAAGATCAAGGTGATGTTATGTAAATCATTTTCTATACACATCATGTACTAACTCATCTTTTGCAGGAAACACATGGAAATGTCCATTTCTAGTTAGAGACTCTTGTACTATTAAATTCAATATTGTAATAGCTAGGAATTAATGAGAATAGTTATATTTCTTGCTCTAGCCTAGAATGTATGAACATGCATTTTTATGTGATTATTTGTTTTTTTTCACATTATTCTTTTATTATTTCTCAAAAATTCATGAATGGGACCATGAATGGCATGTGCACCATTTTTTTTTAAGAGGTAATCCTAAGTTGATGATTTACATCAATGGCCATAGTCAGGATGTAAACAAAACTTAGGATTTTTATCTTTTATAAAATAACACTGGATCCACACTGGATCCTTTTCAAAATTCATCATATTTTCAAATATTCTTCCTCTTTTATCAGAGTTTAGTTTAAAATTGATTCAATACA
The DNA here is from genome assembly GCF_984573655.1 of Nuphar pumila. Classification (NCBI taxonomy): domain Eukaryota; kingdom Viridiplantae; phylum Streptophyta; class Magnoliopsida; order Nymphaeales; family Nymphaeaceae; genus Nuphar; species Nuphar pumila. The sequence goes on along the minus strand of NC_143259.1, from coordinate 75,597,213 downwards.
TATATCAATGGTCATAGTCAGGATATATTGAAAATTAATTTCATATTAAACTCTATAAAAGCACCAAAAATATGTTTTATTCTTCACCTGAATTTAAATATAGATTATTATATAATACATTCAATGACCATAGTAAAAAATGTAATATATTTTCAATCTTATTTTAATTCATTTAAAGAATAAGATATGCTTTTCAAAATCCAATTTTAAATTCTTTAAATTCATTCATCATTTTGGATAGAATTGCATCATATCGTTAAAATGTCTTTCCAAAACTCCAAGTGATCTCAAATATCTTTCTTCAATCTCTATTTCAATTCATTCTTCTATCTTATTTCAAAGATTTAAATTTCAATTTCAAAGTCCAAATTGACTTTGAGATTTCAAATTCAATTTTATATTCAAAATTCCATTTCCAAGTTCAATTTCAAAGTTCAATTTAAACTTTGAAGTTTCTGATTCATCTTCAAATTCAAAACCAAGTTTATCTTCTTATCTTCAAATTCAAAATCAAAGTTTGAGATTGATTCTGAATCTCAAAGCTTGACCCTTCCTAAATTTTAAATTCAATCTGGGTTCTTAAAACCCAGATCCATCTTCAAAAGACCCATTTGGACTTTCAGAATCCAAATCCAAAGTTAGATCCAAATTACATCTTGGATTTCAGATTTCAGATCCAAAATCCATTTTAGGATCCAGAATCCAATTTCATCTTGGAACTCATACTTCAGATCCAACTCGATTTAGGATCCAGAATCCAACTCCAGCTTGGATCTCAGACTGTAGATCCAAAATCCATTTAGGATCCAGAATCCAATTCCAGATTGGATCTCATACTTCAAATCCATAATCCATTTAGGATCTAGGATCCAATTCTATCTTGGATCTCAGACTTCAGATCCAAATTCCATTTAGGATCCAGAATTCAATTCCATCTTAGGATCTCAGACTTCAGATCCAAATTTCAGATCAAATTTCATCTTGGATCTCAGATTTCAGATTCAAATTCCATATTAGGATTCAGACTTTGGATTCAAATTCCATCTTAGATCCCAGATTTTAAATCCAATTTCACTCCAATCTGGACCTCTTAAATCTATTTCTATTTTTAAATTCCATTTAGATTGCTCAAGTTCAAATTTTATCCTAATTTCCAACCTTAAATCTAGAATTCAATTCAACTTAAAATATTCATTTCCTCTCCTAAATCTAAGTTTAAAATTCAAATTCAAAGTCCATTTATGACTTTGAAGTTTCATTTCCTTTTCACTCATCTTCCAATCATTCTTTTCAAATTCAAAGATTTATTTTCCCAACTTTGATCATTTCAAAGACTTAGAACTTCAAAATATCCTTCCTAATCTATCTCAAAGTTCTAAGTTAGATGCAATCATTCAGAAATCATTTCTTCACCCCATTATCAAGTTCATCTCACAAAACTTGGAAATTTTCAAAACATTTTCTCAAAAGAGCATACATCCTTGCATTGCACAAGCATGATTCTTTGTGCATTAAGACTTAGGATAAATTCTTAGATGATATTTAGGCAAAGCAAAAAGGCATAAATTCGATCCTTGGTTCGATTACCCCTGGTAAAGGTGCCAGAAATGGTCGAACCTCGTACCGACGAGTGAATCCCGTCTCTCCATTTTCCCACAATATATTTAAAAAATGAAGGCGAGTATTTTTTCTTAAATATTTTCAAATCAAGGTCAAGTGAGACCCCGCAAAGAGTTTCTCTTCTCTTTTCTTTTCTTTTCTCTTCTCTCTTCTTTTCTGTCTTTTCATTTCTTCATTCAAAAAGGAGAAAATGCAGGTTGGAAAGGAAAAGAGAAAGGAAGAGAGAGAAACACCAACGAGAGGAAAAATTTTGCGATAATCACAACATGGTGAATCTCTGTGAGGATATACACTGTCCAAGACCGGGTAGCCGTGGAGACGGTGAACTGTGAGTAAGTGTACTGTCCAAGACCAGGTAAACCATCTAGGGCGGTAAATCCTCGTGAGGTTGTATGTTTCCCAGACCAGGTGATCCAGCGTGGATCTTGTTGATCATATTGTGGCTATCGACCCTGTAACGCCCCAGATTTCCAAAACAAAGCTAAGTTGAAATTTTCATGAATTTCTTTTTTTTTCTTTGCAGTGGAACTTAGAAAAGCTTTTAGCAGCGGAATCAGACGATAATGAGTCGTCAGTTTTAGAAAACCCTAGCGCATTACAGATATGTGAACAAGTCACTCATTGATCATCAAAGTGTTCCATTTTATCGAAAACCACATGTTTATTACAACATCACTGCTTGGAAAAGTAGTATAGGTTCAATAAAAGGAAGCAGCACAACTCTGTCTAGAGAAACCTTGGAACTTGATGCCGCCTTGCTCCGCATATCGCCACGCAGGTACAACACCTGAAATCCCCATTAAACAAAGTCAAAACCACTGATGGTCTGGTAAGCATGCAATCACATATCCATTCAACTCAAGTACATACGATGACCACTCAGGGTCGCAATTCGCAATAACGACGCTCAAGCCTTTAAGACTTAGCGTATATCGCAAGAGCCTCCTCAAGGCTATGAGTTGAACATCCGCTCAAGTCTTCATGACTTAGAGCAAGCCTCTTGAAGGTTGTGATTCGAATAACCGTTTAAGTCTCCACGACTTAGCCTTGGCCTCTTTCGGGCCTCAAAGGGATGTTTAGCTCAAGTCTTCATAATTGGCACATCCGTATCCCACGCATCTAAGGACAACTCATCGAGCTTCGCTTAGTCGTACGAATACAACACGGGTCTTTGCCCAGTCGGTTAAGTCATATACCGATCATGACACCTTCACAAAGGTTCTCCAGGACTGACTCAACAACGTCCATTCACTCATACATTCAAGTATCGCTGAACCTAAGCTAATGCATTGTTTCGATAATTAACCTCTTCCACTCTTGGTACGCAGGCGAAGCAATTGTCCGGGCATCAACTCGATGTTCTGGGAGTTGATTATTCTATGTATTTTAGATACCTTAGAGTCTTGTTGACCCTATCCATAGTAGGGCAGTGTGTTTCAACTGGGAGAACCCTACTAGGCCCATATTCGGATGCATCCTCTACTTGCAGTAGTTGGGTTCAATCCTTAGATCTTAAGGATAACCATGACCCCAAAACCCATGAGTGACTAAGGCCATCGTGGACTCTATCAGGTCCAAAGAAAAATATGTATCACTCAAGGTTGTACCATCACTGTCATTCCATAGTGAGCATAATTCCTAAAGGGGTCTGTCAGTCTTACAATTACTTGGACAGATATAAGCATGTCATTCAGGCAGCCCGTGCCTTACAATTACTTGGACGGGAGTATGTACCCGACCCCATTCAGTCCGCCCCAACACAGTCATTAACTGAGGCGGTACCCCTAACACAATTTTCAACCGCGGGGTATGTGCGACCTTAAGTCTTATTCATATGCATGCAGAACACCACTCTTGGCACTGCAGCCACCACGAGCATCACACCTCTTTGGGTGGAAACAACACACTCTGGCTCTTCGGCCCTTACGAGTCTGGTTGCGTAACCGTTCTCAATAAGCATGCATATGACTCGATCTAAATAGATCGGCTACTCGACGTATTTTTACGCAACGAGTCCAAACCTAGCCAAGGCGCAACCTCTACTCCGGCTCAGTGGCCCTTATGAGCAAGGTGCCTTTGCAGGCACAGGGATACGAGTCGTTCTGGCATCGTTCCATCAACGGACATCATTATGCCGTTCAACTGGTTCCGGCAGCTCTTTTGCCAACCATTTCGTCAGCACCTCCCCTGCTCTATCTACAGTGGTGCGACAAACCCTTCTATGTTGTAGAAGGCATTCCATGAACTGGGTAGCACTCTGCTGTATGACAGAGTATCCTGTTACGTTCTTTCTGAGCCATTCTTGGCTTCTTTAGAAATTTCAGCAGCACTTCCTCTCTTTAACGGAGAAAGCATGCGTTTCTTTTATCCATTTCAGTGGCATCTCCCCTCTTTGGCGGGAAATCGCTACGCTTAACTCGGGAAATGGATGTGCACCGTTGTGCCTACCTTGCATCCATCAAGGTTGCAGGAACCCTGGGCCATAGCCAGGCCATACGTAATTGACTTAGTCTTTACGTAAAGAGCATTTTGCCAAAAAGCGAAGCCTTTCCAATAGGGGCTCATTCATCAAGCAGAATCTTGAACGAGGAGCGGTAAGGAAATCGCATTGGCGATTTAGAGCTGATCTCCATTTGAACGTTCATTTACGCGCCATATAAGTAGTATAAGCAGAAGCTTGTGCTTTATACAACGGCGGCGTAAAGAAATGCATATACTATTGTTCAGGGTGTTTAACCGAACGAAATATTCTACATATATATTTGCAGAAAGCAGGAGCCTTGCTGTCATTCAACACGACGGCATAAGTAAATGCATAATAGGAAATTACAGAAAGCATGAGCCTTGGCATCATACGACGCGATGACAAAGGTAAATTACATAGCCTGTGCGATATAGGACGCGTCGGTAGAATCAACAAATATACACCTAGATCCGCATCCAATGATAGTTCCGAGGCGAGCGGGTGAATACCGAAGTGTTCTGAAGGGCTCAACCAAGAACTAAGGTGAGATACCATTTTGAAGAACGCATATACTGCGTATTTGAACATATATATCCGACGACAGTTACAAGACGAGCGGGTGAACACCGAAGTGTACAAAAAGGGCTCAATCAAGAACTAAAGCAAGATACTATTTCAGAAAGTATATACTATATACAAACAATCAAATACTTGAGAGAGATGGATTAACGAAGCGAACTTACTTCGATTTGAGGAAGAAATGACTCCAGGGTACTTCGATGCTTCGAACAAGGCTCGACTTCGAAAAGGATCAACTCTGAACTTCGGACGAAAAAGGACTTAGACTTTGACTTTGAACCAAACCAGGTTCAAGTCTGTAACGCCCCAAAATCCCAACTTGGAAAATCCTTAAATTTTCAGAGTAAATTTTTTTTTTTTGAAAGCATTGCGCAAAAAAGAAAACTGGCAAGGGAAAACAGTTGGAAATTCTGAGCGGGTCATAAGAAGAAACAACAAGAAGAAACATTTTATTTATTACAAATTGATACGTGAGCAATATACATCATTTCCCTTTTTCCAAAGACCACTGCCAGGATCTTCAAGTTCTAGAGTGTGGGTTCAGTCCTCCGCCGCACATTGAGCTCCATCGCACCACAAGAAGCCAAACACCTGTATCCCCATAAAACGGGGTCAGTACTCTTGCAAGCTGGTGAGATAAACCATCCATACATTTATCATTTCTAAGGAAACGCATAAGGTATAAAGCATGAAACAGGATACAGATATGTCATGCTTGAAAACTACAAGTAACAAGCTACTGCTAACATGATGGAACAATTAGAGACATTTAAACCAAAGTACAAGTGCGTGTGTCAAGCAAGTGTACGTGTTACAAGTCTAAGCAACAGTGAAAGTAGCAAGTACAACTACTACAACGAACTGAACAAGGAAAAACAAAACACGCAACTACTGAACAATGAGACGAGGGAACTAAGCAAAACAAAGGGTTGAGCCAAACAACTGCTGAACAACAAGCAACTAAGGAACCAAGCACGAGACAAGCGCAAGAACGATACTAACACGAGTAGTGAAGTAAAAATAATACTAAGTGATGAGCGACAAAGTCAAGCCTTAAAACATCTAGACAGTAACGTCAAATATCTGAGTAAGTAAGCAAGGTAGCTAATACTGCTAAGTGATAAGTGACAGTGTCGAACATGAACAACATAGACAGTGACGGCAACCATCTAAGCGAGTAAGCAAAGAAGCTACAACTCTAGCATCACGAACAAGGATGAGCAGCGCTATCATGACCAAACGGTCAGCATTCACATTCCAGGGCAACAATGAATGTTCATTAATTATATATCCAAGGCACACAGGATATACTTATAAGGGAAAAATACGTGTAACCACACGTCCTTAGCACAGGTGAGCTCAACTCACGAGATGGGTCTATCGCCCACAAGAACTTGCCACGGAGTTCATCACCTCTAAAAACTCCTCTCAAACAAGCATATATTTCTAAAATATGTAACAAGTCCCTTTTGTACTTACGAGATGGATCACAAGGTAAGTCGTATGCCCAAAGAATATGCATACAAAACTAATCAGACATTTAAGCAGTAAAGTACTTAATTAAAGGAGCCATTACGATGATGAAAATTATCGTGTACACCAAACCACAATTAGGCATAATTATGCGTATCCAGTCACAATTCCTCCTTCCGAGGTACTTAGGCCCATCCGGCCTGGTGTTCCCCGCAGGGCAACACGGGCAGAAATGTTGAGATCACACTCAGACATTTACGTGCTCCAGCACTACTAGCATAGTAAAGGGCCTTGCCAACGCAGGCGATAACCATATATGACACTCAGAGATGTGACAAGCATTAGCTCAATGCCAAGGATGAATCACCGCATACGTACGCGTACTGACGTCGCATACAATCCATATGACATACATGTCGATAACTGTGAGGTATAATTGCCCAACCATCAACCGTAAATGTTAATATTTACATATCTCACTCCTAGTCATGTGTGAACACATGCAAGGGCTAAGTGGCAATCCACCCTGCAGTAACAAGTGATCGTATTTCGATATTTACAATTATAACATTACAAGCGTACCCAACCCGCCTTCTTGCACGAATTTAAACTTTCCAAATGCCTCGCTGTCCCGTGGGGTACGAAGCGAGGTCTTAGCCATGTCACCCACGTGCTCGGCTTCACCCGACCCAAGAAGAGCATGTTTCCGGTGAAAGCGATCTCACATCACTACCATTTTCATTCTAGGGTATCACAGTACGTGAGCTCTCTCACGATCGTGGGCCACTACCCAAAGACTCCAACCGAGTCCCAAACCTCAACGGGTCAAACTGTGTTAATATCCAGATGGTGTTTCAACTTTCAAGTGTATGTTACGGTGAGTGTGAAGCACGCCTCTGGTACGTAAGACAATCATTAATACACGAACATGAATCAAACAACAAGTAACACTCGACAAACCATAGCCAGTGACAGACGGACAAGATGTGTCAACGTGCATGTGCGAAACTAGAAAAGTCACGAAGACACAATCAATCGCACGAGTATCGATCCGAAACAATATATTTAAAATGGCATAATTCATTATTTTTGAGCTGCACGAGGTTAAAAAAAATGTATATACTATAGCCATTGTATATGCGAGGAGTGTCCAGACCCTGAAATACGTATTTTCCCAAATACACGTACTCCAATCCCCCACAGTGCGGCGAACCTCGCATAACGAAGCCTTCGACGAAGGACTGTCGCGGAATCGACACCCAAGTGTGTCGAGAGCAAGATCCAACTCAATCCCATCCGAATGGGAATTACATTTGCACATCCACGATGTGTCACTGCGCTTGCAAAACTCAAAAATACCAAAATGATGGGGTTTGACGAAACAATCGAAAAACCCATCATGTAGGAGTCATTTATCGACACGTGGGCAGCATACCGCTCGCCACGCTATACCCTTTAATACTGCCATGACGAGGCAAGGAAGGCCATGGTGATCACTCTGGACCGACCAAGCGCTAGGCAAAATCCAAAACGGCAACCAAAGTGCCAAAGTGTCCAAAACACTAACCGCGGCCCATAAGGCCACATTTGCGGATCTCTATCATGCACCATCAGTGCCAAGAGTACTCCCCGGGACTGCTAGACAGCGCACACGGTGTCCCAAAAATTTCCTTTTTGCCTTTCCTTGCTTTTCCCTCATTTCTTCCTTGATTTTTCGCGTTTTGTAGGTTGGCGGCAAAAATGGGAGGCAAACGGGCTGGACCACTTGGTCTGGTCTGTCAAACCAGACCGCAAGGGTCACCTAGGGCTCTGGTCTAAGACCAGGACACTGTACCCTTGGTGCAGCTTAGCTCGTGGCCAAGTGTGGCCTGCTTGAGTCACCCGCAGCCCACTATTGTGCCAGAGCGAAGGCCAAAGGGGCGGGGTCTGGTCCTTTGGATCAGACCTCAAGATCAATGAAACTTCTGGTCTGAGCCCACAAGGCTCAGACCAGGCAGTGCACTCAGTGTGCAGGGTGGCCCGAGTCAATGGAGACGGGGCCGGCTAGGCTACTCAGGTGCACTAGCACCCGACACCCACCATCGTGCCAAGGCCAAAAGGAGAAACGGGTTGGGGTCTGGTCCGTTGGACCAGACCACCAGGCCAAGTCGACACACTGGTCTGAACTTATGGTTCAGACCAGTTCGAACTAGGGGCAACCAGCTCACAGCCACGCGCCCAGGCCGGCTGGGCTAGCCGGGTAAGGCTAGCGCCCATCGGCCGCGCCAAAGGTTTCAGCTGGGTGCACTTGGTCGAGCCTGTGCTCAGACCAAGGTGCACCTAGTTGGGTCTGCCCCATGTCGGTGCAGACCGAACGGGTAGCTCGGTCCTAAAAAAAAAAGTGAAGGAAGCGTTAGAAACAACGAACCAAATCAAAACAAAGTAGTTATATATATTTATTTTTTTCCAAAAATGCAGTCGAAAGGCTGACATTTTCCGGAAGTCTACACACTGTTCTGTAAAAAATTTCAAACACGAAACTCGTAGACATTTTTGTTATCTTTCAACAGAATCCAATAAATCAGAAATCTGACATACGGTTCAGGAGATATCTCCAAAAAACCAGACGTCACTCAGGACGTTCCTGGGTTGCTGATGGAACAACATGTCAGCCAAAGATGCTGATTTTAGTCGGCTGTGAAAGCTGAACCAGCAAAAATGAATAACTACTAAGTTGTGGGAATTTGTCTGGGCTTTCCGAAATGCCTAAGAACTTTCCAATCCGACATGTATCCAGGGAGATACGTTTATTTTACCGGAGGGTTCTTTGACAACTCGTAAAAACGAGAAACGAAATCAAATAACTAGTTACGTTTTCAAGGGCAACCCATAAAAAAATTTCTTTTGCATATCATATGGCTTCAAATGCAATCCTAGTGCTTGCTTAGCACAACCATGGCATGAAATCACCATGGATCGGTTTGCACTTCGCAAGTGCAAACCGGATTCCATACCTAAACCATTCACATTTTACCAAAGAAAGTAACACGTAAGGAGGGCTTTACTCACCTTGAGGAAGACAATGGAGGTTTTTCTTCAGCTGGGGCTGAGCCACTCTTACACATACAGCACAGCCACACAACAACAAAAAAAATAAAATAGAAAAGGGGGAAGAAGAAGAGAGAGAGAAGAAAGGGTGTCGCCCTTTTTTGTTTCTCTCTCATCCCCCGCCTCTACCCCTTTTAAAAAAAAGAAGGCAAGGGAGATGGAGGGCTGGGAGTAAATGGGGGAGGAGAGATGGGAGACTCTCCAGCCCCACGCCCCACCCTTCTCACCTTGGTCAAAGCCTACCCCTCAAGGCCTAGCCTTGAGGGGCCAACCACTCTCAACAACTCCCCTTGATTCAAGGGGAATTGTCTCCTTTGACTTGTCAAAGGAGGCTCCATTAAAATTTCATTTTTTTTTATTTGAATTCATTAAATGCAGCTCAAGGCTACACCCTAAGGGTTGCCCAGCCACATGGAAAAGACGTTGGCTTTTAGCCAACTACTTTTCAAAATGCCAAAAACCACCCTTTCAAAGAGTTTTTTGCATACTTTTCAAAAACACTTAACAAAGTGCACTTTTTTGAAATTCTTTTTAATTTAAATCTAGGTAGCATGGGCTGAGGTGGGCCCCATGCTAACCATTTTCTAATAATGCCAAAGACAAGCTCTCCTTTAAACTTTTTGAAAAACCTCAATTAGGTTTTATAAAAATTGCTATTTAGTTTTTTAAAACCCCTAATTGCTTTCTTATTTAAAAGTTAGATTTAAATAATTTAAATGCTTTATTTCCAAATTATATTTCATAATTTTAAGACCTAAATTTCAATATTACGTATTTAGATCTCCAGTTCCAATGAATTCGGGCCTCGATCTGACTCGTATTTACCGATATACCCCTTTCACCAAAATACATGAAATAGCGAGATATATATATTTTTTTGTTTAGGTTCCAAATTCAAGGTAAGTCTAATTAGATACATTATAGATCTAATCTAGTAATATCGAGGTTTGATTCATCGTGGTTTGCCCTGAATTGCCTCGTAAGGCAAGTTTACAGGATTCAAAACCTCAGAAAGCAATAAATACATAAATTACGAGCAATTCTCTCAATAATACAAGGATTTACCAACACTGAAACATATTTCATATCAAATTTTCTCAGAAATATCGAGGGTCTTACATCCTACCCTCCTTAAAAAGGATTTCGTCCGTGAAATCATAAACACAAAAGTTGGGGTAGCCTTCCTCGTTCATCATCACGTCCTTTTTTGTCGATGGAGTCTAATCTGCATAAGCACGATCTCCAATAGACCCCTTCGGACAAAACTTAGCAATATGCCCGGGTTGTTCACACTTGAAACACTTGCCATCATAGAGAGGGCAAACAACAAAAGCATGATCCTTGTTGCACCGTCTACACTTTCGTTGAACACTTTGTTTGTCGAGATCGACTTCGTTGCTGGCGGTTCTGGTAGTCTTCCTAACGCTTTTGCTTCTTTGCAGGCGGTGTGGACTCATCTCCACTGGGATCCTTCTCACTGGTACACGCGAGAATCTTGGTCTGTGATCCGGCTCCCTTCCACTGGTTCTTCTGCTCCTCGATCTGGGCTTCTTCCAACAGTGTTGCTACCTCGATGGCCTCGTCAAGTGACTTTGGTCCATTAGTGAACACGTTGGTTCTCAGAGTTGGCTTCAACCCACGAGCAAACTTCATTGCTCGATCCTTTTCCAGGACGTACACATTCGGACAATATCGCTCTAAACATCAAAACTTAGTGATGTAATCAGACAGGGTCATCGTCCCCTGTTGCAGGTCCAAAAATTCTTGCATCTTCTTGCTCCGCTCATGCTTGGGAAAATATGCAGAGTTAAAAATCTCTACAAATTCATCCCACGCAACATTCCTGTTTTGGAATTTAACCGCAGAGATCGTGTCCCACCAGTTCTCAGCGTGGTCCTTCAAACGATAGGTGCCGAAGTTCACTTTCTGCTCCTCTGGAACATCCAGAACGCGAAAAATACGTTCAATCTCTCGTAGCCATGACTCGGCAGCTTCAGGGTCTGTCTTACCCAAGAAAGCAGGAGGATCCATTTCCATAAAGCGCTTATAGGTGGTTGTACCAACGTTCTGCCTATCATGGGCTACCTGCTGAAGGTTCGCACCCATCTGTTGCATCGCAACCACTTGCTGTTGCACAACCTTCGCAAGGTTGTTCACAGTACCCATGATATCATTGCACCTGGCTTCCCAGGCCATCTATCAAGACAAACATATATAACAGCTATTAAGCGATAGGTTTCGCAATCATGTTCGCCTAGTAATAACCACAACAATTTTTCAAAAGTTTTGAGTACTTGATGCATAATCAAACAATGTCACAACACAAATCTAATTGCGCAATATCTCAAGCGACGCCACATAGGGCCGCTGTCATCAGAAAATCACCATTCTTGATGACCAACATTAGAGAATCACCACTCTAACATGTTGTCCGAAGGATCACCACTCCGACATCATCACAAGAGAGTCATTTTTCAAATGACATTGTTGAAGAATCATTACTTCAACAACCTTCATCAGAGAATCACCACTCTAATGGCATCGCTAGAGAATCACCACTCTAGCGGAATTACTGGAGAGTCACCACCCCAGTAGCATCACTAGGGAATCACCACCCTAATGGCATCGTCAGAGAGTCACCACTTCAACAACATTGTTAGAGAGTCACCACTCTAACGACAATACTGAGGAATCACCACCTCAGTAGCATCACTAGGGAATCACCACCCTAATGGCATCGTTAGAGAGTCACCACTCTAACGGCAATACTGAGGAATCACCACCTCAGTAGCATCACTAGGGAATCACCACCCTAATGGCATCGTTAGAGAGTCACCACTCTAACGGCAATACTGAGGAATCACCACCTCAGTAGCATCACTAGGGAATCACCACCCTAATGGCATCGTTAGAGAGTCACCACTCTAACGACAATACTGAAGAGTCACCACTTCAGTAGCATCACTAGGGAATCACCACCCTAATGGCATCGTTAGAGAGTCACCACTCTAACGGCAATACTGAGGAATCACCACCTCAGTAGCATCACTAAGGAATCACCACCCTAATGGCATCGTCAGAGAATCACCACCCTGACGGCATCGTTAGAGAGTCACCACTCTAACGGCAATACTGAAGAGTCACCACTTCAGTATCATCACTTAGAGAATCACCACCCTAAGCCAACTCATCACACCACAATTCCTTTCGACTGTGGTTGGGAGACAAGAACTCCCACATCTTTCCCTCAAGAGCAAAAACACCCTGAAGTTCAGTGTTATGTTGTTCCCAACGACGACCCTCTCAGGAGTCGATTGCCATCATTGGCAACGCAAAAGCCACTGCTAGGTGCACATGTTCTCATCACCAAGAACAACTCGGAACAACAACATCCTCCAACGAGGAACACAAAGATTCAATCAGCACAGACAGGGCTCTAACCTTTTGTCCGAAAGATCGCTCCCAAAAACATATCTTCCAACAAGGATAAAATTACGAACATATCCAATGAAGCTGGAAAACATAAAAGAATCATGAACTAGCTCGGGAACCCACATCCACAAGCGCAACACAAACCCTTTTAAGAAAAGTCTACCACCAGCATGCAGGAAAGACAACTAAACATTAGAATCACAATTACACTCAATGAGGCATACTTACAGTGCGATGGTCGATGCGTGCAGAGACTTGAACCACACTCATAAAACATAGCTCTGATACCAAGATCTGTAACGCCCCAAAATCCCAACTTGGAAAATCCTTAAATTTTCAGAGTAAATTTTTTTTTTGAAAGCATTGCGCAAAAAAGGAAAACTGGCAAGGGAAAACAGTTGGAAATTCTGAGCGGGTCACAAGAAGAAACAACAAGAAGAAACATTTTATTTATTATAAATTGATACGTGAGCAATATACATCATTTCCCTTTTTCCAAAGACCACTGCCAGGATCTTCAAGTTCTAGAGTGTGGGTTCAGTCCTCCGCCGCACATCGAGCTCCATCGCACCACTAGAAGCCAAACACCTGTATCCCCATAAAACGGGGTCAGTACTCTTGCGAGCTGGTGAGATAAACCATCCATACATTTATCATTTCTAAGGAAACACATAAGGTATAAAGCATGAAACAGGATACAGATATGTCATGCTTGAAAACTACAAGTAACAGGCTACTGCTAACATGATGGAACAGTTAGAGACATTTAAACCAAAGTACAAGTGCGTGTGTCAAGCAAGTGTACGTGTTACAAGTCTAAGCAACAGTGAAAGTAGCAAGTACAACTACTATAACGAACTAAACAAGGAAAAACAAAACACGCAACTACTGAACAATGAGACGAGGGAACTAAGCAAAACAAAGGGCTGAGCCAAACAACTGCTGAACAACAAACAACTAAGGAACGAAGCACAAGACAAGCGCAAGAACGATACTAACACGAGTAGTGAAGTAAAAATAATACTAAGTGATGAGCGACAAAGTCAAGCCTTAAAACATCTAGACAGTAACGTCAAATATCTGAGTAAGTAAGCAAGGTAGCTAATACTGCTAAGTGATAAGTGACAGTGTCGAACAGGAACAACATAGACAGTGACGACAACCATCTAAGCGAGTAAGCAAAGAAGCTACAACTCTAGCATCACGAACAAGGATGAGCAGCGCTATCATGACCAAACGGTTAGCATTCACATTCCAGGGCAACAATGAATGTTCATTAATTATATATCCAAGGCACACAGGATATACTTATAAGGGAAAAATACGTGTAACCACACGTCCTTAGCACAGGTGAGCTCAACTCACGAGATGGGTCTATCGCCCACAAGAACTTGCCACGGAGTTCATCACCTCTAAAAATCCGTCTCAAACAAGCATATATTTCTAAAATACGTAACAAGTCCCTTTTGTACTTACGAGATGGATCACTAGGTAAGTCGTATGCCCAAAGAATATGCATACAAAACTAATCAGACATTTAAGCAGTAAAGTACTTAATTAAAGGAGCCATTACGATGATGAAAATTATCGTGTACACCAAACCACAATTAGGCATAATTATGCGTATCCAGTCACAATTCCTCCTTCCGAGGTACTTAGGCCCATCCGGCCTGGTGTTCCCCGCAGGGCAACACGGGCAGAAATGTCGAGATCACACTCAGACATTTACGTGTTCCAACACTACTAGCATAGTAAAGGGCCTTGCCAACGCAGGCGATAACCATATATGACACTCAGAGATGTGATAAGCATTAGCTCAATGCCAAGGATGAATCACCGCATACGTATGCGTACTGACGTCGCATACAATCCATATGACATACATGTCGATAACTGCGAGGTAAAATTGCCCAACCATCAACCGTAAATGTTAATATTTACATATCTCACTCCTAGTCATGTGTGAACACTTGAAAGGGCTAAGTGGCATTCCACCCAGCAGTAACAAGTGATCGTATTTCGATATTTACAATTATAACATTACAAGCGTACCCAACCCGTGCCTTCTTGCACGAATTTAAACTTTCCAAATGCCTCGCTGTCCCGTGGGGTACGAAGCGAGGTCTTAGCCATGTCACCCACGTGCTCGGCTTCACCCGACCCAAGAAGAGCACGTTGCCGGTGAAAGCGATCTCACATCACTACCATTTCCATTCTAGGGTATCACAGTACGTGAGCTCTCTCACGATCGTGGGCCACTACCCAAAGACTCCAACCAAGTCCCAAACCTCAACGGGTCAAACTGTGTTAATATCCAGATGGTGTTTCAACTTTCAAGTGTATGTTACGGTTTGTGTGAAGCACGCCTCTGGTACGTAAGACAATCATTAATACACGAACATGAATCAAACAACAAGTAACACTCGACAAACCATAGCCAGTGACAGACGGACAAGATGTGTCAACGTGCATGTGCGAAACTAGAAAAGTCACGAAGACACAATCAATCGCACGAGTATCGATCCGAAACAATATATTTAAAATGGCATAATTCATTATTTTTGAGCTGCACGAGGTTAAAAAAAATGTATATACTATAGCCATTGTATATGCGAGGAGTGTCCAGACCCTGAAATACGTATTTTCCCAAATACGCGTACTCCAATCCCCCAGAGTGCGGCGAACCTCGCATAACGAAGCCTTCGACGAAGGACTGCCGCGGAATCGACACCCAAGTGTGTCGAGAGCAAGATCCAACTCAATCCCATCCGAATGGGAATTACATTTGCACATCCACGATGTGTCACTGCGCTTGCAAAACTCAAAAATACCAAAATGATGGGGTTTGACGAAACAATCGAAAAACCCATCATGTAGGAGTCATTTATCGACACGTTGGCAGCATACCGCTCGCCACGCTATACCCTTTAATACTGCCATGACGAGGCAAGGAAGGCCATGGTGATCACTCTGGACCGACCAAGCGCTAGGCAAAATCCAAAACGGCAACCAAAGTGCCAAAGTGTCCAAAACACTAACCGCGGCCCATAAGGCCACATTTGCGGATCTCTATCATGCACCATCAGTGCCAAGAGTACTCCCCGGGACTGCTAGACAGCGCACACGGTGTCCCAAAAATTTCCTTTTTGCCTTTCCTTGCTTTTCCCTCATTTCTTCCTTGATTTTTCGCGTTTTGTTGGTTGGCGGCAAAAATGGGAGGCAAACGGGCTGGACCACTTGGTCTGGTCTGTCAAACCAGACCGCAAGGGTCACCTAGGGCTCTGGTCTAAGACCAGGACACTGTACCCTTGGTGCAGCTCAGCTCGTGGCCAAGTCTGGCCTGCTTGAGTCACCCGCAGCCCACTATTGTGCCAGAGCAAAGGCCAAAGGGGCGGGGTCTGATCCTTGGGATCAGACCTCGAGATCAATTAAACCCCTGGTCTGAGCCCACAAGGCTCAGACCAGGCACTGCACTCAGTATGCAGGGTGGCTTGAGTCAATGGAGACGGGGCCGGCTAGGGTACTCAGCTGCACTAGCACCCGACACCCACCACCGTGCCAAGGCCAAAAGGAGAAACGGGTTGGGGTCTGGTCCGTTGGACCAGACCACCAGGCCAAGTCGACACACTGGTCTGAACTTATGGTTCAGACCAGTTCGAACTAGGGGCAACCAGCTCACAGCCAGGCGCCCAGGCCGGCTGGGCTAGCCGGGTAAGGCTAGCGCCCATCGGCCGTGCCAAAGGTTCCAGCTGGGTGCACTTGGTCGAGCCTGTGCTCAGACCAAGGTGCACCTAGTTGGGTCTGCCCCATGTGGGTGCTGACCGAACGGGTAGCTCGGTCCTAAAAAAAAAAGTGAAGGAAGCGTTAGAAACAACGAACCAAATCAAAACAAAGTAGTTATATATATTTATTTTTTTCCAAAAATGCAGTCGAAAGGCTGACATTTTCCGGAAGTCTACACACTGTTCTGTAAAAAATTTCAAACACGAAACTCGTAGAGATTTTTGTTATCTTTCAACAGAATCCAATAAATCAGAAATCCGACATACGGTTCAGGAGATATCGCCAAAAAACCAGATGTCACTCAGGACGTTCCTGGGTTGCTGACGGAACAACATGTCAGCCAAAGATGCTGATTTTAGTCGGCTGTGAAAGCCGAACCAGAAAAAATAAATAACTACCAAGTTGTGGAAATTTGTCTGGGCTTTCCTAAATGCCTAAGAACTCTCCGATCCGACATGTATCCAGGGAGATACGCTTATTTTACCGGAGGGTTCTTTGACAACTCGTAAAAACGAGAAACGAAATCAATCAACTAGTTACGTTTTCAAGGGCAACCCATAAAAAAATTTCTTTTGCATATCATATGGCTTCAAATGCAATCCTAGTGCTTGCTTAGCACAACCATGGCATGAAATCACCATGGATCGGTTTGCACTTCGCAAGTGCAAACCGGATTTCATACCTAAACCATTCACATTTTACCAAAGAAAGGAACACGTAAGGAGGGCTTTACTCACCTTGAGGAAGACAATGGAGGTTTTTCTTCAGCTGGGGCTGAGCCACTCTTACACACACAGCACAGCCACACAACAACAAAAAAAATAAAATAGAAAAGGGGGAAGAAGAAGAGAGAGAGAAGAAAGGGTGTCGCCCCTTTTTGTTTCTCTCTCATCCCCCTCCTCTACCCCTTTTAAAAAAAAGAAGGCAAAGGAGATGGAGGGCTGGGAGTAAATGGGGGAGGAGAGATGGGAGACTCTCCAGCCCCACGCCCCACCCTTCTCACCTTGGTCAAAGCCTACCCCTCAAGGCCTAGCCTTGAGGGGCCAACCACTCTCAACAACTCCCTTTGATTCAAGGGGAGTTGTCTCCTTTGACTTGTCAAAGGAGGCTCCATTAAAATTTCATTTTTTTTTATTTGAATTCATTAAATGGAGCTCAAGGCTACACCCTAAGGGTTGCCCAGCCACATGGAAAAGACGTTGGCTTTTAGCCAACTACTTTTCAAAATGCCAAAAACCAACCTTTCAAAGAGTTTTTTGCATACTTTTCAAAAACACTTAACAAAGTGCACTTTTTTGAAATTCTTTTTAATTTAAATCAAGGTAGCATAGGCTGAGGTGGGCCCCATGCTAACCATTTTCTAATAATGCCAAAGACAAGCTCTCCTTTAAACTTTTTGAAAAACCTCAATTAGGTTTTATAAAAATTGCTATTTAGTTTTTTAAAACCCCTAATTGCTTTCTTATTTAAAAGTTAGATTTAAATAATTTAAATGCTTTATTTCCAAATTATATTTCATAATTTTAAGACCTAAATTTCAATATTACGTATTTAGATCTCCAGTTCCAACGAATTCGGGCCTCGATCCGACTCGTATTTACCGATATACCCCTTTCACCAAAATACATGAAATAACGAGATATTTTTTTTTTGTTTAGGTTCCAAATTCGAGGTAAGTCTAATTAGATACATTATAGATCTAATCTAGTAATATCGAGGTTTGATTCATCGTGGTTTGCCCTGAATCGCCTCGTAAGGCAAGTTTACAGGATTCAAAACCTCAGAAAGCAATAAATACATAAATTACGAGCAATTCTCTCAATAATACAAGGATTTACCAACACTGAAACATATTTCATATCAAATTTTCTCAGAAATATCGACGGTCTTACAAAGTCAAGTCAACTGGGTTTGAGCTAGGTCAGGTGGGTTCAGACCTAGGTCAGGTGGGTTAGGACCAGGTCAGGCAGGCTAAGATCAGATCAGGCAGGCTCAGACTAGGTCAAGTGGACTCAAGTGGGCTAGGCTAGGTAGGGGAGGTTCTAGAGAGAGAAAGAGGAGGAGAGAGAGAGGGGTTGGTGATTTTCTAAAGGAGGGGGGTCCTCTATTTATAGGGGAGGTTGCTTAGGGGCTAAGCAACCCCATTTACCCAAATGCCCCTGGCTTTTCTGAGAATTTCATCCATGGAAGGTGCTGGAACATGCTGGAAGGCTCTGGAAGGTCCTGGAAGGTGCTGGAACTTTCTAGAATATTCTAGAATGTTTTTCTGAGAAATGATTCTGTGGGTCCCACCAATATTTTCGTTGGTCCCGCAAAAATTTTGGGTTTTCGGCGATTTTTTTCCGAAAAGTTCTGAGTGCGTCATTCTCTTCGTATTGACATAACTAAGAAAGTTGGCTCGAGGAAATCTTTTGATTTCGTTCAAGTAGGAAGTTATGGCTTCCAGAGTGTTTTAGCATATATTCGTGATTCGACGAATATCTTAAGTATAACTGGCTCGCAGGAATTGATTCGTTTCGCATTCTAAGAAAATTGCTATTTTTACTGGGAAAATGCCTCATGAATTTATTCAGATATTTTTTGAAAAATTGCGGGTCTTACATCATTACCCCCTTAAAGGAATTTTGTCCACGAAATTCAGCTAAGAGTACAAAGTGAAGAGTTCAGGATATTTATTCTGCATATCAGATTCGGGCTCCCAAGTGAAATCATCGATTCCATGATGTTGCCACCTCACTTTAACAAGTGGAATGACCTTCGTTCTTAGCACTTGCTCCCGTCGGTCTATGATCTCTACTGGCCTTTCCTCTACCGTCATGTCTTCTCATATGCCAATATCTTCATGTTGAATGATGTGAGAAGGATCATGAACATACTTTCTAAGCATTGATACATGAAATACATCATGTATTTGAGCGTATTGTGGTGGTAATGCTACTCGGTAGGCAGTCTCTCCGATCTGGTTCAAAATTTCGAAGGGACCAACGAATCTGGGGCTGAGCTTCCCCTTCTTTCTAAAATGAAACACACTCTTGGTTGGAGAGACCTTGATAAAAATGATATCTCCAACCGCAAAAGTGAGCTCCCTACGCCGTTGATCTGCGTAGCTCTTCTGTTGGCTCTGAGCAGTCAGTAGCTTCTTTCTGATCATGTGGACATGCTCAGTGTAGTGTTGCAACACAATGGGCGAGTCCAAGGTTCGCTCACCCACTTCACCTCAATGGATTGGTGATCGACAGGGTCGCCCGTACAAGGCTTCATACGGTGCCATCCCAATGCTAGCGTGGTGGCTAATCTTATAAGCAAATTCAGCCAACGCTAGATGGGAATCCTAATCACCCTTCCATTCCAGCATACAGACTCTTAGCATATCTTCAAGAGTTTGTATGGTTCGTTCTGATTGCCCATCTGTTTGGGGATGAAATGTTGTACTGAACTTGAGTTTCATCCCCAGGGCTTTCTGAAGCTGCTCCCAGAAGTGAGAGGTGAACTTCGGGTCACGATCAGATATGATCAATATCGGCACTCCATGGAGTCTGACGATTTCCCGAACGCAAATTTCTGTCAATCGTTCAGTCGAATACCGAGTGTTGATTGGCAGAAAGTGAGCAGACTTGGTGAGTCTGTCCACAATCACCCAAATCGAGTCATGTTGTCTCTTGGATCGAGGCAATCCAACAATGAAATCCATCATAATGCCTTCCCATTTCCATTCTGGAATCTCGATCCATTGTATTTTTTCACCAGGTCATTGATGCTCGATTTTTACTTGCTGGCAGATCAAACATTTTGAGACAAGCGTAGCCACATCACGTTTCATACCCCTCTACCAGTACTTTCTCTGTAAGTCTCGAAACATTTTCGTACCTCCAGGGTGGATAGTGTATTTGCTACTATGAGCTTCCTGAAGTACTTCCCTTCTGAGCCAGGGTTATTTGGAACCCAAATCCTTTCTTCCATCCATATTCCTCCATCTTCTTTCAAATAGAAGAAAGTATTATCATTTTCAGCATGAGCTTTTAATTCCAAGTATTGTGGGTCCTTGAACTGTTCGGCTACAATGCGATCGAGGATCTCAATATGGATCGTTAGGCATGACAATCGAATCTTTCCTGGATCAGCCAGAAATGGCTTCCAGCTGACGAAATCCTCCATCAGCTTCCATTGTCCTGTGAGGCTAGCAAGAGTGTGTAAACACCCCAAATTTTTCAAAATTCTATAAATATTCCCTTTTTGCCCTTTGCCCGCATTTTCTAGGTGATTGAGTCAGTTTTAAAACGCCAGTTTATTCCTCAGGTTTTACCGAAATTAAATCATTTTATACATCTGACCCAATTTCGGATCCAGATCCATTGTCAAAATCCAAATTTGAGCTTTGTTATCCAATTTTTAAATCAAATTCTCAAAATTTACAAAATAACTTTTTGAAAAGCTCAGACAGTTCGTCCGGTATCTGTTTGGATCCATCAAATTGTATTTCTCAATTCAAGGTTTAAAACTCGAATATTTTTTTTAAAACTTGGGTCCAAACCCATTTTCTGAAGAAATTTCCCCAAAGTAGCCTTCAAAGCCTTCTTTTGTAAATATTTCTCAAAAACACAAAAAAAATTAGTTTAAACCCTTGTTCTTCCGTAAATTTTAGGATTTTATTCCAAAAATATCAAAAAAATAGAAAATGAAGAAAAGAACAAAAAAAAAAAAGTATAGAAAAGAAACAAAATTTAGTTTTTTTGAAAAAAAATTCTTTTTAACTAAAACCATTTTTTTGCAAAATCTTTTAAAAAGGACCAGCCTTTGAAATTTTTTATAAAAAACCCTTTTAAATGAAAAATCGATTTTTTAGGGTTACGAAGACGCCTCTTCTTTCTCTCTCTTTGGAAAACTCTTGAGAACCCTCTACCCATGGCCGACCCCATGTGCATTCCTTTTTCCTCCAAAACCCTCGCATGCCGCACAAACCTTTCCCTCATCTGCCTTTCATCTGCAACAACTTTGCCCACCTCCCTTCCTCAATCCTCCGATCGCCAACCGATTCCTCCTCACCATCCATCCTTAACAGCCTTTCCTTTCCCGATCTTTCCTTCTCTTCTTATAAAAAACCAACATCAAGGGAAACCCTGGGGATCGGTTATCAGCCATCGACATTATCCATTTGCTTTCTAACACCCATCAACTTGACTTCGGAAAGATCGAGTTCTCTTCTAACCCATCGTCCATTTCCATCGATTTTTATTCATCAACCATCTTCACGCAACAATCCACGAGGCTCACGCAGCAAAACCCTCATTCGACATACCTCGTTCGATTCCATCAGAAGAAGCATCAACATTTGATCGGGCGAATAATCCATACTATCTGGTGTTTACTGTCTCCAAGCAACCAAAAGATCAAAGCCTACTACGGGATCGATCATTCTGACTCCCCATTGGCATTTGCTGGTATCCTTTTTCAGAGAGGATTATCTTCTCCATCCTTTTGAAGGAGGTCAATCCTACAGCGAAAAGTCACAGTAAGGATCCTCTTCTTCTCTCTTTCGAATTTTGGGTTTTCTTGATTTTCTGTTCTTGCTCCATTAACGCACCCCTCGTAGTGTTGATCTGCTTGTGGCATTATCAACCTACGTGCTTGCAACATCATCGGAATGTTAGATTCCTACATTTTTTTTTGAATTAACATGTAGTTATCAACTTGATTTTAACGCTACTTCTTTCATTTTCCTCTGATTTATATTTCCGCCCTCATTATCGGTTCATTTTTTTCTCTCTCGTCTTTGTTTCATTGCCTTAATTCAGCATCAGCACCCTTGTTTGCTTTCTTTATCGTATCAGCTTTTAAGGTCAACCCTGTTTCATGCATGTGTCTTCATTGCATGATAAATCATCAATCGTTAGACATTGACCTCTGGTATGAATTAACTTCTGTGAAAATTAGTTCATGACAAGCTAAGAAAAACAATTGATGTGGTAAATTTCAACGGTCGATGCAATATCCTTGCATATGTGCATATCAGAACTCTGCAATAGGTAAATTCATTCTTGGTCAGATGTTAATCGCATGTTTACAGGTTTGAGAATTCTTGCTTACTTATTTCTGCATCACAAGCATTGATTCAATTACAATAGCATCACATCGTTTTCTATGTATACTGACATTCTTTTTTTTTTTGTGTCTGCCCTTTATCCTAGTATTTGTTTCACCTAATATACATTGTATTTATTGCCTTTACACTCACTATTTCTTAAGCTTGAGCAGTATCTGTAACAGTAATGGTGGGTTGCTTTCATTCACTCCCCTCTTTCAACATTTAATTTCTTTGGGTTCTCAGCTTTTACTTCTATTGATATCAATATGGGCTTCATGAAGGTGGTCGAAGGCCAATTGGTCTAAACTTTTGGTTTTCTTTTACTAACTGAGCATGGTTTGCAACACGGGTTTGTGTTTTCTATTTGGTGGTTTGGGTGTTTTACACACTGAGATGGAAGTTCGATCCCCATCATCGTTATGCAAGTTGATTTACTGATATAAACTGTGGCCTGGTGCATGATTTCTAGGTTTCTAAGATTTGGGATGTCAAAAAAAAAAAAAGAGAAAAAATGAAAAAAAAAATGTTGTTCGCAATTTTGCCGAGAACATGATGTTTGATATTCTTCATAATGTCTCTGTATGACTTTGCTATTGATCTAATCTTTTACAAGAGATTTTAGTAGTTTTCTTTGGGCGGATTTGGTATCTAGCTTTATTGGGTCATCCCTTTGTGTATCTTCCCCTCATGCTGAGGTTGATGATAAAGATCGACATGCCCATCTCAGAGAACCTTTATGGAATGGTTCTGCAGAAAAGAAGATGGGAACATGAAAGAATTGGACCGGGTAGACATCCCCAAAGTTGCTAAATGTAAAATGCATTTACCCAGTTGTCAGAAGTAGGCTTGAGGAAGGAAAAATTGTCGGTCCTATAAGGACATCGAGATTGGTAAAGGCGTGGTTATTTACTGTCTGAAAAGAAGTAAGGTGGATGGAATTCTTCTACTGAATGTTCTTTCTTCATTTGCTGGTTCTTACTTTTCCATTGGTACAATGCATCAACGGCAACCAGCGATTCACCCCAGGAAGACTATGTTATGGTTTCTGCATTTCTTTTGAAAAAGGTGGTGCAAAGTGTCTCCCAGAGGCATTGGCTTCTAATGACAAGGTAAATTGGCATCGAAAATAGGGCAACACTGAATATTGCAATCCACAATATGAGTGGAGGAGAACAAAGTTAGGTTTCTGATGCGATTTTATCCAAGTAGGAGTTTGTGGGCGAATTCCATTTCAGGCTATTTAAGATTTGGATCTTGAATGAGATATTTTAGACACAGTGACTCTCAGTCCACCTCTACTTCTGTACTGATTAAGTTAATATGTAGGATTTTCAGGTTTGAAGAACACATGATTTGAAGTTCTTAACTGAAGAATTTTTAATTCCATGATGCATTTCTTTCGGTGCATAGTGTCTCTTTATCTACTCTGCTATGATTTGTCTAGGTTATGTGTGGGTTTCTGTTATTTGTTTAAATTGCTAATTATATGGTCGTCTACTTGATGCAGGTGGGAATAATTTTAGAACTATGATTCGTCTTTGAAATCTACATGCCTATCATAATTTTGGATGCTTCTTTTTCATCAAGGCCAAACAGGGATTACTAATAAGCAGGTACTGGAGCAAAAGTTTTATGCTGCAAGGTTAAAGTGGAAATTTTACTCTGAAGGTATTTGGCTTCCTTTTGTTACTTTTGCTTATGATTCATAAATATTAAGTAAACACATTTATAAATATTTGTGGAGGAAGCTAGAAATAGATTTTTTTTGGATTACAAATTGTTTATAGTCCCATTTGGACAGTGATCCATCAGAGCCACTTGACGTGGGATTTAAGTTCAAGTTGCCTTTAGCACCTACAGATCTGTTTTCCCTTGTCTCCTTGATGCGTTTGACCACATTCTCATTGCTGCAATTGATCCACTTTACTGAGAAGGCCTATTGCTTAAGACCTAAGCATTTGTTGGCCAATTTCGTAAGAAAATTAATCCTTTAGTGAGGCAAGCTTCAAGCACAGGCAGATTTCTGGCTTGTAATGCCTCCCAATTCATTGATAAGGGAGTCAAGACACTATTAGCAGCACAACATTCACTGTGTATAGCATATCCCAATTTCCACCACACTCCAACATAGTAGTAGTACCTCATTGATTCCAATGCCAACCAGTTTGTCAGACTTCCTAGAAGAGGCGTTATTTTTACTACAGCAAATACCTCCACCATCTTGTTATTTCATTCAATCTCAAGGAGAAAGAAGCAATTGCTAGCAACATCACTAGTTTGAAGCCTTGATATGTATGAGTCTGCAAATGACGTTGCTTACATTCATTGATCTGCAAAGGTGTATGTTAAACATAAACCACAGAAGTAGAAGCTGTTGAAATTGCTTCCCTATATGGCGAAGCTGGCATATATCCTCTATGTATCGTCGGATTAGGGATTTAGCGTTTACACAAGCCAACTCACATTCAAATTGTCGCAGAACATTGGTGAAGTCGATGCATATTTGTCTTCATTCACAAAAGCAGTTCACCTCACTGATGCATACATTACTTATTGTGTAAGATCGATGGTCAGAGGCTGATTGGCTGTAAGAGAAAGGCTGCATATATTTTTCAGGCACCATACAACATCTCCACCGCCATCAAAACACATGCATGCTCACCAACCTGTGGAAATTATAATGCATTGTTGCCCCAGGACTGTATTTTTGCATTGTTCATGCTTGTTAAATTCCAAATCCCCATGGCTTTTCAAGTGATCTGTATCATTTACCTTTCATTAACATCCAAATTACTGTTTGCCACCAATAATGTATATCTCTTGCAATCACATATCGGCACCTCACAGCATACAATCTATCCACTGCAAATCTTGCACAGTAACCACACTACAGCCAGTTAGTTCATCTGCCATTGAACGTTAGTTAACCTCATATCAGGGTCAGTTCATAGCCTCTCACCTTATTCGGACCACCAATTATGTAGGCATATTGGTCACATCTTTAGGAGATCAGTCATTTTAACTTATGTATCAAATATAGGTAACACGGGTCTCACTGGTATGCTGTCATTTCCTGCAACTATTTGCAGCACCTTCACTGCGGCTTTACTTGCCACAATGCACATACTCCACCTCTGCATACTTCTTGCATTTCCTGCATATGTTTTCACTGTTGTATAATACCACACCCATCCTGTAGGTGTTAGGTCCATAGATACCATTTATATCACCATTCCACCTGTACATATATATATATATATATATACCTATATAGATATACATATGTATATATGTGTATGCATGTATATATATACATACACATGTATCATTTTTTTTTTCCACACTTTAGATTTTCGATACCTTGACATATGAGTACCTTTCTTTTACATTGGCATCTTTGAAATTCATGTGATATGTGCAAATTCTTTTCAATCTTCCATGCTAACCAATGATTTTGCAGGAAATATGTGGACAATATCATTACTTGGAGTTATAAATTCAATTTTGTGTTGTAATAGTTAGATCTTAATGAGAATTTACGTTTCCTGTTTTAGATAGAATGAATGAGCATTGTAAATGTCATAAGTTGCTTATTTTCATGCTTTTTGCCTTTATTTTTCAAAATCTCACAATGGTAAAACACGAATGACACATGCACCATTTCGTAAGAGGTAATTAATCCTAAGTTGATGATTTACATCAATGGCCATAGTCAGGGTGTAAACAACACTTAGGATTTTTATCTTTTACAAAATAATGCTGGATCCACACTGGATCATTTTCAAAATTCATCATATTTTCTTTAAATATTTTTCTCTTTTATCAGGGTTTAATTTAAACTTTATTCAATATGTATACCAATGGCCATAGTCAGGGTATATTGAGAGTTAATTTCATTTTAAACTCTATAAAAGCACCAAAAATGTATTTTATTCTTCGCTTGAATTTAAATATAGATTTTTATACAATACATTCAATGACCATAGTCAAGAGTGTATTATATCTTCAATCTTATTTACATTCATTTAAGAGAATGAAATACGATTTTCAAATCCAATTTCAAAATTTAAATTCATTACATCATTTAGGATAGAACTGCATCATATTTTGAAAAATTCTTTTCAAAATCCAAGTGATCTCAAATATCTTTCTTCAATCTCTATTTCAATTCACTCTTCTATCTTATTTCAAATATTTAGATTTCAATTTCAAAGTCCAATTTGACTTTGAAATTTCAAAATTCAATTTTATATTCAAAATTCTATTTCCAAATTTCATTTTCAAAGTTTAATTCAACTTTGAAACCTCTGATTCATCTTCTGATTTCAAATTCAAAATCAAGTTTATTTTTCTCACCTTCAAAATTCAAAAATCAAGGCTTGAGTTTGATTCTGAATCTCAAAACTTAACCCTTCTTAAAACTTTATATTTAATCTGGGTTTTCAAAACCCAGATCCATCTTCAAAAATCCCATTCGGACTTTTAGAATCCAAATCCAAAGTTAGATCCTAATCTCATCTTGGATTCCAGATCTTGGATCCAATTCCACTTTAGGGTCCAGAATTCAATTTCATCTTGGATCTCAGACTTCAGATCCAAAATCCACTTTAGGATCCAGAATTCAATGCCACTTTGGATCTCTTACTTTAGATCCAAATCCATTTTAGGATCCAAAACCCAATTCTATTTTGGATCTCAGACTTCAGATCCAAAATCCCTCTTAGGATCCAGAGTCCAACTCTATCTTGGATCTCAGATTTCAGATCCTAAACTTATTTTAAGATCCAAAATCCATTTTAGAATTCAGAATCTAAATCCCATCTTGGATTCCAGACCTTGGATCCAGTTCTATTCAGGATCCAGAACCCAATTTCACCTTGGATCTCAGACTTCAGATCCAAATTCCATATTAGATCTTAGATTTCAGATTCAAATTCCATTCTGAATTTCAGATCAAATTCCAGTTTGGATCTCATGTTTCAGATCCAATCCTTATTTCGGATTCTAAATCCATAATTCAATTTTGAATCTCAACTTTATTTAGAATCCAGACTTTAGATTCAAATTCCATCTTGAATTCCAGATTTCAAATCAACTTCTATTTTTAAATCCGATTCTTAAATCCAATTCCATTTCATCTCAGATTTCAAAATCCAAGTTTAAATTTCCAAGAACCAATCTCATCTATCAAATCTATTTGGATTTCTCAAATCTTACTCTGATTTCAACCTTTAAAACCAAAATTCAAATCACATTTCCATCTCTATTCTGATTTCAAAATTTAAAATCAAAGTCCATTTATGACTTTGAAATTTCCTTCCCTCTCCTTTTTTTCTCAACTTCAAAATCATTTCATTCAAAAGCTCAGATTGATTTTTTTCAAAGCTCTGATTATTCCAAAAACTTAGAACTTTAAAACTTAAGTTCTAAAGTTAAAAACCATTTCTTCACCCTATTATCAGATTCATTTCAGAAACACTTGGAGATTTCCAAAATCATTTTTTGAAAGAGCATACATCCTTGCATTTGCACAAGCATGATTCTTTGTGCATTTAGACTTAGGATAAATTCTTAGATGATATTTAGGCAAAGCAAAAAGGCACAAATTCGATCCTTGGTTTGATTACCCCTGCTAAAGCCGTCAGGAATGGTCGAACCTCGTACCGACAAGCGAATCCCGTCTCTCCATTTTTTTCGCAATATTTTCAAAACGGAGGTGAGTAATTTTCTAAATATTTTCAAATTAAAGTCAAGTGAGACCCCGCAAAGGAATTCCTCTCTCTCTTTTTTTCTTTCTTTTCTCTTCTCTCTTCTTTTCTGTCTTTTATTTTTCTCCCTTCAAAATCGAGGAAAATAGAGGTTAGAAAAGAAAAAGAGAAGGAAGAGAGAGAAAACATAAGAGAGGAAAAATTTTGCGATGATCACAGTTTTGGCGATCGAGATGGGACGTGTCTTCATTCGGTTGGATTTATGCCTTTTGCTTTGCTTAAAAAATTATCTAAGTCTTTATTTTGTAAATGTCAGCTTCATTTTTTCATGCAAAACCTTAAGAGCCTAGACTTCGTCCTAAGCTGACATCACTGCATATAGGATTTAAGTATGGTTTGGTAGGACCATATTGAGGAGATTATTCCATGTTCACATTAGATTTAGGTTTGAAATACAACTCTCCTCAATTTTAGGGATTGAATGTAAACAATGTGTGCAAGTGTATGCTTCTTTTCATTTAAATCTATCTCTTTAGGACTTGCATTAGAGCTTTCTGGTTTTATTGCATGTTGAACATATTTTTGAAAACATCCCTACCTATATTGTCCCGGTCTTCACGTTGCTGGGCTGTCTCACTGAACCATAGTTCGGGAGAGAGCCTCACAACTGGACCACTTATTTGGGTTCGCGCCCCCCTACCACGTACCTAAGGGCCATAGTCCGAGGTATATCGGTAGGTGCTCAAGGATGTTGGGAAACCATTACCTTAGAACGAGAGAATTATTTCTATGCCACGTACTTCAAGCTTCGACTTGAGTATAGTGGCATACCTTGATTGGAATTAGATGATCTGAACCATAGAGTTAGGATTAAGGTCCTACAAGCCATTTCAAATTATGCATTTAGAGTCAGCCTTTTAGGGAGTGTTGTGTGTGCATCTTTGATTGTGCAGCTCTGATTGTGTGATGATTCCTTGTATCCTCCTATATATATCGAACCTTCTCAAAACCCTGGGTATTTTATTCAAAATTTCCTCTTATTTTCAAAAACCTCAGGTATATACTTTTCCTTTACCTACATCTTTTTCTCTTTTATCAAATTTTCCTTAAAAACCTGGAAATTCTTTTTCTAAATCCCTTGATCTTTCAAAATTTTCAGGATTTATGTCTATCCTCTTCTTTCATCAAAAGTATGTTTGTAAGTCCTGCATTCTATTTAATTCTCTTCTTCTTTGCCTCAGTATCATTCCGATGGCGTCCGATTCCTCCGATGATGTCTTTCCCAGAGATCATGTCTTCTATCAAATAAGGGATGAAACCCCAGATCATCGGGTTATCCAATCTCATTCCTTCTTCCCTCGGTGGTATTATTCTTGGTTTGCCACCTTCTCGCGTATGTTCCCAGACCACTTGGATGATTGTGGATTGGAGATGGCATCGGCAGTAGGCAAGCGAACCATCAACGACAGTTTAATTCAGGCTATGGTAGAATGGTGGAACCCGCGTACCTGCACATTCTGGTTCCCATGGGGAGAGATGACTCTGCTAATGGATGAGTTCAGTGACATCATGGGATTGCCAGAGCCAGCTGGTCAGCCAGATGATCCGGTTGAGCAGCAGTTCCTGATCAACGTCAAAGGGATAGACGTTCGAGAAGCATTAGCCAGAGCGACAGAGAGCAGATCTTGGCCTCTCACCGAGATCAACGAAAGTCAGTTCATCGATCTGTTCGGACTCTATCGCAAGTATGGAGCCTACGAGGAAGTTGACACCTTGTCTCGGGCGGTGAAGGAAAGAATCCAGCACGCCATGGTCCTATGCACAGTGGGATTAACATTCTTTCAAGACGGTCAGAATTTCATCGATGTGAGAGTTGCTCAACTCTTCCAAAGATGGGGAAGCAAGCAGACCCGTCAACTTTCAGTGTCTATGGCAGCTCTAGCCTTTCTCTACAGAGGCTTAGCTCGTTTTGCCCTTGGAGAGACCATTTTGGTGGAAGGATGCACGTATGCCTTGCAGTCTTGGTTCCTGCGACATGTGCCGTCAAAAGTCAGTTCCTTCAGGTTCAACAGTAAGAAGCCGAAGTCCGCCATTCAGTATCAAGCTTCGATCGAGAGTCTGCACCAGGAAGAGATCCTTTGGGATTACTTTGACAGGCAAGAGTTAGTTCCTCGCTACACTTATGCTCGTAGCAAGCGTTACAGACTGCTTGGCCCTTTCTTCTGTGTCGACTATTAGCTAGAGAGGTGTCTCAAACAGTTCTCACAGCGGCAAGTTCGTGTCAACACTCTTTTCCCGATGGGCCACATGCCAGAGTTTGATCTGCAGTCAGATCAGTGGTCTGGGCATACCATGTAACCAAATACACTTGGGACTCCTTTATTCCTTTGTTTATATTTCCTGGACCTAATGTATCTTCTGAATATCGAGAATGGTGGCAAACTGTCTGTCCACCTTCTCTTTGTATTTGAATTTTGTCATCAATAAAAATCAACTTTTGTTCTAAAGCTTTTTTGGCCAAATTTTATTCTTTTATCTTATTTTATAGCATGAATAGTCACGATGCTCGTGACGACCTCATCCATGGTGATGAAATTTTTTCCTTCCATTCTTCTGCAATTATCTCTTATCATGATGGACGACCTCGCCTAGGTAACAACGCACATTTTTCGCTACCACAAAATGGTGACACAATTATCACAAAAATTGTGGTGACCCGATCCCTGGTGATGGGATAAATTGTTTAATTTTCTATCAATTCTTCCTTTCTTGTCTTTTCCTCAAAATGTCGCATTTTCAAAAAATTCCTTCGAGCTCTAACCATTCCTTTATTTCCACAGAAATCATTGGCATTGGCAAGATGGTTCAGACCAGAGCTGGAAAAGAGACTGCTCCTCAGCACAGCGACAGCGAAGCCGAGGCAACAAACTCTCCTAAGTCAGTCAGAGGGCAGAATAAGAACCAAACTGATGATATAGATCCTGCCATGTATAGCATGTTTAAGAGAATGATGACCAGAATGATGTCAGAGCAGGCTGAGGTCAGTCAGAAGAAGGTCGTTCTGAAGAGCAAACCGAAAAAGAAAGCTGTGAAAAAGCCAGTCAGGATTGTCAAAAACAAAGTCCAGCTTGACACCACTTCTGAGGAATCAGAATCAGTCGAAGAAGAATCAGAGGAAGAAGAACAGTTTGTTTACCATCAGAATCCTCCGCCACAGTTTGTAAAGACCGCTGCAGAACCTGAATCAATAAACAAACCTATTCCGGCTAATGATCTGATGCAAGAGCAGATGAAAGAAATGAATTGGGCCATCATAGATATTCAAGCCAAAAGCAAAGGCAAACATACTTACTCTGGTGAGGATTTTTACAATGGCTTAGATGGGGATGACAATCTGGAAAATCTCCCTCGGAAGTTCCTCAAATTTGACGGAACAGGCAACCCTAAGGCTCATTTGGTCACTTTCTCTGCTGAGTGCGGCCGTTTCAGGAAAGACAACCGAGCATTATTCATTTGCTTTCCTCGCAGCCTAGAGGGTGTAGTAGCCAGGTGGTATGCAGACCACATTAATCCTATCGAACTACAAGAGTTCGATAAAGTCGTAAACTTGTTCATTGAGCGCTTCATGTTCAATGTTGAAGCCTCACCAACCCTCAACCATCTGTACAATTTAAAACAGAATGAGAATGAGAAAGCTAGCGAATTCATTCACAGGTGAAGGAGCACCTGTAACAGAATGAAGGTTCCTATCCCAGAAGAGTACGCCCTGCAGATTATTTTGAACAACTTTGTTCAGCCTCTGAGGAACCTCATTTCTACATCGCCTGCCAAATCATTCATCAAATTGATTGAGAGAGCCAAGTGGCTCGAGACCGGCTTGGACAATGGCCTGTATGAAGGATATCCTTTTGTCAGAGGGAATCCTGATCAAAAGAAGAAGGCGCACGTCGTCTATTCTACAGAGTTTTCAGATCAAGGCAGTAGCTCTAACAACAAGAAAAACCACCGAAAAGACTCCGGACCCCTTAAGGCTGAAAGGACCAATTCGGAAGCTCAAAAAGGGAAATTTGTAAAGCCGCAACCTGTCCAAGCAGCGCCACAACCTGAAGCGAGGCAGCAAGAACAACCAAACACGAGGGGTAGAGTTATGATCGGGAGTTCACAGCTTTGGAACAGTCCCGTGAAGACATCTTGGAATATATGATGTCGAAGGGAATGATAAAACTCCCCAAGGTGGCAGATCCTCCCGTTGCTATGGGTAAATGGACTGATAAGTTCTGCAAGTTCCACCGGACTGTTGGACATGACACCGAACACTGTTTTGTCCTGAAGAACATCATCCAAGATTATATTGACAAGAACTTGTTAATCGAGGATGAAGAAGAACAACCAGAAATCTTGTCCAAGCCATTTCCTAAACATTCAGCTTCGGTCATCACAGGTGTTTTCTCTTCAAGGCAGCATTCAACCATGTTCCAATCAGGACGTTCAGGATCAACATCAGGTCCTGGTCCTTCGTCAAGCGCAGTCTTCTGCCAAGAGGGTGGATATTACTGCATTTTCCAACAACAAAAAAACAACCAAGGAACCAGCCAGAGTAGCGGCAGACATTGCCAAGCTAGTCCCCAGGATTGCGAAGCGTTTCGTCAAGGCATCTTCGAAGAAAGAAGAGGCCTCAAGGTCAGTTCAGAAGCCAATTACTGCTTTATCCAACATTTTTATCCTAGATCTAACCCATGCTTCCCCAGAACACCAGCAAGTGCTAGAAGATCTGCTCAGAAAGATCAAGGTCAAGCCTAGCACAACACCGCAAGATATGGCGCAGATCGTCAATCAGGCCATGACAAACGCACCCATTACTTTTTCTGATGAGGATTTGTCAAAGCCTCATTCTTTCCACAACAACGCTTTCTACATAGTGGTGCATACCAGGGGCATGATAGTCCCTTGTGTGCTAGTTGACGGGGGCAGCAGCCTAAATATTTGTCCAGAAATGACGGCTAAGGCATTGGGTCTGAAAGAAGAGGAATATACCCCAGATCCGATCACGATCTACGGTTTCGACAACCATGGGCAAACAACCAAGGGGAAGATATTTCTCAAAATTTTCATCAATTATTTGGTGCATACAGACCTGTTTCATGTGGTCAATGTGCCGCCCACGTACAATCTTCTTCTAGGGCGCACTTGGATCCACAACGCCAATGTTGTTCCTTCAACCCTTCACCAGTGCATCAAGTGGTTGAAGGGAGGTATGATTACTGCATCCTAGGAGAGGATCCGGAAGAGCGACTTCCGTAGCCAATGATTCCTCGTCCTACTTTCACTGCCGACATCCCAAGCATTAGGGAAGTCGATGAAATCAATCTGAGTGAAAGTCTGGACTTGTTAAAGTTAAAAGAGGTCCAGCCAACAGAAAGCGTGACAACAGTAACCCAATGGCAGGGGACTCACTTCTTCAAGCTAGGTGGGCGCGACTGCACTTCCTTTCAGGATCACCCTCTGTTTTCTTAATTCTCAAAAACTAAGAGAGGATTTGACCTTCTGATGAAGCACGGTTATCAACCCTTCAAGGGCCTGGGCAGAAATGAAGACGGCATTCTGGAGTCGATCGTCCTCGCTCGGCATATTGATAATACAGGCTTGGGATTCACCGGTCAATCGTCCGGCAGAAAGACCACCTTCGTCAAGGGAACCCAATGAAGAGGACAATGCCAGTGTTTTCTGTTTTTTTTTCTTTTTATGTCATCTTGTAGGGCAAAAATCTGCCCCAGTTTCTTTCTATCTTCAACAAATCATATGTAAATAACAAAGAGATTTTTTATCAATGAAATTTCAGTTTCCTATTCTCATCTTGGCGTACACAAATTCTCTACTTATATCTTTTTCTATGATTGTCATTCTTTGTTTATGTACAAAAGGCTACTTTCAAAAACTTTTATCCTTTTCTCAAAAACCTTCTTTGCGCTTTCAGGATTGCTGGAATCATGGCTCCTAAATCGCTCAAAAAGCATGTTATCAATACCAACTTTTTTCAAAATAAATCCAAACCGGCCAGAATCTGCAAGGCAAAGGCAGGGGCAGAAATCAGCAAGGTAACAACACAGATCGAAGAGTTAGCAGAGTTCGACTCAGCGATTCAGGATTTGCCAGCATTCAGAAGCAGGACCAACCATCGCCGTTGGTTTAAGATCCAACAAAGGATGTCAACATCGGTTCAGAAGCTGATCCAAAAATCCTCAAAATTGGCTCCAGTTTAAGTCCAGATGAGAAGGAAAGGCTTGTCTATTTTCTCAAACAGCATCAGGAAGACTTTGCTTAGACTTATGAGGATATGCCAGGCTTAGATCCAAAGTTGGTCGAGCATCGCCTTGTGCTGAAGCCAGATTGCAAACCAATCAAGCATAAATTAAGGAAAATGGATCCCCAAGTAGCACTGCAAGTTAAAGAAGGACTTGAGGATTTGTTAAAGGCAGGATTCATTCGAACTATCGAATACCCAGACTGGTTGGCGAACATCGTGGCAGTTCCCAAAAAGAATGGCAAAGTCTGGATTTGTATTGATTTCAGAGATCTGAACAAAGCAACTCCAAAGGATGATTATCCACTCCCCAACATCGATCTTTTGATTGATAGCACAGCAGGCCATGCCTTGTTTTCCTTTATGGATGGATACTCAGGCTACAATCAGATCAAATTGGCCGCTCGTGACCAATCAAAAACTTCTTTTACCACGCCTTGAGGCACATTTTGCTACACAGTCATGTCGTTTGGGCTCAAGAATGCTGGGCAACCTATCAGAGAGCAATGGCAGTTATTTTTCATGACCAAATGCATAAGAACATGGATGCCTGTGGATGACATCTTGGTCAAATCCAAAGAAGGAGAGAATCATCTTGATGCTCTCGGCCAAGTCTTTGAAAGACTTATTCTGTACAAGTTGAGACTCAATCCGGAGAAGTGTGTCTTCGGAGTAGAGTCAGGCAAACTACTTGGCTATATGATCAGCAAGAAAGGCATAGAGGTGGATCCTGCCAAGGCAAAGGCAATCATTGATATGCTGCCTCCCAACAATCTTAAAGAGCTGCGAAGCCTCCAAGGTCGCATTCAGTCTATTCGGCGCTTCATCTCAAATTTGGCCATGAGATGCGAGCCCTTCAATCACTTGCTGAGGAAAGAAGTGAAATTTGAGTGGGGACCAGAATGTCAGCTCTCATTTGAGCGCATCAAGCAGTATCTCCTCAATCCACCAGTTTTGAAGCCACCAGAACTTGGAAAGCCACTTTTCTTGTACATTTCCGTCAATCAGAATGCTTGTGGCAGATTTCTTCCACAGTATGAGGAAGGTAGCCGGATAGAGCACACCATCTACTACATCAGTAAGACCTTCATCGATTATGAGAAAAGATACTCTCAGATGGAGAAGACATGTCTAGCCTTAGTATGGATGTGTCAAAAGCTAAGACATTATCTGCTGGCCTCAGAAATTAAAATTTTGTCAAGGCTCAATCCTCCCAAGTACATTCTTGAGCAGCCTTTCCTTACTGGACGGATTGCGAAATGGCAAGTCCTGATGCAGTATGACTTGGAGTATGTTTCTCAGAAGTCAGTCAAGGGTCAGTCCATCGCAGATCAGTTGGCAGATTTCCCGTTGACAGAAGAGATCAAAGCAGAAGATGATTTTCCCGACGATCGCATCTGCAATATTCAGGAGTCACTAGTTTGGACCCTTTTCTTTGATGGAGCCAGGAACATGTCTGGTATAGGGATTGGGATCTTGTTGATCACTCCCGAAAAGGAGATGCTCCCTTATTCTCTCAAGCTCAACTTCCAATGTAACTCACAATATGGCCGAGTATGAAGCTCTAATACAAGGCCTCAAAATTTTGCAAGACTTCAATGTCAAGAGAGTACATGCCTGCGGCAATTCTCTGCTTATTGTCAGTCAAGTTAAGGCTGAATGGCAAGTCAGGGATTCAAAATTGATTCCCTATCAGAAGATTGCCTTAGCTCTCATAGGCAACTTTGAAGAATTTCAACTCAACCATGTCAAGAGGGAGTACAATCATATAGCCGATGGCCTAGCCTGCCTAGGCTCTATCTTGTTGTTCAAAGACAGTGAATCATGTCGTTCCTTCAAGAACGGCAGACTTGATCAACCTGCCTACATTATAGCTGAGCAAGTAAACCAAGCCACTCAGAAAGAGAAGCCTTGGTATAAAGACATCAAAAATTTTATCGAAACCGGTGAATTTCCATCGGAAATGCCAAGAAAGGAGAAACACGCGATTCAGCGCATGTCAGCCCGTTATTTCATCCTCGCCAGTACCCTTTACCATCGTGGGTTCAGTTCTGAGTACGCCAGATGCTTAGATAAGGACGAAGCCGTGGAAGTGGTCCGCGAAGCACACGAGGGAATTTGTGGTGGCCACGTCGGTTACCAAACGCTCGTCAAGCAGATTATCCGGGCAGGATATTACTGAAAACCATGCAGCAGGATTGCCATCAATTTGTATGGAAGTGCATCAAATGTCAAATGCACGCACCTTCCATTCATGCGCCTGCCGCATACTTGCAGTCTGTGGTTTCTCCTTGGCCTTTTTCGATGTGGGCCTTCGACGTGGTAGGCCCCATCACTCCTTTGGCTTCTAATGGCCACCGATATTTCCTCGCAGCTACAGAATACTTCACCAAATGGGTTGAGGTCGTGACTCTGCGAACCGTAGAAAGCCGGCATGTGGTTTCGTCTATTCATAAGAATCTTTTTTGCCGCTTTGGCGTCCCACATGATATTGTGTCAGACAATGGCAGCCACTTCAAGAATGAGAGAATAAAGACCTTCTGCTTGAAGTTTAGGATTCATCATCACTTCTCAGCTCCTTATTATCCTCAAGAAAATGGCCAGGCAGAGGCCACCAACAGATTTTTGATCCGCATTCTAGAAAGAACTGTGGAAACGGGCCGCGATTGGCACGAGAAGATGCATGACACACTTTGGGCGTACCGAACCACTATTCGAACCCCAACCAATGCTACTCCTTCAGAACTTGTCTACGGGACCAAGGTAGTGTTACATCTCCACATTCAGAAGCCCGCACTCAAGTTTGCGTCGCTCATTGAACTTCCGCTTGATCAGTATCAGCAACAGAGATTGGTACAGCTTGATCTGTTAGATGAGAAAAGGCTCAAGGCAGCAGAGCACGCTCAGACCTATCGTCAGAGGATAGCCCGGCACTACGCCAAATCAGTTATTGAGAGAAGATTCCGAGTCAATGATCTTGTGCTCAGATCGACAGCTCATCTCAAGCATCGGCCGAAGAGCAAGTGGTCACCCAATTGGGAAGACCCTTATGTTGTTAAAGAAGCGTTGCCTCGTAATTCCTATCGTTTGATCAACGCAGATGGAGTGAAATTGCTAGATCCTATCAATGCTCTACATTTGAAGAAATTTTACACTTAAATTGTTCATCCTAGCCTTTTGTACTCTTCAAAAGTCTTTTTCAATAAAACAATAATCTTCTATTGAATTATTACAATATTCTCCCTGATACTAGGGCATTTTTATTTTGATCTATACTTGTCTTCCTCCATCTTATGCAGGCGGGATCAGCCGAATGTTTTCTAAAAATCTTATCAACCTTTTAGTTAACCTTGTTATCTTTATTAAATCATATTCATTTCATTTTCTAATTTAATCAAGTTTTCATTAATTTATTGTCAATGTTATCAATTTTTGTCAAGTTTTATCAAGTTTTATCGATTTTACTAAATTTTATCAATCTTCATTAACCCTTTCAGGTTAAGGGATAAACCTGATGCCTCGTTTCAATGAGGTATTTTTCCTTTCAGGTTAAGGGATAAAACCTGAACCTCGTCCCGTGAGGCCCTTTATTTTCTTTCAAGACAGGGGATAATCTTAAATTCTACTATCATCAATTTCTCCTTAAATTTCTAAATCTTTATTGTCAATACCATTAATTTATCAATCTTTTTATTCTTTATCCATTTCTACCAATCTTTTTCAATTTTGCCAAATTCTCTTCAGGATCAAGGATAATCCTGGAAACCGGCCTAAATAAAATTCAGGTCTTAGGCCATCTTGGGTCAAGGACCTTGAATAAGTTTCTCATCCTCATCATCGGAATCTATTCATGCTAATTCTTCTAAAAATCCGACCTTTGGATAGGATTTATTTCCTTCCCATCTGAGTTCCGACTCAGACTTTGCTTTCATTTTATCCTTTATTTTTTGAAGATCCGAGTTCTGACTCGAGCTTTCCCCTTTTTTTCTTTCGGATGAAGCTCCGAGTTCCGACTCGGACTTCCTTTTTGATCCAATGCTCATGTTGGAACCAATTTCTATGTCGAGAATTCGAGTTCTCAAACTCTAGTCTCATTCATTCTTTTATTCCGAAAAACCGGGTTCCGACTCGGATTTCCCCTTTTGCATATCCTTATTTTTAAAGTTCCAGGTTCCGACTTGGACTTCCTTTTGGATCCAATGCTTGTATTGGAACCAATTGTTGCGTCGAAAATGCGAGTTCTCAAACTCAATTCTCATTCATTCTTTTATTTTGAAAAACCAGGTTCCGACTTGAATTTTTGCTTTTATACATTCTTATCTTCTCGGGTTCCGACTCAAACTTCCCTTTGGATCCAATGCTTGTATTGGAACCAATTGTTGCTTCGAGAATGCGAGTTCTCAAACTCAATTCTCACTCATTCTTTTATTTTGAAAAACCAGGTTCCGACTCGGATTTTTGCCTTTGTATATTCTTATTTTCTCGAGTTCCGACTCAAAGTTTCCCTATTGATCCAATGCTCGTATTGGACCAAAATCTCTCCTTAATTTCCCTTTCAGGTTAAGGGACAAACCTGAATTTCCCCTTTAGGGTAAGGGATAATCCTAAAACACCGACAATCATTTTCGCTTAATTCTCAAATATCTTCTAATGTCGGTCTCTTTCTCAGTCCTCTATTTGAAAAACCCACTGCTCGTGCTGGTGTGTACATTTTAAAAACCCAGTGCTCGTACTGGTGTGCATTCTCGAAACCCAGCGCTCGTACTAGGGCATTTTTTTTTTTAAACCCAGTGCTCGTGCTGGTATGCATTTTCGAAACCCAGCGCTCGTACTGGGGCATTTTTGAAATCCATTGCTGGTGTGTTTTCCAAAACCCAATGCTCGTGCTGGTACGTCTTCAAATCCAGTGCTCGTGCTGGTACATCTAGCGCTCGTGCTAGTGTTTGGCTGACTGATCAGTTAGCCCTCCAGGTTTAGTCTTTGTACTAACCAATCATCATCATTCAAACTCTAAATTTTTAATTTTCAACCTTCGGGTTGTCATTCTATCAAAAACCAATCTTTTTTTTGCGAAGGACCCTCTTCAGGGAGAGTTCGAGGGAGCTCGTTCCTTTCGCATGCCACCATCTTTCGTTCGCAAGAACCCTCTTCCAAAGAGAGTTTGAAGGGACTCGTTTTCTTCGCGAACAGTTTGCAAAACAACAACCAAGTTTACACAAAAGAACCCTTTCTCTAGGGAGAGCTTCGACGGAAGCTCGTTTCTTTTTGTGGCCCCCCATTTTTTCTGATTTTGGCCAAACCCTTCACAGAGGACCCTCTTCTAGGGAGAGTGTGATGGACTCGTTTCTCTATGATACTTTCTCAACTTTGTTTTTCAGCCGCCTTTCCATAAGAGAAGCCTAGAGATAGGGAGTTTTGACGAAAACTTAATTTCTCTTCGAAAGTTCCATTTTGCAAACACCTCCTCTTTGGGGAAGAGAGGAGTATTTCCAACTTCCCATTCAGGTAAGGGCTAAGTCTGAGTCTCTCTTTTTGGGAAAAAAGAGAGGAGAATTTTTGTCACGGACGTGTCGACTCGACATCAAGCAATTATATTCATCAAGGATTTCAAAAATATTTTGCCAATTTGCTATCAAAAGTCATTTGTTGATTTCAAAGCTTTCATCGTATAAAGAATTACCTCAAGCTACCTTTAGTATTATTTCCAAAAGAGCAAGACTTTTTGAGAAGAAAGAAGAAAATTCAAGCTTTTTCTGTTGGTCAACCAAGAGGATGACGGAAAATCTTCGATATGACCGGCAGAGAAAAATTCAAATGATGTTGAAAAGCCATGAGCAAATCGATATTGATCATAGCTATGGCATATTCTTAAAGATCATTCTTTTGGCAGTAAGATAGTGGAAATATCCTGAGCAGTAAGAAAAGGACCTACCCAATCCATATCTCCTCAGTCATTTGAGCTGCAATCAAATATCCGCAAAAGGGATATCTCAATTGTCGTCAAGATGAAGACGAATATGCGAGCTAGACCCCCGGAGCTAAAGAAGATTTGGATCATCTCTGAGATGAAGGAGTTTGTGAAGGATCCTTCCAGGGAAAGTTCAGATCACCGTCGCGATGAAGGCGAGTGCGATGAACCTACCGACAAACCCTAAAAGATATTTGATTTCTGCTATCTAGAGGTTTTGACCAATGAACCAATATCATCAGCCTAATCCCTGAGAAAGAATAAGAAGGATTGGAACATCTCCAAGATGAAGGAGTTTGTGACGTACCCTTCCCCGAAAAAGAGAGAAAAGTCAGGACATCTCCAAAATGAAGGATGATGTAAAAGGCCCAAGAAAGCTCCATGGCTCAAAAGAGTGCAAAAGATATCATGGGAAAAGCCCCAGGATATCAAACTGCCCAAAACTGCCAGGAATCATCTCTATCTATGTGAAATTTTTTTATCAATATTTTTTTAACCCAATTGCTTTTATGAAGCTAAGAGTATTTCCTCTCTTTTCATATCAAGAAAATTGACATCTTCCTTTAAGAAGCTCAACAACAACAAATTTGAATTTGACTCTTGATTTTACAGAGTTAGCCCAATTGGAGTTAATACTCTAGGTAGAAAGAGGTGATATTTTTCACATATAAGCACAATTCAATCATTTTGAATCAACTATAATTTTTGGCATCTTATTGGCAATATTTTCTCGTTATCCCAAAGTGAAGCAAGAATTTGATGTTCGTTTTGACGTATCCTGACGTCACCCCTCCTTAGGACTGGAAAGTCCTTTCCTTTCATCTGATTTGAGCACCCTTAGATTCGCACGCTTCCCTGCGTTCCCCACTGTCCCGCCATAGACAGTTCTTGCTCAGGATAAGGGTTAAGCATGAACTTTTTGCAAAAGGTCTGTTATTGTCAAAATCTATTTTCAGTCTCAGCAATGAGGCGCCCAAGAACAACCCCTTTTTCAAGCTTTAGTGACCCCCATTTTCATCCTTTTGCAAACCCCTTTTGGACTTTTTGTGCAAAGTCTAGAGGTCCCATCACAGTTTTCCCCGCTCTTCGAGGATTCTGTATCCATTCAGGCTAAGGATTAAACATGTTACCTCACTTCTCAAGCTATCACCCAAACCTTCTGCGAGAGGTCGTCTGTTTTTAGAAAGCTGATTTAGTCTCAGCAATGAGACGCCCCAGATCATCCCCTTTTCAAGCTTTAGGGAATCTCTTGTTTTTCTCTTCTCGCAAACCTCTTTCGGATTTGTTCATCCAAACTCTAAAGGTCCCATCATGGTTTCTTTGTCGGAGGATTCCGTATGGTCAACCCTTTCAGGTTAAGGGTTAAGCTTGAACTTCGCTTCGCGAGGCATCCTTCCATTCAGGTTAGGGTTAAACCTGAGTCTCATTTCGACTAGATATCCTTTCTAGTCCCACCATGGTTTCTTCATTTGAGGAATTCGTGCGATTCCCCCCACTCAGGCCAAGAGTTAAACTTGAATCTCGCTTCGGCGGTGCATTCGTTGTCCCATCACGGCTTCTTTATTCGAGGATTCTGTATGGTCATCCCCTTTCAGCATGAGGTGAAGCCTGAAATCTCATTCCACGAGATATCTTCCTTTTCAGGTTTGGGTTAGACCTGAATCTCGTTTCGACGAGGTAATCCTTCCAGTCCCTTCATGGTTTTCCCCACCAAAGAATCCATGCTCTTGTTATATCCATCCAGGAAAGGATCATGCTTGAAGTTCTTCTCACGAGGCATTTTCTCAAAATGTCCCATCGAGGTCCGCTTATGTTCCTTTCCTCATCCAAATTTTCTTGATATATCTTCGTCCCATCCAGGTTAAGGGTTAAAACCTGAGTCGTTCCAAAA
The DNA here is from genome assembly GCF_984573655.1 of Nuphar pumila. Taxonomy (NCBI): domain Eukaryota; kingdom Viridiplantae; phylum Streptophyta; class Magnoliopsida; order Nymphaeales; family Nymphaeaceae; genus Nuphar; species Nuphar pumila. The sequence goes on along the minus strand of NC_143259.1, from coordinate 75,554,825 downwards.
GTTTGATCTTGTCTAATTCATGAAACTTGATCAGAATTCTTATCTTTCATCATTTTGAGATTTTTTCCCAAAGTCCCATCACGATTTCCTCATTTCTATTATTCAGTCATATCATTTTCGAGGATTTCGTGTCCCCCAAGCCATTTAGGATAAAGTTTTAAGCCTGAAAAGCCATTCTTTCAAAATGAATTCTTCCACACCCAGCTCAGGTCTGCTGACTTGAACATTTTTTTCAAAATTTGGAGTGTTTCTTTGCCACTAAGCTCGGCTTTCAACCGGCTTAGCAGCAAAGAGGGGCATCTGTAAACACCCCAAATTTTTCAAAATTCTGTAAATATTCCCTTTTTGCCCTTTGCCCCCATTTTCTGGGTGATTGAGTCAGTTTTAAAATGCCAGTTTATTCCTCAGGTTTTACCGAAATTAAATCATTTTATACATCTGACCCAATTTTGGATCCGGATCCATTGTCAAGATCCAAATCTGAGCTTCGTTATCCAATTTTTAAATCAAATTCTCAAAATTTCCAAAATAACTTTTTAAAAAGCTCAGACAGTTCGTCCGGTATCCGTTTGGATCCATCGAATTGTATTTTCTCAATTCAAGGTTTAAAACTCAAATATTTTTTTAAAAACTTGGGTCCAAACCCATTTTCTGAAGAAATTTCCCCAAAGTAACCTTCAAAGCCTTCTTTTGTAAATATTTCTCAAAAAACACAAAAAAAATAGTTTAAACCCTTGTTCTTCCGTAAATTTTAGGATTTTATTCCAAAAATATCAAAAAAATAGAAAATGAAGAAAAGAACAAAAAAATAAAAAGTATAGAAAAGAAACAAAATTCAGTTTTTTTGAAAAAATTTCTTTTTGACAAAAAATTCTTTTTAACTAAAACCAGTTTTTTGCAAAATCTATTAAAAAGGACCAGCCTTTGAAAATTTTTATAAAAAACCCTTTTAAATGAAAAATCGATTTTTTAGGGTTACGAAGACGCCTCTTCTTTCTCTCTCTTTGGAAAACTCTTGAGAACCCTCTACCCATGGCCGACCCCATGTGCATTCCTTCTTCCTCCAAAACCCTCGCATGCCGCACAGGCCTTTCCCTCATCTGCCTTTCATCTGCAACAACTTTGCCCACCTCCCTTCCTCAATCCTCTGATCGCCAACCGATTCCTCCTCACCATCCATCCTTAACAGCCTTTCCTTTCCCGATCTTTCCTTCTCTTCTTATAAAAAACCAACATCAGGGGAAACCCTGGGGATCGGTTATCAGCCATCGACATTATCCATTTGCTTTCTAACACCCATCAACTTGACTTCGGAAAGATCGAGTTCTCTTCTAACCCATCATCCATTTCCATCGATTTTCATTCATCAACCATCTTCACGCAACAATCCACGAGGCTCACGCAGCAAAACCCTCATTCGACATACCTCGTTCGATTCCATCAGAAGAAGCATCAACATTTGATCAGGCGAATAATCCATACTATCTGGTGTTTACTGTCTCCAAGCAACCAAAAGATCAAAGCCTACTACGGGATCGATCATTCTGACTCCCCATTGGCATTTGCTGGTATCCTTTTTCAGGGAGGATTATCTTCTCCCTCCTTTTGAAGGAGGTCAATCCTACAGCGAAAAGTCACGGTAAGGATCCTCTTCTTCTCTCTTTCGAATTTTGGGTTTTCTTGATTTTCTGTTCTTGCTCCATTAACGCACCCCTCGTAGTGTTGATCTGCTTGTGACATTATCAACCTACGTGCTTGCAACATCATCGGAATGTTAGATTCCTACATTTTTTTTTTGAATTAACATGTAGTTATCAACTTGATTTTAACGCTACTTCTTTCATTTTCCTCTGATTTATATTTTCGCCCTCATTATCGCTTCATTTTTTCTCTCTCGTCTTTGTTTCATTGCCTTAATTCAGCATCAGCACCCTTGTTTGCTTTCTTTATCGTATCAGCTTTTAAGGTCAACCCTGTTTCATGCATGTGTCTTCATTGCATGATAAATCATCAATCGTTAGACATTGACCTCTGGTATGAATTAACAACAACAACAACAACTACGCCTTCATCCCAAAACAATTGGGGTCAGCTCTGGTATGAATTAACTTCTGTGAAAATTAGTTCATGACAAGCTAAGAAAAACAATTGATGTGGTAAATTTCAACGGTCGATGCAATATCCTTGCATATGTGCATATCAGAACTCTGCAATAGGTAAATTCATTCTTGGTCAGATGTTAATCGCATGTTTACAGGTTTGAGAATTCTTGCTTACTTATTTCTGCATCACAAGCATTGATTCAATTACAATAGCATCACATCGTTTTCTATGTATACTGACATTCTTTTTTTTTTTTTTGTGTCTGCCCTTTATCCTAGTATTTGTTTCACCTAATATACATTGTATTTATTGCCTTTACACTCACTATTTCTTAAGCTTGAGCAGTATCCGTAACAGTAATGGTGGGTTGCTTTCATTCACTCCCCTCTTTCAACATTTAATTTCTTTGGGTTCTCAGCTTTTACTTCTATTGATATCAATCTGGGCTTCATGAAGGTGGTCGAAGGCCAATTGGTCTAAACTTTTGGTTTTCTTTTACTAACTGAGCATGGTTTGCAACACGGGTTTGTGTTTTCTATTTGGTGGTTTGGGTGTTTTACACACTGAGATGGAAGTTCGGTCCCCATCATCGTTATGCAAGTTGATTTACTGATATAAAATGTGGCCTGGTGCATGATTTCTAGGTTTCTAAGATTTGGGATGTCAAAAAAAAAAAAAAAGAGAAAAAATGAAAAAAAAAATGTTGTTCGCAATTTTGCCGAGAACATGATGTTTGATATTCTTCATAATGTCTTTGTATGACTTTGCTATTGATCTAATCTTTTACAAGAGATTTTAGTAGTTTTCTTTGGGCAGATTTGGTATCTAGCTTTATTGAGTCATCCCTTTGTGTATCTTCCCCTCATGCTGGGATTGATGATAAAGATCGACAGACCCATCTCAGAGAACCTTTATGGAACGATTCTGCAGAAAAGAAGATGGGAACATGAAAGAATTGGACCCGGTAGACATCCCCAAAGTTGCTAAATGTAAAATGCATTTACCCAGTTGTCAGAAGTAGGCTAGAGGAAGGAGAAATTGTCGGTCCTATAAGGACATCAAGATTGGTAAAGGCATGGTTATTTACTGTCTGAAAAGCAGTAAGGTGGATAGCATTCTTCTACTGAATGTTCTTTCTTCATTTGCTGGTTCTTACTTTCCATTGGTACAATGCATCAACGACAACCAGCGATTCACCCTAGGAAGACTATGTTCTGGTTTCTGCATTTCTTTTGAAAAAGGTGGTGCAGAGTGTCTCCCAGAGGCATTGGCTTCTAATGACAAGGTAAATGGGCATCAGAAATAGGGCAACACTGAATATTGCAATCCACAATATGAGTGGAGGAGAACAAAGTTAGGTTTCTGATGCGATTTTATCTAAGTAGGAGTTTGTGGGCGAATTCCATTTCAGGCTATTTAAGATTTGGATCTTGAATGAGGTATTTTAGACACAGTGACTCTCAGTCCACCTCTCCTTATGTACTGATTAAGTTAATATGTAGGATTTGTAGGTTTGAAGAACACATGATTTGAAGTTCTTAACTGAAGAATTTTTAATTCCATGATGCATTTCTTTCAGTGTATAGTGTCTCTTTATCTACTTTGCTATGATTTGTCTAGGTTATGTATGGGTTTCTGTTATTTGTTTAAATTGCTAATTATATGGTCGTCTGCTTGATGCAGGTGGGAATAATTTTAGAACTGTGATTTGTCTTTGAAATCTGCATGCCTATCATAATTTTGGACGCTTCTTTTTTATCAAGGCCAAATAGAGATTACTAATAAGCAAGTACTGAGGCAAAGTTCTATGCTGCAAGGTTAAAGTGGAAATTTTACTCTGAAGGTATTTGCTTCCTTTTGCTTGTGATTCATAAATATTAAGTAAACATGTTTATAAATATTTGTGGAGGAAGCTAGAAATAGATTTTTTTGGATTACAAATTGTTTATAGTCCCAATTGGACAGTGCCCCATCAAAGCCACTTGACGTGGGATTTAAGTTCAAGTTGCCTTTAGCACCTATAGATCTGTTTCCCCTTGTCTCCTTGATGCGTTTGACCACATTCTCAATGCTGCAATTGATCCACTTTACTGAGAAGGCCTATTGCTTAAGACCTCAACATTTGTTGGCCAATTTCATAAGAAAATTAATCCTTTAGTGAGGCAAGCTTCAAGCACAGGAAGATTCTTGGCTTGTAATGCCTCCCAATTCATTGATAAGAGAGTCAAGACACTATTAGCAGCACAACATTCACTGTGTATAGCATATCCCAATTTCCTCCACACTCCAACATAGTAGTAGTACCTCATTGATTCCAATGCCAACCAGTTTGTCAGATTTCCTAGAAGAGGCGTTATTCTTACCACAGCAAATGCCTCCACCATCTTGTTATTTCATTCAATCTCAAGGAGAAAGAAGCAATTGCTAGCAACATCACTAGTTTGAAGCCTTGATATGTATGAGTCTGCAAATGACGTTGCTTACATTCATTGATCTGCAAAGGTGTATGTTAAACATGAACCACAGAAGTAGAAGTTGTTGAAATTGCTTGCCTATATGGCGAAGCTGGCATATATCCTCTATGTATCATTGAATTAGGGATTTAGCGTTTAGACAAGCCAACTCACATTCAAATTGTCGCAGAACATTGGTGATGTCGATGCATATTTGTCTTCATTCACAAAAGCAGTTCACCTCACTGATGCATACATTACTTACTGTGTAAGATCGATGGTCAGAGGCTGATTGGCTGTAAGAGAAAGGCTGCATATATTTTTCAGGCACCATACAACATCTCCACCGCCATCAAAACACATGCATGCTCTCCAACCTGTGGAAATTATAATGCTTTGTTGCCCCAGGACTGTATTTTTGCATTGTTCATGCTTGTTAAATTCCAAATCCCCAATGCTTTTCAAGTGATCTGTATCATTTACCTTTCATTAACATCCAAATTATTGTTTGCCACCAATAATGTATATCTCTTGCAATCACATATCGGCACCTCACAGCATACAATCTATCCACTGCAAATCTTGCACAGTAACCACACTACAGCCAGTTAGTTCATCTGCCATTGAACGTTAGTTAACCTCATATCAGGGTCAGTTCATAGCCTCTCACCTTGTTCGGACCACCAATTATGTAGGCATATTGGTCACATCTTTAGGAGTTCAGTCATTTTAACTTATGTATCAAATATAGGTAACACGGGTCTCACTGGTATGCTGTCATTTCCTGCAACTATTTGCAGCACCCTCACTGCGGCTTTACTTGCCACAATGCACATACTTCACCTGTGCATACTTCTTGCATTTCCTGCATATGTTTTCGCTGTTTGTATAATACCTCACCCATCCTGTAGGTGTTAGGTCCATAGATACCATTTATATCACCATTCCACCTGGACATATATATATATATATATACACACACACATATTCATATATATATATATATATATATATATATATACCTATATAGATATACATATGTATATATGTGTATGCATATATATATATACATACACATGTATCATTTTTCTTTCCACACTTTAGATTTTCGATACCTTGACATATGAGTACCTTTCTTTTACATTGGCATCTTTAAAATTCATGTGATATGTGCAAATTCTTTTCTGTCTTCCATGCTAACCAATGATTTTGCAGGAAATATGTAGACAATATCATTACTTGGAGTTATAAATTCAATTTTATGTGTTGTAATAGTTAGATCTTAATGAGAATTTACATTTCCTGTTTTAGATAGAATGAATGAGTATTATAAATGTCATAAGTTGCTTATTTTCATGCTTTTTGCCTTTATTTTTCAAAATCTCATAATGGTATAACACGAATGGCACGTGCACCATTTTGTAAGAGGTAATTAATCCTAAGTTGATGATTTACATCAATGGCCATAGTCAGGGTGTAAACAAAACTTAGGATTTTTATCTTTTACAAAATAATACTGGATCCACACTGGATCTTTTTCAAAATTCATCATATTTTCTTTAAATATTTTTCTCTTTTATCAGGGTTTAATTTAAAATTTATTCAATATGTATACCAATGGCCATAGTCAGGGTATATTTAGAGTTAATTTCATTTTAAACTCTATAAAAGCATAAAAAATGTATTTAGTTCTTCGCTTGAATTTAAATATGGATTATTATACAATACATTCAATGACCATAGTCAGGAGTGTATTATTTCTTCAATCTTATTTACATTCATTTAAGAGAATGAAATACAATTTTCAAATCCAATTTCAAAATTTAAATTCATTTCATCATTTAGGATAGAACTGCATCATATTCTCAAAAATTCTTTTCCAAATCCAAGTGATCTCAAATATCTTTCTTCAATCTCTATTTCAATTCATTCTTCTATCTTATTTCAAAGATTTAGATTTCAATTTCAAAGTCCAATTTGACTTTGAAATTTCAAAATTCAATTTTATATTCAAAATTCCATTTCCAAATTTCATTTTCAAAGTTCAATTCAACTTTAAAACCTCTGATTCATCTTCTGATTTCAAATTCAAAACCAAGTTTATCTTTCTCACCTTCAAAATTCAAAAATCAAGGCTTGAGTTTGATTCTGAATCTCAAAACTTAACCCTTCTTAAAACCTTATATTTAATCTGGGTTTTCAAAACCCAAATCCATCTTCAAAAATCCCATTCGGACTTTCAGAATCCTAATCCAAAGTTAGATCCTAATCTCATCTTGGATTCCAGATCTTGGATCCAATTCCACTTTAGGATCCAGAATTCAATGCCACTTTGGATCTCAGACTTCATATCCAAATCCATTTTAGGACCCAAAACCCAATTCTACTTTGGATCTCAGACTTCAGATCCAAAATCCCTCTTAGGATCCAGAGTCCAACTCTATCTTGGATCTCAAATTTCAGATCCTAAACCCATTTTAAGATCAAAATCCATTTTAGAATTCAGAATCTTAATCCCATCTTGGATTCCAGACCTTGGATCTAGTTCTATTCAGGATCCAGAACCCAATTTCACCTTGGATCTTAGACTTCAGATCCAAATTCCATATTAGATCTCAGATTTCAGATTCAAATTCCATTCCGAAGTTTGGATCAAATTCTATCTTGGATCTCAGGTTTTAGATCCAATCCCCATTTCGGATTCTAAATCCAGAATTCAATTTTGAAACTCAACTATATTTAGAATCCAGACTTTAGATTCAAATTCCATCTTGAATTCCAGATTTCAAATCAACTTCTATTCTTAAATCTGATTCTTAAATCCAATTCCATTTCATCTCAGATTTCAAAATCCAAGTTTAAATTCCCAAAATTTCCAAGAACCAATCCCATCTATCAAATCTATTTGGATTTCTCAAATCTTACTCTGATTTCAACCTTTAATACCAAAATTCAAATCACATTTCCATCTCTATTTTGATTTCAAAATTTTAAATCAATGTCCATTTATGACTTTGAAATTTCCTTCCCTCTCCTTTTTTTCTCAACTTCAAAATCATTTCTTTCAAAAGCTTAGATTGATTTTTTTCAAAGCTCTGATTATTCCAAAAACTTAAAACTTTAAAACTTAAGTTCTAAAGTTAGAAACCATTTCTTCACCCTATTATCAGATTCATTTAAGAAACACTTGGAGTTTTCCAAAATCATTTTTTGAAAGAGCATACATCCTTGCATTTGCACAAGCATGATTCTTTGTGCATTTAGACTTAGGATAAATTCTTAGATGATATTTAGGCAAAGCAAAAAGGCATAAATTCGATCCTTGGTTTGATTACCCTTGGTAAAGGCGCCGGAAACGGTCGAACCTCGTACCGACGAGCGAATCCTGTCTCTCTATTTTTTCCGCAATATTTTCAAAACGGAGGCGAGTAATTTTCTAAATATTTTCAAATTAAGGTCAAGTGAGACCCCGCATAGGAATTCTTCTTTCTCTTCTTTTCTTTCTTTTCTCTTTTCTCTTCTTTTCTGTCTTTTATTTTTTTCCCTTCAAAAGGGAGGAAAATAGAGGTTAGAAAAGAAAAAGAGAAGGAAGAGAGAGAAAACATAAGAGAGGAAAAATTTTGCAATGATCACAGAGTGCCAACAGTCTTTCGACTAAGGGCATTCGCTACGACATTCGCCTTTCCAGGGTGATAGGAAAGCGTGAATTCATAGTATTTGAGGAATTCCAGCCATCATCGTTGTCGCATATTGAGTTCTTTTTGAGAAAAGATGTATTTTAGGCTTTTATGGTCCAACATGATCTCAAAGTTCTCTCCATATAGGTAGTGTCGCCAGATTTTAAGTGCGAACACTACCGTGGCAAACTCAAGATCATGGGTTGGATAGTACTTCTCTTGGACTCTCAATTGTCGTGATGCATAGGCGATTACTTTGCCGTGCTGCATCAACACGCAACCTAGACCTGTTCCCGAGGCATCGGTATATGATACGAAGCCTCCCTGACCAGAAGGTAAGGTAAGGACAGGGGCAGTGGTAAGCCTCTGTTTGAGAACCTCAAAGCACTCCTTACACTGGTCAGTCCATTCGAACTTGACTCCCTTTTTCAACAATTTCGTCATCGGTACGGCGATTCGGAAGAAGTCTTGTATGAACTTCCGATAATATCCGGCAAGTCCAAGGAAGCTACGGACCTCAGTGATACTTTCTGGCTGCTTCCAGTCCATCACAGCTTCCACCTTCGCGGGATCTACTGTGATTCCATCTTTTGAGATCACATGGCCAAGGAACATCACTTTGCCTAGCCAGAATTCACATTTTGAAAACTTGGCATAAAGCTGGTTATCTTGAAGGGTTTTCAAGACAATCCCCAAGTGCTCCATGTGTTGTTCCTTATTCTCTTAATATACGAGAATGTCATCGATGAAGACAATGACAAAGCTATCCAAATATGGTCTAAATATCCAGTTCATTAGATCCATAAAGGCAGCAGGCGCATTAGTGAGTCCGAAGGGCATTACCACGAACTCATAATGGCCATATCTCGTTCTGAAGGCAGTCTTAGGTATATCTTCTTCCTTAACTCTAAGTTGATGATACCTAGACCTGAGGTCGATCTTGGAGAACACTCTCGCTGTTCTGAGCTGATCAAATAAGTCCTCAATCCGAGGCAACGTGTACTTATTTTTAACTATTGCCTAGTTAAGCATCCGATAATCGATGCATAACCGAAGGGATCCATCCTTCTTCTTTACAAATAGCACCGAGGCTCCCCACGGTGATACACTCAGATGGATGAACCCTTGTTCCATCAGTTCTTCCAACTGACATTTTAGCTCACTGAGTTCGGCTGGCGCCATTCGATACGGGGCTTTGGATATCGGTGCTGTTCTAGGTAAGAATTGAATTCCAAATTCAACCTCACGAAGTGGCAGAAGTCCTGGCAATTCCTCAAGAAACACATCGGGAAACTCCCGCACCACTTCCAAACTCTCAAGGGGCTGGTCGTTGGATTTTTCCACCGAAAGACTCAATAGGAAGGCCACACAACCCTTCCTAAGGTATTTTTGTACCTTAAGTGTTGATATGAGTCTTGTTTGTGGAACTGGTTTGGATAACTGGTATTCCATCTTAGGCAATCCGGGTCGAGATAGAATCACTCTGCCCTCGCGGCACAGAATCTTGGCATTATTCTGAGCCAACCAATTCATTCCCAGAATGACATCGTACTGTATCATATCGATCAGGATGGCGTCAGTAGGCAAGTGTTGCCCTGCTATCTCAATATCCAAGTTTTTCACACACCGGATACATTTGGTGCGTGAACCCAATGGGTTATACACTTCAATTATTTTATCAACCGGTTGCATCGAGAAGTGGAGTTGTTCAGTGAAATCATCGGAGATAAAGGTATGAGTAGCACCACAATCAAACAAGACGTAAGCTGCATGTCCATTAACAGGTATGGTGCCTTCAATAAGGTCACCATTTTCGACTTGTTCAGTCGTTATAGCATATACACGACCTGCAGCAGGCCTTTGTTCTACCCTAGGTGGGGGTCGTTGGAACTGCGAACGTTGTGGTGCTTGTCGAGAGGGTCCGGCAGATCCGACATTGCTCCTTTGTTCGTCTACAGCCTTTTTGGTGCAATTCCTTATAAAGTGGCCCATCTTGCCACAATAAAGGCAACCACCAATGTCACGAGGACATGGCTTTTCGGGGTGGTTCACACGACACTTTGGGCAGCTAAAGTTGGACTGCTGACCGTTCGGAGTCGTGTTCTATCTTGGCCTCACAACTTGTTGGGCATTGTTCCCACCTTGGAACTTCTTCCTTTGAAAGAGTTGTCATGAACCCTGTCCACTTCGGAACGTCCTTTTACGGTTCCCACCGTTAACTATGGGCTTCTTTGCTGCGATCACCTTAGATCGTACTCAATCATCTTGGATTTTTAAAGTTGCTGCTACTGCAGCCTGAAAAGTTGAAGGCATGTTCATTATCACTCGAGATCGCAGCCCTTCACACAAACCATTCACATACTTGTCGGCCCTTTTTTGGTCTGTTTCAAACAACCGAGAACAGTAGCGCTCTAGATTCTGAAATTTGGTGGTTTAGTCCATCAGACTCATACCGCCCTGTTCCAACTCCAGAAACTCCATTTTTTTCTTGTTTCTGGAATGTAATGGGAAGTAGTTATCCATGAAAGTTCTCCAAAAGTCAGTCCAAGGAATGACTTCGGCTTGTGCGAACTGGATAAGCTTAGTGGTATCCCACCACTTCCACGCATTATCTTTCAATCGGTACGTGCCAAAATTTGTCTTTTTCTCTACTGGTACTCCCAATACCAGGAAGGCACGCTCAGTCTCTTCGATCCAACTCTCTGCTAATTCTAGATCAGCTTTACCGATAAAAACTCGCGGGTCCAGTTTGAGAAAGTTCTCGTAGGTTATTCCTCCAAGGTTCTCATTTCGAGTTGCGACTAGTTCTGACCTTGTTTCTCGGATGGCGGTAACCAGATTGTTGAGCGTTTCTAGCAGGAATCCTTGAGTATGGGACTCCTCGCTCGGCATGGTTCTCCTCGTCGTAGGAGTCATTTATCTATCACATACAAGCAACGTGTTTTAGTTTCTTAATGTATTTATTGAAGCAAAGCTTTATTTACTTAATATACATCACATTTACACAAGCATCGCCTTAAACAAAACGTCATGCCGCACTAGCAGACTCAGGCGTTGAGAAACTATATACGTGAGTTTATTGACTCCAAACATCACCAGTCTCTTTAAGACCTAGATTTCCTTGATGAAGATGAACTCATAAAAGTCCATCTATTGCCACATGGCCTTGGTGTAGGCACAACTAGTTTTGGCTTGGGCGACACTTCCTCACTTTCAAGCGAATCTTGTGGGTAGATCAGTGATGTTGGTCCACTTGCCCATTCACTGGCATCATGGGTCGGAGAATCTAAGACCATAACAGGAGGGTAGGGGTTGTATCCCTCTTCTTGGCCATTCAGGCTCGGCGTTTGTGAAGCCGCTCTGTTCCCCCATATAATGGCACTATGATTCAAGGAATCTGAAATCATAATGGGATTATAGAAAGAGTTATTGCATCCCTCATCCCGACTGTGCAAGCTAGGCGTATATGATGTCTGTTGATAGTCATGCGTCTGACCGAATCCCTCAAGGAAGTTCAAGTCAAATTCTATCAGATGTGGTAGTTCATTTGAAGTCGATGGGGGTGTGACTACTCCGAACACTTGTATGGTGTGATCCACTAACATGTGAGGTCTCGTCCCTAAGACCAAGCGATCCCCGTCGACCCATATCGGTGGTATATTTCCTTTTGCATTTGTTGGCGGAATGCCCATCCTCGCCACAAAATTGGCAGTCTTGGAATTCATATGGGCATACTCACTCATCGTGCATGATCCCGCAACGATAGCAGTACCCTTGAGAGTCGTGAGTTACCATCTATACAAAGATGCACCCAGATCAGAACAAAAAGTATAAAATATACTTATAGTGTGATATCGTGAACAAGACGAATCTTGAACCAGGTTTCTCTGATACCAATTCTGTAACGCCCTGGATTTCCAAAACAAAGCTAAGTTGAAATTTTCATGAATTTCTTTTTTTTTTTCTTTGTAGCGGAACTTAGAAAAGCTTTTAGCAGCAGAATCAGACGATAATGAGTCGTCAGTTTTAGAAAACCCCGAGCGCATTACAGGTATGTGGCCAAGCCACTCATTGATCACTGAAGTGTTCCATTTTATCGAAAACCACATGTTTATTACAACATCACTGCTTGAAAAAGCAGTATAGGTTCAATAAAAGGAAGCAGTACAACTCTGTCTAGAGAAATCCTGGAACTTGATGCCGCCTTGCTCCGCATATTGCCACGCAGGTACAACACCTGAAATCCCCATTAAATGGGGTGAGAACCACTGATGGTCTAGTAAGCATGCAATAACATATCCATTCAACTCAAGTACATACGATGACCACTCAGGGTCGCAATTCGCAATAACGACGCTCAAGCCTCCAAGACTTAGCGTATATCGTAAGAGCCTCCTCAGAGCTATGAGTTGAACATCCGCTCAAGTCTTCATGACTTAGAGCAAGCCTCTTCAGGGTTGTGATTCGAATAATCGCTTAAGTCTCCACGACTTAGCCTTGGCCTCTTCTGGGCCTCAAAGGGATGTCTAGCTCAAGTCTTCATACTTGTCACATCTGTATCCCACGCATCTAAGGACAACTCCTCGAGCTTCGCTTAGTTGTACGGATACAACACAGGTCTTTGCCCAATCGGTCCAGTCGTATACCGATCATGACACCTTCACAAAGGTTATGCAGGACTGACTCAACAACGTTCATCCACTCACACATTCAAGCATCGTTGAACCTAAGCTAATGCATTGTTTTGATAATTAACCTCTTCCACCCTTGGTACGCAGGCAAAGCAATTGTCTGGGCATCAACTCGACGTTCTGGGGGTTGATTATTCTATGTATTTTAGATACCTCAGAGGCCTGTTGACCCTATCCATAGTAGGGCAGTGTGTTTCAACTGGGAGAACCCTACTAGGCCCATATTCGGATGCATCCTCTACTTGCAGTAGTTGGGTTCAATCCTTAGATCTTAAGGATAACCACGACCCCAAAACCCATGAGTGACTGAGGCCATCGTAGACTCTATCAGGTCCAAAGAAAAATACGTGTCACTCAAGGTTGTACCATCACTGTCATTCCACAGTGAGCATAACTCCTGAAGGGTCTGCCAGTCTTACAATTACTTGGACATATATAAGCATGCTATTCAGGAAGCCTGTGCCTCTGCACTATGGGAGTATGTACCCGACCCCATTCAGTCTGCCCCAACACAGTCATTCACTGAGGGGGTACCCCTAACACAATTTTCAACAGCGGGGTATGTGCGACCTTAAGTCTTACTCATATGCATGCAGAACATCGCTCTTGGCACTGCGGCCACCACGAGCATCACACCTTTTTGGGTGAAAACAACACACTCTGGCTCTTTGGCCCTTACGAGTCTGGTTGCGTAATTGTTCTCAATGAGCATGCATATGATTCGATCTAAATAAATCGGCTATTCGACGTATTTTTATGCAACGAGTCCAAACCTAGCCAAGGCGCAACCTCTACTCCGGCTCAGTGGCCCTGACGAGCAAGGTTCCCTTGCAGTCACAGGGATACGAGTCATTCTGGCATCGTTCCATCAACGGACATCATTATGTCATTCAGCTGGTTCTGGCAGCTCTTCTGCCAACCATTTCGTTAGTACCTCCCTTGCTCTATCGGCAGTGGTGCGACACACCCTTTTACATTGTAGAAGACATTCCATGAACTGGGTAGCACTCTGCTGTATGATAGAGTATCCTGTTACGTTCTTTTTGAGCCATTCTTGGCTTCCTCAGAAATTTCAGCAGCACTTCCTCTTTTTAACAGAGAAAGTGTGTGTTTCTTTTATCCATTTCAGCGGCATCTCTCCTCTTTGGCAGAAAATCGCTACGCTTAACTCGGGAAATGGATGCGCACCGTTGTGCGTACCTTGCATCCATCAAGATTGCAGGAACCCTGGGCCATAGTCAGGCCATACGTAATTGACTTAGTCTTTACGTAAAGAGCATTTTGCCAAAAAGCGAAGCGTTTCCAATAGGGGCTTCATTTATCAAGCAGAATCTTGAACAAGGAGCGGTAAGAGAATCGCATTGGCGATTTGGAGTTGATCTCCATTTGAACGCTCATTTACGCGCCATATAAGTAGTATAAGCAGAAGCCTGTGCTTTATACAGCGGCGGCGTAAAGAAATGCATATACTATTGTTCGGGGTGTTTAACCGAATGAAATATTCTACATATATATTTGTAGAAAGCAGGAGCCTTGGTGTCATTCAACACGACGACATAAGTAAATGCATAATCGGAAATTGCAGAAAGCATGAGCCTTGGCATCATACGACGCGACGACAAAGGTAAATTACATAGCCTGTGCGATATAGGACGCGTCGGCAGAATCAACAAATATATACCTAGATCCGCATCCAACGATAGTTACGAGGCGAGCGGGTGAACACCGAAGTGTTTTGAAGGGCTCAACCAAAAACTAAGGCGAGATACCATTTTGAAGAACACATATACTGCGTATTTGAACATATATATCCGATGATAGTTACGAGACAAGCGGGTGAACACCAAAGTGTCCAAAAAGGGATCAATAAGAACTAAAGCAAGATACTACTTCAGAAAGTATATACTATATACAAACAATCAAATACTTGAGAGAGATGGATCAACGAAGCGAACTTACTTCGATTTGAGGAAGAAACGACTCTGGAGTGCTTCGATGCTTCGAACGAGGCTCGACTTCGAAAAGGATCAACTCTGGACTTTAGACGAAAAAGGACTTGGACTTTGACTTTGAACTAAACCATGTTCAAGTCAAGTCAACTGGGTTTGAGCTAGGTCAGGTGGGTTAGGACTAGGTCAGGCAGGCTAAGACCAGATCAGGCAGGCTCATACCAAGTTAGGTGGGCTCAGGTGGGCTAGGCTAGGTAGGAGAGTTTTAGAGAGAGAAAGAGGAGGAGAGAGAGAGGGGTTGGCGATTTTCTAAAGGAGGAGGGGTCCTCTATTTATAGGGGAGGTTGCTTAGGGGCTAGGCAACCCCATTTACCCAAATGCCCTTGGCTTTTCTGAGAATTTCTTCCATGAAAAGTGCTGGAACATGCTGGAAGGCTCTGGAAGGTCCTTGAAGGTGCTGGAACATTCTAGAATATTTTTCTGAGAAATATTTCTGTGGGTCCCACCAATATTTCTGTGGGTCCCACAAAAAATTCGGGTTTTCGGTGATTTTTTTCACAAAAATTCTGAGTACGTCATTCTCTTCGTATTGACGTAACTAAGAAAGTTGGCTCGAGAAAATCTTTTGATTTCGTTCAGGTAGGAAGTTATGGCTTCCAGAGTGTTTGAGCATATATTCGTGATTCGACGAATATCCTAAGTACAACTGGCTCACAGGAATTGATTTGTTTCGCATTCTAAGAAAAATGCTATTTTTATTAAGAAAATGCCTCATGAGTTTATTCAGATATTTTCTGAAAAATTGCGGGTCTTATAGACCCTGTGAGCGGTCGTTTATGACGATGTGTGTGTCGCAATTATTTTTATTGCTTATGGCCTTTGTTGAGGATTGGGTTCCTGTGGACACCGCAATTTTTTTAAAGGTTTATAAAAATGACCTTTTTACCCCTGACCCCATTTTTTGAGAAAATCAAAGCAATTTAAAAGCTAAAATTCAATTATTCTTCAAATTTTCTGGATTGAATTTCATGCTGATATATTTTAACTCGATTCTGGATCCGGACCCAGTGTTCAAAATCCAAATTTGAGCTTCGTTATCCAAATTTTCAAAATACCAAAAATAACCTTTTGAAAGGCTCAGGCACTCAATCCGGTATCCGTTTGGATCCATCATGTTATATTCCTCGATTCAAGGTTCAAAACTCGAATATTTTCTCAAAACTTGGGTCCAAACCCATTTTCTAAAGAAATCAAACCCAAATTTCTCAAAAAACCCTTCTCTTTGTAAATATTTCTGAAAAATTATAAAATGACTTCTAAATCTCTTATTTTTCTTAGTTTCATAACTTTATATACTAAAAAGAAGAAAAAGAGCAAAAAAATCAAAAGGAAGAGAAAAGTGCAAAAAAGGCGATAGAGTAAGCCTTTTTTCGTTTCTTATAAAAACCTCTTTTAGCAAATTCTCTTAAAAAGAGCCTCCTTTGGAAATTCGTAAAGGAACCTGAGGGACCCCGTTACAAGCCTTTTAGGGTTTTCTCTTTGAGAACCCTTGAAAGGAAGAACGGATGGCCGTCTCTCTCCATCCATTTCTCTCTTCATTCTCTCTCCATTTTCGCCCATCCACCTAGGTTTTCAGCCCAAACCATCCATCTCTGAAACCCCTTTCCTCCATCGTCGATCCCCAACGGCATGGCCTCCTTCCAAAATCATCTTCCCCTCTTTAAGAGGGACGCAATGGGGAAGCATTCAAGGACTGCTTCTTCACTACCGCACCCTTCTTTTCCCTTCCAGCTTCTTCTTCCCTCTCTACGATCCATCTTCACTGCCCCACTGGCGCTCCCGATTTCTTTTTTTCACTTTCCCCTTTTCCTTTATTTCTCCCTTTATCTCTCTCGGGTTCTCGTGGGCATCGGCTGAAGAATCTCTGCAACATCAGATTCTCCACCTGAATCCCTCTTTCTTCTTCCCCTCTCTACCGAAGAGAGCCCTCTCAATTCTCCCGCAAAACTCTGCAAAAACAAAGAAAGTCCTCCTTCATCCTTCAGAGTTTCTGTGAAACTATGGTAAAGAATCCCTTCTTCCTTTTGTTGTTTTCCTTTTTTTTCTTTTTTTCTCTTTCTTTTTCTTCTTTTATGGATCTCTTTGAATTTTAACGTATATTCAAAACCGGATTTCTTCTATTTTCAATTTCTCTATGTAATTCTTGATCGGCAATTTTAGTGTTTATTTCTATAGATCTCAGATTTCTGATTGAATCTCTTCCTTATACGTTGATGTTCGACGATGCCTCGCAATGGCATCGTCGATCCATCTAAACTTCAGTTTCATCTTCGTATTTGTTTTACCGTTGTCATTTACTTTTCTCTGTCTTATTTCTAAATTTTCTATTTTCCCCTCCATCAACGCACTACAGATGAACGTTGGGTTGCTTGTAGCAACTTCGATCTTCCTTCGTGCTACATCAACTGGAATCTCTGATTACAATATTTATTTTTCCTTTTGAAATTTTTGTAGTTTAAAACGATTTGAATATTAATTAGTCCAGCGTATTTCTCTCTGTTATTCCTTTGATGTTTATGTAATTTGTGAATGGGGATATCGTTTGATTTGGTGATTTATGTTTTCTCTCAAATCCCATCTATGCGATTTACAAGCTGTTTTGATGATTTCCACCCTTTTGGGGTATGTTTCTGCAAGTTATAATTCGGACATGATGTTCATCATAAACCATTCTTGTGTTCCCAATTCTTATACTTAAGGCAAATGAGAGAACTGATCATTATGTGTGAGAAACGTGAAGTAACACTGATAAATAAGGATACCGTGGGTTGAACTGACCCAAAATGTCTGTGAATGCCATGCAAGAGGCGATGGTTACCAAGGAGATCAGTGTGAGGCACCCATCAAACAGGTGAGAGTTTTGTTCTAGCCAAGTGAGCAAAGTTTTTGTAGACCTTTGTTGTGTTACAGTCTTACGGAACCCCTAAAGATAGCCAATGTCTCCCTGAGAAGGCATAGCTCTGTGCCATTAGGACCCTAGCCATAGGATAATGCCTATTTCCAGTTGTAAAGGCATCCATTATCATCTCACTCTTAACAGGAAATCTAAAATTCTAGTTTCAAAATTGGAACATGAGGCAAAATGCAGCGCTGACATTTGCAGGACCCTTGGTTTCCTTCAGTTTGAAGGTCCGGACTCTAATTCAAAGATCGCAGCATTCTGTGTGGAAGATAAGTACTATATAAGGTGGATCAAGGAGTTGCAAAAATATTTAGATAAGGCAAACAACATAGTGAAGCCATTCTGCCCACCAGAGGCCCTGAAAGCTGCTCTGAGTGTCACGTCTCCTGTTCCATTTAAAGCATTTCCTGCAACATCTTTTTCAACGTCTTTTACTAGATCATGTTTTAGATAAACATCTGCATTCCTTTTGCACTCATAGAATCATTTGTCCTACATCATCATCAAACTATCCTATGTTAGAGTTTGATGATGATGTATCGTCATTTCGGTTAGCATCATTTTTTTTCTCTGCTAAAAATCGTTGGATACTTGTGCAGCCTGCTTCAAGTCCTCTACACTATCATGCTGAGTTGAGGCCTTAGAGGGTTTAGAGTCTTGTAGCTGGGGTTTGTCATAGAGATGTTAAACCCCAAAATCTTTGTGTTGATCCTCTTGAGGTTTGTAACTTTGGAAGTGCTAAGGTTCTGGTAAGAGGTGAAGCTAACATCTCATACAATTATTCTCATTACTATCTGTAAACACCCCAAATTTTTACTCACCTCCCCGACATCTTCACCAAACATCATCATTCAGCCTTTTGAAATCGCCGGAGGGCAAAATGGTCATTTTCTGAGCTCAGACCTTGCAAAAGTCCAAATTTCATCTGCAACTCTCAAAATTTCTCTATTTTTAGCTCAGATGTTCAAAATTTTACTCCTGACAGGAGACAGGCATCTCCAAGTCTTGGTTCAAGATTATATTGCATAAGACATGACATTGCATATCATTGCATGAGCATCTCATATCATTGCACTGCACAGCATGTCATTTCGAGGTCCAGAACTCTTGATTTCAAAATTTTCAATCCAGATTCGAATTTTAACTATTTTCAAAATTGATTTCAAAACCCTGGGTCTTCAAAATTATCAATTCTTCCCATTTTACCCCCAGGACTCTGAATTTCAAAATATTTCCTCAGGAAAACAATCTAGATAATTCTCAATAAAGTTCAACTCAGATTTTGCCTTTTGTCAGCTATTTCAACTATCATTTCTTTACAAAATTGCCCTACAGGGGCCAACTCTTTCCAAAAATTCCTGTTTTACCCATTAGTCCAGATTTTATGAAAATTCCAAAAAGAAGTTGTTGTTTTATCCTTATTTCAATAAAGAAGCAATGTGGGACCCACATTGAGGTGGTGTCACATAGGCTTTTCTTTTAAAAATTTGAATTTTGAAAAACCCAAAAAAATAGGAGCCTTGTCCTTTGGATTGGCGCCACTTGTCCTTTCTCTCCCATCCCATTTACCTGCCATGTGTCAGCATAGGGTTCACCTAGAGTTGGCGCCACATGTCACCTTCTCTCTTCTGCCATCCTTTGACACGTGTCAGTGTGGGGCCACCTTAAGATGCCGCCACATGTCATTAGTCATCCTCTTCATTTTATGCCACGTGTCAATGTCTACCATCTTCATCCTGTGCCATGTGTCATTCCAAGGTCACCATGAGATGCCACATGTCATGTGTTGTCCTGTTCAGAAAAAGTAGAACTTGTCTCCCCTGAGGTGGCACCATTTGAATTATGTCTCCTGCAAGTGACACATGTCACTCTCTCCTTTCCTCAGGAAAAGCAAGCGACACGTGTCAATCTCTGCTCCTTTCAGAAAAAACAGAGGACACATGTCTCCCTCCTATTTTTCTCAGAAAAGTAGATGACACATGTCATCTCCAGCTTCCTTTAGAAAAAGTAGAAGACACATGTCACTCCCTGCTTTTCTCAGAAAAAGCAAGTGACACATGTCACCCTCTGCTCTTCTTAGAAAAAGCAAGGGACACGTGTCTCTCTCTGCTTTCTTCAGAAAAAGCAAGTGACACATGTCACTTTCTGCCTCCTTCAGAGAAAGCTAGAATTCAAATATTCAAACTCCAGGCTGAGGTGGCGCAAATCCTGAACTTCACCTTTTCTATTTTGTGTGAGATGGTGCCACATGTCCCTTTCCCTCCTTTTCCTCCCTCTTGCCACATGGCATTGTAGGAGCCACCCTGAGGTGGCGCCAC
This sequence comes from Nuphar pumila, assembly GCF_984573655.1. Taxonomy (NCBI): domain Eukaryota; kingdom Viridiplantae; phylum Streptophyta; class Magnoliopsida; order Nymphaeales; family Nymphaeaceae; genus Nuphar; species Nuphar pumila. The sequence continues at coordinate 75,534,672 of NC_143259.1, read as the reverse complement.
ATGTCCACCCCCCATTCCTCCAGGGCCAACCTCCATTTGAAATTCAAATTCCCCTCTGAGGTGGCGCCATTTGAGAAGGCCTCCCCAGACAGCTGACACTTGTCCGCCACATGTCCAGACCTCCCTGCATCAGAAAAAGTAGAAAACCCCCCCTATGAGGTGGCGCATTTTGCTTCCTCCCTTCATGTTCTCCTGCCACATGGCATCGTAGGAGCCACTCTGAGAAAATGCCACATGTCAGCCTCTCCTTTCTTGCAGAAAAGTAGAATTTGAATTCTTCTGAGGTGGCACAGTCTGCTTCCTCCACTCCTATCCCTCTAACACATGTCAAGCACCTCCAGAGATGGCGCCACATGGCATGCTCCTACTGCTTCCAACTTTACACCTCAGAACACCTTTTAAGGTGGCGCCAATCCAGAGTTCCACTTGGCTTCAAATTTTATTTTTATTTTATTTTTAATAAAAGTAGCCCACCATGAGGTGGCACCACCTGAGGACTCCCTACAAAAGGTGAGTTTGAATTTCAAATTCCAAGAGAGCACCCTCTGAGGTGGCGCCATCTGGGAGCTTCCTACAGAGAAAATCAAGTAAACCACATTTTGAAAAATTTCAAATCCTGCTGAGGTGTCTCACCCACAAAAATCTTATTTTTTATTTTCTCAAAAATCAAAATAGCACCCCTAAGATGGCGCCACATGGAGGGCTCAGATTGAGCCTGTTTGAAATTCTAATTTTCTTCAGAAAGTTTATAAAAACAAGGCTCCACGCCCAGAGTAGGAGAGCATTTTTTTGAGAGGGGACCATTTTGTGAACTTGAAAATTCGACCTAGCCTTTCTGAAAATCTGACTTTTGCACTTTGGAATTCACGCCCCGTTGGCTCAGTGAAGAAGGTGTAGTGGGTCAATTTTGGTAAAACATCCGAAGCCCGGAGCGAAGGACGAAGGAAGCTCATGATAGCCGCCCCTTTCAAGAGCTTCTACGCTGCGTAACGAAGCAAGGTGCACTTCTTTTCCTCTTGATTTGATTCCATAATTAGATTCGGGAGTCGTTTGAAGAAAGAGCTCATCCGAGAGATGGATTGAGCTATTCTCATAAAATGACATATATAAAAATATTTAATTATGCTTCCTTGATGATTTTTAGCATTCATGCATTTAGCTAGTTTTAATTTGCATTTTATTTCATTAATTTAGCACGTTTCATGAATTAATTAGGATTAATTTAGCATTTATTTCAATTCTGTTCATTTTCAGTAGTTCCTTATTTTTGTCAGTCAGTCCACACGTCATTTTATGCATTTATATTTTATTAAAAATCTCAAACAAATCAGGGAATGCGCCCTTAAGTGTTCCTAGAATTGTGCCAAAAATTCGGAGGCATTTGAATTTGTTTATTATGGTAAACATTCAAAATAGCAAGTCGGGTTTTGTTACCCGGGATGCGTTTTAAAAATCATTTACCGACTTGTAAAATTGAGATCTCCCTCATGGGAGATCCGATTTTTGATGTGAAATATGTTCTGAACTTGAGAAAATGTCTAGTTTTTAACCTGATTTTCTCAGATTTTTCAGATTTTGTTTTATGTCTGACAAAAATCCGAGAGTTTGGGACACGTGTCAGAGCCTGATTTGGGCCTCTGAGATTTTGGATCGACTTAGGGCTTTGACTTCTCTTTGTTTGTTGCTCCAAATCCAAAACCGTAAAAAGTGAAAGTTATGTCCAAGGTATCCTCTGTTTGAATCTGAAAGCCTGTAATTTTTAGAACAGTGTTGACCCCTGCTTCGGATTTTTCTTGTCAGTCCCCTGTTTTGCTACATTTGTCTGCTCTGTTAGTTTAGGCAGGAATAGTTATATTTTTCTCTGTGTGTTTGTTGATCAAATGCCGAAGTCATAAACATGAAAGTTGTTTATGTAGGTGTCGTTGATAACTCTGATTAATTTCATAAATTTCCATGGCTGTTTTATATTTGTTTGGCATTTTACATCAGATTAGGGTGATTTTTACCTCTGTCAGAACTAAATCCCTGTTATTCAACTCACCGTGGCTCAAATCCCGAGACTGTAAAAACCAAAAATGTTCCATTTCGGGTCTTTTAGCAGTCTGCAAAATATCAGAAGTTTTCATGGTGTAAATCTTGCATTATCATGTTAAGCATTGCATTTGGTTCGGATCCATAGGCAAAATCCACCATTTTAGGACTTTCTTTGAATTGTAGCATTTAAATCATATCATTTCGTGATTTTAAACATTCTAGGCTGTTTATCAGAGTAAGTAGATGCTTCATACCGAATTTGGTGCAATTTGGAATCCATTTGAGGTTCGGATTAGCCACAATACCAAAACAGGGTCCCGCAGGACCCGGATCCAAGTGAAAAACAAGCAAAATTCGTTATTTTGAGTAAATTGCAAAATGCCAAGTTCTGATTTTACAGTCCTAATGTGTTTAGCAGCATGTCATACTGCATTTCATCATCATTGAATTCAATTTGAATTTCGAAATCCCAATTTTACTAAGTTTTCCTTCAAAAAACCTTGATTTTAAAGGTGTAACTTTAATTTTAGAGGTATTTTGGTTATTTTGACCCCAATTCCGAATTTCAAACTGTTTTCCACTGAATTTCTAGCATTTTCATCATTTCAAATATCAAGGAAGCATGAGAATAGGGTTTATATCCAATTAAGTCCAATAATTTCATAATATTATTGGAAAATCTTGGAAAAACCCACATATTTGAGCTAACCTTATTTCAAGTTTGGCAGGGACATTCAAATGGAGGAGCTGAAGTCTGCAATTCCATTTATTTTATTTATTTAGTGATGTAATAATGTAAATTTTGGAATAAGATTTTAATTTTCTGCTTAGACTAGGATGCATATCATATAGTTTGAATTTATGCAATATCCTGCTTATGTGATTCATGCATTTTATTTCAAAGCACTATGGATGTTCACGAATGGCACGTGAACTAACTCTTAGGGAGTTGATGGACTCGGTGGGATCCATATTTACGGCCCTAGTCGGAATATGGACGAGACCCACATCCATCATCTTTCTACTAGTCACATTAAGCCTACACTCTTAGGCTATCTTAAAAATGCACATCATATTTCAAATATTTTCAAAGTATTGTGCATTAAATCAATTAAACTCTGAACATATTCATGGCCACAGTCAGAATATGTGAAGGATTTATTTTGACTTAATACACATTTTTTCAACAAATTACTTAGAAAATCTTTCAAAGTGCATTCATTCACTCATATCATTTGCATCATGAAATCATTGGTTTTCTCATGCTTTTCTCAAGAAAACTTCATTCTCAAGAAATCGATTTCTCAAGAAACTCTGAGAACCTTTCAAAATCGATTTCCCCAAGTCAAGTTTTTCCACAGTTTTCCATGGAAAAGGTTATTTTCCTAAGATTTTCAAGAGAAGTCTCTCATCTTTCTCAAAGTCAAAATTGATTTCCAAGGTTAAAATTCTCAGGTTTTCAATTTCCCAAGTTTCAATTTTCCTCTTCCACAAGGGATTTCCAATGAATTTCCATCATTTTCCTAAGAAAACTCTCAAAGTCCAAGTTTTCCTAAGAAGTGTTTTCCTTTTCAAATGTTCACTTTTCTCTAGAATCACTTCCATTTTTCCAGGATTTTCAACCATCCATGATTTTTCCACAACTTCATGAACTTTCCCGTGATTTCAAAAACCCCTTTTTCACATGAGTTTTCCTGAGAAATTGACTTTCAGCTTTTTTCTGAGAGAATCTTTTCAACTCCAAATATTTTCCAAGCATACATCATGTTTTTCCTACTTTCATTTTCCAAAATCTCATAAGCACATGCCTGAATTCTTTGTGCATATAGGATAGAACACGATTTTGATGATTTAACTAAGTCAAGCACAATTTTGGTCTTTGGTTCGATTACCCCTGTTAAAGGCGGCAGGAACGGTCGAACCTCGTACCGACAGGTCGAGCCCCATCCCATGGATTTTCCCGCAATTTTCAAAACGGAGGTGAGTATTTCAAAACCATTTTCAAAATCCGGTCAAGTTTGAAGCGCGAAAGCATTTCCTCTTTCTCTCTTCCGCAAGGAGGGGAAGACGGGGGAAAAATTTCGCGACGATAACAGGTTTGGCGACCGTGATGGTATCTGTCCTTGTCTGACCTAAATTATGCTTGACTTAGTTTAATTATCAAAATTATGTTCACAAAATGTCAGCTCTTTTACTTTCAATATCATGTGAGCCTAGGAGCCTAGATTCTGACCTAGCTGACATTGATTGCATATAGCTTAGGCATGGTTTGGTAGGACTATATTGAGGAGAAATTTTCATGCTCACATAGACTTAGGTCTAAATACAACTCTCCTCAATTTAGGATCTGAATGCAAACAATGTATGCTTCTTCAAAAGATTTTCAAAAGTCTATCTCTCTAGGACTTAGAGCCCTCTATTTCTTGCATGTGATCATTTTTCAAAACCTCCATTACCTATCTTTACCCGGTCTTCACGTTGCTGGGCTCTCTTCCAGAACCTTAGTTCGGGACAGAGCCTCACAACTGGGCCAACTATTTGGGTTAACACCCCCCTACCACGTACCGCGGGCCACAGTCCGAAGTATATCGGTAGGCGCTCAAGGATGTTGGAAAACCTTACCTTAGAACCGGAGTTGAAATTATATGCCACGCACCTCGAATTTCGATTCAGGTATATCGGCATAACTGGATTGGACAAAGATGATCTGAACCTAGAGTTAGGATTAGGGTCCTACAGCTGTTTTCAAAACAATGCATCTAGAGTCAGTCTTTTAGGGAGTGCTGAATGTGCATAAATGTTTGTGCAGGATGTGATTGTTCTTATATTACCTCTATTTTTCCTAAAATATTTTCAAATACCCATATTTTCATCCTTTCCCTTTATTTTCTCAAACCCTGGAAGATTTTCCCAAATATCCAATTTCTTTCAAAACTCCAGGTGATTTTTCCTTCTTCCGTTCTACTGGATCTCGAATTTCCAGCTGCATTTTTATCCTGCCTGCAATTTTTCAAAATCATAGGTTTTCTCTCATTGGATTTTCAATTCTTTTGTCTATTTGCAAAAAATTCTTCACCTTCTTTTCCTCGTGTATACCTTGATTATTGCGGTGGAAATTGTTTACTATGAACACCCCAAATTTTCCAAAAAGTCTTGTAGAAATGACCCTTTTGCCCCTGATTCCATCTTCTGAGAAATTAAAGCAAAATTTTCAGACTTTCTGGATTAAAAACCATATTGATCCACGCAAAATCGTTTTCAGGTTCGAATCCGGTGCTTTAAATCCATATTTCCTCAAAACCCGGGTCCTAACCCATTTCTGAAGAAATTTCCCAAAAATAGCTTTTAATTCTCAGAAAATTTCCCTTTTGTAAATATTTTTTGCAAAAACACAAAAAAAATTAGTTTTAATCTTCGTTTTCTCACAAACTTTAGAATCTTATTATGAAAATACAAAAAAAAAATGAAAAGCAAAACACAAAAAAAACAAAAAAAAAAATGGAAAAACTACGAAGAAAACAAAATGGTTCAAGTTGATTTTTCTGAAAACCTCCCTTTCTAACCACTTTACAAAAATTTCCTAAAAAGGGGCCTTATTTTGAGAAATTGGAAAAGTTACAACGAACTCTCTCCCGCGCATGCTCTCTCCTAATTTACCACCGTTGATCTTCCAACAGTCTCCCCTCTCCTCAACCTTCGATCCTTAACAGCCTCCATTCTCGAACCATCCGGCCTCTCTTTAAGAGGAGACACCCCATCTCCTTGGGGGGAATCGGATTTCCTTCTCCAACGACTCTTCACTGGCATCCATTGTCTTCCTTGAGATCCATTCTCTTCCTTCTGGAGTCGATTATCTACGTTTACGCATCCCTTTTTTTTCAATCAATATCTCTTCTCAGCAAGCATCCACCAGTTTTATTCTGGAGGCATCCATTACAGTTTACCTCCGTCAAATTTCCTTTTCTGAGCGGTGATCAACGTCCATAAAACCTCTCATCAAGCAATATTGGCCAGCGAAACCAGAAGGTCGATCTCCCCCTTCCTTCAAGACTTTTTGCAGAATACAGTAAGCCCTCTCTCTCTCTGCTATCTCCGAGTTTCTATAGTTTTTTTTTTTTTTTTTTTCTTTTTCTTTCTTTCTCTCTCACCGACCCAACAAGACATTTCCGATGGTGTCGACTTGCTCATGCCAAGATCGGTCCATCTGTGTGCCACATTATCAGGAATAGTCGAATTCCAACATTTTTTTTTTTTTATTTATTTTCTGTTTTCTTCCCTCGGTTTGTATTTTTTTTTTCTTTTTTTTCTTTTGTATATAACGATCATGATTTCAATTTATACTCTGTATTATCATTCTCCCCTTATTTTGCTGCTGCACTCACGATGATTTCTTTTTACGCTATGTGTGTATTATTTCATAGCATCCTCCATCTCTCATCATTATGCAGTTCAAAATCGGCTTGAAGAAGATAACTATTTTGGCAAAAAAAAAAAATAGCACATAGCCTGATAAAGATCCCCCTTAGTTGAGAATTCCTTGGAGCAACAAAGATCCCAATGCTCATTGATTTCGGGATTGATAATTTCTGAAGGAAAATGCCTAAGAATTTATGAGTTTCTGCTCATGGCCCTCTGACCTACATGATTGTCTCATTCTCAGAAGTTCGGAGATCTTACCATGATCGTTTCAGCCAGTTGGACTGTCTCTAGCTGCCCTCTTTTGATATTTCATTGATTTCGGAATTAATTCTCTGATAGGTTCGATGTTATTAGTTCATGGTCCCTTACATCTAAGATAAACAACAATGTCGTTTTAAGTTTTATACTTCTCCAGCATATTTCGTTTGAACTCTAGAGAATGGATGAACTCTATACTGAATTATATAATTAATGAGCTGGAAGGATTGCCTCTGAGTGAGGAAGGGTAAACATGATTTCTTGTCCAGGTTGAAGACAAGTAACAGATGGGATCTCCAAAGATATGTCGATTCATTGGTTTGTAGATGCAAAATATGTAAAGGGGTCGATACACTATAAAATGAATACAGAACATTGATATGGGTGGTGATTGCCACTATTATATTAGCCATTTTTTTTTTTTTTGCTGCAGTAGAGTTTGCTACAGATGTTTTATCTGATAACTTTTTCCGTGCATATCCTCTGTGCTCTGTTCCTTTATAATAATTCTCTCAGTTCCAAGGTTTTGGAAGAGTCCATACATTTCAATAGATGATCTTACCAGAGCTTCTTCAAAAAGGTGTGATTCTGCACTTTGAATTCCGATGTTGGCACCTACCAACCTTTCATGTCCCAGCCCATGAATGTTTAAAATGAAGGCCTTCTTTTCATCTAAATTAAAGACAGATCTGGAAAATCCAGATCCGAGCTGGCAGTAAAAGTAACACAGGATCAATGTTCTGGAGGATTTACTTTCAGTTTGCTGAGAAGGTGACACAGTTTTGACAGGTTTTGTATACTTTCGATCGATTGATCGATTTATTATAACTCATTCGTTTATAACTGCTCCATTTAAATATTTCTTCATATACTCAAACATTGTGACCTCTGTTAGTAGCATAGCATTCACAGCCATAGTCGATGCATATCATTTACAAAATACATGCATCACAGCATACCTGCACGTTGATATATTTTCTGCAATACACACTGTTCACCCTTAGGCCAATTAAGAGATTAACTCGGTGTGTGTTGTTTCCTCTACACTTCAAAGAATGCTGATATACTCACCTTTTTATTAGTGTCTATTGCCCGCCATTTCCACCACCATACAGCCTCATCTGTTGTTGTTTCTTACAGCTCATTATGTGCTTAAGTGTTTGTGTATGAGCAGCCACCTGCTGCTTTGTTATATCATCCCGTGACATTTACAACAAATGTCTTGATTTGTTACAAGTATTTATAATCAAACACCCTGTTTTGCTGTAAACCTTTACAGCAAACCTTTTTTTGCTGAAAATCCCCATAGCTTACCTCCATAGCACACCATCAGTTTACTATGTCATTTTCAGTCATCAAGTGTTACATTTTTTTTTTTTCTCTGCTTTAGTTCCCTCACACTCATATAACCTATAATCCAATATAGCATACATCTACCCTGTGCTGGCCCCCTACAGCTGCACATTTTCCTTACTACCTAAGCATCCTTCCATCCATTAGATTCCCAATTTTACGTACTGTATGCTGATTTAATCACCTCACATCATTAGCATTGAGATCTACATATTGATATGTCATAGTGCCTACCTGTCATCTTTCATAACATGGCCATATGGATATTCAAAGTTGTTCTTTTATATTAACATATCATTGTGTGATCATACATTTGTTGAGATATTTTCAAAACAAATATGCCATTTTCCATCCTCTTTATCATACATATATTTTCATCATTTGATTTCCATATGTATATATATATGATTTTCCTTCTCTTTTCATTACTAACCTAGTTGTTTTGCAGGAAACATGTAAAAGACATCATTATTTGGGATTGTACATTTGATTTTATCCATTGTAATAGTTAGGTTGGAATAAGAATTTACATTTCTTGCTTTAGGTAGAATGAATGAGCATCATAGAATACCATGAATTGTTTACTCCATGCATTTTTTTTCTTTATTTCTCAAATTCTCACAATGGTGAAACACGAATGGCACGTGCACCATTTCATAAAAGGTAAGTTAATTCTAAGTTGATGATTTACACCAACGGCCATAGTCGGGGTGTAAACAAGACTTAGTATTCTTATCTTTTATGAAATAATACTGGATCCACACTGGATCCTCTTTAAAAAATCATCATATTCTTCAAATATTTTTTTTCTTTTATCAGAGTTTAACTTAGAATTAATTCAATATATATACCAATGGCCATAGTCAGGGTATATTGAGAGTTAATCCCATTCTAAACTCTATAAAAGCACAAAAATGTGTTTCATTCTTCACTAGAATTTAATTATAGATTATTATATAATACATTCAATGACCATAGTCAAGGATGTATTATATCTTCAATCTTATTTTAATTCATCTGAGGAATGGAATAGCTTTTTTTTAAAATTCTATTTCAAAGTTATTTAAAGTTCATTCATCATATAGGATAGAATCGCATCATATTTTCAAAACTTCCTTTTCGAAATTCCAAGTGATTCTTCTTCTTAAAATCAAATCTTATCCAAATTTTAATGCTATCTCATCTTCAATATTCAAAAATTCAATTTCAAAGTCCAATATTGCTTTGAAATTCCAAAATCATCTGATATTCAAACTTCAATCAAATTCGAAATTCAAATTAACTTTGAAGTTATCTTTTGGATTTCAAATCAATTTATCCTCAATCAATGTTTAGATTTGAAATCTCAAGCTTTAAATTTGGGTTTCTAAAACCCGAATCCATTTTCAAGGTCCTAGTTGGACTTCTCAAAATCCAAATCCAAAAACAAATCCTAGTCTCAAACTTGGATCCAGATTTCCAGGTATGAACTCCATTCCACTTTGGATCTCCCATCACAGATCCGAATTCCATCTAGGATCCAAACTCTTATTCCACTTTGGATCTCCAATCATAGGTCCAAAATTCATCAAGGATCCAGATCCTCGTTCTACCATCCAGATCCCAAAACCAATTCTCAAGATCCAGAATCCAACCCTATTTTGGGTCTCAAATTCAGATCCAAAATCCAACTCTTAGGATCCAGAATCCAATTCTACCATTGGATCTCAGATTCAGATTCAAATTCCAATTCTTAGGATCCAGAATCCAACCCTACTTTGGGTCTCAGATTCAGATCCAAGATCCAATTCTTAGGATCTAGAATCCAATCCTACATTGGATCTCAGACTTCAGATCCAAATCCATTCTAGGATCCAGAACCCAATTCTATTTTGGATCTCAGATTTCAGATCCAATTCCATCTTAGAATCCAGAGTCCAACCTTATTTTGGATCTCAGATTTCAGATCCAAATACCATCTCGTATTCCAAATCTTAAAACCAATCCCCTTCAAAATTCCAAATCCAAAATTCCATTTAAATTCCAATTCTTAAAGCCAATTCCATTTCATTCAGACCAAGTCCCTATTTCGAATCCTAAAAATCAATTCAAAACTCTATCCGGAACTTGGATTCGGATTTCATCTTGAAAATCCAACTTCTACAAATCTCATTTCTTAATTTCTTTAGATTTCCCATATTCAAAAGTGGAATTCAATTCCATTCCAGATATTCGTCCAAAGTTCAAAATTCTAAATTCAAAGTCCATTTATGACTGTGAAAAATTTCCTTCACTCTCTTTTTATTACAAAACTTCAAGGTTAAACTCCAAATTCCAGATTTATCTTCCCAAACTCTTGATCATTCTAAAAACTTAGAACTTTAATCTTAAGTTCTAAGTTAGGAATCATTTTCTTCACTTTATCAATTTCACTTGGAAGTTTTTCAAAACATTTTCAAAAGGAGCATACATCTTTGCATTCGCACAAGCATGATTCATTGTGCATTTAGATTTAGGATAAACACTTAGATAAATTCTTTGCAAAGCAAAAGGCATAAAACTCGACCCTTGGTTCGATTACCCCTGGTAAAGGCGCCAGGAACGGTCGAACCTCGTACCGACGAGCGGATCCCGTCTCCCGATTTTTCCCGCAAATATTTCAAAAACGGAGGCGAGTTATTTCAAAATATTTTTCAAAATTAAGGTCAAGTGAGACCCGCAAAAGAGTTCCTCTTCTCTCCTCTTCTTTCTCTTCTCTCTTTCTTTCCGTCTTTTATATTTCTCCCTTCAAAAAGGAGGAAAATAAGAGGTAGGAAAGGAAAAGAGAAGGAAGAAAGAGAACATTATGAGAGGAAAAATTTTGCGATGATCACAGGTTTGGCGACCGAGATGGGACACGTCTCCGTCCGGTCGAATTATGCCTTTTCTTTTGCTTTGATATTATCTAAGTCTTTATTCTACATATGGCAGCTACATTTTCATGCAAACCTTAGGAGCCTAGACTCTGTCCTAAAGCTGACATCATTGCATATAGGATTTAAGTATGGTTTGGTAGGACCATATTGAGGAGATTATTCCATGCTCACATTAGACTTAGGTCTTGAATACAACTCTCCTCAAATTTAGGGATTGAATGTAAACAATGTATGCAAGTGTATGCTTCTCTTTATTTTTAAATCTATCTCTTTAGGACTTGCATTAGAGCCATCTGACTTTTTGTTGAACATGTTTTCAAAAACATCCCTTACCTATATTGTCCCGGTCTTCACGTTGCTGGGCTGTCTCACTGAACCATAGTTCGGGAGAGAGCCTCACAACTGGACCACTTATTTGGGTTCGCGCCCCCCCTACCACGTACCTAAGGGCCATAGTCCGAGGTATATCGGTAGGTGCTCAAGGATGTTGGGAAGCCATTACCTTAGAACCGGAGAAATATTTCTATGCCACGTACTTTGAGCTTCGACTTGGGTATATCGGCGTATCTTGATCGGAATCAGATAATTTGAACCTTAGAGTTAGGATTAAGGTCCTACAAGCCATTTCAAATATTGCATTTAGAGTCAGCCTTTAGGGAGTGCTGTATGCGCATCCTTGTTTGTGCAGCTTTGGTTGTGTGATATTTTATTCTCTCATATATGTGTATCAGACCCTTTTTCAAAAACCCTGGGTGTATTATTCAAAACTTGCCTTTATTTCTAAAAACCCCAGGTGTATATTTCTCTCTACCTACATTTTCTTTTTCTCTTCTAGATCAAATTTTCTTCAAAACCCTGGAAAATTTCTTTAAAATTTTATCAACCTTTTCAGAAATTTCCAGGTTGATTCTTTAAAGAGTCTATCCATAAGTCCTGCATTCTATCTAATTCTCCTTATTTTCTTTGCCTCAGTATCTCTCCGATGGCATCTGAATCTCCCGATACTATCTTTCCTTGGGATCATGTCCTCTATCAAATAAGGGATGGAACCCCAGATCTGCGGGTCATCCAGTCTCGTACTTTCTTCCCACGGTGGTATTATTCTTGGTTCGCCACCTTCTCACGTATGTTCCCAGATCACTTGGATGACTGTGGGTTGGAGATGGCATCAGCGGTAGGCAAGCGAGTCGTCAATGGAGCGTTGATTCAGGCCGTGGCAGAACGATGGAATCCACGTACCTGCACATTCTGGTTTCCATGGGGAGAAATGACTCTACTGATGGACGAGTTCAACGACATTATGGGATTGCCTGAACCAGCTGGTCAGCCAGATGATCCTGTCGAGCAGCAATTTTTGATCAACATCAGAGGGGTAGATGTTCGAGAAGCCTTAGCAAGAGCAACGGGGAGCAGATCTTGGCCTCTCACCGAGATTGGTGGGAATCAGTTCATCGACCTGTTTGAATTATATCAAAAGTACGGAGCCTACAAAGAGGTTGACACTTTGTCCCGAGCAGCGAAGGACAGAATTCAGCACGCCATGATCCTGTGCACAGTGGGGTTAGCCTTCTTCCAAGATGGTCAGAATTTTATAGACATCAGAGTTGCCCAGCTCTTTCGGAGATGGGGAAGCAAGCAGACCCGTCAGCTCTCAGTCTCCATGGCCGCATTAGCCTTCCTTTACAGAGGTTTGGCTCGATTCGCTCTTGGGGAGACCATTCTGGTAGAAGGATGCACTTATGCCTTGCAGTCGTGGTTCCTACGCCACGTTCCCTCAAAAGCCAGTTCTTTCAGGTTCAACAGTAAGCAACCAAAGACAGTCATCCAATGCCGAGCTCAGATCGAGAAGCTGCATCAGGAGGAGATCAGCTGGGATTTCTTTGACAGAAAAGAGACTGTTCCTCGATACACTTATGCTCGTGACAAGCGCTACAAGTTGATGGGCCCTTTCTTTTGTGTCGATTATCAGCCGGAACGATGTCTGAGGCAGTTTTCACAGCGGCAGGTCCGTGCCAACACCCGTTTTCCGACAGGCAATGTGTCAGAATTCAACCTGCAGTCGGATCAGTGGTCTGGGGCATATCATGTCGCAAAATATACCTGGAACTCCTTTATTTCTCTGTCTATATTTCCTGGGCCAAATGTATCATCCGAATATCAAGAGTGGTGGCAAACTGTCTGCCCACCCTCTCTTTTTCCTTGAAAGTTACAAATATCAATAAAATTTTAGTTTTTGGCCAAAAATGTTATTTTCTGTATTTTGTTTGTAGCACAAATAAAAGTCACAAAAACTTGAGTGACGACCTAATCCCAGGTAAAAGGGATATTCCTTCCGCATTTCTTCAAATCTTATCATGGTTGACGACCTCGCCTAGGTAACAAGGCACATTTCTCTGTTATCATCAAATGGTAACACAATAATCACAAATCATGCGATGACCCAATCCCGGGTAATGGGATAATCTCTTGAAATTGTCTACCAAATCCCCTCATTTCTTGCTTTCTCTCGAAGAAATTATGATTTTCAAAAAGCTTCTCCATACTCTAACCATTCCCATATTCTGCAGGAAAGCTTAGGCATCTGAAAATGGTTCAGACAAGGGCTGACAAAAGGGCTGCTCAACAACACAGTGACAACGAGTCAGAGGAGATGAATTCTCCTAGATTGTCCAAAAAGCATGACTCCGGAAATGAAAGCGATGTTGATCCGGCCATGTACCGGGTTTTTCAGAAAATGATGACTAAAATGATGGCCGAGCAGGCTAAGGCGGCTCCAAAGAAGGTGGCTTCTAAGACCAAGGCTAAGAAGAAGCCCATGAAAAAGCCAGTCAAGATCAGCAAGCAAAAGGTACAGCATGACAGTACCTCTGAAGATTCTGAGTCAGCAGAAGAGAATTCTGAAGAAGAGCAGTTGATATACATCCCGAAACATCTGCGGCAGTCCAAGAGGCCGGTAGAGGAGCCAGTGTCAGTGAACAAGCCCAAGCATGGGCCCCCTGCAGAAGACTCTATCCAGGCACTGACCAAAATCGTCAAAGACCTGCAGGTCCGGGATAAAGGAAAAAGGGCATACACTAGGCAGGATTTCTACCTTGGTTTGGAAGGAGACATCAATTTGGAGAATCTCCCCCGAAAATTCATTAAATTCGATGGATCCGGAGACCCCAAGGCCCACCTTGCAATGTTCTTCGCAGAATGCGCCCGGTTCAGCGAAGACAACCGTGCCCTCTTCCTCTGTTTTCCCCGCAGTTTGGAGGGAATAGCCGCCAAATGGTATGCCGAGCATGTCAATCCCATCGAGTTAAGGGATTTTGACAAAGTCGTTAATATGTTTGTGGAACGCTTCCTATTCAACACGGAAGCTCTGCCCACCCTGAACCACCTGTGTAACCTGAAACAAGAGCCCAATGAAAAGGCTAGGGATTTTATCCACAAGTGGAGAAGCCTGTGCAACAAAATGAGAAACCCTATCTCTGAGGAGCATGCCCTCCAAGTCATTCTCAACAACTTCTCCCAGCCCCTAAAAAGCCTCCTCTTCCCATATCCCTCCAAATCGTTTATTGAACTGACGGAGCGAGCAGAATGGCGCGAGATGGGAGTAGAGAACAGGATGTACGAAGGTGTTGCCTTAGCCAAAAATGTGCAAGACCCAAAGAAGAAGGCACACTTCACCTACTCCGCCGAGGTTCCAGAGGATGATCAGGGCAGTAGCAGTAAACAGGGCAGTGGCAGTGGCACGAAGCCCGAGCAGAACAGAGGAAGGAAAGGGAAATTCTTTAAAAACAATGATAAGCCTCTCCCGACCGGTCCTCAACAAAAGGGGGACCTTCAAGAAAAACCTAAACATATAAACTGGAGCAGGGATCGGAAGTTTACTCCCCTCGACCAGCCACTGGAGAAGATTTTGGAATATTTGCTGTCTCACGGGATGGTAAAACTTCCCAAGGTGGCAGATCCACCAGTGCTCATGGGAAGATTTAAGGAACAATACTGCAAATTCCACAGAGCGATGGGCCACGACACTGAGTACTGCTTCGTCCTGAAGCATCTGATTCAGGATTGTATTGATAAAAGCATCTTCATCGAGGATAAAGAAGAGGGCAAAATGGACATTCTGTTCGCCCCATTCCCAAAACATTCAGTGTCAACCGTTTCAGAAGGTTCTTTTCTCCCGCAGAGTCACATACATCCTTGCTCCAGCAAAGAAATAAGTTTGCAGCATCAGGTGACGGTTCTACATCAGAATCAGCCTGCATTTCAGAGAGGGGATATCCTCTCATTTTTAAATATTAGAAACATGTCAGTTGAGAGTGGAAAGATCCAAGTTTTTCCAAAAAGATTTGTGAAAAGGGAAGCCTGCATAGAGGAAGCAGAAACCTCGAAAGCAGCAGAAGAACGGGCCAAAAGCCTTCAGAAGCCCATTACAGCGCTCTCCAACATCTCCATCTTTGAGTTGACTCACGACTCTCCCCAGCATAAAGAAAAACTAGATGATCTATTAAGAAAGATCAAAGTAAAGCCGGGCACCACGCCCGAAGACATGGCGCAGATAGTAAACCAAGCAATGACTAACGCGCCTATTACCTTTTCAGATGAGGACTTGCCTAAGCCTCATTCATTCCACAACAATGCATTGTATATAGTGGTCAAGACCAGGGGCATGACTGTCCCGCACGTACTCATTGATGGGGGCAGCAGTCTGAATATTTGCCCAGAAATGACAGCGAAAGCATTGGGATTAAAGGAGGAAGAATATGTGCCTGATCCCATCACCATCTATGGCTTCGATAATCATGGGCAAACTGCCAAAGGCAAAGTCTTTTTGGAAATCTTCATCAACTACTCAGTGCATACTGTGTTGTTCCATGTCGTCAATGTACCACCGACTTACAATCTTCTGTTGGGACGAACATGGATCCACAATGCCAATGCCGTTCCATCAACTCTCCACCAGTGCATCAAGTGGTCTAAGGGTGGAATGATCACCACCATTTTGGGTGAAGATCCTGAAGAGAGGCTGCCACAGCCTATGATTCCTCGTCCGACATTCACAGCTGATATTCCAAGCATCCGAGAAGCGGATGAGATCAATCTCAGTGACAGTCTAGAGATGCTGAAGCTAAAAGATGTCATGGAAGAAGAAAATGTCGCAGCCACGGTCCAATGGCGGGGACCTTGTTTCTTCAAGTTAGGAGGACGCATTGATTACGCCTCCTTCAAAGATCACCCTTTATTCCCCCAGTTCTCCAAAGCCAGAAAGGGATTTGATCTGCTGATAAAACATGGATATCAGCCATTCCGGGGCATAGGAAAGAATGAAGATGGTATAGTGGAGCCAATCGTTCCTACTCAGCATTCGGACAATTCAGGGTTGGGGTTCACCGGCCAGGATTCCAGCAAAAAGACAGTTTTTGTCAAAGAAAACAAGTGAAGATGATGCCTTAGTTTTCCTGCTTTCTTTTATTCTCTTTTTTGTAGGGACAATACAGTCCCATCTCTTGTTAAAATCTTGTAAATACTTTACTTCAATCAATGAAAGATCAAAATTTTCTTTTCAAATATCCATCAATTCCTTCTTATACTTTGTCTATATCATCACTCTTGCTTTATATAAAATTTTTTTATTTTTTTGCTCATCACACTTTCTCTTAAAAACAACCTCTTTTTGGCATTTTCAGGACCATTAAACTCCTGAATCAATGACAAGATTTGTTATCAATCCCAAGTATCTAAAATTGGCAAGGTTTCCTGAGATGAAAGACAGAGCAGAGGTCAGTCAGGCAACAGAGCAGACTGAAGAGCCAGCTGAATTTGATTCCACTATTCAGAATTTACCAGAATTTGCTCACATTCAGAAGCAGGATGAACCATCAGCCTTGGTTCAAGATCCAACTGAGGATATCAACATTGGGTCGGAAGATGATCCGAAGATTCTCAAAATTGGGTCGAGTCTAAGCGAAATTGAAAAAGCTAGACTCATCCAATTCCTCCAAAGGCATCAGGAAGTATTTGCCTGGACTTACGAAGATATGCCAGGGTTAGATATCAAACTAGTTGAGCATCGACTCAAGTTGAAACCAGAAGCCAGACCAATCAAGCAGAAATTGAGGAAATTAGACCCTCGAATTGAGCAACAAGTCAAAGAAGGACTGAAAGATTTATTGAAAGCAGGCTTCATCCGGGCCATTGATTACCCAGATTGGTTGGCAAATATCTTAGCAGTCCCTAAAAAAAAATGGAAAAGTTCGGATCTGCATTGATTTCAGGGATCTCAATAAGGCTACCCCGAAAGATGATTATCCACTTCCTAATATTGACCTCTTGATCGATAGCACAGCAGGTCACGCCATGTTTTCTTTCATGGACGGATATTCAGGTTATAATCAGATCAAGTTGGCCGTTCGTGATCAGTCGAAGACCTCATTTACTACTCCATGGGGAACCTTCTGCTATACAGTTATGCCATTTGGGCTCAAAAATGCCGGGGCGACTTATCAAAGGGCAATGGCCGTTATTTTCCATGATCAAATGCACAAGAATATGGATGCGTATGTGGATGACATTTTGGTTAAGTCTAAAGAAGAAGAGGATCACCTCGATGCTCTTAGTCAAGTTTTTGAAAGACTTATTCTTTACAAATTGAGGCTTAACCCTCAGAAATGTGTTTTTGGAGTAGAGTCCGGCAAACTGCTCAGCTTTATTATCAGCAAGAAAGGGATCGAGGTGGATCCTGCTAAAGCAAAAGCCATTATTGACATGCCGCCTCCAACTAATCTGAGAGAACTGCGAAGCCTTCAAGGGCGTATTCAGTCTATTCGCAGATTCATCTCTAATCTGGCCATGAGATGCGAGCCTTTCAACCATTTGCTAAGAAAAGGAGTTAAATTCGAATGGGGGTCAGAATGTCAACTCTCGTTTGAGCGCATCAAGCAGTATCTCCTTAATCCACCAGTTTTGAAGCCGCCTAAGCTGGGAAAGCCTCTCTTGCTATATATTTCAGTCAATCAGAATGCCTGTGGTGGATTCCTCGCTCAGTATGAAAAAGGCAGCCTGATAGAGCACGACATCTACTACGTGAGCAAAACATTCATTGATTATGAAAAGAAGTATTCTCAGATGGATAAGACTTGTCTAGCTCTGGTCTGGATGTGCCAAAAATTGAGACATTACTTGTTGGCTTCTGAAATTAAGTTTCTTTCAAAGCTCAATCCGCTCAGATACATTCTTGAACAACCTTTTCTCACTGGACGAATCGCAAAGTGGCAAGTCCTGTTGATGCAATATGACTTAGAGTATGTTTCTCAAAAGTCGATTAAGGGCCAAGCGATCGCAGATCAGTTGCCAGATTTCCCTCTGACAGAAGAAATTAAAACAGAGGATGATTTTCCTGACGAGCACATCTGTAATGTCCAACAGCCCCCAGTTTGGAACTTGTTCTTCGATGGCTCTAAAAATATGTCTGGCATCGGGATTGGAGTCCTGTTGATCACTCCAGAAAAAGAAATGATCCCTTATTCTCTTAAGCTTGGTTTCCAATGCACTCATAATATGGCCGAGTATGAAGCTTTAATACAAGGCCTCAAAATTCTGCAATGTTTCAATGTCAAGAGAGTGCACGCCTTTGGCGACTCACTACTTGTTGTCAGTCAAGTTAACACTGAATGGCAAGTGAAAGATCCCAAATTGATCCCATATCAGAAGATCGTCTTAGCTCTTGTTGACAGCTTCGAAGAATTTCAGCTCAATCACATCAGAAGAGAGCATAATCAGATAGCCGATGGCTTAGCCAGTTTGGGCTCCATTTTATCATTCAAAGGTGGTGAGTCATGTCGCTCTTTCGAAGTTGGCAGACTCGAACAACCCGCTTTCGATTCAATTATGCAAGTAAATCAGGTCAATCAAAAAGAGAAGCCTTGGTATCAAAATATCAAGAATTTCATTGAGTCTGGTGAATTTCCACTAGAGATGCCAAAGAGGGAGCAACGCGCAATTCAGCGTATGTCTACCCGTTATTTCATTCTTGCCAATGTCCTCTACCGCCGTGGGTTCAGTTCTGAGTATTCAAGATGCTTAGACAAAGAAGAAGCTATGAAAGTTATCCAAGAGGCACATGAAGGGATTTGTGGTGGCCATGTCGGCTATCAGACTCTCGTCAAGCAGATCGTTCGAGCAGGGTACTACTGGAACACCATGCAGCAGGACTGCCATCGATTTGTGCGAAAATGCATCAAGTGCCAATTGCACGCGCCCTACATTCATGCTCCGGCCGCATACCTACAATCAGTTGTTTCCCCTTGGCCATTTTCCATGTGGGCTTTTGACGTCGTCGGCCCAATTACCCCTTCTGCTTCTAACGGCCATAAATACTTCCTGGCTGCGACAGAGTATTTCACGAAATGGGTTGAAGCTGTTACTCTACACACAGTAGAAGGCCGCCATGTGGTTTCTTTCATTCATAAGAACATCCTTTGCCGCTTCGGCATACCACATGATATTGTCTCAGATAATGGAACCCATTTCAAAAATGAGAGGATGAAAACCTTCTGTGCTAAATTCAGAATTTGCCATCACTTCTCAGCTCCTTATTATCCTCAAGGGAATGGCCAAGCAGAGGCCACCAATAAGATCTTGATTCGTATTTTGGAAAGGACTGTGAAGGCAGGTCGAGATTGGCACGAGAAAATTCATGACGCGCTTTGGGCATATCGGACCACCATTCGGACTCCGACTAATGCCACTCCTTCAGAACTCGTTTACGGGACTGAAGTGGTGTTACCTCTCCATATCCAAAAGCCCGCTCTCAAATTCGCTTCTCTCATAGAATTGCCACTTGATCAGTATCAGCAGCAGAGATTGGTGCAACTAGGTTTACTGGATGAAAAGAGGCTCAAAGCAGCAGAGCACGCTCAAGCTTATCGACAGAGGATAGCTCGACATTATGCCAAGTCTGTCATTGAGAGAAAATTTCGAGTTAACGATTTGGTGCTCAGATCGACAGCTCATCTCAAGCATCGACCACAAGGCAAGTGGTCACCCAATTGGGAAGGCCCTTATGTGGTTAAGGAAGCTTTGCCTCGCAATTCGTACCGTCTAATCAATGCAGATGGGGTGGAGATGCCAGATCCCATCAATGCTCTGCATTTGAAGAAATTTTATACTTAGAATTTTCATTCAAAAATCTTTTGTACTATTCAAAGAGCCATTTCAATAAAAATAATGATCTTCTATCAATTCTTACATTCTCCTCCATGATACTGGGGCATTTTATTTTAATCCATAATCATCTTCTTCCATCATATGCAGGCAGGATTAGACGAAAGTTCCTCTCCTCAAATTTTGATAATTCTTAATTGGTCCTGTGATTTTTATTGTCTTTTCATTTGATTCATTTTGCTTTGATCAGATTTACATCAAGCTAATGCTCGTTTATGTCAAGTTTTAACAAATTTTCCAATCTTATTAAAAAAAATTTCTCTACTTTTATCTTCAAATCACCCTTTCAGGATAAGGGATAAACCTGATGCCTCCTCTCAATGAGGTATTCTTCCTTTTATTTCCCCGTTCAGGATAAGGGGATAAATCCTGAATTATCTTCTAAAAACTCATTTTGAAAATCTAGCTCATCTTCAAAACCCAGCTCTCGCACTGGTTATTTCTCAAAATTGAGCTCATTTGGAAAATCCGGTTCTCACACCGGTAACCTTCTAAAATCAGTCTTCTGACCAAAGACCTTTCTCCTTCTAAATTCAAGTTCTGACTTAAATCTCCCAAAACTTCATGTATTTTTCAAAAAAGATCCAGCTTTTGCCGGTCATGTATTTCCAAAGGATCCAGCATCTCACTGGTCATATATTTCCAAAAGATCCAGCATCTCGCTGGTCATGTATTTCCAGAGGATCCAGCATCTCGTTGGTCCTGTATTTCCAAAAGATCCAGCTCCCGCTGGTCGTGTATTCCAAAAGATCAAACCCTTAGGGTGCGACTCCTCAATTCTATCATTTCAAGGTCTTCAATTCTATCAGTTTCCCAACCTCTGGTTGTAATATCCTCAAAGTCTTATCATTTTCTCAACCCTCGAGTTATAATCTCCCAAATTCAATCACTTTCAAACCATCAGATTAAATCCTTCATTCTCAAAATCCAGTATTTTTCACTGGTCGGGATTTGAAATCCAGTTTTCATAACTGGTCGGGATCTGAAATCCAGTATTTTTCAACTGGTCGGGATTTAAAATCCAGTTTTCATAACTGGTCGGGATTTAAAATCCAGTTTTCATAACTGGTCGGGATTTGAAATCCAGTTTTATAACTGGTCGGGATTTAAAATCCAGTTTTCATAACTGGTCGGAATTTGAAATCCAGTATTTTTCACTGGTCGGGATTTGAAATCCAGTTTTCATAACTGGTCGGGATCTGAAATCCAGTATTTTTCAACTGGTCGGGATTTAAAATCCAGTTTTCATAACTGGTCGGGATTTAAAATCCAGTTTTCATAACTGGTCGGGATTTGAAATCCAGTTTTATAACTGGTCGGGATTTAAAATCCAGTTTTCATAACTGGTCGGAATTTGAAATCCAGTAATTTTTAACTGGTCGGGATTTAAAATTCAGTTTTCATAACTGGTCGGGATTTGAAATCCAGTATTTCTCACTGGTCGGGATTATCAAAATCCAGTTTCTCATAACTGGTCGGGATTTCCAAAACCTAATGTATTTCTTCAGTCCAGTTTTCTAAAGTCTGATTCTTACACCATTGCTTTACATTACAGCTAAACGTCTCATCAAAATCTATATTGAGTGATTATTTCACAATAAATGCATGAAAACTTTGCCAATTTGCTAAAAGCATTTGTTGATTCTAAAAGTCTGACTACACAAAAAGAATTTCCTCATATTACCTCTAATATTTCCTTCAAAAAGGTGGAACCTTTTGCGAAAAAGAGGTAAAATTCAAATCTTTTCCTGTTGATCAACCAAAAAGATGTAAGAAATGTCCTCGATATGATCAATGGAAGAAATCTTCAATGATGTTGAAAAGCCAGAAGCGAATTGATATTAACCTTGGCTATGGCACATGTTTTAAAATGACTTTCTGGCAACCAGGCAGTGGAAATATCTTAAGCTATAAAAAGAATTCACTCAAACCCATATCTCCTCATTTTCGTTTAAATAGTTGCAATCAAATATCCGCAAAAGGGATCTCTCAATTGTCGTCAAGATGAAGGCGAATTAAGCGAGTAGACCCCCGGGGCCAAAGAAGATTTGAAACATCTCCAAGATGACGGAGTTTGTGACGCATCCTTCTAGGGAAAGTTCAGATCACCGTCGAGATGAAGGCGAGTGTGATGAACCTACCAACAAACCCTAAAAGATATTTGATTTCTGCTAAAGACCTTTTTGAGCCAATGTCATCAATAGAACCCCTGAGATAAAAGAAGGATCAGAGCATCTCCAAGATGAAGGAGTTTGTGACGTGCCCTTCCCTGAAAAAAAAGAGAAAAAGTCAGGACATCCAAATGAAGGATGATAAGAAAAACCCGAGAAAGCCCAATGACTCAAAAAAAAAAAAAAAAAAAAAAAGAGTGCAAAAGATCATCGTGGGAAAACACCCAGATATCAAATTGCCGAAATTGCCAGAAGTCATCTTTTCTCATGCAAAATTCTTTTATCAATATCTCTTCATTTTCTGCTTTTATGAAACTAAGAATATTTCTTTTATTCTCATATCAGGGAAATGGATAGCTTCCTTAAAGAAAATCATCAGTGCTAAATTTTTGAATTTGACTCTTAAAACCGAGGAGCTAACCTCATTAGAGGAAATACTCTAGGTAAAAGAGGGAATATCCTTGCACATACGCGCACATTTTCAAGCATTTGAATCAGCTATGATTTTATCTTATTGGCAAAAACTTTCTAGCTGTTTCAAAGAACGAAATGAACATTCAATATCCATTTTTGATGCAACCTAGCATTGTTTATATCTTCCAGAAGAGTTGCCTCATTCAGTTGAAGTATTTCTTCCTGTCCCATTGCGGTTTCTTCAGTCAAGGATTCCGTATGGTATTTTCCCCACTCAGGATAAGGGTCAAACCTGAACCATTTGCGAAAGATTCTGTGATTTCAAAAGCTATTTCAGTCTCAGCAATGAGACGCCCAATTTCTTCCCCTTTTCAAAGCTTTAGGGACCCTATATTTCCTCCTTTCGCAAAAACCCCTCTCGGATTTGTTCGTCCAAATTCCGAAGGTCCCATTATGGTTTTCTCCATTTTTGAGAAACCTGTATGGTAGATTTTCCCCACTCAGGATAAGGGTCAAACCTGAACCATTTGCGAAAGATTCTGTGATTTCAAAAGCTATTTCAGTCTCAGCAATGAGACGCCCAATTTCTTCCCCTTTTCAAAGCTTTAGGGACCCTATATTTCCTCCTTTCGCAAAAACCCCTCTCGGATTTGTTCGTCCAAATTCTGAAGGTCCCATTATGGTTTTCTCCATTTTTGAGAAACCTGTATGGTAGATTTTCCCCACTCAGGATAAGGGTCAAACCTGAACCATTTGCGAAAGATTCTGTGATTTCAAAAGCTATTTCAGTCTCAGCAATGAGACGCCCAATTTCTTCCCCTTTTCAAAGCTTTAGGGACCCTATATTTCCTCCTTTCGCAAAAACCCCTCTCGGATTTGTTCGTCCAAATTCTGAAGGTCCCATTATGGTTTTCTCCATTTTTGAGAAACCTGTATGGTAGATTTTCCCCACTCAGGATAAGGGTCAAACCTGAACCATTTGCGAAAGATTCTGTGATTTCAAAAGCTATTTCAGTCTCAGCAATGAGACGCCCAATTTCTTCCCCTTTTCAAAGCTTTAGGGACCCTATATTTCCTCCTTTCGCAAAAACCCTTCTCGGATTTGTTCGTCCAAATTCCGAAGGTCCCATTATGGTTTTCTCCATTTTTGAGAAACCTGTATGGTAGATTTTCCCCACTCAGGATAAGGGTCAAACCTGAACCATCCGCGAAAGATCATTTGATTTCAAAAGCTATTTCAGTCTCAGCAATGAGACACCCAATTTCTTCTCTCTTTTCAAAGCTTTAGGGAACCCTATATTTCCTCCTTTCGCAAGAACCCCTTTCGGATTTGTTCATCCAAATTCCGAAGGTCCCATTATGATTTCTCCATTTGAGAAACTCGTATGGTAGATTTCCTATCCAGGCTAAGAGTTAACCCGGAACCTCGCTTCGCGAGGTATTTTCCATGCAGGTTTGGGATAAACCTAAGACTCTTGTTCCTACAAATTCCTCGTTTTAACCAAATGAGTTCTTCCAGTCCCATCATGGTTCTGCCCATTGATGAATCCATACTTTGTAGATCCATCCAAGAAAGGATTTTGACTTGAACTTCATTTCACGAGGCATTTTTCAAAATGTCCCATCAAGGTACTCATGTATTCCTTTCCTCATTTCCAAAATTCATTTTTTTGATATATCTTCGTCCCATCCAGGTTAAGGGCTAAACCTGAATCATTCCAAAAAGAGTATCTTGTCTCACCCATGAGACCTGATCAAAATTTTCATTTCCCACCATTTCAGAATTTCCATCTAAAGTCCCATCACATTTTCTACTCAATCATATCATCTTACAGGAGTTCGTCCCCCCAAAACCATTCAGGATAAGGTTCCAAGCCTGAAAAGCCATATTTTCAAAATAATTCTTCCACACCCAGTTCAGATCTACTGACTGGAGCATTTTTAAAAATTTGGAGTGTTATCTTTGCCACTAAGCTCGACTTTCAACCGGCTTAGTAGCAAAGAGGGGCATCTGTGAACACCCCAAATTTTCCAAAAAGTCTTGTAGAAATGACCCTTTTGCCCCTGATTCCATCTTCTGAGAAATTAAAGCAAATTTTTCAGACTTTCTGGATTAAAAACCATATTGATCCATGCAAAATCGTTTTCAGGTTCGAATCCGGTGCTTTAAATCCATATTTCCTCAAAACCCGGGTCCTAACCCATTTCTGAAGAAATTTCCCAAAAATAGCTTTTAATTCTCAGAAAATTTCCCTTTTGTAAATATTTTTTGCAAAAACACAAAAAAAATTAGTTTTAATCTTCGTTTTCTCACAAACTTTAGAATCTTATTATGAAAATACAAAAAAAAAAATGAAAAGCAAAACACAAAAAAACAAAAAAAAAAAATGGAAAAACTACGAAGAAAACAAAATGGTTCAAGTTGATTTTTCTGAAAACCTCCCTTTCTAACCACTTTACAAAAATTTCCTAAAAAGGGGCCTTCTTTTGAGAAATTGGAAAAGTTACAACGAACTCTCTCCCGCGCATGCTCTCTCCTAATTTACCACCGTTGATCTTCCAACAGTCTCCCCTCTCCTCAACCTTCGATCCTTAACAGCCTCCATTCTCGAACCATCCGGCCTCTCTTTAAGAGGAGACACCCCATCTCCTTGGGGGGAATCGGATTTCCTTCTCCAACGACTCTTCACTGGCATCCATTGTCTTCCTTGAGATCCATTCTCTTCCTTCTGGAGTCGATTATCTACGTTTACGCATCCCTTTTTTTTCAATCAATATCTCTTCTCAGCAAGCATCCACCAGTTTTATTCTGGAGGCATCCATTACAGTTTACCTCCGTCAAATTTCCTTTTCTGAGCGGTGATCAACGTCCATAAAACCTCTCATCAAGCAATATTGGCCAGCGAAACCAGAAGGTCGATCTCCCCCTTCCTTCAAGACTTTTTGCAGAATACAGTAAGCCCTCTCTCTCTCTGCTATCTCCGAGTTTCTATAGTTTTTTTTTTTTTTTTTTCTTTTTCTTTCTTTCTCTTTCTTTCTCTCTCACCGACCCAACAAGACATTTCCGATGGTGTCGACTTGCTCATGCCAAGATCGGTCCATCTGTGTGCCACATTATCAGGAATAGTCGAATTCCAACATTTTTTTTTTTTATTTATTTTCTGTTTTCTTCCCTCGGTTTGTATTTTTTTTTTCTTTTTTTTCTTTTGTATATAACGATCATGATTTCAATTTATACTCTGTATTATCATTCTCCCCTTATTTTGCTGCTGCACTCACGATGATTTCTTTTTACGCTATGTGTGTATTATTTCATAGCATCATCCATCTCTCATCATTATGCAGTTCAAAATCGGCTTGAAGAAGATAACTATTTTGGCAAAAAAAAAAAAATAGCACATAGCCTGATAAAGATCCCCCTTAGTTGAGAATTCCTTGCAGCAACAAAGATCCCAATGCTCATTGATTTCGGGATTGATAATTTCTGAAGGAAAATGCCTAAGAATTTATGAGTTTCTGCTCATGGCCCTTTGACCTACATGATTGTCTCATTCTCAGAAGTTCGGAGATCTTACCATGATCGTTTCAGCCAGTTGGACTGTCTCTAGCTGCCCTCTTTTGATATTTCACTGATTTCGGAATTAATTCTCTGATAGGTTCGATGTTATTAGTTCATGGTCCCTTACATCTAAGATAAACAACAATGTCGTTTTAAGTTTTATACTTCTCCAGCATATTTCGTTTGAACTCTAGAGAATGGATGAACTCTATACTGAATTATATAATTAATGAGCTGGAAGGATTGCCTCTGAGTGAGGAAGGGTAAACATGATTTCTTGTCCAGGTTGAAGACAAGTAACAGATGGGATCTCCAAAGATATGTCGATTCATTGGTTTGCAGATGCAAAATATGTAAAGGGGTCGATACACTATAAAATGAATACAGAACATTGATATGGGTGGTGATTGCCACTATTATATTAGCCATTTTTTTTTTTTTTTGCTGCAGTAGAGTTTGCTACAGATGTTTTATCTGATAACTTTTTCCGTGCATATCCTCTGTGCTCTGTTCCTTTATAATAATTCTCTCAGTTCCAAGGTTTTGGAAGAGTCCATACATTTCAATAGATGATCTTACCAGAGCTTCTTCAAAAAGGTGTGATTCTGCACTTTGAATTCCGATGTTGGCACCTACCAACCTTTCATGTCCCAGCCCATGAATGTTTAAAATGAAGGCCTTCTTTTCATCTAAATTAAAGACAGATCTGGAAAATCCAGATCCGAGCTGGCAGTAAAAGTAACACAGGATCAATGTTCTGGAGGATTTACTTTCAGTTTGCTGAGAAGGTGACACAGTTTTGACAGGTTTTGTATACTTTCGATCGATTGATCGATTTATTATAACTCATTCGTTTATAACTGCTCCATTTAAATATTTCTTCATATACTCAAACATTGTGACCTCTGTTAGTAGCATAGCATTCACAGCCATAGTCGATGCATATCATTTACAAAATACATGCATCACAGCATACCTGCACGTTGATATATTTTCTGCAATACACACTGTTCACCCTTAGGCCAATTAAGAGATTAACTCGGTGTGTGTTGTTTCCTCTACACTTCAAAGAATGCTGATATACTCACCTTTTTATTAGTGTCTATTGCCCGCCATTTCCACCACCATACAGCCTCATCTGTTGTTGTTTCTTACAGCTCATTATGTGCTTAAGTGTTTGTGTATGAGCAGCCACCTGCTGCTTTGTTATATCATCCCGTGACATTTACAACAAATGTCTTGATTTGTTACAAGTATTTATAATCAAACACCCTGTTTTGTTGTAAACCTTTACAGCAAACCTTTTTTTGCTGAAAATCCCCATAGCTTACCTCCATAGCACACCATCAGTTTACTATGTCATTTTCAGTCATCAAGTGTTACATTTTTTTTTTTTTTTTCTCTGCTTTAGTTCCCTCACACTCATATAACCTATAATCCAATATAGCATACATCTACCCTGTGCTGCCCCCCTACAGCTGCACATTTTCCTTACTACCTAAGCATCCTTCCATCCATTAGATTCCCAATTTTACGTACTGTATGCTGATTTAATCACCTCACATCATTAGCATTGAGATCTACATATTGATATGTCATAGTGCCTACCTGTCATCTTTCATAACATGGCCATATGGATATTCAAAGTTGTTCTTTTATATTAACATATCATTGTGTGATCATACATTTGTTGAGATATTTTCAAAACAAATATGCCATTTTCCATCCTCTTTATCATACATATATTTTCATCATTTGATTTCCATATGTATATATATATGATTTTCCTTCTCTTTTCATTACTAACCTAGTTGTTTTGCAGGAAACATGTAAAAGACATCATTATTTGGGATTGTACATTTGATTTTATCCATTGTAATAGTTAGGTTGGAATAAGAATTTACATTTCTTGCTTTAGGTAGAATGAATGAGCATCATAGAATACCATGAATTGTTTACTCCATGCATTTTTTTTCTTTATTTCTCAAATTCTCACAATGGTGAAACACGAATGGCACGTGCACCATTTCATAAAAGGTAAGTTAATTCTAAGTTGATGATTTACACCAACGGCCATAGTCGGGGTGTAAACAAGACTTAGTATTCTTATCTTTTATGAAATAATACTGGATCCACACTGGATCCTCTTTCAAAAATCATCATATTCTTCAAATATTTTTTTTCTTTTATCAGAGTTTAACTTAGAATTAATTCAATATATATACCAATGGCCATAGTCAGGGTATATTGAGAGTTAATCCCATTCTAAACTCTATAAAAGCACAAAAATGTGTTTCATTCTTCACTAGAATTTAAATATAGATTATTATATAATACATTCAATGATCATAGTCAAGGATGTATTATATCTTCAATCTTATTTTAATTCATCTGAGGAATGGAATAGCTTTTTTTTAAAATTTTATTTCAAAGTTATTTAAAGTTCATTCATCATATAGGATAGAATCGCATCATATTTTCAAAACTTCCTTTTCAAAATTCCAAGTGATTCTTCTTCTTAAAATCAAATCTTATCCAAATTTTAATGCTATCTCATCTTCAATATTCAAAAATTCAATTTCAAAGTCCAATATTGCTTTGAAATTCCAAAATCATCTGATATTCAAACTTCAATCAAATTCGAAATTCAAATTAACTTTGAAGTTATCTTTTGGATTTCAAATCAATTTATCCTCAATCAATGTTTAGATTTGAAATCTCAAGCTTTAAATTTGGGTTTCTAAAACCCGGATCCATTTTCAAGGTCCTAGTTGGACTTCTCAAAATCCAAATCCAAAAACAAATCCTAGTCTCAAACTTGGATCCAGATTTCCAGGTATGAACTCCATTCCACTTTGGATCTCCCATCACAGATCCGAATTCCATCTAGGATCCAAACTCTTATTCCACTTTGGATCTCCAATCACAGGTCCAAAATTCATCAAGGATCCAGATCCTCGTTCTACCATCCAGATCCCAAAACCAATTCTCAAGATCCAGAATCCAACCCTATTTTGGGTCTCAAATTCAGATCCAAAATCCAACTCTTAGGATCCAGAATCCAATTCTACCATTGGATCTCAGATTCAGATTCAAATTCCAATTCTTAGGATCCAGAATCCAACCCTACTTTGGGTCTCAGATTCAGATCCAAGATCCAATTCTTAGGATCTAGAATCCAATCCTACATTGGATCTCAGACTTCAGATCCAAATCCATTCTAGGATCCAGAACCCAATTCTATTTTGGATCTCAGATTTCAGATCCAATTCCATCTTAGAATCCAGAGTCCAACCTTATTTTGGATCTCAGATTTCAGATCCAAATACCATCTCGTATTCCAAATCTTAAAACCAATCCCCTTCAAAATTCCAAATCCAAAATTCCATTTAAATTCCAATTCTTAAAGCCAATTCCATTTCATTTAGACCAAGTCCCTATTTCGAATCCTAAAAATCAATTCAAAACTCTATCCGGAACTTGGATTCGGATTTCATCTTGAAAATCCAACTTCTACAAATCTCATTTCTTAATTTCTTTAGATTTCCCATATTCAAAAGTGGAATTCAATTCCATTCCAGATATTCGTCCAAAGTTCAAAATTCTAAATTCAAAGTCCATTTATGACTGTGAAAAATTTCCTTCACTCTCTTTTTATTACAAAACTTCAAGGTTAAACTCCAAATTCCAGATTTATCTTCCCAAACTCTTGATCATTCTAAAAACTTAGAACTTTAATCTTAAGTTCTAAGTTAGGAATCATTTTCTTCACTTTATCAATTTCACTTGGAAGTTTTTCAAAACATTTTCAAAAGGAGCATACATCTTTGCATTCGCACAAGCATGATTCATTGTGCATTTAGATTTAGGATAAACACTTAGATAAATTCTTTGCAAAGCAAAAGGCATAAAACTCGACCCTTGGTTCGATTACCCCTGGTAAAGGCGCCAGGAACGGTCGAACCTCGTACCGACGAGCGGATCCCGTCTCCCGATTTTTCCCGCAAATATTTCAAAAACGGAGGCGAGTTATTTCAAAATATTTTTCAAAATTAAGGTCAAGTGAGACCCGCAAAAGAGTTCCTCTTCTCTCCTCTTCTTTCTCTTCTCTCTTTCTTTCCGTCTTTTATATTTCTCCCTTCAAAAAGGAGGAAAATAAGAGGTAGGAAAGGAAAAGAGAAGGAAGAAAGAGAACATTATGAGAGGAAAAATTTTGCGATGATCACAGGTTTACCCACTTGCCTTCTCCTTATTCTAAACCCATTTGCGGATTATTGTTTTAAGAGATATCTCTTTCCTTCAAAATGGTGTTTTTCCTCATGGTTGACGACCTCGCCTAGGTAACAAGGCACATTTTCCGTTGTTATTTCTCTTACAAAGAATTACAACACAATTGTCGTAATTTCAGCGGCGACTCTATCCCTAGCAATGGGATATTCTTCCAATTGTCTACCATATCGTCAATAATCATTTTCCTCCCAATTCAAAATTCCCTCAGAGTCTAATCAAGACTTCATCCTGCAGAGAGCATCCATAACATTTGATGGTTCAAACAAGGTCAGAAAGAAGAACCACATCACAACAGTACTCCTCAGCCTCAGAAGAAGAGATGGACTCCCCGCGATCCGAGAGGAGTCAAGAGCAGCAGCAAGGGGAGGATGGCATAGACCCGCAGATGTATGCCATGTTCCAGAAAATGATGACCAAAATGATGAGTGAACAGGCTGGGACCAGTGCAGAGAAGAACCCATTCAGAGAGAAGTTCCATGGGCACAAGGATAAGAAGACTTCCAAGAAGCAAGTTCAGCCAAAAGAAATTTCAGATGAATCAGAATCAGAGGAAAACACCGATGAAGAATATGAAGTGCCTCCAGCATTTCAGAAACATAGCCGAGAACAAAGGAGGAGTAACAAATCAAAAGGTCAAGTTGCAGAAAAGCTTTTGCAGACACAGTTCAGGGAAATGGCCAAAGTGGTCAAGGATCTGCAAGCCCACGACAAGGGCAAGAAAGTCTTCACTAGCGAGGACTTCTACGACGGTTTAGAAGGGGATGATGATCTGGAGAATCTTCCCCGAAAATTCATCAAGTTCGATGGTTCTGGCGACCCAAAAGCCCATCTCGCCATGTTCTTCGCTGAATGCTCTAGGTTCAAGAGAGACAACAAAGCATTGTTCTTATGCTTTCCCCGCAGCCTGGAAGGAGTCGCGGCCAAATGGTACGCGAAACATGTCAATCCTATAGAACTGAAAGAGTTCGACAAAGTCGTGAATTTGTTCGTTGAACGATTCTTGTTCAATACTGAACGCTCCCAACATTGAGCCATCTCTGCAATCTAAGGCAGAATGAAAATGAAAAGGCAAGGGACTTCATTCGCAGATGGAGAGAGACCTGCAACAAAATGAGGGATCCTATATCAGAAAGACATGCTTTATCATTGATCCTCAATAATTTTTCGCAACCATTAAGAGGATTAATCTCTACATCACCCTCCAAATCTTTCATTGAACTCATTGAGCGAGCAGAATGGCTCGAGCTGAGCGTGGAGAATGGAGTCTATGAAGGCTTCACATTTTCCAAGAACAACCCTCAAGGTGAACAAAAGAAGAAGGCTCACTTCACTTTTGCGGCTAAATCTTTCAATAATAGCAAAGGCAACAAGAATGATCATGGCAACAGTTTGGAGGGAATCAAAAAGCAAAAGGGGAAGGACATCAACAGTGATAAACCTCTCCAATCCAGCCCTCAGCATCTAAAGAAAGATCAGGAAAAATCAAAGCACAAGGACTGGAGAACTGATCGAGAATTCACCCCTCTGGATCAGACACTCGAGAGTATCCTCGAGTATATGCTTGAGAAAGACCTTGTCCGGTTGCCTAAAGCCAATGACCCTCCAGCAATTATGGGCAGATTCAAAGAACAGTTTTGCAAGTTTCATCGAGCAATAGAGCACAATACAGAAAACTGCTTCGTCCTTAAGAACATTGTTCAAGACTGCATTGACAAGAAGCTCCTCGTTGAAGATGAAAAGAAGGACTAGTCATCCTGACAAAGATTTTTTCTATAATCATTCAAGAAGATGACAATGCCAACAATTTCCCATTTCCCATCTTGTTTTTCAAAAGAATAATGTAATCCCATTCTCTTTCCTTGATTTTAAAGCATCAATAAAGTCATCAATTTTTTTTTCAATAGCTTGGCGCCATCTTATTTACTTCCTCTTCCTTTTCATAATGTCTCTCTTATGAAGAATATCTTGAGGACATCTATCAGTCAAGAAGCTTGTCGCCTTATTCATCAATTATCCTTCTTTTATTCAAAATTTTCTCCTTAGTTACATTGGGGCATTTTTTGGAAAATTTATCTTTACCTCAAAACATCCTGTATGCAGGCAGGATAAACCATTTTCTCATTTCGCATATATATGCACTCATTTGCATCAATTTGCATTCATTTGCACTTCATTTGCATTTCATGTGCATGTGCATTGCATTTGCATTAACTATGCACCCAATTCCATCCCCATTCAGGATAAGGGGTTAATCCTGAAAATCAGACCACATACATCTAAATATGATGGTCTTTTTCATTGCAAGTCAAATAATCCAGTCCTCGAACTGGCCATTCTCAAAACTTTCAATCCAGTTCCTGCACTGACAATTTGCAAAATTTTGATCCCCTAACTGGGTTTTCCTCTGAAGATCTGAATTCCGATCCAAGCTCCTTTTCCTTCAAACTCCAACTTTCAAGTTGGTCCATATTTTTCTTTTGTTGATCCGAGTTCCGACTCGTGATCTCGATACTTCATTCGAGCTCAGATTCGAGCTCTTCATTTTTCTTTTGTTGATCCGGGTTCCGACTCGAGATCTCTTTATTTACTCGAGCCTTGACTCGAACTCTTCACTTTCTTTTGTTGATCCGGGTTCCGACTCGAGATCTCTCTATTCATTCGAGCTCTGACCTGAGCTCTTTATTTTTCTTTGTTGATCCGGGTTCCGACTCGTGATCTCTTTACTTTATTTGAGCTCTGACTTGAGCCATTCATTCTTCTGCATCGATCCAAGGGTCAGTCGAGTTCTCAAATTTGATATTTTGCCCACCAATTCCAATTCAAATCCTCGAGTCATTCAATTCTTCAATTTCGACCTCCGGGTCACCCAATTTCCAATTTTCAAATTACCAAAATTCTCAATTTCGACCGTCAGGTCATCCAATTTCAAATCCCCGTTCAGGATAAGGGGATAATTCTGAAACCATTCATAGAAGCAATCCAACTCTCTATAATGGTCCTTGTTCTTCATTGAACTGATAGTGTTCCAAGTGAACTGATAGTCGTTCTTCATTGAACTGATAGTGTTCAAGTGAACTGATAGTCGTTCTTCATTGAACTGATAGTGTTCCAAGTGAACTGATATTGTTCCAAGTGAACTGATAGTCGTTCTTCATTGAACTGATATTGTTCACAGTGAACTGATAGTCGTTCTTCACTGAACTGATACTGTTCCAAGCGAACTGATAGTCGTTCCAAGCGAACTGATAGTCGTTCTTCATTGAACTGATAGTGTTCCAAACGAACTGATAGTCGTTCTTCATTGAACTGCTAGTGTTCCAAGTGAACTGATAGTCGTTCTTCATTGAACTGATAGTGTTCCCAAGCGAACTGATAGTCGTTCTTTATTGAACTGATAGTGTTCCCAAGTGAACTGATAGTCGTTCTTCATTGAACTGATAGTGTTCCCAAGTGAACTGATAGTCGTTCTTCATCGAAGTGATAGTGTTCCAAGCGAACTGATAAGTGTTCCAAGCAAACTGACAATCGTTCTTAATTGAACTGATATGGTTCCCAATGAACCGATGGTCGTTCTTCATTGAACTGATATTATTCCCAGCGATGGTCATTCTTAATTGAATTGATATTGTTCCTAGTGAACCGATGGTCGTTCTTAATTGAATTGATATTGTTCCAAGTGAACTGATAGTCGTTCTTCATTGAACTGATAGTGTTCCAAGCGAACTGATAGTCGTTCTTAATTGAACTGATATTATTCCCACCGTTGGGCATTCTTAATTGAACTAATATTGTTTCCAGCGAACCGATGGTCGTTCTTAATTGAACTGATATTGTTCCCAGTGAACTGATAGTCACCTCCTTTGAGGAAAAGAGAGGAGAATTTTCGTCACGGATGCGTTAAGCTGGACCTCATGTGCTCTCTTTCATCAAGGATTTCAAGAAAATTTTGTCAATTTGTCAATCAATTGTTGATTTCAGAATCTTTATTGCACAAATCTTTATTTTAGTTTACCTTCAGCATTACTTCCAAAAGAGTGAAGCTTCTGCGGAAAGAGATTCAAACTTTAAATTCTTTCTATTGGCTAACCAAAAGGATGAAGGATAAATCCTCGATATGGCAAAAAAAAAAAGATTCAATGTTATTGAAAAGTCATAGGTGATCGATATTGATCGCAGTCAATGGCACATCTTTAAAGGCTATTCTTGTAAAGACGAGGCAGTGGAAATATCCTTAGTGCTAGAAAAGAGAGCATTTACCCAAACCCTGTCTCCTCAGAATCACCTAAGCTACAATTAAATATCCGCAAAAGGGATCTCTCACCTATCGTCAAGATGAAGGCGAATTAGGCGAGTAGACCCCTGGGGCCAAAAAAGATTCGAAACATCTCCAAGATGACGGAGTTTGTGACGGGTCCTTCCAGGGAAAGTCCAAAGCACTATCGAGATGAAGGCAGATGCGATGAACCTCTCGACAATCCCTAAAAGATATTTAATTTCAGCTATCATCCAAAGATCTCCAAACCCATCGTCCAAGAAGGATCGAAACATCTCCAAGATGAAGGAGTTTGTGACGTACCCTTCCAAAAGAGAGCAAGAGAGGAAAAAGAAAGAGAGAAAAAAAAAGTCAAAATATCTCCAAAATGAAGGAGAGTGTAGCAAAAACCCAGAGAGCCAAAAGAGTGCAGAAAGATTATCAAGAAAGAAGCTCTCAGGATATCAAGCTGCCAGATTTATCAAGAATCCTCTTTAATCTTGTGAAATTCTATTATCAATACTCTTTCATCAATTGCTTTCATAATATCAAATTCTCTTTCTTGTTCATATCAAAAAAATTGATAACTTCCTTGAAGAAGGTCAATTGCGAGCAATTTGGGTTTCAAATCTCGATTCTACGAAGTGAACCCTGTTTGGAGGTAATGCTTTGGGTAGAAAAGAAAGAATATCTTTGCAGCCATGTGCAACATTTTCAAAAACTTGGAATCAACAACAAAATTCTCAATATTTTGACAATATTTTCTAGCTATCCTGACGTGAAGTGAGAGCTTGATATCCGTCTTTGATACATCCAGACACCAATTTTAAATCCCTCTTAAGGACTTGATTCCTTCCCTTCTTTGAGAGCATGAACTCTCAGATTTGCACACTTCCCTGTGTCCCCACTGTCCCACCATAGACAGTCCCATTTCGGTTCGAGGTCAAACCACCAATCATTTCCCGCAAAAGGCAATTTCAAAAGCTGATTTTAGTCTCAGCAATGAGACGCCCAAAATCAATCCCTTTTCAAGCTTTAGGGACCCCATTTTCCTTCCTTTTGCAAAAACCCTATTGGATTTATTGCGCAAAATCCGAAGGTTCCATCATGGTCTCTTCCTTCGAGGATTCCATTTCATTTTCCACCCGATCAGGATAAGGGTATAAACCTGAGCCTCATTCAAAGAGGTATTTCATTTTCCGCCCGATCAGGATAAGGGTACAAACCTGAGCCTCCTTCGAAGAGGTATTTCATTTTCCGCCCGATCAAGATAAGGGTATAAACCTGAGCCTCATCCAAAGAGGTATTTCATTTTCCGCTCGATCAGGATAAGGGTATAAAACCTGAGCCTCATCCAAAGAGGTATTCCATTTTCCGCCCGATCAGGATAAGGGTATAAATCTGAGCCTCAATCAAAGAAGTATTTCATTTTCCGCCCGATCAGGATAAGGGTACAAACTTGAGCCTCAATCAAAGAGGTATTCCATTTTCCGCCCGATCAGGATAAGGGTATAAACCTGAGCCTCAATCAAAGAGGTATTTCATCTTCCGCCCAACCAGGTTAAGGGTACAAACCTGAGTCTCATGTTATGAGATATTCCATCCCCAATCAGGTTAAGGGCCAAACCTGAGCTTCGTTCCATACTAGGTATTTCTGTCCCATCAGGGTTAAGGGCATAAAACCTGAATTTCACTCTCATAGAGTGAGTCTTTTCTCTTCATTCTTCGCTTCATATCTACCATCTTCCTCGGGCTAATTTCTTCATACCTAGTGAGATCCTTCTAACTGGGGCATTTTTTTATGTATAGCCCAAATTTGGTGTGTTTTTCTTTGCCACTAAGCTCGGTCATGAGCCGGCTTAGTAGCAAAGAGGGGCATCTGTAAACACCCCAAATTTTTACTCACCTCCCCGACATCTTCACCAAACATCATCATTCAGCCTTTTGAAATCGCCGGAGGGCAAAATGGTCATTTTCTGAGCTCAGACCTTGCAAAAGTCCAAATTTCATCTGCAACTCTCAAAATTTCTCTATTTTTAGCTCAGATGTTCAAAATTTTACTCCTGACAGGAGACAGGCATCTCCAAGTCTTGGTTCAAGATTATATTGCATAAGACATGACATTGCATATCATTGCATGAGCATCTCATATCATTGCACTGCACAGCATGTCATTTCGAGGTCCAGAACTCTTGATTTCAAAATTTTCAATCCAGATTCGAATTTTAACTATTTTCAAAATTGATTTCAAAACCCTGGGTCTTCAAAATTATCAATTCTTCCCATTTTACCCCCAGGACTCTGAATTTCAAAATATTTCCTCAGAAAAACAATCTAGATAATTCTCAATAAAGTTCAACTCAGATTTTGCCTTTTGTCAGCCATTTCAACTATCATTTCTTTACAAAATTTCCCTACAGGGGCCAACTCTTTCCAAAAATTCCTGTTTTACCCATTAGTCCAGATTTTATGAAAATTCCAAAAAGAAGTTGTTGTTTTATCCTTATTTCAATAAAGAAGCAATGTGGGACCCACATTGAGGTGGTGTCACATAGGCTTTTCTTTTGAAAATTTGAATTTTGAAAAACCCAAAAAAATAGGAGCCTTGTCCTTTGTATTGGCTCCACTTGTCCTTTCTCTCTCCTCCCATTTACCTGCCATGTGTCAGCATAGGGTTCACCTAGAGTTGGCGCCACATGTCACCTTCTCTCTTCTGCCATCCTTTGACACGTGTCAGTGTGGGGCCACCTTAAGATGCCGCCACATGTCATTAGTCATCCTCTTCATTTTATGCCACGTGTCAATGTCTACCATCTTCATCCTGTGCCATGTGTCATTCCAAGGTCACCATGAGATGCCACATGTCATGTGTTGTCCTGTTCAGAAAAAGTAGAACTTGTCTCCCCTGAGGTGGCACCATTTGAATTATGTCTCCTGCAAGTGACACATGTCACTCTCTCCTTTCCTCAGGAAAAGCAAGCGACACGTGTCAATCTCTGCTCCTTTCAGAAAAAACAGAGGACACATGTCTCCCTCCTATTTTTCTCAGAAAAGTAGATGACACATGTCATCTCCAGCTTCCTTTAGAAAAAGTAGAAGACACATGTCACTCCCTGTTTTTCTCAGAAAAAGCAAGTGACACATGTCACCCTCTGCTCTTCTTAGAAAAAGCAAGGGACACGTGTCTCTCTCTGCTTTCTTCAGAAAAAGCAAGTGACACATGTCACTTTCTGCCTCCTTCAGAGAAAGCTAGAATTCAAATATTCAAACTCCAGGCTGAGGTGGCGCAAATCCTGAACTTCACCTTTTCTATTTTGTGTGAGATGGTGCCACATGTCCCTTTCCCTCCTTTTCCTCCCTCTTGCCACATGGCATTGTAGGAGCCACCCTGAGGTGGCGCCACATGTCCACCCCCCATTCCTTCAGGGCCAACCTCCATTTGAAATTCAAATTCCCCTCTGAGGTGGCGCCATTTGAGAAGGCCTCCCCATACAGCTGACACTTGTCCGCCACATGTCTAGACCTCCCTGCATCAGAAAAAGTAGAAACCCCCCCTATGAGGTGGCGCATTTTGCTTCCTCCCTTCATGTTCTCCTGCCACATGGCATCGTAGGAGCCACTCTGAGAAAATGCCACATGTCAGCCTCTCCTTTCTTGCAGAAAAGTAGAATTTGAATTCTTCTGAGGTGGCACAGTCTGCTTCCTCCACTCCTATCCCTCTGACACATGTCAAGCACCTCCAGAGATGGCGCCACATGGCATGCTCCTACTGCTTCCAACTTTACACCTCAGAACACCTTTTAAGGTGGCGCCAATCCAGAGTCCCACTTGGCTTCAAATTTTATTTTTATTTTATTTTTAATAAAAGTAGCCCACCATGAGGTGGCGCCACCTGAGGACTCCCTACAAAAGGTGAGTTTGAATTTCAAATTCCAAGAGAGCACCCTCTGAGGTGGCGCCATCTGGGAGCTTCCTACAGAGAAAATCAAGTAAACCACATTTTGAAAAATTTCAAATCCTGTTGAGGTGTCTCACCCACAAAAATCTTATTTTTTATTTTCTCAAAAATCAAAATAGCACCCCTAAGATGGCGCCACATGGAGGGCTCAGATTGAGCCTGTTTGAAATTCTAATTTTCTTCAGAAAGTTTATAAAAACAAGGCTCCACGCCCAGGGTAGGAGAGCATTTTTTTGAGAGGGGACCATTTTGTGAACTTGAAAATTCGACCTAGCCTTTCTGAAAATCCGACTTTTGCACTTTGGAATTCACGCCCCTTTGGCTCAGTGAAGAAGGTGTAGTGGGTCGATTTTGGTAAAACATCCGAAGCCCGGAGCGAAGGATGAAGGAAGCTCGTGATAGCCGCCCCTTTCAAGAGCTTCTACGCTGCGTAACGAAGCAAGGTGCACTTCTTTTCCTCTTGATTTGATTCCATAATTAGATTCGGGAGTCGTTTGAAGAAAGAGCTCATCCGAGAGATGGATTGAGCTATTCTCATAAAATGACATATATAAAAATATTTAATTATGCTTCCTTGATGATTTTTAGCATTCATGCATTTAGCTAGTTTTAATTTGCATTTTATTTCATTAATTTAGCATGTTTCATGAATTAATTAGGATTAATTTAGCATTTATTTCAATTCTGTTCATTTTCAGTAGTTCCCTATTTTTGTCAGTCAGTCCACACGTCATTTTATGCATTTATATTTTATTAAAAATATCAAAAAAATCAGGGAATGCGCCCTTAAGTGTTCCTAGAATTGTTCCAAAAATTCGGAGGCATTTGAATTTGTTTATTATGGTAAACATTCAAAATAGCAAGTTGGGTTTTGTTACCCGGGATGCGTTTTAAAAATCATTTACCGACTTGTAAAATTGAGATCTCCCTCATGGGAGATCCGATTTTCGATGCGAAATATGTTCTGAACTTGAGAAAATGTCTAGTCGTTAACCTGATTTTCTCAGATTTTTCAGATTTTGTTTTATGTCTGACAAAAATCCG
Organism: Nuphar pumila; assembly: GCF_984573655.1. Lineage (NCBI taxonomy): Eukaryota > Viridiplantae > Streptophyta > Magnoliopsida > Nymphaeales > Nymphaeaceae > Nuphar > Nuphar pumila. The sequence continues at coordinate 75,494,813 of NC_143259.1, read as the reverse complement.
AAAGTTCGGGACACGTGTCAGAGCCTGATTTGGGCCTCTGAGATTTTGGATCGACTTAGGGCTTCGGATTCTCTTTGTGTGTTGCTCCAAATCCAAAACCGTAAAAAGTGAAAGTTATGTCCAAGGTGTCCTATGTTTGAATATGAAAGCCTGTAATTTTTAGAACAGTGTTGACCCCTGCTTCGGATTTTTCTTGTCAGTCTCCTGTTTTGCTACATTTGTCTGCTCTGTTAGTTTAGGCAGGAATAGTTATATTTTTCTCTGTGTTTCTGTTGATCAAATGCCGAAGTCATAAACATGAAAGTTGTTTATGTAGGTGTCTTTTATAGCTCTGATTAATTTCATAAATTTCCATGTCTGTTTTATATTTGTTTGGAATTTTACATCAGATTATGGTGATTTTTACCTCTGTCAGAACTAAATCCCTGTTATTGAACTCACCGTGGCTCAAATCCCGAGACTGTAAAAACCAAAAATGTTCCATTTCAGGGCTTTTAGTAGTCTGAAATATATCAGAAGTTTTCATGGTGTAAATCTTGCATTATCATGTTAAGCATTGCATTTGGTTCGGATCCATAGGCAAAATCCACCATTTTAGGACTTTCTTTGAATTGTAGCATTTAAATCATATCATTTCATAATTTTTAGTATTCTAGGCTGTTTATCAGAGTAAGTAGATGCTTCATACCGAATTTGGTGCAATTTGAAATCCATTTGAGGTTCGGATTAGCCACAATACCAAAACAGGGTCCCGCAGGACCCGGATCCAAGTGAAAAACAAGCGAAATTCGTTATTTTGAGTAAATTGCAAAATGCCAAGTTCTGATTTTATAGTCCTAATGTGTTTAGCAGCATGTCATACTGCATTTCATCATCATTGAATTCAATTTGAATTTCGAAATCCCAATTTTACTAAGTTTTCCTTCAAAAAACCCTGATTTTAAAGGTGTAACTTTAATTTTAGGGGTATTTTGGTCATTTTGACCCCAATTCCGAATTTCAAACTATTTTCCACTGAATTTCTAGCATTTTCATCATTTCAAATATCAAGGAAGCATGAGAATAAGGTTTATATCCAATTAAGTCCAATAATTTTATAATATTATTAGAAAATCTTGGAAAAACCCACATATTTGAGCTAACCTTATTTCAAGTTTGGCAGGGACATTCAAATGGAGGAGCTGAAGTCTGCAATTCCATTTATTTTATTTATTTAGTGATGTAATAATGTAAATTTTGGAATAAGATTTTAATTTCCTGCTTAGACTAGGATGCATATCATATAGTTTGAATTTATGCAATATCCTGCTTATGTGATTCATGCATTTTATTTCAAAGCACTATGGATGTTCACGAATGGCACGTGCACTAACTCTTAGGGAGTTGATGGACTCGGTGGGATCCATATTTACGGCCCTAGTCGGAATATAGACGAGACCCAGATCCATCATCTTTCTACTAGTCACATTGAGCCTACACTCTTAGGCTATCTTAAAAATGCACATCATATTTCAAATATTTTCAAAGTATTGTGCATTAAATCAATTAAACTCTGAACATATTCATGGCCACAGTCAGAATATGTGAAGGATTTATTTTGACTTAATACACATTTTTCCAACAAATTACTTAGAAAATCTTTCAAAGTGCATTCATTCACTCATATCATTTGCATCATGAAATCATTGGTTTTCTCATGCTTTTCTCAAGAAAACTTCATTCTCAAGAAATCGATTTCTCAAGAAACTCTGAGAACCTTTCAAAATCGATTTCCCCAAGTCAAGTTTTTCCACAGTTTTCCATGGAAAAGGTTATTTTCTTAAGATTTTCAAGAGAAGTCTCTCATCTTTCTCAAAGTCAAAATTGATTTCCAAGGTTAAAATTCTCAGGTTTTCAATTTCCCAAGTTTCAATTTTCCTCTTCCACAAGGGATTTCCAATGAATTTCCATCATTTTCCTAAGAAAACTCTCAAAGTCCAAGTTTTCCTAAGAAGTGTTTCCCTTTTCAAATGTTCACCTTTTCTCTAGAATCACTTCCATTTTCCCAGGATTTTCAACCATCCATGATTTTTCCACAACTTCATGAACTTTCCCGTGATTTCAAAAACCCCTTTTTCACATGAGTTTTCCTGAGAATTTGACTTTCAGCTTTTTCCTGAGAGAATCTTTTCAACTCCAAATATTTTCCAAGCATACATCATGTTTTTCCTACTTCCATTTTCCAAAATCTCATAAGCACATGCCTGAATTCTTTGTGCATATAGGATAGAACACGATTTTGATGATTTAACTAAGTCAAGCACAATTTTGGTCCTTGGTTCGATTACCCCTGTTAAAGGCGGCAGGAACGGTCGAACCTCGTACTGACAGGTCGAGCCCCATCCCATGGATTTTCTCGCAATTTTCAAAACGGAGGCGAGTATTTCAAAACCATTTTCAAAATCCGGTCAAGTTTGAAGCGCGAAAGCATTTCCTCTTTCTCTCTTCCGCAAGGAGGGGAAGACGGGGAAAAATTTCGCGACGATAACACTATCGAGTTCCAAAACTCATATTTGGAGCTACAGAATATACCACTCCTATTAATATATGGTCAGCAGGAGGTGTTTTAGTTGAGTTACTTCTTGGACAGCCACTGTTTCCTGGAGAAAGTGCAGTAGACCAACTTGTTGAGATCATTAAAGTGCTTGGCACACCAACTGACAAAGAAGGTAACATCAGCAGATTTGTTCTGAATGCATTGAAGAAGAGACTGCATTATCAATTTTTGTCAGCATCCAAATGAATTCAGTTTGCTGTGAGAGTGGATGCTGTCCATGATTGTCTCAAATGCATTTAGAAGAATCTCCAAGGTTGAACTGTGTCCCCAGTACCTGAAATCAAATTGTGCATAAACCTCAACAAGGTAAGGTTGAACAGGATACTTCCTTGAATAACTTAATCCTTTATTATTGTATGTTGATCTTGTCACAGGTTTCTCCAATAACTCCCTGTTACCACTCTGTCATGTTACATTACTGTTATCATCACAAAATTTTTTCTTTTTGCGAGTCAAACTGACCTTTGAAAAAGATTTTGAAAATAACTCGCCTCCGTTTTAAAATGCGGGATAATTCTGAAGAATGGGACTCGCCTATCGGTACGAGGTTCAACCATTCCTGGCGCCTTTACCAGGGGTAATTGAACCAAGGATCAATCTACTGCTTTGCTCTGTTCAACTTGTCTAAACCATATTCTAATTCCTAAATGCACAAAGAATCAGGCATGTGCTATGAATTTCTGAAAATGCATATTTGAAAACATGATGTTTGCTTTGAATATTTGAAATACTTGGAAGATATGTCACTTGGAAAATCATGAATCATGTTGAAAGAACACTTATGAAGAATGTGAAAATCGATTTTTGAAGAATCTAGAGGTTTTTGTGAAAATCGATTTTGAGAAATGTGAAATAACTTTGGAAAACTTGATTTCTTTGGATTCAAACTTTGAAATTAAAAATATAACTTATAAAATCAAATTTGGAACTTGGGAAATACTTGAAATATCATTGGCAAATCAATATTTTGAGAAAATCGATTTTTGAATAAGACTTAGAAAAAATTGAGAAAACTGATTTCTCTTAATTGAAATTGAAATTTGTAAATGCATGATTTGAATGAATATGGATTTGAAATACTTGATTATGAGGAATTGAGAAAATCCTTTTTGTATTTTTGAGAAATGCAATGCATTTTGAAGTTAGCCTAAGAGTGTAGGCTGAATGTGGCTAATACGAAGATTACAAATCTGGGTATCATTCGTATTCTGACTATGGCCATAAATACAAATTCCACCGAGTTTGTCAACTCCATAAGAGCTAGTGCACGTGCCATTAGTGTAGACCATAGTGAATTTATGAAAATGTGCATGACTGATACATTCATCAGACATTTAATATTTGCAGAATTAAACTATATGCAATGCAATCCTAGTCTAAGCTGAAATTTAAATTCTTATTCCAAATTTGATTTAATTTACATCACTATTGAATTTAAATACAAGAAATTAAAGGAAAGTAAAGTCTTCAATGTCCCTGCAAAACTAGAAAACTTTGTTAGTGACGATATGTTGGCTTTTCTAGGTTTTTCCAGTAATATCTAGAAATTACTGGATTTTGCTAAATATAAGCCTTTTCCATGATTCCCTTAAATAAAAATTGATAAAATATGAAATAAAATTTAATACATATGAAAATAGAATTTGAAATTTCGAAATTGGGGTCAAAATGACCAAAATACCCCTGATAGCAAGACTATGGCCTTGAAATCAGGGTTTTTAGAAAGATATTTTGTAAAAATGCAACTTTTAAAATCCAAATAAGAATAAATTGAACTAAGTATGATGTGACATGATTAAAAATATGAAAATTAGGGTTTAGAATTTCGAAATTTAGGTCAAATCACCAAAATGCCCCTAATAGCAAGACTATGGCCTTGAAATCAGGGTTTTCTGAAATAGATTTTGATAAAACTTGAGATTTATGATGACAATAAACACAAAATAAAACATGAAACATACTAACATGATTACAAACATGAAAAAACCCTAAAAACATGCACTTATACATAAAAATCAAGAAATATCACAAAAATTGTGATTTTGGCAGTGTTTTTGGATCTTTCAGGTACCCTGTTTTGCAATTTTATTAATTCAGGCATCAAATGAATTCCAAATCTCATAAAAATTGTCACATACACTTATTATAGCCCTAAAATCAGATTGGAATTGCAAAAATAATTTTTTGACATTATTTTAATCCGAAACTTGCATTAAAACCCTAAAATAAGTTATTTTTAACCTAGGTCACAAACTAGTTTCAGAGTTAGACCCGAATCAGGGGTCAATCCTCCCTGAAAACTTCTGAATTTTTACAGAGATAAACTAGGAATAAAAACAGAGATTTCCCAAATTACAGATTGGAAAAAGCATCTCCGGTTAGGGAGAAACTCTTCCGACAATCTGAACTAAAATCTAACAAATCTAACAGGAGTTAAAACAGACACTTCAGATTGAAAATACAGGAATAAATAGAAATATTAATCTAAAATATCTAAGATTTTAGCAGTAAACAGTGATTAAAAAAATAACAATACTCACTTTTTACAGATTATGAATCAAATCTATGGTTTGGGATTTATGAATAACACAAGTCTGATTAGGGTTTGATAAACCCTAACGAGTTTTAAATTTAAAATCACACTTTCTGTCGAAGGAAAAATACTAAACTGATATAAAAAAATCTCAAACTTTCACAGTAAATAGATCTAGTCATTATGAATCCATGGCACTTTACAGATCTCAAATCGGATATAAGATAAGAAAAATATCATCACAGCAAGTTACCCTCCTGATTTTAACAACGATTTTAAAGATTTAAAAATCCAATTTGATGTCTGATTTTTCTAACAGGGTTCCCGAATCCCAAAAACTCTGATTGTTTTACAGTAGTTCAATTACATATGCATGTATCGCATATAAAAAAATCAGACATTAACAGTAAATATTTCAATACGAAATAACAAGCTCTTTTCTGATCTAAGCTTAAAACACACAGAAATTTGATAAAACCTAATAAAGCATGCATTAATCAATGAAAACAATAAAGAAAATACCAAAACAGTAAAATAAAAATTATTTCTATGCTGTAAAACATGTAATAAACATGAATAAACAAATAAATAAATAAATATTAGGGAATCAATGGCTGGAATTTGATGTTACCTTTAAAAGCATGGATTTAACCCATTAAAACGGTAAATCACATGTTTTATTGGTTAATAATGTAAAGACCTATGTTAAAATTGATTCTAATGGATTAGAATCTCTGTAAACACCATGAAACAGAGTTAGATCACTTTCTTGAACCTCTCTTGAGGTTCTTGGACTTGAATCCATGGTTTAATCCATGGAATAGATGGTATTAATGGCTAAAATTGATTTAAAACTATTAAAAACATTAAATAAGAGCTAAAAATTAAGGAAAAACAATTACCTTGAGGTTGCTGCAATGGAGGAAGGCTGAAGCTGGAGAGAGAGGCTCCAAGAATTTCTCAAGAGGTGTCTGAAAAAATTGACCCCCTATGGGTCTCAATTTGTAAAAAATTTTAGGTTTTGAAAATTAACAGTTTTGAAAATTTTGGACTCTTCTAAGGGGGGGCGATTTTTGGGTGGAGTTACTATACTACCCCTAGTCTAAATTATCCTAAATAATGCCTAATTAACCCCTAGCCTATCCTAGAAAATCCTCAAATGTGATGCCACTTGGCATTTTCCACATTTGGGTTTTTAAAGTTCTTTAAAAACCTTTAAAAACCTTTAAAAACACTAGTTTTAAAATCCAAACTTTAAAATGAGTTTTTAAAATAACTTTTGACCCTTCTAAACCTCGAACACTAACCAAGACACTCACTAACCTAGTCTAGCCCTGACTTACTCGAATATGGCGCCACCCCGAGTGGGCCCTACTTGAGTTTTCCAAAAAGCGATTTTAAAACTTGAAATTGAGAAAGTTTTAAAAAGATTTTCAAAATTAACTTTAAAATTAAAATTTTTGAAATGGCATAGGGTTCTAACTGGGTCAGAACTCCTCTAGATATGGTGCCAACTGAGTGGGCCCACATCGATTTTTGAAATCTTTGAAATAACACTGAAAATGACTTTGAAAAGGGGTTAAAATCAATAATTGAAATTTGAGATTTCTTGAACCTCTCTTGAGGTTCTTGGACTTAAATCCATGGTTTAATCCATGGAATAGATGGTATTAATGGCTAAAATTGATTTAAAACTATTAAAAACATTAAATAAGAGCTAAAAATTAAGGAAAAATAATTACCTTGAGGTTGCTGCAATGGAGGAAGGCTGGAGCTGGAAAAAGAGGCTCCAAGAATTGCTCAAGAGGTGGCAGGAAAAATCGACCCCCTATGGGTCTCAATTTATAGAAATTTTTAGGTTTTGAAAATTAACAGTTTTGAAAATTTTGGACTCTTCTAATGGGGGGCGATTTTTGGGTGGATTTACTATACTACCCATAGTCTAAATTATACTAATTAACCCCTAGCCTATCCTAGAAAATCCTCAAGTGTGATGCCACTTGGCATTTTCCACATTTGGGTTTTTAAAGTTCTTTAAAAACCTTTAAAAACACTAGTTTTAAAATCCAAACTTTAAAATGAGTTTTTAAAATAACTTTTGACTCTTCTAAACCTATAACACTAACCAAGACACTGACTAACCCTAGTCTAGCCCTGACTTACTCGAATATGGAGCCACCCCGAGTGGGCCCTACTTGTGTTTTGCAAAAAGCGATTTTAAAACTTGAAATTGAGAAAGTTTTCAAAAGATTTTCAAAAGTAAACTTTAAAATTAAATTTTTTGAAATAGCATAGGGTTCTAACTGGGTCAGAACTCCTCTGGATATGGTTCCAACTGAGTGGGCCCACATCGATTTTTGAAATCTTTGAAATAACACTGAAAATGACTTTGAAAAGGGGTTAAAATCAATAATTGAAATTTGAGATTTTTGAAAATAGAGTCTCAAGCGAACTGGAACTCCGGGTTAGAGTCCTGAACTCTTAGGATTATGAGATTTTGGATTTTAAAAGCCAAATAAAAAGTTTTTGAAAGAATTTATCAGAAATTGGTGAAACAAGTTGAAAAATACAGTCAGGTTTAGACTCCTAACTCAATCAGGACTCTGAAATAGAGTCCTGGATTAACTGGACTCTATAAAATGACCTAATTTTTGAAAACAAATGGAAATAAGTGAAAATGGAATAAAAACAGACTTCAAAATAGACTCCTGACTGGACTAGGACTCTGGGACAGAGTTCTGATCGGACTAAAACTCTAGATTTTTTTGGTATTTTTCTGAAAAACGGATAAAAAAACTTGTGAAAGCAGTGAAAACAATAACAAATATTGAAATAAGACAGAATTCTAATTCAACCAAAACTCTAAGGACAGAGTCCTAATTGAACTAGGACTCTCAGATTTTTGGATTTTCTAAGAAAATAAATGAGAGAATTTTGAAAAACAGTTAAAAACAGGATGAAATCGAAGTTTTGGTTCAGAGTCCTGTTCTGATTAGGACTCTGAGAAAGAGTTCTGATTTGATCAGAACTCTAAGAATTTTAGCTTTCTGATAAGCAAATGATGAAATTTAAGCAAAGCTTTTGAAAACTAGTGAAAATGAAGTGAGAAAATTAATTTTGGATAGAGTCCTACTTCGATCAGGACTCTGGGATAGAGTCCTGATTTGATCAGGACTCTAAGATAAAATCTCAGAATTTTGAAATTCTTTGATAAAAGTGTAATAGTTTTGGTAGATGAAAATATTTTTTAAAAGATTCTTTCAAAATTAAAATCAGGATCAGAGTCCTGATCCAACTAGGACTCTCTGAACAGAGTCCGGTTTTGACTGAAACTCTGAGTTTCTGACTCATTTTGAAAGATTTGATTGAAAATAGATAAAATAGCTGTAAAAGATTAGAGTTCTAATCCGATTAAAACTCTGAAAAAGAGTCCTGATCCGACTGGACTCTTGAAGAAGAGTCCTAATCCAACTAGGACTCTCTGAACAGAGTCCGGTTTTGACTGAAACTTTGAGTTTCTGACTCATTTTGAAAGATTTGATTGAAAATAGATAAAATAGCTGTAAAAGATTAGAGTTCTAATCCGATTAAAACTCTGAAAAAGAGTCCTGATCCGACTGGACTCTTGAAGAAGAGTCCTAATCCAACTAGGACTCTGAAATTTTTGCCAAAACAGAAAATCTTGAAAAGTTCTTTTCAAAAACAGGTAAAAAGGTAGTGAAAATTAAAATTTTTGATCCGACTAAGACTCCGGAAAAAGAGTCCTGATCCAATTAGGACTCTAAAATTTTTGAGATTTTTGATAAATGAAGGAATCCAGAAGCGACACCACCTAAATGGGCCTTATCTCAGAATTGAAATCAATTGAAATTGAGTTTGAAATGAATCCAGATTGTTTTCTGAGAAAACATTTCGAAATGTAAGGTTCCAGGGGTTGGAAAATGACAGAATGTTGAATAAAAACCCAGGTTTTGAAATTGATTTCGAAAGGAAAAGTTTTAAAACTCAAATCTGGATTAAATATTTTGAAAACATGGGTGCTGGATCTCGAAAATGAGATGTAATGACATGCAATGCCATGCAATGCAGTGAGATGATATGCCGAATGCATGCAATGATATGCAACAACACATGAAATGCATGAACACTGGATGAGGGTGAAAATTTGGGGTGTTTACAGATGCCCCTCTTTGCTGCTAAGCCGGTTGAAAGCCGAGCTTAGTGGCAAAGAAAACACACCAAATTTGGATTAAAAAAATGCCCTAGTTAGAAAATTTTAGCTGGGTATGAAGGAATCAACTATGACGGTGATCATGATAGATGTGAAATAGAAAGTAAAGAAGATTTACTTCAAAAGAAGTGAGATTTAGATTTTGCCCTTAACCTGGATGGGACAGAAAATACCTCGCGTAGAAACGAAGCTCAGGTTTGACCCTTAACCTGACCGAGAAATGAAATACCTCATCAAAATGAAGCTTAGGTTTAATCCCTTATCCTGACCGGGAAATGAAATACCTCATCAAAGGAGGCTCAGGTTTATACCCTTATCCTGACCGGGCAATGAAAATGAAATACCTCATTAAAAGAGGCTCAAGTTTGTACCCTTATCCTGATTGGGCAAAAAATGAAATACCTCATCAAGGAGGCTCAGGTTTGTACCCTTATCCTGATTGGGCAGAAAATGAAATACCTCATCAAAGAGGCTCAGGTTTGTACCCTTATCCTGATTGGGCGGAAAATGAAATACCTCATCAAAGGAGGCTCAGGTTTGTACCCTTAACCTGATCGGGCAATGAAAATGAAATACCTCATCAAATGAGGCTCAGGTTTGTACCCTTAACCTGATCAGGCAATGAAAATGAAATACCTCATTAAATGAGGCTCAGGTTTGTACCCTTAACCTGATCGGACAATGAAAATGAAATACCTCATCAAATGAGGCTTAGGTTTATACCCTTAACCTGATCGGGCAATGAAATACCTCATCAAAGGAGGCTCAGGTTTGTACCCTTATCCTGATTGGGCATAAAATGAAATACCTCATCAAAAGAGGCTCAGGTTTGTACCCTTATCTTGATTAAGCAATGAAAATGAAATACCTCATCAAAGGAGGCTCAGATTTGTACCCTTATCCTGATTGGGCAATGAAATACCTCAACAAAGTGAACCTCAGGTTTAACCCCTTAACCTAATTGGGCAATGAAATACCTCATCATAGGAGGCTCAGGTTTATACCCTTAACCTGATCGGGCAATGAAATACATCATCAAAGGAGGCTCAGGTTTATACCCTTAACTTGATCAGGCAATGAAATACCTCATCAAAGGAGTCTCAGGTTTATACCCTTAACCTGATCGGGCAATGAAATACCTCATCAAAGGAGGCTCAGGTTTGTACCCTTATCCTGATTGGGCAGAAATGAACGGAATCCTCTAAAGAAGAGACCATGATGGAACCTTCGAATTTTGCACAATAAATTCGATAGGGGTTTTGCAAAAGGATGAAATTGGGGTCCCTAAAGTTTATAAAGGGATTTGTTTTTGGGCGCCTTATTGCTGAGACTAAGTAACCTTTTGAAATTGTCTTTTGCTGGAATTGGTGGCTTAACCTCAAGCCGAAATTGGAATGTCTATGGTGAGACAGTGGGGACACTGGGAAGTGTGCGAATCTGAGAGCCCGTGCGCTCAGACTATACCAAAGAAGGGAAGGAATCTTCAAAACTCCCGTTATCAAGTCCTAAAAGGGATGGTGTCAGGATGCGCCAAAGATGAACCTCAAGCTCTCGCTTTATGCCAGGATAGCTAGAAAATATTGTCAAAATGTTGAAAATTATTGTTGATTCAAAATAATTGAAAGTGATGCATATTGTTTTGAAAATATCTCCTCTTTTCTACCTGAAGTATTACCTCCGACTGAGCTTAACTCCGTAGAATCAAGATTCGAATTCAAATTGCTTGCGATTGGCTTTCTTTCAAGGAAGCTATCAATCTCCTTGATATGGGCAGAAAAGAGAGTATTCTTGATATTGCGAAAATCATTGGTGAAAGAATATTGATAATAGAATTTCACAAAATTAAAGAAGATTCTTGGTATATTCAGCAGTCTGATATCCTTGGATTCTTTTCTCATGATGATCTTTCTGCATTCTCTTTTTAACAGAATTGGAGCTCTCTTGGATTTTTTCGAGAATTACATCATCCTTCATTTTGGAGATGTCCTGACTTTTCTCTCTTTTTTTTTTTGGAAGGGTACGTCACAAACTCCTTCATCTCGAAGATGTTCTGATCCTTCTTTTCTCTCAGGGATTATATTGACGGTTATTGGCTCTTTGGTTGAAAATCTCTTCATGATAGCATAAATTAAATATCCTTTAGGGTTTGTCGGTAGGCTCATCACACTCGCCTTCATCTCGACGGTGATCTGAACTTTCCCTAGAAGGATCCGTCACAAACTCCGTCATCTTGGAGATGATCCAAATCTTCTTTGGCCCCGGGGGTCGACTCGCTTTATTTGCCTTCATCTTGACGACAATTGAGAGATCCCTTTTGCAGATATTTAATTGTAGCTTAGGTGATTGAGGAGATATGGAGATTGAGTGGATTTTTCTGTGTCACCCAGGATATTTCAACTGCTTTATTTTTCAAGAATGGTCTTTAAAAATGTGCCATTGACTGTGATCAATATCAATCACTCATGTCTTTGCAACAACCTTGAATATTCTTTGTTGGCCATATCGCGGATTTATTCTTCATCATTTTGGTTGGCCAATAGAAAGATTTTGAACTTTGAATCCTTTTTCGCGAAAGCTTTGTCCTTTCGGAAGTAATACTGAGGGTATTCTGAGGTAATAATTTTGTGCAATAAAGATTTTTGAAATCAACAAATATTCGATGACAAATTGGCAAAATTTTCTTGAAATCCTTTGTGAAAGCGAGCATTTGAGGCACAACGCAACACATCTATGACAGAAATTCTCTTCTCCTTTCCCCAAAGGAGAAGATTTAGAAATTCGAATTAGAAATTACTCCTATCTTCCCTGAAGAGGAGGTGTTTGCAAAACGAACTTTCGAAGAGAAATTAAGCTTTCGTCAAAACTTCCTAACATTAGGCTTCTCTTATGGAAAGGGGGCCGGTATTGGTGAGGTCAGTGAATTGGTCATGAAGAAGCGAGTTCATCACACTCTCCCTGAAAAGAGGGTCCTTCACGATGAAATGGCCTAGTCTGAAATTATGGTCACAAGGAAAGCGAACTTCCGTCGAAGCTTTCCCTAAACTAAGGGTTCCTTGTATGAAATTGGAATTTTATTTTGCAAACGGTTCACAAAGACACGAGTCCCTTCAAACTCTCCCTGAAAAGGGGCTAAGTCAATAAATTGGATAGCATGCGAAAAGAACGAGCTCCCTCGAACTCTCCCTATACAAAGGGTCTCTCGCAAGAGAAATTTATTGGAATTGGTATTGGATGACCAAAAGGTCGAAATTTGGAAGTTGGAATTTTGAATTTTTGAAATTTGAATTTTGATATTTGAAATTAGAAATTGGAAGATTGGAATTTGGAATTTTTGAAATTTGAATTTTGATATTTGAAATTAGAAATTGAAAGTTTGGAATTTTTGAAATTTGAATTTTGATATTTGAAATTAGAAATTGGAAGTTTGGAATTTGGAATTTTTGAAATTTGAATTTTGATATTTGAAATTAGAAATTGGAAGTTTGGAATTTGGAATTTTTGAAATTCGAATTTTGATATTTGAAATTAGAAATTGGAAGTTTGGAATTTGGAATTTGGAATTTGGAATTTTTGAAATTTGAATTTTGATATTTGAAATTAAAAATTGGAAGTTTGGAATTTGGAATTTTTGAAATTTGAAATTTGAAATTTGAAATTAGAAATTGGAAGTTTGGAATTTGGAAATTGATATTCAGAAATTGGGAATTGATTGACCGAAAGGTCGAAATTGAAAATTGGAAATTAGATGACCTGAAGATCAAAATTGTGAATTGGTTTACTGGGAACAACATGGGTTCTGTAGGGATTCAGCCTAAGAACGACATTGCTTCAGTCGAGAACGACATTGATTCATTGAGAACGACATGGGTTCAATTGAGAACGACATTGGTTCACTTGGAACGACATGGGTTCTGTAGGGGTTCGACCTACGAACTATCAATTCCATAGGGATTTAACCTAAGGATCATAGTTTAAGGAGGAATGATTCCAACTTGTGAGCTTTAAATGGACCAAGTGCTAAACTGGGTTTTTGAGGGGAGATTCGAATCAAAATTCAACTCTTCAAGGAAAAACTAGATGAATTGGATTTTGAAAGAAAATTCGAGTCGGAACTTGGATCTTCTAGACCAACTCGCAGGATACTTTGAGTAGAAGTTCAAACTTTTAAAGGAAAGCTAGGTGGATTGGATTTGGAAAAAAATTCAAGTTAGAACTCTAATTTTCTAGACCAACCCTGAAGGAAAAGAAAACTCGGGTCGGAACCCGAATCTTCGAAGGAAAACTAAATCCATTGTGGATGAAAAAGAAATTTGAGTCGGAACTCGAATTCCGGAGGAAAACTAGATTAACTAGAAGGAAAGAAGATTTGAGTCGAAACTCAAATCCCGAAGGAAAACTAAACCGGTTAGAAGGAAAGGAAATTCAAGTCGGAGCTCGAATCCCGGAAAAAAACTAGATCAACTGGAAGGGAAGAAGATTCGAGTCGGAACTCTAATCCCGAAGGAAAACTAAATCAATGTGGACACTGAATTTTAAAGTGTACCAGTGCGAACACCGAATTTTAAGGATGTACCAATACAGGCATTATGTTTTGAAAAATTACCAGTATGAATACTGGGTTTTGGAAGATTACCTAGCATGAACACTGGATTTTTGAAGAATTACCAGCACGATCACTGGATTCTGAAGAATTACTAATTGATTTTGATGGAAGATTTTTAGTCTTCATCCACACGATGACTTGGACAACTGTCGGGGGCTCAGGATTTATCCCTACCCTGAATGGGTAGTTCGATGCAAATGCAAATCGATGCAGATGAATGCAGGTGAAATAAATGCATGCAAATGCAAATGAATGTAAATGGGTGCACATGCATGCGAAATGAAAGATTTGTTTATGCTGCCTGCATATAGATGAAAACAATTATTTAAAAATGCCCCAGTGTAACCGGGAAAAGAGAATCTTGATTATTATTCGAAGAAAATTTTGGAGGAATTACAAAGGATAAGACATGATTTAAGTATAGAATTTTTTCAAATGCCGAGCATTAATGGGATCTGGTAATTCCACTCCATCGGCATTGATGAGCCGATATGAATTGCGGAGTAATGCCTCTTTGACAACATAGGGACCTTCCCAATTTGGTGACCACTTGCCACATGGGCGGTGCTTGAGATAAGCCGTTGATCTGAGCATTAGATCATTGACTCGAATTTTTCTTTCAATGAAAGATTTTGCATATTGTCTGGCTATCCTTTGACGATACGATTAAGCGTGCTCCGCTGCTCTGAGCCTTTTCTCATCTAGCAAATCAAGTTGCACTAGCCGCTGTTGCTGATATTGATCAAAAGGTAATTCTAGAAGTGATGCAAATTTCAGGGCAGGTTTCTGAACATGTAGAGGCAGTACTACTTTAGTTCCGTAGACAAGTTCTGACGGAGTAGCATTAGTTGGAGTTCGAATGGTGGTTCTATACGCCCACAATGCATCATGAATCTTTTCATGCTAGTCACGGCCTGTTTCCAAGGTTCGCTCCAGGATTCGAATCGGAATCTTATTGGTGGCCTCTGCTTGACCATTTCCTTGAGGATAATAAGGAGCGAATAAATGATGATGAATTCTGAACTTTCAGCAGAATGTCCTCATTCTCTCATTCTTGAAATGACTGCCATTGTCTGACAGAATATCATGCTGTATGCCGCAACGACATAATATATTCTTATGAATGAATAAGATCACGTGTCGACCTTCTACTGTGCGTAGAGTGACTGCTTCTACCCATTTAGTAAAATATTTTGTTGCGGCAAGAAAATACTTGTGACCATTTGAGGCAGACGGAGTGATGGGACCTACGACATCAAAAACCCACATGGAGAACGACCATGGAGAGGCAACAGATTGTAAATATGTCGCTGGCGCATGAATAGAAGGTGCATGCATCTGACATTGAACACACTTTTTCACGAAACGATAGCAATCTTATTGCATGGTCCTCCAGTAATATCCTGCTCGGATGATTTGTTTGACAAGAGTTTGGTAGCCAACATGACCACCGTAAATGCCTTTGTGCACTTCTTGCACAACTTCTTTGGCTTTGTCTTCGTCCAAACATCTGGAATATTCAGAACTGAATCCACGACAATAAAGGACGTCGGCAAGAATAAAATATCGAGCAGACATGCGTTGAATTGCTCGCTGCTCTTTTTTTGAGAATTCTGGAGGAAATTCACCAGTTTTAATGAAATTCTTGATGTCACGATACCAGGGCTTCTTCTTTTGCTCAGCCTGGTGTATCTGCTCTACTCGGATGAAAGCAGGTTGATCAAGTCTACCAATTTCAAAGGAACGACAAGATTCTCCGCTCTTGAAAGACATGATAGATCCCAGATTGGCTAAACTGTCTGCAACTTGATTGAAGTCTCTCTTGATATAGAAAAGTTGGAATTCTTCGAATTTGTCGGTGAGAGATGAGACGATCTTCTGATAAGGAAGTAATTTCTGATCCTTCACTTGTCATTCGGCTAGGACTTGATTGACGACGAGCAAAGAGTCACCATAAGCATGCACTCTTTTGACATTGAAGTCCTGTAGAATTTTCAGACCTTGTATCAAAGCTTCATACTCGACCATATTATGAGTGCACTGAAAATCTAGTTTGAGAGAAAAGAGGATCATCTCCTTCTCTGGTGTGATTAGCACAATCTCGATTCCTATGCCTGCCATATTTTTGGCACCGTCGAAGAATAAATTCCAAATTGGGGGTTGTTGAATATTGCAGATCCGCTCATCGGGGAAATCATCTTCGGCTTTAAAGTCCTCTGCTAGAGGAAAATCTGCCAATTGATCTGCAATTGCTTGGCCTTTGATAGATTGTTGGGAGACATACTCCAGATCATATTGCATCAATAAGACTTGCCATTTAGCAATTCGTCCGCTGAGAAATGGTTGCTCTAGAATGTACTTGAGAGGATTTAATTTGGATAGAATCTTGACTTCAGACGCCAGCAGATAGTGTCTCAATTTCTGACACATCCAAACCAGAGCTAGACATGTCTTTTCTATTTGAGAGTATTTCTTCTCAAAATCAATTAAGGTTTTGCTCACATAGTAAATGGCATGCTCTATGAGACTGCCTTCTTCGTATTGTGCCAAGAAACCGCCGCAAGCAACTTGATTAACTGAAATATATAGCAATAGGGGCTTCCCTAATTTTGGCGGCTTTAAAATAGGAGGATTGAGAAGATATTTCTTGATACGATCGAATGATTGCTGGCATTCTGGTCCACATTCGAACGTCACTCCTTTTCTGAGCAAATGATTGAAAGGCTCACATCTCATGGCCAAATTGGATATAAATCGCCGAATTGATTGCATGCGTCCTTGAAGGCTACGCAATTCTTTGAGATTAGTCGGGGGTGGCATGCCAATGATAGCCTTGGTGGGATCCATTTTTATCCCCTTCTTGCTGACCAAGAAGCCTAGCAACTTGCCGGATTCGACTCCAAAAACACATTTTTGTGGATTGAGTCTTAGCTTGTAAAGAATGAGTCGCTTGAAGACTTAAATGAGAGCTTTGATGTGATCTTCCTCTTCTTTGGATTTCACCAGAATATCATCGACATATACATCCATAATTTTATGCATCTGGTCATGGAAAATGACGGCCATAGCACGCTGATAAGTGGCTCCAGCATTCTTAAGCCCAAAAGGCATAACCATATAACAGAAAGTGCCCCAAGGAGTGATGAAGGACGTTTTAGATTGGTCACGAGCGGCCAACTTGATCTGATTATATCTGGAGTATCCGTCCATAAAGGAAAACATAGCATGCCCAACCGTGCTATCAATAAGAAGATCAATATTTGGGAGCGGATAATCATCTCTTGGAGTGGATTTATTGAGATCACGGAAGTCGATACAGATTCGAACTTTACCATTCTTCTTGGGAACTGCTACGATGTTCACCAACCAATTCGGATAATCTATTACGCGAATGAATCCCGCTTTGAGTAAGTCTTCAAGTCCTTGACCTGTTGTTCGATTCGAAGATCCATTTTTCTTAACTTCTGCTTAACAGGTTTCGCATCAGGCTTTAGAACGAGGTGATGTTCTACCAATTTAGGATCTAAACCTGGCATATCCTCATAAGTCCATGCGAATACTTCTTCATGCTGCTTGAGAAAATTAGTGAGCCTTTCTTTTTCTCCCGGACTCAAACCGCTGCCAATCATGAGAATTCTAGGATCACTTTCTGATCCGATATTGATATCCTCAGTCGGACCTTGAACTAAGAATGATGGCTCGTCTTGTTTCTGAACTGATGCAAATTCTGGTAATTCTTGAAGAACTGAATCAAACTCTGCGGATTCTTCTGACTGCTTTGTAGCCTGAATGTATTCTGCTCTTATTTTGACCTGATGAATTACTGCTGATTTTGAACAGGCATTTGGATTAAGGACGAGCTTCTTGATAGATCGGGAAGACATTCTGAAAATTGGAAAATAAATTGATTCAGGGAAATCGCCCATCATAAAACAAATTGCTTTTATTGAGAAGATAATCGAAAAAATATGAGATCAAAGTAATGACAATTTTGCAAAGGTTTGATAATGAGAAGTAAAGAGACAAATGGCATCCAGGAAACTTGCAACTTTATTGAAAGATAGAATTGATCAAAATGACAATGACGAAAACGAAATGGGATATCATCCCGACAAAAGAATAGAAAAGAAAAGACAAGCAGATCATTTTAATGTGTCCCCCTGATGAAAACAGTGCCCTTCTGAGATCTTCTGCCACTAAAGCCTAATCTGGCCCTTTTAGGGCAATGCTGAGGAATTACTGGTTCGAGACGACCATCTCCATTTTTGCCTAGGCCTTGAAAAGACCGATAGCCATGCTTAATTAATAGATCAAATCCCCTATTGGCCTTCATAAATTGTGAGAATAGAGGATGATCCTTGAGTGTGCTGTAGTCGATTCGTCCTCCAATCTTGAAGAACTGTGGGCCTTCCCATTGGGTCGTAGCCACTGTATGCTCGGGTTGTTCTGTCATTTGCAATATTCTTGAATTTTCTTCAAAGCTGGCCTCTTCAATACCCCTAATGCTAGGGATATCGGTAGTAAAAGTGGGCCTGGGAACCATAGGTTGTGCCAACCTCTGCTCCGGATCTTCGCCCAAGACTGTTGTGATCATACCACCTTTTGACCACTTGATGCACTGATGCAGAGTAGATGGTACTGCATTTGTGTTGTTGATCCATGGTCTCCCGAGAAGCAGATTATAGGTGGGCGGCACATTGACCACGTGAAAGAGGATTGAATGGACCGAGTAGTCAATGAAGATTTCTAGAAAGATTTTTCTTCTCGCAGTTTGGCCATGATTATCGAACCCATAAATGGTGATTGGATCTGGAATATACTCTTCTTCTTTAATGCCCAAAGCTTTGGCTGTCATTTTTGGACATATATTGAGGTTGCTGCCTCCATCTATCAGCACGTGAGCAACTGTCATCCCTCTGGTTCGAACCACAACATACAGGGTGTTGTTGTGAAATACATGAGGCTTAGGGAGATCCTCATCTGAGAAAGTAACTGGAGCATTCGTCATAGCCTGATTGACTATGTGAGCCATGTCTTCAGGGGTTATGCTTGGTTTCACTTTGATTTTCTGCAGTAGATCATTCAACACCTGCTGATGCTTGGCAGAAGCTTCGGTTAAGTCCAAGATTGAGACATTGGATAATGTTGTAATTGACTTTGGCGCAGATGTCTCGCTTTTCTCTGGGGTTGACTTAACGAAATGCTTGGGGATCCATGGCATTCTTCTGGCTACCTCAGGGGATACCCCAGCGGGCTTATCAGATACCTTCATTTTTCTGAAGGCTAAAATAAGGTCCATTTTCTGAGTTTTGGACTGAGCATGTTGCAATACAAGGACCTGATGCTGAGCTTGCATATCTGTTTTACAGCATGGCCTGATATGCTCCTGTGGTTGAAACAACTGTTCGGTGACGACTGCTGTGGAATGACGGGGAAATGGCTCTTTCAGAATTTCTATATTCTCATCTTCGGCACCATCTACTAAAAGATTTTTGTCAATAAGGTCTTGAACGATATTCTTCAGAACAAAGCAATTCTCGGCATTATGTCCCATTGTTCTATGAAATTTGCAGAATTGGTCTTTGAATTTTCCCATAGGAGCGGAAGGATCGACCAGCCTAGGCAATTTGACCATCTCCTTGGTCAACATGTACTCGAGCACAGTCTCGAGTGATTGGTGTAATTGAGTGAACTTCCTCTCATAACTCCATCCTTAATGTTTTACTTTCTCTCGGGGTTTCGGTCCCTGCTCTAACTGAAGTGGCTTACTGAATTGCGGGATCGATTTTCCTTTCTGATCATTTTTGCTTGAATTTTCTGCCCCATAACAGAAGTCTTTATTTTGCCTCTTGCGATGATTCCATTTATTATTGCTGGCAGAGTGAGCAAAATGAGTCTTCTTCTTTGACTCATTCTGATTGTTGTTCTTAGCAAAAGTGAAGCCTTCATAAAAATCGTTTTCCATGCTTAACTCGAGCCATTCGGCCCGCTCTGTTAATTCAATAAAAGATCTGGATGGTGCAATAGAGATGAGGCCTTTTAGAGGCTACGAGAAATTGCTTAGAATCAAGGACAAAGCATGCCCTTCTGATATGGGGTCTCTCATCTTATTGCAAGCTGACCTCCAGTGATGAATGAAATCTCTGGCCTTTTTATTTTCTCTCTGCTTGAGGCCGCAGAGATGACTGAGAGTGGGAAGCGCCTCAGCATTAAAGAAGAATCATTCAATGAACATGTTTACCACTTTGTTAAATTCTTTTAGCTCGATTGGGTTAACATGCTCTGAATACCATTTGGCTGTTGTTCCTTCCAGACTGTGAGGGAAACAAAGGAAAAGTTCCCGGTTGTCTTGCTTGAATTTGGAACACTCGGCAAAGAACATGGCGAGATGAGCCTTGGGGTCGCCAGAACCATCAAATTTGATAAACTTTCTGGGGAGATTGTCCACGTTGTCGTCCTCATCCAAACCATCATATAAGTCTTCGCTGGTGAAGACTTTCTTGCCCTTGTCGCGGGCCTGCAGGTCTTTAACCATTTTCATCATGTCTTTGAGTTGTGACTGAGTAGGGTCGTCAATAGACTGATTCCGGGACTTATAAGCCGACCCCTGCCCCTGAGTCGACCTCTTGAATTCTTGCTTAGTTTCATATTCCTGGTCAGTGCCATCTGCTGATTCTGACCCGTCTGACATCTCCTCATGGTGATTCTGCTTTCTGATGATTCTCACATTCTTGGCTGCATGACCCTTATCTTTCTGCTTGATCTGGGTCTGCTCTGTACTGGCTTCGGCTTGCTCGGCTAGCATCTTGGTCATCATTTTCTTAAACATAACATACATTTGAGGATCAATGTCATGCTCAACTTGATGTCCTTGACTTTTGGCTGATCGGGGGGAGTCCATTTCTTCTTCTGAAGCGATTGAGTATGCAACACCTTCAACTGATGAGGTTTTCTTTCCGAACCTTGTATGAACCATCAAGTATCACAAAATGCTCTCTTGAATGTCGCTGATGCTCTCTGCAAGGTAGAACTGATGATTAGGCTTTTGAAGGAAATTTGGTTGGAGGAAAATATTTGTTGTGAATTTTGGTAGACAATTGAAATAATATCCCATTACTAGGGATTGAGTCATCGCTGGAGTTACGACAATTGCGCTGCTATTCTTTGCAAAATAAACAACTGAAAAATATGCCTTGTTACCTAGGCGAGGTCGTCAAACCAAGGTGAAATGAAGATTAAAGGAGTTTTATTGAAAATATGATTTTAATAATACACTTGACAAAGTGGAGGGGGAGAGACAATTTTCCACCACTCCAGATAATCAGAGGACACTCGAGGACCAGGAAAAATAGTAAGAGTAACAAAGGAATCCCATCCATGTCTGGCAGAATGGTATGCTCCGGACCACTGATCTCATGTGAGATCAAACTCTGGCAAGACCCCTGATAGTGGGCGAAACTCTACACGCTTTTGTCTCTGAGAGAACTGCCTCACACACCACTCTGGATGGTAGTATGCACAGAAGAATGGGCCAAGTAGCCTGAACCGCTTGCCGTATGCATAAGTATATCTGGGAGGTGATTCCTGACGATCAAAGTAGTCCCATACGACTTCTTCCTCCTGAAGGTTATCGATCAAGAATCGGTATCGAACAACTGGAAGAAGCTTTTCACGATTGTATCTGAATGAGCTGGCTCAGGCTGGCACATGCCGAAGGAACCAAGATTGCAATGCGTAAGTGCACCCTTCGACTAGAATCGATTCTCCAAGTGTGAAGCGGGTCAACCCCCGGTACAGAAAGGCGAGTGCGGCCATG
This sequence comes from Nuphar pumila, assembly GCF_984573655.1. Lineage (NCBI taxonomy): Eukaryota > Viridiplantae > Streptophyta > Magnoliopsida > Nymphaeales > Nymphaeaceae > Nuphar > Nuphar pumila. Next base: position 75,473,034 of record NC_143259.1, on the reverse strand, counting down.
GCAATGGAGAGGCGGCTGGTCTGACGACTTCCCCACCTTCGCAGAAGTTGAACTATCCTGATATCCATGTAATTCCGTCCATCGGGAAAGAGAGCTAATCCCACAGTGCATAGGACAATCGCGTGCTGGATTCTTTCTCGAGCTGTTCGAGACAACGAGCTAACCTCCGCAAATGTTCCATACTGTTTGTAGATTTCGAGCAGGTCCACATATTCGTTTCCATCCTCCTCTATCAATGGCCAAGACTTGTATCCTGTCATGCGAGCTAAAGCATCTCGGGGGTCCAGACCCTTGACATTAATCAAAAACTGCTTCTCCAATGGATCTCCAGGTTGACCGGCTGGCTCGGGCGATCCCATAATTTCTGAAAATTCATCTATCAGCAACGTCATTTCTCCCCATGGGAACCAGAAAGTAGAAGTGCTCAGATTCCACTGCTCCGCTAGTGCATGGATCAAATTGCCGTTAACTGTCTGCTTTCCCACTGCGGACACCAGTTCTAACCCACAATCGTCCAAGTGGTCCGGAAACATACGAGAGAAGTTCTTGAACCATGAATAGTACCACCAGGGAAAGAAGGATTCGGTGCTAAGGACTCGATGCTCGGAAAGACTTTGTTGCACCTCGTAGGAGATGTGACCCTCAAGGAAGACTGATTCAAGCTGACTGGATGCCATCAGACTGAAAGACATAGAAAATTAGAATAAGACTTGGGAAAATATGAGGATTTTGAAAAAAATGCAGGTAGGATAAAAATAAAGCAGGAATTTCGAGATTCAGAAGAAAAAAAGGATGAAAAAATCACTTGGAGTTTTGAAGGGAAATTTGGAAAATCGTCCAGGGTTTGATGAAATATGAAGAAATACTTCATAAAATGAAGTATTTGAAAAATCGTCCAAGGTTTAAAACATGGATAGTATATGGAAATGGATTGGGGATTTCTGAAAAATCGTCCAGTATTTTGGAAAATTGAGAAAATATGGAAAATAACAAGGAAATGACTATAACACATTCAATTACATCCTGCACAAAAAAGTATGCACATACAGCATTCCCTAAAAGCTGACTCTAGATGCACAAGTTTTGAAATAGCTGTAGGACCTTAATCCTAACTCTAAGGTTCAGATCATCTGTGTCCAATCATGCTATGCCTATATACTCGAGCCAAGGCTCAATGTACGTGGCATAAAATCAATTTCTCCGGTTCTAGGTTCAAGTTTTCCAACATCCTTGAGCACTTGCTGATATACGTTGGACTATGGCCCTTGGTACGTGGCAGGAGGGTTTTCACCCAAATAGGTGGCCCTGTTGTGAGGCTCTGTCCCGAACTATGGTTCTAGAAGAGAGCCCAGCAACGTGAAAACTGGGACAATATAGGTAGGGTGATTTTTGAAATATGAGCACATGCAAGCAAATAGAAGGCTCTAAGTCCTAAAGAGATAGATTTTTGAAAAATTTGAAGAAGCAAGCATTGTTTTCATACAATTCCTAGATTGAGGAGGGTTGTATTAGACCTAAGTCTATGTGAGCATAAATAATTCTCCTCAATATGGTCCTACCAAACCATGCCTAGTCTATATGCAATCCATGTCAGCTGGGTTCAAGTCTAGGCTCCTAGGTTCACATGATATCATGAAATAAAAGCTGACATTCCATGGAACACGATTTTGACAATTTGAACTAAGTTAAGCACACAATTGATCAGGCGAAGACAGGTCCCATCACGGTCGTCAAACCTGTTATCATCGCAAAATTTTTACTTTTTGCGAGTCAAACTGACCTTTGAAAAAGATTTTGAAAATAACTCGCCTCCATTTTAAAATGCGAGATAATTCCAAAGAATGGGACTCGCCTGTCGGTACGAGGTTCAACCGTTCCTGGCGCCTTTACCAGGGGTAATTGAACCAAGGATCAATCTACTGCTTTGCTCTGTTCAACTTGTCTAAACCATATTCTAATTCCTAAATGCACAAAGAATCAGGCATGTGCTATGAATTTCTAAAAATGCATATTTGAAAACATGATGTTTGTTTTGAATATTTGAAATACTTGGAAGATATGTCACTTGGAAAATCATGTTGAAAGAACACTTATGAAGAAACTGAAAATCGATTTTTGAAGAATCTAGAGGTTTTTGTGAAAATCGATTTTGAGAAATGTGAAATAACTTTGGAAAACTTGATTTCTCTGAATTCAAACTTTGAAATTGAAAATATAACTTATAAAATCAAATTTGGAACTTGGGAAATACTTGAAATATCATTGGCAAATCAATATTTTGAGAAAATTGATTTTTGAGTAAGACTTAGAAAAATTTGAGAAAACTGATTTCTCTGAATTGAAATTGAAATTTGTAAATGCATGAATTGAATGAATATGGATTTGAAATACTTGATTATGAGGAATTGAGAAAATCCTTTTTGTATTTTTGAGAAATGCAATGCATTTTGAAGTTAGCCTAATAGTGTAGGCTGAATGTGGCTAATACGAAGATTACAAATCTGGGTATCATTCGTATTCTAACTATGGCCATAAATACAAATTCCACCGAGTTTGTCAACTCCATAAGAGCTAGTGCACGTGCCATTCGTGTAGACCATAGTGAATTTATGAAAATGTGCATGAATGATACATTCATCAGACATTTAATATTTGCAGAATTAAACTATATGCAATGCAATCCTAGTCTAAGCTGAAATTTAAATTCTTATTCCAAATTTGATTTAATTTACATCACTATTGAATTTAAATACAAGAAATTAAAGGAAAGTAAAGTCTTCAATGTCCCTGCAAAACTAGAAAACTTTGTTAGTGATGATATGTTGGCTTTTCTAGGTTTTTCCAGTAATATCTAGAAATTACTGGATTTTGCTAAATATAAGCCTTTTCCATGATTCTCTTAAATAAAAATTGATAAAATATGAAATAAAATTTAATACATATGAAAATAGAATTTGAAATTTCGAAATTGGGGTCAAAATGACCAAAATACCCCTGATAGCAAGACTATGGCCTTGAAATCAGGGTTTTTAGAAAGATATTTTGTAAAAATGCAACTTTTAAAATCCAAATAAGAATAAATTGAACTAAGTATGATGTGACATGATTAAAAATATGAAAATTAGGGTTTAGAATTTCGAAATTTAGGTCAAATCACCAAAATGCCCCTAATAGCAAGACTATGGCCTTGAAATCAGGGTTTTCTGAAATAGATTTTGATAAAACTTGAGATTTATGATGACAATAAACACAAAATAAAACATGAAACATCCTAACATGATTACAAACATGAAAAAACCCTAAAAACATGCACTTATACACGAAAATCAAGAAACATCACAAAAATTGTGATTTTGGCAGTGTTTTTGGATCTTTCAGGTACCCTGTTTTGCAATTTTATTAATTCAGGCATCAAATGAATTCCAAATCTCATAAAAATTGGCGCATACACTTATTATAGCCATAAAATCTAATTGGAATTGCAAAAATAATTTTTTGACATTATTTTAATCCAAAAATTGCATTAAAACCCTAAAATAAGTTATTTTTAACCTATGTCACAAACCAGTTTTAGAGTTAGACCCGAATCAAGGGTCAATACTCCATTAAAACTTCTGAATTTTTACAGAGATAAACTAGGAAGAAAAACAGAGATTTCTCAATTTACAGATTGGAAAAATCATCTCCGGTTAGGGAGAAATCCTTCTGACAATCTGAACTAAAATCTAACAAATCCAACAGGAGTTAAAACAGACACTTCAGATTGAAAATACAGGGATAAATAAAAATACTGATCTAAAATATCTGAGATTTTATCAGTAAACAGTGATTAAAAAACTAATAATACTCACTTTTTACAGATCAAGAATCGGATCTTTGGTTTGGGATCTATGAATAACACAAGTCTGATTAGGGTTTTGATAAACCCTGACGAGTTTTAAATTTAAAATCACACTTTCTGTCAGAGGAAAAATATAAACAGATATCAAAAAATCTCAAAATTTCACAGTAAATAGATCTAATCACTATGAATCCATGTCACTTTACAGATCTCAAATCGAATATAAGATGAGAAAAATATCATCACAGCAACTTACCCTCCTGATTTTAACAACGATTTTAAAACTTTAAAAATCTGATTTGATGTCTGATTTTTCTGACAGGGTTCCCGAATCCCAAAAACAATGATTTTTTTACAGTAGTTCAATTATATATGCATGTATCGCATATAAAAAAAACAGACATTAACAGTAAATATTTCAATACGAAATAACAAGCTCTTTTCTGATCTAAGCTTAAAACACACAGAAATTTGATAAAACCTAATAAAGCATGCATTAATCAATGAAAACAATAAAGAAAATACCAAAATAGTAAAATAAAAATTATTTATATGCTGGAAAACGTGTAATAAACATTAATAAACAAATAAATAAATAAATATTAGGGAATCAATGACTGGAATTTGATGTTACCTTTAAAAGCATGGATTTAACCCATTAAAACGGTAAATCACATGTTTTATTGGTTAATAATGTAAAGACCCATGTTAAAATTGATTCTAATGGATTAGAATCCCTGTAAACTCCATGAAACAGAGTTAGATCACTTTCTTGAACCTCTCTTGAGGTTCTTGGACTTAAATCCATGGTTTAATCCATGGAATAGATGGTATTAATGGCTAAAATTGATTTAAAACTATTAAAAACATTAAATAAGAGCTAAAAATTAAGGAAAAATAATTACCTTGAGGTTGCTGCAATGGAGGAAGGCTGGAGCTGGAAAAAGAGGCTCCAAGAATTGCTCAAGAGGTGGCAGGAAAAATCGACCCCCTATGGGTCTCAATTTATAGAAATTTTTAGGTTTTGAAAATTAACAGTTTTGAAAATTTTGGACTCTTCTAATGGGGGGCGATTTTTGGGTGGATTTACTATACTACCCATAGTCTAAATTATACTAATTAACCCCTAGCCTATCCTAGAAAATCCTCAAGTGTGATGCCACTTGGCATTTTCCACATTTGGGTTTTTAAAGTTCTTTAAAAACCTTTAAAAACACTAGTTTTAAAATCCAAACTTTAAAATGAGTTTTTAAAATAACTTTTGACTCTTCTAAACCTATAACACTAACCAAGACACTGACTAACCCTAGTCTAGCCCTGACTTACTCGAATATGGAGCCACCCCGAGTGGGCCCTACTTGTGTTTTGCAAAAAGCGATTTTAAAACTTGAAATTGAGAAAGTTTTCAAAAGATTTTCAAAAGTAAACTTTAAAATTAAATTTTTTGAAATAGCATAGGGTTCTAACTGGGTCAGAACTCCTCTGGATATGGTTCCAACTGAGTGGGCCCACATCGATTTTTGAAATCTTTGAAATAACACTGAAAATGACTTTGAAAAGGGGTTAAAATCAATAATTGAAATTTGAGATTTTTGAAAATAGAGTCTCAAGCGAACTGGAACTCAGGGTTAGAGTTCTGAACTCTTAGGATTATGAGATTTTGGATTTTAAAAGCCAAATAAAAAGTTTTTGAAAGAATTTATCCGAAAATGGTGAAACAAGTCGAAAAATAGAGTCAGGTTTAGACTCCTAACTCAATCAGGACTCTGAAATAGAGTCCTGGATTAACTGGACTCTACAAAATGACCTAATTTTTTAAAACAAATGGAAATAAGTGAAAATGGAATAAAAACAGACTCCTGACTGGTCTAGGACTCCGGGACAGAGTTATGATCGGACTAAAACTCTAGATTTTTTTGATATTTTTCTGAAAAACGGATGAAAGAACTTGTGAAAGCAGTGAAAACAATAACAAATATTGAAATAAGACAAATTTCTGATTCAACCGAGACTCTGAGGACAGAGTCCTAATTGAACTAGGACTCTTAGATTTTTGGATTTTTTGAGAAAACAAATGAGAGAATTTTGAAAAACAGTTAAAAATAGGATGAAATCGATGTTTTGGTTCAGAGTCCTATTCTGATTAGGACTCTGAGAAAGAGTCCTGATTCGATCAGAACTCTAAGAATTTTGGCTTTTTGATAAGCAAATGATGAAATTTGGGCAAAGCTTTTGAAAACCAGTGAAAATGAAGTGAGAAAATCAATTTTGGATAGAGTCCTACTTCGATCAGGACTCTGGGATAGAGTCCTGATTTGATCAGGACTCTGAGATAAAATCTCAGAATTTTGAAATTCTTTGATAAAAGTGTAATAGTTTTGGTAGATTTAAAGATTTTTTAAAAGATTCTTTCAAAATTGAAATCAGGATCAGAGTCTTGATCCAACTAGGACTGTCTGAGGAGAGTCTTGTTTTGACTGAAACTCTGAGTTTCTGACTCATTTTGAAAGATTTGATTGAAAATAGATAAAATAGCTATAAAAGATTAGAGTTCTAATCCAATTAAAACTCTGAAGAAGAGTCCTGATCCGACTGGACTCTTGAAGAAGAGTCCTAATCCAACTAGGACTCTGAAATTTTCGCCAAAACAGAAGATCTTGAAAGGTTCTTTTCAAAAACAGGTAAAAAGGTAGTGAAAATTAGAGTTTTGATCCGACTAAGACTCTGGAAAAAGAGTCCTGATCCAACTAGGACTCTAAAATTTTTGAGATTTTTGATAAATGAAGGAATCCAAAAGCGACACCACCTAAATGGGCCTCACATGAGAATTGAAATCAATTGAAATTGAGTTTGAAATGAATCCAGATTGTTTTCTGAGAAAACATTTCGAAATGTAAGGTCCCGTAGGTTGGAAAAAGACAGAATGTTGAATAAAAACCCAGGTTTTGAAATTGATTTCGAAAGAAAAACTTTTAGAACTCAAATCTGGATTAAATATTTTGAAAACATGGGTGCTGGATCTCGAAAATGAGATGTAATGACATGCAATGCCATGCAATGCAGTGAGATGATATGCTGAATGCATGCAATGATATGCAATAACACATGAAATGCATGAACACTCGACGAGGGTGAAAATTTGGGGTGTTTACAATTACTATGTTAATCGATTGCCCTGATGGCAATAAATCACCTGCATCAATGAAGTACCATAATGCTTAGCCATCTGCTCCATCCCAACAATCAGAAAAAGCCATCCATTGCAAAATCAAGTTGCTGGCGTATTGACAAGAGGGCTTGATTGAGTCCTGTCATGGGGTTTCATCGTCTAGCTGCTTGGAAAAACAGGTTAGTTCATGTCTTCTTCCTACTGAATATATGCTCACTCATATTCCAATAGCAATCCTCTGCTCACTTTGAAATATACAGTCATTTCTTCCTATCAGTTAGTTTCATTGGCTGATTTTCATGCATTTTCTTTTTATGTCACTTCAATTTCTCTGCTATTGTTGTTTTCCATTATATTACGTGGGCTCGTAGTTTTCTTTAGTCTGATTCACCTCTTTATGTTTGTTGTATAGTTGATATCATACAACATTATTTCTTGCTCAAATTATCTCAAATACAGGTCGCATATATCAGATGCAACAGAATATCTTGATGTTCTTGTTGATCATTATTTGTGAGGTTATCTCAATCAAGGAGGTCCTGTTTAAACCATGAAATAATCTTATTTTTGGCATCTCGTTTCATTGTAATTTCATAACCTATAGCCCTTTCATCTTCACATCCATATATTCTAGGCATCTGTAGCATTTGTATTAAACATAGTTTGTTTTCACCATCATGCTAATAAAGTCACCTACAACGTTAACATACCATCAGCTGTGTCGCCTTCTACACATGTTTCTGCCACTTCCACAAACAACACTTTTTGCATATATTCTCTCTTGGTAGAATGATTTGGGATACCATTAGTTTGGAAGATTATTTTCGGCAAGAATCCAGTTTTTCTGAACTCAAGCTTCGATGTATGTAAGTTTGGTGACACTATTTAGGTTGCTCAGTTCCCCTTGCAGATCTACCACCCCCTGTGTATATTGTAACATAACAGTTGCTCTAAATTAGAAGTAGAGTTAGGCTTGGTTTGCTGAAAGCAAGGACCAAGCTCTGTTTTATCTTAGTCAATTAGATTTAATGATTCTATTTAGATGTTTATGACAATGCTTAATTTAGTGGTTTGAGATGCTTCAGCTGGATGAAGTTTCAAAAAAATTCAAATTTTCTGTTGAACATTGATCTAACATAGTTTTACTCAATTTTGCAGGATAGGATCGCAAAAAGGGAAAGGATAAATGCCCCCTCCCCCCTTGTATTCACATTGACATGTTCATAGATATCAATGCCTATATTTGATTAGCTATTCTTTTGTTACAGTATACTCGAGTTCCAAGCCTGAATATCTGAAAATCATGTTTTTCACGGTCATGATTATCATAATGGGTTGAGATTAAACTTAAATAGATTGATTTAATCATTACTTTTCATATACTGTTAACAGTTATGGGTCTAACTGCTAGACATGATTGGATGTGGAATCCTAGAACAGTTTGCTGGACATTGGAGTACAGTTTTTGCCCTCTTGTAAAACTCTAACCCACCATGATATCCAAAGTAATGTAGTGTCCTATCCATGCCCACTTTTTTTCCATTCCACTGCATTTACCATGGTCTAAATTTATATTTTGTTTTATCATTTAACACATATACAACCTTTCACACAATGCTCAACACTTTGCTGTGTTTTCACAGTGGTTCATAATGAACCACTGTGACTTCTTTTCCTCTATGGTAGTTCAACAATGGACTACATGTTATCATCACAAAATTTGACTTTTACAACTCAAACTGACCTTAAAAAAAGATTTTGAAAATAACTTGCCTCCGTTTTAAAATGTGAGATAATTTTGAAGAATGGGACTCGCCTGTCGGTACGAGGTTCAACCGTTCGTGGCGCCTTTACCAAGGGCAATTGAACCAAGGATCAATTATATGCTTAACTTTCCTCAACTTGTCTAAATCATGTTCTATTTCCTAAATGCACAAAGAATCAGGCATGTGCTATGAATTTTCTGAAAATGCATATTTGAAAACATGATGTTTGCTTTGAGATTTGAAATACTTGGAGAATTCTTGGAAAAGATAACACTTGAAAATCGTGAGCCTTGTTGAGAGATAATTTTTCTGAGGAAAGTGAAAATTGGTTTTTGAAGAAATCTTGAAGTTTTGTGAAAATCGATTCTGAGTAATTTAAAATAACTTTGAAAAACTTGATTTCTTTGAATTAGAGCTTGAAAATTGAAGCTTTAACTTGGAAAATCGAATTTTGAAGTTTGAAAATGCTTGAAATATCATTTGAAAACTTAGAGTTTTGAGAAAATCAATTTTAGAATAAGACTTGGAAATTTTAAGAAAATTGATTTCTCTGAATTGAAATTGGAATTTGCAAATGAATGAATTGAATGAATATGGATTTGAAAGACTTGATTTTGAGGAATTGAGAAAATCCTTTTTGTATTTTTGAGAAATGCAGTGCATTTTTGAAGTTAGCCTAATAGTGTAGGCTGAATGTGGCTAATACGAAGATTACAAATCTGGGTCTCATTCGTATTCTCACTATGGCCATAAATACAAATTCCACCGAGTTTGTCAACTCCATAAGAGCTTGTGCACATGCCATTCGTGTAGACCACAGTGAATTTGTAAAGAATGTGCATGAATTGGCATACATAGCAGTTATATATCAAAGTTTAAAACTAAATGTAATGCATCCTATTCTATGCAGAAATTGAAATTCTTATTCCAAATTTAATTACAATTTACATCACTAATAGAATTTAAATACAAGAAATTAAAGGAAAGTAAAGTCTTCAATATCCCTACAAAACTAGAAAAATAGATTAGTGAAGATATGTTGGCTTTTCTAGGTTTATCCAGCAATATCTAGAAATTGCTGGATTTCGCTAGATATAAGCCTCTTTCCATGATTCCCTGATATAAACTTAATGAAATATGAAATAAAACTAAATAAATAATAAAAATGAGATTTGAAAATTCGAAATTGAGGTCAAAATGACCAAAATACCCCTGATAGCAAGACTATGGCGTTGAAATCAGGGTTTTCAGAAAGCTATTTTGTAAAAATGCAAGTTTTGAAATTCAAATGAGGATGAATTAAACCAAATATGATATGACATGATTAAAAATATGAAAACTAGGGTTTAGAATTTTGAAATTGAGGTCAAATGACCAAATTACCCCTGATAGCAAGACTATGGCCTTGAAATCAGGATTTTTTGAAATAGATTTTGGTAAAAACTTGAGATTTATGATTGAAATAAACACAAAATCAAACATGAAACACCCTAATATGATTCTAAACATAAACCAACCCTAAAAACACACACTTATGCACGAAAATCAAGAAATATCACAAAAATTGTGATTTTGGCAGTGTTTTCGGGATCCTGCGGGGCCCTGCTTTGCAATTTGATTAATCTAGGCATCAAACAGATTCCAAATTTCATAAAAATTGGTACCTGCACTTGTTATATATCTGACATCATATTGAAATCATAAAAATAAATTTTTGACATTATTTTAATCCGAAAATTGCATTAAAACCCTAAAATATGCTATTTTTAACTTAAGTCACAAACCAGTTTCAGAATTAGACCCGAATCAGGGGTCAATCCTCTATGAAAATTTTTGAATTTTTACAGAAGCAAACTAGACATAAAAACAAAGGTTTTCCTAATTACAGATCAGAAAAATCATCTCCGGTTAGGGAGAAACTTTTTCGGCAATCTGAACTAAAATATAACAAATTTAACAAGGGTTAAAACAGCTAATTAGGATTGAAAATACAGAAATAAATAGCAAACTTAACCAAAAATTCCTGAAATTTTAGAAGTTAACATTAGAGATAAAAATAATGAAACTCTTTTTTTACAGATTGTGAATCGGATCTGTAGTTTGAGATCTATGGTCATTACAAGTCTGATTAAGGTTTTGGTAAACCCTAACGAGTTTTAAATTTAAAATCAGACTTTCTGTCAGAGGAAAAATACTAAACAGAGACAAAAAATTACCAACATTTCACAATAAATATATCATCTCAACATGAATCCACAGCATTTTACGGATCTCAAATCGAATATCGGATGAGGAAAATAACATAACAGCAAGTTACCCTTTTGATTTTAACAACGATTTTAAAGCTTGAAAATCCCGATTTGATGTCTGATTTTTATGACAGAGTTCCCGAATCCCAAAACCTCTGATTTTTTTACATAAGTTCATTTACACATAAATGTATCACAGATAAAAAAATCAGAAATTAACAGTGAGTATTTCAATCCGAATAAACATGCTCATTTCTGTTCTAAACTAAAAACACACAGAAATTTGATAAAACCTAATAAATCATGCTTTAACTAATGAACATAATAATACAAAATACCAAACAGCAAAAAGAAATTTATTTCTATGCTAAAACACATGTAATAAACATAAATAATTAAAAAAATAAATAAAAACATGGAATCCATGACTGAAATTTGATTTTACCTTTAAAATCATGGATTTAACCCATTAAAAGGGTAAATCACATGTTTTATTGGTTAATAACATAAAAATCGATGCAATAATCGATTCTAACGGATTAGAATCTCTGTAAAAACAGTGAAACCAGGTTAGATCATCTTCTTGGATCATTCTTGACATTCTTGAGGTTGAATCCATGGTTTAATCCATGAAGGTGATGATGCCAATGGCTAAAATTGATTTAAAGCATGAAAAAGTATTGAATAAAAATAAAAAATATAAAAAATATTACCTTGATGCTTGCAGCAATGGAGGAAGGGCTGGAGAGGAGAGAGAAGCTCCAAGAATTGCCAAAGAGAGAGATAGGAAAATCGTCCCCTATGGGCCTCTTTTTATAATAAAAAAATTAGGTTTTTAAAAAATTAGAATTTTGAAAAAATTGGACTTCTAAGTGGGGCGATTTTCTCTAATTGAGTTTGACTCTTTGAATTTCCTAATTAGGCTCTTACCTAACCTAAGACTCCTAGCTAAACCCTAAAAACTCCAAATGTGGCGCCACCTAGTGTGAGCCCACATTTGTTTTTCAAGTTTTAATTAAAACCTTTAAAAACAATAGTTTAAAAACCAAATAAAAAGATGGATTTTCAAAGTGGATTTTGAATCTTCTAAACTTCCAAAACTAAACAAGATACTAACTAAGCCTAGACTAACCCTGACTTTCTCAAATGTGGCGCCACCTCGAGTGGGCCCTACTTGAGTTTTTCAAAACGATTTTAAAACTTGAAATTGAGAGAATTTTCAAAAGATTTTCAAAACTAAACTTGAAATTAAAAGTTTTGAAATGGCATAGAGTTCCAACTGGGCTAGAACTCCTCTGGATGTGGTGCCAACTGAGTGGGCCCACATCAGGTTTTGAGAAATTTGAAATAAACACTGAAAATAACTTTGAAAAGAGGTTAAAATCAATAATTGAAATTCAAAATCTTTAAAAATAGAGTATGAGATTTTGGGTTTTAAAAGCCAAATGAAGAAATTTCTGAAAAGATTCTATAAAAAATGATGAAATAAGTAAGAAAATACTGTCAGGGTTAGACTCCTAACTCAATCAGGACTCTGAAATAGAGTCCTGAATTAACTGGACTATACAAAATGACCTAAATTTTGAAAGCAAATGGAAAGAAATGAAAAAGGAAGTAAAAACAGACTTCAAAACAGACTCCTGACTGGACTAGGCCTCCAGGACAGAGTCCTGATCGGACCGAAACTCTAGATTTTTTTTGGTATTTTCTGAAAAACATATGAAAGAACCTGTCAAAACACTGAAAACAATAACAAATATTGGAATAAAACAGAGTTCTGATTCAACTAAGACTCTAAGGATAGAGTCCTAATTGAAATAGGACTCTCAGATTTTTGGATTTCTTGAGAAAACAAATAAGAGACTTTTAAAAAACAGTTAAAAACAGGATGAAATTGAAGTTTTGGTTCAGAGTCCTGATCTGATTAGGACTCTAAGAAAGAGTTCTAATTCGATCAGAACTCTAAGAATTTTGGTTTTCTGATAAACAAATGATGAAATTTGGGCAAAGCTTTTGAAAACCAGTGAAAATGAAGTGAGAAAATCAATTTTGGATAGAGTACTGATTCGATCAGAACTCTGGGGATAGAGTCTTGATTTGATGAGGACTCTGGGCTAAAACCTTAGAATTTCGAAATTCTTTGATAAAAGTATAATAGTTTTGGTAGATTGAAAGATTTCTGAAAGATTCTCTCAAAATTGAAATCAGGATCAGAGTCCTGATCCAACTAGGACTCTCTAAACAGAGTCCTGTTTTGACTAAAACTCTGAATTTCTGACTCATTTTGAAAGATTTTAAAAGATTTGATTGAAAATAGATAAAATAGTTGTAAAAGATTAGAGTCTCAATCCAATTGAAACTCAAAAGAAGAGTCCTGATCCGACTGGACTCTTGAAGAAGAGTCCTGATCCAACTAAGACTCTGAAAATTTGGCCAAAACAGAGGATTTTGAGAGGTTTTCTCCGAAAACAGGTAAAAAGATAGTGAAAAGTAGAGTTCTGATCCGATTGGACTCTAGAAAAAGAGTCCTGATCCAACTAGGACTCTAAAATTTTTGGAGATTTTTGACAAGTAAAGGAATCCAGAAGCAACAACACCTAAATGGGTCTCATCTGAGAATTGAAATTAGTGGAAAATTGAGTTTAAAACGAATCCAGATTGTTTTATGAGAAAAACACTTCAAAATATAATGTCCTAGGGGTTGGTGAATGACAAAATGCTGATTAAAAACCCAGGTTTTAAAATTGATTTTGAAAGAAAAGTTTTAAAACCCGAATATGGATTAAATATTTTAAAAACATGAGTGCTGGATCTCGAAAATGACATGTAATGACATGCAATGCCATGCAATGTAATGAAATAGTATGTCGAATGCATGTAATGATGTGCAATGACACATGAAATATATAAACACTGAATGAGGGTGAAAATTTGGGGTGTTTACAGATGCCCTTCTTTGCTACTAATCCGGTATAGGGCCGAGCTTAGTGGCAAAGAAAAACACACCAAATTTGGACTATATATATAAAAAAAATGCCCCAGTTAGGAGAATCTGACCGGGTATGAAGGAATTAGCTCTGACGATAATGACAAATATGAAATGAAGAATAAAGAAGAAGATTCACCTCATCGAAATGAGTCTCAGGCTTAGCCCTTAACTTGGATGGGATGGGAAATAAAATACCTCATGGAAAAATGAGGTTCAGGTTTAACCCTTAACCTGAAAGGGGACGATACCTCATGGAAAAATGAGGCTCAGGCTTAACCCTTAACCTGATAGGGGACGATACCTCTTGGAAAAACGAGTCTCAGGATTAACCTTTAACCTGAAAGGGGACGATACCTCATGCAAAAACGAGGCTCAGGTTTAACCCTTAACCTGAAAGGGGACTATACCTCGTGGAAAAATGAGGCTCAGGCTTAACCCTTAACCTGAAAGGGGACGATACCTCGTGGAAAAACGAGGCTCAGGCTTAACCCTTAACCTGAAAGGGAACGATACCTCATGGAAAAATGAGGTTCAGGCTTAACCCTTAACCTAAAAGGGGACGATACCTCGTAAAAAAACGAGGCTCAGGCTTAACCCTTAACCTGAAAGGGGACAATACCTCGTGGAAAAACGAGGCTCAGGCTTAACCCTTAACCTGAAAGAGGATGATACCTCGTGAAAAAATGAGGCTCAGGCTTAACCCTTAACCTGAAAGAGGACGATATCTCATGGAAAAATGAGGCTCAGGCTTAACCCTTAACCTGAAAGGGGATGATACCTCGTGGAAAAACGAGGCTCAGGCTTAACCCTTAACCTGAAAGGGGACGATACCTCGTGGAAAAACGAGGCTTAGGCTTAACCCTTAACCTGAAAGGGGACGATAAACGGAATCCTTAGATGAAGAAACCATGACGGGACCTTCGAATTTTGCACAATAAATCCGAGAGGGGTTTGCAAAAGGAAGAAAGGGGGTTCCTTAAAGCTTGAAAAGGGATTGATCTTGGACGTCTCATCGCTGAGACTGAATGACTTTTAAAACATATGACCTTTTGCAGAAAATTCAGGTTTAACCCTTAACCTGAACGGGAACTGTCTATGGTGGGACAGTGGGGAGCACAGGAAAGTGTGCAAATCTGAGAGCCCAGGCACTCAGATTAAAATAAGAAGGGAAGGATCATGGACAACTCTTATTATCCGATCCTAAAAGGGATAACAGCAACGCCTGGATACATCAAAATAGACATCCAGTTCTCACTTTATGTTAGGATAATTTGAAAAGATTGCCAATAAGATAAAGATTGTAGTTAATTCAAGAATGATAAGCACATATATATATGAAGAATATTCCCTCTTGTCTACCTGAAGTATTACCTCTGACTGGACTTAACTCCGTAGAATCAAGATTCAAATTTGAATATCATTGCCATTGACTTTCTTTCAAGGAAGCTATCAATTTCCTTGATATGGATGAAAAAGAATGTATTCTTGATATTGCGAGAGCTATTGGTGTAAGAATATTGATAAAAGAATTTCACAAAATTAAATGAGATTCTTGATAGATTCGGCAGTCTGATATCCTGGGATTCTTTTCTCATGATGATCTTTCTGCAATCTCTTTTTAATAGAATTGGAGCTCTTTTGGATTTTTTGGGAATTACATCATCCTTCATTTTGGAGATGTCCTGACTTTTCTCTCTTTTTCTTTTTGGGAAGGGTACGTCACAAACTCCTTCATCTCAGATATGTTTTGATCCTTCTTTTCTCTCAGGGATTATATTGACGGTTATTGGCTCTTTGGTTGAAAATCTTATGGTGATAGCAGAAATTAAATACCTTTTAGGGATTGTCGAGAGGTTCATCGCATATGTCTTCATCTCAACAATGCTTTGGACTTTCCCTGAAAGGATCCATCACAAACTCCGTCATCTTGGAGATGATCCAAATCTTCTTTGGCCCTGGGGTCTACTCGCTTAATTCGCCTTCATCTTGACGACAATTGAGAGATTCCTTTTGCAGATATTTAATTGCAGCTTGGGTGATTGAGAAGATATAGGAATTAAATGAACTCTCTTTTTTATCGCTCAGGATATTTCCACTGCCTTATCTTTACAAGAATGATCTTTAAAAATGTGCCATAGCTTCGATCAATATCAATCACTTATGGCTTTGCACCAACATTGAATTTTCTTTATCGGCCATATCGCGGATTTATTCTTTAGCCTTTTGGTTGGCCAGTAGAAAGATTTTGAATTTTGAATCCTTTTTCACAAAAGCTTTGTCCTTTCGGAAGTAATACTGAAGGTATTCTGAGATACAATTTTATGCGATAAAGATTTTGAAATCAACAACTATTTTTTATGGCAATTTGGCAAAATATTCTTGAAATCCTTGGTGAAAGAAATCACTTATGATCTAAATGACACATTTGTGGCTATATTCTCCTCTCCTTTCGTCAAAGAAGAGACTCAAGCTTGACCCTTACCTGAACGGGTAACAAAAGATACTCCTCTCTTCTCTGAAGAGGAGGTGTTTGCAAAATGAACTTTCGAAGAGAAATAAAGTTTTCGTCAAAACTCCCTATTTCTAGGCTTCTCTTATGGAAAGGGGGCCGCTAACAAAGATTGAAAGGATATCATAGAGGAACGAGTCCATCACACTCTCCCTGGAAAAAGGGTCCTCGACGACGGGGGTGGCCTAACAAAAGACATTTAGGGTTACAAGGAGGACGAGCTTCCGTCGAAACTCTCCCTAGAAAAAGGGTTCCTTGTATGACAATAAAGATTGTTTTGCAAATTGTTAGTGAAGCACGAGTCTCTTCAAACTCTCCCTAGAAAAAGGGGTTCAACGAACGAACAACAAAGACATGCGAAAAGAATGAGCTCCCTGGAAAAAGGGTCCCTCGCAAGAGAAAAGATTGATAATGAACTAAATGACAGACGGATTCGACATAAAAGTCGAATCTTAAAAGACTATGATTGCAGGATACGACTCAAAGGTCGGACAAACATGATCAATATTGATAGGATTTGATAACCCAGAAGTTTGCTTGGTAAAATGGATGAACAGAGGTCTGACAAAATTGGTGACCCGAAGGTCGGATCAAAAGGATAGAGTGACCCAAAGGTCAGATAGAGATCGTTTGGTTCGCAGATCTGAAGTTTGAGTCTAGACCTCAATGTGAGAGTTATGTTGCGACTAGTATGAAGACCAAACTTTTGACAAAGTACCAATATGAGCATTGGATTTTAAAGGATTGCCAGTACGAGCACTGGATTTTAAGAGACTACCAATGCGAGCACTAGGTTTTGGAAGATTACCAGTACGAGCACTGGTTTTTAAAAGATTATCAACTGACGATGACTCAAACCCCTTGCCGAGGTCTTAGAATTTATCTCTTATCCTGAATGGGTGAAAAAGCTTGATGTAGAATGAATGCAGATGAATGCAAATGCAAAGGATGCAACTGAGTGCACATGCGTGCAAAATGAGAGATTTATTAGATCCTGCCTGCACACAAGTTGTTTTGAATAAAAGACAACAAGAATACCCCAGTATATTCTGGGAATTATAGAAGAGTAATTGATCATTTATTGAAAGGATTTGTGAAGCATACAAATGATAGAATAGAGATTTTCTAGGTGTAGAATTTCTTCAGATGTCGAGCATTAATGGGGTCGGATAGTTCTACCTCGTCTGCATTAATCAGACGATATGAATTACGGGGTAGTGCTTCTTTCACCACGTAGGGACCTTCCCAGTTTGGTGACCATTTGCCACGCGGATGATGCTTGAGATGAACCGTTGATCTAAGGACCAGGTCATTAACTTGGAATCTTCTTTCGATGACTGACTTGGCGTATTGCCTTGCTATCCTCTGACGATAAGACTGGGCATGCTCTGCTGCTTTAAGTCTTTTCTCATCGAGTAGATCTAGCTGTACCAATCTCTGTTGCTGATACTGATCAAGTGGTAGCTCTAGAAGAGATGCAAATTTAAGAGCGGGTTTTTTAACATGAAGGGGTAACACTACCTCAGTCCCATAAACAAGTTCTGAAGGAGTTGCATTGGTCGGGGTTTGAATGGTGGTTCGATATGCCTAGATTGCATCATGGATTTTCTCATGCCAATCATGGCTTGTTTCAACGGTTCTTTCCAAGATGCGGATCAAACTTTTATTTGTCGCTTCTGCTTGGCCGTTCCCTTGGGGATAATAAGGAGCTGAAAAATGATGATGAATTCTGAATTTCGAACAAAAGATCTTCATTCTTTCATTCTTGAAATGAGTATCATTATCTGACATAATGTCATGCGGTATACCGAAACTACAAAGAATGTTCTTATGAATGAACGAGACCACATGTCGACCTTCTATCGTACGCAGAGTGACAGCTTCAACCCATTTGGTGAAGTACTCTGTTGCGGCAAGAAAATATTTATGACCATTGGAAGCGGAAGGAGTGATAGGTCCCACGAAGTCGAAAGCCCACATAGAGAATGGCCATGGAGACACGACTGATTGCAAGTACGCAGCTGACGCATGAATGGAAGGTGCGTGCACTTGACACAGAACACACTTCTTTACAAAGCGATAACAATCTTGCTGCATGGTTTTCCAATAATATTCTGCTCGAATGATTTGCTTATAACAAGGGTTTGGTAGCCAACATGACCACCGCAAATGCCTTCATGTGCTTCCCGCACGACTTCTTTGGCTTCTTCTTCATCTAAGCACCTTGAATATTCAGAACTGAACCCACGACGATAAAGAACATTGGCGAGAATAAAATAATGGGCCAACATTTGTTGAATCGCTTTTTGCTCCTTCTTTGATAATTCCGGTGGAAGCTCACCAGTTTCAATGAAATCTTTAATATCTTGGTACCAAGGTTTCATTTTCTGTTCTGCCATGTTAACTTGCATTACTGGAATGAAAGCAGGTTGATCAAGTCTGCCAATTTCAAAAGAACGACAGAATTCTCCGCTTCTGAAAGACATAATGGAGCCTAGACTGGCCAAATCGTCGGCTATTTGATTAAACTCCCTTTTGATATGGAAAAGCTGAAATTCATTAAAATCGTTGACGAGAGCTAGAACGATCTTTTGATAAGGAAGCAACTTCTGATCTTTTACCTGCCATTCAGCTTTGACTTGGCTGACGACGAGCAACGAATCACCGAAAGCGTGTACTCTCTTGACATTGAAGTCTTGCAGAATTCTCATACCTTGTATTAAAGCTTCATACTCAGCCATATTATGGGTATATTGAAAATCCAATTTTAGAGAAAAGGGAATCATCTCTTTCTCTGGTGTGATCAGTAAGATGCCGATTCCTATGCCAACCATATTCTTGGAACCATCGAAGAATAAGTTCCAAACTGGAGACTGCTGAACATTGTAGATCTGTTCGTCGAGAAAATCATCCTCAGCTTTAACATCCTCTGCTAGAGGAAAATTTGCCAATTGGTCTGCAATTGCCTGACCTTTGATAGATTGCTGAGAAACATATTTCAGGTCATACTGCATCAAAAGGACTTGCCACTTGGCAATCAGTCCACTGAGAAATGGTTGTTCGAGAATGTACTTGAGAGGATTAAGTTTTGAAAGAATCTTGACCTTTGATGCTAACAAGTAATGCCTTAACTTTTGACACATCCAAACCAGTGCTAGACATGTCTTCTCTATCTGGGAGTACTTCTTCTCGTAATCAATAAAAGTCTTGCTTACATAGTAGATGGCATGCTCAATCAGACTGCCTTCTTCGTACTGTGCCAAGAATCCACCACAAGCGACTTGGTTAACTGAAATATATAGTAAAAGAGGCTTTCCCAATTCCGGTGGCTTCAACACATGCGGGTTAAGAAGGTATTTCTTGATACGATCAAATGATTGCTGACATTCTGGTCCCCACTCAAACTTCACTCTTTTTCTAAGCAAATGATTGAAAGGCTCACATCTCATGGCAAGATTGGATATGAATCTCTTAATTGATTGCATACGTCCCTGAAGACTACGTAATTCTTTGAGAGTAGTCGGGGGTGACATATCAATGATGGCCTTTGCTTTAGCCGGATCCACTTCTATCCCCTTTTTGCTGACCAAGAAGCCTAATAACTTGCCAGATTCAACTCCGATGACACACTTCTGAGGGTTGAGTCTTAGCTTATAAAGAATAAGTCCCTTGAAGACCTGACTTAAAGCATCAATATGATCTTCTTCTTCCTTGGATTTGACTAGGATATCATTGACGTATGCATCCATGGTCTTGTGCATCTGGTCATGGAATATGGCAGCCATTGCGCGTTGATAGGTTGCTCCGGCATTCTTGAGCCCAAACGACATGACTGTGTAACAGAAAGTGCCCCATGGTGTAGTGAAGGATGTTTTGGATTGGTCAGGAGTGGCCAGTTTGATTTGATTATATCCGGAGTATCCATCCATAAAAGAGAACGTGGCATGACCAGTCGTGCTATCGACCAAGAGATCAATATTTGGGAGCGGATAGTCATCCTTAGGAGTAGACTTATTGAGATCATGGAAGTCGATACAGATTCAAACTTTACTATTCTTTTTGGGAACTGCTACGATATTTGCCAACCAATTCAGATAATCTATTGCTCGAATGAATCCTGCTTTAAGCAAATCCTCAAGTCCTTCTTTGATCTGCTGCTCGATTCGAGGATCCATCTTTCTTAATTTCTGCTTAACTGGCTTCGCATCAGGCTTCAAGACGAGGCGATGTTCCACCAATTTAGGATCTAACCCTGGCATATCCTCATAAGTCCATGAGAACACTTCTTGATATTGCTTGGGAAAATTGATGAGTTTTTCCTTCTCATCTGTGCTTAGACAGGAACCGATCTTGAGAATTTTAGGATTATCCTCTGAACCAATATTGATGTCTTCAGTTGGATCCTGAACTAGGGTAGATGGCTCATCTTGTTTCTGAATCGCTGCAAACTCTGGCAATTCTGGAAGCGCTGAATCAAATTCTGCCATTTCTTCTAGTTGTTTTGTGACCCTACTGTCCTCCGCTCTTGCCCTGACCCAATAAATCTTTGCAGGTTTCGACATGATTGACAAATTGATGACTAATCTCCTTACTGATTGGGAAGACATTCTGAAATTTTGAAAAGGAGTAGCTTTTAGAAAAAGTTCATTCATTATGGCATAAGTTGCATGAGATGGAAAAGGATAAGAACAGTAAATTTTGAAGACAAATTGCAAAGGAATAAGAGAAAGATGGCATCCAGATAGACGAGAAAATTGATAGCTTTATTGAGGATTTGAAATGATGACATTTGACATAAACTGAAATGGGACCTTGTCCCTATAAACTGCAGAAATTAACTGAAAAAAAGAGAACGACAGATGGGGGGAAGCTTTCAATGAATCCCCTTAATGAAGACAATATTTTTGTGAGATCCTTTGCCTATGAATCCTAATCCTGCCCTGTGCGGATGATAGTCCGGGACCACTGGCTCTAGTCGGCCATCTTCGTTCTTGTCCAAACCTTTGAAAGGCTGATAACCATGCTTTAGTAACAGGTCGAACCCTTTCTTGGCTCTTACAAACTGCGGGAAAAGAGGATGGTCCTTAAAAGTGCTGTAATCGAGACGACCCCCGATTTTGAAGAAATGTGGCCCTTGCCATTGAACCATTGTTGTAGTATGTTTCGCCTCTGGTGTTGCCTCTAGTTTTAACATTTCCAGACTTTCGCTAAGAACAACTTCTTCGCTTTTCCTGATGCTAGGGATTTCAGCAGTATAGGTCGGTCGAGAAATCATAGGCTGAGGCAGCCTCTCTTCTGAATCTTCCCCCAGGACAGTAGTTATCATGCCGCCTTTAGACCACTTAATACACTGGTGTAGGGTGGATGGTACTGCATTGGCATTATGAATCCATGTTCGCCCCAATAGAATATTATACGTTGGCGGCACATTGACAATATGAAAAAGCACCGTGTGAACAGAGTAGTTGATGAATATTTCCAAAAAGATTTTGCCCTTTGTTGTTTGTCTGTGATTATCAAATCCATAAATGGTGATTGGATCAGGCGTGTATTCTTCTTCTTTTGTGCCCAGAGCCTTGGCAGTCATTTCAGGGCAAATGTTAAGGCATCTACAAGCATGTGGGGTACAGTCATTCCCCAGGTTCACACTACAATGTACAAAGCATTGTTATGAAATGCGTGAGGCTTGGTCAAATCCTCATCTGAGAAGGTTATGAGAGCATTGGTCATGGCCTGCTTAACGATCTGAGCCATGTCTTCGGGTGTGGTGCCTGACTTGACCTTGATTTTCCACAATAAATTGTCCAGGACTTGCTGATGCTTGGGAGAGGCACGCGCCAACTCAAGAATAGGGATATTAGAGAGGACAGTGATTGGTCTTTGCACTGTATCAACCTATTCTTCTAATGCTTTCTCTTTTTCTGAAACAGGTTTGATAAAGCCCTTGGGAAACCATGGCATTCTTTTGGCTACTTCTGGAGACACCCCAGCAGGCTCTTTTGAAACTTTCAACTTACTGAGAGCTGAAACGAGGTCCATCTTCTGGGAATTGGACTGAACCTTATGCAACACTAACACCTGATGCTGTATATCGATATCGTTGCTAGGACACGGTTGGATGTGATCTTGTGGCTGAAAAGGATGATCAGATATCACTAAAGTTGAATGCTGGAGGAACGACTGATTTAGTATTTCCATTTTCTCACCTTCGACCCCTTCCACCAACAGGTTTTTATCAATATAATCTTGTATAATATTTTTTAGAACGAAACAGTTCTTAGTGTCATGTCCCACTGTTTGGTGGAACTTGCAGAATCGGTCTTTCATTTTACCCATGACTACTGGTGGATCGACTACCCTTGGGAGCTTAATCATGTCACTGCCGAGCATATATTCTAGGACCATTTCAAGAGATTGATCTAGAGGAGTAAATTTGCGGTTATAACTCCACCCTTCACGCTTTGGCTTTTCTTGAGATTTCGACCCTTGATCAAGAATCTGCTGTGGTTGTCTGTCATACTGAGGGATCGATTTGCCTTTATGATCACTTTTGTTGGGATTTGACCCTCTGGAACCATAGCTGTGATCTTTCCCATTTCCTTTATTTTGGTTCTTGTTGTTATTGGCAGAGTATGTGAAATGGGTTTTCTTCTTTGATTCTTGCTGACCGCTGTTTTTACTAAACATGAAGCCCTCATAAGAGCCATTTTCTATACTCAACTCGAGCCATTTGGCTCGTTCTGTCAGTTCTATGAAGGTTCTTGATGGAGAGGTGAAAATTAATCCCCTTAGGGGTTGCGAGAAGTTACTCAGGATTAAGGATAGTGCGTGTCCTTCTGATATTGGATCACACATCTTGTTACAAGCAGCTCTCCATCTATGAATAAAATCCCTGGCTTTTTCATTTTCTTTCTGCTTTAGACTGTAGAGGTGGCTGAGAGTCGGGAGGGCTTCGACATTGAATAAAAAGCGTTCAATAAACAAATTGACCACTTTATCAAACTCTTTCAGCTCTATGGGATTAATATGCTCTGAATACCATTTTGCTGCAATACCCTCCAGACTGCGAGGAAAACAGAGGAACATGGCTCGATTGTTCCTTCTGAACTTGGAACATTCTGCAAAGAAAAGGACGAGGTGTGCCTTTGGGTCACCCGAACCATCGAATTTGATAAATTTCTTGAGGAGGTTGTCAAGATCATCATCCCCATCCAGTCCGTCATAAAAGTCTTTGCTCGTAAAGACCCTTTTACCCTTGTCACGGGCCTGCAGATCCTTGACTATTTTCATCACATCTCGGAGTTGTGGTTGAGTAGGGTCATTGACTGACTGACTCCAAATTTATAAGTTGACTCCTGCTTTTGAGTAGACCCTCTAAATGCCTGGTGAGTTTCATATTCGTCACCAGTATCTTCTGTTGATTCATCAGATGTTTCTTCGCGACGATTATGCTTTCTGGTGATCTTCACACTCTTCTTCGTTGTTCGGCTTTTAACCTTTTTCTTATTATGGGATTTTCCTGAACCGGCCCCTGTCTCCTCAGACAATACTTTGCTCAGCATTCTTTGGAACAACGAATACATCTGTGGGCCGATGTCATCATTAGCTTGCTGACTTCTGTTTCTAGCAGATTGTGAAGCGGCCATTTCTTGTACTGAAGCTGACAGAGAACTGATAATTTGTACTGGTGCGGTCTTCTTTTCGGACCTTGTCTGAACCATGTAAGGATGCAGATGCTCTCTTGAATGTTACTAACGCTCTCTGCAGGGTAGAATTAATGGTTAGGCTTTTCAAATAAATTTTGATTGGAGGAAAATATTTACTGAGAATTTTGGTAGACAATTGAAAGAGTATCCCATTACTAGGGATTGAGTCGTCGCTGGAATTACGACAATTATGTTGTCATTCCTTTGCAAAAATAAACAACTGAAAAATATGCCTTGTTACCTAGGCGAGGTCGTCAAACCAAGATAGGATAAATTTAAAGGAATTTTATTGAAGAAAGAAAAAACATGATTTTATTAATAGTAAACTTGACAAAGGAGAGGGGGACGAACAATTTTCCACCACTCTTGATAATCAGAGGACACTCTAGGACCAGGAAAAATAGTGAGAGTAACAAAAGAATCCCAGCCATGTCTGGCAGAATGGTATGCTCCGGACCATTGATCTGATGTGAGATCGAACTCTGGCAAGATCCCTGATAGTGGGCGAATTTTTATGCGCTTCTGTCTCTGAGAGAACTGCCTGACACACAACGCTCTGGATGGTAGTATGCGCAGAAAAATGGGCCAAGTAGCCTGAATCGCTTGCCATATGCATAAGTATATCTGGGAGGTGATTTCTGACGATCAAAGTAGTCCCATACGACTTCTTCCTCCTGAAGGTTGTCGATCAAGAACCGGTATCGTGCAACTGGAAGGAGCTTTTCACCATTGTATCTGAATGAACTAGCTCGGGCTGGCACATGCTGGAGGAACCAAGATTGTAATGCATAGGTGCACCCTTCGACTAGAATTGATTCTCCGAGTGTGAAACGGGTCAACCCTCGATACAGAAAAGCCAGTGCGGCCATGGCTATGGAGAGGCAGCTGCTCTGTCGACTTCCGCACCTTCGCAAAAGTTGAATTATCCTGACATCCATATAATTTCATCCATTGGGAAAGCGATCTAATCCCACAGTGCATAAGATCATCGCATGCTGGATTCTCTCTTGAGTTGTTCGAGATAAAGAACTGACTTCCACAAATGCTCCATACTGTCTGTAAATTTTGAGCAGGTCCACATATTCGTTTCCATTCTCCTCTATCAATGGCTAAGACTTGTGTCCTATCATGCGAGCTAAAGCATCTCGAGGATCCAGACCCTTGACATTAATCAAAAATGGCTTCTCCAATGGATCTCCAGGCTGACCAATTGGTTCAGGTAATCTCATAATCTCTGAGAATTCGTCCATCAACAAAGTCATTTCCCCCATGGGAACCAGAAGGTACTAGAGCTCGGATTCCACCGCTCTGCTAGTGCATGGATCAAATTACTGTTGACTGTCTGCTTTCCCACTGCGGATGCCAGTTCTAATCCACAATCGTCCAGATGGTCTGGAAACATACGAGAGAAGTTCTTGAGCCATGAATAATACCACCGGGGAATGAAGGATCCGGTGCTAAGGACTCGATGTTCTGGAGGACCTTGTCGCACCTCGTAGGAGATGTGACCCTCAGGAAAGACTGAATCGAGTTGACTGGATGCCATCAGAGTAGACTGGAAAACATGGAAAATTTGGAATAAGACTTGGGAAAATACAAGGATTTTTTTTTTTAAAAGATGCAGGCAGGATAAAAATAAAGCAGGAAATTTGAGATCCAGAAGAACGAAAGGATGGAAATCAGCTGGAGTTTTGAAGAAAATAAGGAGAATTTGAAAAAAATCGTCCAAGGTTTGAATAAAATAGGAAATTTCAGACAGTATATGGAAACAGATGAAAAAATTTAGAGATTTATGAAAATCGTCCAGTATTTTGAAAAGCTTGTGAAAGATACAATAAAAAGGAATAAAAGAAGCTAACATTCAATCACATCTTGTACAGACAAGTATGCACATACAGCATTCCCTAAAAGCTGACTCTAGATGTACCAGTTTTGACATAGCTGTAGGACCTTAATCCTAACTCTAAGGTTCAGATCATCTGTGTCCAATCATTCTATGCCTATATACTCGAGCCAAGGCTCGATGTACGTGGCATAAAATCAATTTCTCCGGTTCTAGGTTCAAGTTTTCCAACATCCTTGAGCACCTGCTGATATACGTTGGACTATGGCCCTTGGTACGTGGCAGGGGGGTTTTCACCTAAATAGGTGGCCCAGTTGTAAGGCTTTGTCCCGAACTATGGTTCTGGAAGAAAACCCAGCAACGTGAAGACCAGGTAAAGATAGCTGGGGTGGTTTTTGAAAATATGATCACATGCAAGAAAATCAGAAGGCTCTAAAACCTAAAGAAGTAGAGATTTTAAAATTTTTGAAGAAGTAAACAATGTTTTCATACAAATCCTAGATTGAGGAGTGTTGTATTAGACCTAAGTCTATGTGAGCATGAATAATTCTCCTCAATATGGTCGTACCAAACCATGCCTAGTCTACATGCAATCCATGTCAGTTGGGTTCAAGTCTAGGCTCCTAGGTTCACATGATATCATTAAATAAAAGCTGACATTCCATGGAATACGATTTTGACAACTTGAACTAAGTTAAGCACACAATTGATCAGGCGAAGACAGGTCCCATCACGGTCGCAAAACCTGTTATCAACGCAAAAATTTACTTTTGCAACTCAAACTGACATTAAAAAAAAGATTTTAAAAATAACTCGCCTCCGTTTTAAAATGCGGGATAATTCCGAAGAATGGGACTCGCCTGTCGGTACGAGGTTCAACCGTTCCTGGCGCCTTTACCAGGGGTAATTGAACCAAGGATCAATTATATGCTTAACTTTGCTCAACTTGTCTAAATCATGTTTTATTTCCTAAATGCACAAAGAATCAAACATGTGCTATGAATTTTCTGAAAATGCATATTTGAAAACATGATGTTTGCTTTGAGATTTGAAATACTTAGAGAATTCTTGGAAAAGATAACACTTGAAAAATCGTGAGCCTTGTTGAGAGAGAATTTTTCTGAGGAAAGTGAAAATCGGTTTTTCAAGAAATCTTGAAGTTTTGTGAAAATCGATTCTGAGGAATTTAAAATAACTTTGAAAAACTTGATTTCTTTGAATTAGAACTTGAAAATTGAAGCTTTAACTTGGAAAATCAAATTTTGAAGTTTGAAAATGCTTGAAATATCATTTGAAAACTTAGAGTTTTGAGAAAATCAATTTTAGAATAAGACTTGTAAATTTTAAGAAAATTGATTTTTATGAATTGAAATTGGAATTTGCAAATGAATGAATTGAATGAATATGGATTTGAAAGACTTGATTTTGGGGAATTGAGGAAATCCTTTTTGTATTTTTGAGAAATGCAGTGCACTTTTGAAGTTAGCCTAATAGTGTAGGCTGAATGTGGCTAATACGAAGATTACAAATCTGGGTCTCATTCGTATTCTGACTATGGCCATAAATACAAATTCCACCGAGTTTGTCAACTCCATAAGAGCTTGTGCACGTGCCATTCGTGTAGACCACAGTGAATTTGTAAAGAATGTGTATGAATTGGCATACATAGCAGTTATATATCAAAGTTTAAAACTATATGCAATGCATCCTATTCTATGAAGAAATTGAAATTCTTATTCCAAATTTAATTACAATTTACATCACTAATTGAATTTAAATACAGGAAATTAAAGGAAAGTAAAGACTTCAATATTCCTGCAAAACTAGAAAAATGGATTAGTGAAGATATGTTGGCTTTTCTAGGTTTATCCAGCAATATCTGGAAATTGCTAGATTTTGCTAGATATAAGTCTCTTTCCATGATTTCCTGATATAAACTTAATGAAATATGAAATAAAACTAAATAAATAATAAAGATGAGATTTGAAAATTCGAAATTGGGGTCAAAATGACCAAAATACCCCGGATAGCAAGACGATGGCCTTGAAATCAGGGTTTTCAAAAAGATATTTTGAAAAATGCAAATTTTGAAATTCAAATGAGGGTGAATTAAACCAAATATGATATGACATGATTAAAAATCGGAAAACTATGGTTTAGAATTTCGAAATTGAGGTCAAATGACCAAATTACCCCTGATTGCAAGACTATGGCCTTGAAATCAGGGTTTTTTGAAATAGATTTTGGTAAAAACTTGAAATTTATGATTGAAATAAACACAAAATCAAACATGAAACACCCTAATACAATTATAAACATTAACCAACCCTAAAAACACACACTTATGCATGAAAATCAAGAAATATCACAAAAAATGTGATTTTGGTAGTGTTTTCGGGATCCTGCGGGGCCTTGTTTTGCAATTTGATCAATCTAGGCATCAAATGGATTTCAAATTTCATAAAAATTGGTACCTGAACTTTTTATGTCTCTGAAATCAGATTGAAATCATAAAAATAATTTTTTGACATTATTTTAATCCGAAAATTGCATTTAAACCCTAAAATTTGATATTTTTAACCAAAGTCGCAAACCAGTTTCAGAGTTAGACCTGAACCAGGGGCTAATCCTCCATGAAAATTTTTGAATTTTTACAGAGGCAAACTAGACATAAAAACAGAGGTTTTCCATTTTACAGATCATAAAAACCATCTCCGGTTAGGAAGAAACCCTTCCGGCAATCTGAACTAAAATATAACAAATGTAACAAGTGTTAAAACAGCTACTTAGGATTGCAAATATAGAAATAAAAAACAAACTTAATCAAAAATTTCTGAAATTTTATAAGTGAATAGTATACAGAAAAATAATGGAACTCCTTTTTTACAGATCGTGAATCGGATCTGTGTTTTGAGATCTATGGTCATTACAAGTCTGATTAGGGTTTTGGTAAAGCCTAACGAGTTTTAAATTTAAAATCAGACTTTCCATCAGAAGAAAAATATTAAACAGAGACAAAAAATTACCAACATTTCACAGTAAATAGATCATTTTAACATGAATCCACATCACTTTACGGATTTCAAATCGGATATCGGATGAGGAAAATAACAAAACAGCAAGTTACCCTTTTGATTTTAACAACGATTTTAAAGCTTGAAAATCCCGATTTGATGTTTAATTTTTCTGATAGGGTTTCCGAATCCCAAAACCTCTGAATTTTTTACAGTAGTTTATTTACACATCCATGTATCACAGATAAAAAAATCAGAAATTAACAGTGCGTATTTGAATACGAAATAACATGCTCTTTCTGTTCTAAACTAAAAACACACAGAAATTTGATAAAACCTAATAAATCATGCTTTAACTAATGAAAATAATAATAAAAAATATCAAACAGCAAAAAGAAATTGATTTCTATGCTAAAACACATGTAATAAACATAAATAAGTAAAAAAATAAATAAAAACAGGGAATCCATGGCTGAAATTTGATTTTACCTTTAAAATCATGGATTTAACCCATTAAAAGGGTAAATCACATGTTTTATTGGTTAATAACATAAAAATCGATGCAATAATCGATTCTAACGGATTATAATCTCTGTAAAAACAGTGAAACCAGGTTATATCATCTTATTGACGTTCTTGAGGTTGAATCCATAGCTTAATCCATGAAGGTGATGATGCCAATGGCTAAAATTGATTTAAAGCATGAAAAAGTATTGAATAAAACTAAACAAAATATAAAAAATATTACCTTGATGCTTGCAGCAATGGAGGAAGGGCTGGAGAGGAGAGAGAAGCTCCAATAATTGCCAAAGAGAGAGATAGGAAAATTTTCCCCTATGGGCCTCTTTTTATAGTAAAAAATTAGGTTTTTAAAAAATTAGAATTTTGAAAAATTTGGATTTCTAAGGGGGGGTGATTTTCTCTAATTGAGTTTGACTCTTTGACTTTCCTAATTAGGCTCTTACCTAACCTAAGACTCCTAGCTAAACCCTAAAAACTTCAAATGTGGTGCCACCTAGTGTGAGCCCACATTTGTTTTTCAAGTTTTAATTAAAACCTTTAAAAACAATAGTTTAAAAACCAAATAAAAAGATGGATTTTCAAAGTGGATTTTGAAACTTCTAAACTTCTAAAACTAAACAAGATACTGACTAAGCCTAGACTAACCTTGACTTTCTCAAATGTGGCACCACCTCGATTGGGCCCTACTTGAGTTTTTCAAAACGATTTTAAAACTTGAAATTGAGAGAATTTTCAAAAGATTTTCAAAAGTAAACTTGAAATTAAAAGTTTTGAAATGGCATAGAGTTCCAACTGGGCTAGAACTCCTCTGGATGTGGCGCCAACTGAGTGGGCCAACATCAGGTTTTGAGAAATTTGAAATAAACACTGAAAATAACTTTGAAAAGAGGTTAAAATCAATAATTGAAATTCAAAATCTTTGAAAATAGAGTCTCAGGCGAATTGAAACTCCGGGTTAGAGTCCTGGATTTTTAGGACACTGAGATTTTGGATTTTAAAAGCCAAATGAAGGAATTTCTGAAAAGATTCTATAAAAAATGATGAAATAAGTCAGAAAATACTGTCAGGGTTAGACTCCTAACTCAATCAGGACTCTGAAATAGAGTCTTGAATTAACTGGACTGTACAAAATGACCTAAATTTTGAACACAAATGGAAAGAAACGAAAATGGAAGTAAAAACATACTCCTGACTGGACTAGGCCTCTAGGACAGAGTACTGATCGGACCGAAACTCTAGATTTTTTGGTATTTTCTGAAAAACAGATGAAAGAACCTGTCAAAACAGTGAAAACAATAGCAAATATTGGAATAAAACAAAGTTCTGATTCAACTGGGACTCTGAGGACAGAGTTCTAATTGAAATAGGACTCTCAGATTTTTGGATTTCTTGAGAAAACAAATGAGAGACTTTTAAAAAACAGTTAAAAACAAGATGAAATTGAAGTTTTGGTTCAGAGTCCTGATCTGATTAGGACTCTAAGAAAGAGTTCTGATTTGATCAGAACTTTAAGAATTTTGGTTTTCTGATAAGCAAATGATGAAATTTGGGCAAAGCTTTTGAAAACCAGTGAAAATGAAGTGAGAAAATCAATTTTGGATAGAGTCTTGATTCGATCAGAACTATGAGGATAGAGTCCTGATTTGATCAGGACTCTGGGCTAAAACCTCAGAATTTTGAAATTCTTTGATAAAAGTATAATAGTTTTGGTAGATTGAAAGATTTCTAAAAGATTCTCTCAAAATTGAAATCAGGATCAGAGTCCTGATCCAACTAGGACTCCCTGAACACAGTCCTGTTTTGACTAAAACTCTGAATTTCTGACTCATTTTGAAAGATTTTAAAAGATTTGATTGAAAATAGCTAAAATAGTTGTAAAAGATTAGAGTCCCAATCCAATTGAAACTCTGAAGAAGAGTTCTGATCCGATTGGTCTCTTGAAGAAGAGTCCTGATCCAACTAAGACTCTGAAATTTTGGCCAAAATAGAGGATTTTGAGAGGTTTTTTCCGAAGACAGGTAAAAAGATAGTGAAAAGTAGAGTTCTGATCAAACTGGACTCTGGAAAAAGAGTCTTGATCCAACTAGGACTCTACTTTTTTTGGAGATTTTTGACAAGTAAAGGAATCCTGAAGCGACACCACCTAAATGAGTCTCATCTGAGAATTGAAATCAGTTGAAAATTGCGTTTAAAACGAATCCAGATTGTTTTCTGAGAAAAACACTTCAAAACATAAGGTCCTGTGGGTTGGCGAATGACAAAATGCTAATTAAAAACCGAGGTTTTAAAAATTGATTTTGAAAGAAAAGTTTTAAAACCCGAATCTGGATTTAATATTTTAAAAACAGGAGTGCTGGATCTCGAAAATGAGATGTAATGCCAAGCAATGCAATGAAATAGTATGCCGAATGCATGTAATGATGTGCAATGACACATGAAATATATAAACACTGAATGAGGGTGAAAATTTCGGGTGTTTACACTACCACAGTGACTGTGTTTTCACAGTGGTTCACAACGAACCACTGTGCCTTCTTTTCCTTTATGGTAGTTCAATAATGAATTACCATAACTATTGTGTTTTCACAGTGGTTCACATTGAACCACTGTGTCCCCTTTCCTCTATGGTAGTTCATCAAGAACTACCATAGCTGCCATATTTCACAGGGGTTCACAATGAACCACCGTGTCTCTTCCTTTTTATGGTGGTTCATCAGGAACTACCACATTTCATGATGGTCCACCTTGGACCATCCTGGCACTTGTTCTCATCCATTGCAGATACCCTCTCACATATAGGCTTTCGTTTGCTTATGACATTGCCCATATATATATATATATATATATATGTATGTATACTTTCTCAGAATATGCCATGTGCATCTTTCTTTTAGCATGATGTAGCATCTTACTATAGAATTAGTATAATCATCTGCATTTATATTTCAAACTAATTTCTTCCATTTCCTTTACCTTGGCTTGATGTTGATTCTTCTTTCTTGCAGGAATCTCTAGAAATGTTGATTTCCCTCTTAGATTAGGATTTTATTATTCTAGTGTTGTAATAAGTTAGGTCTTAATGAGAATTTACATTTTTCAGCTTTAGATAGAATGAATGAGCATTGTAAATGTCATAAATTGCTTGTTTTCATGGTTTTTGTCTTTATTTTCCAAAATCACACAATGGTGACACACGAATGGCACGTGCACCATTTTATAGAAGGTGATTAATCCTAAGTTGATGATTTATATCAATGGCCATAGTCAGAATGTAAACAAAACTTAGGATTTTCATCTTTTATGGAATAACACTGGATCTACACTGAATCCTTTTCAAAATTGATCATATTTTCTTTTAATATTTTCCTCTTTTTTTCAGAGTTTAGTTTTAAATTAATTCAATACTTATATCAATGGCCATAGTCAGGATATATTGAGAGTTAATTTCATTTTAAACTCTATAAAAGTACCAAAATATATTTTATTCTTCACTTGAATTTAAATATGATTATTATATAATACATTCAATGACCATAGTCAGGGATGTATTATATCTTTAATCTTATCTTTAATTCATTTAAAGAATGAAATACGCTTTTTAAATCCAATCTCACATTCTTTAGATTCATTCATCATTGAGGATAAAATTGCATCATATTTTCAAAATTGTTTTTCAAAAATCCAAGTGATTTCCTTCAGATATCTTCTTCACTTCTCAAATCAATTTTCAAACTTCTGTAAATTCAAATACCATCTTCAGATTCTAAATTTGAAGTCCAATTTGACTTTGAAATTCATTTTTTAAAGCTTTAGGGAACCCTATTTTCCTCCTTTCGCAAACCCCTTTCGGATTTGTTTGTCCAAACTCGGAAGGTCCCATCATGGTTTCTCTATTTGAGGATTCCATTTTGGTCGACCCCTTCAGGTTTAGGTTTAAGCCAGAACCTTGCCCCACGAAGTTTCTTCCTTTTTCAGGTTTGGGTAAAACCTAAGTCTCGTTCCAACTAGATTCCTTGTTTTGACAAAGATGTTTTTCTTCTAATCCCATCATGGTTCTTCCCATTGATGAATCCATACTTCATATATCCATCCAGGATAGGATTTTACTTGAGCTTCCTCTCACGAGGCATTTTCCAAAAATGTCCCATCAAGGTCCTCATATATTCCTTCCCTCATTCAATTCATCTTGATATATCTTCGCCCCATCCAGGTTAAGGGCTAAACCTGAGTCATTCCAAAAAGTTGATCTCGTCTCACCCATAAGACTTGGTCAAAATTCTCATTTCCCACCATTTTGGAACTTTCATCCAAAATCCCATCACGATTTCCTCATCTTCTATTTAATCATATCATCTTCGAGGATTTCGTCTCCCCAAAACCATTCAGGATAAGGTTCTAAGCCTGAGAAGTCATATTTTCAAAATAATTTTTCCACACCCAGTTCAGATCTGCTGACTGGGGCATTTTCAAAATTTGGAGTGTTATCTTTGCCACTAAGCTCGGCTTTCAACCGGCTTAGTAGCAAAGAGGGGCATCTATGGACACCCCAAATTTTTCAAAGGTTTGTGAAAATGACCTTTTTCCCTGACCCCGTTTTCTGAAAAAATCAAAGCAATTTCAAAGCTAAAATTCAATTATTCTTCAAATTTTCTGGATTGAATTCCATGCTGATATATTCTAACTCGATTCCAAATCCGGATCCAGTGTTCAAAATCCAAATTTGAGCTTCGTTATCCAAATTTTCAAAATAAAATTTCAAAATACCAAAAATAACCTTTTGAAAGGCTCAGGCAGTCAATCTGGTATCTGTTTGGATCCATCGTGTTATATTCCTCGATTCGAGGTTCAAAACTTGAATATTTTCTCAAAACTTGGGTCCAAACCAATTTTTTGAAGAAATCAAACCCAAATTTCTCAAAAAATCCTTCTCTTTGTAAATATTTCTGAAAAATTATAAAATGACTTCTAAATCCATTATTTTTCTTAGTTTCATAACTTTATATACTAAAAAGAAGAAAAAGAGCAAAAAAATCAAAAGGAAGAGAAAAGTGCAAAAAAAGCGATAGAGTAAGCCTTTTTTTTGTTTTTTATGAAAACCTCTTTTAGCAAATTCTCTTAAAAAGAGCCTCCTTTGGAAATTCGTAAAGGAACTTGAGGGACCCCGTTACAAGCCTTTTAGGGTTTTCTCTTTGAGAACCCTTGAAAGGAAGAACGGATGGCCGCCTCTCTCCCTCCATTTCTCTCTTCATTCTCTCTCCATTTTCGCCCATCAACCTAGGTTTTCATCCCAAACCATCCATCTCTGAAACCCCTTTCCTCCATCGTCGATCCCCAACGGCATGGCCTCCTTCCAGAATCATCTTCCCCTCTTTAAGAGGGACGCAATGGGGAAGCATTCAAGGACCGCTTCTTCACCACCGCACCTTTCTTTTCCCTTCTAGCTTCTTCTAACATCTCTACGATCCATCTTCACCGCCCCACTGGCGCTCCCGATTTCTTTTCTTCACTTTCCCCTTTTCCTTTATTTCTCCCTTTCTCTCTCTCGAGTTCTCGTGGGCATCGGCTGAAGAATCTCTGCAACATTAGATTCTCCACCTGAAACCCTCTTTCTTCTTCCCCTCTCTACCGAAGAGAGCCCTCTCAATTCTCCCACAAAACTCTGCAAAAACAAAGAAAGTCCTCCTTCATCCTTCAGAGTTTCTGTGAAACTAAGGTAAAGAATCCCTTCTTCCTTTTGTTGTTTTCTTTTTTTTTTCTTTTTTTCTCTTTCTTTTTCTTCTTTTATGGATCTCTTTGAATTTTAACGTATATTCAAAACCGGATTTCTTCTATTCTAAATTTCTTTATGTAATTCCTGATCAGCATTTTTAGTGTTTATTTTTGTAGATCTCATATTTCTGATTGAATCTCTTCCTTATACGTTAATGTTCGACGATGCCTCGCAATAGCATCGTCGATCCATCTAAACTTCAGTTTCATCTTCGTATTTGTTTTACCG
This sequence comes from Nuphar pumila, assembly GCF_984573655.1. NCBI lineage: Eukaryota > Viridiplantae > Streptophyta > Magnoliopsida > Nymphaeales > Nymphaeaceae > Nuphar > Nuphar pumila. The sequence continues at coordinate 75,437,428 of NC_143259.1, read as the reverse complement.
TTGTCATTTACTTTTCTCTGTCTTATTTCTAAATTTTCTATTTTCCCCTCCATCAACGCACTACAGATGAACGTTGGGTTGCTTGTAGCAACTTCAATCTTCCTCCGTGCTACAACAACTGGAATCTCTTATTACAATATTCATTTTTCCTTTTGAAATTTTTGTAGTTTAAAACAATTTGAATATTAATTAGTCCAGCGTATTTCTCTCTGTTATTCCTTTGATGTTTATGTAATTTGTGAATGGGGATATCGTTTGATTTGTTGATTTATGTTTTCTCTCAAATCCCATATGTGCGATTGGCAAGTTGTTTTGATAATTTCCACCCTTTTGGGGTATGTTTCTGCAAGTTATAATTCATACAGGATGTTCATCATAAACCATTCTTGTGTTCCCAATTCTTATACTGAAGGCAAATGAGAGAAGTGATCATTATGTGTGAGAAACGTGAAGTAACTCTGATAAATAAGGATACCGTGGGTTGAACTGACCCAAAATGTCTGTGAATGACATGCAAGGGGCGATGGTTACCAAGGAGATCAGTGTGAGGCACCCATCAAACAGGTGAGAGTTTTGTTCCAGCCAAGTGAGCAAAGTTTCTGTAGACCTTTGCTGTGTTACAGTCTTATGGAACCCCTAAAGATAGCCAATGTCACCCTGAGAAGGCATAGCTCTGTGCCATTAGGACCCTAGCCATAGGATAATGCCTATTTCCAGTTGTAAAGACATTCATTATCATCTCACTCTTAACAGGAAATCTAAAATTCCAGTTTCAAAATTGGAACATGAGTCAAAATGCAGCGCTGACATTTGCAGGACCCTTGGTTTCCTTCAGTTTGAAGGTCCAGACTCTGATTCAAAGATCACAACATTCTATGTGGAAGATAAGTACTATATAAGGTGGATCAAGGAGTTGCAGAAATATCTAGATAAGGAGAACAACATAGTGAAGCCATTCTGCCCACCAGAGGCCCTGAAAGCTACTCTAAGTGTCACGTCTCCTGCTCCATTTAAAGCATTTCCTGCAACATCTTTTTCAACGTCTTTTACTAGATCATGTTTTAGATAAACATCTGGATTCCCTTTGCACTCATTGCATCATTTGTCCTACAGCATCATCAAACTCTCCTATGTTAGAGTTTGATGATGATGTATCATCATTTCGGTTAGCATCATTTTTTTTCTCTGCTAAAAATTGTTGGATACTTGTGCAGCCTGCTTCAAGTCCTCTACACTATCATGCTGAGTTGAGGCCTTAGAGGGTTTAGAGTCTTGTAGCTGGGGTTTGTCATAGAGATGTTAAACCCCAAAATCTTCTGGTTGATCCTCTTGAGCTTTGTAACTTTGGAAGTGCTAAGGTTCTAGTAAGAGGTGAAGCTAACATCTCATACAATTATTCTCATTACTATCGAGTTCCAGAACTCATATTTGGAGCTACAGAATATACCACTCCCATTGATATATGGTCAGCAGGAGGCGTTTTAGTTGAGTTACTTCTTGGACAACCACTGTTTCCTGGAGAAAGTGCAGTAGACCAGCTTGTTGAGATCATTAAAGTGCTTGGCACACCAACTAACAAAGGAGGTAACATCAGCAGATTTGTTCTCAATGCATTAAAGAAGAGACTGCATTATCAATTTTCGTCGTCATCCAAATGAATTCAGTTTGCTGTGAGAGTGGATGTTGTCCATGATTGTCTCAAATGCATTTAGAAGAATCTCTCAGGTTGAACTGTGTCCCCAGTACCTGAAATCAAATTGCGCATAAACCTCAACAAGGTATGGTTGAACAGGTTACTTCCTTGAATAACTTAATCCTTTATTATTGTATGTTGAGCTTGTCGCAGGTTTCTCCAGTTCCTCCCTATTACCACTCTGTCCTGTTACATTACTATGTTAATCGATTGCCCTGATGGCGATAAATCACCTGCATCAATGAAGAACCATAATGCTTAGCCATCTGCTCCATCCCAACAATCAGAAAAAGCCATCCATTGCAAAATCAAGTTGCTGGCGTATTGACAAGAGGGCTCGATTGGGTCCTGTCATGGGGTTTCATCGTCTAGCTGCTTGGAAAAACATGTTAGTTCATGTCTTCTTCCTACTGAATATATGCTCACTCATATTCCAATAACAATCCCCTGCTCACTATGAAATATACAGTCATTTCTTCCTATCGGTTAGTTTCATTGGCTGATTTTCATGCATTTTCTTTTTATGTCACTTTAATTTCTCTGCTACCGTTGTTTTCCATTATATTACGTGGGCTCGTAGCTTTCTTTAGTTTGATTCACCTCTTTATGTTTGTTGTATAGTTGATATCATACAATATTATTTCTTGCTCAAATTATCTCAAATACAGGTCGCATATATCAGATGCAGCAGAACATCCTGATGTTCTTGTTGATCATTATTTGTGAGGTTATCTCAATCAAGGAGGTCCTGTTTAAACCATGAAATAATCTTATTTTTGGCATCTCGTTTCATTGTAATTTCATAACCTATAGCCTTTGCATCTTCACATCCATATATTCCAGGCATCTGTAGCATTTGTATTAAACATGGTTTGTTTTCACCATCATGCTAATGAAGTCACCTACAGCATTAACCTACCATCAGCTGTGTCGCCTTCCACACCTGTTGCTGCCACTTCCACAAACAACACTTTCTGCATATATTCTCTCTTGGTAGAATGATTTGGGATACCATTAGTTTGGAAGATTATTTTCGGCAAGAATTCAGTTTTTCTGAACTCAAGCTTCGATGTATGTAAGCTGGGTGACACTATTTAGGGTGCTCAGTTCCCCCTGCAGATCTACCACCCCCCTGTGTATATTGTAACATAACAGTTGCTCTAAATTAGAAGTAGAGTTAGGCTTGGTTTGCTGAAAGCAAGGACCAAGCTCTGTTTTATCTTAATCAATTAGATTTAATGATTCTGTTTAGATGTTTATGACGATTCTTAATTTAGTGGTTTGAGATGCTTCAGCTGGATGAAGTTTCAAAAAAACTCAAATTTTCTGTTGAACATTGATCTAACATAGTTTTACTCAATTTTGCAGGATAGGATCGCAAAAAGGGAAAGGATAAATGCCCCCTCCCCCCTTGTATTCACATTGACATGTTCATAGATATCAATGCTTATATTTGATTAGCTATTCTTTTGTTACAGTATACTCGAGTTCCAAGCCTGAATATATGGAAATCATGTTTTTCACGGTCATGATCATCATAATGGGTTGAGATTAAACTTAAATAGATTGATTTAATCATTACTTTTCATGTACTATTAACAGTTATGGGTCTAACTGCTGGACATGATTGGATGTCGTATCCTAGAACAGTTTGATGGACATTGGAGTACAATTTCTGCCCTCTTGTGAAACTCTAACCCACCATGATATCCACAGTAATGTAGTGTCCTATCCATGCCCACTTTTTTTCCATTCCACTGCATTTACCATGGTCTAAATTGATATTTTGTTTTATCATTTAACACGTATACAACCTTCCACTCAATGCTCAACACCTTGCTGTGTTTTCACAGTGGTTCATAATGAACCACTATGACTTTTTTTCCTCTATGGTAGTTCAACAATGGACTACCACAGTGGCTGTGTTTTCACAGTGGTTCACAACGAACCACTGTGTCTTCTTTTCCTTTATGGTAGTTCAATAATGAATTACCATAACTATTGTGTTTTCACAGTGGTTCACATTGAACCACTGTGTCCCCTTTCCTCTATAGTAGCTCATCAAGAACTACCATAGCTGCCATATTTCACAGGGGTTCACAATGAACCACCGTGTCTCTTCCTTTTTATGGTGGTTCATCAGGAACTACCACATTTCATGATGGTCCACCTTGGACCATCCTGGCACTTGTTCTCATCCATTGCAGATACCCTCTCACATACAGGCTTTCGTTTGCTTATGGCATTGCCCATATATATATATATATATATATATATATATATATATATATATATATATATATATATATATATATATATATATATATATATATATATATATATATATATATATATATATATATACATATATATATGTATACTTTCTCAGAATATGCCATGTGCATCTTTCTTTTAGCATGATGTAGCATCTTACTATAGAATTAGTATAATCATCTGCATTTATATTTCAAACTAATTTCTTCCATTTCCTTTACCATGGCTTGATGCTGATTCTTCTTTCTTGGAGGAATCTTTAGAAATGTTGATTTCCCTCTTAGATTAGGATTTTATTATTCCAGTGTTGTAATAAGTTAGGTCTTAATGAGAATTTACATTTTCCATCTTTAGATAGAATGAATGAACATTGTAAATGTCATAAATTGCTTGTTTTCATGCTTTTTGCCTTTATTTTCCAAAATCTCACAATGGTGAAACACGAATGGCACATGCACCATTTTATAGAAGGTGATTAATCCTAAGTTGATGATTTACATCAATGGCCATAGTCAGGATGTAACAAAACTTAGGATTTTCATCTTTTATGGAATAACACTGGATCCACATTGGATTCTTTTCAAAATTCATCATATTTTCTATAAATATTTTCCTCTTTTTTTCAGAGTTTAGTTTAAAATTAATTCAATACATATATCAATGGCCATAGTCAGGATATATTGAGAGTTAATTTCATTTTAAACTCTATAGAAGTATCAAAATATATTTTATTCTTCACTTGAATTTAAATGTGATTATTATATAATACATTCAATGACCATAGTTAGGGATGTATTGTATCTTTAATCTTATCTTTAATTCTTTTAAAGAATGAAATGCGCTTTTCAAATCCAATCTCACATTCTTTAGATTCATTCATCATTGAGGATAGAATTGCATCATATTTTCAAAATTCTTTTTCAAAAATCCAAGTGATTTCCTTCAGATATCTTCTTCACTTCTCAAATCAATTTTCAAACTTTTGTAAATTCAAATACCATCTTCAGATTCTAAATTTGAAGTCCAATTTGACTTTGAAATTCATTTTCGTATATCCCACAATTCAAATTCTAAATTCAATTTCAAAGTTCAATTTAACTTTGAGATCTCTGATTCATCTTCTGATTCCAAATTCAAACTTCAAATTCAAAATCCAAATTGACTTTGAAATTCATTTGTACATTCAAGATTCAATTTCTAAATTTCAAAACAAATTTTAAAGTTCAATTCAACTTTGGAATTCTAAATTCATTTTCAGGATTCAAATTCGAATTCAAATTAACATCTCAAAATTCAAAGCTCAATTTAAACTTTGAAATTCCTGATTCATCTTCTAAATTTAAACTTCAAAAAAAAATCCAATCCTAGATCTAGAACCCAATTCTATCTAGGATCTCAAACTTCAGATCCAATTCCATTTTAGGATCCAGAAGCCAGTCCTACTTTGGATCTCAAACTTTAGATCCAATTCCATTTTAGGATCCAGAATCCAACTCCATCTTGGAGCTCAGACTTCAGATCCAAATTCCATTCCGGATCTTGGATTCAATTCCAGAATCCCATTCCATCTTGGATTCCAGATCTTGAATCCAAATTCCATTTAGGATCCAGAATCCAGTTCCATCTTGGATCTCAGACTTCAGATCCAATTCCCATTTAGGATTCTAAATCCAGAATTCAATTTCATCTTGGATTTGAATTCTATCTAGGATCTAGACTTTGGATTCAAATTCCATCTTGTATTCCAAATTTCAAAACCAAATTCTATTCCAAATTCCAACTTTCAAATCCAATTCCATTTTATTCCAAAATCCAAGTTTATCTTGATTCTCAAAATTCCAAAAAAACCAATTCTATTTCTTAATTCTATTTTGATTTCTCAAATATTTTTCCGATTTCAAGCTTTACAAATGAAATTCAAATTACATTCCAAATTTCATCTCTATCCTAATTCAAAATTCTAAACTCAAAGTCCATTCATGTCTTTGAGATTTTCTTTCTTCTCCTTTTTATCTCATCTTCAAATCATTCCTTTCAAAGTCCAGATTTATTTTTCCCAAGCTCTGATTATTCCAAAACTTAGAACTTTAAATCTTAAAGTTCTAAGTTAGAAACCATTTCTTCACTCTATTCAACAGAAACACTTGGAAATTTTCAAACTCATTTTTGAAAGAGCATACATCCTTGCATTTGCACAAGCATGATTCTTTGTGCATCTAGACTTAGAATAAATCCTTAGATAATCTTTTAGCAAAGCAAAAAGGCATGAATTTTGACCCTTGGTTTGATTAGCCCTGGTAAAGGTGCCAGGAACGGTCGAACTTCATACCGACGAGCGGATCCCGTCTCCCAGTTTCCCCGCAAATATTTCAAAACGGAGGCAAGTTATTTTCTAAATATTTTTAAAATTAAGGTCAAGTGAGACCCCCGCAAAAGAATTCCTCTTTCTCTTCTTTCTTTTCTTTTCTCTTCTCTCTTCTTTTTTGTCTTTTATTTTCTCCCTTCAAAAAGGAGGAAATAGAGGTTGGAAAAGGAAAAGAGAAGGAAGAGAGGAAAAGATACAAGAGAGGAAAAATTTTGCGATGATCACAGTTCCCAAAGGATTCTCTGTGAGGGTAGGTATGATCAAGACCAGGTAATCTGGCTAGAGTGGTAGAATCTCTGTGAGGATGCACTGTCTAAGACCGGGTAGCCGCGGAGACAGTGAACTGTGAGGAAGTGTACTGTCCAAGACCAGGTAAACCATCTAGGGCGGTAAATCCGTGTGAGGTTGTACGTTTTCCAGATCAGGCGATCTGGCAGAGAACTTGTGTGATTTTGATGAAAAATTATGGTGAACAACATTGATCTTCTGATATTGATGGATATGGCCAGTTATGAATCTATAGGTTTGACTTTCTAGCGATAGCGGCCTTGTATGGTGTCGCTTGAGTTCGTTCGTAGAACATGCTTATTTGTCGTGCTGTCGCATGATTGAGTTGCAATGTGACCTTTGCTTGAATTGTGATGAATGTTGCCTGAATTATGTGTGTTGTGTGTTGTGTGCTCGTGATTTCTGTATGATTGCGGCAATTATCGCTTAGCGAGCTTGGTTCTTAGACCTACTGATTGATTTATTATGTCTTTTTGTCATGTTAGATGACTCGGAAGACTAGATGCAACGATATTTTGGGTGTTGTGAACAATCTTACAGAGGTTGTGCGACAGCAAGCGGTTGCGATACAACAGTTGGATGTGAATCTTCAACTTGTAGCCCAAAGTGGGCAGAATAGTAGTACGAATACCTATAAGCGATCCATAGATTTGAATCTTCCTGCTTTTGAGGATAAGACAGACCCTGAGATTGCTGAATCATGGATGCGTGAGAGAGAGAAGAAGTGTCAGAAAGTGTCTCAGAACCGCCAGCGTAAGTGATCACATCGATCGAATGTCCAACGAAAGTGTCTATGATGTGACGAAGATCATACTTTTGGAGCTTGTCCTCGTTTCGATGGAAAGTGTTTCAAGTGTGGACAACCCAGGCATATCATCAAGTTTTGTCCTAAGAAGTCTACGAAAGACTTAGTTGTGGCCGATTAGGCGCTATCAGACGAGATCTGACCATTTTGTTGTTGCTTGTGGTTTTGCGATTTCGCTGACGAAATCCTTTTTAAGGAGGGTAGGATGTAACACCCACAAAATTTTCTGAGGATTTACTGCCTACTTAGTATTGATATGTGTGATTTCATATATTTATGAGGTTATATAGCATAATTAAGTATATTTTGACTATGCCTTGTGATTTAGCTTTGCATGCGCGACCCGAAAATCGCGTAAATACACTATGTAAGTAAGAAGTGCCGAATTCTGGATGAATTAATCTTTGAAATTTTAAGGGTTAATTTATAATATATTTGTATAGTTTGTCCTCAAATTTGAGACCTATACAACGTAAAAACCTTGTCAGTGCATGTGAATTACGAGTTTTGCTCCAAGTTTGGACACGAATCATAATACGCTTAATTCTTGCAAACGAAAGACAATTTTCTTGAGAGGCATCAAGCATTCCATATTAATTGAGGTTTTGAAGAGAATTAAATGATTTATTGAAGTTAATTTAATATTTAAATGCATAAAATAAGCGTTGTTTTGAAATAAGAGCATGTGGCGATTTTGGATTTTGGATCCGGGTTAACTGGAGGACCCAAACCCATATGTGCGCATTCTAGGAGGACGTTTTTGGCTTTGGTTGACCAGCTGGTCAAGGTTTGACCAGTTAGGTGGCATTTTTGAAAGTATTTGCATGAATTTTGAAAAGAAGGCCACGATTGGCCATGGGTTTGTTTCAAGACACATGATGAAACTCATGAGGGGCGCACTTTCCAAAGAAAGTGCATGGGTGTAAACACCCCAAATTTTCCTCATCCATTCTCAAACAACCCTTCTCGTGCAGTGCCAACCCTGTTAGGTCAGTATAGGAGTCAAACCCTGAGCTAGTTTCAAAAAAATTACCATTTTACCCCTAGGTCATCCTGAACCCCAGTCAGTCGGAGTCAACAAAGTTCACTGGTCAGTTCAGAACATTTAAGAATATCAGTCATTCCAAGCTCATCTGAGCTCACAGTGAGAAGACCATTTCTATTTCTGACCATTCCTGCCAAAATGGGATCATTTCTTCAGAAATGAGCTCATTTCTCACTCAAGTCCAAGCCAATTGTCTCTGAGTCAGTCATTCATAGTCAGTCATACTTCCTAGAGTCTAACTTGAGCTCACTAGGAGTTCGAGTGCTTCTGTTTCAGTTCAAAACCATTTCTAAGTGTTCAGGAGCCCATTTTAGTTCATTTCAGCTCTTTCAGCTGAAATTGAGCTGAGTTCAGTCAGTTGAGCTAGTGTTTGAGCCTTGATTTTAGTTCATCTCAGTATTACTGACCTTTGTTTTAGCTCAAAGCCAGTTCAGGTTCGCAATTCACTTCGCTCCAATGACCATTTCGTATCATTTCTTAAAAAATGGCAGCTTTTCTTGAAAATTCAGTCGGAAAGGTCAGTTGAGTCAATATCATTGTCAGTTCATTTGAGTTCTAAAACTCTAAAACCCAGCTCAATCTAGTTCATTTCAGTTTAATCCAGCTCAAACCCTAATTTCCAGTGTCACTCTAGCTTGGCAGAGCTCGAAAATCATTTCTTCAACCATTTTTGCAAATTTTGTCAATTTTAACACTTTTTGAACTGGAACAACTGTCAATCGGGGTCTGACATCCAAAATTCTTCATTCAGGGTTAGCATTTCGCATAGCATTTCATGTCATTTCTCATCATTTCATATCATTTTTCAGCATTTCATAACATTTCGTCACATTTCATTCCATTTTCGAAGTCCAGAACTCCAGTTTTATAAATTTCAATCCAGATTGAGTTTTAAAAATTTTTAGAAATCAATTTCAAACCCCGGGTTTCCAAAATTGACATTTTTACCCCTGGGAGTCTAAATTTGGAAATATTTTCTCAAGAAAAATAATCTGGATTTATTTCAAACTCAAAATTTTCAAATTTTACACTGGATTTGCTTCGCAATGAGCTATTGAACTTCAAAATCTCAGCTCGTTTCAAAAATTGCCAAAAATAGCTCATTTTGTTTGGAAATAATTTCTCGAGAAAAACAATCTGGATTTCTTTCAAAATCAAATTTTCAAATTCTACACTGGATTTGCTTCGCAACGGGGTATTGAACTTCAAAATCCGAGCTCATTTCAAAAACTGCCAAAAATAGCTCGTTTCGTCTGGAATTTTTTTGAAAAGACTATTTTACCCCTTTAATCGTCAAAATGAATTTCAAAAGTGGAATTTGGACCCACTCTAAGATGGCCCATCCATTTGCATTTTCTTGTTTTAATTTATAAGAAAAGAAAAAAAATTATCTTTTTCTTTATTTTTTTTTTATTTTTTTATTTTATTTTCTTATTTTATTTTTTTAAGGTGGGACCCACAGGGGGGTCTACCACCCCAGCCCTCAATCCAGCCCATTTCCTTTCTTTCTTCCTCCATTTTCTTTTTTATTTTTATTTTTTTTTTCTTTTCTTTCCTTCTTTCTTTCTTCTTCCCTTTTTCTTTCTTTTTTTCCTCCTTTCTTTCCTCCCTCTCCACTTACGTACATCTTTTTCCAGCCCCCCTCTTTCTTCTTCTTTCCCTCTCCTTTCTTCCCTTTTCTTTCCTTTTCCTTCTTCCCCTCTTCTTTCCTTTCCTTCACTTCCTTCTTTCCCCTTCCTTCCTTACCCCTTTCTATTTCCTCCAAAAACCAAACGGCTGCAGCCATTTTTTTTCACGTATAGCCACTTCATCAAGGCTATTGGATATCATTAGAAACTTAGGTCTTGGCAAATCAAAGACCTAAGTTATTAAAACCAAAAACAAAAAGAACGGCTGCCCCATCTTCTAACCTCACGCCTCTTTCTCTCTCTCACTCTCTCTCTCCCTTGGTTCCTATCATACACAGCCACCATTATACACTTGCAGCAACCTCCAGCTCCTCCAGCCACCCCTTTTGGAAGCAGCTACAGCCGATGCCACCTCTTCCAAAGGCTCACACAACATCCAGCCACACAACACCTTTGCTCCAGCAGCCACCGTTGCTGCCACCTCTTCCAAAGGAGAGGGTGGTGTATGTTCCCCCCCCCGATGATTCACTGAATCCCACGTCTGTGTTCGGGGCTTTGAATGAGCACCACGTATACAAGCACATGGGGCTCGTATTCCTGTGTATGTTGACATAACTTTGCATTGGACTCTGGTGTTGTTGCAAAGACTTAAGTACCCTTTCTTGCTATTCTTCTCATAAAGTGATGGTTTGAGAAAATGACAAAAATGCCTTTCATTCAAAAAAGAAAAAACAAACAGTTCAAAAAAAGGACAAACATGTCCTCCATCCAGAAAGTCGAGGATGATGTTGACTCTTCAAAGTCTTCTTCTTCTTTCTTCGTAAAACACTGTAAAACCCTCTCTCTCTCTAGAGAAGAAATCAAGGGAGGATTCTTGAAAAGACTTAAGTTCCCCAAAGATGATTATTTAAGACCCAGTCTTTGCACTGCAGGATTATCCGAGAAAGAAATCTCCCCTGGAGGAGGCCATGAACATCAACCCTCTCACTCTCTCTCTCCCTTTGCTTTCTGCTTCTGTGCACATCCAGCAGAAGATCCTACATTGCTCCATCAAGCACCGACTGACCTGTACATTGACTCTTGTGGAGCCTGATTCAGAGTTTTTACCCTTTCAGGAGGAGGGTTTGGGGGCTCCTCCCAGCGTGGGTATCATCATTCAACTAAATGAGTTGTAGATCCTGATTCAGAGTTTTTACCCTTACAAGAGAGGGGTAAAACCTCATCTCACTCTCTCTCCCTTCTCTCTACTTCTGTGCACATCCAACAAACGATCCAACATTTCTCCATCAAACACCGACTGACCTGCACACTAACTGTAGCATCGTTCAACTTGATGAGTTCTGGAGCCTGATTTAGAGTTTTTGCCCTTACAGGCGGGGGGTTTGGGGGCTCCTCCCAGCGTGGGTAGCATCATTCAACTTGAAGAGTTGTGGAGTCTGATTCAAAGTTTTTACCCATTCATATTTTAAGGCATTAGATCGCATTTTTGAACATCCACGCATATGCAGTTTGCTTTCATCATGTTCAGTTGCTTTCTAGATTATACTTTGAATTCTGGTTCATTTTAGATCTATCAATTTGTATGTAACCAGAGCTCATTTTAATCTGAATTTTTTACTGCAACTTCATTCATATGTCTTCATGCTCTCTACCAAAAATTAGATAATTCAGAGTTTTTTTGACCCACTTTAAAAATTGAGATTCAAAACCTGTTATTTTGCACCGTCAGGATTTTAGCAGAATCAGAACCAACTTGCGAGAGTAATTTCTCCCTAACCAGAGATGATATTTCCGATCCGTAAAAACGGTTGTTTTCTAAATTGAATCTAGTTTGTTCATACCAAATTTCAGCGATTTCTATGGTGTTTTCATACTAGTTTTGGGTAAAAAACCATAACCCTGTCACCCTGTGTCATTTTAACAACTCAGATTTTGATCCATTTTGTTTGAATTTTATTTTCCTAATGGTAGATCATTTTTCAATTCTGTAAAACGGGTTCTCTTTGTTTATGTGTCTAGTTCATCCCTGTAAATTTTCAGAATTTTTCATGGTCAATTACTATTTTATTTTGATTAAATACCAGAACCTTGTATCCAAATTTTATAAATGTTCTCATTTTGGCCCCCATATCATGACTGTTGTAGCACTTCTTCAACAAATCGTTATTTGATTGGCAATATTCTTCAGCAAATTGTTGTTATGATTTTTTTGAGTCTCTAATGAGTCCCTACTATGATTTGTAGTATTTTTGGGTCTCCAACGAGCCTCACAATGATTTATAGTGTTGTCCGGTCTTTTAACTATGATTTATAGTGCTTTGGGGTCTCTAACGAGCCCCACAACGATTTGTAGTAATTTTCGGTCTTTTAACTATGATTTATAGTGTTTTCGGGTCTCTAACGATACCCACAGCGATTTATAGTGTTGCTGGACCTCGCTATAGCGATTTGTAGTATTTCTCGCTAAACACTACAGCGATTTGTGATACAAATCGCTATCCGAATCAGGACCAACTTGTCAGGGCCATATCTCCCTAACCAAAGATCGGATTTCAAATCCGTAAAAAGTGGTGTCTTCGTTATGAAGTCTAGTTTGTTACTGTAAAATTTCAGCGATTTATATGGTCTTTTGATACCCCATTTGGATCTAAAACCAGACTCCTATCAGCCTGCCTTATTTGAGTGACATAGGTTTTTATTTCATTTTGTAAGAGTCATATTTCCCCAACGGAAGATCATTTTCCAAATCCGTAAAAAGGGTTTTCTTTCTCTATGTGTTTAGTTTATATCTGAAAAGTTTTTTAACTTTTTATGCTCATTTGATATTTCAAACCTGTTAAAAACCGAGACACATAGAGGAAGTTTCAAACTTTTTAAGTTTTATAACATTTTATAATATGTCTCGGTTTTTAACAGGTTTGAAATATCAAATGAGCATAAAAAGTTATAAAACTTTCCAGATATAAACTAGACACATAGAGTAAGAAAACCCCATTTACGGATTTGAAAAATGATCTTCCGTTGGGGAGATATGACTCTTACAAAATGAAATAAAAACCTATGTCACTCAAATAAGGCAGACTGATAGGGGTCTGGTTTTAAATCGAAATGGGGTATCAATTGACAATAAAAATCGCTGAAAATTTATAAAAATAAACCAGACTTCATAACAAAGACACCACTTTTTACGGATTTGAAATCCGATCTCTGGTTAGAGAGATATGGCCCTGACAAGTTGGTCCTGATTCGGATAGCGATTTGTATCACAAATCGCTGTAGTGTTTAGCGAGAAACACTACAAATCGCTATAGCGAGGTCCAGCAACACTATAAATCGCTGTGGGTCTCATTAGAGACCCGAAAATACTATAAATCATAAGTAAAAGACCGAAAAACACTACAAATTGCTGTGGGGCTCGTTGGAGACCCCAAAGCACTATAAATCATAGTTAAAAGACCGGACAACACTATAAATCATTGTGAGGCTCGTTGGAGACCCAAAAATACTACAAATCATAGTAGGGACTCATTAGAGACTCAAAAAAATCATAACAACAATTTGCTGAAGAATATTGCCAATCAAATAACGATTTGTTGAAGAAGTGTTACAACAGTCATGATATGGGGGCCAAAATCAGAACATTTATAAAATCTGGATACAAGGTTCTGGTATTTAATCAAAATGAAATAATAATTGACCATGAAAAAATCTGAAAATTTACAGGGATGAACTAGACACATAAACGAAGAGAATTGTTTTACAGAATTGAATAATGATCTCGCATTAGGAAAATAAAATTCAAACAAAATGCATCAAAATCTGAGTCGTTAAAATGACACAGGGTGACAGGGTTATGGTTTTTGACCCAAAACAGGTATGAAAACACCATAGAAATCACTGAAATTTGGTATGAACAAACTAGATTCAATTTAGAAAACAACCCTTTTTACGGATCGGAAAGATCATCTCTGGTTAGGGAGAAATCACTCCCGCAAGTTGGTCCTGATTCTGCTAAAATCCTGACGGTGCAAAATAACAGGTTTTGAATCTCGATTTTTAAAGTGGGTCAAACAAACTTAGAATGATCTGATTTTTGGTGAAGAGCATGAAGACATATGCATAAAGTTTCAGTAAAAAATTCAGATTAAAATGAGCTCTGGTTACATACAAATTAATAGATCTAAAATGCACTAGAATTCAAAGTATAATCTAGAAAGCAACTGAACATGTTGAAAGCAAACTGCACATGCGTGGATGTTCAAAAATGAGATCTAATGCCTTAAAATATGAATGGGTAAAAACTTTGAATCAGACTCCACAACTCATTAAGTTGAATGATGCTACCCACGTTGGGAGGAGCCCTCAGACCCCCCTTTTCTGTAAGGGTAAAAACTTTGAATCAGACTCCACAACTCTTCAAGTTGAATGATGCTACCCACGTTGGGAGGAGCCCCCAGACCCCTCTCCTATAAGGGTAAAAACTCTGAATCAGGATCTACAACTCATTTAGTTGAATGATGCTACCCACGCTGGGATGAACCCCCAAACCCTCCTCCTGTAAGGGTAAAAACTCTGAATCAGGCTACACAACAGTCAATGTGCAGGTCAGCCGGTGCTTGATGGAGCAATGTAAGATCTTCTGTTGGATGTGCATAGAAGCAGAAATAGAAGGGAGAGAGAGTGTGAGAGGGTTGATGTTCATGGCCTCTTCCAGGGGAGATTTCTTTCTCAGATAATCCTGCAGTGCAGAGACAGGGTCTTAAATAATCATCTTCGGGGCACTTAAGTCTTTACAACCACTCCTTTTCAAGAATCGTCATTTTTTTTGCACCAATGGAGGAGAGGGTACTTAAGTCTTTGCAATCGCATCAAACACCAACGCTAATTAATGGTGACAAACATGGGGATACGAGACACACATGCTTACATACGTGGTGCTCTTTGGGACCCCCGAGCATGAGATGTAGCTAACTGCCCTGTTCGGGGGGGGGGGAACATATAACCTGCTTTGCTTCCAAAGGCTTCCACTACCTCCAGGCGGTTCACAAGCTAGTGTAGCAGCTCCAGCAGCAACCCTTCCTCCCATCTTTAGCTATCTACAACAAGGCACAACCTTGCTTCAGCAAAAACAAAAGCCTACCTTCATTGCAGCCCTTAAAGCACAACCATCCCCAACCCCTAGTCGGTTCCAGCTCCACCACAGCAACTCTCCTCTTGGCTGCAACTTCCAGCCATTGATGCCACCGCCAAGCTCCACCTCCAGCAAGCTTCAACATCTACTAACGTCAAGGCAGCCTCCTTCAGCCCATTGATCCCGCAGCTCCATCATCAAACACCACCTTGGCCCAGCCACCTTAAGACCCATCTTCCTTCCATTCTCCAAGAGGATTCACGCTCAGCCATTAGCCCTCTCTCATTAAGCTGATTTGATGATTAAAAACTTAGGACTTGATTTTTATCAAGCCCTAAGTCATTTACACAAGAGCATTCACGTAGCCACTGCTACTTTAGCCAAGACAGCCACGGCAAGGTCCAGCCCAACAATCTCCAAGGTGACGGCTGGCAGCAGCTCATTAGCACCCACTTTGATGCCTTCCTTCAGACGGCCCTCCATTGCAACTATCATTGCTTCCGGTGTATACAGACCTTCCCAGGCTCTTTCCCCTTTGGTCAATCCCAGCAAACACCAAGGAAACCCCCTCTAGCCTTTGCTTCAACCGATCCAAGGTAACAACCTATTTTTTTGCTTACACTCTACATAATTTTTATCAATGCATGTTGAGTAGGTTTGATCATTGCCTATTGAGATGAGGGATTTAGCATAAAGTTCATTCAAAACTCAGATTTGAGATCATACTTTTCTAAGTTTAAATCATAGAAAATAGCAGATGTTTTTGTTTCATATGTGTAGGCTATATGAACGAGGTGATTAATCCAATTCGATGGGTTAAGTCTCTCCTTTCAAATAGCCAAAATCAATGAAGTGCTTCATGCCTCCCTAATATTTATTTTTTTTATTTTTTTTTATGTTTTACCATCATCATGTAGAGTTGATGTTTTTTTTCACATTTAACGTTGCATTTAGTTTTATTTCTTAGTTTAATAGTTGTTTAGTTTAATTCTATTAATAGTTGATACTTAGTTCATATGTTTTAGACTCATATGCATAGTTCAGTCAATATTTCATGCATGAATTTTCTTTCAAAAATCCTAGAAATTTTATGATGGTTTCACATGTTTATTATTGTTTTCCTGCCGAAAATTTGGTTTAATTCGAGTTTCAAAACTCTCTCAAACAAATCAAATCCCAAACTGGGATTTCCCATTTCCAGAACTTCTAATTTCTGCTTTAGCAGACAAGAACCTCTGGCACCACCCTCATGGGAAATCCAAATCGTCCTCCAAAAATCACAGTGGATTCATAATAGAATCTACTAGTAATCTGGAAGTTTTGAGGTTTTTCCAATTAGTATTGACCTCTGAAAAAAAACGGATTTTCTAGACTTCTGGGAAAATCTTGATTTTCCTTCGTCAGGGTATAGACAGACTCTAATGCACCATTTCCATCAAATCTGTAACCTTTTGGCAAACTCTTTCAACATGAAAGTTGTTCCAAACATAATTTTGTGTCATTCCCCAAAATTTAGGAATTTGTGGATCTGTTTCATTATTTTTCCTGGATTTTCCCTTTCTGTCTAACAGATTCCAATGTCCAGAAATCTCAGAGATTTAGGTCTCTGATAACCGTATGGCTTTTTCCAAACCATAACCCGAATCCTAATGGTGTCAAAAGATCAAATATTTCTATGTTTGTCAGGAACATTTTACCATAATTTCAGTTTTTTTCCCATCTGTTTACTATTTTGCTCACATTTTCCACCGAAACCTGTCTGTTTCCTTCATTTACTAGAGTCGCTGGATTCCGATGCGACTTGCCGGAGTGGTACAGCTCCGACCATAGGTCAAAACTAGAAAGTGTAAAATTCAAAAATCCTTTCCTTACTGTCCTCTGTCACCCCATAAAATTTGGGAATTTTTTATAGAAATTTGATATCCTAAATCCCCTTTAGAATCAACATTTTAGGCAAAAATCACAAAATTTAAGGTTTTTATTTGAATTTCCATATTTAAAAATATAAAAAAATAGATTTTCGAGATCCATTATGTTTCTAGGGTTATTTTAGGTGTCCATGCCAAATTTGGTTTAATTACAAGTTCATTTGCTCCATGTGTTAGTTTATCTTTAAATTCATAAGCGAAAATCAGGCGAAAATCAGGTTAAATTCTATGTTTTAAGATATTTTCGCCATTTTAGGGTTTTTATCATGTACATAAGCATGTAGAATCATATTAGGGTTAATTTCAATCTCCTTTGCATTTCATATTTTTCAATTTTGCAAAATTTATTTCAGAAAACCCTGGTTTCAAGGCCATAGTCTTGTTATCGGGGGTATTTTGGTCATTTTGACCTAAATTTCGAAATTTCAATTTCTAATTCTCTAAAATTTCATGCATATCATCATATTTTATCATATTATGTTTGATTTATTTCATTTGATTTTCAAAATTCCAAAATTTATAAAAATTCTTTCAGAAAAGCCTGATTTCAAGGTCATCAGGGGTATTTTGGTCATTTTGACCCAAATTTCGATTTTTCAAGTTTATTTTCGAAATTTATTCATTATTTATCATGTTTATATCAAATGGGGTATGAATTTGGGTTTATATCTGAATAATATCCGATAATTTCCCATATTTTCGGATAAATTCAGAAAAAACTACATTTTTGTGCTAACCTTATTTTCTAGTTTTGCACGAACATTCAAGAAGAAGACTTAGCTTTTATTTTTTTTATTTCAATTCAATGTAACCTCAAATGTAATAATTTGGAATAAGAGTTACTTTTCTGCTTAGAATAGGGTTGCATTGCATATAGTTTAATTTATGCAAATTTCAATATGTGATGTATGATTCATGCACATTATTTCAAATTCACTATGGTTTACACGAATGGCACGTGCACAAGCTCTTATGAAGTTTATAAACTCGGTGGGATTCGTATTTATGGCCATAGTCAGAATACGAAGAAAACCAAGATTTATGATCTTCGTATTAGCCACATTCAGCCTACACTCTTAGGCTAACTTCAAAAATGCACTGCATTTCTCAAAGTTTCAAAAGGATTTCCCAATTCCTTAATTAAATTCCCTTTTTCAAATTCATATTCATTCATTCATATCATTCAAATTGCATTATTTTCAAACTCATTTTCCAATTTCAATTTAAAAAAAAATCAGTTTTCTCAAGAATTTCCAAGTTTTTCTCAAAATCCTAAGTTTTCAAAAGAGATTTCAAGGCATTTTCTAAGTTCAACCAAGATTTTCCAATGTTTTAAAATTATAAAAATTCAAAATCCCAAGTTTTCAGAAATCAATTTTCTCAGATTTCCCACTTTCCTGAGAACCCAGTTTCCTGATAATCCATTTTTCATTTCAAAAGCCTTTTCCAATGAATTTATTAGATTTCCTCAGAATTCTCAAATCCATTTTCTTAGAAAAGAAATTCCAAATTTCAAAAATTGATTTTCCCCAAGATTCAAGTTTTACTAAGAATTCATTTTCCAATCAAATTTCTGATTTCCAATGAAATTCAATGATTTTCCCAGGGATTCCATTTCCAACACTTTTCCAATCACTTTCCAGCATATTTCAATTTTCCAAAGCAAACATCATGTTTCTCAAACTTGCATTATTTTCAAAATTTCATAGCACAAGCCTGATTCTTTGTGCATTTTAGGAAAAATAGAGCATAATTTAGATATTTGAGTCAAGTTAAAGCACATAATTGATCCTTGGTTCAATTACCCCTGGTAAAGGTGCCAGGAACGGTTGAATCTCGTACCGACAGGCAGATCCCATTCCATGGAATTTTCTCGCAGATTTTCAAAACGGAGGCGAGTAATTTTCAAAACCAATTTCAAAACTTTGGTCGAGTTTGACTCGCAAATTCGTTTCTCTCTCGCAAGGGAGGGGGAAAATTTTGCGAAGATAACAGGTTTGGCGACCGTGATGGGACTTGTCTTCGTCTGATCAATTATGTGCTTTGACTTAGCTTAATTATCAAAATCGTGCTCTATGAACTGTCAGCTTTTAATTCCTGATATCATGTGAACCTAGGAGCCTAGACTTGAACCCAGCTGACATGGATTGCATGTAGACTAGGCATGGTTTGGTAGGACCATATTGAGGAGAATTATGCATGCTCACTTAGACTTAGGTCTGAAATACAACACTCCTCAATCTAGGAATTGTATGAAAACAATGTTTGCTTCTTCAAAAGTTTTCAAAATTCTATCTCTTTAGGATTTAGAGCCCTCTGTTTGCCTGCATGTGATCATATTTCAAAAATCACCCCACCTATGTCTACCCGGTCTTCACGTTGCTGGGCTCTCTTCCATAACCATAGTTCAGGACAGAGCCTCACAACTGGGCCACTTATTTGGGCTAACGCCCCCCTGTCACGTACCAAGGGCCATAGTCCAACGTATATCGGCCGGCGCTCAAGGATGTTGGGAAAACACAAGCCTAGACCCGAAGATGAATTTTTATGCCACGTACATCGAGCCTTGGTTCGAGTATATCGGCATAGCATGATCGGACACAGTTGATCTGAGCCTAGAGTCAGGATTAGAGTCCTAAAGCTCTTTCAAAATTGAAGCATTTAGAGTCAGCTTCTTAGGGATTGCTGTATGTGCATAATTGTTTGTAATTGAATGTATGATATTCATTTTCGCCTTATTTTCTCATATTTTTCCCAATTTTTCCAAAATACCGAACCATTTTCCAAAATACCTTATTTTTCATCTTTTATGAAATATCTCCTTTTTCTTAAAAACCCTGGACGATTTTTCTAAATTATCCACCTTTTCCTTCAAAACCCAGGAGATTTTCCATTCTTTCGTTCCTCTGGACTTCGAATTTCTAGCTTTCATTTTATCCTGCCTACAATTTTCAAAATTCTTGTATTTTTCCAAAGTCTAATTCCAGTCTTCTTGTCTTTCAGTCCAATGGCATCTAGTCAGCTCGATTATGTTTTTCCTGAGGGTCACATCTCCTACGAGGTGCGACAAAGTCTTCCTGAGCATCGATCTCTTAGCACCGGACCCTTCTTCCCCTGGTGGTACTATGTCTGGTTCAAAAACTTCTCTCGTATGTTTTCGGACCACTTGAGCGATTGCGGGTTGGAATTGACATCTACAGTGGGAAAGTTGACAGTCAACGACAATCTGATTCATGCACTGGCAGAGCGGTGGAATCCGCGCACTTGCACGTCCTGGTTGCCATGGGGCGAGATGACCCTGTTGATGAACGAATTTTTAGAGATTATGGGACTGCTCGAGCCAGCCGGTCAGCCTGGAGATCCATTGGAGCAGCAATTTTTTTTATCATTGTCAAGGGTCTGGACCCTAAAGATGTTGTAGCTCGCATGACAGGACGCAAGTCTTGGCCACTGATTGAAGAAAATGGAAATGACTATGTGAAACTGATCGCGATCTACCGACAATATGGGGCATTTGCAGAAGTCAACTCATTATCCAGAACAGTTCGAGAAAAAATTCAGTATGCGATGGTCATATGCACTGAAGGGCTCGCTTTCTTCTTAGATATACATATGTGTATGGCAAGCAGTTCAAGCTACTTGGCTCATTTTCCTGTACCTACTACTATCCAAAGCGATGCGTCAGGCAATTTTCTCAAAGACATAAGCGCGTAGAAGCTCAGCTACTATCAGGGGTTATGCCAGAATTCAACCTTGCATCAGCGCAGTGGTCCAGAACATACCATTCCGCCAGATACGACTGGGATTCTTTCATCATTCTCACTCTTTTCCCCGGTCCTCGTGTCTCTGCTGATCATTGAGAGTGGTGGCAGACAGTCTATATGCTCCCTCTTTCTCTAGTCCACTATTGATGCAATCATATTTTTCCTTCAATAAAGAAAAAAAAATCCTTCAATTTTCATTCTATCATGGTTTGACGACCTCGCCTAAGTGACAAGGCATATTTGCAGTTGTTCGTTCTCCTTGCAAAGAATGACAACATAATTTTTGTGACTCCAGCGGCGACCCAATCCCTAGTAATGGGATGTTCTTCCAATTGTCTACCAAATTCTCATCAAATATTTTTTCTATATTCATTTCTATCCTAAATCTTCATCATCGAAATTTAATCATCCATTCTGCAGAGAGCATCAGCATTCCCAAGTGGTTCAGATCAGATCAAGCAAGAAGACACCACTGTATCAGGGCATCAGTGATTTTAGAAGCAAGCAAGAAGAAATGGATTCTCCAAGATCTGCCAGAAGATAGAGTCTGAATGATAGGGATGACATTGATCCTGCTACATATCAGATGTTCAAGAAAATGATATTTGGGATGATGTCTGAGCAAGCTGAGGACAGTTTCAGAAAGGCTCCCATCAAGAAGAAGACATTTGTCTCCTTCTCTCAGAATATCACTGGTAAGAGCAACGAGTGATTCAGTGCATGTCAGGCCGATATTTTATTCTCGTCGATGTTCTCTATCATCGTGGATTCAGTTCTGAATATTCCAGATGCCTAGACGAAGATGAAGCCAAAGAAGTCGTGCAGGAGGTACACGAAGGCATTTGCGGTGGTCACGTCGGCTACCAAACTCTTATCAAGCAAATCATCTAGGCGGGATATTATTGGAAGACTATGCTACAAGATTGCTACCATTTTGTGAAGAAGTGTGCTCTATTCCAGATACATGCACCTTTCGTTCATGCGTCAGCAACATATTTGCAACCTGTTATCTCTCTATGGCCGTTTTCTATGTGGATCTTTGATGTTGTGGGCCCCATCACTTCTGCTTCAAACAGCTACAAATATTTTCTTGCCGCAACAAAATATTTTACTAAATGGGTCGAAGCTATCACTCTACACATAGTAGAAGGTCAACATGAGGTCTCGTTCATCCACAAAAATATCCTATGTCGTTTTGGCATACCGCATGATATTGTGTCAGATAATGGCAATCATTTCAAGAATGAGAAAATGAGAACTTTTTGTTCGAAGTTCAAAATCCACCATCATTTCTCCGCTCCTTATTATCCTCAAGGGAATGGTCAGGCAGAGGCCACCAATAAAATTCTTATAAGAATCTTGGAGCGAACTTTGAAAACAGGTCGTGACTGGCATGAGAAGATCCATGATGCATTGTGAGCATACAGAACCACCATTCGAACTCCAATTAATGCTACTTTGTCAGAACTTGTCTACGGAACTGAAGTAGTATTGCCTCTACATGTTCAAAACCTGCCTTGAAGTTCACATCACTACTGGAGTTATCGCTTGATCAGTATCAGTAGCAGCGACTGGTACAACTTGATTTGCTCAATGAAAGAAGACTCAGAGCAGCAGAGCACACTCAATCATATCGTCAAAGGATAGCCAGACAATATGCAAAATTTGTCATTCAAAGGAAATCTTGAGTCAATGATCTAGTGCTCAGATCAACGGCCTATCTCAAGCACCGTCTGGGTGACAAATGGTCGCCGAATTGGGAAGGTCCCTATGTTGTCAAAGAGGCATTACATCATAACTCATATCGGCTCATCAATGCCGACGGAGTGGATTTATCAGGCCCCATCAATGCTCAACATTTGAAAATTTTCTATACTTAAATTCTCTATTCCATCCTTTGTAATTCCTCAATATATTTTCTTCAATAATGGTCAAATTCTTCTTTCCCAGTTACACTGGGGCATTATTTTGAAAATTGTTTTCAAAACATCTTGTATGCAGGCAGGATCAAACAAATCTCTCATTTTGCATGCATGTGCATCATTTTGCATGCATGTGCATCATTTCGCATTCATTTGCATACATTCGCATTCATCTGCATCAATTTGCATTTGCATCGAGTTTCCCCTTCAGGTTAAGGGATAAACCTGAACTACCCATTCAGGATAAGGGATAAATCCTGAGACCTCGGCAAGGCGTTCAAGTCATCGCCAGTCGATAACCATTTAAAGTCCAGTGCTCGTATTGGTAATCTCTCAAAATCCAATGCTCGTATTGGTAATCTCCCAAAATCCAGTGCTCGTACTGGTAATCTTCCAAAACCCAGTATTCGTACTGGTAATCTTTCAAAACATAATGCTTGTACTGGTACGTTTTCAAAATCTAGTGCTCGTACTGGTACCCTTTAAAAATCTAACACTCGTGTTGGTGTCTTGCCCATTGGTCACATTATTCGATCTCTTAGGTGCAGTCTTCACGCTGACCTTTCATCAGAATTCAAGTTCAATATCAATTATGTCAATTTCGACCTTCGGGTCATCCAATTTCTAATTTCCAAATTTCTAATTTCGACCTCCGGGTCACCCAATTCTCTATTTCGACCTTCGGGTCATCCAATTTCTAATTTCCAAATTTCTAATTTCAACCTCCGGGTCACCCAATTCTCTATTTCAACCTTCGGGTCACTCGATTTCTAATTTTGACCTTCGGGTCATTCAAATCCTCAATTTCGACCTTCGGGTTATTCAATCCTTCAATCTCAACCTTTGATTTCCCATTTCGACCCCTTGTGTCATTCGACTCCCAATTTCGACCTTCGGGTCATGTAATTCTCAAATCTTGACCTTCGGGTCATCCAATTTGATCAATCAGGCCTCTAGGCCGTCCACTCTATCAAATTCTCAATTCAAGCCTTCGGGTTACGATCTTACCAACATCAATCATTCTCCTGCCTTCAGTTTACAACTTTGTCAATATCTATCACTTTCCAAGCCTTCGGGTTACAATTTCATTAATGTCAATCATTTTTAAATCAACAAAATCCTGCTTTTGAGCTGGTCGGTCAACAAATCCTGCTTTCGAGCTGGTCGGTCAACAAATCTTGATTTCTAGCTGGTCGGTCAACAAATCCTGCTTTCGAGCTGGTTGGTCAACAAATCCTGCTTTCTAGCTGGTCGGTCAACAAATCCTACTTTCGAGCTGGTCGGTCAACAAATCCTGCTTTCGAGCTGGTAGTTCAACAATTCCTGCTTTCGAGCTGATAGTTCAACAAATCCTGCTTTCGAGTTGGTCGGTCAACAAATCTTGCTTTCGAGATGGTCGGTCAACAAATCCTGCTTTCGAGCTGGTCGGTCATCAAATCCTGCTTTCGAGCTGGTAGTTCAACAAATCCTGCTTTCGAGCTGGTAGTTCAACAAATCCTCCTTTCGAGCCAGTCGGTCAATAAATCCTGCTTTCGAGCTGGTTAGTCAAAACAAAACCCAACTTTCAAGTTGATCTCTTACTAAAGTATTTTCAGGATTCAGTTTAGTCATGGATGTGTTGCGTTGTGCTTCAAATACTCGCTTCCACAAAGGATTTCAAGAAAATTTTGCCAATTTGTCATTAAATATTTGTTGATTTCAAAATCTTTATTGCACAAAAACATTACCTCAGAATACCTTCAGTATTACTTCCGAAAGGACAAAGCTTTCGCAAAAAAAGATTTAAAATTCAGAATCTTTCTATTGGCCGACCAAAAGGATGAAGAATAAATCCTCGATATGGCCAGCAAAAGAAATTCAATGTTGTTGCAAAGCCATAAGTGATCGGTATTGATCGCAGTCAATGGCACATTTTTAAAGATCATTCTTGGAAAATAAAGCAGTCGAAATATCCTGGGTGATACAGAAAAATCCATTAAATCCCTATATCTCCTCAATCACCTAAGCTGCAATTAAATATCTGCAAAAGGGATCTCTCAATTGTCGTCAAGATGAAGGCGAATTAAGCGAGTAGACCTTCGGAGCCAAAGAAGATTTAAATCATCTCCAAGATGACGGAGTTTGTGACGGATCCTTCCAGGGAAAGTTCAGAGCACCGTCAAGATGAAGGCGACTGCGATGAGTCTCCCGACAAACCCTAAAGGATATTTAATTTACGCTATCATCAAGAGATTTTCAACCAATGAGCCAATAACCGTCAATATAATCCCTGAGAAAAAAAAGAAGGATCGGAGCATCTCTGAGATGAAGGAGTTTGTGACGTACCCTTCCAAAAAAAAAGAGAGAAAAAGTCAGGACATCTCCAAAATGAAGGATGATGTAATCCCCAAAAACCCAAGAAAGCTCTAATTCTGCCAATAAAAAAAAAGAGTGGGCAGAAAGATCATCATGAGAAAAGAATTCCAGGATATCAGACTGCCGAATCTATCAAGAATCCTCTTTAATTTGTGAAATTATATTATCAATATTCCTTCACCATTTGCTTTCACAATATCAAGAATACTCTCTTTTCTGTTCATATCAAGGAAATTGATAGCTTCCTTGAAAGAAAGCCAATTGCAAGCAATTTGAATTTGAATCATGATTCTACGGAGTTATGCTCAGTCGAAGGTAATACTTCAGGTAGAAAAGAGGAAATATTTTTGCACCAATGTGCATCATTGCCAATTATTTTGAATCGACAACAATTTTTCAACATTTTGACAATATTTTCTAGTCATTCTGGCATGAAGCGAGAGCTTGAGGTTCATCTTTGGCGCATCCTGACATCAGTTGTTATCCCTTTTAAGGACTTGATAACAGGAGTTTTCAAGATTCCTTCCCTTCTGTTGGTATAATCTAAGCGCATGGGCTCTCAGATTCGCACACTTTCCTGTGTCCCCACTGTCCCACCATAGACAGTCTAATTTCGGCTTGAGGTTAAGCCACCAATCATTTTCTCGCAAAAGGTCACCAATTTCAAAAGTTATTTAGTCTCAGCAATGAGGCGCCCAAAATCAAACCCCTTTTCAAGCTTTAGGGACCCCAATTTCATCCTTTTGCAAAACCCTTATCGGATTCATTGTGCGGAAATCCGAAGGTTCCATCATGGTTTCTTCCTTCGAGGAATCTATTTCATTTTACGCCCAATCAGGATAAGGGTACAAACCTGAGCCTCCTTTGATGAGGTATTTCATTTTCCGCCCAATCAGGATAAGGGTACAAACATGAGCCTCCTTTGATGAGGTATTTCATTTTCCGCCCAATCAGGATAAGGGTACAAACCTGAGCCTCATTCAGATGAGGTATTTTATTTCCCGGTCAGGTTAAGGGTACAAACCTGAGCCTCATTCTGATGAGGTATTTCATTCCCCGGTCAGGTTAAGGGTCAAACCTGAGCTTCGTTTCTACACGAGGAATTTTCCGTCCCATTTAGGTTAAGGGCAAAACCTGAATCTCACTTCTTTTGAGGTAAAATTTTTTCTTCTTTATTCTCCATTTCATATCTACCATTTTCATCAGGGCTAATATTTTCATATCCAGTCAGATCCTTCTAACTGGGGCATTTTTATAGCCCAAATTTGGTGTGTTTTCTTTGCCACTAAGCTCGTCTTCAAGCCGACTTAGTAGCAAAGAGGGGCATCTGTAAACACCCCAAATTTTCCTCATCCATTCTCAAACAACCCTTCTCGTGCAGTGCCAACCCTATTAGGTCAGTATAGGAGTCAAACCCTGAGCTAGTTTAAAAAAAATACCATTTTACCCCTAGGTCATCCTGAACCCCAGTCAGTCGGAGTCAACAAAGTTCACTGGTCAGTTCAGAACATTTAAGAATATCAGTCATTCCAAGCTCATCTGAGCTCACAGTGAGAAGACCATTTCTATTTCTGACCATTCCTGCCAAAATGGGATCATTTCTTCAGAAATGAGCTCATTTCTCACTCAAGTCCAAGCCAATTGTCTCCAAGTCAGTCAGTCATACTTCCTAGAGTCTAACTTGAGCTCACCAGGAGTTCGAGTGCTTCTGTTTCAGTTCAAAACCATTTCTAAGTGTTCAGGAGCCCATTTTAGTTCACTTCATCTCTTTCAGCTGAAATTGAGCTGAGTTCAGTCAGTTGAGCTAGTGTTTGAGCCTTGATTTTAGTTCATCTCAGTATTACTGACCTTTGTTTTAGCTCAAAGTCAGTTCAGGTTCGCAATTCACTTCGCTCCAATGACCATTTCATATCATTTCTTAAAAAATGGCAGCTTTTCTTGAAAATTCAGTCAGAAAGGTCAGTTGAGTCAATATCATTGTCAGTTCATTTGAGTTCTAAAACTCTAAAACCCAGCTCAATCTAGTTCATTTCAGTTTAATCCAGCTCAAACCCTAATTTCCAATGTCACTCTAGCTTGGCAGAGCTCGAAAATCATTTCTTCAACCATTTTTGTAAATTTTGTCAATTTTAACACTTTTTGAACTGGAACAACTGTCAATCGGGGTCTGACATCCAAAATTCTTCATTCAGGGTTAGCATTTCGCATAGCATTTCATGTCATTTCTCATCATTTCATATCATTTCTCAGCATTTCATAACATTTCATCACATTTCATTCCATTTTCGAAGTCCAGAACTCCAGTTTTATAAATTTCAATCCAGATTGAGTTTTAAAAATTTTCAGAAATCAATTTCAAACCCCGGTTTTCCAAAATTGACATTTTTACCCCTGAGAGTCTAAATTTGGAAATATTTTCTCAAGAAAAATAATCTGGATTTATTTCAAACTCAAAATTTTCAAATTTTACACAGGATTTGCTTCGCAATGAGCTATTGAACTTCAAAATCTGAGCTCGTTTCAAAAATTGTCAAAAATAGCTCATTTCGTTTGGAAATATTTTCTCAAGAAAAACAATCTGGATTTCTTTCAAAATCAAATTTTCAAATTCTACACTGGATTTGCTTCGCAACGGGGTATTGAACTTCAAAATCCGAGCTCGTTTCAAAGACTACCAAAAATAGCTCGTTTCGTCTAGAATTTTTTTGAAAAGACTATTTTACCCCTTTAATCGTCAAAATGAATTTCAAAAGTGGAATTTGGACCCACTCTAAGATGGCCCATCCATTTGCATTTTCTTGTTTTAATTTATAAGAAAAGAAAAAAAATTATCTTTTTCTTTATTTTTTTTTTGTTTGTTTTATTTTATTTTTTTATTTTATTTTCTTATTTTATTTTTTTAAGGTGGGACCCACAAGGGGGTCTACCACCCCAGCCCTCAATCCAGCCCATTTCCTTTCTTTCTTCCTCCATTTTCTTTTTTTTTTTTTTTTCTTTTCTTTCCTTCTTTTTTTCTTTTCTTTCTTTCTTCTTCCCTTTTTCTTTCTTTTTTTCCTCCTTTCTTTCCTCCCTCTCCACTTAGGTACATCTTTTTCCATCCCCCCTCTTTCTTCTTCTTTCCCTCTCCTTTCTTCCCTTTTCCTTCTTCCCCTCTTCTTTTCTTTCTTCCTTCTTTCCCCTTTCTTCCTTACCCCTTTCTATTTCCTCCAAAAACCAAACGGCTGCAGCCATTTTTTTTCACGTATAGCCACTTCATCAAGGCTATTGGATATCATTAGAAACTTAGGTCTTGGCAAATCAAAGACCTAAGTTATTAAAACCAAAAACAAAAAGAACGGCTGCCCCATCTTCTAACCTCACGCCTCTTTCTCTCTCTCACTCTCTCTCTCCCTTGGTTCCTATCATACACAACCACCATTATACACTTGCAGCAGCCTCCAGCTCCTCCAGCCACCCCTTTTGGAAGCAGCTACATCCGGTGCCACCTCTTCCAAAGGCTCACACAACATCCAGCCACACAACACCTTTGCTCCAGCAGCCACCGTTGCTGCCACCTCTTCCAAAGGCTTCCACTACCTCCAGCCGGTTCACAAGCTAGTGTAGCAGCTCCAGCAGCAACCCTTCCTCCCATCTTTAGCTATCTACAACAAGGCACAACCTTGCTTCAGCAAAAACAAAAGCCTACCTTCATTGCAGCCCTTGTAGCACAACCATCCCCAACCGCTAGTTGGTTCTAGCTCCACCACAGCAACTCTCCTCTTGGCTGCAACTTCCAGCCATTGATGCCACCGCCAACCTCCACCTCCAGCAAGCTTCAACATCTACTAACGTCAAGGCAGCCTCCTTCAGCCCATTGATCCCGCAGCTCCATCATCAAACACCACCTTGGCCCAGCCACCTTAAGACCCATCTTCCTTCCATTCTCCAAGAGGATTCACGCTCAGCCATTAGCCCTCTCTCATTAAGCTGATTTGATGATTAAAAACTTAGGACTTGATTTTTATCAAGCCCTAAGTCATTTACACAAGAGCATTCACGTAGCCACTGCTACTTTAGCCAAGACAGCCACGGCAAGGTCCAGCCCAACAATCTCCAAGGTGACTGCTGGCAGCAGCTCATTAGCACCCACTTTGATGCCTTCCTTCAGACGGCCTTCCATTGCAACTATCATTGCTCCTGGTGTATACAGACCTTCCCAGGCTCTTTCCCCTTCGGTCAATCCCAGCAAACACCAAGGAAACCCCCTCTAGCCTTTGCTTCAACCGATCCAAGTTAACAACCTATTTTTTTGCTTACACTCTACATAATTTTTATCAATGCATGTTGAGTAGGTTTGATCATAGCCTATTGAGATGAGGGATTTAGCATAAAGTTCATTCAAAACTCAGATTTGAGATCATACTTTTCTAAGTTTAAATCATAGAAAATAGCAGATGTTTTTGTTTCATATGTGTAGGCTATATGAACGAGGTGATTAATCCAATTCGATGGGTTAAGTCTCCCCTTCCAAATAGCCAAAATCAATGAAGTGCTTCATGCCTCCCTAATATTTATTTTTTTTATTTTTTTATTTTTATTTTTATGTTTTACCATCATCATGTAGAGTTGATGTTTTTTTTTTCACATTTAACGTTGCATTTAGTTTTATTTCTTAGTTTAATAGTTGTTTAGTTTAATTCTATTAATAGTTGATACTTAGTTCATAGGTTTTAGACTCATATGCATAGTTCAGTCAATATTTCATGCATGAATTTTCTTTCAAAAATCCTAGAAATTTTATGATGGTTTCACATGTTTATTATTGTTTTCCTGCCGAAAATTTGGTTGAATTTGGGTTTCGGAACCCTCTCAAACAAATCAAATCCCAAACTGGGATTTCCCATTTCCAGAACTTCTAATTTCTGCTTTAGCAGACAAGAACCTCCGACACCACCCTCATGGGAAATCCAAATCGTCCTCCAAAAATCACAGTGGATTCATAATAGAATCTACTAGTAATCTGGAAATTTTGAGATTTTTCCAACTAGTATTGACCTCTGAAAAAAATCAAATTTTCTAGACTTCTGGGAAAATCTTGATTTTCATTCGTCAGGGTATAGACAGACCCTAATGCACCAAGTCCATCCAATATGTAACCTTTTGGCAAATGCTTTCAACATGAAAGTTGTTCCAAACATAATTTAGTGTCATTCCCCAAAATTAGGGAATTTTTGGATCTGTTTCATTATTTTTCCCAGATTTTCTCTTTCTGTCTAACAGATTCCAATGTCCACAAATCTCAGAGATTTAGGTCTCTGATAACCGTATGGATTTTTCCAAACCGTAACCCGAATCCTAATGGTATCAAAAGATCAAATCTTTCTATGTTTGTCAGGAACATTTTACCATAATTTCAGTTTTTTTCCCATCTGTTTACTATTTTGCTCACATTTTCCACCGAAACCTGTCTGTTTCCTTCATTTACTAGAGTCGCTGGATTCCGATGCAACTTGCCGGAGTGGTACAGCTCCAACAATAGGTCAAAACTAGAAAGTGTAAAATGAAAAAATCCTTTCCTTACTGTCCTATGTCACCCCATAAAATTTGGGAAATTTTTATCGAAATTTGATATCCTAAATCCCCTTTAGAATCAACATTTTAGGCAAAAACCACAAAATTTAGGGTTTTTATTTGAATTTCCATATTTAAAAATACAAAAAAATAGATTTTCGCGATCCATTATGTTTTTAGGGTTATTTTAGGTGTCCATGCCAAATTTGGTTTAATTACAAGTTCATTTGCTCCATGTGTTAGTTTATCTTTAAATTCATAAGCGAAAATTAGGCGAAAATCAGGTTAAATTTGATGTTTTATGATATTTTCGCCATTTTAGGGTTTTTATCATGTACATAAGCATGTAGAATCATATTAGGGTTATTTTCAATCTCTTTTGCATTTCATATTTTTCAATTTTGCAAAATTTATTTCAGAAAACCCTGGTTTCAAGGCCATAGTCTTGTTATCGGGGGTATTTTGACCTAAATTTTGAAATTTTAATTTCTAATTCTCCAAAATTTCATGCATATCATCATATTTTATCATATTATGTTTGATTTATTTCATTTGATTTTCAAAATTCCAAAATTTATAAAAATTCTTTCAGAAAACCCTGATTTCAAGGTCATCAGGGGTATTTTGGTCATTTTGACCCAAATTTCGACTTTTCAAGTTTATTTTCGAAATTTATTCATTATTTATCATGTTTATATCAAATGGGGTATGAATTTGGGTTTATATCTGAATAATATCCGATAATTTCCCATATTTTCGGATAAATTCAGAAAAAACTACATTTTTGTGCTAACCTTATTTTCTAGTTTTGCACGAACATTCAAGAAGAAGACTTAGCTTTTATTTTTTTTATTTCAATTCAATGTAACCTCAAATGTAATAATTTGGAATAAGAGTTACTTTTCTGCTTAGAATAGGGTTGCATTGCATATAGTTTAATTTATGCAAATTTCAATATGTGATGTATGATTCATGCACATTATTTCAAATTCACTATGGTTTACACGAATGGCACGTGCACAAGCTCTTATGGAGTTTATAAACTCGGTGGGATTCGTATTTATGGCCATAGTCAGAATACGAAGAAAACCAAGATTTATGATCTTCGTATTAGCCACATTCAGCCTACACTCTTAGGCTAACTTCAAAAATGCACTGCATTTCTCAAAGTTTCAAAAGGATTTCCCAATTCCTTAATTAAATTCCCTTTTTCAAATTCATATTCATTCATTCATATCATTCAAATTGCATTATTTTCAAACTCATTTTCCAATTTCAATTTAAAAAAAAATCAGTTTTCTCAAGAATTTCCAAGTTTTTCTCAAAATCCTAAGTTTTCAAAAGAGATTTCAAGGCATTTTCTAAGTTCAACCAAGATTTTCCAATGTTTTAAAATTATAAAAATTCAAAATCCCAAGTTTTCAGAAATCAATTTTCTCAGATTTCCCACTTTCCTGAGAACCCAGTTTCCTGATAATCCATTTTTCATTTCAAAAGCCTTTTCCAATGAATTTATTAGATTTCCTCAGAATTCTCAAATCCATTTTCTTAGAAAAGAAATTCCAAATTTCAAAAATTGATTTTCCCCAAGATTCAAGTTTTACTAAGAATTCATTTTCCAATCAAATTTCTGATTTCCAATGAAATTCAATGATTTTCCCAGGGATTCCATTTCCAACACTTTTCCAATCACTTTCCAGCATATTTCAATTTTCCAAAGCAAACATCATGTTTCTCAAACTTGCATTATTTTCTAAATTTCATAGCACAAGCCTGATTCTTTGTGCATTCTAGGAAAAATAGAGCATAATTTAGATATTTGAGTCAAGTTAAAGCACGTAATTGATCCTTGGTTCAATTACCCCTGGTAAAGGTGCCAGGAACGGTTGAATCTCGTACCGACAGGCGGATCCCATTCCATGGAATTTTCCCACAGATTTTCAAAACGGAGGCGAGTAATTTTCAAAACCAATTTCAAAACTTTGGTCGAGTTTGACTCGCAAATTCATTTCTCTCTCGCAAGGGAGGGGAAAAAATTTGCGATGATAACAATGGGGCTGGCGCCCCATGGCATTTTTGAAACATCTTTGAATAAATTCAAATAGCAAAACTCAGTTGGGCATAAGGGGTGGCAGCTAAGGGCATTTCCAAGTAATTACTACAAGTTTTAAAGTCTTTTTCAAAGCCTTTTCAATGGCGTTTTTGAAAGATTTCTGAAATTTTTCAAATGCATGACATACATTGGGCGTGAACATATAGGGGGGGGCGTGGAGCACCCCAGCCCTCCATCCTAGCTGGGTTAATCCCAGCCGTCCATTGCCTTATCCCTGCTTATTTAAGACTTGAAGAGAGAGAAAAGGGGTCTCTCTCTTGGGCGTTTTCCTTGGAGCTTCTCTCTCTTCCCCCTCTTCTTCTTCTCCAAACGTGAGTGAGTGTGAGAGAGTTAGAGAGTAGCAGCACGTTGGGTGCAGTTCCTAAACGTGAACACCATCTCCATCTTCCCTAAAGCCTCGAGGTGAGATTTCTAACTTCTTCATAATTGCACAATTTTCATTTTTGACTAAATGAAGCACATATCTCTTCTTTCCATCGTAAGGCAATGAAACCGAACTCCGTTTTGTGCATTTGATGAAATGCATGGAGATTTCAGTGGATTAGATGACGTTTATGATTTCGGTAATACCTTCTCTTGTAAAATCGTGTTTTGAATGGGTTGTGGTTGCATGCACTTTGTTTTGGATGTACGCATTTCTTTCTTGTTGATGCATGCATCTTTTCCTTTCTCAAAGGATGTGATGTAGGGCATTCGACCCCTTTCATGAAACCACACCACCTTGCGACCATGGCATGCAAGTGGGTTTTGGTGGATTAGACGAGTTTTTCTCATTTCATGTTGTCCTTGTTTCAACGCATCTAGTTCATGTATTGCTGATTTTCTGGTTTGGTCCCTCTCTTTTGCGTTTTGAGGGCTGCATATGTTTTTCTTTTCCCCTATTTGAGATGAAGTTGGGCGTGGGCTGCTGTGCTGCAGCCACCCCACTTGGCAACGAGGTCCTTTTTGTTGTCGGTGCGAGCAAGGGTTGGCTCGCCCATAGCCTAGACCCTTAAGACCCTCCTCCTCTCCTTCTATGGTTTCAGCCTTTACCGAACTGGGTTCAGGCTGGGCGTTGGTTTCCCCAAGCCTGAGCACATGCTCAGACCAATGGGGAAGGCCCCGTTGAGCCCATGGCACGCCGAGTGCTGGGACAACACTCAGGTGACCTGGGTGCGCTGGTGCCCATGCGCCAACGCTCTGGGCGCTGGCCTTCCGTTTGTTGGTGCAGGCGGCTATGCCTTTCACCACCTTTCTCTGGTGCATACAACATCCTCCGCAGGTCTGGACGCCCGTCCAGACCAGTGCTCAGACCATGCTCTAGCTCCCAGAGTTGGACCCGGGCCTACAGCAGGCCTGAGTCATGCCGTATGCACCTGAATCGAATTCGGTTCAGATGTTGCGCATGGACTGCATGGTGCAAGTCTGGACCAGACTTGTCGTGGGCTTCTTGGCCCATTTGGCGTAGGCACAAGTCTGTTCCAGACTTGGGTACGACACTCGCTGCACTTGAACCAACCCGGTTCAGGTGGCGTTTTGTGGACTCGAGATGGGGCAAGTCTGGACCAAATTTTCAGACTTGTTGTCAGCAATTTCGGACCCCATGGTCCAGCCGTTTTGGGGCCTGGACTCTTGTCCAAGCCAGTGGCTGCATGCCTGCAGGGCAGCAACACCCAGTGAGGACTATTACGCGATTACTGCAATTCCGTTATGAGTTAGCCGGTTCGGTCAAGTCTGGACCGAATGTCCAGACTTTCCACCGAGCCATTCCGGACCCCATGGTCCAGCTTCCTAGGTCTGGACCGTTGTCTAGACCAGCAGACCTTTTTGATGCCGCAGGGCAGCTGCAGCCTATTTATATATGTTCGGAGTTTCGGCAGCACTTTGGCTGCATTCTAGTTTGGGTGGTGTTGCGGGTTTCAGTCCAAAGCTTGGCCTTAGTTGCAACCAGAATTAAGTGGTTGTTGCTGCAGTTTGGGGCAGCAAGCGTTCGAGCCCTCGCCCTTGTGGTTTTGCAGCCTTTTGCATGAGTTTGCTAGTTGGCTAGCCGCACACCCCTATTGCACGACATAGTTGCCACTTTACCTAATCGCAAACTAATCTCATTGTCGCTGCCATGACAGCGAAATTATATAGTTAAATATGAATATTTCACGCGTGCAATGGCATCCTAAATGCATTGGAGTTTAGCACTCTATGCACTTTGTGGATTCGCAAATATGTAAAGCAAAGTAAAGCTTGACATGGTACGGTTCACTGAAACCGTGTGCTTATTGGCTTGCACGAGATCAATTTATCTGATTGCTTTGGTTTGATGATTCAAACACTTTTGTATCCACCTAAATGTTCACGACAC
Source organism: Nuphar pumila (assembly GCF_984573655.1). Lineage (NCBI taxonomy): Eukaryota > Viridiplantae > Streptophyta > Magnoliopsida > Nymphaeales > Nymphaeaceae > Nuphar > Nuphar pumila. The sequence continues at coordinate 75,402,232 of NC_143259.1, read as the reverse complement.
TTGGTACTTGGCGCATTTTTCCGATGTACATGACCCTCGTTATGGGATTTACAAAAATTCAAGAGTTAGCACGTTACCATGACGGAGTAAGTGTTTGCACGACAATACCTTGTGTATCCACGTCGTAGAACTCCTTGGCGAGTTATTTTCGGGCTGTAGACCCACTTTGCGAGACGAGCTAGCTTATGTTAAAGATACGTGTTTTGTATGCTTGTGCACGCCTCTTGATTTGCTCGAGAGCTGCCTTACCGTGGCAAAATGTTTCTAACTGTCTCATCGTGAGGCACGTTGTTCTGCAATGTTAAAATAGCTTGTTTACGTACTTGTCGTATAATGCACACGCATCATTGCTCGCACCTGTGCTTTACTCGCTTAGTTCATATTATTGCATTGAGTTATGAAGCATGCTCACACCTGATTTGACTAGTATGCACTCATTATTATTTGCTTATGATATGCGATGCCTCTGTCATTGATATGATGGACTGTTTGGTTGATTTCTCACCAGCTCGAAAGAGTACTGACCCCGTTTTATGAAGATACAGGTGTTTGCTTAGGCGTGCGATGGAGCTCGGTGTGCGCAGTGGACATGGACCCACACTTCTAAACCCTTGTTGGATCTTGGCAGTTGTTGGTTTTGTATAAGGGATTTGGTTGTACATTTTGTAAATATAATAAAAGCTATTTCTTTCACTGTTGTTTCACTCCTGCGACCCGCCCCAGAGTTCGCCGCTTGTTTTCGCACTTCCGCACTTGCGCTTTTGTTTTCAAAAAAAAAAAAGTTTACCCAAAATCCAAAGGATTTTACAAGTCATGAAATCTGGGGGCGTCACATGACTAGCCTCCAACAAAAAGAGGATTTTCAAGAGAAGCCCAAGTACATCAAATGGGAGAAAGATCGAATCTTCACTCCTTTAGATCAATCTTTGGAAACAATTTTGGAATACATGTTAAAACATGGGATGATCAAACTCGCTCAAGTTGCGGATCCTCCCGTAATCTTAGGAAAATTTAAAGACCAATTCTGCAAGTTCCATAGGACGACAGGGCATGATACAAAGCACAGTTTCGTCCTCAAGCATATGATACAAGACTGCATTGATAGGAATCTTCTGGTGGAGGACGAGGAAGAAGAGCAGTCAGCGGTCCTGACCGAGCCATTTCTGGACCACTCAAAGAATTGAGGATGCCACATTTTTTCTTTGCGTTCCTTCCTTTTTGTCGGTCGTCTTGTAAGGGAAAGTCAGCCTAGTCTTTTATGAACCATTTTCGTCAAAGTACTTGTAAATATTCAGTTTTGTTATCAACCTTTGCTTATCAATGAAATGTCAATTTCCTTTATATCTTTGATATCCAATACTTCTTTCTTTTACCATACTAGGGCATTGAATTCCTGTTTTTTTTAGAATGAGGGACAATCCTGACATCATTCATGAGAGAAATGATATCATCTATGAGGGTTTTTCAAAAATCATGAAATTTTAAAAAGTTTCTGCAAAATCTTCGTTATGATAACCAAAAAGTTCAAATATTTTTTTCCAACCTTTGTCAAAAATCAACCCTCGTGTTGATCTTCTTTTCTAAAAATTGTTTCGAACCATTGTCTTAAAAAATCAACCCTTGTGTTGATCTTACTTTCCAAAATTGGTTTCGAACCATTGTTCTTAAAAATCAAACCCGTTGTTGATCTTCTTTTTCAAAAAGTAGGTTTTCAAACCGTTGCCTTAAAAATTGACCCTCATGATGATCTCTCGTGTTGATTCCGTTTCAAAGATCAGCTCTCGCGTTGATCATTCTTCTTGCGGTTGATCCTCTTCCCAAAAATGATTTCTCACTTGCCTTTCAAATGAACATTCTCCTCTCACTTTAAAAATCCCATGTGCAGGCAGGATCAGACAAACTCGTTTTTCTCAAATCTTATAAAAAATTTCAGTTAATCTTGTTATCTTTATTAGTTTCATTCATTTTATTCATATTTTTATCAAGTTTACATCAATTTTATCAAAATTTATCAAGTTTTATCAATTTTTCCTCAATTTATTAAATTTTATCAACTTTTTTACCCTTTCAAGTTTAGGGGTAAACCTGATGCCTCTTTCCCATTAGGTATTCCTTTTCTTCTTTCTCCCCCTCAGGTTAAGGGATAAACCTGACCCTCATTCTTCGAGGTGTTCCCATTCAGGATAAGGGATAATCTTGAGACCCCTCATAGGAGCAATAATGCTACCTATGAGAATTCTTTTGCAAGACAAGTGTCATCAATCTTTATTGATTTTCTAAATTTATATCAATTTCTCTTTATTAATTCTCCTTAAATTCTATTCTTTTCCCATTTAGGATAAGGGATAATCCTGAGATCACTCATAGGAGCAACAATGCTACTTGTGAGAATTCTTTTACAAAATAAATTTTCATCAATTTCCTCAAATTTTCTCCATTTTTATCAATCTTTCGTCAAATTCTATCTCCTTCTATCTTCTCAAAATTTTATTCTTTCTTTACTCCGTTCAGGATAAGGGGTTAATCCTGAAAATTTGACTGCATACAGCTAACTGTGCTGGTCCATCTAAATCATAAATCATAAATCTTGTCATATCCCTTCTAAATTCAAGTCTGAGGTTATCTCATCACAAAATCTTCTCTTTCCCTTTTAGGTGAAGGGACAAACCTAAACCTCGGCCTTCGAGGTATTCTTTTCCCTTTCAGGTTAAGGGATAAACCTGAATCATTTTTTATGATTTCCTAAATTCTCATCAAATGTCTATTCTATTTTCCCTTCAGGATAAGGGATAATCCTGAAACCTCGACAATCATTCCTGCTTCGATCTCCAAATATCTTAAGAATGTCGGTCTCCTTCCCGACTCTCAATTGGAAAATCTAGTGCTCGTACTGGTACATTTTCAAAAATTCAGTGCTTTTACTAGTATGCTTTCAAAATTCAGTCCTCGAACTGGTCATTTTAAATTTTTGATATTAGATCAAACCATTTTTCGGAACTTAGTCCTTGAACAGGTCATTTTTCAAAAAATTTCAAATAAAGAGCAAATTCATTTGAGGAACCCGGTCCTCGCACTGGTTATCTCTCAAAATTTTCAACTAAAGACCAAGTTCCTTTGAAAAACCTAGTTCTCGCACTGGTTATTTCTCAAAATTTTCAAAATTAAAAACCAAGTCCATTTGAAAAACCCAGTCCTCATACGGGTTACCTCTCAAAATCTTCAAATCTAAAGATCAAGTTCATTTACAAAACTCAGTCCTTATACTGGTTGTTTCACAAGAAGTCTCAATCTTAGATCACATCATCAAAGGTTCCAGCTCCTTCGCTGGTCGTTAAATGAAAGGTCCTAGTTTTCACTGGTCGTTAAATCAAAGATTTCAGCTCCTTCGTTGGTCGTTAAATAAAAGGTCCCAACTCCTTCGCTGGTCGTTAAATGAAAAGTCCCAGTTTTTACTGGTCGTTAAATCAAAGGTTCCAGCTCCTTCGTTGGTCATTAAATGAAAGGTTCCAGTTTTCACTGGTCATTAAATCAAAGGTACCAGCTCCTTCATTGGTCGTTAGATGAAAGGTCCCAGTTTTCACTGGTCGTTAAATCAAAGGTTCCAGCTCCTTCGCTAGTCGTTAAATGAAAGGTCCCAGTTTTCACTGGTCATTAAATCAAAGGTTCCAGCTCCTTCGCTGGTCATTAAATGAAAGGTCCCAGTTTTCATTGGTCGTTAAATCAAAGGTTTCAGCTCCTTCGCTGGTCGTTAAATGAAAGGTTCCAGCTCCTTCGCTGGTCGTTAAATGAAAGGTCCCAGTTTTCACTGGTCATTAAATCAAAGATTCCAGCTCCTTCGCTGGTCGTTAAATAAAAGGTCCCAACTTTCACTGGTCGTTAAATGAAAGGTTCCAGCTCCTTCGCTGGTCGTTAAATGAAAGGTCCCAGTTTTCACTGGTCATTAAATCAAAGATTCCAGCTCCTTCGCTGGTCGTTAAATAAAAGGTCCCAACTTTCACTGGTCGTTAAATCAAAAGTCTTAGTTCCTTCGTTGGCCGTTAAATAAAAAAGTCCCAGTTTTTACTGGTCGGAATTTCCAAAATCAAAAGTTCAACTCAAGGTCTTATTAAAATCTATATTGAGTGATTATTTTAGAAAGAATTCGTGAAAACCCTGCCAATTTGCTAAAAGCATTTGTTGATTCCAAACATTTTACTGCACAAAAGAATCACCTCAGCTTACCTCTAGTACTCTTTCCAAGAAGGTGAAACTTTTCAAGAAAAAGGGATAAAATTCAAATCTTTTTCCTGTTGATCAACCAAAAGCATGTAAGAAATATCTTTGGTACAATTAGCGAAAGAAATATTCAATGATGTTGAAAAGCTAGTAGTGGATCGATATTGATCATAGCTATGGAGCGTATTTAAAGGCGATTTGCTGGCAATCAGGCAATGGAAATATCCTGAGCTTTAAAAAGAATCCACTCAATCCATATCTCCTCAACCATTTAAGCTGCAATCAAATATCTCTAAAAGGGATCTATCAATTATCGTCAAGATGAAGACGAATATGTGAGCCAGACCACCGGGGCCAATGAAGATTTGGATCATCTTTGAGATGAAGGAGTTTGTGACGATTCCTTCTAGAGAAAGTTCAGATCACCGTCGAGATGAAGGTGAATGTGATGAACCTCCCGACAAACCCAAAAGGATATTTGATTCCTACTATCATCTAAAGACTTTTTTAGCCAGTATCATCAGTATAATTCCTGAGACAAAAGAAGGATCAGAACATCTCCAAGATGAAGGAGTTTGTGACGTACCCTTCCCCGAAAAAGAGAGAAAAGTCAAGACATCTCCAAAAGGAAGGATGATGTATAAACCTGAGAAAGCTCAATGACTTAAAAAGAGTGCAAAAAGATCATCATGGGAAAACACCCATATATAAAACTGCCAAAGTGTGAACACCCCAAATTTTTTAAAATTTTGTAAAATTTCCCTTTTAGTCTCCGACCTCATCTTTTTGAATAAATTGAGTCATTTTTAATCCAAATTCCAGTTATTTCTCAGTTTCACTGAAATCCAAGTTCATGTTATATATCTGACTCAATTTCAGATCCGGATACAGTGCTAGAATTCCAATCTGAGCCTCGTTATCCAATTTTCGAAATCAATTTTACAAAAGTACCAAAATAATTTTTGAAAGGCTCAGACAGTCCATTCGGTATCCATTTGAATCCATTTACTCTGTGTTTCTCAATTCGAGGTTCAAAACTCAAATATTTCCTCAAAACTAGGATCCAAATCCGTTTTCTAAAGAAATCGAACCTGAATTCTCAGAAAACCTCTTTTTCATAAATATTTCTCAAAAATACAAAAAAATAGTTATAAACCCCTTTATTTCCCTTCAGTTTTTAGAGTTTTATTTCAAAAACACAAAAAAATATATAGAAAAAGAAAAAAACAAATCATTTTTATTAACCTCATTTTAAAAAGCCTCTTTTAGCTTAAAGAGGCATTTTCAAAAAAATCTTTTGAAAACAACCATCATTTTGCAAAAAGCAAATTTTAAATCTGCTATTTTTAAAATTCTCCTTTATATTTTGTTAACTTAACTTTTAAAACGTTTAAAATCATAAAAAAAACATTTTTTTAAGAAAGGTTGCCCGATGCTGCCTCAACCCTAAACCCTCCAGAAAAAGGGGAAGAAAAGGAGGAAATAGAGGAAGAAAAAAAGGAAGAAAAGGAGGAAGAAAGAAGGAGGAAAAGAAGTAGAAAATGAGCAGGAAAAGAAGGAAAAAAAAATAATAAGAAGAGGAAGAAGAAAGGGGCAGGACATTTGGCGATTGGTGGTCAGTAGTCTCTCTCTCTCATCTCTCCTCTTCACCTGGAGTTTACGAAATTTGAAGAAGTTTTCAGCCTTCTCTCTCAGACCCCTTCAGCCAAGGTGAGTATTCCTCTTCTATTCCTTTAAATTTCTTGTCATAGCATGATTAATGGATTAGAATTTGAGTTTTCATTTTCCTATTTGCTGCATTTTAACCTCTGTTTGACATATTTTGATTGAGCCAAAAGAATTGAAGTGATTTGATCTTTTTAGATCAAATCCTTCTTTCAAATGGGCTACAACAAGTAAAATTTGTGCCTCAGCCATTTTGGTTTTCTTTTAATGCATTTTTTGTCTTAATTTTTCATCATTCATGCATTCATTCATGTTTTAAGTCATTAGATCTCATGTTGGAACATCTACGGATGTGCAGTTTGCTTTCATCATGTTCAGTTGCTTTCTAGATTATACTTTGAATTCTGGTGCATGTTAGATCTATCGATTTGTTTGTAACTATAGCTCATTTTAATCTGAATGTTTTACTACAACTTCATGCATATGTCTCCATGCTCTCCACCAAAAATCAGATCATTCGGAGTTTTTGTGACTCACTTTAAAAATCGAGATTCAGAACCTATTATTTTTTACCGTCAGGATTTTAGCAGAATCAGGACCAACTTGCGGGAGTGATTTCTCCCTAACCAAAGATGATATTTTCAATCCGTAAAAAAGGGTGTTTTTTAAATTAAACCTAGTTTGTCCATACCAAATTTCAGCAATTTTTATGGTGTTTTCATACCTGTTTTGGGTAGACAACCACAACCCTATCACCCTGTGTTATTTTAACGGTTCAGATTTTGATCTATTATGTCAGAATTTTATTTTCCTAATTGGAGATCATTTTTCGATTCTGTAAAATGGGTTCTCTTCGTTTATATGTCTAGTTAATCCCTGTAAATTTTCAAAACTTTTAATGGTCAATTGCTATTTTATTTTGATTAAATACCAGAACCATGTATCCAGATTTTGTATGTGTTCTGATTTTGACCTCCATGTCATGTTTGTTGTAGCACTCCTTCAACAAATCGCCATCTGATTGGCAATATTCTTCAGCAAATCATTGTTATGATTTTCTTGGGTCTCAAATGAGTCCCTACTATGATTTTCAGTGTTTTCGGGTCTCCAACTACCCCTACAACGATTTATAGTGTTGTCCGGTCTTTTAACTACGATTTGTAGTGTTTTCGGGTCTCCAATGAGTTCTACAACGATTTGTAATATTGTTCGGTCATCCTACAGTGATTTATAGTGTTATCCAGTCTTTTAACTATGATTTATAGTGTTTTCAGGTCTCCAACGAGACTCACAATGATTTATAGTGTTATTGGACCTCACTATACGATTTGTAGTGTTTTTCGCTAAACACTGCAGCGATTTGTGATACAAATTACTGTAAATCGCTACCCGAATCAGGACCAACTTGTCAGGGCCATATCTTCCTAACCAGAGATCGGATTCCAAATCCAAAAAAAGTGGTGTCTTTGTTATGGCATTTAGTTTACTACTGTAAATTTTCAGCAATTTCTATGGTCATTTGTTACCCCATTTGGATATAAAACTAGATCCCAATCAGTTTACCTTATTTGAGTGACACAGGTTTTAGTTCATTTTGTAGGAGTCATATCTCCCCAACGGGAGATCATTTTCCAAATCCATAAAAAGGGTTTTTTTCTCTATGTGTCTAGTTTATATTTGGAAAATTTCATAACTTTCTATTCTCATTTGTTATTTCAATCCTGTTGAAAATCGAGATTGGTTACAGGATTTCAAATTCTGTAACAGGTCCATTTCTTGTTTGGAAATAGTGACTTCAAGAAGTCGCCATTTTCAAACCAAAATTGATTTTTCAATTCTGTAAATTGGGTTAGTTTTTTTACTAAATCGATCAACTTTTTCCTCAAATTTGGGAGAAATCGGGTCTTTTTAGCTTGTGTAACATCCAGTTTACTGAAACCTATCTTTTAAAATCTAATTTCTTATTTTTGAAATTAATGCTCTAATGTTTTGATCATAACTCTAGTTTCAGAAATGATTTTGATATTCTGTAAAAAAAGAATGCTTTCTTGCTATGTTGTGAATCCAGGGGTTTATTTTGAGTTAAAATCAAATCGTTTGAGACTTCTGTTCACTCAGAATGCTCTGACAGGTTCACCTGCAAAATCCTGATTATGCGAAATCTTGTCTTATCTAGATAAGAGAATCCAAATTCGGGTTTTCCTCAGATGTTTGCTTGGCATTTTTAATTCTACAACATTCATCAAATTGTTAAGCATCTACATATCATCTTAGAAATTTCTAAGATCATTGATCATTCATTCATTGCATCTTTCAAAACTGATTTTATAAAAAGGTATTGCTTTGTTAAAATGAAGTTAAAATGGGCATTTTATCACTTTTAAATTCAAATTTTCAAACATAACTCCTGTATTTCATGAATTAAAAATGAATTTGATCAAGTTAGAATGCCTTAACTTCATTTTAAACAAACTTTGGAGTTTATTTGCCTTTATTTCAATCATTTTCAATATATTTTCCTGAAAATCTCAATTTCAAGTTTAAATTCACTTTGAGTTCAAGCTTTAAAATGTATTTATATGTTTTAAAGCCCCAATTTCAAAAATTCAAAACTCCAAAGCACCATTTTCAAATGTTTTCATGAAATCATGCATCATATGTGTTTATTTTGTTAAATTTTCTTTATCTCTGATGCATAAAAGGCTAATTTTGGATGTATTCAATTTTTCAATAATTGAGGGAAAATCCATAAAAGCCTACACTTATTTCTAACAAGTTTGCTCATTTTGCAGGATTTTTTGTTTTGCTATTTCTTTTTTTTTTAATCGTTGTATCAATTCAAAGGTTGTAATAAATCAATTAATGAGAAGTTTACTTTATGCTTAGCTTAGAATGAATGAGCATGTAGTTTAACTTTCCATTTTCATGATCAATATGTTGCATTTTATTTTCATTTTCAATAACACTATGGTGAAATACGAATGGCACAAGCACCATTCTAATAAAAAGTGATTAAATCCTAAGTTGACGATTTGCATTTATGGCCATAGTCAAAATGTGAACAAAACTTAGGGTTTTCATCTTTTATGGGATAACATTGGGTCCACACTGGATCTCTTTCCAAAAATCATCATGTTTTTCTAAATATTTTCTTCCTTTATCAGAGTTTAATTTAAAATTAATTCAAAACATATATCAATGGCCATAGTCAGGATATATTGAGAGTTAATTTTATTTTAAACTCTATAAAGGCACCAAAATGTATTTTATTCTTCAAATGAATTTAAATACAATTATTATATAATACATTTTATGGCCATAGTCAGAAATATATTATATCTTCAATCTTATTTCAATTCAATTAAAGAATGAAATATGCTTTTCAAACCTAATTTCAAATTTCTTTAAATGCATTCATCATTCAAGATAGAATTGCATCAACATTTTCCACCTCTTTGAAACCATTTTCAAATTTCCAAGTGAATTTTGAAATGATTTTCCAAAATCAGTTTTCATTTCAAAGTTATCCTTTTCTAATTTCATTCTAAATTTCATGCAATTTCAATTCCTAATTTTCAAATTAAATTCTCTCAATTCAATTACATTTTCAATTTCAAGCTTCACTTCTTCAATTCTTCAATTTTAAGTTTAAAGTTCAATCTTTTAACTCCTAAATTCAATTCTAAATTTTGATTTTCAAATTCAACTTTAAATTTTGAATTCAATGTCAGAAATCGATTTCCAAATCTTCAATTTCAATGCTTTTAAATTCATTTCAAATTCTTGAATTTCAAAATCGTCATCTGATTGGTGACATCCTTCAATAAATCGCTATTGCGATTTACCGTGTCTTTCCATAAATCATTGTGCAATTTACAATGACTTTTAGCAAATCATTCTGCGATTTACGGTATTGTGATTTATCGTGTTTTTTCAGAAAATCATTATGGCGATTTATAGTATTCTTCAATAAATTTTAAAACAATTTCTGAACTCTCAGGTTGTTTCCAAAATTCATTCCCAAAATCACTTGGAAAATCTCAAAATTTCAGAAGCATATCTAAAAGTATGCATGTTTTCAAGTTCAAAATCATAGCACAAGCATGATTCAATGTGCATTTAGGACTTAGAATAAATACTTAGATAATATTTTAGCAAAGCAAAAAGGCATAAATTTGATCCTTGGTTCGATTACCCCTGGAACGGTTGAACCTCGTACCGACGAGCGAATCCCGTCTCTCCATTTTCCCGCAAAATTTCAAAACGGAGGCGAGTAATTTTTCAAAACATTTCTTTGGTTAAATGAGACCTTGCAAAAGAGTTCCTCTCTCTTCTTCATTTTCTTTTCTCTCTTTTTTTCTGTCTTTTATTTCTCATTTAAAAAGGAAAAAAGAAGCAAGAAAGGCAAAGAGAAGGAAAAGAGGAACAAGAGGAAAAAATTTGCATGATCACAGAAGTGGCGACCGTGATGAGATTCGTCTTCGTCCGGTCGAATTTGTGCCTTTTGCTTTGCTTTGATATTTTTTAAGTATTTATTCTTCAAATGTCAGCTTCATTTCCATGCAAACCTTAGGAGCCTAGACTCTGTCCCAGCTGACATAATACATATAGGATTTAAGTATAGTTTGGTAGGACCATATTGTGGAGATTATTCCATGCTCACTTAGACTTAGGTCTGAAATACAACTCTCCTCAATTTTAGGGATTGAATGTAAACAATGTATGCAAGTGTATGCTCCTATTCATTTAAATTCTATCTCTTTTAGGACTTGCATTAGAGCCATTTGGTTTTTATTGCATGTTGAACATGTTTTCAAAAACATCCCTACCTATATTGTCTCGGTCTTCACGTTGCTGGGTTGTCTCACTGAACCATAGTTTGGGAGAGAGCCTCACAACTGGACTACTTATTTGGGTTAGCGCCCCCCTACCACGTACCTAAGGGCCATAGTCCGAGGTATATCGGTAGGTGCTCAAGGATGTTGGGAAGCCATTACCATAGAACCGGAGAAATGTTTTATATGCCACGTACTTCGAGCTTCGGCTTGAGTATATCGGCGTATCTTGATTGGAATCAGATGATCTAAAACCCAAGCATTAGGATTAAGGTCCTACAAGCCATTTCAAAATATTGCATTTAGAGTCAGCCTTTAGAGAGTGCTGTGTGCGCATCCTTATTTGTGCAGCTATAATTATGCGATGTTTTCTTGAATTCTCCTATATATATCATACATTTTCCCAAACTTTGGGTATATTATTCAAACTTCCTCTTTATTTTCAAAAACCCAGGCGTATATTTCCTCTATCTATATTCTTTTTCTCTTTTATATATCAAATTTTCTTGAAAAAAAAACCTGGAAAATTCCTTTAAAATTTCCTCGATCTTTCAAAAATTTTCAGGTTTGTATCTATTCTTCAATAGTCTATCCATAAGTCTTGCATTCTATCTAATTCTCCTCATTCTTCTTTGCCCCAGTATTATTTCTGATGGCGTCCAATTCCACCGATGTTGTCTTTCCCCGGGATCATGTCTTCTATCAAATAAAGGATGGACCCCGATCATCGGGCTATCTAGTCTCATTCATTCTTCCCTCGGTGGTATTATTCTTGGTTCTCCACCTTCTCGTGTATGTTTCGAGACCACCTGGATGACTGTGGATTGGAGAAGGCATCAGCAGTAGGCAAGCAGACCATCAACGAAAGTTTGATTGAGGCTATGGCAGAACGGTGGAACCCACGTACCTGCACATTTTGGTTCCCATGGGGAGAGATGACTTTACTAATGGATGAATTCAATGATATTATGGGATTGCCCGAACCAGCTGATCAGCCAGATGATCCTGTCGAGCAACAGTTCCTGATCAACATCAAAGGGGTAGATGTTCGAGAAGCTTTGGCCAGAGCAATAGGGAGCAGATCTTGGCCTCTCACTGAGATCAGTGGAAGTCAGTTCATCGACCTATTTGGACTCTATCGCAGGTACGGAGCTTACGAAGAGGTTGACATCCTGTCTCGAGCAGCGAAAGACAAAATTCAGCATGTCATGGCTCTATGCACAACGGGACTAGCATTCTTTCAAGACAGTCAAAATTTTATCGATGTCAGAGTTGTCCAACGCTTTCGAAGATGGGGAGACAAGCAGACCCGTCATCTCTCAGTTTCCATGGCCACCTTAGCTTTCCTCTACCGAGGCTTAGCTCGTTTTGCTCTTTGAGAGACCATTATGGTGGAAGGATGCACCTATGCCCTACAGTCGTGGTTCCTGCGACATGTGCCATCAAAGGCCAGTTCCCTCAGATTCAACAGTAAGAAGCCAAAGTTATCCATTCAGTATCGAGCCTTGATCAAGAGTCTGCATCAGGAGGAGATCATTTGGGATTACTTTGATCGGCGAGAATCAGTTTCTCGCTACACTTATGCAAGAAGCAAGTGCTATAGATTGCTTGGCCCCTTCTTCTGTGTAGATTATCAGCCAAAAAGGTGTCTCAGACAGTTTTTGCAGCGGCAGGTTTGTGTCAACACTCGTTTCTCGGCGGGTAATATGCCAGAATTCTATCTGCAGTCAGATCAGTGGTCTGAGGCATACCATACAACCAAGTACACTTGAGACTCTTTCATTCCTCTTTTCATATTTCCAGGACCCAATGTATCTTCTGAATATCAAAAGTGGTGGCAAACTGTTTGTCCACCTTCTCATTGTCTCTGAATCTATTATCAATAAAATTTACTTTTTGCTCTATTGAAAAGCTGTCTTTGCCAAATTTTACTCTTTTGTTTTATAGTATAAATGGTCACAATTCTGGTGACGACCTCATCTCTGGTAATGGGACATTCCTCGTATTTCTCTTCAAAGTCTTTTATCATGGTTGACGACCTCGCCTAGGTAACAAGGCATATTTTAACGTTGTCATTAAAATGATGACGCAATGGTCACAAGTCTTGTGGCAACCCAATCCCTGATAATGGCATAATCTTTTAAATTGTCAACCAATTCCCCCCATTCTTCCCCTTTTCTCATAATTTGGTTTTGAAAGCTTCTTCTGTGCTCTAACCACTCCCTTATTAAGCAAGAAATATTGGCATTTCATCATGGTTCAAACAAGAGCAGGAAAGAAGACGGTTCGGCAACACAGCGACAATGAGGTAGAAGAAATGAATCCTCCCAGATCATTCAAGAGACAAGGTCAAGAGACGGAAGATGATGTTGATCCGACCATGAATAAACTGTTCCAGAAAATGATGACAAAGATGATATCTGAATAGGCTAGGGCAGGTCCAAAGAAAGTGTCCTCCAAAAGCAAGATCAGAAGGAAGCCCGTGAAAAGGCCTATCAAGATCAGCAAAAAGAAAGTCCAGCAGGACAACACCTCTGAGGATACAGAATCAGCAGAAGAGGATTCTGAAGAAGAAGAACTTGTGTTTATCCCGAAACATCTGCGATAGTCCAAGAAGGTGGCTGAAGAGCCTGAATCAGTAAACAAACCCAGACAGGGGATCCCTACAGAAGACCCAGTCCAGACACTAACCAAGATGGTCAAGGACTTACAAGTCCGAGACAAGGGTAAGAAAGTATATACCAGACAAGACTTCTATGTTGGGCTGGATGGGGACGAAAGCTTGGAAAACCTTCCCAGGAAATTCATCAAGTTCAATGGATCAGGCGATCCCAAAGCCCACCTCGCAATGTTTTTTGCGGAGTATGCCAGATTTAAGGAAGACAACTGTGCTCTTATCTTATTCTTCCCTCGCAGTTTGGAAGGCGTAGCTGCCAAATGGTATGCAAAACACATCAACCCCATTGAATTGCAAAATTTCGACAAGGTTGTTAATCTATTCATTGAGTGATTCCTGTTTAACACGGAAGATCTACCCACACTCAATCATCTATACAATCTCAAGCAGGAAAACAATGAGAAAGCCAGAGATTTTATCCGCAAATGGAGAAGTATCTGCAACAAAATGAGAAACCCCATCTCTGAAGAGCATGCCCTCCAAATTATTCTCAACAATTTATCACAGCCACTAAGAAGCCTTATTTCCACGTTTCCATCAAAATCATTCATCGAGTTGACAGAGCGAGCCAAATGGCTCGAAATGGGGATGGAAAATGGAGTATACGAAGGCATTACACTGGTCAAGAATGCCCAAGATCAGAAGAAAAAGGCACATTTCACCTATTCAGTCGATGTCTCTGGCAACAATCATGGCAGTGATAGGAAGGGAAATAAGAACAACAGTGGTAGTGGCCCGAAGGCAGACCAAAACAAGGGACAGAAAGGAAAGCTCTTTAGGAACAATGAGAAACTTCCTCTAACTAGCCCCCAACAGAAAGGGGATCTTTAAGAAAAGCACAAACATATCAATTGGAGTAGAGATCGCACATTCACTCCTTTGGATCAACCCCTAGAAAAGGTCTTGGAATACATGTTGACTCAGGGAATGGTCAAGCTCTCCAAGGTTGCAGATCCTCCCATAGTCATGGGGAGATTTAAAGAACAATTTTGTAAATTCCACAGGACAATGGGGCACGATACAGAGCATTGCTTTGTTCTTAAGCATATTATACAAGACTGTATCTTTAAAAACCTTCTTGTAGAAGATGAAGAGGAAAGTAAGCTGGAAATACTGTCAGCTCCATTCCCAAATCATTCCACAACAATCATCTCAGAATATCCTTTCTTACCACAAAAGCATATGTACCCATGCTCCAGTGAGGACATAAGTCTCCAGCATCAGGTCATGGTTCTGCATCGAGACCAGCCTACACCCAAGAAAATGAACATCATCTCAATCCTGAGTCAGATGAACCCGTCAGCTGAGAACAAAAGGGTCCCAGGTTTCCCCAAGAAGTTCATTAAAAAGCAAGTCCGTGCATAAGAAGCAGAAACCTCTAAAGCAGCTGAAGAGCGAGCCAATCTGTTGCAGAGGCCAATCACGGCACTCTCTAATGTCTTAATCTCGGAGTTGATTCATGAATCCTCGAAGCATCAAGAGATGCTAGATGAACTGCTAAAAAAGATCAAAGTAAAGCCAGGCATCACTCCAGAAGACATGGCACAAATTGTGAATCAGGCAATGACCAATGCGGCTATCACCTTTTCTGATGAGGATTTGCCAAAACCTCACGCTTTTCATAACCATGCACTATATATTGTGGTAAGGACCAGGGGCATGGTTGTCCCACATGTGCTCGGTGATGGAGGCAGTAGCCTCAATATTTGCCAAGAAATGACAGCCAAGGCCTTGAGCCTGAAAGAAGAAGAGTATGTGCCAGATCCAATCATGATCTATGGTTTTGATAACCATGGGCAGACTGCCAATGTGCCGCCCACCTACAATCTTTTGTTGGGACGAACATGGACCCATAATTCCAATGATGTTCCTTCAACCCTCCACCAGTGTATCAAATGGTCTAAAGGTGGCATGATCACCACAATTCTAGGGGAAGATCCAGAGGAAAGGCTCCCACAACCAATGATCCCCCGTCCAACCTTTACAGCAGACATTCCCAGTATCAGGGAAAGTGATGAAGTCAATCTCAGAGACAGTTTAGAACTGTTGGAGCTGAAAGATGTTCAGGCAAAAGAGAATGTCGCAGCAGTGATCCAGTGGCAAGGACCTCACTTCTTTAAACTGGGAGGGCGTATCAACTGCACTTCCTTCAAAGATCATCCCTTATTCCCTTAGTTCTCCAAATCTAAAAGGGGATTTGATCTTCTGCTAAAGCATGGCTATCATCCTTTCAGGGGACTAGGAAAGAATGAAGACGACATAGTGGAGCCGATCATCCCTTCTCGACATTCCAGCACTTCAGGATTGGGGTTCACGGGTCGAGCGTCCGGCAAAGGAACTATATTCGTCAAAGAATCCAAATGAGAAAGATGATGCCATATTTTCCTGCTTTTCTTCCTTTGTTTTCCCCATCATTTTGTAGGGACAATATAGTCCCAGTCTTTTGGTCCTTGTTAATCTTTGTAAATATTCAGTTACTTTTTTCAGTTTCGTTCAGATCAATGAAAATTTGATTTTTCTCTTCACATCTTGATGTTTATCATTCTTGCTTACAGTTTGGCCATGCCATTATTCTTTGCTTCTGTACAAAAGGTTATTTTTGGATTTTTGAATTTTTTCTTAAAAACCTTTCTTATTAATTTCAGGATTGTCAAAATATAACTCCTAAATCGATAAAAAGGCTCGTTGTCAATTCTGAATTTTCTCAAAATAACTCCAAGCCGGCAAGGATTCATAAGATAAGGGCAAGAGCGGAGGTCAGCAAGGCAACCGAACAAAGTAAAGAGCTAGCAGAGTTTGATTCGACTATTCAGGAATTGCCAGAATTTGCTCATATTCAAAAGCAAGATGTGCCATCATCTTTAGTTCGTGATCCAACAGAAGATATCAACATTAGTTCAAAAGATGATCCAAAAATCCTCAAAATTGGCTCAGGCTTAAATGCAGATGAGAAAAAAAAGCTCCTCTATTTTCTTAAGCAACATCAAGAAGTATTCGCTTGGACTTCTGAGGATATGCCAGAATTGGATCCCAAATTGGTTGAGCATCGCCTCAAGTTGAAACCAGATTCCAGGCCAATCAAGCAGAAGCTAAGTAAATTGGATCCTCGAGTTGAGCAACAAGTTAAGGAAGGACTCAAAGATTTACTAAAGGCGGGGTTCATTCAAACTATCGATTATCCAAACTGGTTGGCAAATATTATGGCAGTTCCCAAAAAGAATGGCAAAGTTCGAATTTGTATCGATTTCAGAGATCTCAATAAGACCACCCCAAAGGATGATTATCCACTTCCCAATATCGATCTTCTGATCGATAGTACAGCGGGCCACGCCATGTTTTCCTTTATGGATGGATATTCAGGCTACAATCAAATCAAGCTGGCCGCCCGAGATCAGTCAAAAACTTCCTTTACCACACCATGGGGAACCTTTTGCTATGCAGTCATGCCATTCAGACTCAAGAATGCTGGAGCAACCTATCAAAGAGCAATGGCCGTTATTTTCCATGATCAAATGCATAAAAACATGGATGCCTATGTAGATGACATCCTGATCAAATCCAAAGAAGAAAGGGGATCATCTTAACACTCTTGGCCAAGTCTTTGAAAGACTTATTCTCAATAAATTGAAACTCAACCCCCAAAAATGTGTTTTTGGAGTAGAATCAGGTAAATTGCTCAGTTTCATTATCAGCAAGAAAGGAATAGAGGTGGATCTTGCTAAAGCAAAAGCGATAATCGATATGCCACCTCTGACTAATCTCAAAGAGTTGTGAAGCCTCCAAGGGCGCATTCAGTCTATTCGGCGGTTCATCTCTAATTTAGCCATGAGATGTGAACCCTTCAATCACCTGTTAAGAAAAGGGGTAAAATTTGAATGGGGATCAGAATGTCAACTTTTGTTTGAGCGTATCAAGCAGTATCTCCTTAATCCACCCGTTCTGAAACCACCAGAACTCGGGAAGCCACTCCTCTTATACATTTTCGTTAATCAAAATGCTTGTGGCGGATTTCTTGCATAGTATGAGGAAGGCAGCCAGATAGAGCATGCCATTTATTACGTAAGCAAGACTTTCATCAACTATGAGAAGGGATATTCTCAGATGGAGAAGACATGTCTAGCCTTAGTATGAATGTGTCAAAAGCTGAGACATTATCTGTTGGCGTCAAAAATCAAGATTCTGTCAAGGCCTAATCCACTCAAGTACATCCTTGAGCAGCCTTTTCTCACCGGACGGATTGCAAAATGGCAAGTCTTCCTGATGCAATACGACTTAGAGTATGTATCTCAGAAGTCGATCAAGGGTTAGTCTATCACAGATCAGTTAGCAGACTTTCCGTTGACAGAAGAGATCAAGGTGGAAGATGATTTTCCCGATGATCGTATCTACAATGTTCAGGAATCTCCAGTTTGGACCATTTTCTTCGATGGAGCCAAGAATATATCCGGCATAGGGATCGGGATCTTGCTGATTACTCCCGAAAAAGAAATGATCCCTTATTCTCTCAAACTCAACTTTCAATGTACTCACAATATGGCCGAGTACGAAGCTCTGATACAAAGCATCAAGATCCTGCAAAACTTCAATGTCAAGAAAGTACATGCTTTTGGTGACTCATTGTTTGTCGTCAGTCAAGTTAACACTGAGTGGCAGGTGAAAGATTCAAAGTTGATCCCCTATCAAAAGATCGTCCTAGCTCTAGTGGACAACTTCGAAGAATTTCAGCTCAATCACATCAGGAAGGAACACAATCAAATAGTCGATGGTTTAGCCAGTCTGGGCTCCACTTTATCCTTTAAGGGCAGTGAATCATGTCGTTCTTTCGAAGTTGGTAGGCTTGAGCAACCTGCTTTCATTTCAACCATGCAAGTAAACCAGGTCAATCAGAAAGAGAAGCCTTGGTATCAAGATGTCAAAAATTTTATTAAGACTGGTGAATTTCCACCAGAAATGTCAAAAAGAGAGCAATGTGCAATTCAGCGCATGTCCGCCCATTGTTTCATCCTTGCCAATATTCTCTACCGCCGTGGGTTCAGTTCTGAGTATGCCAGATGCTTAGACAAAGATGAAGCTATGGAAATTATCCAAGAGGCACACGAAGAGATTTGTGGTGGCCATGTTGGCTATCAAACTCTCGTCAAACAGATCATTCGGGCAGGGTATTACTGGAAAACCATGCAACAAGACTGCCATCGATTCGTGAAGAAGTGCGTCAAGTGCCAAATGCACACACCTTCCATTCATGCACCGGCCAAATACCTACAATCAGTTGTTTCTCCTTGGCCATTTTCTATGTGGGCTTTCGACGTCGTAGGCCCAATTACTCCTTCTGCTTCCAATGGCCATAAGTATTTTCTGGCTGCTACAGAGTATTTCACCAAATGGGTTGAAGTTGTTACTCTGCACACCGTAGAAGGCTGCCATGTGGTTTCTTTCATTCACAAAAACATTTTTTGTCGCTTTGGCATACCATATGACATTCTTTCAGACAATGGAAGTCATTTCAAAAATGAGAGGATGAAAACTTTCTATTCGAAATTCAGAATTTGACATCATTTCTCAGCTCCCTACTATCCTCAAGGGAATGGTCAGGCAGAGACCACTAACAAGATTTTAATTCGCATTTTGAAGAGAACTGTGGAAACAGGTCGTAATTGGCATGAGAAAAATCATGATGCACTTTGGGCATACCGAACTACTATTCAGACTCCGACCAATGCCACTCCGTCAGAGCTTGTTTATGAGACTAAGGTGGTTTCGCCTCTCCACATTCAGAAGCCAGCTCTCAAATTTGCTTCACTTATAGAATTGTCACTTGATCAATATCAGCAACAGAGGTTGGTACAACTTGACTTGTTGAATGAAAGGAGACTCAAGGCAGCAGAACATGCTCAAGCTTATCGACAAAGGATAGCGCGACATTATGCCAAGTCAGTCATCGAAAGAAGGTTTCGAGTTAATGACCTGGTACTCAGATCGACAACTCATCTCAAGCATCGCCCGCGGGGCAAGTGGTCACCCAATTGGGATGGTCCCTATGTGGTCAAAGAAGTGTTGCCTCGCAATGCATATCGCCTGATCAACGCAAATGGTGTGGAATTGCCAGATCCTGTCAATGCCCTACATTTGAAGAAATTTTATACTTAAAATGGCCATTCTAGCCTTTGTATTCCTCAAAGAGCCCTTTTCAATAATAATGATCTTTTGTTGTCCTAACATTCTTCGCCATAAATACTGGGGCATTTTATTTTTATCTTCAAAATTTCTATATGTAGGAAAAATCAAATCAATTCCTCTATCAATTATCTCAAAAATTCTTTTATTACCCATTCAGGATAAGGGAATAATCCTGAAAGTGGCCCACATACAGTAAACTATGAGGGTCTAACGAACCCAAAAATTTTCATCAAAAAACTCTATTTTCTAAATTCAGTTTGAAAATCAAGCTCATTTGCAAAACCCCTGTCCTCGCACCGGGTATTCCTCAGAATTTTCAATCATATACCGAGCTCATTTGTAAAACCCAGTCCTCACACTAGGGACTTTCAAAATCCAATCTTCTGATTAAAGTTCGTTCCTTCTAAAAATTCTAGTTCTGGCTTGAACTCCCAAATTTGACTTATTTCAAAAAGATCCAACACTCGTTGGTCATGTACTCCAAAAAAGATTCAGCTTGTGCTGGTCATGCACGTCAAAAGATCCAACTCTTATTGGTCATATATTTCAAAGGATCCAGCAGCTCGTTGGTCATGTATTTTCAAAGGATCCAGAAGCTCGCTGGTCATGTATTTTCAAAGGATCCAGCAGCTCGCTGGTCATGTATTTTCAAAGGATCCAGCAGCTTGCTGGTCATGTATTTTCAAAGGATCCAGTAGCCCGCTGGTCATGTATTTTCAAAGCATCCAGCAGCTCGCTGGTCATGTATTTTCAAAGGATTCAGCAACTCGCTGGTCATGTATTTTCAAAGGATTCAGCAACTTGCTGGTCATGTATTTTCAAAGGATCCAGCAGCTCGCTGGTCATGTATTTTCAAAGGATCCAGCAGCTCGCTGGTCATGTATTTTCAAAGGATCCAGCAGCTCGCTGGTCATGTATTTTCAAAGGATCCAACAGCTCGTTGGTCATGTATTTCAAAAGATCCAGCAGCTCGTTGGTCATGTATTTCAAAAGATCCAGCAGCTCGTTGGTCATGTATTTTCAAAGGATCCAGCAACTCGCTGGTCATGTATTTTCAAAGGATCCAACAACTCGCTGGTCATGTATTTCAAAAGATCCAGCAGCTCACTGGTCATGTATTTTCAAAGGATCCAGCAGCTCGTTGGTCATGTATTTTCAAAGGATCCAGCAGCTCGCTGGTCATGTATTTTCAAAGGATCTAGCAGCTCGCTGGTCATGTATTTCAAAAGATCCAGCAGCTCGCTGGTCATGTATTTTCAAAGGATCCAGCAACTCGCTGGTCATGTATTTTCAAAAGATCCAGCAGATCGCTGATTATATATTTCAAAAGATCCAGCAGCTCGCTGGTCATGTATTTTCAAAGGATCCAGCAACTCGCTGGTCATGTATTTTCAAAGGATCTAGCAGCTCGCTGGTCATGTATTTCAAAGGATCCAACAGCTCGCTGGTCATGTATTTCAAAGGATCCAGCAGCTCCCTGGTCATGTATTTCAAAAGATCCAGCAACTCGTTGGTGATGTATTTTCAAAGGATCCAGCAACTCGCTGCTCATGTATTTGCAAAGGATCCAGCAGCTCGCTGGTCATGTATTTCAAAGGATCCAGCAGCTCCCTGGTCATGTATTTCAAAAGATCCAGCAGCTCGTTGGTCATGTATTTTCAAAGGATCCAGCAACTCGTTGGTCATGTATTTTCAAAGGATCCAGCAGCTCGCTGGTCATGTATTTCAAAGGATCCAGCAACTCACTGGTCATGTATTTCAAAGGATCCAGTAGCTCGCTGGTCATGTATTTCAAAGGATCCAGCAGGTCGTTGGTCATGTATTTCAAAAATCCAGTATTTTTCACTGGTCAGGATTATCAAAATCCAGTTTTTCATAACTGGTTGGGATTTTCAAAATCCAGTTTCTTATAACTAGTCGGGATTTTCAAAATCCAGTTTCTCTTAACTGGTCAGGATTATCAAAAATTCAGTTCTTACTGGTCAAGATTTCCAAAAATCTGACTTTCACGTCATGCATTTTTTTTTCTAACTCAAGGTTCCATCAAAATGGATATCAAGTAGTTGTTTCACAAGGGACTCTCGAACAGTTTGCCAATTTGCTAAAAATATTTGTTGATTTCAGTATCTTACTGCACAAAAGAATCACCTTAGATTACCTCTAGTATTCTTTTCAAAAGGGTGAAACTTTTTGCGAAAAAGAATAAAATTCAAATATTTTCCCTGTTGATCAACCAAAAGGATAAAAGAAATATCTTTGGTATGATTAGCGAAAGAAATATTCAATGATGTTGAAAAGCCAGAATCGAATTGATATTGATCATAGCTATGGCACATTCTTAAAGATCATTTTTCTGGCAGTAAGGCAGTGGAAATATCCTGGGTGATAAAAGAATCTACTCAATCCATATCTCCTCAGTCATCTAAGCTGCAAGTCAAATATCCGCAAAAGAGATCTCTCAATTATCGTCAAGATGAAGACGAATATGCGAGCTAGACCTCGAGGGCCAAATAAGATTTGGATCATCTCCGAGATGAAGGAATTTGTGATGGATCCTTCCAGGGAACGTTCAAATCACCATCAAGATGAAGGCGACTGCGATGAACCTCCCGACAAACCCTAAAAGATATTTAATTTTCTGCTATCATCTAGAGAGTTTCAACCCAAGAAACAATATCCTCAGCATAATCTATGAGACAAAGAAGGATCGAAGCATCTCCAAGATGAAGGAGTTTGTGATGTACCCTTCCCCGAAAAAGAGAGAAAAGTCAGGAACATCTCCAAAATGACGGATGATGTAATAAGCTACTCCCAAAAACCCAAGAAAGCTCAATGACTCAAAAGAGTGCAAATAGATCATCATGGGAAAAAGCCCCATGATATCAAACTGCCCGAAACTGCCAGGAATTATCTTTATCTATGTGAAATCCTTCTATCAATATCTTTCCATTCAATTGCTTTTATGATACTAAGAATATTTCCTCTCTTTTCATATCAAGGAAATTGATATCGTCCTTGAAGAAACTCAACAGCAATAAATTTGAATTTGATTTTTGATTCTACAGAGTTAGCCCAATCGGAATTAATACTCTAGGTAGAAAGAGGTGATATTTTCACACATATATGCATAATTTAATCATTCTGAATCAACTATAATTTTTGGCATCTTATTGGCAATATTTTTTTTTTCGTTATCTTAACATGAAGCAAGAACTTGACATTCGTTTTGACGTATCCTGACGTCATCCCTCATTAAGACTAAAAAGTCCTTCCCTTCTGCTTGATCTGAGTCTCTCGGATCTGCACACTTCCCTGTGTTCCCCACTATCCTGCCATAGACAGTTCCCGCTCAGGATAAGGGTTAAAACCTGAACTTTCTGCAAAAGGACTGTTATTGTTAAAAACTATTTTAGCCTCAGCAATGAGGCACCCATGATCAACCCCTTTTCAAGCTTTAGGGACCCCATTTTTCCACCTTTTGCAAACCCCTCTTGGATTTGTTGTGTAGAGTCCAGAGGTCCATCATAGTTGCCTCGCTCCTCGAGGTATCACCCGTTCAGGTTAAGGGTCAAACCTGTACTTCTTGCAAAAGTCATTTCAAAAGCTGATTTAGTCTCAGCAATGAGGCGCCCAAGATCACCCATTTTCTCAGCTTTAGGGAACCCCATTTTTTTTCTCCGTTCGCAAAACCCTTTTGGATTTGTTAGTCTAACTCCGAAGGTCCCATCATGGTCTCTTCATTTCGAGGATTTCGTATGGTCATCCCACTCGGATTAAGGGATAAACCCGTTTGCCTCATGTTTCCATGAGGTATCTTCCATTTCAGGTTTGGGTAAAACCTGAGCCTCGTTTTGATGAGATTCCTCGTTTCAACGAGGTGTGTTCTCGCAGTCCCATCAGAGTCTTCCTTATCAAAGAAATTCATATCTTTCATATCCACCCAGGAAAGGATCATACTTGAGTTTCACCTCACGAGGCATTTTTCTCAAAAATGTCCCATCAAGGTTTGTTCATATTCCTTTCCTCATCCAAGTTATCTTGAGATATCTTCGTCACATCCAGGGTAGAGGCTAAACCTGAGTCGTTCCAAAAGTTGATCTTGTCTCACCCATGAGACTCGATCAAAATTTGCATTTTTCTCATCATCCTGGAGTCTTCGCCCAAAGTCCCATCATAATTTCCTCATTCCCAATATTCAGTCATATCATTTTTTTTTGAGGATTTTGTCTCTCCAAAACCATTCAGAATAAGGTTTTAAGCCTAAGAAATCATGTTTTTTCAAACAAATTCTTCCACACCTAGTTCAGATCTGCTGACTGAGGCATTTTTTAAAATTTAGAGTGTTTTCTTTGCCACTAAGCCCGGCTTTCAACCGGCTTAGTAGCAAAGAGGGGCATCTGTGAACACCCCAAAATTTTCAAAATTTTGTAAAATTTCCTTCTTGGTCTTCGACCTCATCTTTTTGAATAAATTGAGTCATTTTTAATCCAAATTCCAGTTATTTCTCAGATTCACTGAAATCCAAGTTCATGTTATATATCTGACTCAATTTCAGATCCGAATACAGTGCTAGAATTCCAATCTGAGCATCGTTATCCAATTTTTGAAATCAATTTTACAAAAGTACCAAAATAATTTTTGAAAGGCTCAGACAGTCTATTCGGTATTCATTTGGATCCATTTACTCTGTGTTTCTCAATTCGAGGTTCAAAACTCGAATATTTCCTCAAAACCAAGATCCAAATCCGTTTTCTAAAGAAATCGAACCTGAATTCTCAGAAAACCTCTTTTTCGTAAATATTTCTCAAAAATACAAAAAAAATAGTTGTAAACCCCTTTATTTCCCTTCAGCTTTTAGAGTTTTATTTCAAAAACACAAAAAAAAATTATAGAAAAAGAAAAAAACAAATCGGTTTTAGGAACCTCATTTTAAAAAGCCTCTTTTAGCTTAAAGAGCCATTTTCAGAATTTTTTTTTGAAAAAAACAACCATCATTTTGCAAAAAACTCTTTTTAAATCTGCTATTTTTAAAATTCTCCTTTATATTTTGTTAATTTAAATTTTAAAACCTTTAAAATCATAAAAAAACATTCTTTTAAGAAAGGTCGCCCGATGCTGCCTCAACCCTAAACCCTCCAGAAAAAGGGAAAGAAAAGGAGGAGGAAACAGAGGAAGAAAAAAAGGAAGAAAAGGAGGAGAAAAGAAGGAAGAAAAGAAGCACAAAATGAGCAAAAAAAGAAGGAAAAAAAAGAATAAGAAGAGGAAGAAGAAAGGGGCAGGACATTCAGCGATTGGTGGTCAGTAGTCTCTCTCTCTCATCTCTCCTCTTCACCTGGAGTTTACGAAATTTGGAGAAGTTTTCAGCCTTCTCTCTCAGACCCCTTCAGCCAAGGTGAGTATTTCTCTTCTATTCCTTTAAATTTCTTGTCATAGCATGATTAATGGATTAGAATCTGAGTTTTCATTTTCCTATTTGCTGCATTTTAACCTCTATTTGACATATTTTGATTGAGCCAAAAGAATTGAAGTGATTTGATCTTTTTAGATCAAATCCTTCTTTCAAATGGGCTACAACAAGTTAGATTTGTGCCTCAACAATTTTGGTTTTCTTTTAATGCATTTTTTGTCTTAATTTTTCATCATTCATGCATTCATTCATGTTTTAAGGCATTAGATCTCATGTTGGAACATCTACGGATGTGCAGTTTGCTTTCATCATGTTCAGTTGCTTTCTAGATTATACTTTGAATTCTGGTGCATTTTACATCTATCGATTTGTATATAAGTAGAGCTCATTTTAATCTGCATTTTTTAATGCAACTTCATTCTTATGTCTCCATGCTCTCCACCAAAAATCAGATCATTCAGAGTTTTTGTGACCCACTTTAAAAATCAAGATTCAGAACCTATTATTTTGCACCGTCAGGATTTTAACAGAATCAGGACCAACTTGCGGGAGTGATTTCTCCCTAACCAAAGATGATATTTCCGATCCGTAAAATAGGGTGTTTTCTAAATTGAACCTAGTTTGTCCATACCAAATTTCAGAGATTTCTAAGGTGTTTTCATACCTGTTTTGGGTAGAAAACCATAACCCTGTGACCCTGTGTTATTTTAACGGTTGAGATTTTGATCCATTTTGTTAGAATTTTATTTTCCTAATGGGAGATCATTTTTCGATTCTGTAAAACGGGTTCTCTTTGTTTATATGTCTAGTTCATCTCTGTAAATTTTAAAAAGTTTTCATGGTCAATTGCTATTTTATTTTGATTAAATACCAGAACCTTGTATCCAGATTTTGTATGTGTTCTGATTTTGGCCTCCATGTCATGACTGTTGTAGCACTGCTTCAACAAATGCCATCTGATTGACAATATTCTTCAGCAAATTGTTGTTATGATTTTTTGGGGTCTCTAATGAGTCTCTGCTATGATTTGTAGTGTTTTTGGGTCTCCAACGACCCCTACAACGATTTATAGTGTTGTTCGGTCTTTTAACTGCGATTTGTAGTGTTTTCGAGTCTCCAATGAGTCCCACAATGATTTGTAATGTTGTTCGGTCATCGTACAACGATTATCAGTGTTATCTGGTCTTTTAACTACAATTTATAGTGTTTTCAGGTCTCCAATGAGACCCACAGCGATTTATAGTGTTATTGGACCTCACTGTAACGATTTATAGTGTTTTTCGCTAAAAACTGCAGCAATTTGTGATACAAATCACTGTAAATCTCTGTCCAAATCAGGACCAACTTGTCAGGGCCATATCTTCCTAACGAGATATCAGATTCCAAATCCATAAAAAATGGTGTCTTTGTTATGGAGTATAGTTTACTTATATAAATTTTCAGCGATTTCTATGGTCATTTGATGCTCCGTTTGGATCTAAAACCAGATCCCTATCAGTTTTCCTTATTTGAGTGACACAAGTTTTAGTTCATTTTGTAAGAGTCATATCTCCCCAACGAGAGATCATTTTTCAAATCCGTAAAAAGGGTTTTTTTCTCCATGTGTCTAGTTTATAATTGGAAAATTTCATAACTTTCTATGCTTATTTGATATTTCAAACTAGTTGAAAACCGAGATTGGTTACAGGATTTCAAATTCTGTAACAGGTCAATTTCCTGTTTGGAAACAATGACTTCTCGAAGTCGCCATTTTCAAACCAAAATTGATTTTTAAATTTTGTAAATTGAGTTAGTTTCTTGACTAAATTAAGAAACTTTCCCCTCAAATTTGGGAGAAATTGGGTCTGTTTAGTTTGTGTAACATCCAATTTACTGAAACCTGTCTGTTAAAATCTAATTTCTTGTTTCTGAAATTAATGCTCTATTATTTTGATTATAACTCTAGTTTCAGAAATTATTTTGATATTCTGTAAAAAGGAAATGCTTTCTTGCTGTGTTGTGAATCCAGGGGTTCATTTTGAGTTAAAATCAAATCGTTTAAGACTTCTGTCCACTCAGAATGCTCTGACAGGTTGTAAACACCCCAAATTTTCACTCACCTCCCCTACATCTCCGCCAAACATCCTCATTCAACCTCTGAAATCGCTAGAGGGCAAAATGGTCATTTTCTGAGTCGGACCTTGCAAAAGTCCAAATTTCATCTGCAACTCTCAAAATTTCTCTAATTTTAACTCAGATATTCCAAAATTTAGTCCTAACAGGAGACAGACATCTCCAAAGTCTTGGTTCAAGATTCTATTGCATAAGAAATGACATTACATATCATTGCATGAGCATTTCAAATCAGTGCACTGCATAGCATGCCATTTCGAGGTCCAGAACTCCTGATTTCAAAATTTTCAATCCAGATTAGAATTTCAACTCTTTTCAAAATTGATTTCAAAACCCTGGGTCTTCAAAATTATCAATACTTCCCATTTTACCCCCAGGACTCTGAATTTCAAAATATTTTCCCAGGAAAACGATCTGGATAGTTCTTAATGTGGATTTCAGTCACTTCACCTCAGATTTTGCCCTTTTGACAAATTTCAAATATCTTCCTTTTACAAAATTGCCCTACAAGGGCCAACTCTTTCCAAAATTCCTGTTTTGCCCATTAGTCCAGATTTTATGAAAATTCCAAAAAAGAAGTTGTGGTTTTATCCTTATTTCAATAAAGAAGCAATGTGGGACCCACGCTGAGGTGGTGTCACACAAGCTTTTCTTTTGAAAAATTTGAATTTTGAAAAAACCCAAAAATATAGGAGCCTTGTCCCTTGGATTGGTGCCACTTGTCATTTCTCTTTCCTCCCATTTCCATGCCAAGTGTCAGTGTGGGGCTACCTTAAGAAGCCGCCACATGTCATCCCATTTTATCTGCCATGTGTCACCCTATCCATCCTGCGCCATGTGTCATTCCAAGACTACCAAGAGATGCCAAGTGTCATAGGTTGTCCTGTCTAGAAAAAGTGGAGCTTGTCTCCTCTGAGGTGGCGCCACTTGAAGTGTGTCTCCTGCAGAGGACACGTGTCAACCTCTCCCTCCTTCAAGAAAAGTAGCCTGACACATGTCTCTCCCTACTTTTCTCAGAAAAGTAGGAGACATGTGTCACTCCTAAGTTCCTACAGAAAAGGTAGGCTTGTCTCCTCTGAGGTGGCCCCATCTGGAGTTTGTCTCCTGCAGAGGACACGTGGCAAGCTCTCATTTCCTCAGAAAAAGTAGACGCCATGTGTCGTTTCCTGCTTTCTTCAGAAAAACTAGAATTCAAAAGTTCAAAACTCCTCATAGGTGGCGCAAATCCTGAACTTCTACCTTTTTCAGGTTGTCTGAGATGGCGCCACATGGCCTGGCCCACCTTCTCTCCCCTCTGCCATGTGTCATTCTCTGCTTCTTTCAGAAAAAGTAGAGGACACATGTCTTCTCCCTACTTCTTTCAGAAAAGTAGGAGACACATGTCACTCCTGGCCTTCTTCAGAAAAAGCAAACCATTCAAAATTCAAATAAGGCACTAGGTGGCGAAAATCCTGAGCTCTGATTTCCCAGATGGCCTATGAGAGTGCCACATGTCCTTTCCCTCCTTTTCTTCCCTCTTGCCACATGGCATTGTAGGAGCCAACCTGAGGTGGCGCCACATGTCCACCCTCCATTCCTCCAGGGCCAACCTCCATTTGAATTTCAAACTTCCCCCTGAGGTGGCGCCATTTGAGAAAGCCTCTCCAGACAGCTGACACTTGTCCGCCACATGTCCAGATCTCCTTTCTCCAGAAAAGATAGAATTCAAATGCCTCTGAGGTGGCGCCTTCTGAGCCCACTGCTCTGACCTTCTGACATGTGTCAAACACCTTTTGAGGTGGCACCATTCCAGGACTCCACTTGGCTCCATTTTTATTTTTATTTTATTTTTAATAAAGGTAGCCCACCATGAGGTGGCGCCACCTGAGGACTCCCTACAAAAGGTGAGTTTGAATTTCAAATTCCAAGAAAACACCCTCTGAGGTGGCGCCTTCTGGGAGTTCCCTGCAGAGAGAATCAAGCAAACTTTTGAAAAATTCCAAATTCCCCCTGCTGAGGTGTCTCACCCACAAAATTTCCATTTTTTTTATTTTTCTCAAAAATCAAAACACCTTTTGAGGTGGCGCCACCTGAGGGCTCCCTGCAAAAGACAAATTCGAATTTCAAACCCCCCAGATGGCACCCCCTGAGATGGCGCCACATGGAGGGCTCAGATCGAGCCTGTTTGAATTTCAAAATTTTTCAGAAAATTTATAAAAACAAGGGTTCACGCCCAGCCTAAGGGGATCATTTTTTTTAGCTCTTGTGAACTTGGAAAATCCGACCTAGTCTTCCTAAAATCGGATTTTGAACTGTGGAAATCGTGCCCCCTTTGGCGCATTGAAGAAGGTGGAGTAAAGTTCGTGTCGTAGCCAATCCGATTCAAACATAGCTCGATTTTGGTGGACCATCTGAAGCTCGGAGCGAAGGACGAAGAAATCTCGTGATAGCCGCCCCTTTCAAGAGCTTCTACGCCGCGTAACGAAACAAGGTGCACTTCTTTTCCCATTGATTGGATTCCATAATTCGATTCGGGAGTCGTTTGAAGAAAGAGCTCATCCGAGAGATGGATTGAGCTATTCTCATAAAACGACATACATAAAAATATTCAATTATGCTTCCTTGATGATTTTTAACATTCATGCATTTAGCTAGGTTTAATTAGCATTTTATTTCATTCATTTAGCACATTTCATGAATTAATTAGGATTAATTTAGCATTTATTTCAATTCTGCTTATTTTCAGTAGGTCTCTGTTTTTGTCAGTCAGTCCATACGTCATTTCATGCATTTATTTTTTATTAAAAATCCCAAAAAAATCACGAAATACGCCCTTAGGTGTCCCTGAAATTTTGCCAAAAATTCGGAGGCATTTGAATTTGTTTACTGCGGTAAACATTCAAAATGGCAAGTCGGGTTTTTTTACCCGGGATGCATTTTGAAAATCATTTGCCGATTTGTAAAATCGAGATATCCCTCATGGGAGATCCGATTTTCGATCCAAAAAATGTTATGAACTCGGAAGAATGTCTAGCGTTTAATATGATGTTTTTAAATTTTTCTGATTTTTTTTTATATCTGACAAAAATCCGAGAGTTTGAGACACGTGTTAGAGCCTAATTTGGGTCTCTGAGATTTTGGATCGACTTAGGGCTATGGTTTCTCTTTGTGTGTTGCTCCAAATCCAAAACTGTAAAAAATGAAAGTTGTGTCCGAGATATTCTCTGTTTGCATCTGAAAGCCTGTGATTTTTAGAATAGTGTTGATACCTGCTTCGGATTTTTTTTGTCAGTCCCCTGTTTTGCTACATTTGTCTGTTCTGTTAGTTTAGGAAAATAGTTATATTTTTATCTATGTTTTCGTTGATCAAATGCTGAAGTCATAAACATGAAAGTTATTCATGTAGGTGTCGTGCGTAGCTCTGATTAATTTCATAAATTTCCATGGCTGTTGTATATTGTTTTGGCATTTTACATCAGATTAGGGTGATTTTTACCTCTGTCAGAACTAAATCCCTATTGCCGAACTCACCATGGCTCAAATCCCAAGGCTGTAAAAACCAAAAATGTTTAATTTCGGGTCTTTTAGCAGTCTGCAAAATATCAGAAGTTTCCATGGTGTAAATCTTGCATTATCATATTAGGCATTGCATTTGGTTCGGATCCATAGGCAAAATCCACCATTTTAGGACTTTCTTTAAATTTTAGCATTTAAATCATATCATTTCATGATTTTTAGCATTCTAGGCTGTTTATCAGAGTAAGTAGATGCTTCATACCGAATTTGGTGCAATTTGGAATCCATTTGAGGTTCGGATTAGTCATAATACCAAAACAGGGTCCCGCAGGACCCGGATCCAAGTGAAAAACAAGCGAAATTCGTTATTTTGGATAAATTAAAAAAATTCTGATTTTACAGTCCTAATGTGTTTAGAAGCATGTCATACTGCATTTCATCATCATTTGATTCAATTTGAATTTCAAAATCTCAATTTTACCAAGTTTTCCTTAAAAAATCCTGATTTTAAAGGTATAACTTTAATATTAGGGGTATTTTGGTCATTTTGACCCCAATTCCGAATTTCAAACTATTTTCCACCAAATTTCCTGCATTTACACCATTTCAAATATCAAGGAAGCATGAGATTAGGGTTTATATCCAATTAAATCCAATAATTTCATAATATTATTGGAAAATCTTGGAAAAACCCACATATTTGAGCTAACCTTATTTCAAGTTTGGCAGGGACATTCAAAAGAAGGAGCTGAAGTCTGCAATTTCCATTTATTTCCTTTATTTAGTGATGTAATAATGTAAATTTTGGAATAAGAGAGTTGATTTCCTACTTAGACTAGGATGCATATCATATAGTTTGAATTTATGCAAATATCCTGCTTATGTGATGCATACATCTTATTTCAAAAGCACTATGGATGTTCACGAATGGCACGTGCACCAAC
Source organism: Nuphar pumila (assembly GCF_984573655.1). Classification (NCBI taxonomy): domain Eukaryota; kingdom Viridiplantae; phylum Streptophyta; class Magnoliopsida; order Nymphaeales; family Nymphaeaceae; genus Nuphar; species Nuphar pumila. The sequence goes on along the minus strand of NC_143259.1, from coordinate 75,370,705 downwards.
TCTTAGGGAGTTGATGGACTCGGTGGGATCCATATTTACAGCCCTAGTCGGAATATGGACGAGACCCAGATCCATCATCTTTCTACTAGTCACATTGAGCCTACACTCTTAGGCCATCTTAAAATGCACATCATATTTCCAAAGTTTTCAAAATCATGTGCATCAAATCAACTAAATTCTGAACATATTCGTTGCCACAGTCAGAATATGTGAAGGATTTATTTGGACTTAATGCACATTTTCCAACCAATTCCTCAGAAAATCTTTTCAAAGTGCATTCTTTCACTCATGTCATTTGCATCATGAAATCATTGATTTTCTTAAGATTTTCTCAAGAAAACTTCATTCTCAAGAAATCGATTTCTCAAGAAACTCTAAGGATTTTTCAAAAATCGGTTTTCCAAAGACAAAGTTTTCCACAGTTCCCTGGAAAATGATATTTTCTTAAGAGATTCAAAAGAGTTTTCCAATCTTTCTCCAAGATCCAAAATCGATTTTCAAGTATTTCAAAAGGGTAAAATTCCCAGGATTTCGATTCCCCAAGTTTTGAATTTCCTTCCCCAATGAGTTTTCCTATAAATCTTTCATCATTTTTCTAAGAAAACTCTCAAAGTCTGAGTTTTCCTAAGAAGTGTTTCCCTTTTCTAAAGGTTCATCTTTTCTCAAGAATCACTTCCATTTTCCCAGGATTTTCAACCATTCATAATTTTCCCAAGTCTTTATGAACTTTCCTGAGATTTCAAATCTTTTTCATCTGAGTTTCTTGAGAAATTGACTTTCAGCTTTTTCCTGAGAAAATCTTTTCAACTCCAAATATTTTCCAAGCATACATCATGTTTTTCCAAGCTGCATTTTCCAAAATCTCACAGCACATGCCTGAATTCTCTGTGCATTTAGGATAGAACATAACTTTGATAATTTCGCTAAGTCAAGCATAATTTTGGTCCTTGGTTCGATTACCCCTGTTAAAGGCGGCAGGAATGGTCGAACCTCGTACCGACAGGTCGAGCCCCATCCCATGGATTTTCCCGCAATTTTCAAAACGGAGGCGAGTATTTCAAAAGCAATTTCCAAAATCCGGTCAAGTTTGAAGCGCGAAAGCGTTTCCTTCTCTCTCTCTTCCGCAAGGAAGGGAAGACGGGTGAAAAATTTTGCGACGATAACAGGTTTGGCGACCGTGATGGGACCTGTCCTTGTCTGACCTAAATTATGCTTGACTTAGTTCAATTATGAAAATTGTGTTCACAAAATGTCAGCTCTTTACTTTCAATATCATGCGAACCTAGGAGCCTAGATTTGGACCTAGCTGACATTGACTGCATGTAGACTAGGCATGGTTTGGTAGGACCAGATTGAGGAGAAATTTTCATGCTCACATAGACTTAGGTCTAAATACAACTCTCCTCAATTTAGGATCTGAATGCAAACAATGTATGCTTCTTCAAAGTTTTCAAAATCTATCTCTCTAGGACTTAGAACCCTCTATTTCTTGCATGTGATCATTTTTCAAAACCTCAATTACCTATCATTACCCGGTCTTCACGTTGCTGGGCTCTCTTCCAGAACCCTAGTTCAGGACAGAGCCTCACAACTGGGCCAACTATTTGGGTTAACACCCCCCTACCACGTACCGCGGGCCACAGTTCGAAGTATATCGGTAGGCGCTCAAGGATGTTGGAAAACCTTACCCTAGAACCGGAGTTGAAACTCTATGCCACGTACCTCGGATTTCGGTTCGAGTATATCGGCATAACTGCATTGGACAAAGATGATCTGAACCTAGAGTTTGGATTAAGGTCCTACAGCTGTTTTCAAATTGATGCATCTAGAGTCAGCCTTTTAGGGAGTGCTGAATGTGAATAAATGTTTGTGTAGGATGTGATTGTATGTATGATTTTCTCAATTCTTTATGTTTCCCAATGTTTCTCAACTTATTAGGCCTTTTTCAAAATATCTTTATTTTCCACGAGATCTTTTCTCAAACCCTGGATGATTTTCTCAAATATCCCATTTCTTTCAAAACTCCAGGTGATTTTCCATTCTCTCGTTCTACTGGATCTCGGATTTCCAGCCTTATTCCAATCCTGCCTGCAAATTTTTGAAATTTCAAATTTTGCTTCAAAAACTTTTCCATATCTCCCAGTATATCTTCCAAATTTTATCCAAATTTTTGACATGTCCTTCCAATTCCATCATTTGTTTTTCCCTCAAGAGTGTTGGTTTCAAAATTCTTTTTTCCATCATGCTAAACATCCCATGTGGTTCTGCAGAGGGCATTGGCATAGTTGTGTGATCCTGACGAGATCAAAGACAGCGCTACTTCAGCACATTAGTTACAGACAGTGAGTGAGAAATGGATTCCATAAAGTCTGTCAAAGAGGGAGCTCAGACCATCAAGGAGCAGATTGATCCCGCCATATATCGGTTGTTCAAAAGAATGATGATTGAGATATTATCCGAGCAAGCTGAAGCCAATTTCGGAAAAGTTCCTGTTAAAGAAGGGGCATCGATCACCATCCCTATGAGCATCATTGGAGACCACAACAGGGCAACCAGTTCTAAGCCCAGCAACAACAAAAATAGAGGCAGTCAAAGCAGCAAGTTAGAAGAGTCTAAAGATTTGAAAGGAAAGTATTCTAGAATCCAGAATAGACCTTTTCAATCCAGCCCTCAGCAAAAGGAAAAAAATCAAGGAAAACCAAAGCGCGGAAACTGGAGCGGCGATCGAGATTTCACTCCTATAGACAAGCCACTCGACGAAGTCCTTGAATACATGTTGATTAAGGGATTAGTGAAGCTCCCAAAGGCCACAACTCCTCCCACCATCATGGGAAGGTTCAAGAATCAGTTTTGCAAATTCCATCGGGCAGTAGGGCATGACACGGATCATTGTTTTGTCCTCAAAAATATTGTACAAGACTGTATTGATAAGAACCTCTTTGTTGAAGGCAGAGAAGAAGAACATCCAGTAGCCCTAACCAAGAAAGAAGTCAAAGAAGTCAGCATTCAACAGAAATCCAACAATCCGAAGAAGATAAAGCGTGATGGTTGGAGTTATGATCGCGAGTTTACTCCTTTAGGTGAGCCAATCGAAGAAATTCTTGGATATCTGCTCGCGAAGGATATGATCAAACTTCCAAGGATTGTGGATCCTCCCGTCACCATGGGGAAATGGAAAGATTGTTTCTGCGAGTTCCATCGGGCAATGGGGCACGATACTGAACGTTGCTTTGTTCTAAAAAATATTGTACAAGACTACATCGATAAAGAGCTTTTGGTGCTGGAAGAAAGGGAGGGACGAGTTGCAGTCCTGACCAAGCCTCTCCCAGCTCACTCTGAAGAATGACAATGCCAATGCCAATGCCAATGCCTTCTCATTTTGTCAGGACGATATAGTCCTAGTGGTTTTCCTTTTTCAAGTCGTCATCCTTTTTAAGGCATCAATAAAATCATCAACTTTTCTCATTTAATTATGACATTCTTCTTGTGGTTGTTCTGTTTTTGTTATTATCTCTCCCCCATTACACTGGGACATCTTTTTGAAAATTTGTTTTCAAGCATTCTATATGCAGGCAGGATAAACAAATTCCTCATTTCATGCACTTGTGCATTCATATGCATCAACTCATATTCATTTGCATTCAATTGCATTAATAACAATCCGGTCGGTATTGGGATTTAACCAAACAGTCCCATCACAATTCCTAATGATCCAAAGATCATCGCCAATACTGAACCAAAACCCAGCACTCGAACTGGTATTATTTCAAAATCCAGTATTCAAGCTGGTACATTTTCAACTTTTTGGAAAACCGAGTTCCGACTCGGGTTTTTATTCAAATCATTTTCCTTTGTTGATCCGGGTTCCGACTCGTGATCTCTCTACTTTACTCGAGCCTTGACTCGAACTCTCCATTTTCCTTTGTTGATCCGGGTTCCGACTCGTGATCTCTCTACCTTATTCGAGCCTTGACTCGAACTCTTCATTTTCCTTTGTTGATCCGGGTTCCGACTCGTGATCTCTCTACTTTACTCGAGCCTTGACTCGAACTCTTCATTTTCCTTTGTTGATCCGGGTTCCGACTCGTGATCTCTCTACTTTACTCGAGCCTTGACTCGAACTCTCCATTTTCCTTTGTTGATCCGGGTTCCGACTCGTGATCTCTCTACTTTACTCGAGCCTTGACTCGAACTCTTCATTTTCCTTTGTTGATCCGGGTTCCGACTCGTGATCTCTCTACTTTATTCGAGCCTTGACTCGATTTCTTCATTTTCCTTTGTTGATCCGGGTTCCGACTCGTGATCTCTCTACTTTATTCGAGCCTTGACTCGATTTCTTCATTTTTCTTTATTGATCCGAGTTTCGACTCGTGATCTCTCTACTTTATTCGAGCCTTGACTCGATTTCTTCATTTTCCTTTGTTGATCCGGGTTCCGACTCGTGATCTCTCTACTTTATTCGAGCCTTGACTCGAACTCTTCATCTTCCTCTGTTGATCCGGGTTCCGACTCGTGATCTCTCTACCTTATTCGAGCCTTGACTCAAACTCTCCATTTTCCTTTGTTGATCCGGGTTCCGACTCGTGATCTCTCTACTTTACTCGAGCCTTGACTCGAACTCTTCATTTTCCTTTGTTGATCCGGGTTCCGACTCGTGATCTCTCTACTTTATTCGAGCCTTGACTCGATTTCTTCATTTTCCTTTGTTGATCCGGGTTCCGACTCGTGATCTCTCTACTTTATTCGAGCCTTGACTCGATTTCTTCATTTTCCTTTGTTGATCCGGGTTCCGACTCGTGATCTCTCTACTTTATTCAAGCCTTGACTCGAACTCTTCATCTTCCTTTGTTGATCCGGGTTCCGACTCGTGATCTCTCTACCTTATTCGAGCCTTGACTCGAACTCTCCATTTTCCTTTGTTTATCCGGGTTCCGACTCGTGATCTCTCTACCTTATTCGAGCCTTGACTCAAACTCTTCATTTTATTTTGTTGATCCGAGTTCCGACTCGTGATCTCTATACCTTATTTGAGCTCAGATTAGAGCTCTTCATTTTCTTTTGTTGATCCGAGTTCTGACTCGTGATCTTTATACCTTGTTCGAGCTCAGGTTAGAGCTCTTCATTTTCTTTTGTTGATCCGAGTTCCGACTCGTGATCTCTATACCTTGTTCGAGCTTAGATTCGAGCTCTTCATTTTCTTTGTTGATCCGGGTTCCGATTAGAGATCTCTTTATTCATTCGAGCTCAGATTCGAGCTCTTCATTTTTCTTTGTTGATCCGGGTTCCGACTCGAGATCTCTTTATTTGTTCAAGCTTTGATTCGAGCTCTTTATTTTTTGTTGATCCGGGTTCCGACTCGAGATCTCTTCGAGCTTGTCATTCTCTTTTGTTGATCCGGGTTCCGACTCGTGATCTCATTACCTTACTCGATCCCTGAATCGAGTTCTTCATTTTCTTTTGTTGATCCGGGTTCCGACTCGAGTTCTCCTTATCTTATCCAAGCTCTAATTCAAGTCCTTCATTTTCCTTTGTTGATCCGGGTTCCGACTCGTGATCTCATTATCTTATTTGAGTTATGATTCGAGCCTTCCATTTTCCTTTGTTGATCCGAGTTCCGACTCATGATCTCATTACCTTACTCGAGCCCTGACTCGATTTCTTCATTTTCTTCTGTTGATCCAGGTTCCGACTCATGATCTCTGTATTTTATTCGAGCTCTGACTCGAACTCATTATTCTCCTTTGTTAATCCAAGTAATTTCAATCATCAGGGTCTGTCAATTGCTCGAATTTGATATTTTGTCCTCCAAATTCCAATTTAAATCTTCAAATCAGGCAATTCTCCAATTTCGACCTCTGGGTCACCCAATTTTCAATTCTCAATTTCAATTACCAATCTCAATTTCGACCTTCGGGTCTATCAATTTTCAATTTTCGACCTTCGGGTCAATCAATCTCCAATTTTTGACCTTCGGGTCAATCAATTTCCAAATTTCGACCTTCGGGTCAATCAATTTCCAATCTTTGACCTTCATTTCCAAATTTCGACCTTTAGGTCAATCAATTCTCAATTTCGACCTTTGGGTCACCCAATTTCGACCTTTCGGTCAATCAATTCTCAATTTTGACCTTTTTGGTCAAATCAATTCTCAATTTCGACCGTCAGATCATCCAAATTTGTGACCAAAGTCATTCAATTTTCAGCAACCAATTTTCCAATTTCCAATTTCGACCTTCGGGTCAATCAATATCAATATCCAATTTCAATCATTTTCTCTTGCGAGAGACCCTTTTAGGGAGAGTTCGAGGGAGCTCGTTCTTTTCGCATGCTATCCAATTCGTTCACTTAGCCCCTTTTTAGGGAGAGTTTGAAGGGACTCGCGTCTTTGTGAACCGTTTGCAAAACAATTTCCAATTTCACACGAGGAACCCTTTTTAAGGGAGAGGCTCGACGGAGACTCGTTTTTCTTGTGACCCCCCAATTTCATACTAGGCCATCTTCATCATGAAAGACCCTCTTTGCAGGGAGAGTGTGATGGACTCGTTCCTTTCATGACCCAATTTTCAGACCTCACTACTATCGGCCCCCTTTCCATAAGAGAAGCCTAATATTAGGGAGCTTTGACGAAAGCTCAATTTCTCTTCGAAAGTTCGTTTTGCAAACACCTCCTCTTCAGGGAAGAGAGGAGAATTTCTCATTTCCCATTCAGGTAAGGGCTAAGCTTGAGTCTCGCTTTTTGGGGAAAAAGAGAGGAGAATTTTCGTCACAGATGCATTGAGCCAGACTTCAGATACTCACTTTCACCAAGGATTTCAAGACAATTTTGTCAATTTGTCAAATTATTTGGTGATTTCAGAATCTTTATTGCACTAATCAGTCTACCTTCAGCATTACTTCCAAAAGAGTGAAGCTTTTGCAAAAAGGGATTTAAAATTCAAATTCTTTCTATTGGCCAACCAAAAGGATGAAGGATAAGTCCTCAATATGGCCAGAAAAGAAGATTCAATGTTATTGAAAATCGTAGGTGATTGATATTGATCGCAGTTATGGCACAACTTTAAGGATTATTCTTGTAAAGACAAGGCAGTGGAAATATCCTGAGCGCTAGAAAAGAGAGCATTTACCCAAACCTTGTCTCCTCAGAATCACCTAAGCTGCAATTAAATATCCGCAAAAGGGATCTCTCACCTACCGTCAAGATGAAGGCGAATTAGGCGAGTAGACCCCCGGGGCCAAAGAAGATTCGAAACATCTCCAAGATGACAGAGTTTGTGACGGATCCTTCCAGGGAAGGTCCAAAGCACTGTCAAGATGAAGGCAGATGCGATGAACCCCTCGACAATCCCTAAAAGATATTTAATTTCAGCTGTCATCCAAAGATCTCCAAACCCATCGTCCAAGAAGGATCGAAACATCTCCAAGTTGAAGGAGTTTGTGACGTACCCTTCCCATAAGAGAGCAAGAGAGGAAAAAGAAAGAGAGAAAAAGTCAGAACATCTCCAAAATGAAGGAGAATGTAGCAAAACACCAGAGGGCCAAAAGAGTGCAGAAAGATTATCAAGAGAGAAGCTCTCAGGATATCAAACTGCCAAATCTATCGAGAATCCTCTTTAAATTTGTGAAATTCTATTATCAATACTCTTTCATCAACTGCTTTCATAATATCGAATTCTCTTTCTTGCTCATATCAAGGAAATTGATAACTTCTTTGAAGAAGGTCAATTGCAAGCAATTTGGATTTCAAGTCTCGATTCTACGAAGTGAACCTTGTTTGGAGGTAATGCTTTAGGTAGAAAAGAAGGAATATCTTTGCAACAATGTGCAACATTTTCAAAAATTTTGAATCAACAGCAGAATTTCCAACATTTTGACAATATTTTTCCAGCTATTCTGACGTGAAGTGAGAGCTTGATATCCGTCTTTGATACATCCAGACACCAATTTTAAATCCCTCCTAAGGACTTGATTCCTTTCCTTCTTTGAGAGCATGAACTCTCAGATTGCACACTTCCCTGTGTCCCCACTGTCCCACCATAGACAGTCCCATTTTGGTTCGAGGTCGAACCACCAATCATTTCCCGCAAAAGGCAATTTCAAAAGCCGATTTTAGTCTCAGCAATGAGACGCCCAAAATCAATCCCTTTTCAAGCTTTAGGGACCCCATTTTCCTTCCTTTTGCAAAAAAACCCCTATCGGATTTATTATGCAAAATCCGAAGGTTCCATCATGGTCTCTTCCTTCGAGGATTCCATTTCATTTTCTGCCCGATCAAGATAAGGGTATAAACCTGAGCCTCAATCAAAGAGGTATTTCATTTTTCGCCCGATCAGGATAAGGGTACAAACCTGAGCCTCCATCGAAGAGGTATTTCATTTTCCGCCCGATCAGGATAAGGGTATAAACCTGAGCCTCCATCGAAGAGGTATTTCATTTTCCGCCCGATCAGGATAAGGGTACAAACCTGAGCCTCCATCGAAGAGGTATTTCATTTTCCGCCCGATCAGGATAAGGGTATAAACCTGAGCCTCCATCGAAGAGGTATTTCATTTTCTGCCCGATCAGGATAAGGGTATAAACCTGAACCTCATCCAAAGAGGTATTTCATTTTCCGCCCGATCAGGACAAGGGTACAAACCTGAGCCTCATCCAAAGAGGTATTTCATTTTCCGCCCGATCAGGATAAGGGTACAAACCTGAGCCTCATCCAAAGAGGTATTTCATTTTCCGCCCGATCAGGATAAGGGTACAAACCTGAGCCTCAATCAAAGAGGTATTTTATTTTCTGCCCGATCAGGATAAGGGTACAAACCTGAGCCTCCTTTGATGAGGTATTCCATTTTCCGCCCGATCAGAATAAGGGTACAAACCTGAGCCTCCTTTGATGAGGTATTCCATTTTCCACCCGATCAGGATAAGGGTACAAACCTGAGCCTCAATCAAAGAGGTATTTCATTTTCCGCCCGATCAGGATAAGGGTATAAACCTGAGCCTCAATCAAAGAGGTATTTCATCTTCCACCCAATCAGGTTAAGGGTACAAACCTGAGTCTCATTTCAATGAGATATTCCATCCCCCAATCAGGTTAAAGGGTCAAACCTGAGCTTCGTTCCATATGAAGCATTTTCTGTCCCATCCAGGGTAAGGGCATAAAACCTGAACTTTGCTCTCACAAAGCAAATCTTTCCTCTCCATTCTTCGCTTCATATCTACCATCTCCCTTGGGCTAATTTCTTCACACTCAGTCAGATCCTTCTAACTGGGGCATTTTTTTAAAATAGCCCAAATTTGGTGTGTTTTTCTTTGCCACTAAGCTCGGCCATGAGCCGGCTTAGTAGCAAAGAGGGGCATCTGTAAACACCCCAAATTTTCACTCACCTCCCCTACATCTCCACCAAACATCCTCATTCAACCTCTGAAATCGCTGGAGGGCAAAATGGTCATTTTCTTAGCCAGACCTTGCAAAAGTCCAAATTTCATCTACAACTCTCAAAATTTCTCTAATTTTAACTCAGATATTCAAAAATTTAGTCCTGACAGGAGACAGACATCTCCAAAGTCTTGGTTCAAGATTCTATTGCATAAGAAATGACATTACATATCATTGCATGAGCATTTCAAATCACTGCACTGCATAGCATGCCATTTCGAGGTCCAGAACTCCTGATTTCAAAATTTTCAATCCAGATTAGAATTTCAACTCTTTTCAAAATTGATTTCAAAACCCTGGGTCTTCAAAATTATCAATTCTTCCCATTTTACCCCCAGAACTCTGAATTTCAAAATATTTTCCCAGGAAAACGATCTGGATAGTTCTTAATGTGGATTTCAGTCACTTCACCTCAGATTTTGCCCTTTTGACAAATTTCAAATATCTTCCTTTTACAAAATTGCCCTACAAGGGCCAACTCTTTCCAAAATTCCTGTTTTGCCCATTAGTCCAGATTTTATGAAAATTCCAAAAAGAAGTTGTGGTTTTATCCTTATTTCAATAAAGAAGCAATGTGGGACCCACACTGAGGTGGTGTCACACAAGCTTTTCTTTTGAAAAATTTGAATTTTGAAAAAACCCAAAAATATAGGAGCCTTGTCCCTTGGATTGGTGCCACTTGTCATTTCTCTCTCCTCCCATTTCCATGCCAAGTGTCAGTGTGGGGCTACCTTAAGAAGCCGCCACATGTCATCCCATTTTATCTGCCATGTGTCACCCTATCCATCCTGCGCCATGTGTCATTCCAAGACTACCAAGAGATGCCAAGTGTCATAGGTTGTCCTGTCTAGAAAAAGTGGAGCTTGTCTCCTCTGAGGTGGCGCCACTTGAAGTGTGTCTCCTGCAGAGGACACGTGTCAACCTCTCCCTCCTTCTAGAAAAGTAGCCTGACACATGTCTCTCCCTACTTTTCTCAGAAAAGTAGGAGACATGTGTCACTCCTAAGTTCCTACAGAAAAGGTAGGCTTGTCTCCTCAGAGGTGGCGCCATCTGGAGTGTGTCTCCTGCAGAGGACACGTGGCAAGCTCTCATTTTCTTCAGAAAAAGTAGACGCCATGTGTCGTTTCCTGCTTTCTTCAGAAAAACTAGAATTCAAAAGTTCAAAACTCCTCATAGGTGGCGCAAATCCTGAACTTCTACCTTTTTCAGGTTGTCTGAGATGGCGCCACATGGCCTGGCCCACCTTCTCTCCCCTCTGCCATGTGTCATTCTCTGCTTCTTTCAGAAAAAGTAGAGGACACATGTCTTCTCCCTACTTCTTTCAGAAAAGTAGGAGACACATGTCACTCCTGGCCTTCTTCAGAAAAAGCAAACCATTCAAAATTCAAACAAGGCACTAGGTGGCGAAAATCCTGAGCTCTGATTTCCCAAATGGCCTATGAGAGTGCCACATGTCCTTTCCCTCCTTTTCTTCCCTCTTGCCACATGGCATTGTAGGAGCCACCCTGAGGTGGCGCCACATGTCCACCCTCCATTCCTCCAGGGCCAACCTCCATTTGAATTTCAAACTTCCCCCTGAGGTGGCGCCATTTAAGAAAGCCTCTCCAGACAGCTGACACTTGTCCGCCACATGTCCAGATCTCCTTTCTCCAGAAAAGCTGGAATTCAAATTCCTCTGAGGTGGCGCCTTCTGAGCCCACTGCTCTGACCTTCTGACATGTGTCAAACACCTTTTGAGGTGGCACCATTCCAGGACTCCACTTGGCTCCATTTTTATTTTAATTTTATTTTTAATAAAGGTAGCCCACCATGAGGTGGCGCCACCTGAGGACTCCCTACAAAAGGTGAGTTTGAATTTCAAATTCCAAGAAAACACCCTCTGAGGTGGCGCCTTCTGGGAGTTCCCTGCAGAGAGAATCAAGCAAACTTTTGAAAAATTCCAAATTCCCCCTGCTGAGGTGTCTCACCCACAAAATTTCCATTTTTTTTATTTTTCTCAAAAATCAAAACACCTTTTGAGGTGGCGCCACCTGAGGGCTCCCTGCAAAAGACAAATTCGAATTTCAAACCCCCCAGATGGCACCCCCTGAGATGGCGCCACATGGAGGGCTCAGATCGAGGCTGTTTGAATTTCAAAATTTTTCAGAAAATTTATAAAAACAAGGGTTCACGCCCAGCCTAAGGGGATCATTTTTTTTAGCTCTTGTGAACTTGGAAAATCCGACCTAGCCTTCCTAAAATCGTATTTTGAACTGTGGAAATCGTGCCCTCTTTGGCGCATTGAAGAAGGTGGAGTAAAGTTCGTGCCGTGGCCAATCCGATTCAAACATAGCTCGATTTTGGTGGACCATCCGAAGCTCGGAGCGAAGGACGAAGGAAGCTCGTGATAGCCGCCCCTTTCAAGAGCTCCTACGCCGCGTAACGAAACAAGGTGCACTTCTTTTCCCATTGATTGGATTCCATAATTCGATTCGGGAGTCGTTTGAAGAAAGAGCTCATCCGAGAGATGGATTGAGCTATTCTCATAAAACGACATACATAAAAATATTCAATTATGCTTCCTTGATGATTTTTAACATTCATGCATTTAGCTAGGTTTAATTAGCATTTTATTTCATTCATTTAGCACATTTCATGAATTAATTAGGATTAATTTAGCATTTATTTCAATTCTGCTTATTTTTAGTAGGTCTCTGTTTTTGTCAGTCAGTCCACACGTCATTTCATGCATTTATTTTTTATTAAATCACGGAATACGCCCTTCGGTGTCCCTGAAATTTTGCCAAAAATTCAGAGGCATTCGAATTTTTTTACTGCGGTAAACATTCAAAATGGCAAGTCGGGTTTGTTTACCCGTGATGCGTTTTGAAAATCATTTTCCGATTTGTAAAATCGAGATATCCCTCATGGGAGATCCGATTTTCGATCCGAAAACTGTTCTGAGCTCGGAAGAATGTCTAGCGTTTAATATGATTTTTTTAGATTTTTCTGATTTTTTTTATATCTGACAAAAATCCGAGAGTTCGAGACACGTGTTAGAGCCTAATTTGGGCCTTTGAGATTTTGGATCGATTTAGGGCTGTGGTTTCTCTTTGTGTGTTGCTCCAAATCCAAAACTGTAAAAAGTGAAAGTTGTGTCCGAGATATTCTCTGTTTGCATCTGAAAGCCTGTTATTTTTAGAACAGTGTTGATACCTGCTTCGGATTTTTTTTGTCAGTCCCCTGTTTTGCTACATTTGTCTGTTCTGTTAGTTTAGGCAGGAATATTTATATTTTTATCTGTGTTTCCGTTGATCAAATGCCAAAGTCATAAACATGAAAGTTGTTCATGTAGGTGTCGTGCGTAGCTCTGATTAATTTCATAAATTTCCATGGCTGTTTTATATTGTTTTGGCATTTTACATCAGATTAGGGTGATTTTTACCTCTGTCAGAACTAAATCCCTGTTGCCGAACTCACCATGGCTCAAATCCCAAGGCTGTAAAAACCAAAAATGTTTAATTTCGAGTCTTTTAGTAGTCTGCAAAATATCAGAAGTTTCCATGGTGTAAATCTTGCATTATCATATTAGGTATTGCATTTGGTTCGGATCCATAGGCAAAATCCACCATTTTAGGACTTTCTTTAAATTTTAGCATTTAAATCATATCATTTCGTGATTTTTAGCATTCTAGGCTGTTTATCAGAGTAAGTAGATGCTTCATACCGAATTTGGTGCAATTTGGAATCCATTTGAGGTTCGGATTAGTCATAATACCAAAACAGGGTCCCGCAGGACCCGGATCCAAGTGAAAAACAAGCGAAATTCATTATTTTGGATAAATTGCAAAAATTCTGATTTTACTGTCCTAATGTGTTTAGAAGTATGTCATACTGCATTTCATCATCATTTGATTCAATTTGAATTTCAAAATCTCAATTTTACCAAGTTTTCCTTCAAAAAACCCTGATTTTAAAGGTATAACTTTAATATTAGGGGTATTTTGGTCATTTTGACCCCAATTCCGAATTTCAAACTATTTTCCACCAAATTTCCTGCATTTACACCATTTCAAATATCAAGGAAGCATGAGATTAGGGTTTATATCCAATTAAATCCAATAATTTCATAATATTATTGGAAAATCTTGGAAAAACCCACATATTTGAGCTAACCTTATTTCAAGTTTGGCAGGGACATTCAAAAGAAGGAGCTGAAGTTTGCAATTTCCATTTATTTCCTTTATTTAGTGATATAATAATGTAAATTTTGGAATAAGAGAGTTGATTTCCTGCTTAGACTAGGATGCATATCATATAGTTTGAATTTATGCAAATATCCCGCTTATGTGATGCATACATCTTATTTCAAAAGCACTATGGATGTTCACGAATGGCACGTGCACCAACTCTTAGGAAGTTGATGGACTCGGTGGGATCCATATTTACGGCCCTAGTCGGAATATGGACGAGACCCAGATCCATCATCTTTCTACTAGTCACATTGAGCCTACACTCTTAGGCCATCTTAAAATGCACATCATATTTCCAAAGTTTTCAAAATCATGTGCATCAAATCAACTAAATTCTGAACATATTCATGGCCACAGTCAGAATATGTGAAGGATTTATTTGGACTTAATGCACATTTTCCAACCAATTCCTCAGAAAATCTTTTCAAAGTGCATTCTTTCACTCATGTCATTTGCATCATGAAATCATTGATTTTCTCAAGATTTTCTCAAGAAAACTTCATTCTCACGAAATTGATTTCTCAAGAAACTCTAAGGATTTTTCAAAAATCGGTTTTCCAAAGACAAAGTTTTCCACAGTTCCCTGGAAAATGATATTTTCTTAAGAGATTCAAAAGAGTTTTCCAATCTTTCTCCAAGATCCAAAATCGATTTCCAAGTATTTCAAAAGGGTAAAATTCCCAGGATTTCGATTCCCCAAGTTTTGAATTTCCTTCCCCAATGAGTTTTCCTATAAATCTTCCATCATTTTCCTAAGAAAACTCTCAAAGTCCGAGTTTTCCTAAGAAGTGTTTCCCTTTTCTAAAGGTTCATCTTTTCTCAAGAATCACTTCCATTTTCCCAGGATTTTCAACCATTCATAATTTTCCCAAGTCTTTATGAACTTTCCTGAGATTTCAAATCTTTTTCATCTGAGTTTCCTGAGAAATTGACTTTCAGCTTTTTCCTGAGAGAATCTTTTCAACTCCAAATATTTTCCAAGCATTCATCATGTTTTTCCAAGCTGCATTTTCCAAAATCTCACAGCACATGCCTGAATTCTCTGTGCATTTAGGATAGAACATAACTTTGATAATTTCGCTAAGTCAAGCATAATTTTGGTCCTTGGTTCGATTACCCCTGTTAAAGGCGGCAGGAACGGTCGAACCTCGTACCGACAGGTCGAGCCCCATCCCATGGATTTTCCCGCAATTTTCAAAACGGAGGCGAGTATTTCAAAAGCAATTTCCAAAATCCGGTCAAGTTTGAAGCGCGAAAGCGTTTCCTTCTCTCTCTCTTCCGCAAGGAAGGGAAGACGGGGGAAAAATTTTGCGACGATAACACAGGTTCACTTGTAAAATCCTGATTCTGCAAAATCTTGGTTTTCCTCAGATGTTTGCTTGGCATTTTTAATTCTACAAGATTCATCAGATTATTAAGCATCTGCATATCATCTTAGAAATTTTTAAGATCATTGATCATTCATTCATTGCATCTTTCAAAATTGATTTTATAAAAAGGTATTGCTTTGTTAAAATGAAGTTAAAATGGGCATTTTATCACTTTTAAATTCAAATTTTCAAACATAACTCCTGTATTTCATGAATTAAAATTGAATTTGATCAAGTTAGAATGCCTTAACTTCATTTCAAACAAACTTTGGAGTTTATTTGCCTTTATTTCAATCATTTTCAATATATTTTCCTGAAAATCTCAATTTCAAGGTTAAATTCACTTTGAGTTCAAGCTTTAAAATGTATTTATATGTTTTAAAGCCCCAATTTCGAAAATTCAAAACTTCAAAGCACCATTTTCAAATGTTTTCATGAAATCATGCATGATATGTGTTTATTTTGTTTAATTTTCTTTATCTCTGAGGCATAAAAGGCTAATTTTGGATGTATTCTTCAATTTTTCAATAATTGAGAGAAAATCCATAAAAGCGTACACTTATTTCTAACAAGTTTGCTCATTTTGCAGGTTTTTCTGTTTTATTATTTCTTTTTTTTTTAATTGTTGTATCAATTCAAAGGTTGTAATAAATCAATTAATGAGAAGTTTACTTTATGCTTAGCTTAGAATGAATGAGCATGTAGTTTAACTTTCCATTTTCATGATCAATATGTTGCATTTTATTTTCATTTTCAATAACACTATGGTGAAATACGAATGGCACAAGCACCATTCTAATAAAAGGTGATTAAATCCTAAGTTGACGATTTGCATTTATGGCCATAGTCAAAATGTGAACAAAACTTAGGGTTTTCATCTTTTATGGGATAACATTGGGTCCACACTGGATCTCTTTCCAAAAATCATTATATTTTTCTAAATATTTTCTTCCTTTATCAGAGTTTAATTTAAAATTAATTCAAAACATATATCAATGGCCATAGTCAAGATATATTGAGAGTTAATTTTATTTTAAACTCTATAAAGGCACCAAAATGTATTTTATTCTTCAAATGAATTTCAATAGGATTATTATATAATACATTTTATGGCCATAGTCAGAAATGTATTATATCTTGAATCTTATTTCAATTCACTTAAAGAATGAAATATGCTTTTCAAACCTAATTTCAAATTTCTTTAAATGCATTCATCATTCAAGATAGAATTGCATCAACATTTTCCACCTCTTTGAAACCATTTTCAAATTTCCAAGTGAATTTTGAAATGATTTTTCAAAATCAGTTTTCATTTCAAAGTTATCCTTTTCTAATTTCATTCTCAATTTCATGCAATTTCAATTCCTAATTTTCAAATTAAATTCTCTCAATTCAATTACATTTTCAATTTCAAACTTCACTTCTTCAATTCTTCAATTCTTCAATTTTAAGTTTAAAGTTCAATCTTTTAACTCCTAAATTCAATTCTAACTTTTTTATTTTCAAATTAAACTTTAAATTTTGAATTCAATTTCAGAAATCGATTTCCAAATCTTCAATTTCAATGCTTTTAAATTCATTTCAAATTCTTGAATTTCAAAATCGTCATCTGATTGGTGACATCCTTCAATAAATCACTATTGTGATTTACCGTGTCTTTCCATAAATCATTGTGCAATTTACAATGACTTTTAGCAAATCATCTTGCAATTTACGGTATTGCGATTTATCGCGTTTTTTAGAAAATCATTGTGGCGATTTATAGTATTCTTCAATAAATTTTAAAACAATTTCTGAACTCTCGGGCCGTTTCCTAATAGATGTCTCCAAAATTCATTCCCAAAATCACTTGGAAAATCTCAAAATTTTTGAAGCATATCTAAAAGTATGCATGTTTTCAAGTTCAAAATCATAGCACAAGCATGATTCAATGTGCATTTAGGATTTAGAATAAATACTTAGATAATATTTTAGCAAAGCAAAAAGGCATAAGTTCGATCCTTGGTTCTATTACCCCTGGTAAAGGCGCCAGGAACGGTTGAACCTCGTACCGACGAGCGAATCCCGTCTCTCCATTTTCCCACAAAATTTCAAAACGGAGGCGAGTGATTTTTCAAAACATTTCTTTGGTCAAATGAGACCTTGCAAAAGAGTTCCTCTCTCTTCTTCATTTTCTTTTCTCTCTTATTTTCTGTCTTTTATTTCCCCTTTCAAAACGGAGAAGGGCACCTCATTGAGCTGACATTTAAAGAATAAATACTTAGAAAATATCAAAGCAAAGCAAAAGGCTCAAATTCGACCGGATGAAGACGAATCCCATCACGGTCGCCAATATCATCAGTATAATTCCTGAGACAAAAGAAGGATCAGAACATCTTCAAGATGAAGGAGTTTGTGACGTACCCTTCCCCGAAAAAGAGAGAAAAATCAGGACATCTCCAAAAGAAAGGATGATGTATAAACCCGAGAAAGCTCAATGACACAAAAAGAGTGCAAAAAGATCATCATGGGAAAACACCCAGATATCAAACTGCCAAAGTTGCCAGAAATCATCCTTTCTTATGCGGAATTCTTTTATCAATATCTTTTCATTACTTGTTTTTATGAAATTAAGAATATTTTTTCTCTCCTCATGTCAAGGAAATCGATGGCTTCCTTGAAGAAAATCATCAGCGCTAAAATTTTGAATTTGACTCTTAAGACCGAGGAGTTAACCTCGTTGGAGGAAATACTCTAGGTAAAAGAGAGAATGTCTTTTACACATACGTGCACATTTTCAAGCGTTTGAGTCAACTACAATTTTATCTTATTGGCAAAATTTTCTAGCTATTCCAAGAATGAAATAAATATTTAATATCCATTTTGATGCAACCTAGCATTGTTTATATCTTCCAAAAGAGTTTTCTCATTCAGTTGAAGTATCTCTTCCTATCCTATCACAGTTTCTTCATTCGGGAATTTCGTATGGTCGTACCCACTCAGGTTTAGGGTCAAACCTGAATTTTCTGCGAGAGGTCATAAATTTCAAAAGCTGATTTAGTCTCAGCAATGAGGCACCCAAGATCATCCATTTTTCCAAGCTTTAGGGAACTCCATTTTCTTCTTTTCGCGAACCCCTTTTGGATTTGTTCGTCCAAACTCCGATGGTCTCATCATGGTTTCTTCATCCGAGGATTCCGTATGGTTGTCCCTTTCAGGTTGAAGTTTAAGCATGAACCTCGCTCTACAAGGTATTTTCCATTCAGGTTTGGGTTAAACCTGAGCCTCGTTTCAACGAGGTAGTCTCCCCAGTCCCATCATGGTTTTCTCCACAAAGGAATTCATGCTTTGTATATCCATCCAGAAAGGATTATACTTGAGCTTCATCTCACGAGGCATTTTTCTAAAAAATGTCCCATCAAGGTCTTCGTGTATTCCTTTCCCATTCAGGTAAGGGTAGAACCTGAAATTCATCTTGATATATCTTCGTCCCATCCAAGTTAAGGGCTAAACCTGAGTCATCCCCAAAAAAAGTTGATCTTATCTCACCCATAAGACTTGATCAAAATTCTGATTTTCCACTATTTTTGGGACCTTTACCCAAAGTACCATCACGATTTCCTCATTTCTGTTATTCAGTCATATCATTTTCGAGGATTTTGTCTCCCCAAAGCCATTCAGGATAAGGTATTAAGCCTGAAAAAACTATGTCTTCTAAAGATAAATTCTTTCACACCCAGTTCAGGTCTGTTGACTGGGGCATTTTTTTTAAAAATTTGGAGTGTTTTCTTTGCCACTAAGCTCGGCTTACAACCGGCTTAGTAGCAAAAAAGGTCATCTGTGAACACCCCAAAATTTTCAAAATTTTATGAATATTCTCTTTTTTACCCCTGACCCCATTTTCTGAGAAATTTTAGTCAATTTCAATCTAAATTTTAGTTATTCTTCGGATTAACTGGAATCAGAATCCATTTTTCTATAGCTGACTCAATGTCAGATCCGGATCTAATATCAAAATCCAAATCTAAGCCCCGTTATCCAATTTTCAAAATTAAAATTCGCAAAAATATCAAAAAAAAAAATTCCGAAAGGCTGAGACAGTCAATTCAGTGTTCGTTTGGATTCAATGATCTGCATTTCTCGATTCAAGGTTCAAAAGCTCAAATATTTCCTCAAAATCTGGATTTAAACCCGTTTTCTAAAGAAATTTCCCAAAAATAAACCTGAATTCTCAAAAAACCTAAATATTTGTAAATATTTGTAAATTTAGTTTAAAAATCCCTTAGTTTTAGAATTTTTATCTTAAAAACACAAAAAAATAAAAAATATAGAGAAAATGAACAAAAAAATCAAAATAGAAAAGAAAATTCATAAGAATACAACTTAAGATCCTTATTAAAAAAAAAACATTTTTTTTTTGCAAATTAGAACCCTTTTTAGAAAAGTTTTATCAAAAGGAGCATTGTTTTCAAAAAATTCCTAAAACAATAAGGACCCGATTCATAACTCTTCCAACGATCTACCGCTATAAAGGGAGACCACTGGGGGAGGACGAAGGCATCCGTTCTCGCTCTCGTCACTCGCCCTCTCCTCTGCTTCTATCCCAGACCCCTTTTCTCTTTCCTTCACCTTTCCCCTCCCCCTGGTTTCCTTCCTCTTCTTCCTCCTTTCTCCTGATTCTTTCCCTTTTTGGTCCCGCTCCCTCTTCCAAGATCCCTGCAAGCAAGCTTTTCCTCTTCTTCAGTAGCAAAAGACTTCCACCGCAGAAGAGGACTTAACTCGTCCAAAACATCTACATCGTTTTGGTGAGTATTCTTTCATCTCTCAAATTCTTCTGTCGGTCTTTTCCCTTTTATTCTGACCCCATTAACGCACCTTCGGGGAAGTTGGGTTGCTGTTAGCATCATCGACTCCCCCTCTTGTGCAATAATAAACAGAATGTCTTAATTCCAACATTTCTTTTGCATTACTATCTCTATTTTCTTTGTTTGATTCTGCAATTTACTTTTGTTCACAATGTTAGATTCAATGAATCTCTCTGGTTTATCTGAATCTCAATCCGATTTCCCCACGTCATATGTTATTTAACCTTCTTCTCTTTTGTTCCTTTTTGTGAATTTGCCTTCTCTCTACCTTCCTTTTAGAATTTCTTGTGATTCCTTTTGTTTTGTTATCATTAATTCAAGCAATATATGTGATATCAGTCTGCTTATGGCAACATTGATACACATCTTGCAATAGAATTCTGACCCACTTATGGGTTACATGTCTTTCTATCATTTATATGCTTCTGATTTTTTTTTTTTGCATATTATGTGTTTTCGTTATAGACAAATCCTTAGTTCTTATAATAAGCATCTGTTTGAGATATTGTAATTTACTCTGTTCATTTGGTATAGGCTTTTTGCAGCTCTGTTTAGATCCGCATTTTAGTTTAGATTGCATTTTCATCTCATGAAGTTGCTTTCTGGTTTCATCATCTCTAAACTAAGGCTGGGATGGCAAGATTTGATCTGTTGTCTTACCTATATTAACCCATCAGGTGTTGATCTGCTAACTAATGAGAATGAATCGATTGAAACCTCCTCTAGACTTATGGTAATTCTGATAAGTCGCAATCCAGTAGAGTCTCATCATATATTTTGATTGCTCGTCCACCTGTACATGTCATTTTGATTAGCCCTTACACTTGTATTTGCAACATCAGTTCTGTACATAATATTCGTTAGTATACATCTCATTCACGATTTTCTTTCATCTGCATTTTCAATTCCATCATGTTAATTCATCATTTAGGTTTTTCATTCAGATGCTTTGTGTGTCTGATCATTCAGATTCATCATCACTGATTTAGATCATCACGTTTGTTGTCCAGAGTGCTCTCATTTGCGTGTTTAGAATATTTATCATGATTGAGTGTTTTGCATTTTCTGGATGCGGCATCTTCTGCATCTCATCCTGTCCTTTTTGTGATACATTATCATGCAATATGTTCATCCCCTGTTCAGTTTCACTCTCCATACTCATCAGATTACCTGCTATATTGTGAATGTGTATCGGTTTTGACATGAGCCATTGCCTCATCAATGTGAATACCCTCAAAATAAATCAAGAATCATTCAGAATAAGTATTGATACCTTTGTTTTAATGTCATATCAATCGGTTCTTGATTGCATTCTCTAAGTCAGAATTAAAGGCAAATGGCCCGAGTTTTAAGCTATTGATACAAGACCATCATGTTCGAATGATCTCTGGTAGATGAAGTCCATTAGCTGAAGTGTGGTTGCTTAATACCTCATATGTGGACCGATGCCAACGTCATTTCTTTATCATTTACGATTTTCCATGTCATTCAGGGATTGAAGACACTCATTGTTCTCTTCATGATTGTAGATAATCTGGGTTCTATATTGAATTCACTCTTAGTAGCCTATTTGGATTCTGCTTTATACATTTAATCAGTTGCTTTTAACAGCCTTCTTCTTAAAAATTTTAGCAGGCCTGCCGTTTTATCTCGATTGCTTTTCTTTTTCTGATATCAGAGGAAGTCACTGGGCTATCATTGTAAGTCTTTAGCAGTAATTTCTTTTAGCACTAAAATCTGAGGAGGCTGTAGGTTGTTTAAGGTTAATTTATTTGTATAATCATGTTGTGGAAACCAATTGGCTAATCGATTCGCTGTGACTGCATTACAGCTTGTTTATATATTGTACTTACTGTTCAAGTGTTCATTTGCCATCAACTATACACTGTGTACCTGCTTCCCATCATTTTACTACATGTCTAGGCATCTTATTTCCTGCACAACACTTTCCCCTTGATCACGATGTTCTTCCAGAGTTAATCCATATGGTTTGCAAAGGGGATGTGCATAATTTAGAGCTAAATTGATGGAGATAAAATCAAATTAGTTAATGTAGAGGAGGCCGGATCTATTACCATTTGCAAATCTTTGGATCTGGGAGCTCTAGTTTAGGTGGGAATATGGAAGGAAAGTCTTTAATGGACGATAATGTTTGGATTTCCAATATCCATTTAGCGTCAGCAGTTTCATTCAGTTGTTATAATAAAGCTTATGTTTCTCAGAGTGTTTGGGCAGAATACTATCACTGAAACATCCTTGTTAGTAAAAACCCATAGGAATAATAGAGGGAAGATGCGAATCTGGTGGAAAGTAAACCTGAAGTCATGTGTTGGTACATCACCACTAGTCATCTCAGCGCAAAGGAATGTGTATTTGTCTATTAGTGCTCACTCGCATATCTTTATCTGTGTCAATACTTTGAGTGGTCAGATTCTATGGAAGGTCAATCTGGAAGGAGTAGGATGCTCTGCTGCGGCTACTGATGGCTTTTCTCAGGGTCAACCAGTGGTCACTTTGTTGACTATTGTGTCAATTGCTATGCTAGGCAGAATTTGACTCTTGAGCTGAATGACATTTCCCCAACCCATTTTCAAAATCATGAAAGTCTTGTGTCCATTTACATGTTGTTTTAATATGCACATGGGACAATATCTTCTGCACATACGGTGAATCATCTCACAGATTTCCTTAACATCTCACTATCACTACTGATACACCCCCATTTACATCATTCAGGAGCAGTTTGTAAATTTCATTCATGATATTTGAGGTGTTCAATAAGCTTTTCTTTTGGAATGATAGCACAACTGCTGATCATCTTCTTCCCCAAGGCACTACTCACCTGTATATAGCTTAAATCCTCACCTGCTATACCATTTTACTTTCATTCAATGGCCTTTTCATAAGCTTCTTCACCCCTACCTGGTAGCTATATCATCCAACATGTTGACCATTATTACTTTATACACACTGCATCTTTGTAATGATGTATCCACCATATTGCGTATGCTCATTTTTCTGCTCACAAGCATCTCCATAATCCGCTGCAACACCATCATATCCACTATGTATAGGCACTTCTACCCTCTTCATATTTTCTGCATCTCCCACCTTGCCCCTTGCATTCGGCATACCTCATTTGCAGTCTCCTATATATTCTTTGCTATGATATCATTTAAATCTTACTTTTATATTTCTTACTCCATATGTATCTTCATTAGGACAGATTTCTACAAACAGTCTAGATGATTTCATATACCCATCCTGTTCATATACACATATATAGGCCTTTTGATATTATATTTTTCCATCATTTTCCATATCTTTTCATCTTTGCCTCATACTCACTTTGTTTTGCAGAGATATATGAAGAATTTAGATTTCCTTTCTTAAATTAGAAATTTTTCATTTTTCCAAATTTCGTTTAAGGATATAATAGCTAGATATCAATGAGAATATTTCCATTTCAATATTAGAATAGGATGTATGAACATGCATATTTTTTAGAAATACTTGTTTCATACCATTTTTCTCTTTTATTGCAAAAATTCACAAATGGGAACACGAATGGCAAGCGCACCATTTTATAAAAAGTGATTAAATCCTAAGTTAATGATTTGCATCAATGGCCATAGTCAGGATGTGAACAAAACTTATGATTTTCATCTTTTATGGAATAACATTGGATTCACACTGGATCTCTTCTTAAAAACCATCATATTTTCCAAATATTTTCTCCTTTTATCAGAGTTTAACTTAAAATTAACTCAAAACATATATCAATGGCCATAGTCAGCATATATTGAGGGTTAATTTCATTTTAAACTCTATAAAAGCACCAAAAAATGTGTTTCATTCTTCACTTGAATCTAAATATGATTATTATATAATATATTCAATGACCATAGTCAGGAATGTATTATATCTTCAATCTTATTTCAATTCATTTGAAGAATGAAATATGCTTTCTAAAATTCAAAATTTCAAAATCCTTTTAAATTCATTCATCATTTAGGATAAATTTACATCATATTTTCAGAAATTCCTTTTATTTCAAAATCCAAGTGATTTTTTTTAGATAATTCTTCAAATATCTTCTTCATTTCTCAAATCAATTCTCATTTATAAATTCAAATTCAATTCTATCTCATTCCAAGATTCAAAATTCAACTTCAAAGTCCAATTTGACTTTGAAATTTCAAATTTATTTTTATATTCAAAATTTCATTTCCATATAAAATAAAATTTCAAAGTTCAATTTAACTTCGGAATTCCAAATTCATTTTCAGGATTCAACTTCAAAATCAATGTAACATCTCAAATTAAATTTCAAAGTTCAATTTAAACTTTGAAATTCCTGATTCATCTTCTGATTTCAAAAACTCAAGCTTTAAATCAAGTTTACCCCTTATTTTTATTGAGCCTTGATTCTCAAATTCAAAATCAAAGCTTTGAGATTAATTCTGAATCTCAAAATTCGATTTTTCCTAAGTTGTAAATTCAAATCTGAATTTTCAAAATCCAGATCCATCCCATTTCAGATCTTCAAAAACCAAACTCATCTTGGATTCCAGACTTCGGATCCAATTCCATTTAGGATTCCCGATTTTGGATCCAAACTCCATTTTGGATTCCAGACTTCAGATCCAAATCTATTTAGGATTCCAGATTTTGGATTCAACTCCATTTTGGATTCCATACTTCAGATCCAATTCCATTTAGGATTCCAGATTTCGGATTCAACTCCATTTTGGATTCCAGACTTTGGATCCAATTCCATTTAGGGTTCCAGATTCCGGATTCAGTTCCACTCCTAATTCTAGATTTCAAAACCAATTCCATTTTTTAGATTCCATCTAGGTTTCTTAAATCCAATTCTATTCGGATTTCTTAAATCCAAATTCCATTCTGATTTCAAACTTTAAATCTGGAATTCAATTCCATTTTCACTTCAAAATCTAAATTCAAAGTTCATTTTGACTTTGAAACTCCATTTTCTTTTCCTATCTCAGCTTCAAAATTCTCTTTTCTCTTCATTCTTTTCAAATCAAGATTTATCTTCCCAACTCTGATTATTTCAAGACTTGGAATTCCAAATATCTTGTCAGATCTATCTCAAGTTCTATGTTAGATTCAACTTTCAAAAACCATTTATTCATTCCATTATCAAATTTATTTTAGAGTCACTTGGTGTAACGCCCCGGATTTCCAAAACAAAGCTAAGTTAAAATTTTCATGAATTTCTTTTTTTTTCTTTGCAGCGGAACTTACAAAAGCTTTTAGCAGCGGAATCAGACGATAATGAGTCATCAGTTTTAGAAAACTCCGAGCACGTTGCAGGTATGTGGCCAAGCAACTCATTGACCACCAAAGTGTTCCATTTTATCGAAAACATATGTTTATTACAACACTACTGCTTAGGAAAGCAGTGTAGGTTCAATAAAAAGAAAGCAGTACAACTCTGTCTAGAGAAACCCTGGAACTCGATGCCGCCTTGCTCCGCATATCGCCACGCAGGTACAACACCTGAAATCCCCATGAAACGGGGTCAGAACCACTGATGGTCTGGTAAGCATGCAGTCATACATCCATTCAACTCAAATACAATAATGACCACTCAGGGTCACAATGCGCAATAACGACACTCAAGCCTCCAAGACTTAGCGTATATCGCAGTAGCCTCCTCAGGGCTATGAGTTGAACATCCGCTCAAGTCTTCATGACTTAGAGCAAGCCTTTTCAAGGCTGTGATTTGAATAACCGCTTAAGTCTCCACGACTTAGCCATGACCGCTTTCGGGTCTCAAAGTGATGTTTAGCTCAAGTCTTCATACTTGGAATATCTGTATCCCACGCATCTAAGGACAACTCCTCGAGCTTCGCTTAGTCGTGCGGATACAACACGGGTCTTTGCCCAGTCGGTCCAGTAGTATACCGAACATGACACCTTCACAAAGGTTATGCAGGACTGACTCAACACGTCATCCACTCATACATTCAAAGCATCGGTGTACCTAGAACTAATGCATTGTTTGATAATTAACCGCTCCCGCCTTTGGTACGCAGGTAGAGCTATTGTCCGGGCATCAACGCGACGTTCTGGGGGTTGATTATTCTATGTATTTTAGATACCCCAGAGGCCTGTTGACCCTATCCATAGTAGGGCAGTGTGTTTCAACTGGGAGAATCCTACTAGGCCCATATTCGGATGCATCCTCTACTTGCAGTAGTTGGGTTCCATCCTTAGATCTTAAGGATAACCACGACCCCAAAACCCATGAGTGACTGAGGCCATCGTGGACTCTATCAGGTCCAAAGTAAAATACATGTCACTCAAGGCTGTACCATCACTGTCATTCCACAGTGAGCATAATTCCTGAAGGGGTCTGCCAGTCTTACAATTACTTGGACAGAATCTGCATGCCATTTAGGCAGCCCGTGCTTTCAGCACTACGGGAGTATGTACCCGACCCCATTCAGTCTGCCCCAACACAGTCATTACTGAGGGGGTACCCCTAACACGATTTTCAACCGCGGGGTATGTGCGACCTTAAGTCTTATTCATATGCATGCAGAACACCGCTCTTTGGCACTTCGGCCACCACGAGCATCACACCTCTTTGGGTGGAAACAACACACTCTGGCTCTTCGGCCCTTACGAGTCTGGTTGCGTAACCGTTCTCAATGAGCATGCATATGACTCGATCTAAATAGATCGGCTACTCGGCGTATTTTTATGCAACGAGTCCAAACCTAGCCAAGGCGCAACCTCTACTCTGGCTCAGCGGCCCTTACGAGCAAGGTGCCCTTGCAGGCACAAGGATACGAGCCGATCTGGCATCGTTCCATCAACGGACATCATTATGCCGTTCCATTGGTTCAGGCAGCTCTTCTGCGAACCATTTCGTCAGCACCTCCCCTGCTCTACCGGCAGTGGTGCGACGAACCCTTCTACGTTGTAGAGGGCAAACCATGAACTGGGTAGCACTCTGCTATATGTCAGAGTATCCTGCTACGTTCTTTCTGGGCTATTCTTAGCTTCTTCAGAAATTTCAGCAGCACTTCCTCTCTTTTACGGAGAAAGCGTGCGTTTCTTTTATCCATTTCAGCGGCATCTCCCCTCTTTGGTAGGAAATCGCCACGCTTAATTTGGGAAATGGATGCGCACCGTTGTGCGTATTTTGCATCCATCAAGGTTGCAGGAACCCTGGGCCATAGCCAGGCCATACGTAATTAACTTAGTCTTTACGTAAAGAGCATTTTGCCAAAAAGCGAAGCCTTTCCAATAGGGGCTTCATTCGTCAAGCAGAATCTTGAACGAGGAGCGGTCAAGGAATCGCATGGGCGATTTGGAGTTGATCTCCATTTGAATGCTCATTTATGCGCTATATGTGTAGTATAAGCAGAAGCCTGTGCTTTATACAGCGGCGGCGTAAAGAAATGCATATACTATTGTTCAGGGTGTGTAACTGAACGAAATATTCTATATATATAACAAAGCAGAAGCCTTGGCATCGTTCGACGCGACGGCGTAAGTAAATACATTGCAGAAAGCAGGAGCCTTGGCATCGTTCGACGCGACGGCGTAAGTAAATGCATAATCGGAAGTGCAGTAATCGGAAGTGCAGAAAACAGGGAGCCTTGGCATCATACGACGCGACGGCAAAGGTAAATTACATAGCCTGTGCGATATAAGACGCGTCGGCAGAATCAGCAGATATACACCTAGATCCGCATCCAACGATAGTTACGAGGCGAGCGGGTGAACACCGAAGTGTCCTAAAGAGCTCAACCAAGAACTAAAGCGAGATACCATTTTGAAGAACGCATATACTGCGTATTTGAACATAGATATATCCGACGATAGTTACGAGACGAGCGGGTGAACACCGAAGTGTCCAAAAAGGGCTCAATCAAGAACTAAAGCAAGATACTACTTCA
This sequence comes from Nuphar pumila, assembly GCF_984573655.1. NCBI lineage: Eukaryota > Viridiplantae > Streptophyta > Magnoliopsida > Nymphaeales > Nymphaeaceae > Nuphar > Nuphar pumila. Next base: position 75,342,892 of record NC_143259.1, on the reverse strand, counting down.
GAAAGTATATTCTATATACAAACAATCAAATACTTGAGAGAGATGGATCAACGAAGCGAACTTACTTCAAATCGTGGAAGAAACGGCTCTGGGTTGCTTCTTTGGCTTCGAGCCTTCCTTCGAGAGGTCAGACTAAGTCAGATGAAGCTGACTTAGTTGAGAAAGAGGTAGAGCAGGTCAAGCTACTCAACCTAAGTGGTTTGAACCAAACAGGGTTCGATCCAAGTCAACTGGGTTCAGCAGGTTCGAACTCAGCTCAAGTAGGCTAAGTCTGGGTTCAGAAACCCAAACCGGAATCAGGACTAAAAAGGACTTTGACTTTGACTTTAAACCCAACTAGGTTCAAGTCAAGTCAACTGGGTTTGGACCAGGTCAAGTGGGTTCAGACCCAGGTCAGGTGGGTTAGGACCAGGTCAGGCAGGCTCAGGCTAAGTCAGGCAGGCTCAGACCAGGTCAGGTGGGCTAGGATAGGTAGGGGAGGTTTAGGAGAGAGAGAGAAGGCAAAAGAGAGAGGGGGGGTCGATTTTTATGAGAAGAGAGAGAGTGGGGAGGGCTATTTATAGCCCAAGCCCACCTCCTCTTGGGTTTTTCCATGCCCCTTTTACCCCTTGGCTTCTTTTTAATTCCAAGAGGTTCCTTGGTGTGGGGCCCACTTGGATATTCCATGGGATATTTTTGTGGGTCCCACCAGATATTTTCTGAGGAATATTTCTGTGGGTCCCACCAATATTTCCGTGGGTCCCGCAAGAATTTCGGGTTTCCGGCGATTTTTTTCGAAAAATTCTGAGTACGCCATTCCCTTCGTATTGACGTAACTAAGAAAGTTGGCTCGCAGGAATCCTTTGATTTCATTCAGGTAGGAAGTTATGGCTTCCAGAGTGTTTGAGCATATATTCGCGATTCGACGAATATCCTAAGTATAACTGGCTCGCAGGAATTGATTTGTTTTGCATTCTGAGAAGAAATGCTATTTTTACTGGTAAATGCCTTATGAATTTTATTCAGATATTTTCTGAAAAATTGCGGGTCTTACATCATTACCCCCTTAAAGGAATTTCGTCCGCGAAATTCAGCTAAGAGTACAAGGTGAAGAGTTCAGGATATTTATCCCGCATATCCGATTCAGGCTCCCAAGTGCAATCATCGATTCCATGATGCTGCCACCTCACTTTAACAAGTGGGATGACCTCCGTTCTTAGCACTTGCTCCCGTCGGTCCATGATCTCCACTGGCCTTTCTTCTACCGTCATATCTTCTCGGATGTCAATGTCTTCATGTTGAATGACATGAGAAGGATCATGAACGTACCTTCTAAGCATTGATACGTGAAATACATCATGTATTTGCGCGTATTGTGGTGGCAATGCTACTCGGTAGGCAGTCTCTCCGATTCGGCTCAAAACTTCGAAGGGACCAACGAATCTGGGGCTGAGCTTCCCCTTCTTTCCAAAATGAAACACACTCTTGGTTGGAGAGACCTTGATAAAAACCTTATCTCCAACCGCAAAAGTGAGTTCCCTACGCCGCTGATCGGCGTAGCTCTTCTGTCGACTCTGAGCAGTCAGTAGCTTCTTTCTGATCATGTGGACCTGCTCAGTATAATGCTGCAACACAATGGGCGAGTCCAAGGTTCGCTCACCCACTTCACCCCAATGGATTGGTGATCTACAGGGTCGTCCATACAAGGCTTCATACGGCGCCATCCCAATGCTAGCGTGGTGGCTATTATTATAAGCAAATTCAGCCAACGCTAGGTGGGAATCCCAATCACCTTTCCATTCCAGCATACAGGCTCTTAGCATATCTTCAAGAGTCTGTATGGTTCGTTCTGATTGCCCATCTGTTTGGGGATGGAATGCTGTACTGAACTTGAGTTTCGTCCCCAGGGCTCTCTGAAGCTGCTCCCAAAAGTGAGAGGTGAACTTCGGGTCACGATCAGATATGATCGAAATCGGCACTCCATGGAGTCTAACGATTTCCCGAATGTAGATCTCCGCCAATCGTTCAGTTGAGTATCAAGTGTTGATTGGCAGGAAGTGAGCAGACTTGGTGAGTCTGTCCACGATCACCCATATCGAATCGTGTTGTCTCTTGGATCGAGGCAATCCAACGATGAAATCCATCGTAATGCCTTCCCATTTTCATTCTGGAATCTCGATCCGTTGCATCTTTCCACCAGGGCGCTGATGTTCGATCTTAACTTGCTGGCAGATCAAACACTTTGAGACAAACGTAGCCACATCACGTTTCATACCCCTCCACCAGTACTTCCTCTGCAAATCTCGGAACATCTTCGTACCTCCAGGGTGAATGGTGTACTTGCTATTATGAGCCTCCTGGAGTACTTCCTGTCTTAGCTCAGGGTTATTTGGAACCCAAATCCTTTCTTCCATCCATATTCCTCCATCTTCTTTCAAATGGAAGAAAGTGTCAACTTTTTCAGCACGAGCTTTCAATTCCAAGTACTGGGGATCCTTGAACTGTTCGGCTACGATGCGATCGAGGAACTCAATGTGGATCGTCAAACATGACATTTGGATTCTACCTGAATCAGCCAAAAATGGCTTCCACTTGACGAAATCCTCCATCAACTTCCATTGTCCGGTTAGGCTGGCCAGAGTGCCAACAGTCTTGCGACTAAGGGCATCTGCTACAACATTCGCCTTTCCAGGTGATAGGAAAGCGTGAATTCATAGTCTTTGAGGAATTCCAGCCATCGCCGTTGCCGCATATTAAGTTCTTTTTGAGAAAAGAGGTATTTTAGGCTTTTATGGTCCGACATGACCTCAAATTTCTCTCCATAAAGGTAGTGTCGCCAAATTTTAAGTGCGAACACTACCGCGGCAAGCTCAAGATCGTGGGTTGGATAATTTTTCTCATGGACTCTCAACTGTCGTGACGCATAGGCGATTACTTTGCCATGCTGCATCAACACACAACCCAGACCTGTTCCCGAGGCATCGGTATAAGCCACGAAGCCTCCCTGACCAGAAGGTAAGGTAAGGATAGAGGCAGTGGTAAGCCTCTGTTTGAGAACCTCAAAGCACTCCTTACACTGGTCAGTCCATTCAAACTTGACTCCCTTTTTTAGTAATTTCGTCATCGGCACTGCGATTCGGGAGAAGTCTTGTTTGAACTTCCGATAATATCTGGCAAGTCCAAGGAAGCTACGGACCTCAGTGATATTTTCTGGCTGCTTCCAGTCCATCACAGCTTCCACCTTCGCAGGATCCACTGCGATTCCATCTTTTGAGATCACATGACCAAGGAACATCACTTTGTCTAGCCAGAATTCACATTTTGAAAACTTAGCATAGAGTTGGTTATCTTGAAGGGTTTTCAAGACGATTTTCAAGTGCTCCACGTGTTGTTCCTTGTTCTCAGAATATACGAGAATGTCATCAATAAAGACGATGACAAAGCTATCCAAATATGGTCTGAATATCCGGTTCATTAGATCCATAAAGGCAGCAGGCGCATTAGTGAGTCCGAAAGGCATTACTACGAACTCATAATGGCCGTATCTCGTTCTGAAGGCTGTCTTGGGTATATCCTCTTCCTTTACTCTGAGCTGATGGTACCCAGACCTGAGGTCGATCTTGGAGAACACCCTCGCTGTTCTGAGTTGATCGAATAAGTCCTCAATCCGAGGCAACGGGTACTTATTTTTTACAGTTGCCTGGTTAAGCATCCGATAATCGATGCATAACCGAAGGGATCCATCCTTCTTCTTTACAAACAGTACCGGGGCTCCCCACGGTGACACACTCGGTCGGATGAACCCTTGTTCCATCAGTTCTTCCAACTGACACTTCAACTCACTGAGTTCAGCTGGCGCCATTCGATACGGGGCTTTGGATATCGGCGTTGTTCCAGGTAAGGATTGAATTCCAAATTCAACCTCACGAAGTGGCGGAAGTCCTGGCAATTCCTCAGGAAATACATTGGGAAACTCCCGTACCACTTCCAAACTCTCAAGGGGTTGGTCGTTGGATTTTTCCACCGAGAGACTCAACAGGAAGGCCACACAACCCTTCCTAAGGTATTTTTGTACCTTAAGTGCTGATATGAGCCTTTTCTGTGGAACAGGTTTGGATAACCGGTATTCCATTTTAGGCAATCCGGGTCGAGATAGAATTACTCTGCCCTCGCGGCACAGAATCTTGGCATTATTCTGAGCCAACCAATTCATTCCCAGAATGACATCGTACTGTATCATATCGATCAGGATGGCGTCAGTAGGCAAGTGTTGCCCTGCTATCTCAATATCCAAATTTTTCACACACCGGATACATTTGGTGCGTGAACCCAACGGGTTATACACTTCGATCATTTTATCAATCGGTTGCACCGAAGCGTGGAGTTGTTCGGTGAAATCGTCAGAGATAAACGTATGAGTAGCACCACAATCAAACAAGACGTAAGCTGCATGTCCATTAACAGGTACGGTGCCTTCAATCAGGTCACCATTTTTGACTTGTTCAGTCGTTACAGCGTATACACGACCTGCAGCAGGCCTTTGTTCTACTCTAGGTGGAGGTCGTTGAAACTGAGAACGTTGTGGCGCTGGTCGAGAGGGTCCGGCAGATCCGGCATTACTCCTCTGTTCATCTGCAGCCTTCTTGGCGCAATCCCTTATAAAGTGGCCCATCTTGCCACAATACAAACACCCACCAATGTCACGAGGACATGGCTTTCCAGGGTGGTTTATACGACACCTTGGGCAGCTGAAGTTGGACTGCTGACCATTCGGAGTTGGGTTCTGTCTTGGCCTCACGACTTGTTGAGTGTTGTTCCCTCCTTGGAACTTCTTCTTTTGAAAGGGTTGTCGTGAACCCTGGCCACTTGGGAACGTCCTTTTACGATTCCCACCATTCACTATGGGCTTCTTTGCTACGATCACTTTAGATCGTGCCCAGTCCTCTTGGATTTTTGAAGCTGCTGCTACCGCAGCCTGAAAAGTCGAAGGCATGCTTGTTATCACTCGAGATCGCAGCCCTTCGCGCAGACCATTCACATATTTGTCGGCCCTTTTTTGGTCTGTTTCGAACAATCGAGAGCAGTAGCGCTCTAGATTCTGAAATTTGGTGGTATAGTCCATTAGACTCATACCGCCCTGTTCCAACTCCAGAAACTCCATCTTTTTCTTGTTTTTGGAATGCAACGGGAAGTAGTTATCCATAAAAGTCCTCCGAAAGTCAGTCCAAGGAATGACTTCGACTTGTGAGAACTGGATAAGTTTAGTGGTATCCCACCACTTCCGTGCATTGTCTTTCAACCGATACGTGCCAAAATTGGTCTTCTTTTCCTCTGGTACTCCCAGTACTAAGAAGGCACGTTCCGTCTCTTCGATCCAACTCTCCGCGAGCTCAGGATCGGCTCTGCCAATGAAAACTGGTGGGTCAAGCTTGAGGAACTTCTCATAAGTCACTCCTCCTAGGTGCTCATTTCGTGGTGCGACTGGTTCTGGCCTCGTTTCACGGATGACTGTAACCAGGTTGTTGAGTGTCTCCAACAGGAATCCTTGCGTATGGGACTCCTCGCTTGGTATGGTTCTCCTCGTCGTAGGAGCCATTTATCTATGCACGCACAAGCACTTGTTTTTAGTTTTTCAATGTGTATATGGAAGTAAAAAGCTTTATTTACTTAATATACATCATATTTACACAAGCATCGCCTTAAACAAAACGTCATGCCGCACTGGCAGACTTTAGGCGTTGAGAAACTATATACATGAGTCTACTGACTCCAAAGCATCACTAGTCTCTTTAAGACTTGGATTTCTTTGATGATGACGAACTCCAAAAGGTCCATTTATTGCCACATGACCTTGGAGCAGGCACTACTAGCTTTGGCTTGGGCGGCACTTCCGCACTAGCAAGCGAATATTGGGGATATATGAGGGACTCCAGTCCACTTTCCCAGTCAGCAAGATCAAGACTCTGGGAGTCTGGAATAATGATTGGCGAACAGAAAGAATCCCCTCTTTTGTTCCTGCCATTTAAGCTCGGCATATGTGATGCCGGATGGTAGCTTGGCGAGTGATAGACCTCCGCAGGGAAGTTCAAATCAAAATCCCTCAGCCTTGGTAATTCATCAAAAGATGTTGGGGTATGATTGCTCCCAACACTAGAGTGATGTGGTCCACTGACACGCGAAGTCTCATCCCTGAGACCCTTTGAAGCCCGCCGACCCATATCGGCGGTATATTTCCTTTGGCATTCGTTGGCGGAATGCCCATCTTTGCCACAGTATTGGCAGTCTTGGACTTCATACGGGCATATCCACTTATCGTGCATGACCTTGCAGCGATAGCAATATCCTCGAGAGTCATGAGTTGCCATCTATACAAAGATGCACCCAGATCAGAACAAAAGTATAAAAACATATACTTACAGTGCGATATCGGGACCACGACGGATCTTGAACCAGGTTTCTCAGACTCATGCTTTGATACCAATTCTGTAACGCCCCAGATTTCCAAAACAAAGCTAAGTTAAAATTTACATGAATTTCTTATTTTTTCTTTGCAGCGGAACTTACAAAAGCTTTTAGCAGCGGAATCAGACGATAATGAGTCGTCAGTTTTAGAAAACTCCGAGCACGTTGCAGGTATGCGGCCAAGCAACTCATTGACCACCAAAGTGTTCCATTTTATCGAAAACATATGTTTATTACAACACTACTGCTTAGGAAAGCAGTGTTGGTTCAATAAAAAGGAAGCAGTACAACTCTGTCTAGAGAAACCCTGGAACTCGATGCCGCCTTGCTCCGCATATCGCCACGCAGGTACAACACCTGAAATCCCCATGAAACGGGGTCAGAACCACTGATGGTCTGGTAAGCATGCAGTCATACATCCATTCAACTCAAATACAATAATGACCACTCAGGGTCGCAATGCGCAATAACGACGCTCAAGCCTCCAAGACTTAGCGTATATCGCAGTAGCCTCCTCAGGGCTATGAGTTGAACATCCGCTCAAGTCTTCATGACTTAGAGCAAGCCTTTTCAAGGCTGTGATTTGAATAACCGCTTAAGTCTCCATGACTTAGCCATGACCGCTTTCGGGTCTCAAAGTGATATCTAGCTCAAGTCTTCATACTTGGCACATCTGTATCCCACGCATCTAAGGACAACTCCTCGAGCTTCGCTTAGTCGTGCGGATACAACACGGGTCTTTGCCCAGTCGGTTCAGTAGTATACCAAACATGACACCTTCACAAAGGTTATGCAGGACTGACTCAACACGTCATCCACTCATACATTCAAAGCATCGTTGTACCTAGAACTAATGCATTGTTTGATAATTAACCGCTCCCGCCTTTGGTACGCAGGTAGAGCTATTGTCCGGGCATCAACGCGACGTTCTGGGGGTTGATTATTCTATGTATTTTAGATACCCCAGAGGCCTGTTGACCCTATCCATAGTAGGGCAGTGTGTTTCAACTGGGAGAATCCTACTAGGCCCATATTCGGATGCATCCTCTACTTGCAGTAGTTGGGTTCCATCCTTAGATCTTAAGGATAACCACGACCCCAAAACCCATGAGTGACTGAGGCCATCGTGGACTCTATCTGGTCCAAAGTAAAATACATGTCACTCAAGGCTGTACCATCACTGTCATTCCACAGTGAGCATAATTCCTGAAGGGGTCTGCCAGTCTTACAATTACTTGGACAGAATCTGCATGCCATTTAGGCAGCCCGTGCTTTCAGCACTACGGGAGTATGTACCCGACCCCATTCAGTCTGCCCCAACACAGTCATTACTGAGGGGGTACCCCTAACACGATTTTCAACCGCGGGGTATGTGCGACCTTAAGTCTTATTCATATGCATGCAGAACACCGCTCTTTGGCACTTCGGCCACCACGAGCATCACACCTCTTTGGGTGGAAACAACACACTCTGGCTCTTCGGCCCTTACGAGTCTGGTTGCGTAACCGTTCTCAATGAGCATGCATATGACTCGATCTAAATAGATCGGCTACTCGGCGTATTTTTACGCAACAAGTCCAAACCTAGCCAAGGCGCAACCTCTACTCTGGCTCAGCGGCCCTTACGAGCAAGGTGCCCTTGCAGGCACAAGGATACGAGCCGATCTGACATCGTTCCATCAACGGACATCATTATGCCGTTCCATTGGTTCAGGCAGCTCTTCTGCCAACCATTTCGTCAGCACCTCCCCTGCTCTACCGGCAGTGGTGCGACGAACCCTTCTACGTTGTAGAGGGCAAACCATGAACTGGGTAGCACTCTGCTATATGTCAGAGTATCCTGCTACGTTCTTTCTGGGCTATTCTTAGCTTCTTCAGAAATTTCAGCAGCACTTCCTCTCTTTTACGGAGAAAGCGTGCGTTTCTTTTATCCATTTCAGCGGCATCTCCCCTCTTTGGTAGGAAATCGCCACGCTTAATTTGGGAAATGGATGCGCACCGTTGTGCGTACTTTGCATCCATCAAGGTTGCAGGAACCCTGGGCCATAGCCAGGCCATACGTAATTAACTTAGTCTTTACGTAAAGAGCATTTTGCCAAAAAGCGAAGCCTTTCCAATAGGGGCTTCATTCGTCAAGCAGAATCTTGAACGAGGAGCGGTCAAGGAATCGCATGGGCGATTTGGAGTTGATCTCCATTTGAACGCTCATTTATGCGCTATATATGTAGTATAAGCAGAAGCCTGTGCTTTATACAGCGGCGGCGTAAAGAAATGCATATACTATTGTTCAGGGTGTGTAACTGAACGAAATATTCTACATATATAACAAAGCAGAAGCCTTGGCATCGTTCGACGCGACGGCGTAAGTAAATGCATAATCGGAAGTGCAGTAATCGGAAGTGCAGAAAACAGGGAGCCTTGGCATCATACGACGCGACGGCAAAGGTAAATTACATAGCCTGTGCGATATAAGACGCGTCGGCAGAATCAGCAGATATACACCTAGATCCGCATCTAACGATAGTTACGAGGCGAGCGGGTGAACACCGAAGTGTCCTAAAGGGCTCAACCAAGAACTAAAGCGAGATACCATTTTGAAGAACGCATATACTGTGTATTTGAACATAGATATATCCGACGATAGTTACGAGACGAGCGGGTGAACACCGAAGTGTCCAAAAAGGGCTCAATCAAGAACTAAAGCAAGATACTACTTCAGAAAGTATATTCTATATACAAACAATCAAATACTTGAGAGAGATGGATCAACGAAGCGAACTTACTTCAAATCGTGGAAGAAACGGCTCTGGGTTGCTTCTTTGGCTTCGAGCCTTCCTTCGAGAGGTCAGACTAAGTCAGATGAAGCTGACTTAGTTGAGAAAGAGGTAGAGCAGTTCAAGCTACTCAACCTAAGTGGTTTGAACCAAACAGGGTTCGATCCAAGTCAACTGGGTTCAGCAGGTTCGAACTCAGCTCAAGTAGGCTAAGTCTGGGTTCAGAAACCCAAACCGGAATCAGGACTAAAAAGGACTTTGACTTTGACTTTAAACCCAACTAGGTTCAAGTCAAGTCAACTGGGTTTGGACCAGGTCAAGTGGGTTCAGACCCAGGTCAGGTGGGTTAGGACCAGGTCAGGCAGGCTCAGGCTAAGTCAGGCAGGCTCAGACCAGGTCAGGTGGGCTCAGGTGGGCTAGGCTAGGTAGGGGAGGTTTAGGAGAGAGAGAGAAGGCAAGAGAGAGAGGGGGGGTCGATTTTTATGAGAAGAGAGAGAGTGGGGAGGGCTATTTATAGCCCAAGCCCAACTCCTTTTGGGTTTTTCCATGCCCCTTTTACCCCTTGGCTTCTTTTTAATTCCAAGAGGTTCCTTGGTGTGGGGCCCACTTGGATATTCCATGGGATATTTTTGTGGGTACCACCAGATATTTTCTGAGGAATATTTCTGTGGGTCCCACCAATATTTCCGTGGGTCCCGCAAGAATTTCGGGTTTCCGGCGATTTTTTCCGAAAAATTTTGAGTACGCCATTCCCTTCGTATTGACGTAACTAAGAAAGTTGGCTCGCAGGAATCCTTTGATTTCATTCAGGTAGGAAGTTATGGCTTCCAGAGTGATTGAGCATATATTCGCGATTCGACGAATATCCTAAGTATAACTGGCTCGCAGGAATTGATTCGTTTTGCATTCTGAGAAGAAATGCTATTTTTACTGGTAAATGCCTCATGAATTTTATTCAGATATTTTCTGAAAAATTGCGGGTCTTACACTTGGAAAATCTCAAATTTCCAAAAGTGTTTTCTCAAAAGCATACATGTCTGCATTTGCATTGCACAAGCATGATTCTTTGTGCATTTTAGACTTAGGATAAATTCTTAGACAACATTAAGGCAAAGAAAAAAGGCATAAAATTTGATCCTTGGTTCGATTACCCCTGGTAAAGGCGCCAGGAATGGTTGAATCTCATATCGATGAGCGAGCCTCGTCTCCCAATTTTTCCCGCAAATATTTTAAAAACGGAGACGAGTAATTTTTCTAAATATTTTCAAAATTTAGGTCAAGTGAGACATTCGCAAAAGAGTTCCTCTCTCTTCTTTCTTTTCTCTTCTCTCTTCTTTTTCTGTCCTTTATTTCCCCTTCAAAAAGGGAAATAGAGGTTAGAAAGGAATAGAGAAGGAAAAGAGAGAAGGAATACAAGAGGAAAATATTTGCGATGATCACAGAATTATACTGGTCATATTGGCTCATTGGTCAAAAAAATCTCTTGATGATAGCAGCAATCAAATATCCTTTAAGGTTTGTCAGGAGGTTCAACGCAGTCGGCTTTATCTTGATGGTGATCTCAACGTTCCCTGGAAGGATCCGTCTCAAACTCTTTCATCTCAAAGATGATCTAGATCTTCTTTGGCCTCGAAGGTCTAACTCGCATATTCGTCTTCAACTTGACGACAATTGAGAGATTCCTTTTGTGGATATTTGATTACAACTTAAATGAATGAGGAGATATGGACCGAGTGGATTCTTTTTATCGCTCAGGATATTTTCACTACTTGATTGCCAGAAAATCATTTTTAAATATGTGCCATAGTTATGATCAATATCAATTTGCTTCTGGCTTTTCAACATCATTGAATATTTCTTTCGCTAATCATACTGTGATCATCGCAAAATTTTTCCTCTTTCATTGTTTCTCTCTCTTCCTTCTCTTTTCCTTTTCCAACCTCTATTTTCCTCCTTTTTGAAGGAAGAAAAATGAAAGACAGAAAAGAAAGAGAGAAGAGAAAAGAAAGGAAGAAAAAGAGAAGAGGAACTCTTTTGCGCGGTCTCACTTGACCTTAATTTGAAAATATTTAGAAATTTAACTTGCCTCCGTTTTGAAAATTTGCGGGAAAATGGAGAGACAGGATTCGCTCGTCGGTACAAGGTTTGACCGTTCCTGGCGCCTTTACCAGGGGTAATCGAACCAAGGATCGAATTTATGCCTTTTGCTTTGCCTAAATATCATCTAAGAATTTATCCTAAAGATCTAAATGCACAAAGAATCATGCTTGTGTGAATGCAAGGATGTATGCTCTTTTGAAAGATGTTTTTTTGAAAATTTCCAAGTTTTTTTGAGATAGACTTGATAGTAGAGTGAAGACTTAGAACTTGTAATAGATCAGAGAAGTTCTAAGGCTTTGAAGTAAATTAGAGTTGGAAGAATAAATCTTGATTTTGAGAAGAAGGATTTGAAGATTTGAAATAAAAGGAAATGAAGTTTCAGAGTCAGAAATGGACTTTGAATTTAATCATGGATTTAGGAGAAGAAGATGAAATTTTGAAGTGATATTGAATTCAAATCTTAGAATGGATCAAATGGTATTTAAGAATGGAAATGGATTTAAGAGATTCAGATTAGATCCGAAAATGGAATTGAAATCTAGAATTGGAATTGGATTCCTGATTCTAAACAGAATGGGATCCGAGATTTTAGAATCCAAGATGGACTTGGGTTTTGGATCCTAAAATGGAGTGGATCTGAAGCCTGAGATCCAAATGTAGAATTGGGTTCTGGATCCTAAGATGAATTTGGATCTGAAGTCTGAGATCCAAAAATAGAATTGGATTCTGGATTCTAAAATGGAATTGCATATGAAGTCTAAGATCCAAAGTGAAATTGGAGTCTGGATCCTAAAGGGGAATTGGATATGAAGTCTGAGATCCAATATGAGTGTTGAATCCTGGATCCTAAAATGGAACTGGATCTGAGATCCAATGTAGAGTTGGAATCTGGATCCTAAAGGGGAATTGGATCTGAAGTCTGAGATTCGATATGAATGTTGAATCCTGGATCCTAAAATGGGTTTTTGGATCTGAATTTAAGATCCAAAAAGTGGGGATTTGCACTTGGAAATCTGGATCCAAGTTGGATTTAGGATCTACCTTTGGATTTGGAATTTCAAAATTTGATTTGAGAATTTTGAACTTGGAATATGAATTTCAAAGTCAAATTGAACTTTGGATTTTTAAGTTTGAATCTGGAATTTATAAGATGAATCAAGAATTTCTAAGTTTGAATTGAATTTGGAAAGATAAATTTTGGAAATTGACTCTTGAATATACAGATGAATTTCGAAGTTTGAATTATACTTTGAATTTTAAGATAGGATTTTGAAATACAGGATGATTCTGAAATTTCAAAGTCAAATGGGACCTTGAAATTGAATTCTTGAATCTTTATTTGAATTTATGAATAGGTTTTGATCTGAGAAATGAAGGAAAGAATCACTTGGATTTATGAAAAGGGATTTTGAAAATATGATGCAATTCTATCCTATATGATGAATGAATTTTAAAGAATTTGAAAATTGAATTTTGAAAAGCTATTCCATTCTTTAAATGAATTAAAATAAGATTGAAGATATAATACATCCTTGACTATGGTCATTGAATGTATTATATAATAATTTGTATTTAGATTCAAGAGAAGAATGAAACCCATTTGGTGCTTTTATAGAATTTAAAATGAATTGAACTCTCAATATACCCTGACTATGGCCATTGGTATATATTTTGAGTTAATTTTAAGTTAAATTCTGATAAAAGAGGAAAATATTTAAGAAAAATATGATGAATTTTGAAAAGGGTCCAGTATGGATCCAGTGTTATTTTGTAAAAGATAAAAATCCTAAGTTTTGTTTACATCCTGACTATGGTCATTGATGTAAATCATCAACTTAGGATTAATTACCTCTTACGAAATGGTGCACGTGCCATTCGTGTTGCCATTTGTGAGAATTTTGAAATGAAAGGTAAAATGAGAACAAGCAATTTCTAAAGTATATACATGCTCATGCATTCTAATCTATGATTGGAAATGTACACTTTCCATTTATAATCTAGTTATTACAACACTTGGAAAATAATATTATTTTCTATATACTTCCTGCAAAAGACGGAGTTAGCCATAAAACAAACTACGTGAATATAGGTAATGATGAAAGGTACCAAGTAAGTTCCAAAATACCAGGGTTATGTTATATGAGGAATGTACATATGAACATAGTTATCCAAACATATGCGAAGATGTCATAGGAATGCAGGGTGTTGTGCGATGGGCAACAACTGGGTGTTGTTGAGATGCCTAAGAATGCTGGTAGAAAAGAAAAATGATGGATATGACGCTATTTGTGCAATATAATGAGAATATACACAGTGAGGAAACGTCGAATATCAATATACCCAAGCACATGATATACTCGTGAGTACCTCTAATGGTAGGCTGTAGGCTGCAACTCAATGGAGTTACTGTTTTACAGTCTATCCAACCAAACTAGTTTTCATAGCGATGCAATCATCAAAATGAAGACCCTTCTCCCCTTTTTTTTTTTATTGCCTATTTGTCACAGGCTACAGCAAATAGGGAATGACAGTTTTCCCACAGATATCAATTTATTTGAAGATCTTTTTAGCCTATCGACATGGTCACTCTTTACTACAGCTCTTGAATCATTGATCTCCCTTAGGGCTATGTTACACTATCAGCGAAATATCTCCCTTACCATCCATTAATAAACGACATTTGGATGATTCAAACTTGCCTCTTTCGCCTTTATAGACTTGGATCGGAATACCCCCCCCCCCCTTTTTGGATGCAATCATCTCAGTTTTTATCAGGACCGATGGCATGGTCATAGACTGACGGAAGACCCCGATGATTTATTGTCAACATTGGTGACAACTTCAGAACGTCACTCTCCAGCAGCACTCTCGTGAATTGGATCCACATCACAGAATTTCTTTATTTGGTTTTAATGTAACTACTGTTTGAAAAAAAAAATTGTATTTCTGCATCGAAGCATTCGGTTACTAGCTCCTTGTGAATTGATTATACCCAACAGATGTCATAGAATAAAGCCAACTAATTTCATCAACATAGCACTGATCTATACAGATTTGAAATTTTGCAAGATGGTCTACGCAAATTATAAGAGCACAAGTCCAGTTTCGCAGGATGACTGAGTTTGACTCAAAACCAAATGCTAAAATATTCCTTGACTGTGGATCAAATGTATGCGCATATACATATATAGGCGCAAGAATGCCCTGTTGGACAAGTCAGATATTTATCTAGAAATTAAACAGGGAAAGTAAAAAGTTACAAAAAAAAAATCAACATGGAGAGGAGATTATGAACATTTGTCAATGATTTCACAGAGACCCCAAAAAAAGAAGAAATGGAAATGCAGAGAACTCATGCTAAATGCTGCGATGAATATAATGTGCCCGGCAATTCATGGTGAATTCTAAGTAAAGCCTTACGACAATTTCAAAACAGAAATTAGGTCAAGAAATTAACAACAAAGAGAAGAATGGACGCTGGAGAGGAAATTTTCAAACCTGCTGCAGGCTGATATTGTTTGTGAGTCACTGATAACCTGCCATGAATAGACATTCACCCGATCAGAAATCAATTTGCAGTAGTATTAGCAAGATGGATTTCAATGATATTAACAGATAAGTCTAACTACTGTTAAGGCGTGCTATGAGCTATGACCAAGAACCGAATGGACTGGTTCTGTAGGCTCTGAAGCTTGACTATCGTCACGGCCGATGGAGACTATCATTATTTTTGACATTTTCATCCATCCCTTACCTGAGCAGAATTGATATCTTCCCAGTTCAGAGGCTGATGAGATATCATTGACCTATCGGCAGCAGAACCAATTCCCACAGATCGACTAAAGACAGCAAGAGGTTCCACAAGACCATCAGGGGAGTGCGTCAGTCACTGTAAAGCCTCTGTGGTATATCATATCCGATCTTGGAAGGCTGGTCCAGTAAAGTGATTAAAAAAATGTCGACAGCCAAAGGAGTCATGGGACTGGTATATTGGTGCTAGAGAGAATAAAGTGGAAGTGAAACTAAAAGAAACAGATGAATAATACTGTCTGCAGCAGCTTGAAATGTGTATACCATGATACCCAGGGCACAATATAATGATAAGAAAAAAAAAATGGAAAGTGAATATATATCAGCGTCAATGTAAGAGATACTCAAAACATCAAACACGAGCGTTCAATTTCATCATCATAATAGTTTGGTTAGGATCGTTTACTCAGACATCTTCATGGAACTTAAGCATCTTCATAGAGGAGAGGCATTTACTTAACCCCTTTCATGGAATTTTGACATAACATCCATTTGAATATCTTCAATAGAGACTCCATTTAAAGCATCTCCATGGCGTTTCAATAGAAGCTCTTACTCAAACATCCTTATGGAATCGAGACATGACTTAAGCGTCTTCATTGGTATCCAAAAAAAAAAAAAATACTGCTCTAAACAATTTAGCGGAGAAGGAAAAGATACTCGGGGTGGTATTGAGATAGATGCAAGGGAATCTACTACTCGTAGAAGAACTTTACATTGAATCTGTAGAGCTGAAATCATAAATAACCCAAATTCAATAAGCAGATGAAGTAAAATATGATCAAAATGAACAATATGTAATAAATGAAATGGTCGATGATACAAATGTATATGATAAAGTTACAGAAATTCACAAAGAAGGCAAGCCGTAATGGTGTTGAACATTAGTGCAATATACAATCGTTGATGCTTGCTGTTGGAGATCGAAAAAAAACAAAATATATAACAACAATCTTAGTGAGAATAACAACATTATCAAAATATAAGAGTAAATGAGGGGTCACAACAGAGTAAAAACCGATCTGACGCCGGATCAGATAGGGTGTTACTCGCAGAGGCCATCTTTTATCTTGAGACGATCGGTATTAAAATAGCTATATGATAAAGGAAATATAATCAACAATAAATTTTATGCCATATAGCAGAAAAGACATCAAAGAAGACATAACCCAAGCGTTAAAACCAGAGACAAAATTATATAATGTAGCCTCACAATGCAGTGAGCATTGAAACAGAGGCAACATTGTTGTTGCAATGGGTATCCACAAGTCTGCGATAGGCAGGTCGGCGATACCAGTCTGCTTTTTAGTGAGCAGTGAATGTGAAAGGAGAAAAAAAAAAGGAGACGCGATGGAAGAAAATGAAGAAGGTAACAATAAAGACAAACAGGGAAGGAGATAGGATGCTCACCCCTGATTCCCGTCGCTGGGGTTGAGGGGTTTTTCTCTTCCTCTTTTTTTTTTATCGGAGGAGGATCGATGGAAGCTCACCGGATGGAGATTGCTAGATACCTGGTGTTGATCCTCCCAAAAAGGTAAGCGATCGAGAGATCAGAACTGGATACAGGGGCCCGATTGGGGCTTTTCTTCTCGGATGTCTGGAAGCGTCAGGTGGTAGAGATCCTTCTTAGGCCAACGAGAGATGCCTTAGTTCAATGAGTGATGATCGATCAAGAGGGGTGTGGGGAACATGTCAATCACCAATGCGAGAATGATGGATGAGAAGAATAAACTCCAGCAGAAAGGCCGATGAAAGTGGGTTGTAACGGATGCCAATGGGTTAATCCTCGATCCCCTTCTCCGCTCCCCTGGCTCTGTTTATATAGGGAGGGAAGAAGCATCGAGAGAGAGGGAGGTTAGGGATCAATGGACCATCCGTGGGGAGGATGATCCGAGGGTAGAAGGAAGGGGGGTCCAGCCATCAGAGGGTGGAGGAGCTCGGGAGGTGGATGCGCCGTTGCAGATGAAGGGCGGATGGTGGATGGAGGCCATGGAGGCTTCGAGAAGGAGGAACACACATGGAGGCGTGCGATGTTGTTGATGATGAACGAAGGAGGAGGGCGATGGAGGCAATCAGAGGATTGATGGAGGGTTTTGGAGAGAGAGAAGAGCACATGGGGTCGGCCATGAGTGGGTTTCGGCGAGAGAGGGAGAAACCACCGATGGGGGGGAGAGGCGCCCTCTCTAAAAACAATTTTGCAAAAGGGGGCTCCTTCAAAAGATTTTCATAAAAAGTGTTTTTTTTTTAAATGAGGTTTTTAACAAAAGTTGATTTAAAAAGCTTAAACTCATTTGCTTTTCTCGTGATTTTTTCAATTTTTTTGGGTTTTGTGTTATTTTTTTATTTTTTTGTATTTTTGGAATAAAATCCTAAAATTTACGAGAAAACAAAGATTTAAAACTAATTTTTTGTATTTTTGAGAAATATTTACAAAAGAGGGTTTTCAAGGCTATCTTGGGAAAATTTCTTCAGAAAATGGGTTTGGACCCAAGTTTTGAGAAAATATTCGAGCTTTAAACCTCGAATTGAGAAACACAACTCGATGGATTCAAACGGATACCGGACGAACTGTTTGAGCTTTTCAAAAAGTTATTTTGGAAATTTTGGGAATTTGATTTAAAAACTGGATAACGAAGCTCGGATTTAGATTTTTATCTGGATTCGGATCCGAAATTGAGTCAGATATGTAAAATGAATTTAATTTCAACAAAATTTAAGAAATAAAATGAAATTTAGATTTAAAAGTAACTCAATTACCTAGAAAATGGGTGCAAAGGGCAAAAAGGGGAAATTTACAATTTTTTGAAAAATTTGGGGTGTTCACAGATGCCCCTCTTTTCTACTAAGCCGGTTGAAAGCCGGGCTTAGTGGCAAAGACAACACTCCAAATTTTGAAAAATGCCCCAGTCAGCCGATCTGAGCTGGGTGTGGAAGAATTATTTCAAAAACATGGCTTTTCAGGCTTAAAACCTTATCCTGAACGGTCGTGTGAGGACGAAATCCTCGACAATGATATGACTGAATGATAAAAATGAAGAAATTGCAATGGGACTTTGGGTAAAAGATCCCAACATGGTGAAAGATAAGAATTTTGATCAAGTCTCATGAGTGAGACATGATCAACCTTTTGGAATGACTCAGGTTTTAGCCCTTAACCTGGATGGGACGAAGGTAGATCAAGATAATTTGGATGGGGAAAGGAATATTAGCAGACATCGATGGGACATTTTTGAGAGAAATGCCTCGTGAGATGAAACTTAAGCATGATCCTTTCCTGGATGGATGTACAAAGAGCATGGATTCCTTTGTGGGAAAAACCATGATGGGACGGGGAGGATTACCTCATCGAAACGAGGCTCAGGTTTAACCCATACCTGAAAGGAAGATACCTCGTGGAACGAGGTTCAGGCTTTTACCCTTATCCTGAGAGGGACGACCATATAGAATCTTCGAGTGAAGAAACCGTGATGGGACAACAAATGCATCGCCGAAGCGAGATTCAGGTTTAACCCTTGACCTGAGTGGGAGAGAATCGCACGAAGTCCTCAAATGAAGAAACCGTGGTGGGACTAGAAAGGATATCTAGTCAAACGGGATTCAGGTTTAACCCTAACCTGAATGGAAGGTACCTCGTGGAGCGAGGTTCAGGTTTAACCCTTAACCTGAAGGGGATGACCATGCAGAATCCTCATATGAAGAAAACATGATGGGATCTTCAGAATTTGGATGAACAAATCCAAAAAAGGGTTTTTGCGAGAAGAGAAAAACAAGGGATTCCCTAAAGCTTTGAAAGGGGATGATCTGGGGCGTCTCATTGCTGAGACTAAATCAGCTTTCTAAAAACAGACGACCTCTCGCAGAAGGTTTGGGTGATACCTCGAGGAGCGAGGTAACAAGTTTAATCCTTAGCCTGAATGGATACAGGATCCTCGAAGAGCGGGGAAAACTGTGATGGGCCTCTAGACTTTGCACAACAAGTCCAAGAGGGGATTTTGCAAATGGATGAAAATGGGGGTCCCTAAAGCTTGAAAAGGGGTTGTTCTTGGGCGCCTTATTGCTGAGACTGAAAATAGCTTTTGACAATAACAAATCTTTTGCAAAAAGTTCAGGTTTAACCCTTATCCTGAGCGGGAACTGTCTATGGCGGGATAGTGGGGAGCATAGAGAAGTGTGCAGATCCGAGAGCGCTTAGATCAGGTGGAAGGAAAGGACTTTTCAGCCCTAAGGAGGGATGACGTCAGGATACGTCAAAACGATCATCAAGTTCATACTTCATGCTGGGATAACGAGAAAATACTGCCAATAAGATGCCAAAAATTGTAGTTGATTCAGAATGATTGAATTGCGCTTATATGTGAAAACATCACATCTTTCTACCAAAAGTATTAAGTCCAATTAGGCTAACTCTTGTAGAATCAAGAATCAGAATTCAAATTTGTTGCTGTTGAGTTTCTTCAAGGAAGATATCAATTTCCTTGATATGAAAAGAGAGGAAATATTCTTAGCTTCATAAAAGCAATTGAATGGACAGATATTGATAGAAGAATTTCACATAGATAAAGATGATTCCTGGCAGTTTTGGGCAGTTTGATATCCTGGGCATTTCCCATGATGATATTTTGCATTCTTTTGAATCATGGAGCTTTCTTGGGCTTTTTACATCATCCTTCATTTTGGAGATGTCTTGACTTTTTCTCTCTTTTTCAGGGGAAGGGTACGTCACAAACTCCTTCATCTTGGAGATGTTCTGATCCTTGTTTTTCTCAGGAGTTAGGCTTGATGACATAGGTTCATTGGTCAAAATTCTCTAGATGATAGCAGAAATCAAATATCTTTTAGGGTTTGTCGGTAGGTCCATCACATCCGCCTTCATCTCGACGGTGATCCGAACTTTCCCTGGAAGGATCCGTCACAAACTCCGTCAACTTGGAGATGTTTCAAATCTTCTTTGGCCCCGGGGGTCTACTCGCTTAATTCGCCTTCATCTTGATGACAATTGAGAGATCCCTTTTGCGGATATTTGATTGCAGCTTGACTGACTGAGGAGATATGGCTTGGGTAGGTCCTTTTCTTACTGCCCAGGATATTTCCACTGTCTTACTGTCAGAAGAATGATCTTTAAGAATATGCCATAGCTATGATCAATATCAGTTCACTTATGGCTTTTCAACATCATTGAATTTTTTCTTCGCTGGTCATATCGAAGATTTTTCTTCATCCTCTTGGTTGACTAACAGAAAAAGCTTGAATTTTGTTCTCTCTTCGCAAAAGTCTTGCTTTTTTGGAGATAATACTAAAGGTAGTTTGAGACAATTCTTTGTGCGATGAAAGCTTTGAGATCAACAATGGCTTGATAACAAATTGGCAAAATATTCTTAAAATCCTTGATGAAAGAGATCGCTTGATATCGAATCGACACGTCCGTGACAAAATTCTCCTCTCTTTTTCTCCAAAAAAAGAGACTCAGGCTTAAGCCCTTACCTGAATGGGAAGTTGGAAATACTCCTCTCTTCCCTGAAAGAGGAGGTGTTTGCAAAACGGAACTTTCGAAGAGAAATTAAGTTTTCGTCAAAACTCCCTATCTCAAGGCTTCTCTTATGGAAAGGCGACCGAAAAACAAAGTTGAAAAAGTATCACAGAGAAACGAGTCCATCACACTCTCCCTAGAAGAGGGTTCTCTGTGAAGGGGTTGGGCCAAAGATGAGAAAAAAAGGGGCCACAAAAAGAAACGAGCTTCCGTCAAAGCTCTCCTTGGAAAAATGGTTCTTTTGTGTAAAGTTGGTTGTTGTTTTGCAAACTGTTCGCGAAGAAAATGAGTCCCTTCAAACTCTCCCTGGAAAAGGGTTCTTGCGAACGAAAGATGGTTGCATGCGAAAGGAACGAGGTCCCTCGAACTCTCCCTGAAGAGGGTCCTTCGCAAGAGAAAATGATTGATTTTTTTTTTGATAAAATGATGACCCGAAAGTCGAAATTGAGAATTTAGAGCTTGAATGATGAGGATTGGTTAGTACAAAGACTGAACCTGGAGGGCTAACTGATCAGTCAGCCAAACAACTAGCACGAGTGTTAGATGTACCAGCATAAGCACTGGATTTCAAAAAAATGCCCCAGTACGAGCGCTTAGTTTCGAAAATGCATAACAGTGCAAGCACTGTGTTTTCGAAAGTGCACACCAGTATGACCGCTGGTTTTCGAAAAATGCACACCAGTACGAGGACTGGATTTTCGAAAAATGCACACCAGCACGAGCGCTGGGGTTTCAAAACGCACACCAGCACGAGCACTGGGTTTTCGAAGGTGCATACCAGTACGAGTACTGGTTTTCAAAAAAATGCACACCAGCACGAGCACTGAGTTTTTCAGAAGGAGAGTTAAAAAATGAGGCCGACATTCAAAGATACTTGAGATTTAAGGGAGAATGATTGTTAGTGTTTCAGGGTTATCCCTTATCCTGAAGGGGAAGTTCAGGTTTTGTCCCTTAACCTGAAAGGGAAAGTTCAAGGAGAACTCCGATCCAAATATGAGCATTAGATAGACAAGGAAAATTCAAATTGGAACTTCGAGAAAATAAGGATATACAAAAGCGAAAATCCCAGTCAGGACTCGGTTTTTCAAATATAAGAAAAGAGTGAGAATTCAGTTTGAAAAACTCGAATTCTTGACACAATCGATTTGTCCAACACGAGCATTGGATTCAAAAGGAAGTTCAAAGTCGGAACTTTGAGACTTCAAAAATAAGAATATACAAAAAGGAAAATTCGAATCGGAACCCGGTTTTTAAATATAAGAAAATGAGTGAGAATTGAGTTTGAAAAACCCAAATTCTCAAAACAATGATTTGTCCAACACGAGCATTGGATTCAAAAGGAAGTTCAAGTCGGAACTTGAGACTTCAAAAACAAGAATATACAGAAAGGAAAATCCGAGTCGGAACCGAGTTTTTATATATAAGAAAATGAGTCAGAATTGAGTTTGAAAAACCCGAATTCTCAAAACAACGATTTGTCCAACACGAGCATTGGATTCAAAAGGAAGTTCAAGTCGGAACTTGAGACTTCGAAAATAAGAATATATAAAACGGAAAATCCGAGTCGGAACCCGATTTTTAAATATAAGAAAATGAATGAGAATTGAGTTTGAAAACTCGAATTCTCAAAACAACGATTTGTCCAATCATGAGCATTGGATTCAAAAAGAAGTTCAAGTCGGAACTTGAGACTTCAAAAATAAGAATATAAAAGGGAAAATCCGAGTCAGAACTCAGATTAGAAGGAAACGATTCCAACCCGGAAGTTGGAACTTGAAGGATTGACAGAAGCATAAATAGATTTTGACAACGAAGATGAGAGATTCATTCGAGATCCTTGACCCAAGGTGGCCTAAGATCCGAATTTATTCATGATGGCTTCAAGATTTTCCCCTATCCTAAGGAAACATAGAGAAGAATTTATGGGAGATAATTCAGATTTATCCCTTATCTTGAAGAAGAATAAAATTTATAAAAATGGAGAAGAATTTAAATAGATTTATTGAAAATTTGTTTTGAAAAAGAATTCTCACGGGTAGCAGCGATGCTCCTATGAGGGGTATCAGGATTATCCCTTTTCCTGAATGGGAACACCTCGGACAACGAGGGTCAGGCTTTTCCCTTAACCTGAGGGGGAAAAATAAATAAAAGAGTACCTCATCGGAAAGAGGCATCAGGCTTATCCCTTAACCTGAAGGGGTTTTTAAAGATAAAAGAATAAAATTTAGTAAAATGAAACTTAATGAAATTTTGACAAATTGATAAAATTGACAATAAATTGATAAAACTTGATTATATAAAAAGAAAAAGGAAATGAACGCAATTTTAATGAAGATAACCGAGTTAACAAAGGATTGGTAAGATTTTTAGAAAAAGATTCGTCTGATCCTGCCTGCATTATAAGTATAGATCAAAATAAAATGCCCCAATATGAGGGGGAAGGATGAGAGAATTTAATAGAAGATTCTTGCTTTATTGAACAACTTTTGAAGAGTACAAAAGGCCATGATAAACAATTCAAGTGTAAAACCTTTTCAAATATAAAGCATTAATCGGATCGGGCAGTTCCATTCCATCTGTGTTAGTCAGACGATAAGAATTGCGAGGCAGCGCTTCTTTAACCACATAAGGGCCTTCCCAATTGGGTGACCACTTGCCCTTTGGCCGATGCTTGAGAGGAGCTGTCGATCTGAGCACAAGATCATTGACTCGGAATTTTCTCTCAATAACTGATTTGGCGTAGTGCCGAGCTATCCTCTGACGATAGACGTGAGCGTGTTCCGCTGCCTTGAGCCTTTTCTCATCTAATAGATCAAGCTGTACCAACCTCTGCTGCTGATACTGATCGAGCGGAAGTTCGATGAGCGACGCAAACTTGAGTGCGGGCTTCTGAACGTGAAGAGGTAATACTACTTCTGTTCCATAGACAAGCTTCGAAGGCGTAACATTGGTTGGGGTCCGAATGGTGGTTCGGTACGCCCAAAGTGCATCGTGCATCTTCTTGTGCCAATCACGGCCCGTCTCCACAGTTCTTTCCAGAATGCGGATCAAAATCTTGTTGGTGGCCTCTGCCTGGCCATTTCCTTGAGGATAGTAGGGAGCTGAGAAGTGGTGATGAATCCTGAATTTTGAGCAGAAGGTCTTCATCCTCTCATTCTTGAAATGACTGCCATTGTCTGACATGATATCATGCGGGATGCCAAAGCGGCAAAGAAGATTCTTATGAATAAATGAAACCACATGCCGGCCTTCTACCGTTCGCAGAGTTACAACTTCAACCCATTTGGTGAAGTATTCTGTGGCTGCGAGAAAATACCGGTGGCCATTAGAAGCCGAAGGAGTGATCGGACCAACTACGTCGAAGGCCCACATCGAAAAAGGCCAAGGAGAGACCACAGATTGCAAGTATGCGGCTGGCGCATGAATGGAAGGTGCGTGCGTTTGACATTTGACGCACTTCCTTACAAATTGATGGAAATCCTGCTGCATGGTTTTCCAGTAATACCCTGCCCGGATGATTTGCTTGACGAGTGTTTGGTAGCCGACGTGACCACCACAAATTCCCTCGTGTGCCTCTCGGACAACTTCCATGCCTTCATCCTTATCTAAGCATCTAGCGTACTCAGAACTGAATCCACGGCGGTAAAGAGTATCGGCAAGGATGAAATAACGGGCTGACATGCGCTGAACCGCGTGTTGCTCCTTTCTTGGCATTTCTGCTGGGAGTTTACCAGTTTCAATGAAATTTTTGATGTCTTGGTACCAAGGTTTCTCTTTTTGAGTGGCTTGGTTCACTTGTTCAGCTGGAATGTAGGCAGGTTGATCAAGTCTGCCGATCTCGAAGGAACGACAAGATTTACTATCTTTAAAAGACAGGATGGAGCCTAAACAGGCTAAGCCATCTGCTATATGATTGTATTCCCTCTTGACATGATTAAGCTGAAATTCTTCAAAGTTGCCTATGAGAGTAAAGGCAGTCTTTTGATAAGGGATTAACTTTGAATCCTTGACTTGCCATTCAGCATTAACTTGGCTTATAACGAGCAATGAGTCGCCAAAGGCATGTACTCTCTTGACATCAAAGTCTTGCAAAATTTTGAGGCCTTGTATTAGAGCTTCATACTCGGCCATGTTATGAGTACATTGGAAGTCGAGTTTGAGGGAATAAGGGAGCATCTCCTTTTCAAAAGTGATTAGCAAGATCCCAATTCCTATACCAGACATATTTCGGGCTCCATCAAAGAATAGAGTCCAAATTGGGGATTCCTGAATACTGCAAATACGATTGTCAGGGAAATCATCTTCTACTTTGATCTCTTCTGTCAACGGGAAATCTGCCAACTGATCTGCGATGGACTGACCTTTGACTGACTTCTTAGAAATATATTCCAAATTGTACTGCATTAGAAGGACTTGCCATTTTGCAATCCGTCCAGTGAGAAAAGGTTGTTCAAGGATGTACTTGAGAGGGTTAAGTCTTGACAAAATTTTGATCTCTGAGGCCATCAGATAATGTCTTAACTTCTGACACATCCATACTAAGGCTAGACATGTCTTCTCCGTCTGAGAGTATCTTTTCTCATAATCGATGAAGGTCTTGCTGATGTAGTAGATGGCATGCTCTATCCGACTGCCTTCCTTGTACTGTGCAAGAAATCCTCCGCAAGCATTATGGTTGACGGAGATATACAAGAGAAGCGTCTTTCCCAGTTCTGGTGGCCTCAGAACTGGTAGATTGATAAGATATTGCTTGATGCGCTTAAATGAGAACTGACATTCTGGTCCCCACTCAAACTTCACTTCTTTTCTCAGCAAGTGATTGAAGGGTTCGCACCTCATGGCTAAATTGGAGATAAAACGTCGAATTGACTGAATACGACCTTGGAGACTTCGCAGCTCTTTAAGATTAGTGGGAGGCGACATATCAATGATCGCCTTCGCCTTGGCAGGATCTACCTCTATGCCTTTCTTGCTGATCATGTAGCCAAGCAGCTTGCCTGACTCCACTCCGAAGACGCATTTCTGTGGATTGAGTCTTAATTTGTAGAGAATAAGTCTTTCAAAGACTTGGTTGAGAGCATCAAGATGATCTTCTCCTTCTTTGGACTTGACCAGGATGTCATCCACATAGGCATCCATGTTCTTGTGCATCTGGTCATGAAAGATAACTGCCATGGCCCTTTAATAGGTCGCCCCACCATTCTTGAGCCCAAATGGCATGACCGTATAGCAAAATGTACCCCAAGGCGTGGTGAAGGAAGTTTTGGATTGGTCACGAGCGGCCAATTTGATCTGATTATAGCCTGAGTATCCATCCATAAAGGAAAACATGGCATGGCTTGCCGTGCTATCAATCAGAAGATCGATATTGAGGAGTGGATAATCATCTTTTGGGGTGGCTTTGTTCAGATCTCTGAAGTCAATACAAATCTGGACTTTGCCATTCTTTTTGGGAACTGCCACGATGTTCGCCAACCAGTCTGGATATTCAATGGTCCAAATGAATCCTGCTTTTAATAATTCTTCAAGTCCTTCTTTAACTTGCGGTGCCACTCGAGGATCCATCTTTCTCAATTTCTGCTTGATTGGTTTGCAATCTGGCTTCAACATAAGGCGATGCTCGACTAACTTGGAGTCTAAGCCTGGCATATCCTCATAAGTCCAAGCGAAGACTTCCTGATGCTGCTTGAGGAAGTAGACGAGCCTTTCCTTCTCATTCGAACTCAAGCTGAAACCAATCTTGAGGATTTTCGGGTCATCTTCTAAACCGATGTTGACATCCTCTGTCGGGTCTTGAACTAATGGTGATGGTTTATCTTGCTTCTGAATACTGGCAAATCTTGAATTGTCGAGTCGAATTCTGCCAACTCTTCGATCTGCTCTATCATTCTGCTGACTTCTGCTCCTGCCTTTGCCTTGCAGATTCTGGCCGGTCGGGATTTATTTTGAGAAAAATTGGTATTGATGACGAGTTTTCTGAGCGATTTAGGAGCCATGATCCCGGCAATCCTAAAAGCGTAACGAAGGTTTTTTGAGAAAAGGATAAAAGTTTTTTTTTTGAAAAATAGCCTTTTGTACGGAAACAAAGAATGTCAATTATGAAAAAGGATGTAAGCAGAGAATTTGTGTACACCAAGATGAGAAATAGGAATCAAAATTTCATTGATTTAAGTAACTTTGATATTTACAGACGATTGAAGGAAAGAAAGAAAACTGAGGCAGATCTTTTGCCCCTTACAAGATGACTTTAGAAAGGAAAGAAGAAAACAAAAAAACACTGGCATTGTCTTCTTTACTGGGCTCCTTTGACGAAGGTGGTCTTCCTGCCGGACGATTGACCCGTGAAACCCAAGCCTCTACCTTCAATATGCCAAGTGGGGATGATCGACTCCAGAATGCCGTCTTCATTTCTGCCCAGGCCCCTGAAAGGCTGATAACCGTGCTTCATCAGAAGATCAAACCCTCTCTTAGCTTTTGAGAACTAAGGGAAAAGAGGGTGATTCTGGAAGGAAGTGCAGTCGAGGCGCCCACCTAACTTGAAGAAGTGAGGTCTCTGCCACTGGGTTACTGTCGTTACGCTTTCTGGCGGCTGAACTTCTTTCAATTTCAGCATATTCAGGCTTTCACTTAGATTGATCTCGTCGACTTCCTTGATGCTTGGGATGTCGGCAGTGAAAGTAGGACGGGGGATCATGGACTGTGGGAGTTTCTCTTCCGGGTCCTCTCCTAGGACCGTAGTGATCATGCCACTCTTCGACCACTTGATACATTGGTGCAAGGTTGATGGAACGGCGTTGGCGTTGTGGATCCAAGTGCGTCCAAGCAATAGATTGTATGTGGGCGGCACATTGACCACGTGGAAGAGTACAGTATGCACCGAATAGTTGATGAAAATTTCGAGAAATATTTTCCCCTTTGCTGTCTGCCCGTGGTTGTCAAAACCGTAGATCGTGATCGGATCTGGGGAGTATTCTTCTTCCTTTAAACCCAACGCCTTAGCCGTCATCTCAGGACAGATAATGAGGCTGCTGCCTCCATCGACGGGCACATGGGGGACTGTCATGCCCCTGGTCCGCACCACTATATAAAGTGCGTTGTTGTGAAACGAATGAGGCTTTGGCAAATCCTCATCTGAGAATGTGATTGGTGCATTCGTCATGGCCTGATTGACAATCTGAGCCATGTCCTGTGGCATTGTGCTGGGCTTGACCTTGATCTTTTTGAGCAGGTCTTCTAGCACTTGCTGGTGCTCGGGTGAAGCGTGGGTCAGGTCCAAGATAGAAATGTTGGATAGAGCAGTGATTGGCTTCTGAACTGACCTTGAAGCCTCCTCTTTCTTTGAAGCTACCTTGATAAAGCGCTTCGGGATCCTGGGAATTATCTTGGCAATTTCTGCCGCTGCTTTTGCTGGCTCTTTTACTGACTTCTTGTTGCCGATTGATGACACAATATCCACCCTCTTGGCGGAAGACTGCGCTTGGCGAAGGACCAGGACCTGATGCTGATCCTGAATGTCCTGACTAGAACATGGCTAGATGCTACCTTGAAGGGCGAATGTCTGCTTCGTGATGACTGAAGCTGAATGCTTGGGGAACGGTTTGGACAGAATTTCCGGCTGTTGCTCATCTTCGTCCTCAATCAACAAGTTTTTGTCAATACAGTCCTGAATGATGTTTTTAAGGACAAAACAGTGCTCTGTGTCATGTCCGACAGTACGGTGAAACTTGCAGAATTTATCCGTCCATTTTCCCAAAGTGACCGGGGGATCCACCACTTTGGGGAGTTTAATCATTCTCTTTGACATCATATATTTCAAGATGTCTTCGCGGGATTGTTCCAGAGCTGTGAACTCTCGGTCATAACTCCAACCTTCGTGTTTCAGCTTTTCTGATTGTTTTGCTTCTGGCTAAAGTGCTGACTGAACAGGCTGTGGCTTGACAAATTTTCCCTTTTGGGCTGCAGAGTTTGTCCTTTCGGCCCTGGAGTGCCCTGAATTCTTGTTACGATTTTTCTTGCTCTTCTTGTTGTTGGAGCTGCCACTGCCTTGACCTGAGAATTCTGTAGCATAGGCGACGTGCACCTTTTTCTTCTAATCAGGATTCCCTCTGACAAAAGGATATCCTTCGTAAAGACCATTGTCCAGGCCGGTCTCGAGCCATTCAGCTCTTTTGATTAGTTTGATGAATGATTTGGCGAGCGAAGTAGAAATGAGGTTCCTCAGAGGCTGGGCAAAATTATTCAGAATAATCTGTAGGGCGTGCTCCTCCGGGATGGGAACCTTCATTCTGTTACAGGTGCTTCTCCACCCGTGGATGAATTCACTGGCCTTCTCATTCTCCATATGTTTTAAATTGTACAGATGATTGAGGGTTGGTGAGGCTTCAACATTGAACATGAAGCGCTCAATGAACAAGTTCACAACTTTATCGAACTCTCGTAGTTCGATAGGATTAATGTGGTCTGCATACCACCTGGCCGCTACCCCTTCTAGGCTGCGCAGAAAGCAAATGAACAACGCCCGGTTATCTTTCCTGAAACGGCCGCATTCGGCATAGAAAGTGGCCAAATGAGCCTTAGGGTTGCTCGTTCCGTCAAATTTAAGGAACTTGCGAGGGAGGTTTTCTAGATTGTCATCCCCGTCGAGACCATGGTAAAAATCTTCACCGGAGTAGGTCTGCTTGCCCTTGCTTTTGGCCTAAATATCCTTGATAGCCCGATTCATTTCTTTCATCTGTTCTTGCATTGGGTCATTAACCGGAACGGGCTTATTGATTGATTCGGGCTCTGCAGCGGTCTTTACAAACTGCGACGGAGGATTCTGATGATAAATGAACTGCTCTTCCTCTTCTGATTCCTCTTCTACTGACTATGTTTCTTCCGAAGTGGTGTTGGGCTGGACTTTCTTCTTGATGATCCAGATTGGCCTTTTCAAAGCCTTCTTCTTGGGCTTGTTTTTCGGAGCAACCTCCTTCTGACCGGCTTCTGCCTGTTCCGACATCATTCTGGTCATCATCCTTTCGAACAGGTTGTACATCGCGGGGTCTATATCATCGGCCTGATTCTGATTCTGCCCTCTGACCGACTTAGGAAAGCTGACTGCCTCGACTTCACTGTCGTTGTGCTGAGGAGCAGTCTCTTTTCCAGCTCTGGTTTGCACCATTTTCGATAATGCCAGATGATTTCTATAGAAGTAGAAGAACGGTTAGAGTCTGGAGGAATTTTTGAAAACACGATTTTTTGAGAAAAAGACATGAAAGAAGGATTTGATAGACGATTTAAACAAGTTATCCCATTACCAGGGATTGGGTCATTACAAATTTTGCAATAATTATGTCACGATTTTGCGGCAACGACAATGCGCCTTATGACCTAGGTGAGGTCGTCCATCATGATGAGAGATAATCGAAAAAAAATATAGGAGAGAAGTCTCATCTCTGGGGATGAGGTTGTCCCGAGGATCGTAACCATATAAAAAATAAAATTTGGCCATAAAAAGCTCTTTATCAGAACAAAAGTTTGCATTTTCATTGATGACAAAATTTAAATACAAAGAGAAGGTGGGCAGACAGTTTGCCACCATTCTCGATATTCTGATGATACATTAGGACCAGAAAATATAGACAAAAGAATGAAAGAGTCCCAAGTGTATTTGGCGACGTGGTATGCTCCAGACCACTGATCTGACCGTAGATCGAACTCTGGCATGCGGCCCATCGGGAAGCGGGTATTGACACGAATCTGCCACTGCGAGAATTGTCGGAGACACCTTTCTGACTGATAGTCGATGCAGAAGAAACGACCGAGCAATTTGTAGCACTTGTCACGAGCATAGGTGTATCGAGGAACGGTCTCTCTTCTGTTGAAGAAGTCCCAAACGATCTCCTCCTGATGCAGTTTCTCGATCAAAGCTCGGTACTGAATGGATGACTTTGACTGCTTATTGCTAAATCTGAAAGAACTGGCATTTGACGGCACATGTCGCAGGAACCACGACTGCAAGGCATACGTGCATCCTTCCACCAAAATGGTTTCTCCGAGGGCAAAACGAGCTAAGCCTCTGTAGAGAAAGGCTAGGGCTGCCATGGACACCGAAAGCTGACGGGTTTGCTTGCTTCTCTATCTTCAAAAAAGTTGGGTGACCCTGACATCGATGAAATTCTGACCATCCTGAAAGAATGTCAGTCCCACTGTGCATAAGACCATGGCATGCTGAATTCTTTCTTTTGCTGCTCGAGACAAGGTATCGACTTCTTCATAGACCCCATACTTGTGACAGAGTTCGAACAGATCGATGAACTGACTTTCGTTAATCTCCGTGAGAGGCCAAGATCTACTCCCTGTAGCTCTAGCCAATGCTTCTCGAACATCTATCCCTTTGACATTGATCAAGAACTGCTGCTCGACCGGATCATCTGGTTGACCGGCTGGCTCTGGCAACCCCATGATGTTACTGAACTCATCCATTAGCAAAGTCATCTCTCCCCATGGAAACCAAAACGTGCAGGTACGCGGATTCCACCGTTCTGCCATAGCTTGAATCAGACTGTCGTTGATGATTCGCTTGCCAACTGCCGATGCCATCTCCAATCCACAATCATCCAAGTGGTCTGGGAACATACGCGAGAAGGTGGTGAACCAAGAATAGTACCACTGAGGGAAGAAGGTACGAGACTAGATGACCCGATGATCTGGGGTTTCATCCCTTATTTGATAGAAGACATGATCCCTGGGAAAGATAGCATCGGGAGATTCGGATGCCATTGGAATGATACTGAGGCAAGAGAGGAAAAGAGTCAGATAGAATGCAGGACTTACGGATAGACTTTTGATGAAAGAAGAGAACAGGCATAAATCCTGGAAATTTTGGAAAGAACAGGGGACTTGAAAAAGACTTTCTAGGGCTTTTAAGAAAAGTTTTTGACATACGAAAAGGGAAAAGAATATAGGTAAAGGGAAAATATGCACTTGGGATTTTCGAAAATAGAGGAAATTTTGAATAGTGTACCCAGGGTTTTAAAGAAGTTTTTGATATACATAGGAGCATACAAGAAGATATTATACACTTATAACTGCACAAACAAGGATGCGCACACAGCACTCCCTAAAGGCTGACTCTAAATGCAATATTTGAAATGGCAAATAGGATCTTAATCCTAACTCTATGGTTCAGATTATCTGATTCCAATCAAGGTATGCCAATATACTCAAGCCGAAGCTCGAAGTACGTGGCATATAAGATATTTCTTCGGTTCTAAGGTAAGGGCTTCCCAACATCCTTGAGCACCTACCATTATACCTCGTACTATGGCCCTTAGGTACGTGGTAGGGGGGCGTGAACCCAAATAAGTGGTCCAGTTGTGAGGCTCTCTCCCGAACTATGGTTCAATGAGACAGCCCAGCAACGTGAAGACCTGGATAATATAGGTAGAGATGTTTTCAAAATATGATCAACATGCAATAAAATCAGAAGGCTCTAATGCAAGTCCTAAAGAGAAAGATTTAAATAAAGGGAAGCATACACTTGCATACATTGTTTGCATTCAATCCCTAAAATTGAGGAGAATTGTATTTAAGATCTAAGTCTAATGTGAACATGGAATAATCTCCTCAATATGGTCCTACCAAACCATACTTAGATCCTATATGCAAAAATGTCAGCTTAGGACAGAGTCTAGGCTCCTAAGGTTTGCATGGAAATATAGCTGACATTGAAAAGAATAAAGACTTAGATAATATCAAAGCAAAGCAAAAGGCATAATTCGACCGGACGGAGACGAGTCCCATCTCGGTCGCCAAAACTGTGATCATCGCAAAATTTTTCCTCTTTCATTGTTTCTCTCTCTTCCTTCTCTTTTCCTTTTCTAACCTCTATTTTCCTCCTTTTTGAAGGGAGAAAAATGAAAGACAGAAAAGAAAGAGAGAAGAGAAAAGAAAGGAAGAAAAAGAGAAGAGGAACTCTTTTGCGCGGTCTCACTTGACCTTAATTTGAAAATATTTAGAAATTTAACTCGCCTCCATTTTAAAAATTTGCGGGAAAATAGAGAGACGGGATTCGCTCGTCGGTACGAGGTTTGACCGTTCCTGGCGCCTTTACCAGGGGTAATCGAACCAAGGATCGAATTTATGCCTTTTGCTTTGCCTAAATATCATCTAAGAATTTATCCTAAAGATCTAAATGCACAAAGAATCATGCTTGTGTGAATGCAAGGATGTATGCTCTTTGGAAAGATGTTTTTTTGAAAATTTCCAAGTTTTTCTGAGATAGACTTGATAGTAGAGTGAAGACTTAGAACTTGTAATAGATCAGAGAAGTTCTAAGGTTTTGAAGTAAATCAGAGTTGGAAGAATAAATCTTGATTTTGAGAAGAAGGATTTGAAGATTTGAAATAAAAGGAAATGAAGTTTCAGAGTCAGAAATGGACTTTGAATTTAATCATGGATTTAGGAGAAGAAGATGAAATTTTGAAGTGATATTGAATTCGAATCTTAGAATGGATCAAATGGTATTTAAGAATGGAAATGGATTTAAGAGATTCAGATTAGATCCGAAAATGGAATTGAAATCTAGAATTGGAATTGGATTCCGGATTCTAAACAGAATGGGATCCGAGATTTTAGAATCCAAGATGGACTTGGGTTCTAGATCCTAAAATGGAATGGATCTGAAGCCGGAGATCCAAATGTAGAATTGGGTACTGGATCCTAAGATGGATTTGGATCTGAAGTCTGAGATCCAAAAATCGAATTGGATTCTGGATTCTAAAATGGAATTGGATCTGAAGTCTAAGATCCAAAGTGAAATTGGAGTCTGGATCCTAAAGGGGAATTGGATCTGAAGTCTGAGATCCAATATGAGTGTTGAATCCTGGATCCTAAAATGGAACTGGATCTGAGATCCAATATAGAGTTGGAATCTGGATCCTAAAGGGGAATTGGATCTGAAGTCTGAGATCTGATATGAATGTTGAATCCTGGATCCTAAAATGGGTTTTTGGATCTGAATTTGAGATCCAAAAAGTGGGGATTTGCACTTGGAAATCTGGATCCAAGTTGGATTTAGGATCTACCTTTGGATTTGGAATTTCAAAATTTGATTTGAGAATTTTGAACTTGGAATATGAATTTCAAAGTCAAATTGAACTTTGGATTTTTAAGTTTGAATCTGGAATTTAGAAGATGAATCAAGAATTTCTAAGTTTGAATTGAATTTGGAAAGATGAATTTTGGAAATTGACTCTTGAATATACAGATGAATTTCGAAGTTTGAATTATACTTTGAATTTTAAGATAGGATTTTGAAATACAGGATGATTCTGAAATTTCAAAGTCAAATGGGACCTTGAAATTGAATTCTTGAATCTTTATTTGAATTTATGAATAGGTTTTGATCTGAGAAATGAAGGAAAGAATCACTTGGATTTATGAAAAGGGATTTTGAAAATATGATGCAATTCTATCCTATATGATGAATGAATTTTAAAGAATTTGAAATTTGAATTTTGAAAAGCTATTCCATTCTTTAAATGAATTAAAATAAGATTGAAGATATAATACATCCTTGACTATGGTCATTGAATGTATTATATAATAATCTGTATTTAGATTCAAGAGAAGAATGAAACCCATTTGGTGCTTTTATAGAATTTAAAATGAAATGAACTCTCAATATACCCTGACTATGGCCATTGATATATATTTTGAGTTAATTTTAAGTTAAATTCTGATAAAAGAGGAAAATATTTAAGAAAAATATGATGAATTTTGAAAAGGGTCCAGTATGGATCCAGTGTTATTTTGTAAAAGATAAAAATCCTAAGTTTTGTTTACATCCTGACTATGGTCATTGATGTAAATCATCAACTTAGGATTAATTACCTCTTACGAAATGGTGCACGTGTGTGAACACCCCAAATTTTTCAAAATGTTGTAAATATTTCTCAAAAATACAAAAAAAAAATAGTTGTAAACCCCTTTATTTCCCTTTAGTTTTTAAAGTTTTATTTCAAAAACACAAAAAAAAAATATACAAAAAAAAAAAAGTAATACAAATCGATTTTAGAAACCTCCTTTTTAAAAGCCTCTTTTAGCTCAAAGAGCCCATTTTCAGAAAAATCTTTTGAAAACAACCATCATTTTGCAAAAACCTCATTTTTTAATTCGTTATTTTTAAAATTCTCCTTTATATTCTATTTAACTTAGATTTTAAACCCTTTAAAATTATAAAAATATTTTTTCTAAGAAAGGTCGCCCGATACTGCCTCAGCCGTAAGACCCTCCAGAAAAATGGGAAGAAAAAAAGGAGGAAACAAAGGAAGAAAAACAGGAGGAAAGAAGGAGGAAAAGAAGCATAAAAGAAGGAAGAAAAAGAGCAGAAAATATGCAGGAAAAGGAGGAGGAAAAAAATGATAAAAAGAGAGGCATTCAGCGATTGGTGGGGGGGGATCTCTCTCTCTCTCTCATCTTCACTTTGAGTTTACGTAAGTCTGGAGAAGCTCCCAACCCTTTCTTTCAGACCCCTTCAGCCAAGGTGAGTATTCCTCCTGTATTCCCTTAAAATTTCTTGTCATAGCATGATTAATAGATTAGAATCTGAGCTTTCATCTTCCTATTTGTTGCATTTTTAATCTTTGTTTCATATATTTTGATTGAGCCAAAAGAATTAAAGTGATTTGATCTTTTTAGATCAAATCCTTCTTTCAAATGGGCTACAATGAGTTAGATTTGTGTCTCAGCCATTTTTGTTTTCTTTTAATGCATTCTTTGTCTTAATTTTTCATCATCCATGCATGCATTCATGTTTTAAGGCATTAGATCTTATCTTTGAACATCTACGGATGTGCAGTTTGCTTTCATCATGTTCAGTTTTTTTTTTTTCTCTAGATTATACTTTGAATTCTGGTACATTTTATATCTATCCATTTGTATATAACCAGAGCTCATTTTAACTTGAATTTTTTACTGAAACTTCATGCATATGTCTTCATGCTCTCCACCAAAAATCAGATCATTCTGAGTTCGTTTGACCCACTTTAAAAATCGAGATTCAGAACCTATTATTTTGCACCGTCACAATTTTAGCAGAAGCAGGATCAACTTACGGAAGTGATTTCTCCCTAACCAGAGATGATATTTTCAATCTGTAAAAAAGTTTGTTTTTATAAATTCAATCTAGTTTTTCCATACCAAATTTCAGTGATTTCTATGGTGTTTTCATACCTGTTTTGGATCAAAAACCACAACCCTGTCACCCTGTGTCATTTTAACGGCCCAGATTTTGATCCATTTTGTCATAATTTTATTTCCCTAACGGAAGATCATTTTTCAATTCTGTAAAATGGGTTATCTTTGTTTATATGTCTAGTTCATCCTTGTAAATTTTAAGAATTTTTCATGGTCGTTTGCTATTTTATTTTGATTCAATACCAGCACCCTGTATCCAGATTTTGCACATGTTCTGATTTTGACCCCCATATCATGACTGCTGTAGCACCCCTTCAACAAATCGCCATTTGGTTGACAACATTTTCCAGTAAATCGTGGATACAATTTTTGGGGTCTTCAATGAGTCCCTACTACGATTTGTAGTGTTTTTGGGTCTCCAACAAGCCCCACAACGATTTATAGTGTTGTCTGGTCTTTTAAACTACAATTGGTAGTGTTTTCGGGTCTCCAACGACCCCTACAACGATTTATAGTGTTGTCCGGTCTTTTAACTACGATTTATAGTGTTTTTGGGTCTCTAACGAGATCCACAGCGATTTGTAGTGTTGCCAGACATCGCTATAGCGATTTGTAGTGTTTATCGCTAAACACTACAGCGATTTGTGATACAAATCGCTGTAAATCGCTATCCGAATCAGGACCAACTTGTCAGGGCTATATCTCCCTAACCAGAGATCGGATTCCAAATCCGTAAAAAGTGGTGTCTTTGTTATGGAGTCTAGTTTTATCCTGTAAATTTTTAGAGATTTGTATAATCATTTGATACCCCATTTGGATCTAAAACCAGACCCCTATCAGTCGGCCTTATTGAAGTGACACAGTTTTTAGTTCATTTTGTAAGAGTCATATCTCCCCAACGGGAGATCATTTTCCAAATCCGTAAAAAAGGTTCTCTTCCTCTAGGTGTCTAGTTTATATCTGGAAAGTTTTATAACTTTCTACGATCATTTGATATCTCAAGTCTGCTAAAAACCGAGACTGGTTACATAATTTCAAATTCTGTAACAGGCTCATTTCCTGTTTAAAAACAGTGACTTCTCGAAATCGCCATTTTCAAACCAAAATTGATTTTTCAATTCTGTAAATTGGGTTGGTTTCTTGATTGAATTGAGCAACTTTTTCATCAAACTTGGGAGAAATCAAATCTGTTTAATCTGTGTAACATCCTGTTTACTGAAACCTGTCTGTTAAAATCCAATTTCTTGTTTTTGAAATTAATGCTCTGATGTTTTGATTATAACTCTAGTTTCAGAAATGATTTTATTATTCTGTAAAAAGAGAGTGCTTTTTTTACTAAGCTGTAAGTCCATGAATTTATTTTAAGCCAAACTTCAGTTGTTTAAGATTCCCATCTATCCAAAAATGCCTTTCAAATGTCTTCACAAAATCATGCATCATATGTGTTTATTTTGTTTATTTTTCTTTATCTCTGAGGCATAAAAGGCTAATTTTGGATGTATCCTTCAATTTTTCAATAATTGAGGGAAAATCCATAAAAGCCTACACCTATTCCTAACAAGTTTGCTCATTTTGCAGGATTTTCTGTTTTGTTATTTCCTTTTCAAATTATTGTATCAGTTCAAAGATTGTAATAAATCAATTAATGAGAAGTTTACTTTATGCTTAGTTTAGAATGAATGAGCATATAGTTTAACTTTTCATTTCTCATGATCAATGTGTTGCATTTTTATCTTCATTTTCAATAACACTATGGTGAAACACGAATGGCACGAGCACCATTCTAATAAAAGGTGATTAAATCCTAAGTTGATGATTTGCATTTATGGCCATAGTCAAAATGTGAACAAAACTTAGGGTTTTCATCTTTTATGGAATAACATTGGGTCCACACTGGATCTCTTTCCAAAAATCATCATGTCTTTCTAAATATTTTCCTCCTTTATCAGTGTTTAATTTAAAATCAACTCAAAACATATATCAATGGCCATAGTCAGGATATATGGAGAGTTAATTTTATTTTAAACCCTATAAAGGCACCAAAATGTATTTTATTCTTCAAATGAATTTAAATACGATTATTATATAATACATTTTATGGCCATAGTCAGAAATGTATTATATCTTCAATCTTATTTCAATTCACTTAAAGAATGAAATATGCTTTTCGTAACCTAATTTCAAATTTCTTTTAATGCATTCATCATTTAAGATAGAATTGTATCAGCATTTTCCACCTCTTTGAAGCCTTTTTCAAATTTCCAAGTGAATCTTGGAATAGTTTTCAAAAGATGTTTTCCATTCCTAAATTTCAAGTCATTATTTCATTCTACTTCATAAATTCAATCTTATTTCCTAAATTTCATTTTCGATTCCCTCTAACTTTAAATCCCATTCCAAATACCCATTTTTGATTCCCAATTTTCAATTTTATTTTTCTATCTTTGAATTTTACATTCCAACTTTGAAATTTATTTCTTATTTCTCTCAAAACCCCAATCTCGATTCTTAAATCAATTCTAACCTCAAATTCTAAAAAACTTGACCTTGAGTTCGATTTTCAGATCTTCAATTTCAATGCTTTCAAATTCATTTCAAATTCTTGAATTTCAAAAATCGTCATCTGATTGGTGACATCCTTCAGTAAATCGCTATTGCGATTTACCATGTCTTTCCATAAATCATTGTGCGATTTACAATGACTTTTAGTAAATCATTCTGCGATTTACGATGTTGCGATTTATCGCTTCTTTTAGAAAATCGTTGTTGCGATTTATGATATTCTTCAACAAATTTTAAGTCAATTTCTGAATTTTCGGGCCGTTTCTTAAAGGATATTTTCAAAATTTATTCCCAAAATCACTTGGAAATTCTCAAATTTTCTGAAGTAATTCTAAAATATGCATTCTTCTCAAGTTCAAAATCATTGCACAAGCATGATTCAATATGCATTTAGGATTCAAAATAAATACTTAGATAATGTTTTAGCAAAGCAAAAAGGCATAAATTCGATCCTTGGTTCGATTACCCCTGGTAAAGGCGCCAGGAACGGTTGAACCTCGTACCGACGAGCGAATCCCGTCTCTCCATTTTCCCGCAAAATTTTCAAAATGGAGGCGAGTGATTTTTTAAAATATTTCTTTGGTCAAATGAGACCTTGCAAAAGAGTTCCTCTCCCTTCTTCCTTTTTCTTTTTTCCTCTTCTTCTCTGTCTTTTATTTCCCCCTTTAAAAAGGGAAATAGAGGCTAGAAAGGCAAAGAGAAGGAAAAGAGGAACAAGAGGAAAAATTTTGCATGATCACAACGTGCCATTCGTGTTGCCATTTATGAGAATTTTGAAATGAAAGGTAAAATGAGAATAAGCAATTTCTAAAGTATATACATGCTCATGCATTCTAATCTATGATTGGAAATGTACACTTTCCATTTATAATCTAGTTATTACAACACTTGGAAAATAATATTATTTTCTATATACTTCCTGCAAAAGATGGAGTTAGCCATAAAGCAAACTACGTGAATATAGGTAATGATGAAAGGTACCAAGTAAGTTCCAAAATACCAGGGTTATGTTATATGAGGAATGTACATATGAACATAGTTATCCAAACATATGCGAAGATGTCATAGGAATGCAGGGTGCTGTGCGATGGGCAACAACTGGGTGTTGTTGAGATGCCTAAGAATGCTGGTAGAAAAGAAAAATGATGGATATGACGCTATTTGTGCAATATAATGAGAATATACACAGTGAGGAAACGTCAGATATCAATATACCCAAGCACATGATATACTCGTGAGTACCTCTAATGGTAGGCTGTATGCTGCAACTCAATGGAGTTACTGTTTTACAGTCTATCCAACCAAACTAGTTTTCATAGCGATGCAATCATCAAAATAAAGACCCTTCTCCCCTTTTTTTTATTGCCTATTTGTCACAGGCTACAGCAAATAGGGAATGACAGTTTTCCCACAGATATCAATTTATTTGAAGATCTTTTTAGCCTATCGACATGGTCACTCTTTACTACAGCTCTTGAATCATTGATCTCCCTTAGGGCTATGTTACACTATCAGCGAAATATCTCCCTTACCATCCATTAATAAATGACATTTGGATGATTCAAACTTGCCTCTTTCGCCTTTATAGACTTGGATCGGAATACCCCCCCCCCCTTTTTGGATGCAATCATCTCAGTTTTTACCAGGACCGATGGCATGGTCATAGACTGACGGAAGACCCCGGTGATTTATTGTCAACATTGGTGACAACTTCAGAACGTCACTCTCCAGCAGGACTCTCGTGAATTGGATCCACATCACAGAATTTCTTGATTTGGTTTTAATGTAACTACTGTTTGAAAAAAAAAAAATTGTATTTCTGCATCGAAGCATTCAGTTACTAGCTCCTTGTGAATTGATTATACCCAACAGATGTCATAGAATAAAGCCAACTAATTTCATCAACATAGCACTGATCTATACAGATTTGAAATTTTGCAAGATGGTCTACGCAAATTATATGAGCACAAGTCCAGTTTTGCAGGATGACTGAGTTTGACTCAAAACCAAATGCTAAAATATTCCTTGACTGTGGATCG
Source organism: Nuphar pumila (assembly GCF_984573655.1). Lineage (NCBI taxonomy): Eukaryota > Viridiplantae > Streptophyta > Magnoliopsida > Nymphaeales > Nymphaeaceae > Nuphar > Nuphar pumila. The sequence continues at coordinate 75,302,460 of NC_143259.1, read as the reverse complement.
AAGGTATGCGCATATACATATATAGGCGCAAGAACGCCCTGTTGGACAAGTCAGATATTTATCTAGAAATTAAACAGGGAAAGTAAACAAGTTACAAAAAAAAAATCAACATGGAGAGGAGATTACGAACATTTGTCAATGATTTCGCAGAGACCCCCCAAAAAGAAGAAATGGAAATGCAGAGAACTCACGCTAAATGCTGCGATGAATATAATGTGCCCGACAAATCATGGTGAATTCTAAGTAAAGCCTTACGACAATTTCATAAACAGAAATTAGGTCAAGAAATTAACAACAAAGAGAAGAATGGACGCTGGAGAGGAAATTTTCAAACCTGCTGCAGGTTGATATTGTTTGTGAGTCACTGATAACCTGCCATGAATAGACATTCACCCGATCAGAAATCAATTTGCAGTAGTATTAGCAAGATGGATTTCAATGATATTAACAGATAAGTCTTACTACTGTAAAGGCGTGCTATGAGCTATGACCAAGAACCGAATGGATTGGTTCTGTAGGCTCTAAAGCTTGACTATCGTCACGGCCGATGGAGACTATCATTATTTTTGACATTTTCATCCATCCCTTACCTGAGTAGAATTGATATCTTCCCAGTTCAGAGGCTGATGAGATATCATTGACCTATCGGCAGCCGAACCAATTCCCACAGATCGACTAAAGACAGCAAGAGGTTCCACAAGACCATCAGGGGAGTGCGTCAGTCACTGTAAAGCCTCTGTGGTATATCATATCCGATCTTGGGAGGCCGGTCCAGTAAAGTGATTAAAAAAATGTCGACAGCCAAAGGAGTCATGGGACTGGTATATTGGTGCTAGAGAGAATAAAGTGGAAGTGAAACTAAAAGAAACAGATGAATAATATTGTCTGCAGCAGCTTGAAATGTGTATACCATGATACCCGGGGCACAATATAATGATAAGAAAAAAAAAAATGGAAAGTGAATATATATCAGCGGCAATGTAAGAGATACTCAAAACATCGAACACGAGCGTTCAATTTCATCATCATAATAGCCTGGTTAGGATCGTTTACTCAAACATCTTCATGGAACTTAAGCATCTTCATAGAGCAGAGGCATTTACTTAACCCCTTTCATGGAATTTTGACATAACATCCATTTGAATATCTTCAATAGAGACTCCATTTAAAGCATCTCCATGGCGTTTCAACAGAAGCTCTTACTCAAACATCCTTATGGAATCGAGACATGACTTAAGCGTCTTCCATGGTATCCAAAAAAAATAAAAAATACTGCTCTAAACAATTTAGCAGAGAAGGAAAAGATACTCGGGGTGGTATTGAGATAGATGCAAGGGAATCTACTACTCGTAGAAGAACTTTACATTGAATCTGCAGAGCTGAAATCATAAATAACCCAAATTCAATAAGCAGATGAAGTAAAATATGATCAAAATGAACAATATGTAATAAATGAAATGGTCGATGATACAAATGTATATGATAAAGTTACAGAAATTCACAAAGAAGGCAAGCCGTAATGGTGTTGAACATTAGTGCGACATACAATCGTTGATGCCTGCTGCTGGAGATCGAAAAAGGACAAAATATATAACAATAATCTTAGTGAGAATAACAACATTATCAAAATATGAGAGTAAATGAGGGGTCACAATAGAGTAAAAACCGATCTGACGCCGGATCAGATAGGGTGTTACTCGCAGAGGCCATCTTTTATCTTGAGACGATCGGTATTAAAATAGCTATATAATAAAGGAAATATAATCAACAATAAATTTTATGCCATATAGCAGAAAAGACATCAAAGAAGACATAACCCAAGCGTTAAAACCAGAGACAAAATTATATAATGTAGCCTCACAATGCAGTGAGCATTGAAACAGAGGCAACGTTGTTGTTGCAGTGGGTATCCACAAGTCTGCGATAGGCAGGTCGGCGATACCAGTCTGCTTTTTAGTGAGCAGTGAATGTGAAAGGAGAAAAAAAAAAGGAGACGCGATGGAAGAAAATGAAGAAGGTAACAATAAAGACAAACAGGGAAGGAGATAGGATGCTCACCCCTGATTCCCGTCGCTGGGGTTGAGGTGTTTTTCTCTTCCTCTTTTTTTTTTATCGGAGGAGGATCGATGGAAGCTCACCGGATGGAGATTGCTAGATACCTGGTATTGATCCTCCCAAAAAGGTAAGCGATTGAGAGATCAGAACTGGATACAGGGGCCCGATTGGGGCTTTTCTTCTCGGATGTCTGGAAGCGTCAGGTGGTAGAGATCCTTCTTAGGCCAACGAGAGATGCCTTAGTTCAATGAGTGATGATCGATCAAGAGGGGTGTGGGGAACATGTCAATCACCGATGCGAGAATGATGGATGAGAAGAATAAACTCCAGCAGAAAGGCCGATGAAAGTGGGTTATAACGGATGCCAATGGGTTAATCCTCGATCCCCTTCTCCGCTCCCCTGGCACTGTTTATATAGGGAGGGAAGAAGCATCGAGAGAGAGGGAGGTTAGGGATCAACGGACCATCCGTGGGGAGGATGATCCGAGGGTAGAAGGAAAGGGGGTCCAGCCATCAGAGGGTGGAGGAGCTTGGGAGGTGGATGCGCCGTTGCAGATGAAGGGCGGATGGTGGATAGAAAACATGATGGGATCTTCAGAATTTGGCCGAACAAATCCAAAAAAGGGTTTTTGCGAGAAGAGAAAAACAAGGGATTCCCTATAGCTTGGAAAGGGGATGATCTGGGGCGTCTCATTGCTGAGACTAAATCAGCTTTCTAAAAACAGACGACCTCTCGCAGAAGGTTTGGGTGATACCTCGAGGAGCGAGGTAACAAGTTTAATCCTTAGCCTGAATGGATACAGGATCCTCGAAGAGCGGGGAAAACTGTGATGGGCCTCTAGACTTTGCACAACAAGTCCAAGAGGGGATTTTGCAAATGGATGAAAATGGGGGTCCCTAAAGCTTGAAAAGGGGTTGTTCTTGGGCGCCTCATTGCTGAGACTGAAAATAGCTTTTGACAATAACAGATCTTTTCCAAAAAGTTCAGGTTTAACCCTTATCCTCAGCGCTTAGATCAGGTGGAAGGAAAGGACTTTTCAGCCCTAAGGAGGGATGACGTCAGGATACGTCAAAACGATCATCAAGTTCATACTTCATGTTGGGATAACAAGAAAATGCTGCCAATAAGATGCCAAAAATTGTAGTTGATTCAGAATGATTGAATTGCGCTTATATGTGAAAACATCACCTCTTTCTACCAAAAGTATTAACTCCAATTAGGCTAACTCTTGTAGAATCAAGAATCAGAATTCAAATTTGTTGCTGTTGAGTTTCTTCAAGGAAGATATCAATTTCCTTGATATGAAAAGAGAGGAAATATTCTTAGCTTCATAAAAGCAATTGAATGGACAGATATTGATTGAAGAATTTCACATAGATAAAGATGATTCCTGGCAGTTTTGGGCAGTTTGATGTCCTGGGCATTTCCCATGATGATATTTTGCATTCTTTTGAATCATGGAGCTTTCTTGGGCTTTTTACATCATCCTTCATTTTGGAGATGTCCTGACTTTTTCTCTCTTTTTCAGAGGAAGGGTACGTCACAAACTCCTTCATCTTGGAGATGTTCTGATCCTTGTTTTTCTCAGGAGTTAGGCTTGATGACATAGGTTCATTGGTCAAAATTCTCTAGATGATAGCAGAAATCAAATATCTTTTAGGGTTTGTCGGTAGGTCCATCACATCCGCCTTCATCTCGACGGTGATCCGAACTTTCCCTGGAAGGATCTGTCACAAACTATGTCAACTTGGAGATGTTTCAAATCTTCTTTGGCCCCGGGGGTCTACTCGCTTAATTCGCCTTCATCTTGACGACAATTGAGAGATCCCTTTTGCGGATATTTGATTGCAGCTTGACTGACTGAGGAGATATGGCTTGGGTAGGTCCTTTTCTTACTGCCCAGGATATTTCCACTGTCTTACTGTCAGAAGAATGATCTTTAAGAATATGCCATAGCTATGATCAATATCAGTTCACTTATGGCTTTTCAACATCATTGAATTTTTTCTTCGCTGGTCATATCGAAGATTTTTCTTCATCCTCTTGGTTGACTAACAGAAAAAACTTGAATTTTGTTCTCTCTTCGCAAAAGTCTTTCTCTTTTGGAGATAATACTAAAGGTAGTTTGAGACAATTCTTTGTGCGATGAAAGCTTTGAGATCAACAATGGCTTGATAACAAATTGGCAAAATATTCTTAAAATCCTTGATGAAAGAGATCGCTTGATATCGAATCGACACGTCCGTGACAAAATTCTCCTCTCTTTTTCCCCAAAAAAAGAGACTCAGGCTTAAGCCCTTACCTGAATGGGAAGTTGGAAATACTCCTCTCTTCCCTGAAAGAGGAGGTGTTTGCAAAACGGAACTTTCGAAGAGAAATTAAGTTTTCGTCAAAACTCCCTATCTCTAGGCTTCTCTTATGGAAAGGCGACCGAAAAACAAAGTTGAAAAAGTATCACAGAGAAACGAGTCCATCACACTCTCCCTAGAAGAGGGTTCTCTGTGAAGGGGTTGGGCCAAAGATGAGAAAAAAAGGGGCCACAAAAAGAAACGAGCTTCCGTCGAAGCTCTCCCTGGAAAAATGGTTCTTTTGTGTAAAGTTGGTTGTTGTTTTGCAAACTGTTCGCGAAGAAAATGAGTCCCTTCAAACTCTCCCTGGAAAAGGGTTCTTGCGAACGAAAGATGGTTGCAAGCGAAAGGAACGAGGTCCCTCGAACTCTCCCTGAAGAGGGTCCTTCGCAAGAGAAAATGATTGATTTTTTTTTTTGATAAAATGATGACCCGAAGGTCGAAATTGAGAATTTAGAGCTTGAATGATGAGGATTGGTTAGTACAAAGACTGAACCTGGAGGGCTAACTGATCAGTCAGCCAAACAACTAGCACGAGTGTTAGATGTACCAGCATAAGCACTGGATTTCAAAAAAATGCCCCAGTACGAGCGCTGGGTTTCGAAAATGCATAACAGTGCAAGCACTGTGTTTTCGAAAGTGCACACCAGTATGACCGCTGGTTTTCGAAAAATGCACACCAGTACGAGCACTGGATTTTCGAAAAATGCACACCAGCTCGAGCGCTGGGTTTTCGAAACGCACACCATCATGAGCACTGGGTTTTCGAAGGTGCATACCAGTACGAGTACTGGTTTTCAAAAAAATGCACACCAGCACGAGCACTGAGTTTTTCAGAAGGAGAGTTAAAAAATGAGGCCAACATTCGAAGATACTTGAGATTTAAGGGAGAATGATTGTTAGTGTTTCAGGGTTATCCCTTATCTTGAAGGGGAAGTTCAGGTTTTGTCCCTTAACCTGAAAGGAAAAGTTCAAGGAGAACTCTGATCCAAATATGAGCATTAGATAGACAGGAAAAATTCAAATTGGAACTTCGAGAAAATGAGGCTATACAAAAGCGAAAATCCCAGTCAGAACTCAGTTTTTCAAATATAAGAAATGAGTGAGAATTGAGTTTGAAAAACTCAAATTCTTGACACAAGCGATTTGTCCAACATGAGCATTGGATTCAAAAGGAAGTTCAAAGTCGGAACTTTGAGACTTCAAAAATAAGAATATACAAAAAGGAAAATCCGAGTCGGAACCTGATTTTTAAATATAAGAAAATGAGTGAGAATTGAGTTTGAAAAACCCGAATTCTCAAAACAATGATTTGTCCAACACGAGCATTGGATTCAAAAGGAAGTTCAAGTCGGAACTTGAGACTTCAAAAACAAGAATATACAGAAAGGAAAATCTGAGTCGGAACCATGTTTTTAAATATAAGAAAATGAGTCAGAATTGAGTTTGAAAAACTCGAATTCTCAAAACAACGATTTGTCCAACACGAGCATTGGATTCAAAAGGAAGTTCAAGTCGGAACTTGAGACTTCGAAAATAAGAATATACAAAACGGAAAATCCGAGTCGGAACCCGGTTTTTAAATATAAGAAAATGAATGAGAATTGAGTTTGAAAACTCGAATTCTCAAAACAACGATTTGTCCAATCATGAGCATTGGATTCAAAAGGAAGTTCAAGTCGGAACTTGAGACTTCAAAAATAAGATTATAAAAGGGAAAATCTGAGTCGGAACTCAGATTAGAAGGAAACGATTCCAACCCGGAAGTTGGAACTTGAAGGATTGACAGAAGCGTAAATAGATTTTGACGACAAAGATGAGAGATTCATTCGAGATCCTTGACCCAAGGTGGCCTAAGATCCGAATTTATTCATGATGGCTTCAGGATTTTCCCCTATCCTAAGGAAACATAGAGAAGAATTTATGGGAGATAATTCAGATTTATCCCTTATCTTGAAGAAGAATAAAATTTATAAAAATGGAGAAGAATTTAAATAGATTTATTGAAAATTTGTTTTGAAAAAGAATTCTCACGGGTAGCAGCGATGCTCCTATGAGGGGTATCAGGATTATCCCTTATCCTGAATGGGAACACCTCGGACAACGAGGGTTAGGTTTTTCCCTTAACCTGAGGGGGAAAAATAAATAAAAGAGTACCTCATGGGAAAGAGGCATCAGGCTTATCCCTTAACCTGAAGGGTTTTTTAAAGATAAAAGAATAAAATTTAGTAAAATGAAACTTAATGAAATTTTGACAAATTGATAAAATTGACAATAAATTGATAAAACTTGATTATATAAAAAGAAAAAGGAAATGAACGCAATTTTAATGAAGATAACCGAGTTAACAAAGGATTGGTAAGATTTTTAGAAAAAGATTCGTCTGATCCTGCCTGCATTATAAGTATAGATCAAAATAAAATGCCCCAATATGAGGGGGGAAGGATGGGAGAATTTAATAGAAGATTCTTGCTTTATTGAACGACTTTTAAAGAGTACAAAAGGCCATGATGAACAATTCAAGTGTAAAACCTTTTCAAATGTAAAGCATTAATCGGATCAGGCAGTTCCATTCCATCTGTGTTAGTCAGACGATAAGAATTGCGAGGCAGCGCTTCTTTAACCACATAAGGGCCTTCCCGATTGGGTGACCACTTGCCCTTCGGCCGATGCTTGAGATGAGCTGTCAATCTGAGCACAAGATCATTGACTCGGAAATTTATCTCAATAACTGATTTGGCGTAGTGTCGAGCTATCCTCTCACGATAGGCCTGAGCGTGTTCCGCTGACTTGAGCCTTTTCTCATCTAATAGATCAAGTTGTACCAACCTCTGCTGCTGATACTGATCGAGCGGAAGTTCGATGAGCGACGCAAACTTGAGTGCGGGCTTCTGAACGTGAAGAGGTAATACTACTTCTGTTCCATAGACAAGCTTCGAAGGCGTAACATTGGTTGGGGTCCGAATGGTGGTTCGGTACGCCCAAAGTGCATCGTGCATCTTCTTGTGCCAATCACGGCCCGTCTCCACAGTTCTTTCCAGAATGCGGATCAAAATCTTGTTGGTGGCCTCTGCCTGGCCATTTCCTTGAGGATAGTAGGGAGCTGAGAAGTGGTGATGAATCCTGAATTTTGAGCAGAAGGTCTTCGTCCTCTCATTCTTGAAATGACTGCCATTGTCTGACATGATATCATGCGGGATGCCAAAGCGGCAAAGAAGATTCTTATGAATAAATGAAACCACATGCCAGCCTTCTACCGTTCGCAGAGTTACAACTTCAACCCATTTGGTGAAGTATTCTGTGGCTGCGAGAAAATACCGGTGGCCATTAGAAGCCGAAGGAGTGATCGGACCAACTACGTCGAAGGCCCACATCGAAAAAGGCCAAGGAGAGACCACAGATTGCAAGTATGCGGCTGGCGCATGAATGGAAGGTGCGTGCGTTTGACATTTGACGCACTTCCTTACAAATTGATGGAAATCCTGCTGCATGGTTTTCCAGTAATACCCTGCCCGGATGATTTGCTTGACGAGTGTTTGGTAGCCGACGTGACCATCACAAATTCCCTCGTGTGCCTCTCGGACAACTTCCATGCCTTCATCCTTATCTAAGCATCTAGCGTACTCAGAACTGAATCCACGGCGGTAAAGAGTATCGGCAAGGATGAAATAACGGGCTGACATGCGCTGAACCGCGTGTTGCTCCTTTCTTGGCATTTCTGCTGGGAGTTTACTAGTTTCAATGAAATTTTTGATGTCTTGGTACCAAGGTTTCTCTTTTTGAGTGGCTTGGTTCACTTGTTCAGCTGGAATGTAGGCAGGTTGATCAAGTCTGTCGATCTCGAAGGAACGACAAGATTTACTATCTTTAAAAGACAGGATGGAGCCTAAACAGGCTAAGCCATCTGCTATATGATTGTATTCCCTCTTGACATGATTAAGCTGAAATTCTTCAAAGTTGCCTATGAGAGTAAAGGCAGTCTTTTGATAAGGGATTAACTTTGAATCCTTGACTTGCCATTCAGCATTAACTTGGCTTATAACGAGCAATGAGTCGCCAAAGACATGTACTCTCTTGACATCAAAGTCTTGCAAAATTTTGAGGTCTTGTATTAGAGCTTCATACTCAGCCATGTTATGAGTACATTAGAAGTCGAGTTTGAGGGAATAAGGGAGCATCTCCTTTTCAGGAGTGATTAGCAAGATCTCAATTCCTATTTTGGGCTCCATCAAAGAATAGAGTCCAAATTGGGGATTCCTGAATACTGCAAATACGATCATCAGGGAAATCATCTTCTACTTTGATCTCTTTTGTCAACGGGAAATCTGCCAACTGATCTGCGATGGACTGACCTTTGACTGACTTCTGAGAAACATATTCCAAATTGTACTGCATTAGGAGGACTTGCCATTTTGCAATCCGTCCAGTGAGAAAAGGTTGTTCAAGGATGTACTTGAGAGGGTTAAGTCTTGACAGAATTTTGATATCTGAGGCCATCAGATAATGTCTTAACTTCTGACACATCCATACTAAGGCTAGACATGTCTTCTCCGTCTGAGAGTATCTTTTCTCATAATCGATGAAGGTCTTGCTGATGTAGTAGATGACATGCTCTATCCGGCTACCTTCCTCGTACTGTGCAAGAAATCCTCCGCAAGCATTATGGTTGACAGAGATATACAAGAGAAGCGACTTTCCCAGTTCTGGTGGCCTCAGAACTGGTGGATTGAGAAGATACTGCTTGATGCGCTTAAATGAGAACAGACATTCTGGTCCCCACTCAAACTTCACTTCTTTTCTCAGCAAGTGATTGAAGGGTTCGCACCTCATGGCTAAATTGGAGATAAAACGTCGAATTGACTGAATACAACCTTGGAGACTTCGCAGCTCTTTAAGATTAGTGGGAGGCGGCATATCAATGATCGCCTTTGCCTTCGCAGGATCTACCTCTATGCCTTTCTTGCTGATCATGTAGCCAAGCAGCTTGCCTGACTCCACTCCAAAGACGCATTTCTGTGGATTGAGTCTTAATTTGTAGAGAATAAGTCTTTCAAAGACTTGGTTGAGAGCATCAAGATGATCTTCTCCTTCTTTGGACTTGACCAGGATGTCATCCACATAGGCATCCATGTTCTTGTGCATCTGGTCATGCAAGATAACTGCCATGGCACTATAATAGGTCGCCCCACCATTCTTGAGCCCAAATGGTATGATCGTATAGCAAAATGTACCCCAAGGCGTGGTGAAGGAAGTTTTGGATTGGTCACGAGCGGCCAATTTGATCTGATTATAGCATGAGTATCCATCCATAAAGGAAAACATGGCATGGCCTGCCGTGCTATCAATCAGAAGATCGATATTGGGGAGTGGATAATCATCTTTTGGGGTGGCTTTGTTCAGATCTCTGAAGTCAATACAAATCTGAACTTTGCCATTCTTTTTGGGAACTGCCACGATGTTCGTCAACCAGTCTGGATATTCAACGGTCTAAATGAATCCTGCTTTTAATAATTCTTCAAGTCCTTCTTTAACTTGTGGTGCCACTCGAGGATCCATCTTTCTCAATTTCAGCTTGATTGGTTTGCAATCTGGCTTCAACATAAGGCGATGCTCGACTAACTTGGAGTCTAAGCCTGGCATATCCTCATAAGTCCAAGCGAAGACTTCCTGATGCTGCTTGAGGAAGTAGACGAGTCTTTCCTTCTCATTCGAACTCAAGCTGGAACCAATCTTGAGGATTTTCGGGTCATCTTCTGAACCGATGTTAACATCCTCTGTCGGGTCTTGAACTAATGGTGATGGTTCATCTTGCTTCTAAATACTGGCAAATTCTGGCAAATCTTGAATCGTCGAGTCGAATTCTGCCAACTCTTCGATCTGCTATGTCATTCTGTTGACTTCTGCTCCTGCCTTTGCCTTGCAGATTCTGGCCGGTCGGGATTTATTTTGAGAAAAATTGGTATTAATGATGAGTTTTCTGAGCGATTTAGGAGCCATGATCCCGGCAATCCTGAAAGCGTAACAAAGGTTTTTTGAGAAAAGGATAAAAGGTTTTTTTTTTTAAAAATAGCCTTTTGTACGAAAACAAAGAATGTCAATTATGAAAAAGGATGTAAGCAGAGAATTTGTGTACACCAAGATGAGAAATAGGAATCAAAATTTCATTGATTTAAGTAACTTTGATATTTACAGACGATTGAAGGAAAAAAAGAAAATTGGGGCGGATCTTTTGCCCCTTACAAGATGACTTTAGAAAGGAAAGAAGAAAACAGAAAAGCACTGGCATTGTCTTCTTTACTGGGCTCCTTTGATGAAGGTTGTCTTCCTGTCGGACGATTGACCCGTGAAACCCAAGCCCGTACCTTCAATATGCCAAGTGGGGATGATCGGTTCTAGAATGTCGTCTTCATTTCTGCCCAGGCCCCTGAAAGGCTGATAACCGTGCTTCATCATAAGATCAAACCCTCTCTTAGCTTTTGAGAACTGAGGGAAAAGAGGGTGATTCTGGAAGGAAGTGCAGTCGAGGCGCCCACCTAACTTGAAGAAGTGAGGTCCCTGCCACTGGGTTACTGTCGTTACGCTTTCTATCGGCTGAACTTCTTTCAAATTCAGCATATCCAGGCTTTCACTTAGATTGATCTTGTCGACTTCCCTGATGCTTGGGATGTCGGCAGTGAAAGTAGGACGGGGGATCATGGGCTGAGGGAGTCGCTCTTCCGGGTCCTCTCCTAGGACCGTAGTGATCATGCCACCCTCAACCACTTGATACATTGGTGCAAGGTTGATGGAACAACGTTGGCGTTGTGGATCCAAGTGCGTCCAAGCAATAGATTGTATGTGGGCGGCACATTGACCACGTGGAAGAGTACAGTATGCACCGAATAGTTGATGAAAATTTCGAGAAATATTTTCCCCTTTGCTGTCTGCCCGTGGTTGTCAAAACCGTAGATCGAGATCGAATCTGAGGAGTATTCTTCTTCCTCTAAACCCAACGCCTTAGCCGTCATCTTAGGACAGATATTGAGGCTGCTGCCTCCATCGACGAGCACATGGGGGACTGTCATGCCCCTGGTCCGCACCACTATATAAAGTGCGTTGTTGTGAAACGAATGAGGCTTTGGCAAATCCTCATCTGAGAATGTGATTGGTGCATTCGTCATGGACTGATTGACAATCTGAGCCATGTCCTGCAGCGTTGTGCTGGGCTTGACCTTGATCTTTCCGAGCAGGTCTTCTAGCACTTGCTGGTGCTCGGGTGAAGCGTGGGTCAAGTCCAAGATAGAAATGTTGGATAAAGCAGTGATTGGCTTCTGAACTGACCCTGAAGCCTCATCTTTCTTTGAAGCTACCTTGATAAAGCACTTCAGGATCTTGGGAATTATCTTGGCAATTTTTGCCGCTGCTTTTGCTGGCTCTTTTACTGACTTCTTGTTGCCGATTGATGACGCAATATCCACCCTCTTGTCGAAAGACTGCGCTTGGCGAAGGACCAGGACCTGATGCTGATCCTGAATGTCCTGACTAGAACATGGCTGGATGCTACCTTGAAGGGCAAATGTCTGCTCCGTGATGACTGAAGCTGAATGCTTGGAGAACGGTTTGGACAGAATTTCCGGTTGTTGCTCATCTTAGTCCTCAATCAACAAGTTTTTGTCAATACAGTCCTGAATGATGTTTTTAAGGACAAAACAGTGCTCTGTGTCATGTCCGACAGTACGGTGAAACTTGCAGAATTTATCTGTCCATTTTCCCATAGTGACCGGGGGATCCGCCACTTTGGGGAGTTTAATCATTCCCTTTGACATCATATATTCCAAGATGTCTTCGCGGGATTGTTCCAGAGCTGTGAACTCTCAGTCATAACTGCAACCTTCATGTTTCGGCTTTTCTGACTGTTTTGCTTCTAGCTAAAGTGCTGACTGAACAGACTGTGGCTTGACAAATTTTCCCTTTTGGGCTGCAGAGTTTGTCCTTTCGGCCCTGGAGTGCCCTGAATTCTTGTTACGATTTTTCTTGCTCTTCTTGTTGTTGGAGCTGCCACTGCCTTGACCTGAGAATTCTGTAGCATAGGCGACGTGCGCCTTTTTCTTCTGATCAGGATTCCCTCTGACAAAAGGATATCCTTCGTAAAGACCATTGTCCAGGCCGGTCTCGAGCCATTCAGCTCTTTCGATTAGTTTGATGAATGATTTGGCGGGCGAAGTAGAAATGAGGTTCCTCAGAGGCTGGGCAAAATTATTCAGAATAATCTGTAGGGCGTGCTCCTCTGGGATGTGAACCTTCATTCTGTTACAGGTGCTTCTCCACCTGTGGATGAATTCATTGGACTTCTCATTCTCCATATGTTTTAAATTGTGCAGATAATTGAGGGTTGGTGAGGCTTCAACATTGAACATGAAGCGCTCAATGAACAAGTTCACGACTTTATCGAACTCTCGTAGTTCGATAGGATTAATGTGGTCTGCATACCACCTGGCCGCTACCCCTTCTAGGCTGCGCAGAAAGCAAATGAACAACGCCCGGTTATCTTTCCTGAAACGGCCGCATTCGGCATAGAAAGTGGCCAAATGAGCCTTAGGGTTGCTCGTTCCGTCAAATTTAAGGAACTTGCGAGGGAGGTTTTCTAGATTGTCATCCCCGTCGAGACCATGGTAAAAATCTTCACCGGAGTAGGTCTGCTTGCCCTTGCTTTTGGCCTAAATATCCTTGATAGCCCGATTCATTTCTTTCATCTGTTCTTGCATTGGGTCATTAACTGGAACGGGCTTATTGATTGATTCGGGCTCTGCAGCGGTCTTTACAAACTGCGGCGGAGGATTCTGATGATAAATGAACTGCTCTTCCTCTTCTGATTCCTCTTCTACTGACTATGTTTCTTCCGAAGTGGTGTTGGGCTGGACTTTCTTCTTGATGATCCTGATTGGCCTTTTCAAAGCCTTCTTCTTGGGCTTGCTTTTCGAAGCAACCTCCTTCTGACCGGCTTCTGCCTGTTCCGACATCATTCTGGTCATCATCCTTTTGAATAGGTTGTACATCACGGGGTCTATATCATTGGCCTGATTCTGATTCTGCCCTTTGACTGACTTAGGAGAGTTGACTGCCTCGACTTCACTGTCGTTGTGCTGAGGAACAGTCTCTTTTCCAGCTCTGGTTTGCACCATTTTCGACAATGCCAGATGATTTCTATAGAAGTAGAAGAACGGTTAGAGTCTGGAGGAATTTTTGAAAATGCGATCTTTTGAGAAAAAGACATAAAAGAAGGATTTGATAGATGATTTAAACAAGTTATCCCATTACCAGGGATTGGGTCATTACAAATTTTGCAATAATTATGTCATGATTTTGTGGCAACGAAAATGTGCCTTATGACCTAGGTGAGGTCGTCCATCATGATGAGAGATAATCGAAAAAGAATATAGGAGAGAAGTCTCATCTCTGGGGATGAGGTTGTCCCGAGGATCGTAACCATATAAAAAATAAAATTTGGCCATAAAAAGCTCTTTATCAGAACAAAAGTTTGCATTTTCATTGATGACAAAATTTAAATACAAAGAGAAGGTGGGCAGACAGTTTGCCACCATTCTCGATATTCTGATGATGCATTAGGACCAGGAAATATAGACAAAGGAATGAAAGAGTCCCAAATGTATTTGGCGACGTGGTATGCTCCAGACCACTGATCTGACCGTGGATCGAACTCTGGCATGCGGCCCGTCGAAAAACGGGTATTGACACAAATCTGCCGCTGCAAGAATTGTCGGAGACACCTCTCTGGCTGATAGTCGATGCAGAAGAAAGGGCCGAGCAATTTGTAGCGCTTGTCACGAGCATAGGTGTATCGAGGAACGGTCTCTCTTCTGTCAAAGAAGTCCCAAACGATCTCATCCTGATGCAGTTTCTCGATCAAAGCTCGGTACTGAATGGCTGACTTTGGTAGCTTATTGCTGAATCTGAAAGAACTGGCATTTGATGGCACATGTCGCAGGAAACACGACTGCAAGGCATACGTGCATCCTTCAACCAAAATGGTTTCTCCGAGGGCAAAACGAGCTAAGCCTCTATAGAGAAAGGCTAAGGCTGCCATGGACACCGAAAGCTGACGGGTCTGCTTGCTTCCCCATCTTCGAAAAAGTTGGGTGACCCTGACATCGATGAAATTCTGACCATCCTGAAAGAATGTCAGTCCCACTGTGCATAGGACCATGGCATGCTGAATTCTTTCTTTCGTTGCTCGAGACAAGGTATCGACTTCTTCATAGGCCCCATACTTGTGATAGAGTTCGAACAGATTGATGAACTGACTTCCGTTAATCTCCGTGAGAGGCCAAGATCTGCTCCATGTAGCTCTGGCCAATGCTTCTCGAACATCTATCCCTTTGACATTGATCAAGAACTGCTGCTCGACTGGATCGTCTGGTTGACCGGCTGGCTCTGGCAACCCCATGATGTTACTGAACTCATCCATTAGCAAAGTCATCTCTCCCCATGGAAACCAAAACGTGCAGGTACGCGGATTCCACCGTTCTACCATAGCTTGAATCAGACTGTCGTTGATGATTCGCTTGCCAACTGCCGATGCCATCTCCAATCCACAATCATCCAAGTGGTCTGGGAACATACGCGAGAAGGCGGCGAACCAAGAATAGTACCACCGAGGGAAGAAGGTACGAGACTGGATGACTTGATGATCTGGGGTTCCATCCCTTATTTGATATAAGACATGATCCCTGGGAAAGATAGCATCGCGAGATTCGGATGCCATCGGAATGATACTGAGGCAAGAGAGGAAAAGAGTCAGATAGAATGCAGGACTTACGGATAGACTTTTGATGAAAGAAGAGGACAGGCATAAATCCTAGAAATTTTAGAAAGAACAGAGGACTTGAAAAAGACTTTCCAGGGTTTTTAAGAAAATTTTTTGACATACAAAAAGGGAAAAGAATATAGGTAAAAGGAAAATATGCACCTGGGGTTTTCGAAAATAGAGGAAATTTTGAATAGTGTACCCAGGGTATTAAAGAAGTTTTTGATATGCATAGGAGCATACAAGAAGATATTATACACTTATAACTGCACAAACAAGGATGCGCACACAGCACTCCCTAAAGGCTGACTCTAAATGCAATATTTGAAATGGCAAATAGGATCTTAATCCTAACTCTATGGTTCAGATTATCTGATTCCAATCACGGTATGCCGATATACTCAAGCCAAAGCTCGAAGTACGTGGCATATAAGATATTTCTCCGGTTCTATGGTAAGGGCTTCCCAACATCCTTGAGCACCTACCGATATACCTCGGACTATGGCCCTTAGGTACGTGGTAGGGGGGCACGAACCCAAATAAGTGGTCCAGTTGTGAGGCTCTCTCCCGAAATATGGTTCAATGAGACAGCCCAGCAACGTGAAGACCGGTATAATATAGGTAGGGATGTTTTCAAAATATGATCAACATGCAGTAAAATCAGAAGGCTCTAATGCAAGTCCTAAAGAGATAGATTTAAATATACGGAAGCATACACTTGCATACATTGTTTGCATTCAATCCCTAAAATTGAGGAGAATTGTATTTAAGACCTAAGTCTAATGTGAACATGAAATAATCTCCTCAATATGGTCCTACCAAACCATACTTAGATCCTATATGCAAAGATGTCAGCTTAGGACAGAGTCTAGGCTCCTAAGGTTTGCATGGTAATGTAGCTGACATTGAAAAGAATAAAGACTTAGATAATATCAAAGCAAAGCAAAAGGCATAATTCAACCGAACGGAGACGAGTCCCATCTCGGTCGCCAAAACTGTGGTCATCGCAAAATTTTTCCTCTTTCATTGTTTCTCTCTCTTCCTTCTCTTTTCCTTTTCCAACCTCTATTTTCCTCCTTTTTGAAGGGAGAAAAATAAAAGACAGAAAAGAAAGAGAGAAGAGAAAAGAAAGGAAGAAAAAGACTTAGAACTTGTAATAGATCAGAGAAGTTCTAAGGCTTTGAAGTAAATCAGAGTTAGAAGAATAAATCTTGATTTTGAGAAGAAGGATTTGAAGATTTGAAATAAAAGGAAATGAAGCTTCAGAGTCAGAAATGGACTTTGAATTTAATCATGGATTTAGGAGAAGAAGATGAAATTTTGAAGTGATATTGAATTCGAATCTTAGAATGGATCAAATGGTATTTAAGAATGGAAATGGATTTAAGAGATTCAGATTAGATCCAAAAATGGAATTGAAATCTAAAATTGGAATTGGATTCCAGATTCTAAACAGAATGGGATTCCAAATGTAGAATTGGGTTCTGGATCCTAAGATGGATTTGGATTTGAAGTCTGAGATCCAAAAATGGAATTGGATTCTGGATTCTAAAATGGAATTAGATCTGAAGTCTAAGATCCAAAGTGAAATTGGAGTCTGGATCCTAAAGGGGATTTGGATCTGAAGTCTGAGATCCAATATGAGTGTTGAATCCTGGATCCTAAAATGAAAGTGGATCTGAGATCCAATGTAGAGTTGGATTCTGGATCCTAAAGGGGAATTGGATCTGAAGTCTGAGATCCGATATGAATGTTGAATCCTGGATCCTAAAATGGGTTTTTGGATCTGAATTTGAGATCCAAAAAGTGGGGATTTGCACTTGGAAATCTGGATCCAAGTTGGATTTAGGATCTACCTTTGGATTTGGAATTTCAAAATTTGATTTGAGAATTTTGAACTTGGAATATGAATTTCAAAGTCAAATTGGACTTTGGATTTTTAAGTTTGAATCTGGAATTTAGAAGACGAATCAAGAATTTCTAAGTTTGAATTGAATTTGGAAAGATGAATTTTGGAAATTGACTCTTGAATATACAGATGAATTTCGAAGTTTGAATTATACTTTGAATTTTGAGATAGGATTTTGAAATACAAGATGATTCTGAAATATCAAAGTCAAATGGGACCTTGAAATTGAATTCTTGAATCTTTATTTGAATTTATGAATAGGTTTTGATCTGAGAAATGAAGGAAAGAATCACTTGGATTTATGAAAAGGGATTTTGAAAATATGATGCAATTCTATCCTATATGATGAATGAATTTTAAAGAATTTGAAATTTGAATTTTGAAAAGCTATTCCAATCTTTAAATGAATTAAAATAAGATTGAAGATATAATACATCCTTGACTATGGTCATTGAATGTATTATATAATAATCTGTATTTAGATTCAAGAGAAGAATGAAACCCATTTGGTGCTTTTATAGAATTTAAAATAAAATGAACTCTCAATATACCCTGACTATGGCGATTGGTATATATTTTGAGTTAATTTTAAGTTAAATTCTGATAAAAGAGGAAAATATTTAAGAAAAATATGATGAATTTTGAAAAGGGTCCAGTATGGATCCAGTGTTATTTTGTAAAAGATAAAAATCCTAAGTTTTGTTTACATCCTGACTATGGTCATTGATGTAAATCATCAACTTACGATTAATTACCTCTTACGAAATGGTGCACGTGCCATTCGTGTTGCCATTTGTGAGAATTTTGAAATGAAAGGTAAAATGAGAACAAGCAATTTCTAAAGTATATACATGCTCATGCATTCTAATCTATGATTGGAAATGTACACTTTCCATTTATAATCTAGTTATTACAACACTTGAAAAATAATATTATTTTCTATATAATTCCTGCAAAAGATGGAGTTAGCCATATAGCAAACTACATGAATATAGGTAATGATGAAAGGTACCAAGTAAGTTCCAAAATACCAAGGTTATGTTATATGAGGAATGTACATATGAACATAGTTATCCAAACATATGCGAAGATGTCATAGAAATGCAGGGTGTTGTGCGATGGGCAACAACTGGGTGTTGTTGAGATGCCTAAGAATGCTGGTAGAAAAGAAAAATGATGGATATGACGCTATTTGTGCAATATAATGAGAATATACACAGTGAGGAAATGTCGGATATCAATATACCCAAGCACATGATATACTCGTGAGTACCTCTAATGGTAGGTTGTATGCTGCAACTCAATGGAGTTACTATTTTACAGTTTGTCCAACCAAACAAGTTTTCATAGCGATGCAATCATCAAAATGAAGACCCTTATCCCCTTTTTTTTTATTTCCTATTTGTCATAGGCTACAGCAAACAGGGAATGACAGTTTTCCCACAGATATCAATTTATTTGAAGATCTTTTTAGCCTATCGACATGGTCACTCTTTACTACAGCTCTTGAATCATTGATCTCCCTTAGGGCTATGTTACACTATCAGCGAAATATCTCCCTTACCATCCATTAATAAATGACATTTGGATGATTCAAACTTGCCTCTTTCGCCTTTATAGACTTGGATCGGAATAACCCCCCCCCCCCCCTTTTGGATGCAATCATCTCAGTTTTTACCAGGACCGATGGCATGGTCATAGACTGACGAAAGACCCCGGTGATTTATTGTCAACATTGGTGACAACTTCAGAACGTCACTCTCCAGCAGGACTCTCGTGAATTGGATCCACATCACAGAATTTCTTGATTTGGTTTTAATGTAACTACTGTTTAAAAAGAAAAAAAAAATTGTATTTTTGCATCGAAGCATTCGGCTACTAGCTCCTTGTGAATTGATTATACCCAATAGATGTCATAGAATAAAGCCAACTAATTTCATCAACATAGCACTGATCTATACAGATTTGAAATTTTGCAAGATGGTCTACGCAAATTATAAGAGCACAAGTCCAGTTTCGCAGGATGACTGAGTTTGACTCAAAACCAAATGCTAAAATATTCCTCGACTGTGGATCGAAGGTAAGCGCATATACATATATAGGCGCAAGAACGCCTTGTTGGACAAGTCAGATATTTTTCTAGAAATTAAACAGGGAAAGTAAACAAGTTACAAAAAAAAAATCAACATGGAGAGGAGATTATGAACATTTGCCAATGATTTCGCAGAGACCCCCCAAAAAGAAGAAATGGAAATGCAGAGAACTCACGCTAAATGCTGCGATGAATATAATGTGCCTGACAAATCATGGTGAATTCTAAGTAAAGCCTTACGACAATTTCAAAACAGAAATTAGGTCAAGAAATTAACAACAAAGAGAAGAATGGACGCTGGAAAGGAAATTTTCAAACCTGCTGCAGGCTGATATTGTTTGTGAGTCACTGATAACCTGCCATGAATAGACAATCACCCGATCAGAAATCAATTTGCAGTAGTATTAGCAAGATGGATTTCAATGATATTAACAGATAAGTCTTAGTACTGTAAAGGCGTGCTATGAGCTATGACCAAGAACCGAATGGACTGGTTCTGTAGGCTCTAAAGCTTGACTATCGTCACGGCCGATGGCGACTATCATTATTTTTGACATTTTCATCCATCCCTTACCTGAGTAGAACTGATATCTTCCTAGTTCAGAGGCTGTTGAGATATCATTGACCTATCGGCAGTCGAACCAATTCCCACAGATCGACTCAAGACAGCAAGAGGTTCCACAAGACCATCAGGGGAGTGCGTCAGTCACTCTAAAGCCTCTGTGGTATATCATATCTGATCTTGGGAGGCTGGTCCAGTAAAGTGATTAAAAAAAATGTCGACAGCCAAAGGTGTTGTGGGACTGGTATATTGGTGCTAGAGAGAATAAAGTGGAAGTGAAACTAAAAGAAACAAATGAATAATATTGTCTGCAGCAGCTTGAAATGTGTATACCATGATACCCAGAGCACAATATAATGATAAGAAAAAGGAAAAAAAAATGGAAAGTGAATATATATCAGCGGCAAAGTAAGAGATACTCAAAACATCGAACACGAGCGTTCAATTTCATCATCATAATAGCCTGGTTAGGATCGTTTACTCAGACATCTTCATGGAACTTAAGCATCTTCATAGAGCAGAGGCATTTACTTAACCCCTTTCATGGAATTTTGACAGAACATCCATTTGAATATCTTCAATAGAGACTCCATTTCAAGCATCTCCATGGCGTTTCAACAGAAGCTCTTACTCAAACATCCTTATGGAATCGAGACATGACTTAAGCGTCTCCCATGGTATCCAAAAAAAATAAAATACTGCTCTAAACAATTTAGCGGAGAAGGAAAAGATACTCGGGGTGGTATTGAGATAGATGCAAGGGAATCTATTACTCGTAGAAGAACTTTACATTGAATCTGCAGAGCTGAAATCATAAATAACCCAAATTCAATAAGCAGATGAAGTAAAATATGATCAAAATGAACAATATGTAATAAATGAAATGGTCGATGATACAGATGTATATGATAAAGTTACAGAAATTCACAAAGAAGGCAAGCCGTAATGGTGTTGGACATTAGTGCGACATACAATCGTTGATGCCTGCTGCTGAAGATCGAAAAAGGACAAAATATATAACAGCAATCTTAGTGAGAATAACAGCATTATCAAAATATGATAGTAAATGAGGGGTCACAACAGAGTAAAAACCGATCTGACGCCAGATCAGATAGGGTGTTACTCGCAGAGGCCATCTTTTATCTTGAGACGATCGGTATTAAATTAGCTATATGATAAAGGAAATATAATGAACAATAAATTTTATGCCATATAGCAGAAAAGACATCAAAGAAGACATAACCCAAGCGTTAAAACCAGAGACAAAATTATATAATGTAGCCTCACAATGCAGTGAGCATTGAAACAGAGGCAACGTTGTTGTTGCAGTGGGTATCCACGAGTCTGCGATAGGCAGGTCAGTGATACCAGTCTGCTTTTTAGTGAGCAATGAATGTGAAAGGAGAAAAAAAAAGGAGACGCGATGGAAGAAAATGAAGAAGGTAACACTAAAGACAAACAGGGAAGGAGATAGGATGCTCACCCCTGATTCCCGTCGCTGGGGTTAAAGGGTTTTTCTCTTCCTCTTTTTTTTTATCGGAGGAGGATCGATGGAAGCTCACCGAATGGAGATTGCTAGATACCTGGTGTTGATCCTTCCAAAAAGTTAAGCGATCGAGAGATCAAAACTGGATACAGGGGCCCGATTGGGGCTTTTCTTCTCGGATGTCTGGGAGCGTAAGGTGGTAGAGATCCTTCTTAGGCAAACGAGAGATGCCTTAGTTCAATGAGTGATGATCGATCAAGAGGGGTGTGGGGAACATGTCAATCACCGATGCGAGAATGATGGATGAGAAGAATAAACTCCAGCAGAAAGGCCGATGAAAGTGGGTTGTAACGGATGCCAATGGGTTAATCCTCGATCCCCTTCTCCGCTCCCCTGGCTCTGTTTATATAGGGAGGGAAGAAACATCAAGAGAGAGGGAGGTTAGGGATCAACGGACCATCCATGGGGAGGATGATCCGAGGGTAGAAGGAAGGGGGTTCCAGCCATCGGAGGGTGGAGGAGCTCGGGTGGTGGATGCGCCGTTGCAAATGAAGGGCGGATGGTGGATGGAGGCTTCGAGAAGGAGGAACGCACATGGAGGCGTGCGATGTTGTTGATGATGAACGAAGGAGGAGGGCGATGGAGGCAATCGGAGGGTTGATGGAGGGTTTTGGAGAGGGAGAAGAGCACATGGGGTCGGCCATGAGAGGGTTCCGGCGAGAGAGGGAGAAACCACCGATGGGGGGGGGGGGGAGGCGCCCTCTCTAAAAACAATTTTGCAAAAGGAAGCTCCTTCAAAAGATTTTCATAAAAAGTGTTTTTTTTTTAAATGAGGTTTTTAACAAAAGTTGATTTAAAAAGCTTAAACTCATTTGCTTTTTAACAAATGAGGTTTTTCATTTTTTTTGGTTTTTGTGTTATTTTTCTATTTTTTTTTGTATTTTTGGAATAAAATCCTAAAATTTATCAGAAAACAAAGATTTAAAACTAATTTTTTGTATTTTTGAGAAATATTTACAAAAGAGGGTTTTCAAGTCTATCTTGGGAAAATTTCTTCAGAAAATGGGTTTGGACCCAAGTTTTGAGAAAATATTCGAGCTTTAAACCTCGAATTGAGAAACACAACTCGATGGATCCAAACGGATACCGGACGAACTGTTTGAGCTTTTCTAAAAGTTATTTTAGAAATTTTGGGAATTTGATTTAAAAACTGGATAACGAAGCTCAGATTTAGATTTTTATCTGGATCCGGATCCGAAATTGAGTCAGATATGTAAAATGAATTTAATTTCAACAAAATTTGAGAAATAAAATGGAATTTAGATTTAAAAGTAACTCAATTACCTAGAAAATGGGTGCAAAAGGCAAAAAGGGGAAATTTACAATTTTTTGAAAAATTTGGGGCGTTCACACATACCAAGGTTATTTCTTAAATCCTTTTGGTTGATCAACATGAAAAATATTTGAATTTTATCCTTTTTCGCAAAGAGTTTTGTTACGACAATGAAGCCATACATGATACTTCAAGTACAAGGTTTTGATGATGAGCAAGTAGAATCAACTGCATTTCAGCTAAGGCTATGAAGAAATTGAAGAATTCAGTGAAGAATCCTTGAAGACTAGTGTGCAAATGTTTAATTCATTAAAAGTCTTAGATTCTTGTAAGAGCCTTACTTAGACTGCATATTTAGGTTGCATTTCACCTTAAAAGTCTTTAGAAAATCTTTTCTAAAAGAAACTCTTTTGAAAATCTTTTTAGAAAACTCTTTTCTTAAATTTTCATGTTTATTAGTCGACCAATAGACTTATCAGTCGACTAATCCTTTCGCGCCATATTTTCTAAAAAGTCATTCTTGTCAAATTAGTCGACCGAAGGTTTTATCAGTCGACTGGACAAAATGTCTGTTTTCTGGAAAATTAGCAGTAGTCGACTAATGGTTTTTCAGTCGACTGAACAGAACATGTGTTTTCTGAAAATTTAGTAGCAGTCGACTAATGCTTTTTATCAGTCGACCGAACAGAATGTTTGTTTTTCAGAAGTTTTTTGCAACAGTCGACTAAAAGGTTTTTCAATCTACTGATGATATTATCAGTCAACTATCTTTTCTTAAGTCGACTAAGTTTCAAAAGTTCAGATTTTCAAACGGCTCGATTAACAGATCAGTCGACCGACGATAATTGTCAGTCTACTAATAACTAACTATTAGTCGACTAACTGATGTTTCAGTCGACTAATTTTGTTGTTTTCCTGAAACTTCAAAAAGGCGTGTCTTTTCATTTTTCAAACGTTTTGATCGTTCAAAATGGACCGTTTTGACACCCTTTCATACTCTCAACGTATGGAATCTTTTAACTATAAATATGAGTGCATTTTACACTAAAAAACAATCAAATTCAATCGATTTGAATCTTGCTTTTCACTCCTATTCATTCAAGTATTTGTTTTCTCACTCACGTGATATTTTCACTTCAGTTTTTTACTCAAATCACTTTGAGAGATAGTGAATTCGTGAGTAGAGTGTTTCAACAACCTCAAAAGCCAATTGCATCTCATTTGCATTCAAAAGGAAGGCTCATAGGTTGTATTGTAAGTTCTTATTTCTTTTCTGTAAAAAGAAGGACTCCTTGGTGTAAAGGTGTTGTTTGCTTTCAGTTGGGTTGTTACTGAAAGTGGGACCGGTTATGGTCTGTGTGATTTTGTAGTTTACAAGGTTGATAGTGGAAAATCTCAAGCGGGTTTTGCTTGGGGACTGGATGTAGGTCGGGTTTGACCGAACCAAGATAAAATCTTGTGTTCTTTGTGTGTTTTCTTTGAGATTTGCAAAATCATTCAATATTCCACAGAAAAGTTTTAAAAGCACTATTCACCCCCCTCTAGTGCTCGTTGCCTCGATCCTAGTGCACTTTCATTTGGTATCAGAGCACAGGTTTGCTATTACTTTGATTTGACCATCAAATAGCATGGCAACTACAACATCTCAGCACAAAGAAGGAAGCTCCTCCGTTCGTCCTCCTCTCTTCGATGGAACAAACTATGGATACTGGAAAGTAAGAATGACAATATTCCTGCAATCCATGGATCTCGATATCTGGAGAATTATTTCAGAAAAGTACCAAACTCCATCAACTGATTTCAGCCGATGGACCGATGATGAAAAGAAGACTGCTTCACTGAATGCGAAAACCATGAATGCATTGTACTGTGGCGTCACTACAACAAAGTAGTAGATTAGCGACGACCATATTCCGTCGCTAATCCGTCGCTAACATTGTTAGCGACGGATTAGCGACAACGAGGCGACAGTATGCTTACGTCGCAAATATTTCGAAGCTAACTGGCGACAGAATTATTCCGTCGCCAGGTCCGTCACTAATTGCGACGGAATAACGAGCGCTATATTCCGTCGCCAATCCGCCGGTACTAAACGGCGACCACGGCTTGGCGACGGATTTAATTCCGTCGCTAGATTAATATGAATAGCGACGGATGGTTCCGTTGCTAATCCGTCGCAAACACGAAAAAAAATTAAAAAAAAATTATTTGAAAATTAATTACCGAGAACTGTACAATTTCTATTTCCTGTACAATTTATATTTCCTGTAAATAAAAAACAAACCACACAAAAAAATTCATATAACAAGTATCTACAACAATTAATCGTTCCACCTTAAAATTAAGAAGTTTAATTATTTACAATTCAACAATTACAATTAGGAAAAATAAAAAAAATAGAACTTCTTCAACACAGTCCTCTAATCATCGCCAAGATTTTGTGTGTCTTCTTGTTCATTGTCTTTATCTGTCCCTTCAGCTCCACTACCCTGATTATCGCTAGCAGCCTACACAAGAAAAGAACAGTCAGTATTGATAAACAAAATATAATGAAATAAATTACACACTATATGTGATTCTATCATGTGCTCATGTGTGATCTAAGGCAATAAAAAAACTCTATATGTGATTCTATCATGCTCATATGTGTGCTAAGGCAGTCAAAAAATTGAATATGTGATTATAGCATGTTCATATGTGTTCTAAGGCATCTAAAAAAACTCTATATGTGATTCTACTATGCTCAGATGTGCTTTAAGGCAGGCAAAAAACTATATATGTGATTCGATCATGCTCGTATGTGTGCTAAGGCAGTAAAAAAATTGAATATGTGAATATAGCATGCTCATATGTGCTCTAAGGCAGGCAAAGCCAAAAATTTTATATGTGATTCTATCATAAATGATATATAACATGTTCATATGTGTTCTAAGGCAGTAAAAAAACTCTATATGTTATTATAGCATGCTCATAAGTGTGCTAAGGCAGTCAAAAAACAGAATATATGATTATAATATGCTCATATGTGTTCTTAGGCAGTCAAAAAACTGAATATAGCATGCTCATACGTGCTCTAAGGCAGGCAAAGCAACTTTATATGTGATTCTATCATGCTCATATGTGTGCTAAGGCAGTAAAAAAATTGAATATGTGATTATAGCATGTTCATATGTGTTCTAAGGCATCTAGAAAAACTCTATATGTGATTCTACCATGCTCAGATGTGCTTTAAGACAGTCAAAAAAACTATATATGTGATTATACCTGAGAGGGACCTGGAATCGAAGATCCCCTATCCTGAACAGCGGCCTTGATCTCATTTCGGAGAAAGGGGGCGACGGTGTATTGAAAGTAGTTATTCAGTGATTCATTAATGATCTCGCGTACATCATCACCGGAAAGAATAGTCGGCTGCTTGGAGCTTATATCGGCGCAAGAAGTTGGTGAGCCGTAACTGAAAGAACCAATAACTGGTGAAGTGTTCATATTACTCCCAAACCCGAACACACGACCTTTTTTGGGTTCACCTGCTGCAGTCACCCATGCTGTAGGATCAAATGATGGATGCTGAGTAGCGTCTTTGCCATATCGCTCTACCATCTGTTGCTTATATGCCTCCTACAAAATAATGTTTAAAGTATTCATTAATAATTAATGATAACATTATGATAGCTTGCATATATATTACAATGATTATTAATAGAATTAATACATACCGTTGTTGTTCTTGCCTTCTCTGATACGAAGACTCCCGTGGTCTTCCGTTTATGTGTTTCTACAAACACATCCTTATATGGTACACTGCCTCCTTTTTCTGCTTCCTGCGAAGTTAAATGACAAAAGATTTAGTACACAAGTTTGCAACAATACTTATAAAATTAATATTATATATTGATGAGTTACCATTTTATTTAGGTGGCTCCCAAATGTCTTAGATCCACCTGTGTGTAGATGGGCTTCGGGCATCTTCGATCGATTTTGTGAAGCCTTCGCAGAGCGATTTTTAAATGCATCTCCCGCCTACTTATCGCACATTTCATCCCAGTAATCTCTCCTGATAGTAATAGGACCATGGCCCTTCCACAGTAATGGATCATCTACTACGCCAGATGCTTTTTTTGCTGCAGTCTTCATAGTGTGCAGCATGTCTGCAAATCGATTGGCAGCCACCTTCTGCCACACCTTCCTTGCATCATTTTCTTCCACCGTAGTTGCGAAGCGATTCGAAGCCTACAAATATTTTCAGAAAGTTAGTAGACATTGCTTAAATAAATTAAATATGAAACACATTAACTATGAGGAACAACTGTATACCATGAATGAGGACCACAATCTGTCTAACACCTCCTTTGGGTACTCTTTCCATTGAGCAACTGGTCCTGGTAGATGTTGAAGAAGTGAATTCCTAATCTCTCGTACTACTTCTTGTGGCTCAAACCTCGTGCTGCACATGAATTGTTACACAGTAAATATCAATATAAAATATTTAAAAGATATGCAATAATTGAAAACAAAATACTTATGGTCGATTATCGATATACACTATTCGAATGAGTCTTCTTGTGCCAGTGTGAGAAGACCCTGTTTCCTGTGTTGGCTGTTGACTTGTGTGATCAACTGGTGTAGGTGGGTCGTGTACAGGCGCAACATCATCTGTAAAAAAATACATTAGAAATTCTCAGAATGTGCATTTGAACTAATCAAGCATCTAATTAGTTATATGATATACATATCACAGGAGCCCGTGAAGATGAAGGTTGAGCCTGGCTACTACTGGATGAGCGACCACTATAACCTCCACGAACCATATTCTAACAAATAACATATGTCATACAATACATTCAAATAATTCACATCAAGTATTACAATGCATTCAAGTCATTCACATCAAGCATTGCAATGCATTCAAATAATTCAAATCATTGACATCAAGTATTGCACTAATTCAAATCATTCGTTAATTGCATAAATTATAATACATTCAGATAATTGAAATCATTCACATCAAGTATTACAATGCATTTGAATCATTCGTATCAAGTATTACAATACATTCAAATAAAAATTTTAATCATTCACACCAAGTATTGCAATACAACTCACATCAAGTATTACAATGCATTTAAATAGAGGTTTGTAGTATAAGATTTTGCTCACAAGCTTGAGAATTCTTCCTCGTCACTAGTTTGACTTTCTTCTTCTTCTTCTTCTTCTTCTTCTTCATTGTTTGCCCATCCACTTGGTACATCATTTGGATCACATTCCTCTATGAATGTTTCATCGGCCAATGGAGATATGACATGCATATCATGCGCAACATCGTGACCATAAGCGAAGTCACAGACATCATCTGATTGATAGTAATCACTGTCTTCAGCTAACTCATCTTCCTGTAACTGATCATACTCGGGCTATAGTTTGGATTTCACCTTGCAAACTGCCCACCATTCATTTCTATCTGACTTTTTTATACTCGGATATGAAGTATAATAAACTTGTTGAGCTTGCGAGGCTAATATGAATGGTTCATATGTTCCAAACCTGGATTTATGATTCACCTCCACAATGCCTGAAGCTTTGTCGAGTCTTATTGCAGTTGGATCAAACCAATGACACTTGAATATCGTAACCCTGTTATTCATGCCTAAGTAAGTCAACTCCATTATTTCCTCTATAACACCGTAGTAATCATGTTCATTTTCACCGTAGCTGCTACCCTTGACACACACGCCACTATTTATCGTTGATTTGTTTATACCGTAGTCTTTTGTATGGAATCAATAACCATTTACGATATACCCGTTGTAGCATTGCACAACTTTTGTCGGACCATTTTCTAAATCACATATTCCTTGATCTTTAACATCACCATTGCGAACCTACGCACAAACATAAACAATGATTGTGATCACGATCAATTAAGTAACTTAGTGTTGTTTATAAGTACAAAATTTATGTTAGCTTCTTTACCAACTGTTTCAACCACTCCACAAACTTAGTTTCACGTTCTTTTTGTACTTCTGCATCAGTGAGATGTGAAACTTCGTTTTGCAACTCCAAATCAAATCGTCTGCAAACCACAAATACTTATATTACCGAGTCATGTATCCACATATAGAACATAAAAGGATTTATAATTGAGTTGCATATACATATACTTACTCGATGTATGGGTCGATCGCTGAGCAATTAAAAAGAATATAGATGTGTGCTGCATCTTGCTCTCGATCTGTCAATAGTCTTGATCGGCAACTACAAAATGCATGCCCAAGTGGTTGAAATATCGACAGCTTGTCAGCTACAGTTACTTGTTCTCCATCATTGTTACGGGCGGGCATGTGTAACGTGTTGGAATATGAGGTTCGAAGTACATAGATGAGAAATTTGAAATCTCTTCTAAAGTGTATGCCTCACAAATAGAGCCTTCTACTCTTGCTTTATTACGAACCTTTTTTTTTAGGTCGAACATGCATCTGACAAGAATATACATTTCAAATTTTAAATATCTGTCATTAAAGAGACAAATATAAAAAAACATATACCTTTCAAATGGGTACATCCATCGATATTGCACAGGGCCACCAACCCTTAGTTCATATGGCAGATGTATGATCAAATGTTCCATAACATCGAAAAATGCTGGCGGAAATATCTTTTCTAACAAACAAACAGTGGTGATGACAAAGTCCTCGAGATTCTTTACATCTGATACAACGACCTCCGATGCGCACAATGTTTTGAAAAATCCGCTCAACACAGACAATACTAGGTTTGTCTAACATATCATGGAATGCTAGGGGTATCAATCGTTGCATAAAGATATGACAATCATGGCTCTTCAACCTATATAACTGTCCATCGTCAATCTTCACAGCCCGAGCAATGTTAGAGACATATCCATCTGGAAATCTCAGTTGTCTCAACCATTGACATACATGTTTTATTTGATCAGGTCCGAGCATGTACTTCGCCTTTGGTTTCAGTAGTTTGCCATTATACTCTTTGAGTTCCAATTCTGGTCTTTTACATATTAATTTTAAATCCATACGGGCCTTCGGAGTATCCTTCGTTTTTCCTTTAATATTCATTACTGTATTGAACACATTATCAAACACATTTTTCTCTACATGCATCACATCCAAATTATGTCGTATCAATAGGGTCGGCCAATACGGTAGTTCCCAAAAAATAGATTTTTTCGTCCAATTGTGATCCTTCCCAAATCCACGGAAGGGTGTAGGACTGCGGGCATCTGTTAATACATCTGGAAAGTATCGCAATCTTCTTAGAATCTCTATGCCAGACAATCTTGAGGATGGACCTTCCGTTTCAGTTGTGCCTGCTGTAAATGCATTCTTTTGACGTCGGAACGGATGATCGCTGGGTAGAAATCGACGATGGCAATCAAACCAGCAAGGCTTCCTTCCATGCCTCAATCTAAAAGCTTTGGAATCCTCCATGCAGTACGGACAAGCCAACCTCCCATGTGTGCTCCAACCAGATAACATACCATATGCAGGGAAGTCACTGATTGTCCATAGAACAGCGGCCTTCATGTTGAAATTTTGTTTTTTGTGGGCATCATATGTGGTAACACCGTCATCCCACAGTACTTTTAATTCATCAATCAATGGCCTTAGATATACATCAAGATTTTGGCCAGGTGAGGTCGGACCAGGGATCAACAGAGACAAGAAAAGATTTGGACGTTTCATACACAAGCTTGGTGGAAGGTTGTATGGAGTTACAAATACTGGCCAGCATGAGTATGGAGTTGATCTACCCCCAAATGGATTAAATCCATCTGTACATAGACCGAGTCTAACATTTCGCACTTTCATTGCGAAGTTCTGATGAGTACGATCAAAGTGCTTCCAAGCTTCAGCGTCAACAGGATGCGTGATCTTGTTTTCATCGTGTCGAACTTTATTTGCATGCCATCTCATGTGTTTAGCTGTTCTTGAAGACATATACAATCGCTGCAATCTAGGAGTGATAGGAAAGTAGCGGAGCGACTTGTATGAAACTTCCTTTGATCTCGTGCTACCATTGCCTCTTGTCTTTGGCTTGAACCGAGGATGCCCACATGACGGGCATGATATGTCGTTTTCCTGCTCCTTGAAATACAACATGCAGTGATTTGGACAAGCATCAATCTTTTTGTAACCCATACCTAGAGCGTTGATCATAACTTTCGCATGATAGAAATTTTGTGGCAATTTCTCATCTTTAGGCAACATACTCTTCACAATCATGCACAAACGGTCAAAACATGATTGACTCAAATTATACTCGAACTTCAAATTCATTAGTTGAAGAACTGCAGACAAGATAGTGTGACTCTCACAACCGTTCCAAAGTGGCTCATCAGCATCTCTAAGTAAATCATAAAATCTACTAGCTGCATCGTTTGGTGATTCTTCATCTACGGCAATTCTTACATCACTAGAACTCATAGAAGAACCCAGTTATGTTCCTGCAGCATCAAATATCAAATTCGTATATGGATTATCGTGCACCACATTCACCCGTGCATCAAAATCGTTTCTAAATTCTTCTCTATGAAACATCCAGTTCTGATAATCACTCACAAAACCCTTCCTGTATAGGTGATGTCTAATGCCATGAGGTTCTACAAATCGATTATTCTTACAAATCTTGCAGGGACACCTAATCCGACCTGTGGGATCTACCGTACTGACACTTGCCGTTGCAAATTCAATAAAACTGTCGACACCATCCATATATTCATGCGATAACTCATTGTCCACTATCCTACGGTACATCCATTCACGGTTTGCAGTCATTCTGTCGTATGATGTTACGAATAGTATCCTAACCAGTTAAAAGAGAACCATCAGAATGCTATGATGAAGAAAATATCAAATTTATCATGCAATATATGATGTCATACAATCACAAGAATTATGATGCATGCATTGATAACTTAATATTTTCATGTGCAAACTATTCATGACACGATACATTCATTTGAAGCATGCTTTCAGTATACAATTTCACATGGAAGACATAATCAAATTGAAAGTAACTACATGTAGGCATGGATACAATCACATCAAACATTGCAATACATCGAAATAATTCATATCAAACAAATGTCAAACATGTACCTGCAGCAAACACACTTCAATATCCCACTAACTACTACCATGCATAGCATGGACTCCGTACTCCAAAAATAAGAACACTTCCATATTCATACATTAAAATCATGCTCAGCATGATCTCCGAACTCCAACAAAGCAGTCCTACATATCAACAACTAAGTGAGTGTGTGAACAATAAAGTGTTACATTCAATAAATTAAATAACATGTGATGCGCTTGCATCACTTACTCACCACGGGTATTTACCCGATTTGCATTGTTTTTGTCACTTACTTACCACCGGTGGCGGGGCACAAGCGAGTTCTGTTGAGAAATCTGCAAAAAAAAAATGATGTTTTAAAATGAAGTCACCATGAAAAAAAACTCACTCTAAACAAATGATTTATAAAAAGGACACGCCTGTTTATAAACTAATTGGTTGGCCATATATGGTTAGAAAAAAAAAAGGTTAAAATATTTATCTCTTATTCCAATAACAAAAGAACGTAAGAGTGGATATTAACAATGAAGGAAAAGGAGTAATTTTATACACCAAGTGGCTATTGAATTTTATCATGGATAAGCAGGCACTACAATGTAATAATCTAAAAGTTGAGCTAGTTTTTGCAAACAGAGTGCACAGGCTTTTGTAATTTATTCAAATAAAATAAAAACATCTTTTTAGACTCTTATTTATGGTTCTTAAGGCTTGTTTGATGGTTCTAAAAGCTCTAATCAAATCCAAGAAAACCCTAATCAAATTAACTATAAAATGCCCTAATTTTTAAATTTTGATTCAAAGCCCTAATAAAACAAAATCAAATAAAAAACCCTAATTAAATTAACTACAAATAGCCTTAATTTAAGAAATTTGATTCAATTGCCTAATAAATGAAAATCAAAATAAAAAATCCTAATCAATGAAAATCAAAGAAAACTAAAAAATGAAAATAAAATAAAAACCCTAATTTCTGAAAAAAGAAAAAGAAGAGCAAGAAACCAGGGGGTCGACCCCCTGCCGGACAAGGTAGGGGGTTGACCCCTGGCCGGACACGGCAGGGGGTTGACCCCCTGCCGGACATCAAAAGGGGTTGACCCCCTGCCGGGGTTGACCCCCTGCCGGACACGGCGGGGGGTCGACCCCCGGCCGGACATGGCGGGGGGTCGACCCCCCCCCCCCCCGGTCGGACACAGCAGGGGGTCGACCCCCTACCAGGGTTGACCCTCGGCCGGACACGACAGGGGGTCGACCCCCTGCCGGAAAACGCAGGGGGTCGACCCCCAATCCATTTAACGGTGAAATACCTGCAGTTGCTCCGGGCAGCGGCGGCGGCAGCGGAAGGTTGACGGAGATCGACTTCCGGCGAACGGTGGGGGCCGGCAGAGAGGTCGACGGGATGTATAGGGCGGCCGAAGGAAGAGGGCGGCAGGAGGGAGAGGGCGGCGGGCGGGAGCAGCGAAAGGAGAAAGGAAAAAGAGGGCTGGGATTAGGGGTAATGCGACATTTAGTGACGGATTAATTCCGTCGCTAAGCCATCGTAATTCAAAAAACAAAAAGGCGACAGAAAATATTTCGTCGCCTAGGCCGTCGCTATGTTGCGACGGAATTTTAGCCGTCGCAATTCCGTCGCTAACTGCCGTATTTATTGCGACAAAATATTCTCTCGCACAATCCGTCGCTACTTAGCGACGGATTTTGCGAGGGAATATAATTTGTCGCTAGTTTCGTAAAATTCTACAAATATAGCGATGGATTCATTTCTCTCGTTAATCCGTCGCTAAGTAGTGACGATATAACTCCGTCGCTAAATTCCGTCGCTAATCAACTGTTTTTTTGTAGTGCGTTGACAAGGTAGAATTCAATGGCATCTCTCAATGCTCTACAACAAATGAAATCTGGCATACTCTTCTCGTGACTCACGAAGGTACGTCAAAGGTAGAAGAATCCAATGAAGAAGTCACCAACATGTGTTTTGTAGCACAAGAGAATTCGGTAAGTCAATTTGACTATGATGAGTTATTTGAAGCATTTAATGATTTATATGCTAAATTTAAGAGTCTTAGTTCTAAAAATAAAGAGTTAAAAACTGAAAATTTAACTCTTGACTCTCAAAATAAAGTGTTACTTCAAGAAATAGAAGATCTCAAGAAGGAAAATTCTTGCCAAGCACTTGAGATAAAAGAAATTGGAGTTAGAACCAATCTCTTACAAAATGAAATATTTAGTCTTAAAGAAAAGTCAAATGATCTTCTTTCTATAGCAACCAAATTCACAAATGGTCAAGAGAATCTAGAAAAACTTCTTGGTTCTCAAAGATGCTCGGTTAATAAAACCGGATTGGGATATAGCTTCTTTGATACTCAAAATAGATCAAACTATGTGGTGAAAAATCAAAGACATTATTCTCAACCTTTTGTTCATAAAACTAAACTTTCTAGTTCTAATAGAAATGCATCTAAAAATGATTATTCTAGACATGTTTATTCTAAATCCTTTTATAGAAAGAATATTTATTATCAAAGGAAACCAAAATCCAAATGGATATGGGTTCCTAAGACTAACTCTCATGGACCCAAAAATAGAAAGGGGTCAAATGCTCTATTTTCTGATTTTGTTATAGGTACACAACATAAGGAGCAAATGGATATTGGACAGCGGCTGTTCCAAACATATGACTGGAAGGCCGGAGTTATTTTCCACCCTCCAAAATAAGGATGGAGGAACCGTCACCTTTGGTGACAATAACAAGGGAAAAGTGATAGGTATTGGTAATATTGGTAATCCAAAATTTCCCTTGATAGAAAATGTTCTTTTAGTGGATGGTTTAAAGCATAATTTAATATCTATTAGTCAATTATGTGATAAAGGTTTTCATGTTTCTTTTGAAAATGATTTATGCTTAATTTCTGAATTTAAATCTAAAAAGATCATTTTTAAAGGTAAAAGAAGAAACAATGTGTATGAACTATATCTAGATGAATTACCCTCTTTTAATGAAAAATGTCTTATTGTTTCAAATGAAATTCAATGGTTATGGCACAAGAGACTTGGACATGTTAATTTTAAAATTATTTCAAAATTATCCAAGAATGATCTTGTAAGAGGCCTACCTAGAATACCATATAAAAAGGATCACTTATGTGATGCTTGTCAAAGGGGTAAACAAATCAAGAGTTCTTTTAAAGCAAAAGATATAGTTTCAACAAAACGTCCTCTTGAACTTTTACATTTAGATCTATTTGGACCATCTAGAATTCAAAGTTTGAATGGTAGCAAGTATGCTTTTGTTATAGTAGATGATTATTCTCGATTTACATGGGTGATTTTTCTAAAAAGCAAAAATGATGCTTTTTCAGAATTTTCTAAACTTTGTAGAAGAATTACAAATGAAAAATCTACATCTATTATTAAAATTCGTAG
The DNA here is from genome assembly GCF_984573655.1 of Nuphar pumila. Taxonomy (NCBI): domain Eukaryota; kingdom Viridiplantae; phylum Streptophyta; class Magnoliopsida; order Nymphaeales; family Nymphaeaceae; genus Nuphar; species Nuphar pumila. The sequence continues at coordinate 75,267,342 of NC_143259.1, read as the reverse complement.
TGATCATGGTGGTGAATTTGAAAATGAATCTTTTCTAAAGTTTTGTGATTTACATGGTATATCTCACAACTTTGCTTTTCCTAGAGCGGCTCCACAAAATGGAGTTGTTGAAAGAAAGAATAGAACTTTGCAAGAATATGCTAGAACCATGCTTCAAGATAAAAATTTACCAAAATATTTTTGGGCTGAAGCAATTAATACAGCATGTTATGTCTTAAATCATGTTCTTATTTGACCAATTTTACATAAAACATGTTTTGAATTGTATTATGATCGTATACCCAAGATCTCATATTTCAAAATTTTTGGTAGTAAATGTTTCTTGTTAAATACCAAAGATAATCTTGATAAGTTTGATTCAAAATCAGATGAATCAATATTTCTTAGATATTCTTCTAGAAGTAAAGCATATCGTATTTTCAATAAAAGAACATCTTGTATTGAAGAATCTTTACATGTTGCATTTGATGAGAATTGTGAGCAGGTTATTCCTCTAAGCGAAGAAGAAGAAGCAACACTTCAAGAAGAACCCTTGATAGAGAGTACTTCTCAAGAAAATATTCCTCTTCAACCGGTTTGGAAAGAAGTTCCTAATCATCCGCATGAACAAGTTATTGGTGAAATAAAGAGTGGTGTCCAAACTAGAAGGCAGTTAGAAAAATATATTGCAAATGTTGCTTTCATATCTAAATTAGAACCAAAGAATATCAATGAGGCATGTGATGATGAATTTTGGCTTTTAGTCATGTCTGAAGAACTTAACCAATTTACTAGGAATGATGTTTGGGATCTAGCTGATAGACCAAAGGATCATCCAGTAATTGGAACAAGATGGGTCTTCCGAAATAAGCTGGATGAAAATGGTAAAAGTGTAGATACTAAGCTCTACAGAGGTATGATCGGATCTCTATTATACTTAACTGCTAGTCGACCTAATATTATGTTTAGTGTTTGTATGTGTGCAAGATTTCAAGCTAATCCAAAGGAATCTCATTTAACTGCAGTAAAACAAATTCTTCGTTATTTGAAAGATACTTCAGATTTCGGTTTGTTTTACCCAAAATCATCTTCCTTTGATTTAGTTTCATATAGTGATGCAGATTTTGCAGGAAGTAAATCTGATCGCAAGAGTACTAGTGGAACTTGTCATTTCTTGGGAAATTCCTTAGTCTCTTGGTTTAGTAAAAAGCAAAATTCAGTATCACTCTCAACAACTGAAGCTGAATATATAGCGGCTAGTTTAGCATGTTCACAAGTACTTTGGATGAAACAGACCTTAAAAGATTTTGGTTTGAATTACTCCACAATAACTATTTATTGTGATAACACTAGTGCTATAAATCTTTTGAAAAATCCTATTCAGCACTCAAGAACTAAGCATATTGAAGTTAGACATCATTTTTTAAGAGATCATGTGTTAAAAGGAGATATTTCGTTAAATTTTATTTCCACTAAAGAACAACATGCCGATATCTTCACTAAACCTCTTAAAAATGAAGATTTTATGAGAATTAGGAGAGAACTAGGTATTTGCTTGTTTTTGGATTTATAAAAATGCTGATTTTTGAGCAAAATCTCAAAATCGCACTATATTAGTCGACCAATAAAATTTTAGTCGACTGGTGTTTTATATTTTGGAATGTATCGCACCATATTAGTCGACCGATATATTTCTAGTCGACTGATGATATTTTTAGAATAAGTCGCATTTTTTAGTCGACTGATAAAGTTTTAGTCGACTAAATTTTCTTTAAAAAAAATTTAAGTGAAGGGACCCGACACCCCTTGGATTTGTTTTTAAAACCCGTTTTTTTTTTAAAAAAAAAAAAACAAAAGAGGCATCGTTTCACTTCGTACTTTTTCGTTTTTCTTAAAAACGAAACCCTTAAACCATAAACCCCTCTTTCCCTCTTGCCTCTCTCTCTTCCGAAAAACCCTCGGAGTACCGTTCGACTCCATCATCGCCGGGAGTTTCTTACCGTAACAGGGAGACGCCGGAATCTTCTGGCCGTGATCTTGAAACGCCGGAACTCTCTTGTCGTGTTTTAAAATAGAGATACGAGTTAAAAGTCTATTTTGCTTATGCTATTTTTGCCCTTACTCTTTTTTATTCTGACAAAGGGGGAGAAAAAGATAAAGATAGCATTACTTTGAAATTGCAAGGAGATCTTGAGAAAAAGATGATAGCAATTACATTACAGGAGATCTTGCATGAGAAATGCAAAAATTAAGAGAAAAAGAATGCTTTGAATGAATGTATTTCTAAATACATGAAGAAATGATGAATGGAAATGCAAACCAATCAATATGTGATATATGTGCTTTAAATGTGCTAACTTTTAATGTTTTGCAGCATATTGATAGGGGGAGTAAAATCTTCATCTATGCATCTAAATGCTTCATCTTTGATTAAGTTTGTCATCATAAAAAATGGGGAGATTGTTACGACAATGAAGCCATACATGATACTTCAAGTACAAGGTTTTGATGATGAGCAAGTAGAATCAACTGCATTTCAGCTAAGGCTATGAAGAAATTGAAGAATTCAGTGAAGAATCCTTGAAGACTAGTGTGCAAATGTTTAATTCATTAAAAGTCTTAGATTCTTGTAAGAGCCTTACTTAGAGTGCATATTTAGGTTGCATTTCACCTTAAAAGTCTTTAGAAAAACTTTTCTAAAAGAAACTCTTTTGAAAATCTTTTTAGAAAACTCTTTTCTTAAATTTTCATGTTTATTAGTCGACCAATAGACTTATCAGTCGACTAATCCTTTCGCGCCATATTTTCTAAAAAGCCATTCTTGTCAAATTAGTCGAGCGAAGGTTTTATCAGTCGACTGGACAGAATGTCTGTTTTCTGGAAAATTAGCAGCAGTCGACTAATGGTTTTTCAGTCGACTGAACAGAACATGTGTTTTCTGAAAATTTAGCAGTAGTCGACTAATGCTTTTTATCAGTCGACCGAACAGAATGTTTGTTTTTCAGAAGTTTTTAGCAGCAGTCAACTAAAAGGTTTTTCAGTCTACTGATGATATTATCAGTTGACTAAAAGGTTTTTCAGTCTACTGATGATATTATCAGTCGACTAACTTTTCTTAAGTCGACTAAGTTTCAAAAGTTCAGATTTTCAAACGGCTCGATTAACAGATCAGTCGACTAATAACTAACTATTAGTCGACTAACTGATGTTTCAGTCGACTAATTTTGCCGTTTTCCTAAAACTTCAAAAAGGCGTGTCTTTTCATTTTTCAAACGTTTTGATCATTCAAAATGGACCGTTTTGACACCCTTTCATACTCTCAACGTATGGAATCTTTTAACTATAAATATGAGTGCATTTTATACTAAAAAACAATCAAATTCAATCGATTTGAATCTTGCTTTTCACTCCTATTCATTCAAGTATTTGTTTTCTCACTCACGTGATATTTTCACTTCAGTTTTTCACTCAAATCACTTTGAGAGATAGTGAATTCGTGAGTAGAGTGTTTCAACAACCTCAAAAGCCAATTGCATCTCATTTGCATTCAAAAGGAAGGCTCATAGGTTGTATTGTAAGTTCTTATTTCTTTTCTGTAAAAAGAAGGACTCCTTGGTGTAAAGGAGTTGTTTGCTTTCAGTTGGGTTGTTACTGAAAGTGGGACCGGTTATGGTCTGTGTGATCTTCTAGTTTACAAGGTTGATAGTGGAAAATCTCAAGCATGTTTTGCTTGGGGACTGGATATAGGTCGGGTTTGACCGAACCAGGATAAAATCTTGTGTTCTTTGTGTGTTTGTTTTGAGATTTGCAAAATCATTCAATATTCCCTAGAAAAGTTTTAAAAGCACTATTCACCCCCTCTAGTGCTCGTTTCCTCGATCCTAGTGCACTTTCAAGTTTCACCCTTTCGGAAGGAATACTAGAGGTAATCTGAGGTGACTCTTTTGTGCAGTAAAATATTGGAATCAACAAATGTTTTTAGCAAATTGGCAAAATGTTCGAGAACCTTTTGTGAAATAATCACTCAATATAGATTTTGATCAAACCTTGAGCTGAAATTTAGAGGAATAGTGTTAAAATCAGACTTTGAAAATCTTGATTGGTGAAAAACACTAGGTTTGGAAATCCCGTCCAGTTATAAGAAACTGGATTTTTGACATCCCGACTATTTTATAAGAAAACTGGATTTGAAATCCCAACCAGTTATGAGAAACTGGATTTTGATAATCACGACTAGTGAAAACACTGGATTTGAAATCTCGACCAGTAAAAAATACTGGATTTTGAAATCCCGACCAGTTATGAAAAACTAGATTTCGATAATCCCGACCAGTGAAAAAAATACAGAATTTTGAAATCCCGACCAGTTATGAGAAACTGGATTTTGAAATCACGACCAATGAAAAATACTGGATTTGAAATCCCGACCAGTAGAAAAGACTGGATTTTGATAATCCCGACCAGTGAAAAAGACTGGATTTTGATAATCCTGACCAGTGAAAAAGACTGGATTTGAAATCCCGACCAGTTAAGAGAAACTGGATTTTTGATAATCCTGACCAGTGAAAAATACTGGATTTGAAATCTCGACAAGTTATGAAAAACTAGATTTTGATTGAAAGGTTTAATCTGACGGTTTGAAAATGATTGAATTTGGGAGATTATAACCTCAGGGTTGAGAAAATGATAAAATTTTGAGAATGTTACAACCCAAAGGTTAGGAACTGATAGAGTTGAGAGATTGAAATCTGAAGGTTTGGAAATGATAGAGTTTGGGAAATTGAAACCCGGAGGTTTGGAAATGATAGAATTGGGAAATTGAAACCCGAAGGTTCGGAAATGATAGAATTTGAGAAATTTGAAACTCGAAGGTTTGAAAATGATAGAATTGGGAAATTGAAATCTGAAGGTTCGATTGTGAAGTAAACAATTGATTTGAAAGTTCGACCAGCATAGGCTGGAATCTTTTGAAATACATGGCCAACGAGAGCTGGGTCTTTTGGAATACATGACCAGCGGGAGCTAGATCTTTTGGAATACATGACCAGCATAAGCTAGATTTTTTTAGAATACATGACCAACGAGTGTTGGATCTTTTGAAATACATGACCAGTGGAAGCTGGATCTTTTGAAATAAGTCAATTTTGGGAGTTCAAGTCAGAATTAGAATTTTAGAAGAAACAAACTTTAATCAGAAGACTGAATTTTGAAAGTTCCCAGTGTGAGGACTGGGTTTTGCAAATGAGCTCGGTATATGACTGAAAATTCTAAGGAATCCCCAGTGCGAGGACTGGGTTAAGCAAATGAGCTCGATTTTTAAACTGGATTTAGAAAATAGAGATTTTGGTGAAAACTTCTGAATTCATTAGACCCTGTATGTGGGCCACTTTCAGGATTTATCCCCTTATCCTGAATGGGTAAAGAAGAGAATTGATTATAGGAGAAATGATTTGGTTTTGCCTGCATATAGAAACTTTGAAGTAAGATGAAATTATAAAATAAAATGCCCCAGTATGATGGTGAAGAATGTCAGGATAATAGAAGATCATTTTTATTGAAAGAGCTCTTGGAAGAATGCAAAAGATAACATAGACACTTTTTAGGTATAAAATTTCTTCAAGTGCAGAGCATTGATAGGATCTGACAATTCCACCCCATCTGCATTGATCAAACGATATGCATTACGAGGGAGCACTTCTTTGACCACATAGGGACCTTCCCAATTAGGCATCCACTTTCCCTGCGGGCGATGCTTGACATGAGTTGTTGATCTAAGCACCAAATCATTAACTCGAAATCTTCTTTCAATGATTGACTTAGCATATTGTCGGGCGATTCTTTGCCTATAGGATTGGGCATGCTCGACTGCCTTGAGCCTCCTTTCATCTAGTAGATCAAGCTGCACCAATCTCTGCTGTTGATTTCGATCAAGTGACAATTCTATAAGTGAGGCAAATTTGAGAGCAGGCTTTTGGACATGGAGAGGTAACACTACCTCAGTCCCATAAACAAGTTTCGAAGGAGTGACATTGGTTGGAGTCTAAATGGTGGTTCGGAATGCCCAAAGTGGGTCATGAATTTTCTCATGCCAATCACGACCTGTTTTCACAGTCATTTCCAAAATGCGGATCAAAATCTTATTGGTGGCCTCTACCTGACCGTTACCTTGAGGGTAATAGGGAGCTGAGAAATGATGGCAAATTCTGAATTTGGAACAGAAGGTTTTCATCCTCTCATTCTTAAAATGGCTTGTATTATCTGAAACAATATCATGTGGTATGTCGAAGAGGCAAAGAATGTTCTTGTGAATGAAAGAAACCAAATGGCGGCCTTCTATTGTGCGCAGAGTAACAACTTCAACCCATTTGGTGAAATACTTTGAAGCAGCCAGAAAATACTTGTGGCCGTTGGAAGCGGAAGGAGTAATTGGGCCTACGACATCGAAAGCCCACATAGAAAATGGCCAAGGAGAAACAACTGATTGTAGATATATGGTCGGCGCATGGATGGAAGGTGCGTGCATTTGGCACTTGACGCACTTCTTCACAAATCGATGACAGTCCTATTGCATGGTTTTTCAGTAATACCCTACCCGGATGATCTGTTTGACGAGAGTTTGATAGCCAACATGGCCACCACAAATCTCTTCGTGTGCCTCTTGGATAATTTCTATGGCTTTGTCCTTGTCTAAGCATCTGGCATACTCAGAACTAAACCCATGATGATAGAGAACGTTGGCAAGGATGAAATAACGGGCAGACATGCGTTGAATTGCACGTTGCTCTCTTTTTGGTATTTTTGGTGGAAATTCACCAGTCTCAATGAAATATTTGATATCTTGGTACCAAGGCTTTTCTTTTTGATCGACCTGGTTTACTTGCATGGCTGAAATGAAGGCAGATCGTTTAAGCCTACCAACTTTGAAAGAACAACATGATTAACTACCTTTAAAGGATAAAATGGATCCCAGGCTGGCTAAGCCATCGGCTATCTGATTGTGCTCCCTCCTGATGTGATTGAGCTGAAATTCTTCAAAGTTGTCCACTAGAGCTAGGACGATCTTTTGATAGGGGATCAATTTTGAATCTTTCACCTGCCACTCAGTGTTAACTTGACTGACGACAAATAATGAATCATCGAAGGCATGCACTCTCTTGACATTGAAACTTTACAGAACTTTAAGGCCTTATATTAGAGCTTCATACTCGACTATGTTATGAGTACATTGAAAACCAAGCTTGAGAGAATAAGGGATCATTTCTTTTTCAGGAGTGATTAACAAGATTTTAATCCCTATGTCAGACATATATTTAGAGCCATCGAAGAATAGGTTTCAAACTGGAGATTGTTGGACATTATAGATGTGCTCATCAGGAAAATCATCCTCTGCTTTTATTTCCTCTATCAGGGGAAAGTCTGCCAACTGATTTGCGATAGCTTGGCCTTTAATTGACTTTTGAGAAACATATTCTAAGTCATATTGCATTAGAAGGACCTGCCATTTCGCAATCCGTTCAGTGAGAAACAGTTGTTCCAGAATGTATTTGAGAGGATTAAGTCTTGACAAAAATTTGACATTAGATGCCAACAAGTAATGTCTCAATTTCTGACACATCCAAACCAGAGCTCGACAAGTCTTTTCCATCTGAGAGTACTTTTTTTCATAATCAATGAAACTTTTGCTCACATAGTAGATGGCGTGCTCTATCAAACTGCCCTCTTCATATTGTGCAAGGAATCCTGTAAACACACCAAATTTTTACCTTCATCCAGTGTTTGTCCATTTCATAAGTCATCACAGATCATTGCATGTCATTGCACGCATTCTGCATAGCATTGTATGACATTGTATCTCATTTTCGAGATCCAGCACTCCTATTTCAAAACATTCAATCCAGATTTGAATTTTAAAGCTTTATTTCAAAATCAATTTCAAAACCTGGGTTTTTATTCAATACTCTGTCATTTTCCAACCCCAGGACTTTGTATTTCGAAATATTTTCTCAGAAAACAATCTGGATTCCTTTCAAATTCAAACTTTAATCGATTTCAATTCACAGATGAGAACCATTTAGATGGTGTCGCTTTTGAATGCCTCTATTCATCCAATTTCTCAAATTTTTGAAAGTTTCAGTCTGATCAGGACTCTGTCTCAGAGTCCTAATCTGGTCAGAAGTCTGGTTTTTAAGTCTGTTTTACTTCCATTCTCAATCTTTTTCGTTTGTTTTCGAAATTTAGGTCATTTCACAGAGTCCAGTTAGTTCAGGACTATTTTAGAGTTCGGTCGAGTTAGGAGTCTAACCCTGACTGTGTTTTCTGACTTATTTCATCATTTCTTGATAAAATCTTTTGAAAATTCTTTCATTTGGCTTTTAAAATCTAAAATCTCAGAGTCCTAAGAGTTCAGGACTCTAACCCGGAGTTCCAGTTCGCTTAAGACCCTATTTTCAAAGATCTTGAATTTTAATTATTAATTTTAACCCCTTTTCAAAGGTATTTTCAGTGTTTATTTCAAAATTTGCAAAACTCGATGTCGGCCCACTCAGTTGGTACCATATCCAGAGGAGTCCTGACCCAGTTAGGACCCTATGCCATTTCAAAAATTTTAATTTCAAAGTTTACTTTTGAAAATCTTTTGAAAACTCCTTCAATTTCAAGTTTTAAAATCGCTTTTTGAAAAACTCAAGTAGGGCCCACTCGGGGTGGCGCCATATTCGAGTAAGTCAGGGCTAGACTAGGGTTAGTTGATGTCTTGGTTAATGTTAGAGGTTTAGAAGAGTCAAAACCATTTTGAAAAACTCATTTTTGAAAGTTAGTTTTTAAAACTAGTGTTTTTAAAGGTTTTTAAAAGTGTTTTAAAAGTGTTTTAAAAACCCAATGTGAGAGAATGCCAAGTGGCACCACATTTGGGGGATTCTTAGGTTTAGCTAGGGGTTAATTAGGAACTATTTAGGATAATTTAGACTAGGGGTAGTTAGGTAACTCCACCCCAAAATCGCCCCCCCCCCCCCTTTAGAGTCCAAAATTTTCAAAATTGTCAATTTTTAAACCTAATTTTTTTTATTATAAATAGAGGCATAAGGGGGGGTCGATTTTCCCATCTATCTCCTATTGGATTCTTGGAGCTTCTCTCTCCTCTCCAGCCCTTCCTCCATTGCTGCAACTCCAAGGTATGAACTTCTTCACTTTTTTTATTTTATTTAATGCTTTTTAATACTTTAAACCTAGATTTAGGCTTGGACACCCCTCCTTATGGAAGATCAACCATGGTTTCACCTCAAGAACCATCAAGAACCAACAAGAACAATCCAAGAAGGTGATCTAACCCTGTTTTGGATAATTTACAGAGATTTTAATCCATTAGAATTGATTTTAACATGATTCTTTGCATTATTAACCAATAAAATATATGATTTACCCTTTTTAATGGGTTAAATCTATGTTTTAAAGGTGATATCAAATTCCAGCCATTGATTCCCTGTTTTTAATTTATTTTCATGGTTTATTCATGTTTGTTTTACGTTCTATAGCATAGAAATAAGTTTTATTTACTGTTTTATGGTTTATTTTATTTATTTACATTAGTTAATGCATGGTTTTTCAAGTTTCTTAAATTTCTGTGTATTCTAGGTTTAGAACAGTAAAGATGATGTTATTTCGGATTGAAACACTCATTTTGTATTTCTGATTTTTTTATATGTGATGCATGCATGAGTTATTGAGTTACTGTAGAAAAATCAGAGGTTTTGGATCTCGGGAACCCTGTCAAAAAAATCAGACATCAAATCGGGTTTTTAAAGCTTTAAAATCGTGGTTAAAATCAAGAAGGTAACTTGCTGTGATGATATTTCTCTCATCTTATATCCGATTTTAAATCTGTAAAGTGCTACGGATTCACATTGAGTAGATCTGTCTTCTGTGAAATTTTCAGATTTTTTTTATCACTGTTTAGTATTTTTATCTATTTAAAGAATCTGTTTTTAAATTTAAAACTCGTTAGGGTTTACCAAAACCCTAATCAGACTTGTGTTAGTCATAAATCCCAAACCACAGATCCGATTTTTGATCTGTAAAATATGAGTATTGTTATTTTTCTGTCTACTGTTCACCACTAAAATTTCAGAGATTTTTGTTTAGGTTTGATATTTATGTCTATATTTTCAATCTGGAATAGCTGTTTTAATCCCTGTTAAGAGTGATATATTTTAGCCCAGATTGCCGGAAGGTTTTTTCCCTAACCGTAGATGATTTTTCCGATCTGTAAATTGGGAAATCTCTGTTTTTCTTCTTAGTTAGTCTCTGTAAAATTTCATAAATTTCCATGAAGATTTGACCCCTGGTTCAGGTCTTGGATTGAGACTGGTTGGTGAATTAGGTCAAAAATAGCATATTTTAGGGTTTAATGCAATTTTTGGATTAATTTAATGTCAAAAAATTATTTTTATAATTCCAATTCGACATTAGGGTTATAACAAGTGAAGGTACCAATTTTTATGAATTTTGGAATCCATTTGATGGCTGAAGTAAGCAAATTGCAAAACTGGGTTCCTGAAAGATCCAAAAACACTGCTAAAATCACAGTTTTTGTGATATTATTGGATTTTCGTGCATAAGCATATATTTTTAGGGTTTAATCATGTTCATAATCATATTAGGATGCTTTCGGTTTAATTTTGTGCTCATTTGATTTCATTTAGTGCATAAAACCTAAGTTTTTACCAAAATTTATTTCTGAAAACCCTGATTTCAAGGCCATAGTCTTGCTATCGGGGGCAATTTGGTCATTTGACCTAAATTTCGAAATCCCTAACCCTAATTTCATATTTTTAATCATGTCATAGCATATTTGGTTTGAGTTTATTCCATTCAAATTTCAAAATTTGCATTTTATCAAAATATCTTTCTAAAAACCCTAATTTCAAGGCCATAGTCTTGTTATTAGGGGTATTTTGGTCATTTTGACCCCAATTTCGAAATTCCATATCTTCTCTTTCATATTTATTCAATTTTATTTCATATTTTATCATTTTTATTTAAGGGAATCAAGGAAAAGGCTTATATCTAGCAAAATCCAGTAATTTCTAGATATTACTGGATAAATCTAGAAAAGCCAACATATTTTCATTAACCAAGTTTTCTAGTTTTGCAGGTACATTGAAGACTTTATTTTTCATGTATTTAAATTTCAATAGTGATGTAATTTGTAATTAAACTTTGGAATAAGAATTTACATTTCCTGCTTAGCTTAGGTTGCATTGCATATAGTTTATTTTTATAATTTTAATATGTGATGGATAATGATTCATGCATATTCTTACAAATTCACCATGGTCTACACGAATGGCACATGCACTAGCTTTTATGAAGTTTATAAACTTGGTGGAATTCATATTTATGGCCATAGTCAGAATATGAAGGATATCTAGATTTATGATCTTCACATTAGCCACATTCAGCCTACACTCTTAGGCTAATTTCAAAATGCACTGCATTTCTCAAAAATACAAAGAGTTTTTCCCTATTCCTCAAAATCATATTCATTCATTTCATGAATTTTCCAATTCCAATTCCAATTCAAATTCCAAGTCAAAGGAATCAAATTCTTCAAAATTTCCCAAGTCTTATAGCAAAATCGATTTTCCCAAAGACAAGGATACTTCAAGTAATTCCCAAGTTCCAAATTCAAATTTTCTAACTTAGAATTTCAATTTCCAAGTTTGAATTCAGAGAAACCAAGTCTCTCAGAATCGATTTTCACCAAATGTCAAGGATTCCTCAAAATCGATTTTTATTTCTTTCAGAAGTATATTTGAAATCCCAATTCACGATTTTCCAAGATTTACATTTTCTAAATATTTCAATCATTCAAAGCAAACATCATGTTTTCAAAATGTGCATGTTCTGAAAATTCATAGCACATGCCTGATTCTTTGTGCATTTAGAAATTAGAATATGATTTAGACAAGTTGAATAGAGTAGAGCATAAGATTGATCCTTGGTTCAATTACCCCTGTTAAAGGTGGTAGGAACGGTTGAACCTCGTACCGACAGGCGAGTCCCATTCTTCGGAATTATCCCGCATTTTAAAAACGGAGGCAAGTTATTTTCAAAAACTTTTTCAAAGGTCAGTTTGACTTGCAAAAGTAAAATTTTGCGATGATAACAGGTTTGGCGACCGTGATGGGACCTGTCTTTGCCTGATCAATCTAATGCTCTACTTAGTTCAAATTGTCAAAATCGATTTCCATGGAATGTCAGCTTTGTTTTATGATATCATGTGAACCTAGGAGCCTAGACTTGAACCCAGCTGACATGGAATGCATATAGACTAGGTATGGTTTGGTAGGACCATATTGAGGAGAATTATTCATGCTCACATAGACTTAGGTCTAATACAACACTCCTCAATTTAGGAATTGTATGAAAACAATGCTTGCTTCTTCAAATATTTCAAAATTCTATCTCTTTAGGACTTAGAGCCTTCTGTTTGATTGCATGTGCTCATGTTTTTCAAAAATCTCCCCACCTATATTGTCCCGGTCTTCACGTTGCTGGGCTCTCTTCCAGAACCATAGTTCGGGACAGAGCCTCACAACTGGGCCACTTATTTGGGTGAAAACCCCCCTGCCACGTACCAAGGGCCATAGTCCAACGTATATCAGCAGGTGCTCAAGGATGTTGGAAAACTTGAACCTAGAACCGGAGAAATTGATTTTATGCCACGTACATCGAGCCTTGGCTTGAGTATATAGGCATAACTGGATTGGACACAGATGATCTGAACCTTAGAGTTAGGATTAAGGTCCTACCGCCATTTCAAAATTTGTGCATCTAAAGTCAGCTTTTAGGGAATGCTGTATGTGCATACTTGTTTGTGCAGAATGTGATTGAATATGTTATAGTCAAATTTTCTAAAAATACTGGACGATTTTTCAAAATTCCCCAGTCCATGTCCATGTACTGTCTATGTTTTAAATCCTGGACGATTTTCAAAACACTTCATTTTATAAAGTACTTCCTTATATTTCATTAAACCCTGGACGATTTTCATAAAATTCCTCCATTTTCTTCAAAACTCTGGGTGATTTCCCATCTTTCATGTCTTCTGGATCTCAAATTTCCTGCTTTATTTTTATCCTGCCTGCATTTTTCTCAAAATTCCTGTATTTTTCTCAAATCTTATTCCAATTTCCATGTCTTCTAGTCCGATGGCATCCAGTCAGCTTGATTCAGTCTTCCCTGACGGTCACATCTCCTACGAGGTGCGACAACGTCTTCCCGAACATCGAGTCCTCAGCACCGGATCCTTCTTTCCCCGGTGGTATTATTCATGGTTCAAGAACTTCTCTCGTATGTTTCCGGACCATCTGGACGAGTGTGGATTGAAACTGGCGTCCGCAGTGGGAAAGCAGACAGTCAACGGCAACTTGATCCATGCACTAGCAGAGCGGTGGAATCCGAGCACTTCTACCTTCTGGTTCCCGTGGGGCGAGATGACAGTGCTGATGGATGAATTTTCAGAGATCATGGGATTGCCCGAGCCAGCCGGTCAGCCTGGAGATCCATTGGAGAAACAGTTTCTGATTAATGTTAAGGGTCTGGACCCTAAGGATGCCTTAGCCCGCATGACAGGACGCAAGTCTTGGCCTCTGATTAAAGAAGATGGAAATGAATATGTGGATCTGCTCGAAATCTACAGACAGCATGGGACATTTGTGGAAGTCAGTTCGTTGTCTAGGACAGCTCGAGAGAGAATTCAGCATGCGATGGTTCTGTGCACGGTGGGATTGGCTTTCTTTCCCGACGGACAAAATTACATGGATATCAGAATAGTTCAGCTTCTAAGGAGATGGGGAAGTCGACAGACCAGCCGCCTCTCAATAGCCATGGCCGCACTCGCCTTTCTATACCGAGGGTTGACTCGTTTCGCACTCGAAGAGTCGATCCTAGTCGAAGGATGCACCTATGCCTTGCAGTCTTGGTTCCTCCGGCATGTGCCAGTCCGAGCCAGTTCCTTCAGATATAATGGAGAGAAGCTTCTTCCAGTTGCGCGATACCGGTTCTTGATCGACAACCTTCAGGAGGAAGAGGTCGTATGGGACTACTTTGATCGCCAGGAATCACCTCCCAAATATACTTATACATACGACAAGCGATTCAGGCTACTTGGCCCATTTTTCTGCGCATACTATCACCCAGAGCGGTGTGTCAGGTAGTTCTCTCAGAGACAGAAGCGCGTAGAGATTCGTCCACTAGCCGGGGTTCTGCCAGAATTCGATCTCACATCAGATCAGTGGTCCGGAGCATACCATTCTGCCAGACATGGCTGAGATTCCTTTGTCAGTCTTACTATTTTTCCTGGTCCTCGTGTATCTTCTGATTATCTGGAGTGGTGGAAAATTGTCTGTCCCCCTCCCCTCTGTCAAGTGTATTATTGATAAAATCATGTTTTTTCTCTCAATAAAATTCCTTTACATTTCACTTTGGTTTGACGACCTCGCCTAGGTAACAAGGCATATTTTCAGTTGTTTATCTTGCAAAGAATAGCAACGCAATTGTTGTAATCCCAGCGATGACTCAATCCCTAGTAATGGGATATTATTTCAATTGTCTACCAAAATTCTCAACAAATATTTTCCTCCAAACCAAATTTCCTTCAGAAGCCTAACCATCAGTTCTATCCTGCAGAGAGCATCAGTAATATCCAAGAGAACATTTGCGATACCCGATGGTTGATACAAGATCCAGAAAGAAAGCCGCATCAGTTGAAGGCATCGCGTACTCAGTAGCTTCAGAAGAAGAGATGGACTCACCTCGATCAGTCCAGAGTCAGGGTCAGCAGGCGGATGATGGCATCGATCCCCAAATGTACGTCATGTTCAAAAAGATGATGACCAAGATGCTGGCAGAACAAGCTGAGGCCAGTACTGAGCAAATTCAGACTAAGCAGAAAGATAAGGGTCATGCCGTCAAGAATGTGAAGATCAGTAAAAAGCAGAATCGTCATGAGGAAATGTCTGATGAGTCAGAATCAGCAGATGATACTGACAAAGAGTATGAAAATAAGCAAGAATTCAAAAGGTCGACTCAGGGGCAGGGATCGGCCTACAAATCCAAGAATCAGTCTGTTGACGACCCTACGCAGTCACAACTGAAAGATGTGGTGAAGATGGTTAAAGATCTTCAAGCGCGTGACAAGGGTAAAAGAGTCTTTACAAGTGAAGACTTCTATGATGGACTGGATGGGGATGATGATCTTGATAATCTCCCCAAGAAATTTATCAAGTTTGACGGTTCGGGTGACCCAAAAGCATATCTCGCCCTATTCTTCGCAGAATGTTTCAGGTTCAAGAGGAACAATCGTGCCTTATTTCTCTGCTTCTCTCGCAGTTTGGAAGGTGTCGCAGCAAAGTGGTACTCAGAGCACATTAATCCGATAGAACTGAAAGAATTCGACAAAGTGGTCAATTTATTTATTGAGCGCTTTCTATTCAACGTTGAAGCACTCCCGACTCTCAGTCATCTCTGCAGTCTGAGGCAGAAGGAAAACGAGAAGGCCAGGGATTTTATTCATAGATGGAGATCCGCTTGCAATAAGATGTGCGAGCGAATAGCAGAAAGACACGCACTATCTTTGATCCTGAGCAACTTCTCGCAACCCCTGAGGGGACTAATTTCTACATCTCCATCGAAGAGCTTCATAGAACTAACAGAACGAGCCGAATGGCTCGAGTTGAGTATGGAGAACGGGTCTTATGAAGGTTTTATGTTTACAAAGAATAACAGTCAACAAGAATCAAAGAAGAAAGCCCATTTTACCTACTCTGCCAATAACAGTAAGAATCAGAACAAAGGAAATGGAAAAAATCATAGTTATGCTTCAGGAGGGTCAAATCCCAACAAAAGTGATCAGAAAGGCAAGTCGATTATTCAATATGATAAGCAGCCACAGCAAACCCTCGAACAAAGATCAAGACCACAAGAAAAGCCAAAGCGGGAAGGATGGAGTTATAACCGCAAGTTTACTCCTCTAGACCAGTCCCTCGAGACAGTATTAGAATATATGCTCGGCAGTGATATGATTAAGCTTCCAAGGGTAGCTGACCCGCCAGTGGTTATGGGAAAAAGGAAGGACAGATTCTGCAAGTTCCACCGAACTGTGGGACATGATACCGAGAACTGTTTCGTTCTCAAAAACATCATACAAGATTATATTGACAAAAATCTGTTAGTAGAAGGGGCTGAAGATGAGAAAATGGAGATTCTAAAACAGCCTTTCTTGCAGCACTCAACAGCAATGATATCTGATCATCCCTTTCAGCCACAAGATCATATCCGACCATGCCCTAGCAGTGATATCAATATGCAGCATCAGGTATTAGTATTGCATAAGGCCCAGTCCAGTTCTCAAAAGATGGACCTCGTTTCAGCATTCAGTAAGCTGAAAGTTTCGAGAGAACCCGCTAGAATATCTCCAGAGGTAGCCAAAAGAATGCCATGGTTACCCAAGAACCTTGTCAAATCTACTTCGGAAAAAGGGAGAAAACCAGAAGAAAAGGTCGACACGGTGCAAAGACCAATCACTGCCCTCTCTAATATCCCTATCCTTGAGTTGGCACGTGCCTCTCCTAAGCATCAGCAAGTTCTGGACGATTTACTGCGAAAGATCAAAGTCAAGCCAGACACCACACCTGAAGACATGGCTCAGATCGTTAATCAGGCCATGACCAATGCTCCCATAACCTTCTCAGATGAGGATCTGCCAAAACCTCACGTATTTCATAACAATGCCTTGTACATTGTGGTGCGAACTCGGGGAATGACTGTACCCCACGTGCTTGTAGATGGAGGCAGTAGCCTCAACATTTGTCCTGAAATGACTGCCAAGGCTCCGGGTATAAAAGAAGAAGAGTATACACCGGATCCGATCCCATTTATGGGTTTGATAATCATGGACAGACTGCAAAGGGAAAGATCTTCTTGGAAATATTTATCAACTACTCTGTTCATACAGTGCTTTTCCATGTCGTCAACGTGCCACCAACGTATAATCTTCTACTGGGAAGAACATGGATTCATAATGCCAACGCCGTGCCATCCACTCTGCATCAGTGCATCAAGTGGTCTAAAGGTGGCATGATAACTACTGTTTTGGGGGGAGATCCTGAAGAGAGGCTACCTCAGCCTATGATCCCTAGGCCAACTTATACTGCTGATATCCCTAGCATTAGGGAAAGTGAAGAAATTGTTCTCAGTGAAAGCCTTGAAATGCTAAAGTTAGGAGCAACATCAGAGACAAATCACACAGCAGCGATGGTCCAATGGCAAGGACCACATTTCTTTAAGATTGGGGGTCGTCTCGATTACAGTACTTTCAAGGACCATCCTCTTTTCCCGCAGTTTGTTAGGACCAAGAAAGGATTTGACCTGTTATTGAAGCATGGTTATCAGCCTTTCAAAGGATTGGGCAAGAACGGAGATGGCCGGCTAGAGCCAGTGATCCCTGATCAGCATCCGCGCAGGGCAGGACTAGGATTCACGGGCAAAAGATCCCACAAAAATACTGTCTTCATTAAAGGGATCCATTAAAAATTTTCTACCATCTGTCTTTTCTATTCCATTCATTTGATTTTTGCAGTTTGTAGGGACAATGTCCCATTTCAGTTCATTTTAAGTGTCCTTATTTCATTTCAAGTCTTCAATAAAGTTATCAAGTTTCTCGTCTATCTGGATGTCATCTTTCTCTTATTCCTCTGCAATTTGTCTTCAAAATTCATTTGTTCTTATTTTTTTTTATTTCCATGCAATTTATGTCATAGTAAAGGAGCTTTCTCTAAAAGCTATTCCTTTTCAAAATTTCAGAATGTCTTCTCAACCGATAAAAAGGTTAGTCATTAATCCTTCAATCCTATCGAAACCGGCAAAGATATATCGGGTTCGAGCAAGAACAGGGGACAGTAAGGTCACAAAGCAGTCAGAAGAAATGGCAGAATTTGATTCGTTGCTTCCTGAGTTGCCAGAATTTGCAGCGATTCAGAAACAAGATGAACCATCGACCCTAGTCCAGGATCCGACTGAGGACATCAATATTGGTTCAGAAGATAGTCCGAAAATTCTCAAGATCGGCACCAGCCTAAGTACAGATGAGAAGGAAAGGCTCATTGACTTTCTCAAGCAGCACCAAGAAGTATTCGCATGGACTTATGAAGATATGCCCGGTTTAGATCCTAAATTGGTGGAACATCGACTCGTTCTGAAGCCTGATGCGAAACCTATTAAACAGAAGTTAAGGAAAATGGATCCTCGAATCGAGCAACAGGTCAAGGAAGGACTTGCTTAAAGCAGGATTCATTCGAGCAATAGATTATCCGGACTGGTTGGCGAATATCGTTGCAGTTCCCAAGAAAAATGGCAAAGTGCGAATTTGTATCGACTTTCGCGATCTCAATAAAGCTACTCCGAAGGATGACTATCCCCTCCCAAATATTGACCTCCTAGTTGATAGCACGGCTGGGCATGCCATGTTTTCCTTCATGGACGGATACTCCGGATATAATCAGATCAAGTTAGCCGCTCGTGACCAATCCAAAACATCCTTCACTACGCCATGGGGCACTTTCTGTTATACGGTCATGCCGTTTGGGCTCAAAAATGCTGGGGCAACCTATCAGCGTGCAATGGCCGCCATTTTTCATGATCAGATGCACAAGACCATGGATGCATACGTTGATGACATCTTGGTCAAATCCAAGGAGGAAGGAGACCATATCGATGCCTTAAGTCAAGTCTTCAAGCGGCTTATTCTTTATAAGCTAAGACTCAACCCTCAGAAGTGTGTCTTCGGAGTTGAATCAGGCAAATTGCTAGGCTTCTTGGTCAGCAAAAAGGGGATAGAAATGGATCCCGCCAAAGCAAAGGCCATCATTGACATGCCACCTCCAACTACTCTTAAGAAATTGCGTAGTCTTCAGGGACGTATGCAATCAATTCGGAGATTCATATCCAACCTTGCCATGAGATGTGAACCTTTCAATCATCTACTCAGAAAAGGAGTGAAATTTGAATGGGGATCAGAGTGTCAGCAATCGTTTGAGCGTATCAAGAAATATCTTCTTAATCCGCCCGTTCTAAAGCCACCAGAATTGGGAAAGCCTCTCTTGCTATACGTTTCAGTTAACCAAGCCGCTTGTGGCGGATTCTTGGCACAATTAGAAGAAGGCAGTTTGGTTGAACATGCCATTTACTATGTAAGCAAGACTTTTATTGACTACGAGAAGAAATATTCTCAAATAGAGAAGACATGCCTAGCACTGGTATGGATGTGTCAGAAGCTGAGACATTACTTGTTAGCATCAGAAGTCAAGATTCTCTCAAAACTTAATCCTCTCAAGTATATTCTCGAACAACCATTTCTTAGTGGACGGATTGCTAAGTGGCAAGTCCTGTTAATGCAGTATGATCTGGGGTATGTTTCTCAGCAATCTATCAAAGGTCAAGCAATTGCAGACCAATTGGCAGATTTTCCTTTAGCAGAAGATGTTAGAATCGAGGATAGCTTTCCCGATGAGCGGATCTGTAATGTTCAACAATCCCCAGTTTGGAATCTGTTTTTCGACGGATCCAAGAACATGGCCGGCATAGGAGTCAGAATCTTGCTGATCACACCAGAGAAAGAGATGATCCCCTTTTCT
Organism: Nuphar pumila; assembly: GCF_984573655.1. Taxonomy (NCBI): domain Eukaryota; kingdom Viridiplantae; phylum Streptophyta; class Magnoliopsida; order Nymphaeales; family Nymphaeaceae; genus Nuphar; species Nuphar pumila. The sequence goes on along the minus strand of NC_143259.1, from coordinate 75,247,672 downwards.
CTGAAACTGGATTTTCAGTGTACCCATAATATGGCCGAGTATGAAGCTTTAATACAAGGTATGAGAATTTTGCAAGACTTCAATGTTCAGAGGGTACATGCTTTCGGCGATTCATTGCTCGTTGTCAGCCAAGTCAAAGCTGAATGGCAGGTAAAAGATCAGAAGCTGCTCCCTTACCAAAAGATTGTTTTATCCCTTATCAACAATTTCGATGAATTTCAGCTTTTCCATATCAAAAGAGAGTTTAATCAAATAGCTGATGGTTTGGCCAGCCTGGGCTCCATTATGTCTTTCAGAAATGGAGAATCCTGTCGCTCCTTTGAAATCGGTAGACTTGACCAATCTGCCTTCGTTCCGGTAATGCAAGTCAACCAGGCGGAACAGAAAAAGAAGCCTTGGTATCAAGATATCAAAAACTTTATTGAAACTGGTGAGCTTCCACCAGAACTATCAAAGAAGGAGCAAAAAGCCATTCAGCATATGTCCGCCCGCTATTTTATCCTTGCCAATGTTCTTTATCGTCGTGGGTTCAGTTCTGAGTATTCCAGGTGCTTAAACGAAGAAGAAGCTAAAGAAATCATACGAGAAGCGCATGAAGGTATTTGCGGTGGTCATGTCGGCTACCAAACCCTTGTTAAACAAATCATTCGGGCAGGATACTATTGGAGAACCATGCAGCAAGACTGCTATCGTTTTGTGAAGAAGTGCGTTCAGTGTCAGATACACGCACCTTCCATTCATGCGCCAGCCACGTACTTGCAATCAGTCGTGTCTCCATGGCCATTTTCTATGTGGGCCTTGGACGTCGTAGGACCCATCTCTCCTTCAGCGTCTAATGGTCATAAATATTTTCTTGTCGCAACAGAGTATTTCACCAAATGGGTTGAAGCCGTCACTCTGTGTACGGTGGAGGGTCGAGATGTAGTCTCGTTCATTCATAAGAACATTCTTTGTCGTTTCGGTATACCACATGACATCGTGTCAGATAATGGTACTCATTTCAAGAATGAGAGAATGAAGATCTTTTGTTCAAAATTCAGAATTCATCATCATTTTTCAGCTCCTTATTATCCACAAGGAAATGGTCAGGCAGAAGCAACCAACAAAAGTTTGATCCGCATCTTGGAAAGAACCGTTGAGACATGTCGTGATTGGCACGAGAAAATTCATGATGCACTTTGGGCATATCGAACTACCATTCGAACCCCAACCAATGCGACTCCTTCAGAACTTGTTTATGGGACTGAGGTGGTGTTACCTCTTCATGTTCAGAAACCTGCCCTTAAGTTCGCATCTCTTTTAGAGCTACCACTCGATCAGTATCAGCAACAGAGATTGGTACAGTTAGATTTACTCGATGAAAAAAGACTCAAAGCAGCAGAACACACTCAGTCTTATCGTCAGAGGATAGCAAGGCAATATGCCAAGTCAGTCATCGAAAGGAGATTCCAAGTTAATGACTTGGTCCTTAGATCAACGGCTCATCTCAAGCATCGTCCACGTGGCAAATGGTCACCAAACTGGGAAGGTCCCTACGTGGTGAAAGAAGCGTTGCCCCGTAATTCATATCGTCTGATTAATGCAGACAGGGTAGAACTATCCGACCCCATTAATGCTCGACATCTGAAGAAATTCTATACCTAGAAAATCTCTATTCTATCTTTTGTATTCTTCAAAAATTCTCCTCAATAAATGATCAATTATTCTTTGGTCAAAATACCCCTTTTCCCCAGAATATACTGGGGCATTCTTGGTAAAGTTGCCTTTTATCCAAAACAATTTGTGTGCAGGCAGGATCTAATAAATCTCTCATTTTGCACGCATGTGCACTCAGTTGCATCCATTTGCATTTGCACGCATTCATCTGCATCAATTTGCATTGGATTTCCCATTCAGGATAAGGGATAAATCCTGAGACCCCGGCAAGTCGTCCAAGTCATCGCCAATTGATGACCCTTCAAAACCCAGTGCTCGTACTGGTAATCTTTAAAACCCAGTGCTCGTACTGGTAATCTTTAAAACCCAGTGCTCGTACTGGTAATCTTTAAAACCCAGTGCTCGTACTGGTAATCTTTTAAAAACCCAGTGCTCGTACTGGTAATCTTTTAAAAACCCAGTGCTCGTACTGGTAATCTTTAAAACCCAGTGCTCGTACTGGTAATCTTCAAAACCCAGTGCTCGTACTGGTAATCTTTAAAACCCAGTGCTCGTACTGGTAATCTTTAAAACCCAGTGCTCGTACTGGTAATCTTTTAAAAACCCAGTGCTCGTACTGGTAATCTTTTAAAAACCCAGTGCTCGTACTGATAACCTTTTAAAATCCAGTGCTCGTACTGGTAACCTTTTAAAGTCCAGTGCTCATACTGGTATCCTTTAAAAATCCAGTGCTCGTACTGGTAGTCTTTTAAAATTCAGTGCTCGTACTGATAACTTTTTAAAAATTCAGTGCTCGTACTGGTAGCCTTTTAAAGTCCAGTGCTTGTACTGGTATCCTTTAAAAAATCCAGTGCTCGTACTGGTAATCTTTTAAAATACAGTGCTCGTATTGGTACTTTGCAAAAGTTCGGTCTTCATACTGGTCGCAACATAACTCTCACATTGAGGTTCAGGCTCAATCTTTAGACCTGCGAACCAAACAATCTGTATCAGACTCTTGGGTCGTTCCATTCTGTTAATCTGACATTCGGGTTGCCGATTTTGTCAAGACCTCTAGTCATTCGTGTTATCAAGCAGTTCTTTGAGTTATCAAAAGCTATCAAAATCAATCGCCAAGTATCTCTCTTGCGAGGGACCCTTTTTCCAGGGAGAGTTCGAGGGAGCTCGTTTCTTTTCGCATGTCTTTATTGTTCGTTCGTTGAACCCCTTTTTCTAGAGAGAGTTTGAAGGGACTCGTGATTCACGAACAGTTTGCAAAATAATCTTTATTGTCACACAAGGAACCCTTTTTCTAGGGAGAGTTTCGACGAAAGCTCGTCCTCCTTGTAACCCTAAATGTCTTTTGTTAGGCCACCCCCGTCGTCGAGGACCCTTTTTCCAGGGAGAGTGTGATGGACTCGTTCCTCTATGATATCCTTTCAATCTCTGTTAGCGGCCCCCTTTCCATAAGAGAAGCCTAGAAATAGGGAGTTTTGACGAAAACGCTATTTCTCTTCGAAAGTTTGTTTTGCAAACACCTCCTCTTCAGGGAAGAGAGGAGTATCTTTTGTTACCCGTTCAGGTAAGGGTCAAGCCTGAGTCTCTCCTTTGGGGAAAGGAGAGGAGAATCTAGCCACGGATGTGTCATATAGATCTCAAATGATTTCCTTCACCAAGGATTCCAAGAATATTTTGCCAATTTGCCATAAAAAAAAAAAAATAGTTGTTGATTCCAAAATCTTTATCGCATAAAATTGTACCTCAGAATACCTTCAGTATTACTTCCGAAGTGACAAAGCTTTTGCAAAAAAGGATTCAAAATTCAAAATCTTTCTATTGGCCAACCAAAAGGATGAAGAATAAATCCGCGATATGGCCAGCAAAGAAAATTCAATGTTGTTGCAAAGCCAGAAGTGATTGATATTGATCACAGTCAATGGCATATTTTTAAAGATCATTCTTGGAAAATAAGCAGTCGAAATATCTTGGGTGATACAGAAAAATCCACTCAATCTCCATGTCCCCTGTAAACACACCAAATTTTTACCTTCATCCAGTGTTTGTCCATTTCATAAGTCATTACAGATCATTGCATGTCATTGCATGTATTCTGCATAGCATTGCATGTCATTGCATAGCATTGCATGTCATTGCATCTCATTTTTTGAGATCCAGCACTCCTATTTCAAAACAATCAATCCAGATTTGAATTTTAAAGCTTTATTTCAAAATCAATTTCAAAACCTGGGTTTTTATTCAATACTCTATCATTTTCCAACCCCAGGACTTTATATTTCGAAATATTTTCTCAAGGAAACAATCTGGATTCATTTCAAATTCAAATTTTAATCGATTTCAAGTCACAGATGAGACCCATTGAGGTGGTGTCGCTTCTGAATTCCTCTATTCATCAAATTTCTCAAATTTTTGAAAGTTTCAGTCCGATCAGGACTCTGTCTCAGAGTCCTAATCCGGTCAGAAGTTTTGTTTTTAAGTCTGTTTTACTTCCATTTTCAATCTTTTCCGTTTGCTTTCGAAATCTAGGTCATTTCACAGAGTCCAGTTATTTCAGGACTCTATTTTAGAGTTTGATCGAGTTAGGAGTCTAACCCTGACGGTGTTTTCTGACTTATTTCATCATTTCTTGATAAAATCTTTTGAAAATTTTTTCATTTGGATTTTAAAATATAAAATCTCAGATTCCTAAGAGTTCAGGACTCTAACTCGGAGTTCCAGTTCGCTTGAGACCCTATTTTCAAAGATCTTGAATTTCAAATACTGATTTTAACCCCTTTTCAAAACCATTTTCAGTGTTTATTTCAAAAATGTTCAAAATTCGATGTGGGCCCACTCAGTTGGTACCATATCCAGAGGAATTCTAACTCAGTTAGGACCTTATGCCATTTCAAAAATCCTAATTTTAAGTTTACTTTTGAAAATCTTTTGAAAACTCCTTCAATTTCAAGTTTTAAAATCGCTTTTTGAAAAACTCAAGTAGGGCCCACTCGGGGTGGCGCCATATTCGAGTAAGTCAGGGCTAGACTAGGGTTAGTTGATGTTTTGGTTAGTGTTAGAGGTTTAGAAGAGTCAAAACCATTTTGAAAAACTCAATTTTTGAAAGTTAGTTTTTAAAACTAGTGTTTTTAAAGGTTTTTAAAAGTGTTTTAAAAACCCAACGTGAGAGAATGCCAAGTGGCACCACATTTGGGGGATTCTTAGGTTTAGCTAGGGGTTAATTAGGAACTATTTAGGATAATTTAGACTAGGGGTAGTTAGGTAACTCCACCCCAAAATCGCCCCCCTTTTAGAGTCCAAAATTTTCAAAATTGTCAATTTTTAAACCTAATTTTTTTATTATAAATAGAGGCATAAGGGGGGTCAATTTTCCCATCTCTCTCTTATTGGATTCTTGGAGCTTCTCTCTCCTCTCCAGCCCTTCCTCCATTGCTGCAACTCCAAGGTATGAACTTCTTCACTTTTCTTATTTTATTTAATGCTTTTTAATGTTTTAAACCTAGATTTAGGCTTGGACACCCCTCCTTATGGAAGATCAACCATGGTTTCACCTCAAGAACCAGCAAGAACCAGCAAGAAAAATCCAAGAATGTGATCTAACCCTGTTTTGGATAATTTACAGAGATTTTAATCCATTAGAATTGATTTTAACATGATTCTTTGCATTATTAACCAATAAAATATATGATTTACCCTTTTTAATTGGTTAAATCTATGTTTTAAAGGTGATATCAAATTCCAGCCATTGATTCCCTGTTTTTAATTTATTTTCATGGTTTATTCATGTTTGTTTTACGTTCTATAGCATAGAAATAGGTTTTATTTACTGTTTTATGGTTTATTTTATTTATTTACATTAGTTAATGCATGGTTTTTCAAGTTTCTTAAATTTCTGTGTGTTCTAGGTTTAGAACAGTAAAGATGATGTTATTTCGGATTGAAGCACTCATTGTTTATTTCTGATTTATTTATATGTGATGCATGCATGAGTTATTGAGTTACTGTAGAAAAATAAGAGGTTTTGGATCTCGGGAACCCTGTCAAAAAAAATCAGACATCAAATCGGGTTTTTAAAGCTTTAAAATCGTGGTTAAAATCAAGAAGGTAACTTGCTGTGATGATATTTCTCTCATCTTATATCCGATTTTAGATATGTAAAGTGCTATGGATTCACATTGAGTAGATCTGTCTTCTGTAAAATTTTCAGATTTTTTTTATCACTGTTTAGTATTTTTACCTATTTAAAGAATCTGTTTTTTAAATTTAAAACTCGTTAGGGTTTACCAAAACCCTAATCAGACTTGTGTTAGTCATAAATCCCAAACCACAGATCCGATTTTAGATCTGTAAAAAGTGAGTATTGTTATTTTTCTTTCTACTGTTCACCACTAAAATTTCAGAGATTTTTGTTTAGGTTTGCTATTTATGTCTGTATTTTCAATCTGGAATAGCTGTTTTAATCCCTGTTAAGAGTGATATATTTTAGCCCAGATTGCCGGAAGGTTTTTTCCCTAACCGTAGATGATTTTTCCGATCTGTAAATTGGGAAATCTCTGTTTTTCTTCTTAGTTTGTCTCTGTAAAATGTCATAAATTTCCATGGAGATTTGACCCCTGGTTCAGGTTTTGGATTGAGACTGGTTGGTGAATTAGGTCAAAAATAGCATATTTTTAGGGTTTGGTGCAATTTTTTGATTAATTTAATGTCAAAAAATTATTTTTATAATTCCAATTCGATATTAGGGTTATAACAAGTGCAGGTACCAATTTTTATGGATTTTGGAATCCATTTGATGGCTGAATTAAGCAAATTGCAAAACCGGGTTCCTGAAATATCCAAAAACACTGCTAAAATCACAGTTTTTGTGATATTATTGGATTTTCGTGCATAAGCATATATTTTTAGGGTTTAATCATGTTCATAATCATATTAGGATGCTTTAGGTTTAATTTGATGCTCATGTGATTTCATTTAGTGCATAAAACCTAAGTTTTACCAAAATCTATTTCTAAAAACTCTGATTTCAAGGCCATAGTCTTGCTATCGGGAGCAATTTGGTCATTTGACCTAAATTTCGAAATCCCTAACCCTAATTTCATATTTTTAATCATGTCATAGCATATAGGGTTTGAGCTTATTTTATTCAAATTTCAAAACTTGCATTTTATCAAAATATCTTTCTAAAAACCCTAATTTCAAGGCCATAGTCTTGTTATTAGGGGTATTTTGGTCATTTTGACCCCAATTTCGAAATTTCATATCTTATCTTCCTTATTTATTCAATTTTATTTCATACTTTATCATTTTTATTTAAGGGAATCATGGAAAAGGCTTATATCTAGCAAAATCCAGTAATTTCTAGATATTACTGGATAAATCTAGAAAAGCCAACATATTTTCATTAACCAAGTTTTCTAGTTTTGCAGGTACATTGAAGACTTTATTTTTCATGTATTTAAATATCAATAGTGATGTAATTTGTAATTAGACTTTGGAATAAGAATTTACATTTCCTGCTTAGCTTAGGTTGCATTGCATATAGTTTATTTATTTTTTAATAATGTTAATGTGTGATGGATGATGATTCATGCATATTCAAACTCACTATGGTCTACACGAATGGCACATGCACTAGCTTCTATGAAGTTTATAAACTTGGTGGAATTTGTATTTATGGCCATAGTCAGAATATGAATGATACTTAGATTTATGATCTTCACATTAGCCACATTTAGCCTACACTCTTAGGCTAACTTCAAAATGCACTGTATTTCTCAAAAATACAAAAAGTATTTCTCAATTCCTCAAATCCATATTCATTCATTTCATGCATTTGTCAACTCCAATTCAAAATCCAAGTCAAGGAAATTGAATTCCTCAAAATCTCCTAAGTCTTATAGCAAAATCGATTTTCCCAAAAGCATTGAATTTCAAAGAATATTTCAAGTATTTCCCAAGTTCCAAATTCAAATTTTCTAAGTTAGAATTTCAATTTCAAAGTTTGAATTCAGAGAAACCAAGTCTCTCAGAATCGATTTTCACTAAATGTCAAGGATTTCTCAAAATCGATTTTTACTTCTCTCAGAAGTACATTTCAAATCCCATTTCACGATTTCTCATGTGATATCATTTCCAAGATTTATATTTTCTAAATATTTCAAAGCAAATATCATGTTTTCAAATGTGCATTTTTCTGAAAATTCATAGCACATGCCTGATTCTTTGTGCATTTAGAAATTAGAATATGATCTAGACAAGTTGAATAGAGTAGAGCATAAGATTGATCCTTGGTTCAATTACCCCTGTTAAAGGTGGCAGGAACGGTTGAACCTCGTACCGACAGGCGAGTCCCATTCTACGGAATTTTCCTGCATTTTAAAACGGAGGCGAGTTATTTTCAAAAATCTTTTTCAAAGGTCAGTTTGATTTGCAAAGGTTAAAAATTTTGCGATGATAACAGGTTTGGCGACCGTGATGGGACCTGTCTTCGCGTGATCAATCTAATGCTCTACTTAGTTCAAATTGTCAAAATCGATTTCCATGGAATGTCAGCTTTGCTTTATGATATCATGTGAACCTAGGAGCCTAGACTTGAACCCAGCTGACATGGAATGCATATAGACTAGGTATGGTTTGGTAGGACCATATTGAGGAGAATTATTCATGCTCACATAGACTTAGGTCTAATACAACACTCCTCAATTTACGAATTGCATGAAAACAATGCTTGCTTCTTCAAATATTTCAAAAATCTATCTCTTTAGGACTTAGAGCCTTCTGTTTGATTGCATGTGCTCATGTTTTTCTAAAATCACCCCACCTATATTGTCCTGGTCTTCACGTTGCTGGGCTCTCTTCCAGAACCATAGTTCGGGACAGAGCCTCACAACTGGGCCACCTATTTGGGTGAAAACCCCCCTGCCACGTACCAAGGTCCATAGTCCAACGTATATCGGCAGGTGCTCAAGGATGTTGGAAAACTTGAACCTAGAACCGGAGAAATTGATTTTATGCCACGTACATCGAGCCTTGGCTTGAGTATATAGGCATAACTGGATTGGACACAGATGATCTGAACCTTAGAGTTAGGATTAAGGTCCCACAGCCATTTCAAAATTTGTGCATCTAGAGTCAGCTTTTAGGGAATGCTGTATGTGCATACTTGTTTGTGCAGAATGTGATTGAATATGTTATAGTCATATTTTCTAAAAATACTGGATGATTTTTCAAAATTCCCCAGTCCCTGTCCATGTACTGTCTATGTTTTAAATCCTGGACGATTTTTAAAACACTTCATTTTATAAAGTACTTCCTTATATTTCATTAAACCCTCGACGATTTTCATAAAATTCCTCCATTTTCTTCAAAACTCCGGGTGATTTCCCATCTTTCCTGTCTTCTGGATCTCGAATTTCCTGCTTTATTTTTATCCTGCCTGCATTTTTCTCAAAATTCCTGTATTTTTTTCAAATCTTATTCCAATTTCCATGTCTTCCAGTCCGATGGCATCCAGTCAACTTGATTCAGTCCTCCCTGACGGTCACATCTCCTACGAGGTGCGACAACGTCTTCCCGAACATCGAGTCCTCAGCACCGGATCCTTCTTTCCCCGGTGGTATTATTCATGGTTCAAGAACTTCTCTCGTATGTTTCCGGACCATCTGGATGAGTGTGGATTGGAACTGGTGTCCGCAGTGGGAAAGCAGACAGTCAACGGCAACTTGATCCATGCACTAGCAGAGCGGTGGAATCCGAGCACTTCTACCTTCTGGTTCCCGTGGGGCGAGATGACAGTGCTGATGGATGAATTTTCAGAGATCATGGGATTGCCCGAGCCAGCCGGTCAGCCTGGAGATCCATTGGAGAAACAGTTTTTGATTAATGTGAAGGGTCTGGACCCAAAAGATGCCTTAGCTCGCATGACGGGACGCAAGTCTTGTCCTCTGATTGAAGAAGATGGAAATGAATACGTGAGCCTGATCGAAATCTACAGACAGTATGGGACATTCGTAGAAGTCAGCTTGTTGTCCAGGACAGTTCAAGAGAGAATTCAGCATGCGATGGTTCTCTGCACGGTGGGATTGGCTTTCTTTCCCGACGGACGAAATTACATAGATATTAGAATAGTTCAGCTTCTAAGGAGATGGGGAAGTCGACAGACCAGCCGCCTCTCAATAGCCATGGCCGCACTCGCCTTTCTATACCGAGGGTTGACTCGTTTCGCACTCGGAGAATCGATTCTAGTCGAAGGGTGCACCTATGCCTTGCAGTCTTGGTTCCTCCGGCATGTGCCAGTCCGAGCCAGTTCATTCAGATACAATGGAGAGAAGCTTCTTCCAGTTGCACGATTCCGGTTCTTGATCGACAACCTTCAGGAGGAAGAGGTCGTATGGGACTACTTTGATCGCCAGGAATCACCTCCCAGATATACTTATGCATACGGCAAGCGATTCAGGCTACTTGGCCCGTTTTTCTGCGCATACTATCACCCAGAGCGGTGTGTCAGGCAGTTCTCTCAGAGGCAGAAGCGCGTAGAGATTCGTCCACTAGCCGGGGTTCTGCCAGAATTCGATCTCACATCAGATCAGTGGTCCGGAGCATACCATTCTGCCAGACATGGCTGGGATTCCTTTGTCAGTCTTACTATTTTTCCTGGTCCTCGTGTATCTTCTGATTATCTGGAGTGGTGGAAAATTGTCTGTCCCCCTCCCCTCTGTCAAGTGTATTATTGATAAAATCATGTTTTTCCTCTCAATAAAATTCCTTTATTTGATATTTCACTTTGGTTTGACGACCTCGCCTAGGTAACAAGGCATATTTTCAGTTGTTTATCCTGCAAAGAATAGCAACACAATTGTCGTAATCCCAACGACGACTCAATCCCTAGTAATGGGATATTATTTCAATTGTCTACCAAAATTCTCAACAAATATTTTCCTTCAACCAAATTTCCTTCAAAAGCCTAATCATCAGTTCTACCTTGCAGAGAGCATCAGTAACATTCAGGAGAGCATTTGTGATACTCGATGGGTCAGACAAGGTCCGAAAAGAAAACCTCATCAGTTGAAGGCGTTGCATACTCAGTCAATTCAGAAGAGGAAATGGACTCACCCCGATCAGTCAGAAGTCAAGGTCAGCAAGCAGAGGATGATGTTGACCCTCAGATATATGCTATGTTCAAAGAGATGATGACCAAAATGTTGACAGAACAAGCTGAAGCTAGTACAGAAAAGATCCAGGTCAAGCAGGGAGCAAAAGGCCGGTCAACCAAGAAAGTTTTAAAACTATCCAAGAAATATATCCAACACAAGGATACATCTGATGAGTCAAAATCAGTAGGTGGCACTGATAAAGAGTATGAAGTCTGACAAGCACTTCAAAGATCCCCTCATAGGCAAGGGACAACCTATAAAGGAAAAAATCTAGCAATGGATGATCCGTTCCAAATACAGCTGAAGGAAATGGCAAAGAAGATTAAAGATTTGCAAGCCCGCGACAAGGGCAAGAAGGTCTTCAGGAGCAAAGATTTCTACAAGAGCATCACTCCCGTCAGGAATAATCAAGATTCAAAAAAGACAAATTCTGTTAAGGCCCACCGCGAGGGGTGCAAGGATAACAAGGGCAATCATACAAGTCAGAAAGAGAAATCTTTAAAGCAGAGTGAAAAATTGAGTCAACAGAAAGAGAAGAAAAAGCATGACGGTTGGGGTTACGATCGCGAATTCACTCCTCTAGATCAGCCCCTCTAAGAAGTCCTTGAATACATGCTGAGCAAAGGAATGGTTAAGCTTCCAAGAATTGCTAATCCTCTGGTCGCCCTAGGGAAATGGAAAGACCGCTTCTGCAAATTCCACCAAACAACGAGGCACGATATTGAACATTGTTTCGTCTTTAAAAATATCGTCCAAGACCATATCGACAAGAATCTCTTCATTGAAAATGAGAAAGAGTACTGGTCAACTGTCTTATCCAAGTCTCAGCAAAAATCAAGTACTCGACAAGAGATGCAGCGTGATGATCCAAACCAGGACCACAAGATGGCCCCGTTAGATCAAATACTCGAGAGTTTCTTGGAATATATGCACACAAAAGATACAGTCGGGTCTCTGAAGGCTCACTCCACATTTTCTACCAATTCTACCAGAAGTAGCAATGGACAAAACAAAAGAGGAGGTAGAAAAAATCATACTGGAGGCTCAGGAAATCCAAACTCAGAGAAAAATGACCTCACAAGTCGGAAGGATAAAATGGACAAGCAAGATGACAAGTCTTCCTCAAGTGTCCAATTCGAATTAAAATTCCAAGGAAAACCAAAGCATGATGGTTGGGGGTACGATCGCAATTTTACTCCCTTAGAACAACCACTGGAGCAAGTTCTGGAATACATGATAGCCAAAGGGAAGGTTAGACTCCCCAAGATAGCAAATCCTCCTGTGACCATGGGAAGGTTTAAAGATCAGTTCTGCAAATTTCATCGGGTAATGGGTCACGATACCGAGCATTGTTTTGTCCTTAAAAATATTATCCAAGACGTCATTGACAAGAATATTCTCGTTGGAGATGAAAAGGAGGACCATTCATCCTGATCATGTTTCTCCCCAATCATTCAAAAAATTGATAACACTAGCACTTTCCTAATTTCTCATCTTGCTTTTATTATTTCAAAGGGATGATGTAATCTCGTCTGTCTTTCCTCTATTTGTTACCTTTCCTTCAATACATTAATAAAGTTGTCAGTTTTTCTCGCAAGCTCGGTGCCATTTTTTTTATTCTCCTCGTCAAAATGTTCTTTTATGAGGAATGACCTCTTCAGAGTCTCTTCTGAATCAATCAAAAGCCAATTGTCGTGTCACCTTCAGAGAGCGCTCCTCAAACATCAATCATTTATCCTTTTGTTCAAATTCTTCTTTCCCAGTTACACTGGGGCATTTTTAAAATTTTCATTTTATCTTCAAAACTTTCTGTATGCAGGCAGGATCAAACAAATCTCTCATTTTGCACGCATGTGCACCCATTTACATTCATTTGCATTTGCATACATTCATTTGCATTCATCTGCATCGGTTTGCATTTGCATCGAATTACCCATTCAGGATAAGGGATAAATCCTGAGACCCCGACAGTTGTCCGAGTCGTCGTGAGGGTGAAGACTGAAAATTTTCCATCAAAGTCAATTAGTAATTCTCCTAAGTCCAGTTTTCGCTGGTCGAACTTCCTAAATCCAGTTTTCGCTGGTCGAACTTCCTAAATCCGGTTTTTACTGGTCGAACTTCCTAAATCCGGTTTTTACTGGTCGAACTTCCTAAATCCGGTTTTTACTGGTCGAACTTCCTAAATCCGGTTTTTACTGGTCGAACTTCTTGAATCCAGTTTTCGATGGTCGAACTTCTTAAATCCAGTTTTCATTGGTCGAACTTCCTGAATCCAGTTTTCACTGGTCGAACTTCCTGAATCTGTTTTTACTGGCCAAACTTTCTAAATTCAGTATTCACTGGTCAGACTTTTTCAAAGCCCAGCGTTCGTGCCGGTACTTTTTTTTTTAAATCTAGTGCTCATGCTGGTATCCTTCCAAAATCCAGTGCTCGTACTGGTAGCCTTTTAAAGTCCAGTGCTCGAACTGGTATCCTTTAAAAATCCAGTGCTCGTACTGGCAATCTTTCAAAATCCAGTGCTCGTACTGGTAATCTTTAAAACCCAGTGCTCGTACTGGTAATCTTTAAAACCCAGTGCCCGTACTGGTAATCTTTTAAAACCCAGTGCTCGTACTGGTAATCTTTTAAGTCCCAGTGCTTGTACTGGTAATCTTTTTAAAACACAGTGCTCGTACTGGTAATCTTTTTAAAACCTAGTGCTCGTACTGGTAACCTTTTAAAACCCAGTGCTTGTACTGGTAACCTTTTAAAACCCAGTGCTCATATTGGTACTCTTCCAAAATCTGATGCTCGTACTAGTTGAACTAGTCCCAAATGTCATCTTTATACTTATCAACTTTTCTTTCCTTTAAATGTCTTGAATTGGTCTAGAAGAGTCGAGTTCCGATTCGAATCTTCTTCCAAATCCAATTCAGAATTGGTCTAGAAAATCCAAGTTCCGACTTGAATTTTCTTACAAATCCAATTCGTATAATTTTCTTTCCTCTAGATTCTAGAATTGGTCTAGAAGAGTCGAGTTCCGATTCGAATCTTCTTCCAAATCCAATTCAGAATTGGTCTAGAAAATCCAAGTTCCGACTTGAATTTTCTTACAAATCCAATTCGTATAATTTTCTTTCCTCTAGATTCTAGAATTGGTCTAGAAGAGTCGAGTTTCGATTCGAATCTTCTTCCAAATCCAATTCAGAATTGGTCTAGAAAATCCAAGTCCCGACTTGAATTTTCTTACAAATCCAATTCGTATAATTTTCTTTCCTCTAGATTCTAGAATTGGTCTAGAAGAGTCAAGTTCCGATTCGAATCTTCTTCCAAATCCAATTCAGAATTGGTCTAGAAAATCCAAGTTCCGACTTGAATTTTCTTACAAATCCAATTCGTATAATTTTCTTTCCTCTAGATTCTAGAATTGATCTAGAAGAGTCGAGTTCCGATTCGAATCTTCTTCCAAATCTAATTCAGAATTGGTCTAGAAAATCCAAGTCCCGACTTGAATTTTCTTACAAATCCAATTCGTATAATTTTCTTTTCTCTAGATTCTTGAATTGGTCTAGAAGAGTCGAGTTCCGATTCGAATCTTCTTCCAAATCCAATTCAGAATTGGTCTAGAAAATCCAAGTCCCGACTTGAATTTTCTTACAAATCCAATTCGTATAATTTTCTTTTCTCTAGATTCTAGAATTGGTCTAGAAGAGTCGAGTTCCGATTCGAATCTTCTTCCAAATCCAATTCAGAATTGGTCTAGAAAATCAGAGTTCCGACTCGAATTTTCCTTCAAATCCAATTTGCTTAGCTTTCCTTTACAAGTTTGAACTTCTACTCAAACAATCCTGCGAGTTGGTCTAGAAGATCCGAGTTCTGACTCGAATTGTCTTTCAAAATCCAATTCATCTAGTTTTCCTTGAAGAGTTGAATTCCGATTCGAATCTTTCCTCAAAAACCCAGTTTAGCACCTGGTCCATTCAAAGCTCACAAGTTGGAATCATTCCTTCTTAAGCTATGATCCTTAAGTTGAATTCCTATGGAATTGATAATTTGTAGGTCGAACCCCTGCGAAACCAATGTTGTTCTAAATTGAACCAATGTCGTTCTTAGGCTGAATCCCTATTGAACCCATGTAGTTCCCAGTGAACCAATGTTGTTCTTAATTGAACCAATGTCGTTCGTAGGCTGAATACCTATCGAACCCATGTCGTTCCTAGTGAACCAATGTCGTTCTTAATTGAACCAATGTCGTTCTTAGGCTGAATCCCCATCAAACCCATGTCATTCCCAATTTCAACCCTTTTGGGTCACCCAATACCAATTTCAATCATCTTCTCTTGCGAGGGACCCTTTTTCCAGGGAGAGTTCGAGGGAGCTCATTCTTTTTCGCATGTCTTTATTGTACGTTTGTTGAACCCCTTTTTCTAGGGAGAGTTTGAAGGGACTCATGATTCACGAACAGTTTGCAAAACAATCTTTATTGTCACACAAGGAACCCTTTTTCTAGGGAGAGTTTTGACGGAAGCTCGTCCTCCTTGTAACCCTAAATGTCTTTTGTTAGGCCACCCCTGTCGTCGAGGACTCTTTTTCCAGGGAGAGTGTGATGGACTCGTTCCTCTATGATATCCTTTCAATCTCTGTTAGCGGCCCCCTTTCCATAAGAGAAGCCTAGAAATAGGGAGTTTTGACGAAAACTCTATTTCTCTTCGAAAGTTCGTTTTGCAAACACCTCCTCTTCAAGGAAGAGAGGAGTATCTTTTGTTACCCGTTCAGGTAAGGGTTAAGCCTGAGTCTCTCCTTTGAGGAAAGGAGAGGAGAATCTAGCCACGGATGTGTCATTTAGATCTCAAGTGATTTCCTTCACCAAGGATTCCAAGAATATTTTGCCAATTTGCCATAAAAAAAAATAATAAATAGTTGTTGATTCCAAAATCTTTATCGCATAAAATTGTACCTCAGAATACCTTCAGTATTACTTCCGAAGTGACAAAGCTTTTGCGAAAAAGGATTCAAAATTCAAAATCTTTCTATTGGCCAACCAAAAGGATGAAGAATAAATCCGCGATATGGCCAACAAAGAAAATTCAATGTTGTTGCAAAGCCCGAAGTGATTGATATTGATCACAGTCAATGGCATATTTTTAAAGACCATTCTTGAAAAATAAAACAGTCGAAATATCCTGGGTGATACAGAAAAATCCACTCAATCTCCATGTCCCCTCAATCACCTAAGCTGCAATTAAATATCTGCAAAAGGGATCTCTCAACTGTCGTCAAGATGAAGGCGAATTAGACGAGTCGACCCCCGGGGCCAAAGAAGATTTGGATCATCTCCAAGATGACGGAGTTTGTGACGGATCCTTCCAGGAAAAGTCCAGATCACCGTTGAGATGAAGGCGAGTGTGATGGACCTCTCGACAATCCCTAAAAGGTATTTAATTTCTGTTATCATCAAGAGATTCCTAACCAATGAGCCAATGACCGTCAATATAATCCCTGAGAGAAAAAAAGGATCGGAACATCTCTGAGATGAAGGAGTTTGTGACGTACCCTTCCAAAAAAAATAAAGAGAGAAAAAGCTAGGACATCTCCAAAATGAAGGATGATGTAATTCCCAAAAAATCCAAGAGAGCTTCAATTCTGTCAAAAAAGAGTGCAGAAAGATCATCATGAGAAAAGAATCCCAGGATATCAGACTGCCGAATCTATCAAGAATCTTCTTTAATTTTGTGAAATTATTTTATCAATATTCTTTCGCTAATAGCTCTCGCAATATCAAGAATACATTCTTTTCCGTCCATATCAATGAAATTGATAGCCTCCTTGAAGGAAAGTCAATTGCAAGTAATTTGAATTCGAATCTTGATTCTACAGAGTTAAGCCCAGTCGGAGGTAATACTTCAGGTAGAAAAGAGGGAATATTTTTCATATATATATGTGCTTATCATTCTTGAATTAACTACAATTTTTTGTCTTATTGGCAATCTTTTTAAGTTATCCTGACATGAAGTGAGAACTTGATGTTTATTTTGATGTATCCAAGCGTTGTTGTTATCCCTTTTAGGATCGGATGATGGGAGTTGTCCAAGATCCTTCCCTTCTTGTTTTGATCTGAGTGCCTGGGCTCTCAGATTCACACACTTCCTTGTGCTCTCCACTATCCCACCATAGACAGTTCCCGTTCAGGTTAAGGGTTAAACCTGAATTTTCCGCAAAAGGTCATCTGTCTTAAAAGCCATTCAGTCTTAGCAATGAGACGTCCAAGATCAATCCCTTTTCAAGCGTTAGGGAACCCCCTTTCTTCCTTTTGCAAACCCCTCTCAGATTTATTGTGCAGAATTCGAAGGTCCCATCAAGGTTTCTTCATTTGAGGATTCCGTGTATCGTCCCCTTTCAGGTTAAGGGTTAAGCCTGAGCCTCGTTTTTCCACGAGGTATCGTCCCCTTTCAGGTTAAGGGTTAAGCCTGAGCCTCGTTTTTCCATGAGGTATCGTCCCCTTTCAGGTTAAGGGTTAAGCCTGAGCTTCGTTCCATACGAGGTATTTCCTGTCCCATCCAGGTTAAGGGCAAAACCTGAATCTCACTTCTTTTCGAAGTAAAATTTTCTCCTTATTCTTCATTTCATATCTATCATCATCCTTTGAACTAATTCTTTCATACCCAGTCAGATTCATCTAACTGGGGCATTTTTATAGTCCAAATTTGGTATGTTTTCTTTGCCACTAAGCTCGGCTTTCAACCGGCTTAGCAGCAAAGAGGGGCATCTGTAAACACACCAAATTTTTACCTTCATCCAGTGTTTGTCCATTTCATAAGTCATTACAGATCATTGCATGTCATTGCATATATTCTGCATAGCATTGCATGTCATTGCATCTCATTTTTTGAGATCCAGCACTCCTATTTCAAAACAATCAATCCAGATTTGAATTTTAAAGCTTTATTTCAAAATCAATTTCAAAACCTTGGTTTTTATTCAATACTCTGTCATTTTCCAACCCCAGGACTTTATATTTCGAAATATTTTCTCAAGGAAACAATCTGGATTCATTTCAAATTCAAATTTTAATCGATTTCAAGTCACAGATGAGACCCATTGAGGTGGTGTCGCTTCTGAATTCCTCTATTCATCAAATTTCTCAAATTTTTGAAAGTTTCAGTCCGATCAGGACTCTGTCTCAGAGTCCTAATCCGGTCAGAAGTTTTGTTTTTAAGTCTGTTTTACTTCCATTTTCAATCTTTTCCGTTTACTTTCGAAATCTAGGTCATTTCACAGAGTCCAGTTATTTCAGGACTCTATTTTAGAGTTCGATCGAGTTAGGAGTCTAACCCTGACTGTGTTTTCTGACTTATTTCATCATTTCTTGATAAAATCTTTTGAAAATTCTTTCATTTGGATTTTAAAATCTAAAATCTCAGAGTCCTAAGAGTTCAGGACTCTAACCCGGAGTTCCAGTTCGCTTGAGACCCTATTTTCAAAGATCTTGAATTTCAAATACTGATTTTAACCCCTTTTCAAAGCCATTTTCAGTGTTTATTTCAAAAATGTTCAAAATTCGATGTGGGCCCACTTAGTTGGTACCATATCCAGAGGAATTCTAACTCAGTTAGGACCTTATGCCATTTCAAAAATCCTAATTTTAAGTTTACTTTTGAAAATCTTTTGAAAACTCCTTCAATTTCAAGTTTTAAAATCGCTTTTTGAAAAACTCAAGTAGGGCCCACTCGGGGTGGCGCCATATTCGAGTAAGTCAGGGCTAGACTAGGGTTAGTTGATGTCTTGGTTAGTGTTAGAGGTTTAGAAGAGTCAAAACCATTTTGAAAAACTCAATTTTTGAAATTTAGTTTTTAAAACTAGTGTTTTTAAAGGTTTTTAAAAGTGTTTTAAAAACCCAACGTGAGAGAATGCCAAGTGGCACCACATTTGGGGGATTCTTAGGTTTAGCTAGGGGTTAATTAGGAACTATTTAGGATAATTTAGACTAGGGGTAGTTAGGTAACTCCACCCCAAAATCGCCCCCCCTTTAGAGTCCAAAATTTTCAAAATTGTCAATTTTTAAACCTAATTTTTTTATTATAAATAGAGGCATAAGGGGGGTCAATTTTCCCATCTCTCTCTTATTGGATTCTTGGAGCTTCTCTCTCCTCTCCAGCCCTTCCTCCATTGCTGCAACTCCAAGGTATGAACTTCTTCACTTTTCTTATTTTATTTAATGCTTTTTAATGTTTTAAACCTAGATTTAGGCTTGGACACCCCTCCTTATGGAAGATCAACCATGGTTTCACCTCAAGAACCAGCAAGAACCAGCAAGAAAAATCCAAGAATGTGATCTAACCCTGTTTTGGATAATTTACAGAGATTTTAATCCATTAGAATTGATTTTAACATGATTCTTTGCATTATTAACCAATAAAATATATGATTTACCCTTTTTAATTGGTTAAATCTATGTTTTAAAGGTGATATCAAATTCCAGCCATTGATTCCCTGTTTTTAATTTATTTTCATGGTTTATTCATGTTTGTTTTACGTTCTATAGCATAGAAATAGGTTTTATTTACTGTTTTATGGTTTATTTTATTTATTTACATTAGTTAATGCATGGTTTTTCAAGTTTCTTAAATTTCTGTGTGTTCTAGGTTTAGAACAGTAAAGATGATGTTATTTCGGATTGAAGCACTCATTGTTTATTTCTGATTTATTTATATGTGATGCATGCATGAGTTATTGAGTTACTGTAGAAAAATAAGAGGTTTTGGATCTCGGTAACTCTGTCAAAAAAATCAGACATCAAATCGGGTTTTTAAAGCTTTAAAATCATGGTTAAAATCAAGAAGGTAACTTGCTGTGATGATATTTCTCTCATCTTATATCCGATTTTAGATCTGTAAAGTGATATGGATTAACATTGAGTAGATCTCTCTGCTTTGAAATTTTCGGATTTTTTGATCACTGTTTAGTATTTTTCCCTTTTTAGAGAATCTGTTTTTAAATTTAAAACTCGTTAGGGTTTACCAAAACCCTAATCAGACTTGTGTTATTAATAAATCCCAAACCACAGATCCGATTCATGATCTGTAAAACGTGAGTATTGTTATTTTTCTGTCTACTGTTCACCACTAAAATTTCAGAGATTTTTGTTTAAGATTGCTATTTATGTCTGTATTTTCAATCTGAAATAGCTGTTTTAATCCCTGTTAAGAGTGATATATTTTAGCCCAGATTGCCGGAAGGTTTTTTCCCTAACCGTAGATGCTTTTTCCGATCTGTAAATTGGGAAATCTCTGTTTTTCTTCTTAGTTTGTCTCTGTAAAATTTCAAAAATTTCCATGGAGATTTGACCCCTGGTTCAGGTTTTGGATTGAGACTGGTTGGTGAATTAGGTAAAAAATAGCATATTTTTAGGGTTTGATGCAATTTTCGGATTAATTTAATGTCAAAAAATTATTTTTATAATTCCAATTCGATATTAGGGTTATAAAAAGTATAGGTACCAATTTTTATGGATTTTGGAATCCATTTGATGGCTGAATTAAGCAAATTGCAAAACCGGGTTCCTGAAATATCCAAAAACACTGCTAAAATCACAGTTTTTGTGATATTATTAGATTTTCGTGCATAAGCATATATTTTTAGGGTTTAATCATGTTTATAATCATATTAGGATGCTTTAGGTTTAATTTGATGCTCATTTGATTTCATTTAGTGCATAAAACCTAAGTTTTTACCAAAATCTATTTCTAAAAACCCTGATTTCAAGGCCATAGTCTTGCTATCGGGGGCAATTTGGTCATTTGACCTAAATTTCGAAATCCCTAACCCTAATTTCATATTTTTAATCATGTTATAGCATATTGGGTTTGAGTTTATTTCATTCAAATTTCAAAACTTGCATTTTATCAAAATATCTTTCTAAAAACCCTAATTTCAAGGCCATAGTCTTGTTATTAGGGGTATTTTGGTCATTTTGACCCCAATTTCGAAATTTCATATCTTATATTCCTTATTTATTCAATTTTATTTCATACTTTATCATTTTTATTTAAGGGAATCAAGGAAAAGGCTTATATCTAGCAAAATCCAGTAATTTCTAGATATTACTGGATAAATCTAGAAAAGCCAACATATTTTCATTAACCAAGTTTTCTAGTTTTGCAGGTACATTGAAGACTTTATTTTTCATGTATTTAAATTTCAATAGTGATGTAATTTGTAATTAAACTTTGGAATAAGAATTTACATTTCCTGCTTAGCTTAGGTTGCATTGCATATAGTTTATTTTTTTTTTAATAATGTTAATGTGTGATAGATGATGATTCATGCATATTCAAACTCACTATGGTCTACACGAATGGCACATGCACTAGCTTCTATGAAGTTTATAAACTTGGTGGAATTTGTATTTATGGCCATAGTCAGAATATGAATGATACTTAGATTTATGATCTTCACATTAGCCACATTTAGCCTACACTCTTAGGCTAACTTCAAAATGCACTGCATTTCTCAAAAATACAAAAAGTATTTCTCAATTCCTCATATCCATATTCATTCATTTCATGCATTTGTCAACTCCAATTCAAAATCCAAGTCAAGGAAATTGAATTCCTCAAAATCTCCTAAGTCTTATAGCAAAATCGATTTTCCCAAAAGCATTGAATTTCAAAGAATATTTCAAGTATTTCCCAAGTTCCAAATTCAAATTTTCTAAGTTAGAATTTCAATTTCAAAGTTTGAATTCAGAGAAACCAAGTCTCTCAGAATCGATTTTCACTAAATGTCAAGGATTTCTCAAAATCGATTTTTACTTCTCTCAGAAGTATATTTCAAATCCCATTTCACGATTTCTCATGTGATATCATTTCCAAGATTTATATTTTCTAAATATTTCAAAGCAAATATCATGTTTTCAAATGTGCATTTTTCTGAAAATTCATAGCACATGCCTGATTCTTTGTGCATTTAGAAATTAGAATATGATCTAGACAAGTTGAATAGAGTAGAGCATAAGATTGATCCTTGGTTCAATTACCCCTGTTAAAGGTGGCAGGAACGGTTGAACCTCGTACCGACAGGCGAGTCCCATTCTACGGAATTTTCCTGCATTTTAAAACAGAGGCGAGTTATTTTCAAAAATCTTTTTCAAAGGTCAGTTTGATTTGCAAAGGTTAAAAATTTTGTATTTCGAAATATTTTCTCTTTATTCAATACTCTGTCATTTTCCAACCCCAGGACTTTGTATTTCGAAATATTTTCTCAGAAAACAATCTGGATTCCTTTCAAATTCAAACTTTAATCGATTTCAATTCACCGATGAGACCCATTTAGATGGTGTCGCTTCTGAATGCCTCTATTCATCAAATTTCTCAAATTTTTGAAAGTTTCAGTCCGATCAGGACTCTGTCTCAGAGTCCTAATCCGGTCAGAAGTCTGGTTTTTAAATCTGTTTTACTTCCATTCTCAATCTTTTTCGTTTGTTTTCGAAATTTAGGTCATTTCACAGAGTCCAGTTAGTTCAGGACTCTATTTTAGAGTTCGGTCGAGTTAGGAGTCTAACCCTGACTGTGTTTTCTGACTTATTTCATCATTTCTTGATAAAATCTTTTGAAAATTCTTTCATTTGGCTTTTAAAATCTAAAATCTCAGAGTCCTAAGAGTTCAGGACTCTAACCCGGAGTTCCAGTTCGCTTAAGACCCTATTTTCAAAGATCTTGAATTTTAATTATTAATTTTAACCCCTTTTCAAAGGTAGTTTCAGTGTTTATTTCAAAATTTGCAAAACTCGATGTGGGCCCACTCAGTTGGTACCATATCCAGAGGAGTCCTGACCCAGTTAGGACCCTATGCCATTTCAAAAATTTTAATTTCAAAGTTTACTTTTGAAAATCTTTTGAAAACTCCTTCAATTTCAAGTTTTAAAATCGCTTTTTGAAAAACTCAAGTAGGGCCCACTCGGGGTGGCGCCATATTCGAGTAAGTCAGGGCTAGACTAGGGTTAGTTGATGTCTTGGTTAGTGTTAGAGGTTTAGAAGAGTCAAAACCATTTTGAAAAACTCATTTTTGAAAGTTAGTTTTTAAAACTAGTGTTTTTAAAGGTTTTTAAAAGTGTTTTAAAAACCCAATGTGAGAGAATGCCAAGTGGCACCACATTTGGGGGATTCTTAGGTTTAGCTAGGGGTTAATTAGGAACTATTTAGGATAATTTAGACTAGGGGTAGTTAGGTAACTCCACCCCAAAATCGCCCCCCCCCCTTTAGAGTCCAAAATTTTCAAAATTGTCAATTTTTAAACCTAATTTTTTTTATTATAAATAGAGGCATAAGGGGGGTCGATTTTTCCATCTCTCTCCTATTGGATTCTTGGAGCTTCTCTCTCCTCTCCATCCCTTCCTCCATTGCTGAAACTCCAAGGTATGAACTTCTTCACTTTTTTTATTTTATTTAATGTTTTTTAATACTTTAAACCTAGATTTAGGCTTGGACACCCCTCCTTATGGAAGATCAACCATGGTTTCACCTCAAGAACCAGCAAGAACAATCCAAGAAGGTGATCTAACCCTGTTTTGAATAATTTACAGAGATTTTAATCCATTAGAATTGATTTTAACATGATTCTTTGCATTATTAACCAATAAAATATATGATTTACCCTTTTTAATGGGTTAAATCTATGTTTTAAAGGTGATATCAAATTCCAGCCATTGATTCCCTGTTTTTAATTTATTTTCATGGTTTATTAATGTTTGTTTTACGTTCTATAGCATATAAATAAGTTTTATTTACTGTTTTATGGTTTATTTTATTTATTTACATTAGTTAATGCATGGTTTTTCAAGTTTCTTAAATTTCTGTGTGTTCTAGGTTTAGAACAGTAAATATGATGTTATTTCGGATTGAAGCACTCATTGTTTATTTCTTATTTATTTATATGTGATGCATGCATGAGTTATTGAGTTACTGTAGAAAAATAAGAGGTTTTGGATCTCGGTAACTCTGTCAAAAAAATCAGACATCAAATCGGGTTTTTAAAGCTTTAAAATCATGGTTAAAATCAAGAAGGTAACTTGCTGTGATGATATTTCTCTCATCTTATATCCGATTTTAGATCTGTAAAGTGCTACGGATTCACATTGAGTAGATATGTCTGCTGTGAAATTTTCAGATTTTTTGATCACTGTTTAGTATTTTTACCTATTTAGAGAATCGATTTTTAAATTTAAAACGCGTTAGGGTTTACCAAAACCCTAATCAGACTTGTGTTAGTCATAAATCCCAAACCACAGATCCGATTTTAGATCTGTAAAAAGTGAGTATTGTTATTTTTCTGTCTACTGTTCACCACTAAAATTTCAGAGATTTTTGTTTAGGTTTGCTATTTATGTCTGTATTTTCAATCTGGAATAGCTGTTTTAATCCCTGTTAAGAGTGATATATTTTAGCCCAGATTGCCGGAAGGTTTTATCCCTAACCGTAGATGATTTTTCCGATATGTAAATTGGGAAATCTTTGTTTTTCTTCTTAGTTTGTCTCTGTAAAATTTCATAAATTTCCATGGAGATTTGACCCCTGGTTCAGGTTTTGGATTGAGACTGGTTGGTGAATTAGGTCAAAAATAGCATATTTTTAGGGTTTGATGCTATTTTCGGATTAATTTAATGTCAAAAAATTATTTTTATAATTCCAATTCGATATTAGGGTTATAAAAAGTGTAGGTACCAATTTTTATGGATTTTGGAATCCATTTGATGGCTGAATTAAGCAAATTGCAAAACTGGGTTCCTGAAATATCCAAAAACACTGCTAAAATCACAGTTTTTGTGATATTATTGGATTTTCGTGCATAAGCATATATTTTTAGGGTTTAATCATGTTCATAATCATATTAGGATGCTTTAGGTTTAATTTGATGCTCATTTGATTTCATTTAGTGCATAAAACCTAAGTTTTTACCAAAATCTATTTCTAAAAACCTTGATTTCAAGGCCATAGTCTTGCTATCGGGGGCAATTTAGTCATTTGACCTAAATTTCGAAATCCCTAACCCTAATTTCATATTTTTAATCATGTAATAGCATATTTGGTTTGAGTTTATTTCATTCAAATTTCAAAACTTGCATTTTATCAAAATATCTTTCTAAAAACCCTAATTTCAAGGCCATAGTCTTGTTATTAGGGGTATTTTGGTTATTTTGACCCCAATTTCGAAATTCCATATCTTCTCTTTCATATTTATTCAATTTTATTTCATATTTTATCATTTTTATTTAAGGGAATCAAGGAAAAGGCTTATATCTAGCAAAATCCAGTAATTTCTAGATATTACTGGATAAATCTAGAAAAGCCAACATATTTTCATTAACCAAGTTTTCTAGTTTTGCAGGTGCATTTAAGACTTTATTTTTCATGTATTTAAATTTCAATAGTGATGTAATTTGTAATTAAACTTTGGAATAAGAATTTACATTTCCTGCTTAGCTTAGGTTGCATTGCATATAGTTTATTTTTATAATTTTAATATGTGATGGATGATGATTCATGCATATTCTTACAAATTCACCATGGTCTACACGAATGGCACATGCACTAGCTTTTATGAAGTTTATAAACTTGGTGCAATTCATATTTATGGCCATAGTCAGAATATGAAGGATATCTAGATTTATGATCTTCACATTAGCCACATTCAGCCTACACTCTTAGGCTAATTTCAAAATGCACTGCATTCCTCAAAAATACAAAGAGTTTTTCCCAATTCCTCAAAATCATATTCATTCATTTCATGAATTTTTCAATTCCAATTCCAATTCAAATTCCAAGTCAAAGGAATCAAATTCTTCAAAATTTCCCAAGTCTTATAGCAAAATCGATTTTCCCAAAGACATTGAATTTCAAAGGATATTTCAAGTATTTCCCAAGTTCCAAATTCAAATTTTCTAAGTTAGAATTTCAATTTCCAAGTTTGAATTCAGAGAAACCAAGTCTCTCAGAATCGATTTTCACCAAATGTCAAGGATTCCTCAAAATCGATTTTTATTTCTTTCAGAAGTATATTTGAAATCCCAATTCACGATTTTCCAAGATTTACATTTTCTAAATATTTCAATCATTCAAAGCAAACATCATGTTTTCAAAATGTGCATTTTCTGAAAATTCATAGCACATGCCTGATTCTTTGTGCATTTAGAAATTAGAATATGATTTAGACAAGTTGAATAGAGTAGAGCATAAGATTGATCCTTGGTTCAATTACCCCTGTTAAAGGTGGCAGGAACGGTTGAACCTCGTATCGACAGGCGAGTCCCATTCTTCGGAATTATCCCGCATTTTAAAAACGGAGGCGAGTTATTTTCAAAAACTTTTTCAAAGGTCAGTTTGACTTGAAAAAGTAAAATTTTGCGATGATAACAAATCCACCACAGGCATTCTGATTGATGGAGATATATAATAAGAGAGGCTTCCCCAATTTTGGTGGTTTCAGAACCGGTGGGTTAAGGAGATACTGCTTGATGCGCTCAAACGAGAGTTGACACTCCGATCCCCATTCAAATTTTACTCCTTTTCTTAGCAAATGATTGAAATGTTCATATCTCATGGCCAAATTGGAGATGAATCTACGAATAGATTGAATGTGCCCCTAAAGGCTTCGCAGTTCCTTGAGATTGGTTGGGGGTGTCATAACGATGATTGCTTTTGCTTTAGCCGGATCCACCTCTATTTCTCTTTTGCTGATTATAAAATTGAGCAATTTTCTGGATTCTACTCCAAAAATATATTTCTGAGGATTAAGTCACAACTTGTAAAGAATGAGTCTTTTAAAGACTTGACCAAGAGCATCGAGGTGATCTTCTGTGAACACCCCAAAGTTTTCAAAATCTTTTAAATATTTCCTTTTTGCCCCTGATATCATTTTTTTTGAGCAATTGAGTCACTTTTAAATCTAAAGTCCAGTTCATTTCTCAAGTTTTACTGAAATCAAATTCATTTTATATGTCTGACTTGATTTTCAGATCCGGTTCCATTATCCAGATCCAAATCTGAGTCTCGTTGTCCAACTTTTAAATTAAAATTACAGAAAATACCAAAAATAGTTTTTAAATAGCTCGGACAGTCCATCCGGCGTCCGTTTGGATCCATCGTGTGGTATTTCTCGATTCGAGTTTTAAAACTCGAACATTTTCTCAAAACTTGGACACAAACTCATTCTTCTGAAGAAATTTCCTCAAAATGGCCTGAAATTCTTGGAAAAACACTTTTATAAATATTTTTCAGAAAAATACAAAAAAATTAGTGTTTAAACTTTGTTTTCTCGTAAAATCTTAGATTTCTATTCCAAAAATACAAAAAAATAGAAAAATAACACAAAACCAAAAAAAATTGAAAAAGTTACGAGAAAAACAAATAATTTCTAGCTTTTTAAAGTTAATTTTTACTAAAAACCTCATCTTAAACTATTTTACAGAAAATTTCTTAAAAAGAACCCT
Organism: Nuphar pumila; assembly: GCF_984573655.1. Classification (NCBI taxonomy): domain Eukaryota; kingdom Viridiplantae; phylum Streptophyta; class Magnoliopsida; order Nymphaeales; family Nymphaeaceae; genus Nuphar; species Nuphar pumila. The sequence goes on along the minus strand of NC_143259.1, from coordinate 75,220,408 downwards.
CTTTTTGAAAAAAAGCAAAAGTTTACAACGGCCTTTTCCCGCGCATCCTCCCTCTCGCTTTCCGCCATTGATCTTCAACAAACCTCTCGGGGTCTCTCTCCACCCTAGATCTCGACCGAACCTCTCTGGAATGCTCCTCTTCCTCTTTAAAAAGGGGAAGCACACTGGGAGAAGGGCATCCATGAACGCCATTGAGCATCCTCTATCGACTTCATCCACCATCATCCATTATCCATTATCCATCATTCTCATAGCCTTCCTCTTTCTTCCCCCAATCTTCCTTTTTCGTTTTGCTGAAAGAAATCTCATAGTAAAGTTCCAACACTTCTCTGGATTGCTCGAAATCAGCCGAAGAAAGGATCGTTCGCTATTGCAAGCCCACGGTAAGAGTCTCCTCCCTCTGCTCTTTTCTTCGCCTTTGTTACCCTTTACGAATTACTATTGTCTTTGTTTTCCATTCCCTAAAAAAAAAAACTAAGCACAATTATAGCACCCATTTGTATATGACAACATCGGCCTATACATTGCAAGATTAAGAGGAATCATCAGATTCCGATATATTCTTTCTTTTAAGGAAAAAATTATTTTCCCTAATCTTCAGCAGTGTCTCTTTCTTTAGATCGCCTTCCACAAATCTGTGTTGTTCGTTATAGCATTTTCATTTTTTTTCTTCTTTTCTTCTTCTTTGCTCTGTGGGATTTGCTACTCGGTTTTGCATCAGCATTCTTCCAATCGATTGTTTATAGACTTGCATAACATATTTTCAGCGCCATCGTTCTCCCCTTTGTTTTTGAATTGAAATTTAATTTGTAATAGATTTCCTTGTCTGCGTTTAATTCCCTGTTTTATTTTAACTGTTCGTTTATACCCCAACTGATAATATTGGAATCCAGAGATCACAATGTGCGGGTTAAAACAATAACAACTTTTTAGATCTGATATCTTCGGGCCCTGTTATTGAATTATTGCTTTTCTTTTACCATATCAGACTTAGTTTTCCTGTAATCATCTCAAGATGTTCTGAGTGGGAGGGAAGGATAAATGGACGTCTCTTCATTTTATGAAGAAACTATGACCCATGACATGCCATCGGGCTCCACATAGCATCTTCCTTCCCAGCATTTATATTTGGCTGTGAATTACTTGTTTGATTTGGATTGACTGTAAAATCTTATTTATTGTGAAATTTTACTATGATTCTCTGATACGATGTTAATTTTGTTTATTGAAATTGGGAATTCCCAAAGGTTTATCGTTGTGTTCTTCTTTTACTTTTAACAGAGACTTCTTCTTTTTCTTTTTTCTTTTTTTTCTTATATATAACAGCACCACCACCAATGTATCTGGTTCATTCCCTATACATTCCCCTGTACACATGCATACACCCATTTGCATATAACCATATGGATACATGCGTATGGGTCATTGTACCATTACTGGAATCAGTCATGAACTTAATCAAACTGGGTTATTAAGCCAATTCTTGAGCAATTGAGTCAGATCCAATGTTTAAAAGCTTGAATTTCAGGTAGGTGGTAGCCAAGCCATAGGGGGTAAAACATTTCAGAGTATAAATGAATATTTCAGGGTTGACCTTATCTTACTAGTTAGTGAAGTTTGGGTTGCTAACAACATTTGTCTTCTAACCAAGTGGTGTTGTGGGTGACTTCTACCAGATCTCGCATATATCAACAGGTACGTCGTATCAGAATTGTGGTGAGGCCTGTTTCCGACCTGATGGCTTATTGCTTCACTCAAAGATTGTTTCATCAATCTACCAAATCTGGCTAGTTTCTTACTCTTTTTTTTTTTGGGAAGTAAAGAACTACTACCTTCCGGCAATGAAGAATGTTGTCTTATTTGGTTAAAAGAAAAAATGCATTTGAAATTAGGTAGATCATACCTTCATCCTCTTTTATGTAGCTTCATGTATAGATATCATGACAGGGGCATGAACAAGAGGTATGTCAGATCATAGATTGCCTTGAATTCTTTTTCCTAAAAAATTGTGGGTAGTTCATAAAGATGGTCTATCTCCTTTTATTGTGTATATATCTGATGCATTTTGCATATTAATACCCCTATCACCCAGTTTATAATATGTATATCTTTGCCAACCTCACCTACAACAGCATATCATGTGTTGCCTCCACAGCAACTCCTTGACCATCCACCTAACTCTCACCTGCTATAGTTCCTTTGGCAGCAGTATCATTCCACTGCTATAACTCCATTCCTTTTGCTAAGCACCCCTTTGCCACCAGTCATTTTCTATTTCCATTCCTTACTATTCATCCTCATTCTCTTTACATCGGTCACACGCCCGTTGCATTACTAACAGTGCCTTCATTGCTAAATATTCATCCACTTCATCAACATTTTATTGATTGCTACTTACCTACTGTTACTACTACCTATAGCAATGTCTCTTACACTCATTTCCATCCATCTATGCTGCTGTATACCCCTGCTATATGTTTCCTGTTGATACCTGCACACCTCCATGCCTCCCATCTTATCTGTTACATTTCCTACCCTTCATTAATACCATATTCTCCAGCCACAACCTACCTTCCATAAAGCATCCAATTAATTACCACCAGCTACCTCCCATTTGCATGTCTCGTGCACCTACAGCTTCATCAATACCAGTGTATCAGCCCTTTATTCCACCCATGTCCTCACCCACTTGCCACTGCATCATTTCTCTACATATGCCACTTCATCATTATACTGATGGGAAGTTTCATCTCCTGCTGCTGTCGTTTTACCTGTGAAATTCACTTTCAGCCACTACAGTTAGACAGCTGCTATAACCTTCCATTCCTCAGCACCTTCACTTCACAGCATCTATCCCATTTCTATCTCAACATGTTCATATTTCTGTCAAAAAGCATCTTTCATACCTTACTTATGTATATACTAAATTAAACTTCAATATATACATCTGTGTCTCATTGTCTTGAGAGATAATATCTCACTTGGTGATTTAGGATCATCACAAAGCCTGTATTCCCAGTTTTATGTTCATTATAGACATCATCCAATGTCATCTAATAACACTCATGGTATCATTGAATATCACCTCAAAATTGGTGCAATATATCACAGCCCATCTACTGCACACCATTCCACCTCTCTCTCTCTCTCTCTCTCTCTCTCTATATATATATATATATATATATATATATATATATATATATGTACATAGATATATGTCATTTTTCCACACTTTAGATCTTGAATACCTTGGCATGTGAGCATTCTTTTACCATTGATATCCATATGATATGTGCAATTTTTCTCCATTTTTTTTATACTAATCAAGTTGTTTTACAGAGAATATATGGAAAATATCATTACTTGGAGTTGTAAATTCAATTTTATGTGTTGTAATAGTTAGATCTTAATGAGAATTTACATTTCCTGTTTTAGATAGAATGAATGAGCATTGTAAATGTCATAAATTGCTTATTTTCATGCTTTTTGCCTTTATTTTTCAAAATGTCACAATGGTAAAACACGAATGACATGTGCATCATTTCGTAAGAGGTAATTAATCATAAGTTGATGATTTACATCAATGGCCATAGTCGGGATGTAAACAAAACTTAGTCTTTTTATCTTTTATAAAATAACACTGGATCCACACTGGACCCTTTTCAAAATTCGTCATATTTTTTTTAAATATTTTCCTCTTTTATCAGGGTTTAATTTAAAATTTAATTCAATATATATACCAATGGCCATAGTCAGGGTATATTGAGAGTTAATTTCATTTTAAACTTTATAAAAGCACCAAGAAAAGGTGTTTTATTATTCACTTGAATTTAAATATAGATTATTATATAATACATTCAATGACCATAGTCAAGGATGTATTATATCTTCAATCTTATTTACATTCATTTAATAGAATGAAATACGATTTTCAAATCCAATTTCAAAATTTAAATTCATTCATCATTTAGTATAGAATTGCATCATATTTTCAAAATTCTTTTCAAAATCCAAGTGATCTCAAATATCTTTCTTCAATCTCTATTTCAATTCATTCTTCTATCTTATTTCAAAGATTTAGATTTCAATTTCAAAGTCCAATTTGACTTTGAGATTTCAAAATTCAATTTTATATTCAAAATTCCATTTCCAAATTCCATTTTCAAAGTTCAATTCAACTTTGAAACCTCTGATTCATCTTCTGATTTCAAATTCAAAACCAAGTTTATCTTTCTCACCTTCAAAATTCAAAATCAAGGTTTGAGTTTGATTTTGAGTCTCAACTTAACCCTTCTTAAATTTTATATTTAATCTGGGTTTTCAAAACCCAGATCCATCATTAAAGGTTCCATTTGGACTTTCAGAATCCAAATACAAGGTTAGATCCAAATTTCATCTTAGGATCCAAAACCTAATTCTACTTTGGATCTCAGACTTCAGATCCAAAATCCATTCTAGGATCCAGAAACCAACTTCATCTTGGATCTCAGATTACAGATCCAAAACTCCATTTAGGATCCAGAACCGAATTCTACTTTGGATCTCAGACTTCAGATCTAAATCCATCTTAGGATCCAGAATCCAATTCCACTTTGGATCTCAGACTTCAGATCCAAATTCTGTTTTAGGATCCAGAACCCAGTTCCACTTTGGATCTCAGACTTCAGATCCAAAATCCATCTTAGGGTCCAGAGTCCAACTCTATTTTGGATCTAATATTTTAGATCCTAAATCCATTTTAAGATCCAGAACCCATTTTAGGATTCAGAATCCAATTTCATTCTCAATTCTAGATTTTAAAACCAATTCCATCTTCAGATCTCATATGAACTTCCTAAATCCATTTCTATTTTTAAATACCATTTGGATTTCTCAAATCCATCCTGATTTCAAACTTTAAATCTAGAATTCAATATCACTTCAAATTTCATCTCTTTCTCTTAAAACCAGGTTCAAGATTCAAATTCAAAGTCAATTTATGACTTTGAAAGTTCATTCCTTTTCCTTTTACCTCAGCTTTAAGTCATTCTTTCTCAAAATCAAGATTTATTCTTCCAACTCTCATTATTTCAAAGACTTAGAACTTCATATATCTTTTCTGATCTATCTCAAGTTCTAAGTTAGATTTTATCATCCGGAAACCATTTCTTCACTCCATTATCAAGTCTATCTTAGAAAACTTGGAGATTTCCAAAACATTTTCTCAAAAGAGCATACATCCTTGCATTGCACAAGCATGATTCTTTGTGCATTTAGATCTTTAGGATAAATCCTTAGATAATATTTAGGCAAAGCAAAAAGGCATAAGTTCGATCCTTGGTTCGATTAGCCCTGGTAAAGGCGCCAGGAACGGTCGAACCTCGTACCGACGAGCGAATCCCGTCTCTCCATTTTCCCGCAATATTTTAAAACGGAGGCGAGTAATTTTTTTTAATATTTTCAAATCAAGGTCAAGTGAGACCCCGCAAAAAAAAGTTCCTCTTCTCTCTTCTTTTCTTTTCTCTTCTCTTTTCTTTTTTGTCTTTTCATTTCTCCCCTCAAAAAGGAGAAATAGAGACCAGAAAGGAAAAAGAGAAGGAAGGGAGAGAAACCACAAGAGAGGAAAAAATTTGCGATGATCACAGTTTTGGCGACCGAGATGGGACTCATTTTCATCCGGTCGAATTTGTGCCTTTGCTTCGCTTTTATATTATATAAGTCTTTATTCTTCTATGTCAGCTTCATTTTTTCCATGAAAACCTTAGGAGCCTAGACTCTGTCCTAGCTGACATCGTTGCATATAGGATCTAAGTATGGTTTGGTAGGGCCATATTGAGGAGATTATTCCATGTTCAGATTAGACTTAGGTCTGAAATACAACTCTCCTCAATTTTAGGGATTGAATATAAACAATGTATGCAAGTGTATGCTTCTTTTCATTTAAATTCTATCTCTTTAGGACTTGCATTAGAGCTTTCTGGTTTTATCTGCATGTTGAACATATTTTCAAAAACATCCCTACCTATATTGTCCCGGTCTTCACGTTGCTAGGCTGTCTCACTGAACCATAGTTCGGGAGAGAGCCTCACAACTGGACCACTTATTTGGGTTCGCGCCCCCTACCACGTACCTAAGGGCCATAGTTTGAGGTATATCGGTAGGTGCTCAAGGATGTTGGGAAGCCTTTACCTTAGAACCGAAGAGATATTTTTATATGCCACGTACTTTGAGCTTCGGCTCGAGTATATCGACGTACCTTGATCGGAATCAGATGATCTAAATCTTAGAGTTAGGATTAAAGTCCTATCAGCCATTTTCAAATATTGCATTTAGAGTGAGCCTCTAGGGAGTGTTGTTTATGCATCCTTGCTTGTATATCTGTGATTGTATGATATTTTATATCTTCCTTATATTTTCCAAAACCCTGGGTATATATTTCAAAATTTTCTCTTTGTTTTTAAAACCCAGGTGTATTTTCCTTTCTCTTCTTCTTCTAAATTTCTTCAAAATTCTTCTGATCCTGCCTGCAAGTTCTTCAAAATTTTAAATCTTTACCATTTATTCTCAAATTTTATCTTTTTCTCTTATTTTCTTCTGATTTTACATTCTTGTTTATATTTTCATAAAATCTCTTTTCATCAAGAGATATCCTTTTCAAAATAAGCATTTTTTTTATGTTTTAGTTGGTTACTCTCCCTCGTAGAGTAAACAATGCAATTGTCACAAATTTTGTGGCGACTCAATCCCTAGTAATGGGATACAATTTTTTTTAGATTTCAACCTAAATCCTTCCGCTTGTCAAAAACTTCTCCAAAAAGTTTCTTGGGTCTAAAAACCTCCACTTTCCTATACAGAGAGCGCTGATATTCAAACATGGTTCAGACAAGAGCGGAAAAAGAAACAGTTCCTCAACACAGCGACAGTGAGACGAAAGGGATGAACTCTCCTAAGTCGGTCAGGGGACAGGGTCAGAACAAAGGAGACGACATTGACCCCGCTATGTATGGTATGTTCCAAAAGATGATGGCGAGGATGATGTCGGAGCAGGCCGAGGCCAATCTGAAAGAGGCAGTTCCTAAATGCAAACTGAGGAAGAAGCCTGTAAAAAAGCAAGTCAGAGTCATCAGAAAGAAGGTACAGCCAGACACTACTTCTGAGGAATCAGAGTCAGTTGAGGAAGAATCAGAAGAAAAAGAGCAGATTGTCTACAAACAGAATCCTTTGAGGCAGTCTGTAAAGATAGCTGCAGAAGAGCCCAAATCCGTCAACAAGCCCAAGTCTGGGGCTCCAGCAGAGGACCTGATGAGCAAGCAGATGAAGGAGATGAATCGAGCAATCAAAGACATTCAAGCCAAGGGAAAGGGCAAGCAGACCTACACTGGCGAAAATTTTTACGATGGTCTAGATGGGGACAATAACCTTGAGAATCTTCCTCGCAAATTTCTCAAGTTTGATGGAACTGGCAACCCTAAAGCCCACTTAGCCACCTTTTATGCAGAATATTGCCGTTTCAAAAAAGACAACAGGGCTTTGTTCATCTGTTTTTCCCGTAGTCTAGAGGGTGTAGCAGCTAGGTGGTATGCCGACCACATCAATCCTATCAAACTACGAGAGTTCGATAAGGTAGTAAATTTGTTCATCGAGCGCTTCTTATTCAACACTGGAGCCTCACCTACATTAAATCATCTTTACAACCTGAAGCAAGGCGAAACTGAAAGAGCAGGAGATTTCATTCACAGGTGGAGAAGCACCTGCAATAAGATGAAGGTACCCATTCCAGAGGAGCACGCATTGCAGGTAATCCTCAACAATTTCTCTCAGCCCATAAGGAGCCTCATCGCCACTTCCCCGGCAAAATCCTTCATCAAATTGATTGAGCGAGCCGAATAGCTCGAAGCAGGAATAGAAAGCGGGCTTTACGAAGGCACGCCTCTGGTCAAGAATATCCAATATCAGAAAAAGAAGGCGCAGTTCGCTCATTCAGTTGAGGCCTCCAGCAATAGTCTTGGCAGTAGTAGCAAAGGAAACAAGAACAACAGTGGCAGTGACCCGAGAATAGATCAGAGTAAGGGGTAGAAGGAGAGATCTTATAAGAACAATGACCAACCGCTTCCAATTGGCCTTCAGCAAAAGGGTGATCTTCAAGAGAAGCCCAAGTATATCAAGTGGGGAGAAAGATCGAGTCTTCACCCCGTTAGCTCAAAGTTTAGAAGTGATTATGGATTACCTTTTAAAGCATGGGATGATCAAACTCCCTAAAATCGCAGATCCTCTCGTAATGTTGGGAAAATTTAAGGACCAATTCTGCAAGTACCATAGGGCAACAGGGCACGACACCAAGCACTGCTTTGTCCTCAAGCATATGATACAAGACTGCATTGACAGAAGTGAGCTGATAGAGGACGAGGAAGAAGAGCGCCCAGTAGTCCTGACAGAACCATTTCCAGATCACTCCAAGAATTGAGGATGCCCAAGTTCTTCTGCACTGTCATTTTCTTTTGTTAGTCATCTTGTAGGGGCAATCCAACCCAGTCTTTTTTCCTTTCCTTTCAAAGTTCTTGTAAATATTTTTGTTATCAGACCTTTTGTTTATCAATGAAATGTCAATTTCCTTTATATATCTTTTATATCCAATACTTCTTTTTTTTCTTTGCCATGCTGGGGCATTTAAATTCCTGTTCTTTTCAGAATGCAGGACAATCCTGACATCATTCATGAGAGAAATGATATTACCTATGAGGGCTTTTCAAAAATCATGAAATTTTAAAAAGTCTTCGTTATGACCAAAGAGTTCAAATATTCTTTGGTCCAACCTTTGTCAAAAATCTACCCTTGTGTTGATCATATTTTCAAAAATAAGTTTTCGAACCATTGCATTGAAAATTCAAAACTTGTGTTGATCCTATCTTCCAAGATCGGTTTCGAAACATTATATTCAAAGATCAACCCTTGTGTTGGTCTTATCTTCCAAAAATGGATTTCAAATCTTTGTAGATCAACCCTTGTGTTGGTCTTATCTTCCATAATGGATTTCAAATCTTTATATTCAAAGATCAACCCTTGTGTTTGTCTTATCTTCCAAAATGGATTTCGAATCTTTATATTCAAAGATCAACCCTTGTGTTGGTCTTATCTTCCAAAATGGGTTTCAAATCATTCAAAGATCAACCCCTGTGTTGGTCTTATCTTCCAGGCTTGATTTTAATTCATTATATTCAAAGATCAACCCCTGTGTTGGTTTTATCTTCCAAGATTGATTTTAAATCATTATATTCAAAAGATCAACCCCTCTGTTGGTCTTATCTTCCAAGATTGGTTTTAAAACATTTTATTCAAAGATCAACCCTTGTATTGATCTTATTATCAGTTTCGAACTGTTATTTTTAGAAATCAGATCTATTGTTAATCTTCTTCTTCAAAAATAGGTTTTCAAACCATTGCCTTCAAAAATTGACCCTCATGATGATCTCTCATGTTTGATTTAAAGGATCAGATCTCGCACTGATCATTCTTCTTGTGGTGGATTTTCTTCCCCAAAATGATTTCTCACTTTTCTTTTAAATAAACATTTTCCTTTCAAGATCCCATATGCAGGCAGTATCAGAAAAACTCCTTTTTCTCAAATCTTATAAATTTTCAGTTAATTTCGATATCTTTATCAGTTTCATTCATTTTATTTATATTTTTATCAAGTTTACATCAATTTTTATCAAGTTTCATCAAGTTTTATCAATTTCTCTTCAATTCTATTAAATTTTATCAAAATCTTTGCCCTTTCAGGTTAAGGTATAAACCTGACCCTCGTTGTCCGAGGTGTTGCCCTTTCAGGTTAAGGGATAAACCTGACCCTCGTTGTCCGAGGTGTTTCCCCCTCAGGTTAAGAGATAAACCTGACCCTCGTTGCTCGAGGTGTTGCCCTTTCAGGTTAAGGGATAAACCTGACCCTCATTGTCCGAGGTGTTTCCCCCTCAGGTTAAGGGATAAACCTAACCCTCGTTGTCCGAGGTGTTCCCATTTAGGATAATGGATAATCCTGAAACCCCTCGTAAGAGCAATAATGCTACCTATGAGGATTCTTTTTCAAATTTTCTCGATTTTGTAAATGTCTATTAATTTTCTCCCAAAATTCTATTCTTTCACATTACCCTTTCAAGTTAAGGGATAAACCTGACCCTCGTTGTCCGAGGTGTTTTCCCGCTCAGGTTAAGGGATAAACTTGACCCTCGTTGTCCAAGGTGTTCCCATTCAGGATAAGGGATAATCCTGAAATCCCTCATAGGAGCAATAATGCTACCTGTGAGGATTCTTTTTCAAATTTTCTCGATTTTGTAAATGTCTATTAATTTCTCTTTATTAATTTTCTGCCAAAATTCTATTCTTTCACATTACCCTTTCAGGTTAAGGGATAAACCTGGCCCTCGTTGTCCGAGGTGTTTTTCCGCTCAAGTTAAGGGATAAACCTGACCCTCGTTGCCCGAGGTGTTCCCATTCAAGATAAGAGAAAATCCTGAGACCCCTCGTAGGAGCAATAACACTATCTATGAGGATTCTTTTGTAAATACAAGTCTCGTCAACCTTTATTGATTTTCTAAGTTTATATCAATTTCTCTTCATTTATTTCCCTTAAATTCTAATTTTTTTTTCATTCAGGATAAGGGATAATCCTCAAACCCCTCACAGGAGCAATAATGCGACCTGTGAGAATCCTTTTCAAATTTTCAAATAAATTTCTTAAGTTTTCCCCCACTTTTGTAAATTTTGTTCTATTTTTTCCTCCAGGTTAAGGGATAAACCTGAATCATATTCCTAAATTCTCATGTCTATTCTATTTCCCCTTCAGGTTAAGGGATAAACCTGAATCAATTTTCCTAAATTCTCAAATATCTATACTATTTCCGCTTCAGGATAAGGGATAATCCTGAAAACCCAAGCAATCATTCCTGCTTCGATCTCTAAATATCTTAAGAATGTTGGTCTCCTTCCCGACTCTCAGTTGGAAAACCTAGTCCTCACACAAGGTTACTTCTCAAAATTTTCAAATGTAAAGATCAAGTTCAGTCACAAAACTCAGTCCTCGTGTTGTTTGTCTCTCAAAAAGTCTTAATCTTAGATCAAATCATTAAATCAAAGGTCGTTAAGTGAAATGTCCCAGCTACTTCGCTGGTCGTTAAATGAAATGTCCCAGCTACTTCGCTGGTCGTTAAATGAAATGTCCCAGCTACTTCGCTGGTCGTTAAATGAAATGTCCCAGCTACTTGGCTGGTCATTAAATGAAATGTCCCAGCTACTTCGCTGGTCGTTAAATGAAATGTCCCAGCTACTTCGCTGGTCGTTAAATGAAATGTTTCAGCTACTTCGCTGGTCGTTAAATGAAATGTCCCAGCTACTTCGCTGGTCGTTAAATGAAATGTCCCAGTTTTTGTTGGTCGTTAAATGAAAGGTTTCAGCTACTTCGCTGGTCGTTAAATAAAAGGTCCCAGTTTTTTTCTGGTCATTAAATGAAATGTCCCAACTACTTCGTTGGTCGTGAAATGAAATGTCACAGCTACTTCGCTGGTCGTTAAATGAAATGTCCCAGCTCCTTCGCTGGTCGTTAAATGAAAGGTCCCAGTTTTTACTGGTCATTAAATGAAAGGTTCCAACTCCTTCGCTGGTCGTTAAATGAAAGGTCCCAGTTTTACTGGTCAGAATGTCCAAAATCATAAATACAGCTCAAGGTCGTATCAAAATCTATATTGAGTGATTATTTCACACATAATTCATGAAAACTTTGCCAATTTGCTAAAAGCATTTGTTGATTCTAAATATTTTTACTGCACAAAAGAATCACCTCAGATTACCCCTAGTATTTTTTCCAAAAGGGTGAAACTTTTTGTGAAAAAAGGGATAAAATTCAAATCTTTTCCCTGTTGATCAACTAAGAGGATGAGAGAAATATCCTCGGTATGATTGGCGAAAGAAATATTCGATGACGTTGAAAAGCCAGAAGCGAATTGATATTGATCATGGCTATGACGCATGTTTAAAGATGATTCTCTGGCAATCAGGCTGTGGAAATATCTTGAGCAATAAAAAGAATCCACTCAATCCATGTCTCTTCCATTCATTTTAAAGCTGCAATCAAATATCTGCAAAAGAGATCTCTCAATTGTCTTCAAGATGAAGACGAATAGGCGAGCTAGACCCCGGGGCTAAAGAAGATTTGGATCATCTTCGAGATGAAAGAGTTTGTGACGGATCCTTCCATGGAAAGTTCAGATCACCGTCGAGATGAAGGCGAGTGTGATGAACCTACCGACAAACCCTAAAAGATATTTCATTTCTGCTATCATCAAAAGACCCTTTGAGCCTATATCATCATTATAATTCTTGAGATAAATGAAGGATCGGAACATCTCCAAGATGAAGGAGTTTGTGACGTGCCCTTCCCCGAAAAAGAGAGAAAAGTCAGGACATCTCCAAAATGAAGGATGATGTAAAAATCCCAAAAAAGTTCAATGACTCAAAAAGAGTGCAAAAAGATTATCATGAGAAAACACTCAAATATCAAACTGCCAAAATTACCAGAAGTCATCTTTTCTCATGCAAAATTCTTTTATCAATGTCTTTTCACTACTTGCTTTTATGAGATTAAGAATATTTCTTCTCTTCTCATATCAGGGAAATGGATAGCTTCCTTGAAGAAAGTCATCAACGCTAAAATTTTGAATTTGACTCATAAGACCGAGGAGCTAACCTCGTTGGAGGAAATACTCTAGGTAAACAGAGAGAATGTCTTTTGCACATACGTGCACATTTTAAAGCATTTTTTGAGTCAACTATAATTTTATCTTATTGGAAAAAATTTCTAGATATTTCAAGAATGAAATAAATATTCAATATCCATTTTGATGCAACCTAGCGTTGTTTATATCTTTCAGAAGAGTTGCCTCATTCAGTTGAAGTATCTCTCCTGTCCCATCACGGTTTCTTCATTTGAAAAATCCGTAGGGTTGTACCCACTCAGGTTAAGGGTCAAACCTATATTTTCTGCGAGAGGTCATTAAATTCAAAAACTATTTCAGTCTTAGCCATGAGACACCCCAGATCGTTCCTTTTTCAAAGCTTTAGGGACCCCATTTTCCTCCTTTCGCAAACCCCTTTCGGATTTGTTCGTCCAAACTCCAAAGGTCCCATCATGGTCTCTTCACTCGAGGATTCCATATGGTCGTCCTCTTCAGGTTAAGGGTTAATCCTGAACCTCGCCCATCGAGGTATCTTCCTTTTTCAGGTTTCAGTTAAACCTGAATCTCGTTCCAACGAGTTTTCCTCGTTTCGATGAGGTGTTTTCCTTCAGCCCCATCATGGTCCTTCCCATTGAGGGATCCATGCTTTGTATATCCATCCAAGATAAGATCCTACTTGAGCTTCATCTCGCGAGGCATTTTCCAAAAAAATGTCCCATCAAGGTCCACTTATATTTTCTTTCCCCATTTAGATTATATTGAGATATCTTCGTCCCATCCAGGTTAAGGGCTAAACCTGAGACATTCCAAGAGTTGATCTTGCCTCACCCATGAGACCTGATCAAAATGCCTATCTTTCATCATTTCGGGATCTTCATCCAAAGTCCCACCATAATTTTCTCATATTCTATCATTCAGTCATATCATTGTCGAGGATTTTGCCTCCCCAGGACCCTTTCAGGAGAAGGTTTTAAGCCTGAAAAGCCATAATTCTTCCACACCCAGTTCAGATCTGTTGACTGGAGCATTTTCAAAATTTGGAGTGTTATCTTTGCCACTAAGCTCGGCTTTCAACTGGCTTAGCAGCAAAGAGGGGCATATGTGAACACCCAAAATTTTTTAAAATATTTTAAATATTTCCTTTTTGCCCTGATATCATTTTTTTTTAGCAATTGAGTCACTTTTAAATCTAAATTCCAGTTCATTTCTCAAGTTTTACTGAAATTAAATTCATTTTATATGTCTGACTTGATTTCAAATCCGGTTCCATTATCCAGATCCAAATCTGAGTCTCATTGTCCAACTTTTAAATTAAAATTACAAAAAATACCAAAAATAATTTTTAAATAGCTCGGACAGTCCATCCGGCGTTCGTTTGGATCCATCGTGTGGTATTTCTCGATTCGAGTTTTAAAACTCAAATATTTTCTCAAAACTTGGACCCAAACCCATTCTTCTGAAGAAATTTCCCCAAAATGGCTTGAAATTCTTGAAAAAACACTTTCGTTAATATTTTTCAGAAAAATACAAAAAAAACAGTGTTTAAACTTTGTTTTCTCTTAAAATCTTAGATTTCTATTCCAAAAATACAAAAAAATAGAAAAATAACACAAAACCAAAAAAAAATTGAAAAAGTTATGAGAAAAACAAATAATTTCTAGCTTTTTGAAGTTAATTTTTACTAAAAACCTCATCTTAAACTATTTTACAGAAAATTTCTTAAAAAGAACCCTCTTTTTGAGAAAAAGCAAAAGTTTACAACGGCCTTTTCCCGCGCATCCTCCCTCTCGCTTTCTACCATTGATCTTCAACAAACCTCTCGGGGTCTCTCTCCACCCTGGATCTCGACCGAACCTCTCTTGAATGCTCCTCTTCCTCTTTAAAAAGGGGAAGCACACTGGGAGAAGAGCATCCATGAACGCCATCGAGCATCCTCTATCGACTTCATCCACCATCATCCATTATCCATCATTCTCATAGCCTTCCTCTTTCTTCCCCCAATCTTCCTTCTTCATTTTGCTGAAAGAAATCTCACAATAAAGTTCCAACACTCCTCTGGATTGCTCGAAATCAGCTGAAGAAAGGATCGACCGCTATTGCAAGCCCACGGTAAGAGTCTCCTCCCTCTGCTCTTTTCTTCCCCTTTGTTACCCTTTACGAATTACTATTGTCTTTGTTTTCCATTCCCTAAAAAAAAAAAAAAAGCACAATTATAGCACCGATTTGTATATAACAACATCGGCCTATACATTGCAAAATTAACAAGAATCATCAGATTCTGATATATTCTTTCTTTTAAGGAAAATTTTATTTTCCCTAATCTTCAGCATTGTCTCTTTCTTTAGATCGCCTTCTACAAATTTGTGTCGTTCGTTATAGCATTTTCATTTTTTTTTTCTTCTTTTCTTCTTCTTTGCTCTGTGGGATTTGCTACTCGGTTTTGCATCAGCATTCTTCCAATCGATTGTTTATAGACTTGCATAACATATTTTCAGCACCATCGTTTTCCCCTTTGTTTTTGAATTGAAATTTAATTTATAATAGATTTCCTTGTCTGCGTTTAATTCCCTGTTTTATTTTAATTGTTCGTTTATACCCCAACTGATAATATTGGAATCCAGAGATCACGATGTGCTGGTTAAAACAATAACAAGTTTTTAGATCTGATATCTTTGGGCCCTGTTGTTGAATTACTGCTTTTCTTTTACCATATCAGACTTAGTTTTCCTGTAATCATCTCAAGATGTTCTGAGTGGGAGGGAAGGATAAATGGACGTCTCTTCATTTTATGAAGAAACTATGACCCATGTCATGCCATCGGGCTTCACATAGCATCTTCCTTCCCAGCATTTATATTTGGTTGTGAATTACTTGTTCGATTTGGATTGAATGTAAAATCTTATTTGTTGTGAAATTTTACTATGATTCTCTGATACGGTGTTAATTTTGTTTATTGAAATTGGGAATTCCCAAAGGTTCATCGTTGTGTTCTTCTTTTACTTTTAACAAAGACTTCTTCTTTTTCTTTTTTTCTTTTTTTCTTATATATAACAGCACCACCACCAATGTATCTGGTTCATTCCCTATATATTCTCCTATACACATGCATACACCCATTTGCATATAACCATATGGATACATGCGTATGGGTCACTGTACCATTACTGGAATAAGTCATGAACTTAATCAAACTGGGTTATTAAGCCAATTCTTGAGCAACTGAGTCAGATGCAATGTTTAAAAGCTTAAATTTCAGGTAGGTGGTAGCCAAGCCATAGGGGGTAAAACATTTCAGAGTATAAACGAATATTTCAGGGTTGACTTTATCTTACTAGTTAGTGAAGTTTGAGTTGCTAACAACATTTGTCTGCTAACCAAGTGGTGTTGTGGGTAACTTCTACCAGATCTCGCATATATCAACAGGTACGTCATATGAGAATTGTGGTGGGGCCTGTTTCTGACCTGATGGCTTATTGCTTCACTCAAAGATTGTTTCATCAATCTACCAAATCTAGCTAGTTTCTTACTATTTTATTTTTTTTTGGGAAGTGAAGAACTACTACCTTCCGGCAATGAAGAATGTTGTCTTATTTGGTTAAAAAAAATGCATTTGAAATTAGGTAGATCATACCTTCATCTTGTTTTATGTAGCTTCATGTATAGATATCATGAAGGGGCATGAACAGGAGGTATGTCAGATCATAGATTGCCTTGAATTCTTTTTCCTAAGAAATTGTGGGTAGTTCATAAAGTTGGTCTATCTCCTTTTATTGTGTATATATCTGATGCATTTTGCATATTAATACCCCTATCACCCAGTTTATAATATGTATATCTTTTCCAACCTCACCTACAACAGCATATCATGTGTTGCCTCCACAGCAACTCCTTGACCATCCACCTAACTCTCACCTGCTATAGTTCCTTTGGCAGCAGTATCATTCCACTGCTATAACTCCATTCCTTTAGCTAAGCACGCCTTTGTCACCAGTCATTTTCTATTTCCATTCCTTACTATTCATCCCCATTCCCTTTACATCTGTCACACGCCTGTTGCATTACTAACAGTGCCTTCATTGCTAAATATTCATCCACTTCATCAACATTTTATTGATTGCTACTTACCTATTGTTACTACTACCTATAGAAATGTCTCTTACACTCATTGCCATCCATCTATGCTTCTGTATACCCCTGCTATATGTTTCCTGTTGATACATGCGCACCTCCATGCCTCCCATCTTATCTGTTACATTTCCTACCCTTCATTAATACCATATGCTCCAGCCACAACCTACCTTCCATAAAGCATCCAATTAATTACCACCAGCTACCTCCCATTTGCATGTCTCGTACACCTACAACTTCATCAATACCAGTGTATCAGCCCTTCATTCCACCCATGTCCTCACCCACCTGCCACTGCATCAGTTATCTACATATGCCACTTCATCATCATACTGCTGGGAAGTTTCATCTCCTGCTGCTGTCATTTTACCTGTGAAATTCACTTTCAGCCACTAAAGTTAGACAGCTGCTATAACCTTCCATTCCTCAGCACCTTCACTTCACAGCATCTGTCCCATTTCTATCTCAACATATTCATATTTCTGTCAAAAAGCATCTTCCATACCTTACTTATGTATATACTAAATTAAACTTCAATATATACATCTGTCTCTCATTGTCTTGAGAGATAATATCTCACTTGGTGATTTAGGATCATCACAAAGCTTGTATTCCCAGTTTTATGTTCATTATAGAGATCATCCAATGTCATCTAATAACACTCATGTTATCATTGAATATCATCTCAAAATTGGTGCAATATATCACAGCCCATCTACTGCACACCATTCCACTTATATATATATATATATATATATATATATATTCATGTACAAATATGTATATAAATATACATGTATATATATATGCAGGTATATATGTACATAGATATATGTCATTTTTCCACACTTTAGATCTTGAATACCTTGGCATGTGAGCATTCTTTTACCATTGATATCCTTATGATATGTGCAATTTTTCTCCATTTTTTTTTATACTAATCAAGTTGTTTTACAGGGAATATACGGAAAATATCATTACTTGGAGTTGTAAATTCAATTTTATGTGTTGTAATAGTTAGATCGTAATGAGAATTTACATTTTCTGTTTTAGATAGAATGAATGAGCATTGTAAATGTCATAAATTGCTTATTTTCATGCTTTTTGCCTTTATTTTTCAAAATCTCACAATGGTAAAACACGAATGACATGTGCACCATTTCGTAAGAGGTAATTAATCATAAGTTGATGATTTACATCAATGGCCATAGTCAGGATGTAAACAAAACTTAGTATTTTTATCTTTTATAAAATAACATTGGATGCACACTGGACCCTTTTCAAAATTCATCATATTTTCTTTAAATATTTTCCTCTTTTATCAGGGTTTAATTTAAAATTTAATTCAATATATATACCAATGGCCATAGTCAGGGTATATTGATAGTTAATTTCATTTTAAACTTTATAAAAGCACCAAAAAAAGGTTTTTATTCTTCACTTGAATTTAAATATAGATTATTATATAATACATTCAATGACCATAGTCAAGGATGTATTATATCTTCAATCTTATTTATATTCATTTAAAAGAATGAAATACGATTTTTAAATCCAATTTCAAAATTTAAATTCATTCATCATTTAGGATAGAACTGCATCATATTTTCAAATTTTGTTTCAAAATCCAAGTGATCTCAAATATCTTTCTTCAATCTCTATTTCAATTCATTCTTCTATCTTATTTCAAAGATTTAGATTTCAATTTCAAAGTCCAATTTGACTTTGACATTTCAAAATTCAATTTTATATTCAAAATTCCATTTCCAAATTCCATTTTCAAAGTTCAATTCAACTTTGAAACCTCTGATTCATCTTCTGATTTCAAATTCAAAACCAAGTGTATCTTTCTCACCTTCAAAATTCAAAATCAAGGTTTGAGTTTGATTCTGAGTCGCAACTTAACCCTTCTTAAATTTTATATTTAATCTGGGTTTTCAAAACCCAGATCCATCATTAAAGGTTTCATTTGGACTTTCATAATCCAAATACAAGGTTAGATCCAAATTCCATCTTAGGATCCAGAACCCAATTCTACTTTGGATCTCAGACTTCAGATCCAAAATCCATTCTAGGATCCAGAAACCAACTTCATCTTGGATCTCAGATTACAGATCCAAAACTCTATTTAGGATCCAGAACCCAATTCTACTTTGGATCTCAGACTTCAGATCTAAATCCATCTTAGGATTTAGAATCCAATTCCACTTTGGATCTCAGACTTCATATCCAAATTCCGTTTTAGGATCCAGAACCCAGTTCCACTTTGGATCTCAGACTTCGGATCCAAAATCCATCTTAGGGTCCAGAGTCCGACTCTATTTTGGATCTCAAATTTCAGATCCTAAATCCATTTTAAGATCCAGAACCCATTTTAGGATTCAGAATCCAATTCCATTCCCAATTCTGAATTTCAAAACCAATTCCATCTTCAGATCTCATCTGAACTTCCTAAATCCATTTCTATTTTTGAATACCATTTGGATTTTTCAAATCCATCCTGATTTTATACTTTAAATCTAGAATTCAATGTCACTTCAAATTTCTTCTCTTTCTCTTAAAACCAGGTTCAAGATTCAAATTCAAAGTCAATTTCTGACTTTGAAAATTCATTTCTTTTCCTTTTACCTCAGCTTTAAATCATTCTTTCTCAAAATCAAGATTTATTCTTCCAACTCTCATTATTTCAAAGGCTTAGAACTTCATATATCTTTTTTTATTTATCTCAAGTTCTAAGTTAGATTTTATCATCCGGAAACCATTTCTTCACTCCATTATCAAGTCTATCTCAGAAAACTTGGAGATTTCCAAAACATTTTCTTAAAAGAGCATACATCCTTGCATTGCACAAGCGTGATTCTTTGTGCATTTAGATCTTTAGGATGAATCCTTAGGTAATATTTAGGCAAAGCAAAAAGGCATAAATTCGATCCTTGGTTCGATTACCCCTGGTAAAGGTGCCAGGAACGGTCGAACCTTATACCGAAGAGCAAATCACGTCTCTCCATTTTCCCGCAATATTTCAAAACGGAGGCAAGTAATTTTTTTTAATATTTTCAAATCAAGGTCAAGTGAGACGCCACAAAAAAAAGTTCTGCTTCTCTCTTCTTTTCTATCTTTTTATTTCTCCCCTCAAAAAGGAGAAATAGAGATCAGAAAGCAAAAAGAGAAGGAAGAGAAAGAAACCACAAGAGCGGAAAAATTTTGCGATGATCACATCTTCCTCTTCTTTAGATTTGACTAGGATATCATCTACATAGACATCCATATTCTTATGCATCTGATCATGAAAAATAACGGCCATTGCCCTCTGATAGGTTGCCTCAGCATTTTTTATCCCAAACGGTATAACTGTATAGCAGAAGGTTCCCCACGGTGTGGTAAAAGAAGTTTTTGACTAATCACGAGAGACCAGCTTGATTTGATTGTAGCCTGAATATCCATCCATAAAAGAAAACATGGTGTGACCCACCGTGCTATCAATCAGAAGATCAATATTGGGAAGTGGACTATCATCCTTCGGGGTAGCCTTATTGAGATCCCTGAAATCAATAGATATCCGAACTTTGCCGTTCTTTTTAGGAACTGCTATGATATTTGCCAACCAATCTGGATAATCAATGGTTGGGATGAAGCCTGTTTTTAACAAATCTTCAAGTCCTTAACTTGTTGCTCAACTCGAGGGTCTAACTTCTTTAGTTTCTGCTTGATTGGTTTGGAATCTGGTTTCAACTTGAGTTGATGCTCAACCAGCTTGGGATTCAATCCTAGCATATCCTCATTAGTCCAGGCAAATACTTCTTGATGCTGTTTAAAAAACTGGATGAGTCTTGCTTTCTCATCTGCATTTAGGCCCAAACCGATTTTAAGGTTTTTCGGATCATCTTTCGAACCAATGTTGATATCTTTGGTTGGATCTTGAACCAAAGATGATGGTTCATCCTGCTTTTGGATGTGAGCAAATTCTGGCAATTCATGAATAGTTAAATCAAATTCTGCTAGCTCTTCGATCTGCTATGTTGCCTTGCTGACCCCTGCTCTTCCTTTATCTTATGAATTCTTGCCAGCTTTGAATTATTTTGGGAGAATTTGGGATTGATAATGAACATTTTTATCGATTCAGGAGCCATGTTTTGACGGTCTTGAAAATGCCAAGAAGGTTTTTAAGAGAAGTACAAGCCCCAAAACAATTTTTTTTTTTTGTAAAAAAAAAAGCAAAGAACAATGATACAGACAAAATATAAGCAAGAATGATAGATGCCCAAATGTAAAGAGAAGATCAAGCTTTCATTGATTTAATAAAGTTGAGAACAACGACTAAATATTTACAAGACTGAAAAAGGACACAAAAAGACTAGGACTGTGTCATCCCTACAAGATAGATTGAAAAACAAGAACAGAAAGCAGGAAAACTAAGGCATTATCCTCCTCATTTGGTTTCCTTGACAAATATGGTTTCTTCGCTGGAGGCTTGGCCAGTGAACCCCAATTCTTTTCCATGCCGCTAAGTGGCTGGTACTTGTGCTTTATCAGAAGATCAAATCCCCTTTTGGCCCTGAAAAACTGAGGAAATAAGGGATGATCTTTGAAAGAAGTGTAGTTGATACGTCCTCCCAGCTTGAAGAAATGAGGTCCTTGCCATTGGACCATGGTTGAAACATTTTCTTCTTCCTGAACATCCTTCAACTTCAACATGTCTAAACTCTCGTTGAGGTTGATTTCATCACTTTCTCGGATGCTGGGGATGTCAAATGTAAATGTCAGACGGGAGATCATAGGTTGTGGCAGCCTCTCTTCGAGATCTTCTCCCAAAATGGTGGTGATCATCCCTCCCTTGGACCATTTTATGCATTGGTGGAGGGTTGACGGAACGACGTTGGCATTGTGGATCCATGTTCGTCCTAATAAAAGATTGTAGGTGGGCGGCACATTGACGACATGGAACAAAACTGTGTGTACTGAGTAATTGATAAAGATTTCTAAAAAGATTTTCCCTTTGGCAGTCTGCTCGTGGTTATCGAAGTCATAGATTGTGATCAGATCAGGCACGTACTCTTCTTCTTTAAATCCCAAGGCTTTTGTTGTCACTTCCGTGCAGATATTGAGGTTGTTTCCTCCATCAATGAGTACGTGCGGGACAATCATGCCTTTGGTTCTTACCATAATGTACAACGCATTGTTATGAAAAGAATGAGGTCTTGGCAAATCCTCATCTGAAAAGGTGATAGGCGCATTGGTCATCGCTTGGTTCACAATCTGTGCCATATCTTTTGGAGTAGTGTCTGGCTTCACCTTGATCTTTCTCAACAGATCATTTAGCATTTCTTGATGCTTTGGGGAATCATGAGTTAGTTCCAGGATTGAAACATTGGAAAGTGTCATGACTGGCTTCTGCAACAAATTGGCTCGCTCTTCAGCTGCTTTAGAGGTTTCTGCTTCTTCTGCAGGGACTTGCTTTTTAATGAACTTTTTGGGAAAACCAGGGACCCTTTTGTTCTCAGCTGATGAGTTCATCTGACTCAGGATTGAGATGATGTTCATTTTCTTGGATGTAGGCTGGTTCCGATGCAGAACCATGACCTGATGCTGGAGACTTATATCCTCACTGGAGCATGGGCATATATGGTTTTGTGGAAGAAAGAAGCATTCTGAGATGGTTGCCTCAGAATGATTTGGGAATGGAGCTGGCAGAATTTCCATTTTTCCTTTCTCTTCATCTTCTATGAGGATATTCTTATCTATTTCTTCCCTAGAACTCCTGCAAACCACAAGTAAGTGTTCTTTCCTCCTGTTTATTTTTTCTCTTTTCTTCTTTGTTTTTCAGTCCCCTTTACGCATCCATGGTGGTGTCGAATTGCTTATGCAATATCCACCCACCTCCATGCAACATCAA
Source organism: Nuphar pumila (assembly GCF_984573655.1). Classification (NCBI taxonomy): domain Eukaryota; kingdom Viridiplantae; phylum Streptophyta; class Magnoliopsida; order Nymphaeales; family Nymphaeaceae; genus Nuphar; species Nuphar pumila. Next base: position 75,197,683 of record NC_143259.1, on the reverse strand, counting down.
TGGAATCATTAATTCCAACATATTTTTCGATATTTTTCTTTTTATATTTTCACTGTTTCATTTACAATTCCAGTTTGTATTCAATTTCATTTACTTTCCAATTTCCTGTCCATTCTGATTTTAATTCACATCTTGGTTTCCTATTTTCATTTCTTTTTCTTTGAGTTCTTCTCTTTTATATGGCTATCGACTAAGGATGTTCAGAAGGCTCTCAGGAATCTGAGGCTTTCCATCCTGCAACTACAAAAGGGGGGTGGGGTGGGCTGCCGCTGGAATTAAATATACATCCCCAGCAACATTGGTTCATAACATATTAGCACTTTATCTTTTGATTCCACAACATTTTTTTTTACTTTATGTTGTTGTTTCTTCTTTCTTTCTGTGCATTTTCAATGAACATACTCATCATGCTCTGTATTTGTCATCCAACGAGTTATCTCTTTCACCTTTTCCTGTTAACATGCTTATTTTAGAAGAAACTCTGGTTCAAGATGAGGATTTCTCACAGATAGGTTATATAAGACCTGATATAGACTTAGATGAGTCCTTTTATCATATGGATTTTGGGTATTTCAATAGATTATACAAAGAATCATGGTTGCTCTGATCTTTCTGTGGATATTGAAGATGGTTGTGCACCTGCCAAAGAATTGTTTACTCGTAATAAGGAAAATGATTCAGTTCCCAAGCATGATTATCAATCCAGCCAACCAAATGCCGCTGCCGGACTTGCCCTTCAAATCGATAATAACTTACCATGTCGAACCTGAATGCCAAAGTATATGCATAGGTAGGTTGATTGAGGAATACACAAGCAACAGTTGTCGCCTTGTTGATCCATTTCTCATAGAGATTACAGAAGTTACAAAGCTATCCCATTAATTTTAGCTGTGAGATGTATGATTATGCTGAAGGAGACAAATATGGACAACATTTGTAGTTGGCTACGAAAAGAAAGATACTGATTTCGCTGGGTTTGGCAACTTGTTTAATGAGCCAAAGCCTGTTGAATCTGAACTGGCTGGCAAGAGCCTTGAAAACATTTGGATGCCAGGTTTACCAGAGATGGAAATTATCTCATTAGCCGGAAGGAACAATGAATCTAATCAAGAAGAGGTTGGTAACACAAATTCTCTTGCACCACCCCACACTTTATTGACATTTTTACATTGTAAGATTGCCCTAGTTCAATCCATCCTTAATCATCATGTCGCATCTATATATTTTCTTAGTTAAGGTTATTTTCCCATTTGTATATTCTTGAAATGAACTCCAAGCATAGGCTGTATATACAATGATTGTTTCATCATGTAAGTTATGTCCATCGCCTGTCAGCCGTCTGTAGTTTATATAGATTTCTATCTGATAATCAGTTTTGTTATCTGATTTCTCCTACAGGTTCTTTCACCTCATTGAAAATTGCATGCTGATAGGTAAATGATAATTCACGTTTTGAGGCCCGATGTCCTCAATATACCTGAGCAGATTCCATACCATGTGCATTAGAACTATTGTGAAGATGTCTGCTCTGTTTCCCATTTAATCCTCTCAAATGTCTGTAAGATTTGGGTTTTGTTATTTTGGTTGTGCTAATTCTTTCTGCAAAATGTACTACACCCATACACATCTATGTATCACGTTGCGCCATTCTTATCATTTTTTTTCTTGTACTCTCTGTCCCTGTAAGCATGGATGCTGACATCATTTTCCTAGTGCTTAGCTCAGGTACCAATTTCTTGTTCATCTAGCATCCCAAAATTTTTATTTTGTTATTTTTTTTTCTTTTTTGTTAAATCCATTTCATTAAGTGATATATATTAGAGCTATTGTTTTCTCACTTTCTCCTTTTTTTTTTTTGGTTATATCAGGCTAAGTGAAAATCCTGTTATTAGCTGATGATGCATGCCTTTGTTCTCTAAAGTTACTTGATTCAAATACCAATACATAGAATCATTGATGCAAGGTAAAAGGAGTATTGTTCATTCTTTTAGGCAATCGAAGTTTGGATCGAGCTCAAGAAATGAGCAAGAAGTTTATTGGAATAACATGACAAACTCAGGAGGCTCCCAACATTTATGCGATTATTTGTTATCTTCCAGAGAGCATGTGGGTATGTCATGTGTGGCTCCTATAAGTCACGATGGGAGCAGCTCACTGATCATACTTTCAGTATCATTCCAATTACCCTGCATCACCTGCGATTTCTGTGTCATATTCGTCTCTTGCACTTCATAAAAGCCCTCATTATATGCAGCACTTGTTTTATTTATTGTAGCATTTATCTATGCTAATCTTTTATCATAACTTAATTGTTCCCCAGCTCATTAGCAATTGCTCCCAATCATCTGTGAATTGTCAATTATTTCTAACATCAAGGCCGGTTAAGTGTCAATAGTGTGCATGTGCTAAAATGTCCATTAGCTAAGCATACCTCACTAGGTGTATACACCATTCACCTCCACTACAAGTACCTGGTTATATTCATCAAAGCATCTTAATGTCTGCTATCAGGTTATTCCTTGCTTCCTTGTGAAAATTCTGATATGCCATAGAGAATCATTTCAGCATAGTCTACTGAAGTGGTCTAATATGTCAGTGGGAGATATCTTGACAAGATCAAACCAAAATTATTGTTTATTGATTCAGAATCGGGTTTGGGATTTACCAAATAACAGTTCCTTTTCTCTTCCCTCTGCACATCCAATACATACCTTGCCACCAACAGTCACAATGGCAACTGTTCCCCTGCAGAATTGGAGGAAAATCTCCCAATAAACTTGTCATTTTATTAGCAGGTCTACTTTTAATATATTAAGCTCTCACCATATCATATGTCATCTCACTACTTACACTTATATAGTGTCACCTTCTATAACAACGCCATTTACAGGTTGATTCAATACCTATGTTGTAGCATTGCAGTGACATCCTGTATATATAACTTAGGTATATACATCCCATCATTCTGTCAAATGTGATAGCTCTTATAATATGCATCTCTTGTCTATGCTGACTCTTGTTTTGCAGGACTTCTTCCTTGGTTTAGAGGCTTGGACATTCTCAATTCAATTCAAACAATGTAATAGATAGATCTCAATGAGAATTTACAATTCCCAGCTCTAGATAGAATGAATGAGCACTGTAAATATCATGAATTACTTGTTTTCATACATTTTTGCCTTTATTTCTCAAATTCTCACAAATGGCAACACGAATGGCACGTGCACCATTTCGTAAGAGGTGAATTAATCCTAAGTTGATAATTTACATCAACGGCCATAGTTGGGATGTAAACAAGACTTAGGATTTTTATCTTTTATGAAATAACATTGGATCCACACTGGATCCTCTTAAAAAATCATCATATTTTCAAATATTTTATCTTTTATCAGAGTTTAACTTAAAATTAACTCAAAATATATACCAATGGCCATAGTCAGGGTATGTTGAGAGTTAATTTCATTTTAAATTCTATAAAAGCACCAAATGTGTTTTATTCTTCACCTGAATTTAAATATAGATTATTATATAATACATTCAATGACCATAGTCAGGGATGTATTATATTTTCAATCTTATTTTAATTCATTTCAAGAATAAGATAGCTTTCCAAAATCTAAATTCAAATTCTTTAAATTCATTCACCATTTAGGATAAGAGTTGCATCATATTTTCCAAATCCTTTTCATAAATCCAAGTGATCCTTTCCTTCATTGCTCAGATCAAAACCTATTCATAAATTCAAATTCAACTCTATTTCTCAAAAAGATTCAAGAAATCAATTTCAAGGTCCCATTTGACTTTGAAACTTCAGAAAAATCTTGTATTTCAAATTTCAAATTCCATCTCAAATTCAAAGTCCAATTTAAACTTTGAAATTCATTTGTACATTCGAGATTCAATTTCTAAGATTCATTTTTCCAAATTCAATTCAAACTTAGAAATTTTTTATTATCTTCTAAGTTCCAGATTCAAACTTCAAATTCAAAGTCCAATTTGACTTTGAAATTCATATTCAAAGTTCAAAATTCTCAAATCAAATTTTGAAATTCCAAATCCAAAATCAGATCAACTTGGATCCAGTTTTCTAAATACAATTCTACTTTTGGATCTTAGACTCCAGATCCATATCGCATCTTGGATCTCAGATCCAATTCCATTTTAGGATCCAGAATCCGGTTTCACTTTGGATCTCAGGCTTCAGATCCACAATCTATTTAGGATCCAGAACCCAATTCTACTTTGGATCTCAGACTTCAGAACCAATACCATTTCAGGATCCAAAATCCGATTTCACTTTGGATCTCAGATTTCAGATCCAATTCCATTTTAGGATCCAGAATCCAATTTCACTTTTGATCTCAAACTCCAGATCCACAATCCATTTAGGATCCAGAACCCAATTTCACTTTGGATCTCAGACTTCAGATCCAATTCCACTTTTAGGATCCGGAATCCAATTTTACTTTGGATCTTAGACTTCAGATCCAATTCCATCGTAGGGTCCAGAGTTAAATTCTATATTGGATCTCAGACTTTAGATCCAAATCCATCATAGGATCCAGAACCCAATTCTACATCGGATCTCAGATTTCATATCTTAAATCCATTTTTAAGATCCAATTCCATTTTCATTTCCAGATTTCAAATCTAAATTCATCTATAGATCATATCTAAATTCCCTAAATCCATTTCTATTCTTAAATACCATTTGGTTTTCTCAGGTTCATTCTAAGATTCGAATTCAACATCACTTCAAAATTTCATCTTCTCCTAAATCCATGATTAAATTCAAAGTCCATTTCTGACTTTGAAACTTCATTTCCTTTCATTTCAAAGCTTTACATCATTTTTTCTCCAAGTCAGGATTTATTCTTCCAACCCTGATTTACTTCAAAAACTTAGAACTTCTCTGATCTATCTCAAGTTCTAAAGCTAGATTCAAACATTTATTCACTCCCTTACCAAGTTCATCTCATAAACTTGGAAATTTTCAAAACATCTTTCAAAAAGAGCATACATCCTTGCATTTCACAAGCATGATTCTTTGTGCATTTAGAGTTAGAATAAATTCTTATATTATATTTAGGCAAAGCAAAAGGCATAGATTCGATCCTTGGTTCGATTACCCCTGGTAAAGGCGCCAGGAACGGTTGAACCTCATACCGACGAGCGAATCCCGTCTCTCCATTTTCTCGCAAATATTTTCAAAATGGAGGTGAGTTAAATTTATAAATATTTTTTAAATCAAGGTCAAGTGAAACCCCGCAAAAGAGTTCCTCTTCTCTTTTTCTTTCTTTTCTTTTCTCTTCTCTCTTTCTTTTCTTTCTTTTACTTTTACTCCCTTCAAACGGAGGAAAATAGAGGTTAGAAAAGGAAAGGAAGAGAGAGAAACCACAAGAGAGGAAAATTTTTGCGATGATCACAGACTTCCTATCTGATTCAACACTCATGTTGGAACCGATCGTTTCTTTGAAGATTCGAGTTTTCAAACTCGGGTTTTTCTTTTTTTTATTTTAAAGATCCAGGTTTCGACTCAGGTTTTTCCCTTTTATATGGCATTTGAAGTTCCGAGTTTCGACTCAGACTTCCTATCGGATTCAACACTCATGTTGGAACCGATTGTTCCTTTGAAGATTCGAGTTTTCATACTCGGGTTTTCCTTTTTTTCATTATTTTAAAGATCCGGGTTCCGACTCGGGTTTTTTCCTTTTATATGGCGTTTGAAGTTCCGAGTTCCGACTCGAACTTCCTATCGGATTCAACACTTGTGTTGGAACCGATCGTTTCTTTGAAGATTCGATTTTTCAAACTTTGGTTTTCCTTTTTTTCATTATTTTAAAGATCTGGGTTCCGACTCGGGTTTTTCCCTTTTATATGGCGTTTGAAGTTCCGAGTTCCAACTCGGACTTCCTATCGGATTCAACACTCGTGTTGGAACCGATCGTTCCTTTGAAGTTTCAAGTTTTCAAACTCGGGTTTTCCTTTTTTTCACTATTTTAAAGATCCGGGTTCGGAGTCGAGTTTTCCCCTTTTTTATTTCGTTTGAAGTTCCGAGTTCCGACTCGGACTTCCTATTGGATTCAACGCTCGTGTTGTAACCGATCGTTCCTTTGAAAATTCGAGTTTTCAAAAACTTGATTTTCTCTTTTGTCTTTTATTTTGAAAAACTGGGTTCTGACTCGGGTTTTCCTTTTTATCTTTTCGTTTGAAACTCCGAGTTCCGACTCGAACTTCCTATCGGATTCAACGCTCGTATTGGAACCGATCGTTCATTTGAAAATTCGAGTTTTCAAAAAACTCGATTTTCTCTTTTGTCTTTTATTTTGAAAAAACGGGTTCCGACTCGAGTTTTCCCTTTTATCTTTTCGTTTGAAGTTACGAGTTCCGACTCAGACTTTCTATCGGATTCAACGCTCATGTTGAAACCGATTGTTCCTTTGAGTTTTCAAAAATTCGATTTTCTCTTTTGTCTTTTATCTTGAAAAACCGAGTTTCGACTCGGGTTTTCCCCTTTTGTATATATTTCTTATTTTTGGAGTTCTGAGTTCTGACCCGGACTTCCTATCGGATTCAATGCTCGTGTTGGAACCGATCATTCATTTGAAAATTCGAGTTCTCAAAATTCAATTTTCTCATTCATTCTCTTATTTTTGAAAAACCGGGTTCTGACTCAGATTTTTCTCTTTATCTTCTATTTTTGCGATTCCGAGTTCCGACTCGGACTTCCCCTTTTGATCCAATGCTCGTATTGGACTAAAGTTTTCCCAACTTCCCCTTCAGGATAAGGGATAATCCTGAAACACCGACAATCATTCTCGCTCAATTCTCAAGTATCTTAGAACGTCGGTCTCTCTTTCAGCTCTTCGTTGAAAGACCCAGTGCTCGTACTGGTATGCACCTTCAAAAAACCCAGTACTCATACTGGTGTGCATTTTCAAAACCCAGTGCTCGTACTAGTGTGCATTTTCAAAACCAGTGCTCGTACTGGTGTGCACTTTTAAAAACCCAGTGCTCGTACTGGTATGCACCTTCGAAAAACCTAGTACTCGTACTGGTGTGCATTTTCAAACCCAATGTTCGTACTGGTGTGCATTTTCGAAGCTCAGTGCTTGTACTGGTATGCACTTTCAAAAACCCAGTGCTCGTACTGGTATGCACCTTCGAAAAACCCAGTACTCGTACTGGTGTGCATTTTCGAAACCCAGTGTTCGTACTGGTGTGCATTTTTGAAATCCAGTGCTTGTACTGGTGTGCACTCTCGAAAACCCGGTGCTCGTACTGGTGTGCATTTTCGAAACCCAGTGCTCGTACTGGTGTACACTTTCAAAAACCCAGCGCTCGTACTGGTGTGCATTTTCGAAACCCAACGCTCGTACTCGGGCATTTTCAAAATCCAGTGCTCGTACTGGTGTGTTTTTCAAAACCCAGTACTGGTACATCTTCAAATCCAGTGCTCGTGTTGGTACATCTAGCGCTCATGCTAGTGTTTGGTTGACTGATCGAGTTAGCCCTCTAGGTTCAGTCTTTGTACTAACCGTTCATCACAATTCAAGCTCTAAATCTCAATTTCAACCTTTGGGTTACCATTTTGTCAAAAATCAATCTTTTTTTCTTGCGAAGGACCCTCTTTAGGGAGAGTTTGAGGGAGCTCGTTCCTTTTCCATGCAACCATCTTTCGTTCGCAAGAATCCTCTTCCAGGGAGAGTTTGAAGGGACTCATTTTCTTTGCGAACAGTTTGCAAAACAACAACCAACTTTACACAAAAGAACCCTTTTTCCAGGGAGAGCTTCGACGGAAGATCGTTTCTTTTTGTGGCCCCCATTTTTCTCATATTTGGCCAACCCCTTCATAAAGGACCCTCTTCTAGGGAGAGTGAGATGGACTCGTTCCTCTGTGATACTTTCTGAACTTCGTTTTTCGGCCGCCTTTCCATAAGAGAAGCCTAGAGATAGGGAGTTTTGACGAAAACTTATTTTCTCTTCGAAAGTTCCGTTTTGAAAACACCTCCTCTTTGGGGAAGAGAGGAGTGTTTTCAACTTCCTATTCAGGTAAGTGTGAACACCCCAAATTTTTCAAAGTTTGGTAAAAAATGCCCTTTCTGCCCCTGGCTCCATCTTCTGAAAAAATCAAAGCCAAATTTCAATTATTCTTCAGATCTTCCGGGTTAAATTTCATGTTGAAATATTCACACTCGATTTCGAAGCCGGACCCAATGTTTTAAATCCGAACCTGAGCCTAGTTATCCAAAATTTTAAACTAAAATTTCAAATTACCAAAATAACCCTTTGAAAGGCTTAGACAATCCATCCGGTATCCGTTTGGATACATCATGTTATATTCCTCGATTCGAGGTTTAAAACTCGAATATTTTCTTAAAACTTGGGTCCAAACCCATTCTCTGAAGAAATCAAACCCAAACTTCTCAGAAAAAACCCTTTCCTTTGTAATCATTTATGAAAAATTCTAAAATGATTTTTAAATCCCTTACTTTTTTAGTTTCATAGCTTTATATATATAATGAAGAAAAAGAGCAAAACAAAAGATAAAAAATAGAAAAAAATAGAAAAATTGATCAAGTAAGCCTCTTTTTGTAAAAAAAAAAATCATTTTAGTAAAACCCTCTTTTTGCAATTTTTTCTAAAACAGCCGTCCCTTTTGATTTTCATTAAAAAATTTTAAGGTTTTCGAAAATAGCCTCTCTCAAAACTTCTTCCCCTTTTTTTATAAAAGCTTGCAGGGGGAAGAGGGGAAGGCATCGCCTCCTCACCCCCGCACCTTCTTCCTTCTTCTCAACCGTTCTTCACCCCCGCACCCACCTTTCTCGCATACACCTTTTTTTCCTTCCTACTTTGGTTCTCCAAAGGGAATCCTGCAGTAGAGCCTCCTCTCTCCTTCAAAAGCCTTGCGAATGAGTAATCAGCCCATCCATTGACGCCCTCCAGAAGCCCCTCCACTGGATCAAGCCTTTGATCCTTCTTTCTCCCTTTTCGTTGTTGTCTTCCCCTGGTCCTCTCCTTGATTAATCAAGAAAAACACCGTGAGGCAGGAAAGGGCTGAGAAGAACCATCTCACCCGCAACAGGATCACGCGTAGCGTATTTTCCCCTTCTTTTGTATATCAGAGCATTCAGCATGAGTTCACCTTCTGTGTACCGACCTGGTGTCGTGCAATGGGATTGAATTTAATTCAAAAGGAAAGGTGTTTTCATGCCAGTTGATGATGCATAAATTATATGTTTTATTAACATGTTTTCACTGCATAAATGCATCATCTATAGGTTTAAAGCATACACTTAGATGCATAATGATGTTAAGGAGCTCTGGTTCGAATTTCATCGAAATCGGACTTAAAACGAAGGAATCATGGCATTTACAGTGTAGCAGATCAAACCTCAGAGCCGATTTGAGAGATTTGGATCCATACGCCCATTTGGATCCTGGATTTGGGTCAAATTACATGGATTCAACCCAGCTCCAGCCCATTTGAGTTTTTCATAAAATATTTTCCAAAAACCTCCGGTAGAAAGAGGCGCCCAGTAAATATTTTGTTTTTAAACCTGTTTTTGTAAAATAGCCAAAATAACCAAAATCGTGAAAAGGGAGAGGGGGCGCTCATTCCAGTTTGTCTTTGCTTTGGTTTTTGTGCCCTAGGGGCACAATTCTAACTCCAACGCCCTTCTCATCTTTCACCTCACTCCATCTCCATTAGAGCATGAAGACAAGCTTTAGATTCAAGCTTTTTCTTGCCTTCTTTCACAATCTCTCCATTTCTTTAATCTCCAATGTTGGCTAATCTCCATGTGTGCTGTGTTTTGCAGGTGCAGCAGAGGTGGGAAACATCTATTCTCGTTTGGAAGTGCGAAACACTCCAACGAGAAGTGCCGAATCTACCTCCATCCGGTCTTCTACGCCCCCCAATCAAGAATCGGTTTACATTTCATCTTCGGTGGATTTCCAACGTGTTGCAGCTGTAGGACATGGTACCATGGCGTATTTACAGCATCAACGAGGTCCCTCGTGGTACGAAGCCAAGCAAAGTCCGCTCTGCCTTTCCCCCTCAGTCCTCGGATCGCCCTCGAGGTAGGTCTTCTTCTATCCTTTCTTCTAGATAAAACCGAAAATGTGTGTGAGTTATGTGTGTGCGTTTTTCTGTATTTTTCATCAACCATAGTGTAGAAAATCTCATGCATAAACCAGCATGTAGAATGTTTAGGGGTTTGGTTTATTAAAAATAATGTTTTTCATCCAACGTTGGCATTTTTTGGTGTGTGCGTGTGATCCAAAAATGGGCTACTATGTCTCTGCATGTTCTTCTTGTTATCCCAGTTGTAGGTAGGTTTAAGGGTGTTTTATTAGCAGAAGAATTTATAGATGTTTTTATATTGGATGTCGTTTTTGCTTTGTTAGTCATTTTATTGATTTTCGTAAGAAGCATGTCATGTAGGTTGTATTAGTTTAAGGTTAACTTAGTTATAACGTGTTTTCTATATAGTTTTCTGTAGATAAATTGTTTTTTTAGTTAAATTATTGAGTGTAGTTCAGTTGTGTGAGCATGATATTTAGTTTAGATTATCGTTTTACTTTTTATTTTAGTTTAATTAGTTGTTCATAATAAAATTCTGATTCAACGTTTTTTCTGTTTTATATAATTCTTTAACAACATAATTAGTTAGTATGAGTGTGTGTTTTGAGTTTAATGAGTTAGTAATATTCGGATGTTAGCTTAGTTTAATTTAGCTTTGCAATTATTATTGTGTTTTTAGCTTAAAATTAGATTTTCCATTTTTTGAGTGTGAGTGTCTTCTTCTTCCCCATAGGTAGGGCGGCCATTAGAGGACCAGCAAGGTTGCATAATTCGTGATTTTCGTGGTAGTTAATTTAGCATTAATTTAGTATGTTCATTTTGGTGTAGGATTTAATTCGATAGATCTTTCCAATTCGTATTTCCCATTCATGTCCTTTGAAGTATTTTTGTATAGTTACTTTAGTTAGGTTAACTTTAGTGTAGAGTAAGTAATTATTTAATAATGTATATTGTAGATAAGGGCAATGTGGTCTTTAAAGTTTGAAGACGTTTTTGGTAGAAGACCCACTCCTCCAAATTCGTGAATTGAAATTAAGGAAGCTCTATTTCCCAGCTAAGTTTTAAATGACTTACACTTTTTCAATGTGGAAATCCTTTCAACTTCCCTAGACCTTCTAAACATATTTACACGATTTTGGGAAAGAGTTGATATTTATTCTCATTTAAGCCAACCAAAATTGGGTATTGTGTTTTGGGAAATGTTTTCAAAAAGTGATTTAATGCTTTTTTATGGCAGCCCTTGGGAATTCCAAAGGTCTTTCTAAATGTATCTACACGAGTTTGGCAAGAATTAAATGCTATATGCTCTTTTAAATCTAGCCAAAATCGTATAGTGTGTTTTTGGGAAAGAATTTCAAAGGGGATTTAATGAAGCAATGAAGCAATGAAAAAAACATGTGGGTCTTAAGAGGCTGGACGGTTTTTGAAGATTATCCTTTCCCAAAGGGTAATTAAGGCAAGAATTTAATGCTATAGCCTCTTTTACATCCAGCCAAATTCGTGGAATTTGATTTTTGGAAAGGTTTTCAAAATGGGCTCAATAGCTTTTAATGAAAGATTGAAAAATGCATGTCCCAAGGGGCTGGACGGTTTTTGAAATCAAACCTTTCCCAATGTGCAATTAAGGCTAGAAGATGAGGAGTTGGATCCTATCAAAATTTGTGTTTCTCCTATTTATTGCTCTCTTGACTACTTGCCTAAGTTGATTTAGTATTAATTAGATATGGGATAACTTAGTAAGTTTGAAATAAATTAGCTTTTCTAAAATCGTGTAGTCTAGGTTAATTAACTATATTAGATTGTCTTAATTTTAGTCTAGATAGTATTTAGTAGTTTTCATTAACTAGGATAAATTAGAGTAATTAGTATTTATTATTATTAGCTTTAGTTTGTAGAGGTCGTGTAGGTCCAGTTAGGTAACTAGCTAACTTTAGTTAGAAACTAACCTAGATAGTCAATTAATTCCTAACCTTAGGTAGTTAATCATAGTTAGTTAATTAACCCAACCGATCTTAGTTAATTAGCATCTAACCCTAGTTATTCTATTTAACCTTAGTTAATAGTAGTTAATTCTAACTAATTCTAACCACAGTTAATCTAACCCTAGGTAGTTAGTTATTAACTTGCCTTAGTTAACCCCCTATTTAACTTTAGTCGACCCCTACTAACCATAGCTAAAACCTACTCGACCCTATGTAGTTAATCTATTTAGATAACCTAGGTGGTGAGAACCTAAGTTAATGCCATATCATAAAACTGCCACCTAGCTCCTCTCTTAACACTAGTTAGTTTGATTAACCTTAAGTAGCCGACCATAGTTAGTTAACCTTAACCTTAGTTAGGATACTAACCACAACCGACCCCTAGTTAAACCCTATAAACCCTAACCGACTTTAATTATCCCATCCGATCCTAGCCTTAGTTAAATCCTACTAACCCTAATCAACCCTTGTAAACCCTAGTCAACCTTAGTTATCCTAACCGACCCCTTAACTACCTTAGTAGACCATAGTTAACCGTACCTTAGATAGATAACCCTAGTTACTAGTTAGTTAAACCTAACTCTAGTTAGATTAAACCTTAGTTAGTCAGTTAATGCTAATTTACCCTAAACCGGCCCCCTAGTCTAACCATAGTTATTAAACTAACCCTAGTTAGTATTTAGTTCTAGTTAGAATAATCTTAGTTAATTAGTTCCTAATCTTAGGTAGTTAATGACTCTACTAACACTAACCGACCCTATCTAACTCTAGTTAGGTTTAACCTTAGTTAGTAGTGCTAGTTAGTTAACCCCTAACTCTAGTTAAACCCTACCCTAACCGTACTTGGATGTTTAACCTTAGGTATTTAGTTAACTCTAACCGCCCCTACCTCACCTATAGTTAGTTAACCCTTATCATTAGTTAGCCCTAGTTTAGCCCAAGTAACCAACCTTACCTAACCTTAGTTAACCCTAACTAACTATAGTTAGTCGACTAACCCTAGATAGTTAGTTAACATAGTTAGTGTTTAATTTAGTTAGTGAGTAATCTTAGCTAGTTAGCCTAACCGTAGGTTAGTAGTTGCTTTAGTAGGTTAGAATTAATATTAGAATAGATAGTTAATCTAGTTAGTGATATTAGACATTATACATTATGTTTAATTAGAGTGTATATTCATTTAGATATCTTATTTAGGGTATTAGTGAGTTTAGGTTAGGTTATCTCTTAGATTTTATAATGTAGTTTAATTGTTATCATTTTCTGTAGTTTAGCAGTAGTTTAGGTGTAATTTAGGACTGTTAGTTCATGTGATTTAATGTGTAAATGCATTAGTGGATTCAAAGGGATGAATAGTGCACTGAACCAAAACCCTAATTTTTACCCGATCGTGCACTCATCATCGCATGTAAATTTTTCATGAGTTTTCTGAAAATTATTATTCTATTCTCCACTTTGGCGTGTTAACTGTCTGCAGACCAAATTTCAGCTCGATCCGAGTTGATTTGGTCTGTTTTTTAAGCGTATTATAAAAACAACTTTTTCGGATTTTGAAATTTTGGGTCCAGCGATTTCCAAAATTATCCTGATTTTGAAACGCTTAGTTCTAGAGATCCAGAACGTATTTTTCACTTCTGTAAAATTTCTCAGTTTCTTGGATCTGTCTTTTACAGAATTTAAGTGATTTGATGAATTTTGGAATTCGTTTGACCCTTCAAACAGTCGTTTTGCGAAAAGCTGTCAGAATCCATTTTTGCCTTCTTTAGGGACAAAACAGTCTTTTAACTATTTGTCTGATTTCGTGTAGTTTTACTGTTTTCTTACATTGTAGTTAGTATATTAACAGTATTTAGAGTAATTAGAGTTGCTTAGATTAGTTAGTTCACTTAGTTAGTATAACTTTAGTTTTATATGTTTAATTTAACTGTAGTTTAATTTAGAAATAGTTGTAGATGTAATTTAGATTAATTATTGATTTAGTTACTGACTTTGTGTTTTTATTATGTAGGTTGTTAAGTTAGAACAGGTTCACAGATGCAATTCAATTGTGATGTGCGACTGCACTTGATATGAAAAGACAATTTTACCCTTGGAGACCTGCTGAAGACTTAGCTGCCTATTGTAGTTTATTTTCATAGTTAGAATGTTATTTAATGTAACTTGTAAACATTGACGTAGATTGTAAAATTTTTATGTTAATAAAGTGTTATTTTAGAATTATTTCAGAAATATCCCGTTCACTGTGGATTCGACCCGTACTCGCCACTTCGGTGGAAAGTCGGTTTTATATCTTTGGTTGACGATTTTCCCTTGATTTTAGTGCAAAAATATGTTTTAAAAATGTCACTTCCAAAATTACAACCAAATTTTGGCGCCGTTGCCGGGGAACGGCGATATATTCTGATTATTTCTGAGATATCATTTTATTAATATATGTGTTTAGTTTAGTTTAGTTGATTTTAATTGTTTTAGTTTGTAGAATTAACATAGTTAGACAAATATAGGTTCACTTGCTGTTTTTCCTTAGATTCACTTAATTCCATGCTTCAATGATCAATTAGATAGGTGATTCTTAGAGAAATAGTTGTGAATTCCTGTGTTTACTCACTTAGTTATTAATTTAGATTGTCTTTCATTTCATAAATTAATTAGATAGTTTTAACATAGTTTAATTGTTTAACTTTCTGATTTGGAGTAGAAGTGTCTTTTTATTTTGTAAAGTAATTAGATTATTCTGACTTAGCTTAGTATAGAGTAGCTGCTAATTTGCTCATCTAGATTATATTGATTATTTAGTTTAATTCTAAAATAGGTTAGTTGCTACTTCGTTCATTGTTTTACTGATTTAGATGTAGATTATTCTAACATAGTTAGTTGTTTTATATCTTAATGTTTTATATTATTTAGATATATCATATGTACATTAGAATAAAGTAGTATTTGTTTATGTGTTTTGTTTTGTTCTGAATTTTATTTTGATTTCATTTGAATTTCATGGTTGACATGTATGAACATTTGATCCATCAATGTATGAGTTCAAGTAACCGGATATGAAGAAGCCTTCAAGAGTAGAACATTGACCAGATGAGCAGAAAACTATGCATTTGTACATGCATAGTGGTAGTGCAGAGTCCAGTCAATCGACAACTCCAGAGGGTCGAGTATGCCAGGTTCTATCAATCCTTTCTCCTTATTCATTTTATTGTTCTAAAGTGTGCATCTGCATTGCATGATTGCATTATTTTGTATGCCACTAGGGACAGTGTCATTCAAGCATAGGGGGATGGTTTAGATACACAAATTTTAAAATTTTTCTTTATGTCTGATAGCTTAAAACTCATAAAAGTAGGTCTTTAAGAATAAGTTGTAGCATTTATGATTGTATTTCTGCATGATCTGACAATTTAGAAATGTATAAGCCCCATGTGAAAAAAAAAATCTTATCTGATTTAAATAGAGTAGTTGCTTATGAAATTGTTAAAAAAAAGATAGTATTTGATATGTTAGAAAGTTTTGATTCACTTAAGTATAAGTATGCACAGTGTGTTTTATGAGAAAAATAAGCAATTGAATGATGTTTTTGAAAAATGAGTTTAATAGAATAGAGCGACATTTAGTTGTTGATTTCTTCATGAATCCTAGTAGTGGAACTCAGACACGAGTTGAAATGTTTGAGTCTCTTACGAAATGGATAACGAAGGAGATCATTCTCTTATCTAGTCGATATCTGTGGCCTTTGTAGTTCGAGTAAGTAGAATCTGAAGGGTGTTTTACACCTGGTGCCCCAAAGCCAGTTGGTTTAGGAGCCACCGGTTCAAAAGCTTGTTACATGGACTGCATAGAAAGCCTAAGAGATAGAGACATTGTACATGACGAGAGGAAGACTATACGTAAACTATTAGAATAGAAGGTCTAGTGACTCAAGCATTAAGTCCGAGGGATACTTTGTATCTAGTGCCCTAAGGCCGACCGACTTGGGAGTCACTGACCCAAAGCTCGCTACATGGGTTACAAGACTTGATATTCAAAATAGTGCTCAATTTAGAAGAATGAAAAAGAGTGAAAAATTGAATATCAAAAGAAAAAAGAATGAGCTTACTAAGAAAAATTGCATTGTTTGTGAATAAATGTTAACTACTGTGCAGAAAACATACAGGTGAGGATAAATGAGTAAAACATGACAGTACTTGACTTTCTGAGAAAATTCATAAATAATTACAAGTTTAGAGAAGTGAAAGAAAAATAATTTTTACTGTGGTGGCATAGAAATTTCTGAATTTGTTTTGAAAATGTAGATTACATGAAATATTTGTTTGCAAAGAGTTCTTAATTGCCGAGCATTTCTGAAAAATTATTCATGCATGACATTGATGTTTGTGGGTAGCATCTCTGCAAACCCTCACGAGACCTTACTCGTCCACTGGGGTAACCCAAGGGTTTAAAGGGCTTGTTGCATGTGCTAAATGCAACCGTGATTCCTACGAAAGTGAGTTAGTTTTTTTATTTTATTTTATTTAATAAGAGCTTTCATGTTAAATGGGTAGTCCATATTTTCATTGCATGGTAGAGTATATTGCTAGGGGCTAGCAATTATTCTAGCATGGGGGTCTTTGATGATGCATAAATTATATATTTTATTCACATGTTTTCACTGCATAAATGCATCATCTATAGGTTTACACTTAGGTGCATAATGATGTTAGGGAGCTCTAGTTCAAATTTCATCGAAATCAGACTTAAAATGAAGGAATCATGGCATTTACAGTGTAGCGGATCAAACCTCGGAGCCGATTTGAGAGATTTGGATCCTGACACCGATTTGGATCCTGGATTTGGGTCAAATTATATGGATTCAACACAGCTCCAGCCCATTTGAGTTTTTCATAAAATATTTTTCAAAAACCCCTTGTAGAAAGAGGCGCCCAGTAAATATTTTGTTTTCAAACCTGTTTTTGTAAAATAACCAAAATAACCAAAATCGTGAAAAGGGAGAGGGGGCACCCATTCCAGTTTGTCTTTGCTTTGGTTTTTGTGCCCTAGGGGCACGATTCTAACTCCAACCCCCTTCTCATCTTCCACCTCACTCCATCTCCATTAGAGCATGAAGACAAGCTTGAGATTCAAGCTTTTTCTTGCCTTCTTTCACAATCTCTCCATTTCTTTAATCTCCAATGTTGGCTAATCTCCATGTGTGCTGTGTTTTGCAGGTGCAGCAGAGGTGGGAAACATCTATTCTCGTTTGGAAGTGCGAAACACTCCAACGAGAAGGGCCGACTCTACCTCCATCCGGTCTTCTACGCCCCCCGATCGAGAATCGGTTTACATTTCATCTTCGGTGGATTTCCAACGTGTTGCAGCTGTAGGACATGGTACCATGGCGTATTTCCAGCATCAACGAGGTCCCTCGCGGTACGAAGCCAAGCAAAGTCCGCTCTGCCTTTCCCCCTCAGTCCTCGGATCGCCCTCGAGGTAGGTCTTCTTCTATCCTTTCTTCTAGATAAAACCGAAAATGTGTGTGAGTTATGTGTGTGCGTTTTTCTGTATTTTTCATCAACCATAGTGTAGAAAATCTCATGCATAAACCAGCATGTAGAATGTTTAGGGGTTTGGTTTATTAAAAATAATGTTTTTCATCCAACGTTGGCATTTTTTGGTGTGTGCGTGTGATCCAAAAATGGGCTACTATGTCTCTGCATGTTCTTCTTGTTATCCCAGTTGTAGGTAGGTTTAAGGGTGTTTTATTAGCAGAAGAATTTATAGATGTTTTTATATTGGATGTCGTTTTTGCTTTGTTAGTCATTTTATTGATTTTCGTAAGAAGCATGTCATGTAGGTTGTATTAGTTTAAGGTTAACTTAGTTATAACGTGTTTTCTATATAGTTTTCTATAGTTAAATTGTTTGTTTAGTTAAATTATTGAGTGTAGTTCAGTTGTGTGAGCATGATATTTAGTTTAGATTATCGTTTTACTTTTTATTTTAGTTTAATTAGTTGTTAATAATAAAATTCTGATTCAACATTTTTTCTGTTTTATATAATTCTTTAACAACATAATTAGTTAGTATGAGTGTGTGTTTTGAGTTTAATGAGTTAGTAATATTCGGATGTTAGCTTAGTTTAATTTAGCTTTTGCAATTATTATTGTGTTTTTAACTTAAAATTAGATTTTTTATTTTTTGAGTGTGAGTGTCTTCTTCTTCCCCATAGGTAGGGCGGCCATTAGAGGTCCAGCAAGGTTGCATAATTTGTGATTTTCGTGGTAGTTAATTTAGCATTAATTTAGTATGTTCATTTTGGTGTAGGATTTAATTCGATAGATCTTTCCAATTCGTATTTCCCATTCATGACCCTTGAAGTATTTTTGTATAGTTACTTTAGTTAGGATAACTTTAGTGTAGAGTAAGTAATTATTTAATAATGTATATTGTAGATAAGGGCAATGTGGTCTTTAAAGTTTGAAGACGTTTTTGGTAGAAGACCCACTCCTCCAAATTCGTGAATTGCAATTAAGGAAGCTCTATTTCCCAGCTAAGTTTTAAATGACTTACACTTTTTCAATGTGGAAATCCTTTCAACTTCCCTAGACCTTCTAAACATATTTACACGATTTTGGGAAAGAGTTGATATTTATTCTCATTTAAGCCAACCAAAATCGGGTATTGTGTTTTGGGAAATGTTTTCAAAAAGTGATTTAATGCTTTTTTATGGCAGCCCTTGGGAATTCCAAAGGTCTTTCTAAATGTATCTACACGAGTTTGGCAAGAATTAAATGCTATATGCTCTTTTAAATCTAGCCAAAATCATATAGTGTGTTTTTGGGAAAGAATTTCAAAGGGGATTTAATGAAGCAATGAAGCAATGAAAAAAACATGTGAGTCTTAAGAGGCTGGACGGTTTTTGAAGATTATCCTTTCCCAAAGGGTAATTAAGGCAAGAATTTAATGCTATAGCCTCTTTTACATCCAGCCAAATTCGTGGAATTTGATTTTTGGAAAGGTTTTCAAAATGGGCTCAATAGCTCTTAATGAAAGATTGAAAAACGCATGTCCCAAGGGGCTGGACGGTTTTTGAAATCAAACCTTTCCCAATGTGAAATTAAGGCTAGAAGATGAGGAGTTGGATCCTATCCAAATTTGTGTTTCTCCTATTTATTGCTCTCTTGACAACTTGCCTAAGTTGATTTAGTATTAATTAGATATGGGTTAACTTAGTAAGTTTGAAATAAATTAGCTTTTCTAAAATCGTGTAGTCTAGTTTAATTAACTATATTAGATTGTCTTAATATTAGCCTAGATAGTATTTAGTAGTTTTCATTAACTAGGATAAATTAGAGTAATTAGTATTTATTATTATTAGCTTTAGTTTGTAGAGGTCGTGTAGGTCCAGTTAGGTAACTAGCTAACTTTAGTTAGAAACTAACCTAGTCAACTAACCTAGATAGTAAATTAATTCCTAACCTTAGGTAGTTAATCATAGTTAGTTAATTAACCCAACCGACCTCAGTTAATTAGCATCTAACCCTAGTTATTCTATTTAACCTTATTTAATAGTAGTTAATTCTAACTAATTCTAACCGCAGTTAATCTAACCCCAGGTAGTTAGTTATTAACTTGCCTTAGTTAACCCACTGTTTAACTTTAGTCGACCCCTACTAACCATAGCTAAAACCTACTCGACCCTATGTAGTTAATCTATTTAGATAACCTAGGTGGTGTGAACCTAAGTTAATGCCATATCATAAAATTGCCACCTAGCTCCTCTCTTAACACTAGTTAGTTTCATTAACCTTAAGTAGCCGACCATAGTTAGTTAACCTTAACCTTAGTTAGGATACTAACCACAACCGACCCCTAGTTGAACCCTCTAAACCCTAACCGACCTTAATTATCCCATCCGATTCTAGCCTTAGTTAAATCCTACTAACCCTAATCAACCATTGCAAACCCTAGTCAACCTTAGTTATCCTAACCGACCCCTTAACTACCTTAGTAGACCATAGTTAACCGTACCTTAGATAGATAACCCTAGTTACTAGTTAGTTAAACCTAACCCTAGTTAGATTAAACCTTAGTTAGTTAGTTAATGCTAATTTACCCTAAACCGACCCCCTTGTCTAACCATAGTTATTAAACTAACCCTAGTTAGTATTTAGTTCTAGTTAGAATAATCTTAGTTAATTAGTTCCTAATCTTAGGTAGTTAATGACTCTACTAACACTAACCGACCCTATCTAACTGTAGTTAGGTTTAACCTTAGTTAGTAGTGCTAGTTAGTTAACCCCTAACTCTAGTTAAACCCTACCCTAACTGTACTTGGATGTTTAACCTTAGGTATTTAGTTAACTCTAACCGCCCCTACCTCACCTATAGTTAGTTAACCCTTATCATTAGTTAGCCCTAGTTTAGCCCAAGTAACCAACCTTACCTAACCTTAGTTAACCCTAACTAACTAAGTTAGTCGACTAACCCTAGATAGTTAGTTAACATAGTTAGTGTTTAATTTAGTTAGTGAGTAATCTTAGCTAGTTAGCCTAACCGTAGGTTAGTAGTTGTTTTAGTAGGTTAGAATTAATATTAGAATAGATAGTTAATCTAGTTAGTGATATTAGACATTATACATTATGTTTAATTAGAGTGTATATTCATTTAGATATCTTATTTAGGGTATTAGTGAGTTTAGGTTAGGTTATCTCTTAGATTTTATAATGTAGTTTAATTGTTATCATTTTCTGTAGTTTAGCAGTAGTTTAGGTGTAATTTAGGACTGTTAGTTCATGTGATTTAATGTGTAAATGCATTAGTGGATTCAAAGGGATGAATAGTGCACTGAACCAAAACCCTAATTTTTACCCGATCGTGCACTCATCATCGCATGTGGATTTTTTGTGAGTTTTCTAAAAATTATTGTTTTATTCTCCACTTTGGCGTGTTAACTGTCTGCAGACCAAATTTCAGCTCGATCCGAGTTGATTTGGTCTATTTTTTAAGCGTATTATGAAAACAACTTTTTCGGATTTTGAAATTTTGGGTCCAGCGATTTCCAAAATTATCCTGATTTTGAAACGCTTAGTTCTAGAGATCCAAAACGTATTTTTCACTTCTGTAAAATGTGTCAGTTTTTTGGATCTGTTTTTTAAAGAATAGAAGTGATTTGATGATTTTTGAAATTTGTTTGACCCCTCAAACAGTCATTTTTCGAAAAGCTGTCCGAATCCATTTTTGCCTTCTTTAGGGACAAAACAGTCTTTTAACTATTTGTCTAATTTCGTGTAGTTTTACTGTTTTCTAACATTGTAGTTAGTATATTAACAGTATTTAGAGTAATTAGAGTTGCTTAGATTAGTTAGTTCACTTAGTTAGTATAACTTTAGTTTCATATGTTTAATTTAACTGTAGTTTAATTTAGAAATAGTTGTAGATGTAATTTAGATTAATTATTGATTTAGTTACTGACTTTGTGTTTTTATTATGTAGGTTGTTAAGTTAGAACAGGTTCACAGATGCAATTCAATTGTGATGTGCGACTGCACTTGATGTGAAAAGACAATTTTACCCCTGGAGACCTGCTGAAGACTTAGCTGCCTATTGTAGTTTATTTTCATAGTTAGAATGTTATTTAATGTAACTTGTAAACATTGACGTAGATTGTAAAATTTTTATGTTAATAAAGTGTTATTTTAGAATTATTTCAGAAATATCCCGTTCACTGTGGATTCGACCCGTACTCGCCACTTCGGTGGAAAGTCGGTTTTATATCTTTGGTTGACGATTTTCCCTTGATTTTAGTGCAAAAATATGTTTAAAAATGTCACTTCCAAAAGTACAACCAAATTTTGGCGCCGTTGCCGGGGAACGGCGATATATTCTAATTATTTCTGAGATATCATTTTATTAATATATGTGTTTAGTTTAGTTTAGTTGATTTTAATTGTTTTAGTTTGTAGAATTAACATAGTTAGACAAATATAGGTTCACTTGCTGTTTTTCCTTAGATTCACTTAATTTCATGCTTCAATGATCAATTAGATAGGTGATTCTTAGAGAAATAGTTGTGAATTCTTGTGTTTACTCACTTAGTTATTAATTTAGATTGTCTTTCATTTCATAAATTAATTAGATAGTTTTAACATAGTTTAATTGTTTTTCTGATTTAGAGTAGAAGTGTCTTTTTATTTTGAAAAGTAATTATATTATTCTGACTTAGCTTAGTATAGAGTAGCTGCTAATTTGCTGATCTAGATTAGATTGATTATTTAGTTTAATTCTAACATAGGTTAGCTACTACTTTGTTCATTATTTTACTGATTTAGATGTAGATTATTCTAACATAGTTAGTTGTTTTATATCTTAATGTTTTATATTATTTAGATGTATCATATGTACATTAGAATAAAGTAGTATTTGTTTATGTGTTTTGTTTTGTTCTGAATTTTATTTTGATTTCATTTGAATTTCATGGTTGACATGTATGAACATTTGATCCATCAATGTATGAGTTCAAGTAACCGGATATGAAGAAGCCTTCAAGAGTAGAACATTGACCAGATGAGCAGAAAACTATGCATTTGTACATGCATAGTGGTAGTGCAGAGTCCAGTCAATCGACAAGTCCAGAGGGTCGAGTATGCCAGGTTCTATCAATCCTTTCTCCTTATTCAATTTATTGTTCTTAAGTGTGCATCTACATTGCATGATTGCATTATTTTGTATGCCACTAGGGACAGTGTCATTCAAGCATGGGGGGATGGTTTAGATACACAAATTTTAAAATTTTTCTTTATGTCTGATAGCTTAAAACTCATAAAAGTAGGTCTTTAAGAATAAGTTGTAGCATTTATGATTGTATTTCTGCATGATCTGACAATTTAGAAATGTATAATCCCCATGTGAAATTTTTTTTCTTATCTGATTTAAATAGAGTAGTTGCTTATGAAATAGTTAAAGAAAATATAGTATTTGATATGTTAGAAAGTTTTGATTCACTTAAGTATAATTATGCACAGTGTGTTTTATGAGAAAAATGAGCAATTGAATTATGTTTTTGAAAAATGAGTTTAATAGAATAGAGCGACGTTTAGTTGTTGATTTCTTCGCGAATCCTAGTAGTGGAACTCAGACACGAGTTGAAATGTTTGAGTCTCTTACAAAATGGATAACGAAGGAGATCATTCTCTTATCTAGTCGATATCTGTGGCCTTTGTAGTTCGAGTAAGTAGAATTTGAAGGGTGTTTTACACCTGGTGCCCCAAAGCCAGCTGGTTTGGGAGCCACCTGTTCAAAAGCTTGTTACATGGACTGCATAGAAAGCCTAAGAGATAGAGACATTGCACATGACGAGAGGAAGACTATACGTAAACTATTAGAATAGAAGGTCTAGTGACTCGAGCAATTAAGTCTGAGGGATACTTTGTATCTAGTGCCCTAAGGCCGGTCGACTTGGGAGTCACTGACCCAAAGCTCTCTACATGGGTTACAAGACTTGATATTCGAAATAGTGCTCAATTTAGAAGAATGAAAAAGAGTGAAAAATTGAATATCAAAAAAAAAAAGAATGAGCTTACTAAGAAAAATTGCATTGTATGTGAATAAATGTTAAGAACTGTGCAAAAAACATACAGGTGAGGATAAATGAGTAAAACATGATAGTACTTGACTTTCTGAGAAAATTCATAAATAATTACAAGTTTAGAGAAGTGAAAAATGATTTTTACTGTGGTGGCATAGAAATTTCTGAATTTGTTTTGAAAATGTAGATTACATGAAATATTTTTTTGCAAAGAGTTCTTAATTGCCTAGCATTTCTGAAAAATTATTCATGCATGACATTGATGTTTGTGGGTAGCATCTCTGCAAACCCTCATGAGACCTTACTCGTCCACTGGGGTAACCCAGGGGTTTAAAGGGCTTGTTGCATGTGCTAAATGCAACCATGATTCCTACGAAAGTGAGTTAGTTTTTTTATTTTATTTTATTTAATAAGAGCTTTCATGTCAAATTGATGGACAGGTATAACCTAAGTAGTTTGGGATTGTTGCTGGTTTTTGTTATCTTTGAAGCAGTGGATAAATCAGGGTTCAGGTCTCTAATATCATGAAAGGTTAGATAATTAAAGTATACGAGATGCCAACCTACTTGTTTTAGTAAGATTTCTTGGTTTTTTTTTTAGGCCTTTCTATTTTAGTTGGTATACATCATTACTCCCCAAGGAAAGATCTTTAGGTATCACCGTTACTTTATTATTTCATAGGATGATTTTCTTTTCTTTCTTTGAAATCGAGGTAGCATCCTGAAAATATGTGCAATTGAATAGCCTTACCTATGATAGGTAGTGGAATAGAATGTACAAAATTATTTGAGTTAGGCAGCACATATGCTTCAGACTTGGATGACTCTAGGCGTGTGCTCATGAATTGTAATTTACAAAAAAACAATTCCTTGGTATTGTGAATTGCTTTGGTGGAATTCTGGCCCTTTTGGTTCCTCTTATAGATGCTTAAAAAGTTGCCTTGTTCCAAATATTTGCACTCCCTCTCTCTTCTCACTGAAGGTGGTTGTATGTGCAGAGCGAGGTGTGCATACAGATATTCATGTACACAACAACAGAAATGTAGAAGTGAAGCATCCCAAGCTGTTGTGCTATTTCCCCTCAAGACTTCATGACAGAATATGCCACCAAGATGGAGAATTCCAAATCCTGGTGGTGCACCAGAGGAGGGAGTCGGCTGCACTAATTTCAGAGTGACTAGTTTGAAAGTATCATCCATGGGCCTTTAAGGTAGCATCTTCCTAGAATTGGGCAATCTGGGACAACTTACTTTCCTGGCGCTGAATGGCAATAAGCTGATGGGCGGCATACCTCCTTCTTCTCCTCCAAAAAACCTGGTTGGAATGTTTAGGCCGTGGATGTGCTATCACTCCACAAAGAAATAGGATAGATGTCATATCTGAAAAGATGAAAATTTCCGAAAAAACTAGTTCACGACTGTAGAGGCCTATTGAAAATAAGCCCAGATTTGCAATTGTAACAAAGCACAGTGCTGAAAAGGATGTTCTGCAGAGAGAACGTATCGAATCTGGAAAAGATTTTAAACCTGGTGGTTCATTAATAGAAACAAAGGCTGCAGAATCATCTCCATCCATGAGGAACATTGTTGCAGCTACTCAGGCCAAGAGGTACCAGTCACGCCCTCAATCTCTTGTACATGATAATGTTGATGCTCCTGTCACTCATTTTATGCCTACCACCCCTATACAGAGAAAGTCTTTCAGGTCCTATTCCACCTCAGTTTTTTTTTTTTTAAGAATGGTGCTTATACACATATAAGCTAGCTGGGATCACAAAACACTTTCATCAACATCAGGAGTCTCCTTTTCTTTTCTTTATATTGAATGTTCTCAACTTGCCTTTCTCACTAACTACTTTGATTCACAAAAGATTGTTTGATGGAAATCATTTGTCCGAAGTAATCCCTTCCATAATAGGGCTCGTGCAAACACTTGAAGTTCTGTGAGTGTCCATAATATCTCTTCTTGTTGGTTACTCCTTTATATACTAATGAAAGCACCTGTTTGCTGCCATAACTTGCACCTTTGCATATACTGTCACAAGGCTTTCTCCATTACCTTAACTGTTAAAGCTGCCCCTTTTAGTTGCAATGCTGATTTCTAATTTACTAATGGAGTTGAAATCATTTTTCACAATGATGTATTATATGTTGAAGAGGTTTTGAACCTACTTACAGAAATTTGTATGGAATGCTACAATTCCAGATTTAGGAAGTTTTAGATGTTTAAGCTGCAGGGTTTTCATATATCTCATACCTATTACCATGTATATATATATATATATATATATATATGTATGCATATTGGTATATATGTCATTTTCCCTCTTTACATCATTAATATCTTGGCATATGAGCATTTCTGCCATTGATATTCATATGATATGTGCAACTTTCTTTCATTTTCATACTAATTAAGTGTTTTGGCAGGGGAATATGTGGAAAAGGTCATTATTTGGAGTTGTATATTCAAATTCATGTAATGTAATAATTAGATCTTAATGAGAATTTACATTTTCTATTTTAGATAGAATGAATGAGCATTGTTAATATCATAAATTGTTTATTTTCATGCTTTTTGCCTTTATTTCTCAAAATCTCACAATGGTGAAACACGAATGGCACATGCACCATTTCGTAAGATGTAATTAATCCTAAGTTGATGATTTACATCAATGGCCATAGTCAGGATGTAAAAAAAACTTAGCATTTTTATCTTTTATAAAATAAAACTGGATCAACACTGGATCCTTTTCAAAATTCATCATGTTTTCTTTAAATATTTTTCTCTTTTATCAGAGTTTAGTTTAAAATTGATTCAATACGTATACCAATGGCAATAGTCAGGGTATACTGAGAGTTAATTTCTTTTTAAACTCTATAAAAGCACCAAAATATGTTTGATTCTTCATTTGAATTTAGATATGATTATTATATAATACATTCAATGACCATAGTCAGGAGTGTATTATATCATTAATCTTATTTACATTCATTTTAAGAATGAAATATGATTTTCAAATCCAATTTCAAAATTATTTAAATTCATTCATCATTTAGGATAGAATTGCGTCATATTTTCAACATTTCCTTTTCAAAACTCCAAGTGATTTTTTTTTTCTTCATTTCTCACATCAAATCTCATTTATAGATTCAAATTCAATTCTATCTCATTTCAAGATTCAAAATTTCAATTTCAAAGTCCAATTTGACTTTGAAATTTCAAAATCATTTTGTATTCAAATTTCAATTTCCAGATCAAAATCCAAACTTCAAAGTCCAATTTAAACTTTGAGGTCATCTTCGGTTTCAAAATCAAGTTCTATCTTCTTACCTTTAAAATTCAAAATCAAAGTTTGAGATTGATTCTAAATATCAAAACTTGACTCTTCTTAAATTTTAAAATTCAAATCTGGGTTTTCAAAACCTAGATCCATCTTTAAAAGTCCTACTGGGACTTTCAAAAGTTCAAATCCAAAGTTAGAACCCAATCCATTCTATGATCCAAATTTCAGATCAAATTCCACCTTGGATCTCAAACTTCAGATCCAAATTCCACTTAGGATTCAGAATTCAATTCCATATTGGATCTCAGACTCCAAATCCAAAATCCATTTTAGGATCCAGAAACCAACTTCATCTTGGATCTCAGACTTCAGATCCAAAACCCATTTTAGGATTCAGAATCTGATTCCATTTCATCCCAGATTTCAAATCCAATTACCATTCTCGGATTCTGAATCCAAAATTCAATTTTGATCTCAATTTAGAATCCAGACTTTGGATTCAAATTCCATCTTGAATTTTAGATTTCAAATCAACTTCTATTCCCAATTCCAATTCTGAAATCCAATTCCATTTCATTATAGATTTCAAAATCCAAGTTTATCTTGACTCCTAAAAATTCCAAAAACCAATTCTATTTCTCAATTCTATTTTTTTTCAAATCTCCTTCTGATTTCAAACTTCAAAGTTAGAATTCAATTCCATTTTATCTCTATTCTGATTCAAAGTCCATTTATGACTTTGAAATTTCCTTTCTTCTCCTTTTATCTCAAGCTTCAAAATCATCTATTTCAAAACCCAGATTTATTTTTCCAAACTCTGATTATTCCAAAAACTTAGAACTTTAAATCTTAAAAGTTAAAAAACCATTTCTTCACTCTATTATCAGATTCATCTCTGAAATACTTGGAGATTTCCAAAATCATTTTTGAAAGAGCACACATCCTTGCATTTGCACAAGCATGATTCTTTGTGCATTTAGACTTAGAATAAATTCTTAGATAATTTCTTAGCAAAGCAAAAGGCATGAATTCGACCCTTGGTTCGATTACCCCTGGTAAAGACGCCAGGAACGGTCGAACCTCATACCGACGAGCGTATCCCGTCTCCTAGTTTTCCAGCAAATATTTCAAAATGGAGGTGAGTTATTTTCTTAAATATTTTCAAAATTAAGGTCAAGTGAGACCCCCGCAAAAGAGTTCCTCTTCTTTTCTTTTCTCTTCTCTCTTTCTTTCTATCTTTCATTTTCTCCCTTCAAAAAGGAGGAAATAGAGGTTAGAAAGGAAAAGAGAAGGAAAAGAGAGAATATTACGAGAGGAAAAAATTTGCGATGATCACAGTTTTGGCGACCGTGATGGGACTCGTCTTCGTCCGGTCGAATTTTAATGCCTTTTCCTTTTGCTTTAAAATTATCTAAGTCTTTATTCTACAAATGTCAGCTTGATTCCCATGCAAAACCTAGGAGCCTAGACTCTGTCCTAAGCTGACATCGTTGCATATAGGATCTAAGTATGGTTTGGTAGGACCATATTGAGGAGATTATTCCATGTTCACATTAGACTTAGGTCAAAAATACAACTCTCCTCAATTCTAGGGATTGAATGCAAACAATATATGCAAGTGTATGCCTCTTTCATTTTTAATCTATCTCTTTAGGACTTGCATTAGTGCCATCTGATTTCTTGCATGTTGATCATGTTTTCGAAAACATCCTTACCTATATTTGTCCCGGTCTTCACGTTGCTGGGCTGTCTCATTGAACCATAGTTTGGGAGAGAGCCTCACAACTGGACCATTTATTTGGGTTCACGCCGTCCTATCACGTACCTAAGGGCCATAGTCTGAGGTATATCGATAGGTGCTCAAGGATGTTGGGAAGCCATTACCTTAGAACCAGAGAAATATTTCTATGCCACGTACTTCGAGCTTCGGCTCGGGTATATCGACATATCTTGATTGGAATCAGATGATCTAAAACCCTAGAGTTAGGATTAAGGTCCTATCAACCATTTCAAAATATTGCATTTAGAGTCAGCCTCTAGGGAGTGTTGTTTGCGCATCTTTGTCTGTATATCTGTGATTGTGTAATATTTTATATTTTCCTTATATATTTTCCAAAACCCTGGGTATATATTATTCAAGATTTTCTCTTTATTTTTAAAACCCAGGTGTATTTTTCTTCCCCTAATTTCTTCAAATTCTTTTGATCCTGCCTGCAAATTCTTCAAATCTCAAAATCTTTGCCATCTACTTTCGAAATTCTTTTTCCTTACCTCCTTTTTGCAATAAAAATCTTTTGTCAGGATATGTCCTTTTCAAAATCAAATCTTCGTTCACATTTCTCTTGTTTATCCTTTTTTTTTCAAAAAAACAATACGGTTGTCGCAAATTTTGGTGACAACCCAATCCCTTGTAATGAGATATTTTCATTTTCAAATTGTGATTTCTTCCTTTATTAAAATTTCTTCCTAGATCTTTTCTAAAAAAACCCCATTCTTGCCCAGCAGAGAAAGAGCATTGGCATTATTAGTTGATTTGGGCAAAGATCAAAGATTGCACTGCTCTAAAGGAATGGATTCTCAAAAGTCTGTCAGAAAGGAAGTTCAGGACAGCAAAAGTGAGATCGATCCCGCTATATATCAATTATTCAAAAAAATGATGCTTGATATTATCCGAGCAAGCTGAAGCCAGTGGCGGAAAAGCTCCCACCAAAAGAGAGGCACTTGTCACCTTCCGCATGAATAAATACAGCAATGGCAGTGCAGAAAATTCTAAAGCCAGCAGGGGCAGCAACCAAGGCAATCAAGGCAGCAACTTGGGAGAGAATAAAATCCAGATCAAGAAATGTTGTGAAAACTATGATAGACTTCTTCAATACATTTTTCAGCAAAAGGGCAAGAAGCAGGAAAGATCGAGGCGCAGGGATTGGAGCAAGGGTCGAGATTTTACTCCTTTAGATGAGCCGCTCGACAAAATCCTCCAATACATGTTGTCTAGCGGATTACTTAGGCTCCCAAAAGCCGCCAGCCCTCCCACAATCATGGGAAAATATATAGACCAATTCTGTGGGTACCATCAAGCAACAGGGCATGACACTGAACATTGCTTTGACTTCAAGAATATCGTTCAAGACTGCCTTGATAAGAATCTCTTTGTCAAAAACGAAGAAGAAAAGCATCCAGATCCCCTAACCATGCAAGCTCAGTCCAGCTACCAGACAGGGGTCAACACTCAGCAGAAATCAAGCAAGCCGAAGAAAGCAAAGCATGATGGTTGGGGTTATGATCGCAAGCTTACCCCTCTAGGTCAGCCAATCGAAGAAGTTCTACAATACCTGTTTGCGAAAGACATGATCAAACTCTCAAAGCAGAATTATTCCTCTCTCACCAAGGGGAAGTGGAAAGATTGCTTTTGCAAGTTTCATCGAGCGAGGGGGCATGACACGGAACGTTGCTTCTTCCTAAAAAATATTGTGCAAGACTACATTGACAAAGAGCTTCTAGTGCCAGAGGAAGGAGAGTTGCAGATTGCAGTTCCACCCGAACCATTTCCAGACCACTCAAAGAATTGAGAATGCCAAAAGTGTTTCGCTTTCATCCCTTTTTATCAGCCGCTTTATAGGGGTAAGTCGGCCCAGTCTTTGTGACTTCTTTCGGTTAAAATACTTGTAAATATTTAGCTTTGTTATCTACCTTTGCTTATCAATGAAATGTCAATTTTTCTTTATATCTTTGATATTCCCTTCTTTTTGCCATATTGGAGCATTAAATTCCTTTTCTTTTAAAAAATACTGGACAATCCTGACATCATTCATGAGAGAAATGATATTACCTATGAGGGTCTTTCAAAAATCATGAAAATTTTTCATATTTTAGTCCAACCTTTTTTTTCAAAGATCAACCCTCGTGTTGATCATCCTTTTCAAAAAATAGGTTGCATCCATTATATTCAAAGATCAACCCTTGTGTTGATCATATTTTCCAAAATTTGGTTTTTTAAATCATCACATTCAAGGATCAACCCTTGTGTTGATCATATTTTCTGAAAATTGGTTTTTCAAATCATTGCATTCAAGGATCAACCCTTGTGTTGATCCTACCATTGCATTCAAGGATCAACCCTTGTGTTGATCATATTTTCTAAAAATTGATTTCGAACCATTGCAGTCAAGGATCAACCCTTGTGTTGATCATAATTTCTAAAAATTGATTTCGAACCATTGCATTCAAAGATCAACCCTCGTGTTGATCATATTTTCTAAAAATTGATTTTGAACCATTGCATTCATAGATCAACCCTCGTGTTGATCCTATTTTCCAAAATCTAGTTTTTTTAAATCATTGTTTCAAAAAAATTAACCCTTATGATGATCTCTCGTGAATGATCCCCTTTTAAAGATCAACTCTCACACTTAATCCTCTTTCCAAAAAATGATTTTTCTCATATTCTTTAAAGATCCCACATGCAGGCAGGATCAAACTCTTTTTCTTAAAACTTTTATCAATTTTTCGCTTATCAAATGCTCTTTTAATCTTATCAGTGTTATTCATCTTTATCAAATTTTGTTAAATTTTATTTATTCATTCTTATTTCAAAAATTACCCTTTCAGGTTAAGGGATAAACCTGATGCCTCCTATCAATGACATATTCTTTTTGTTATTTTCCCCCGTTCAGGATAAGGGGATAAATCCTGAAAGCCGACCACATGCAATTAAGCTATGATGGTCCATTAATTCTCACCAAGAATCCTTACCTTCTAAATTCATTTTGAAAATCTAGCTCATCTTCAAAACCCAGTTCTCGCACTGGTTATTTCTCAAACTTTTTCAATCATATATTGAGCTCATTTAGAAAATCCGGTTCTCACACCGGTAACTTTCTAAATTCAGTCCTCTGACCAAAGACCTTCCTCCTTCTAAATTCAAGTTTTGACTTAAATCTCCCAAAATTTCATGTATTTCCAAAAAATCCAGCTTTTCCCGGTCATGTATTTCCAAAAGATCCAACACCAGTTGGTCATGTATTTCCCAAAAAGATCCAACACTTGTTGGTCGTGTATTCCCAAGGATCCAGCTCCCGCTGGTTGTGTATTTTAAAATATCAAACCCTTAGGGTGCGACTTCTCAATTCTATCATTTCCAAACCTTCAAGATCTCCAATCTCTCAAATTCTATCAGTTTCCCAACCTCTGGTTGCAGTATCATCAAAATCTCATCATTTTCTCAACCCTCGGGTTATAATCTCCCAAATTCAATCACTTTCAAACCATCAGATTAACTCCTTCATTTTCAAATCCAGTGTTTTTACTGGTCGGGATTTGAAATCCAGTTTTTATAACTGGTCGGGACTTGAAATCCAGTGTTTTCACTGGTCGGGATTTGAAATCCAGTTTTTATAACTGGTCGGGATTTTAAATCCATTTTTTTTCACAGGTCCAGATTTGAAATCCAGTTTTCATAACTGGTCGTGATTTGAAATCCAGTGTTTTCACTGGTCGGGATTTGAAATCCAGTATTTTCACTGGTCGGGATTTGAAATCCAGTATTTTTCACTGATCGGGATTTGAAATCCAGTTTTCATAACTGGTCGGGATTTGAAATCCAGTATTTTTCACTGGTCAGGATTTGAAATCAAGTTTTTATAAATGGTCGGGATTTGAAATCCAGTGTTTTTATTGGTCGGGATTTGAAATCCAGTTTTTATAACTGGTCGGGATTTGAAATCCAGTTTTTTTTTCACTGGTCGGGATTTGAAATCCAGTTTTCATAACTGGTCGGGATTCGAAATCCAGTGTTTTCACTGGTCGGGATTTGAAATCCAGTATTTTTCACTGGTCGGGATTTGAAATCCAGTTTTCATGATTGGTTGGGATTTGAAATCCAGTGTTTTCACTAGTAGAAATTTGAAATTCAGTTTTTATAATTGGTCGGGATTTGAAATCCAGTTTTTTTCACTGGTTGGGATTTAAAATACAATTTTCATAACTGGTCGGGATATGAAATCCAGTGTTTTCACTGGTCGGGATTTGAAATCCAGTATTTTTGACTGGTCGGGATTTGAAATCCAGTTTCATGACTGGTTGGGATTTGAAATCCAGTTTTTATAACTGGTCGGGATTTGAAATCCAGTTTTTTTCACTGGTCAGGATTTGAAATCCAGTTTTCATAACTGGTTGGGATTTGAAATCTAGTGTTTTCACTAGTTGGGATTTGAAATCCCCTATTTTTCATGACTGGTTGGGATTTGAAATCCAGTTTTCATAACTGGTCAGGATTTGAAATCCAGTATTTTTCACTGGTCGGGATTTGAAATCCAGTTGTCATAACTGGTTGGGATTTGAAATCCAGTTGTCATAACTGGTCGGGATTTGAAATCCAGCTTTCATAACTGGTCGGGATTTGAAATCCAGTTTTCATAACTGGTCGGGATT
This sequence comes from Nuphar pumila, assembly GCF_984573655.1. NCBI lineage: Eukaryota > Viridiplantae > Streptophyta > Magnoliopsida > Nymphaeales > Nymphaeaceae > Nuphar > Nuphar pumila. The sequence continues at coordinate 75,164,338 of NC_143259.1, read as the reverse complement.
TGAAATCCAGTTTCTTATAACTGGTCAGGATTTGAAATCCAATTTTTGTCATAACTGGTTGGGATTTGAAATCCAGTTTTCATAACTGGTCGGGATTTGAAATCCAGTATTTTTCACTGGTCGGGATTTGAAATCCAGTTTTCATGACTGGTTGGGATTTGAAATCCAGTGTTTTCACTGGTTGAGATTTGAGATCGAGTTTTTATAACTGGTTGGGATTTGAAATCCAGTTTTTTTCACTGGTCGGGATTTGAAATCCAGTTTTCATAACTGGTCGGGATTTGAAATCCAGTGTTTTCACTGTTCGGGATTTGAAATCCATTATTTTTGTAACGCCTCGGATTTTCAAAACAAAGCTAAGTTAAAATTTTCATGAATTTCTTTTTTTTTTTCATTGCAGCGGAACTTAGAAAAGCTTTTAGCAGCGGAATAAGACGATAATGAGTCGTCAGTTTTAGAAAACCCCGAGCACGTTGCAGGTATGTGGCCAAGCAACTCATTGACCACCAAACTGTTCCATTTTATCGAAAACCACTTGTTTATTACAACATCACTGCTTGGAAAAGCAGTATAGGTTCAATAAAAGGAAGCAGTACAACTTTGTCTAGAGAAACCCTGGAACTCGATGCCGCCTTGCTCCGCATATCGCCACGCAGGTACAACACCTGAAATCCCCATGAAACGGGGTCAGAACCACTGATGGTCTGGTAAGCATGCAATCATGTAACCATTCAACTCAAGCACGATAATGACCACTCAGGGTCGCAATGCGCAATAACGACGCTCAAGCCTCCAAGACTTAGCGTATATCGCAAGAGCCTCCTCAGGGCTATGAGTTGAACATCCGCTCGAGTCTTCATGACTTAGAGCAAGCCTTTTCAGGGCTGTGATTTGAATAGCCGCTTAAGTCTCCATGACTTAGCCATGACCTCTTTCGGGTCTCAAAGTGATGTCTAGCTCAAGTCTTCATACTTGGCACATCCGTATCCCACGCATCTAAGGACAACTCCTCGAGCTTCGCTTAGTCGTGCGGATACAACACGGGTTTTTGCCCAGTCGGTCCAGTAGTATACCGAACATGACACCTTCACAAAGGTTATGCAGGACTGACTCAACACGTCATCCACTCATACATTCAAAGCATCGCTGAACCTAAGCTAATGCATTGTTTGATAATTAACCGCTCCCGCCTTTGGTACGCAGGTAGAGCTATTGTCTGGGCATCAACGCGACGTTCTGGGGGTTGATTATTCCATGTATTTTAGATACCCCAGAGGCCTGTTGACCCTATCCATAGTAGGGCAGTGTGTTTCAACTGGGAGAATCCTACTAGGCCCATATTCGGATGCATTCTCTACTTGCAGTAGTTGGGTTCAATCCTTAGATCTTAAGGATAACCACGACCCCAAAACCCATGAGTGACTGAGGCCATCGTGGACTCTATCAGGTCCAAAGTAAAATACATGTCACTCAAGGCTGTACCATCACTGTCATTCCACAGTGAGCATAATTCCTGAAGGGGTCTGCCAGTCTTACAATTACTTGGACAGAATCTGCATGCCATTTAGGCAGCCCGTGCTTTCAGCACTACGGGAGTATGTACCCGACCCCATTCAGTCTTCCCCAACACAGTCATTACTGAGGGGGTACCCCTAACACGATCTTCAACCGCGGGGTATGTGCGACCTTAAGTCTTATTCATATGCATGCAGAACACCGCTCTTTGGCACTTCGGCCACCACGAGCATCACACCTCTTTGGGTGGAAACAACACACTCTGGCTCTTCGGCCCTTACGAGTCTGGTTGTGTAACCGTTCTCAATGAGCATGCATATGACTCGATCTAAATAGATCGGCTACTCGGCGTATTTTTACGCAACGAGTCCAAACCTAGCCAAGGCGCAACCTCTACTCCGGCTCAGCGGCCCTTACGAGCAAGGTGCCCTTGCAGGCACAAGGATACGAGCCGATCTGGCATCGTTCCATCAACGGACATCATTATGCCGTTCCATTGGTTCCGGCAGCTCTTCTGCCAACCATTTCGTCAGCACCTCCCCTGCTCTACCGGCAGTGGTGCGACGAACCCTTCTACGTTGTAGAGGGCAAACCATGAACTGGGTAGCACTCTGCTATATGTCAGAGTATCCTGCTACGTTCTTTCTAAGCTATTCTTAGCTTCTTCAGAAATTTCAGCAGCACTTCCTCTCTTTTATGGAGAAAGCGTGCGTTTCTTTTATTCATTTTAGCGGCATCTCCCCTCTTTGGTAGGAAATCGCCACGCTTAATTCGGGAAATGGATGCGCACCGTTGTGCGTACTTTGCATCCATCAAGGTTGCAGGAACCCTTGGCCATAGCCAGGCCATACGAAATTGACTTAGTCATTACGTAAAGAGCATTTTGCCAAAAACCGAAGCCTTTCCAATAGGGGCTTCATTCGTCAAGCAGAATCTTGAACGAGGAGCGGTCAAGGAATCGCATGGGCGATTTGGAGTTGATCTCCATTTGAACGCTCATTTATGCGCTATATATGTAGTATAAGCAGAAGCCTGTGCTTTATACAGCGGCGGCGTAAAGAAATGCATATACTATTGTTCAGGGTGTGTAACTGAACGAAATATTCTACATATATAACAAAGCAGAAGCCTTGGCATCGTTCGACGCGACGGCGTAAGTAAAGACATTGCAGAAAGCAGGAGCCTTGGCATCGTTCGACGCGACGGCGTAAGTAAATGCATAATCGGAAGTGCAGTAATCGGAAGTGCAGAAAACAGGGAGCCTTGGCATCATACGACGCGACGGCAAAGGTAAATTACATAGCCTGTGCGATATAAGACGCGTCGGCAGAATCAGCAGATATACACCTAAATCTGTATCCAACGATAGTTACGAGGCGAGCGAGTGAACACCGAAGTGTCCTAGAGGGCTCAACCAAGAACTAGGGTGAGATACTATTTTTGAAGAACGCATATACTGCGCATTCGAACATATATATCCGACGATAGTTACGAGGCGAGCGCGTGAACACCGAAGCGTCCTAGAGGGCTCAACCAAGAACTAAAGCAAGATACTACTTCAGAAAGTATATTCTATATACAAACAACCAAATACTTGAGAGAGATGGATCAACGAAGCGAACTTACTTCAAATCGTGGAAGAAACGGCTCCGGGTTGCTTCTTTGGCTTCGAGCCTTCCTTCGAGAGGTCAGACTAAGTCAGATGAAGCTGACTTAGTTGAGAAAGAGGTAGAGCAGGTCAAGCTACTCAACCTAAGTGGTTTGAACCTAACAGGGTTCAATCCAAGTCAACTGGGTTCAGCAGGTTCGAACTCAGCTCAAGTAGGCTAAGTCTGGGTTCAGAAACCCAAACCGGAATTAGGACTAAAAAGGACTTTGACTTTGACTTTAAACCCAACTAGGTTCAAGTCAAGTCAACTGGGTTTGGACCAGGTCAAGTGGGTTCAGACCCAGGTCAGGTGGGTTAGGACCAGGTCAGGCAGGCTCAGGCTAAGTCAGGCAGGCTCAGACCAGGTCAGGTGGGCTCAGGTGGGCTAGGCTAGGTAGGGGAGGTTTAGGAGAGAGAGATAAGGCAAGAGAGAGAGGGGGGGTCGATTTTTATGAGAAGAGAGAGAGTGGGGAGGGCTATTTATAGCCCAAGCCCACCTCCTCTTGGATTTTCTCATGCCCCTTCTACCCCCTTGGCTTCTTTTTAATTCCAAGAGGTTCCTTGGTGTGGGGCCCACTTGGATATTCCATGGGATATTTTTGTGGGTCCCACCAGATATTTTCTGAGGAATATTTCTGTGAGTCCCACCAATATTTCCGTGGGTCCCGCAAGAATTTCGGCTTTCCGGCGATTTTTTCCGAAAAATTCTGAGTACGCCATTCCCTTCGTATTGACGTAACTAAGAAAGTTGGCTCGCAGGAATCCTTTGATTTCATTCAGGTAGGAAGTTATGGCTTCCAGAGTGTTTGAGGATATATTCGTGATTCGACGAATATCCTAAGTATAACTTGCTCGCAGGAATTGATTCGTTTCGCATTCTGAGAAGAAATGCTATTTTTACTGGTAAATGCCTCATGAATTTTATTCAGATATTTTCTGAAAAATTGCGGGTCTTACATCATTACCCCCTTAAAGGAATTTCGTCTGCGAAATTCAGCTAAGAGTACAAGGTGAAGAGTTCAGGATATTTATCCCGCATATCCGATTCGGGCTCCCAAGTGCAATCATCGATTCCATGATGCTGCCACCTCACTTTAACAAGTGGAATGACCTTCGTTCTTAGCACTTGCTCCCATCGGTCCATGATCTCCACTGGCCTTTCTTCTACCGTCATATCTTCTCGGATGTCAACGTCTTCATGTTGAATGACGTGAGAAGGATCATGAACGTACTTTCTAAGCATTGATACGTGAAATACATCATGTATTTGCGCGTATTGTGGTGGCAATGCTACTCGGTAGGCAGTCTCTCCGATTCGGCTCAAAACTTCGAAGGGACCAACGAATCTTGGGCTGAGCTTCCCCTTCTTTCCAAAACGAAACACACTCTTGGTTGGAGAGACCTTGATAAAAACCTTATCTCCAACCGCAAAAGTGAGTTCCCTACGCCGCTGATCGGCGTAGCTCTTCTGTCGACTCTGAGCAGTCAGTAGCTTCTTTCTGATCATGTGGACTTGCTCAGTATAATGCTGCAACACAATGGGCGAGTCCAAGGTTCGCTCACCCACTTCACCCCAATGGATTGGTGATCTACAGGGTCGTCCATACAAGGCTTCATACGGTGCCATCCCAATGCTAGCGTGGTGGCTATTATTATAAGCAAATTCAGCCAACGCTAGGTGGGAATCCCAATCACCTTTTCATTCCAGCATACAGGCTCTTAGCATATCTTCAAGAGTCTGTATGGTTCGTTCTGATTGCCCATCTGTTTGGGGATGGAATGCTGTACTGAACTTGAGTTTCGTCCCCAGGGCTCTCTGAAGCTGCTCCCAAAAGTGAGAGGTGAACTTCGGGTCACGATCAGATATGATCGAAATCGGCACTCCATGGAGTCTAACGATTTCCCGAATGTAGATCTCCGCCAATCGTTCAGTTGAGTATCGAGTGTTGATTGGCAGAAAATGAGCAGACTTGGTGAGTCTGTCCACGATCACCCATATTGAGTCATGTTGTCTCTTGGATCGAGGCAATCCAACGATGAAATCCATCGTAATGCCTTCCCATTTCCATTCTGGAATCTCGATCCGTTGCATCTTTCCACCAGGTCGCTGATGTTCGATCTTAACTTGCTGGCAGATCAAACACTTCGAGACAAACGTAGCCACATCACGCTTCATACCTTTCCACCAGTACTTTCTCTGCAAATCTCGGAACATCTTCGTATCCCCAGGGTGAATAGTATATTTGCTACTATGGGCCTCCTGGAGTACTTCCTGTCTTAGCTCAGGGTTATTTGGAACCCAAATTCTTTCTTTCATCCATATTCCTCCATCTTCTTTCAAATGGAAGAAAGTGTTATCTTTTTCAGCACGAGCTTTCAATTCCAAGTACTGGGGATCCTTGAACTGTTCGGCTACGATGCGATCGAGGAACTCAATGTGGATCGTCAAACATGACATTTGGATTCTACCTGAATCAGCCAAAAATGGCTTCCACTTGACGAAATCCTCCATCAACTTCCATTGTCCGGTTAGGCTGGCCAGAGTGCCAACAGTCTTGCGACTAAGGGCATCTGCTACAACATTCGCCTTTCCAGGGTGATAGGAAAGCGTGAATTCATAGTCTTTGAGGAATTCCAGCCATCGCCGTTGCCGCATATTGAGTTCTTTTTGAGAAAAGAGGTATTTTAGGCTTTTATGGTCCGACATGACCTCAAATTTCTCTCCATATAGGTAGTGTCGCCAAATTTTAAGTGCGAACACTACCGCGGCAAGCTCCAAGTCGTGGGTTGGATAGTTTTTCTCATGGACCCTCAACTGTCGTGACGCATAGGCGATTACTTTGCCATGCTGCATCAACACACAACCCAGACCCGTTCCTGAGGCATCGGTATATGCCACGAAGCCTCCCTGACCAGAAGGTAAGGTAAGGACAGGGGCAGTGGTAAGCCTCTGTTTGAGAACCTCAAAGCACTCCTTACACTGGTCAGTCCATTCAAACTTGACTCCCTTTTTAAGCAATTTCGTCATCGGTATGGCGATTCGGGAGAAGTCTTGTATGAACTTCCGATAATATCCGGCAAGTCCAAGGAAGCTACGAACCTCAGTGATATTTTCTGGCTGCTTCCAGTCCATCACAGCTTCCACCTTCGCAGGATCCACTGCGATTCCATCTTTTGAGATCACATGACCAAGGAACATCACTTTGTCTAGCCAGAATTCACATTTTGAAAACTTAGCATAGAGTTGGTTATCTTGAAGGGTTTTCAAGACGATTTTTAAGTGCTCCATGTGTTGTTCCTTGTTCTCAGAATATACGAGAATGTCATCAATAAAGACGATGACAAAGCTATCCAAATATGGTCTGAATATCCGGTTCATTAGATCCATAAAGGCAGCAGGCGCATTAGTGAGTCCGAAGGGCATTACTACGAACTCATAATGGCCATATCTCGTTCTGAAGGCAGTCTTGGGTATATCCTCTTCCTTTACTCTGAGTTGATGGTACCCAGACCTGAGGTCGATCTTGGAGAACACCCTCGCTGTTCTGAGCTGATCGAATAAGTCCTCAATCCGAGGCAACGGGTACTTATTTTTAACAGTTGCCTGGTTAAGCATCCGATAATCGATGCATAACCGAAGGGATCCATCCTTCTTCTTTACAAACAGCACTGGGGCTCCCCACGGTGACACACTAGGACGGATGAACCCTTGTTCCATCAGTTCTTCCAACTGACACTTCAACTCACTGAGTTCAGCTGGCGCCATTCGATACGGGGCTTTGGATATCGGCGCTGTTCCAGGTAAGGATTGAATTCCAAATTCAACCTCACGAAGTGGCGGAAGTCCTGGCAGTTCCTCAGGAAACACATCGGGAAACTCCCGTACCACTTCCAAACTCTCAAGGGGTTGGTCGTTGGATTTTTCCACCGAGAGACTCAACAGGAAGGCCACACAACCCTTCCTAAGGTATTTTTGTACCTTAAGTGCTGATATGAGCCTTTTCTGTGGAACTGGTTTGGATAACCGGTATTCCATCTTAGGCAATCCGGGTCGAGATAGAATCACTCTGCCCTCGCGGCACAGAATCTTGGCATTATTCTGAGCCAACCAATTCATTCCCAGAATGACATCGTACTGTACCATATCGATCAGGATGGCGTCAGTAGGCAAGTGTTGCCCTGCTATCTCAATATCCAAATTTTTCACACACCGGATACATTTGGTGCGTGAACCCAACGGGTTATATACTTCGATCATTTTATCAATCGGTTGCACCGAAGCGTGGAGTTGTTCGGTGAAATCGTCAGAGATAAACGTATGAGTAGCACCACAATCAAACAAGACGTAAGCTGCATGTCCATTAACAGGTACGGTGCCTTCAATCAGGTCACCATTTTCGACTTGTTCAGTCGTTACAGCATATACACGACCTGCAGCAGGCCTTTGTTCTATTCTAGGTGGAGGTCGTTGAAACTGAGAACGTTGTGGTGCTGGTCGAGAGTGTCCGGCAGATCCGGCATTACTCCTCTGTTCATCTGCAGCCTTCTTGGCGCAATCCCTTATAAAGTGGCCCATCTTGCCACAATACAAGCACCCACCAATGTCACGAGGACATGGCTTTCCGGGGTGGTTCATACGACACCTTGGGCAGCTGAAGTTGGACTGCTGACCATTCGGAGTTGTGTTCTGTCTTGGCCTCACGACTTGTTGAGTGTTGTTCCCTCCTTGGAACTTCTTCTTTTGAAAGGGTTGTCGTGAACCCTGGCCACTTGGGAATGTCCTTTTACGATTCCCACCATTCACTATGGGCTTCTTTGCTACGATCACTTTAGATCGTGCCCAGTCCTCTTGGATTTTTGAAGCTGCTGCTACCGCAGCCTGAAAAGTCGAAGGCATGCTTGTTATCACTCGAGATCGCAGCCCTTCGCGCAGACCATTCACATATTTGTCGGCCCTTTCTTGGTCTGTTTCAAACAATCGAGAGCAGTAGCGCTCTAGATTCTGAAATTTGGTGGTATAGTCCATTAGACTCATACCGCCCTGTTCCAACTCCAGAAACTCCATCTTTTTCTTGTTTCTGGAATGCAACGGGAAGTAGTTATCCATAAAAGTCCTCCAAAAGTCAGTCCAAGGAATGACTTCAACTTGTGAGAACTGGATAAGTTTAGTGGTATCCCACCACTTCCGTGCATTATCTTTTAATCGATACGTGCCAAAGTTGGTCTTCTTCTCTTCTGGTACTCCCAGTACTGAGAAGGCACGTTCTGTCTCTTCGATCTAACTCTCCGCGAGCTCAGGATCGGCTCTGCCAATGAAAACTGGCGGGTCAAGCTTGAGGAACTTCTCATAAGTCACTCCTCCTAGGTGCTCGTTTCGTGGTGCGACTGGTTCTGGCCTCGTTTCACGGATGGCGGTAACCAGGTTGTTGAGTGTCTCCAACAGGAATCCTTGCGTATGAGACTCCTCGCTTGGTATGGTTCTCCTCGTCGTAGGAGCCATTTATCTATGCACACACAAGCACTTGTTTTTAGTTTCTCGATGTATATGAGGAAGTAAAAGCTTTATTTACTTAATATACATCACATTTACACAAGCATCGCCTTAAACAAAACGTCATGCCGCACTGGTAGACTTTAGGCGTTGAGAAACTATATACATGAGTCTACTGACTCCAAAACATCACCAGTCTCTTTAAGACTTGGATTTCTTTGATGAAGACGAACTCCAAAAGGTCCATCTATTGCCACATGGCCTTGGTGCAGGCACTACTAGCTTTGGCTTGGGCGGCACTTCCGCACTAGCAAGCGAATACTGGGGATATATGAGAGACTCCAGTCCACTTTCCCAGTCAGCAAGATCAAGACTCTGGGAGTCTGGAATAATGATTGGCGAACAGAAAGAATCCCCTCTTTTGTTCCTGCCATTTAAGCTCGGCATATGTGATGCCGGATGGTAGCTTGGCGAGTGATAGACCTCCGCAGGGAAGTTCAAATCAAAATCCCTCAGCCTTGGTAATTCATCAAAAGATGTTGGGGTATGGTTGCTCCCAACACTAGAGTGATGCGGTCCACTGACACGCGAAGTCTCATCCCTGAGACCCTTTGAAGCCCGCCGACCCATATCGGCGGTATATTTCCTTTGGCATTCGTTGGCGGAATGCCCATCTTCGCCACAGTATTGGCAGTCTTGGACTTCATACGGGCATATCCACTCATCGTGCATGACCTTGCAGCGATAGCAATATCCACGCGAGTCATGAGTTGCCATCTATACAAAGATGCACCCAGATCAGAACAAAAGTATAAAAACATATACTTACAGTGCGATATCGGTACCATGACGGATCTTGAACCAGGTTTCTCAGACTCATGCTTTGATACCAATTCTGTAACGCCCCGGATTTCCAAAACAAAGCTAAGTTAAAATTTTCATGAATTTCTTTTTTTTTTTCATTGCAGCGGAACTTAGAAAAGCTTTTAGCAGCGGAATAAGACGATAATGAGTCGTCAATTTTAGAAAACCCCGAGCACGTTGCAGGTATGTGGCCAAGCAACTCATTGACCACCAAAGTGTTCCATTTTATCGAAAACCACTTGTTTATTACAACATCACTGCTTGGAAAAGCAGTATAGGTTCAATAAAAGGAAGCAGTACAACTTTGTCTAGAGAAACCCTGGAACTCGATGCCGCCTTGCTCAGCATATCGCCACGCAGGTACAACACCTGAAATCCCCATGAAACGGGGTCAGAACCACTGATGGTCTGGTAAGCATGCAATCATAAAACCATTCAACTCAAGCACGATAATGACCACTCAGGGTCGCAATGCGCAATAACGACGCTCAAGCCTCCAAGACTTAGCGTATATCGCAAGAGCCTCCTCAGGGCTATGAGTTGAACATCCGCTCGAGTCTTCATGACTTAGAGCAAGCCTTTTCAGGGCTGTGATTTGAATAGCCGCTTAAGTCTCCATGACTTAGCCATGACCTCTTCCGGGTCTCAAAGTGATGTCTAGCTCAAGTCTTCATACTTGGCACATCCGTATCCCACGCATCTAAGGACAACTCCTCGAGCTTCGCTTAGTCGTGCGGATACAACACGGGTCTTTGCCCAGTCGGTCCAGTAGTATACCGAACATGACACCTTCACAAAGGTTATGCAGGACTGACTCAACACGTCATCCACTCATACATTCAAAGCATCGCTGAACCTAAGCTAATGCATTGTTTGATAATTAACCGCTCCCGCCTTTGGTACGCAGGTAGAGCTATTGTCCGGGCATCAACGCGACGTTCTGGGGGTTGATTATTCCATGTATTTTAGATACCCCAGAGGCCTGTTGACCCTATCCATAGTAGGGCAGTGTGTTTCAACTGGGAGAATCCTACTAGGCCCATATTCGGATGCATCCTCTACTTGCAGTAGTTGGGTTCAATCCTTAGATCTTAATGATAACCACGACCCCAAAACCCATGAGTGACTGAGGCCATCGTGGACTCTATCAGGTCCAAAGTAAAATACATGTCACTCAAGGCTGTACCATCACTGTCATTCCACAGTGAGCATAATTCCTGAAGGGGTCTGCCAGTCTTACAATTACTTGGACAGAATCTGCATGCCATTTAGGCAGCTCGTGCTTTCAGCACTACGGGAGTATGTACCCGACCCCATTCAGTCTTCCCCAACACAGTCATTACTGAGGGGGTACCCCTAACACGATCTTCAACCGCGGGGTATGTGCGACCTTAAGTCTTATTCATATGCATGCAGAACACCGCTCTTTGGCACTTCGGCCACCACGAGCATCACACCTCTTTGGGTGGAAACAACACACTCTGGCTCTTCGGCCCTTACGAGTCTGGTTGTGTAACCGTTCTCAATGAGCATGCATATGACTCAATCTAAATAGATCGGCTACTCGGCGTATTTTTACGCAACGAGTCCAAACCTAGCCAAGGCGCAACCTCTACTCCGGCTCAGCGGCTCTTACGAGCAAGGTGCCCTTGCAGGCACAAGGATACGAGCTGATCTGGCATCGTTCCATCAACGGACATCATTATGCCGTTCCATTGGTTCCGGCAGCTCTTCTGCCAACCATTTCGTCAGCACCTCCCCTGCTCTACCGGCAGTGGTGCGACGAACCCTTCTACATTGTAGAGGGCAAACCATGAACTGGGTAGCACTCTGCTATATGTCAGAGTATCCTGCTACGTTCTTTCTGAGCTATTCTTAGCTTCTTCAGAAATTTCAGCAGCACTTCCTCTCTTTTATGGAGAAAGCGTGCGTTTCTTTTATCCATTTCAGCGGCATCTCCCCTCTTTGGTAGGAAATCGCCACGCTTAATTCAGGAAATGGATGCGCACTGTTGTGCGTACTTTGCATCCATCAAGGTTGCAGGAACCCTTGGCCATAGCCAGGCCATACGAAATTGACTTAGTCATTACGTAAAGAGCATTTTGCCAAAAACCGAAGCCTTTCCAATAGGGGCTTCATTCGTCAAGCAGAATCTTGAACGAGGAGCGGTCAAGGAATCGCATGGGCGATTTGGAGTTGATCTCCATTTGAACGCTCATTTATGCGCTATATATGTAGTATAAGCAGAAGCCTGTGCTTTATACAGCGGCAGCGTAAAGAAATGCATATACTATTGTTCAGGGTGTGTAACTGAACGAAATATTCTACATATATAACAAAGCAGAAGCCTTGGCATCGTTCGACGCGACGGCGTAAGTAAAGACATTGTAGAAAGCAGGAGCCTTGGCATCGTTCGACGCGACGGCGTAAGTAAATGCATAATCGGAAGTGCAGTAATCGGAAGTGCAGAAAACAGGGAGCCTTGGCATCATACGACGCGACGGCAAAGGTAAATTACATAGCCTGTGCGATATAAGACGCGTCGGCAGAATCAGCAGATATACACCTAAATCTGTATCCAACGATAGTTACAAGGCGAGCGAGTGAACACCGAAGTGTCCTAGAGGGCTCAACCAAGAACTAGGGTGAGATACTATTTTTGAAGAACGCATATACTGCGCATTCGAACATATATATCCGACGATAGTTACGAGGCGAGCGCGTGAACACCGAAGCGTCCTAGAGGGCTCAACCAAGAACTAAAGCAAGATACTACTTCAGAAAGTATATTCTATATACAAACAACCAAATACTTGAGAGAGATGGATCAACGAAGCGAACTTACTTCAAATCGTGGAAGAAACGACTCCGGGTTGCTTCTTTGGCTTCGAGCCTTCCTTCGAGAGGTCAGACTAAGTCAGATGAAGCTGACTTAGTTGAGAAAGAGGTAGAGCAGGTCAAGCTACTCAACCTAAGTGGTTTGAACCTAACAGGGTTCAATCCAAGTCAACTGGGTTCAGCAGGTTCGAACTCAGCTCAAGTAGGCTAAGTCTGGGTTCAGAAACCCAAACCGGAATTAGGACTAAAAAGGACTTTGACTTTGACTTTAAACCCAACTAGGTTCAAGTCAAGTCAACTGGGTTTGGACCAGGTCAAGTGGGTTCAGACCCAGGTCAGGTGGGTTAGGACCAGGTCAGGCAGGCTCAGGCTAAGTCAGGCAGGCTCAGACCAGGTCAGGTGGGCTCAGGTGGGCTAGGCTAGGTAGGGGAGGTTTAGGAGAGAGAGAGAAGGCAAGAGAGAGAGGGGGGGTCGATTTTTATGAGAAGAGAGAGAGTGGGGAGGGCTATTTATAGCCCAAGCCCACCTCCTCTTGGATTTTCTCATGCCCCTTCTACCCCCTTGGCTTCTTTTTAATTCCAAGAGGTTCCTTGGTGTGGGGCCCACTTGGATATTCCATGGGATATTTTTGTGGGTCCCACCAGATATTTTCTGAGGAATATTTCTGTGGGTCCCACCAATATTTCCGTGGGTCCCGCAAGAATTTCGGGTTTCCGGCGATTTTTTCCGAAAAATTCTGAGTACGCCATTCCCTTCGTATTAACGTAACTAAGAAAGTTGGCTCGCAGGAATCCTTTGATTTCATTCAGGTAGGAAGTTATGGCTTCCAGAGTGTTTGAGGATATATTCGTGATTCGACGAATATCCTAAGTATAACTGGCTCGCAGGAATTGATTCGTTTCGCATTCTGAGAAGAAATGCTATTTTTACCGGTAAATGCCTCATGAATTTTATTCAGATATTTTCTGAAAAATTGCGGGTCTTACAATTTTTCACTGGTCGGGATTTGAAATCTAGTATTTATGACTGGTTGGGATTTGAAATCCAGTTTTTATAACTGGTCGGGATTTGAAATCCATTTTTTTTCAATGGTCGGCATTTGAAATCTAGTTTTCATAACTGGTCGGGATTTGAAATCCAGTGTTTTCACTCGTCGGGATTTGAAATCCAGTATTTTTCATGACTGGCTGGGATTTGAAATCCAGTTTTCATAACTGGTCGGGATTTGAAATCCAGTATTTTTCACTGGTCGGGATTTGAAATCCAGTTTTCATAACTGGTCGAGATTTGAAATCCAGTTGTCATAACTGGTCGGGATTTGAAATCCAGTTTTCATAACTGGTCGGGATTTGAAATCCAGTTTTCATAACTAGTCAGGATTTAAAATCCAGTATTTTTTACTGGTCGGGATTTGAAATCCAGTTTTCATAATTGGTCGGGATTTGAAATCCAGTGTTTTCACTGGTCGGGATTTGAAATCCAGTATTTTTCACTGGTTGGGATTTGAAATCCAGTTTTCATGACTGATTGAGATTTGAAATCTGGTTTTTATAACTGGTTGGGATTTGAAATCCAGTTTTTTTCACTGGTCGGGATTTGAAATCCAATATTTTTCATGACTGGTTGGGATTTGAAATCCAGTTTTCATAACTGGTCGAGATTTGAAATCCAGTATTTTTCACTGGTCGGGATTTGAAATCCAGTTGTCATAACTGGTTGGGATTTAAAATCCAGTTGTCATAATGGTCGGTATATGAAATCCAGTTTTCATAATTGGTCGGGATTAGAAATCCAGTTTTCATTACTGGTCGGGATTTGAAATCCAGTTTCTTATAACTGGTCGAGATTTGAAATCCAGTTTTCATAACTGGTCGGGATTTGAAATCAAGTATTTTTCACTGGTCGGGATTTGAAATCCAGTTGTCATAACTGGTTGGGATTTGAAATCCAGTTTTCATAACTGGTCGGGATTTTAAATCCAGTTTTCATAACTGGTCGGGATTTGAAATTCAGTTTCTTATAACTGGTCGGGATTTGAAATCCAGTATTTTTCACTGGTCGTGATTTAAAATTCAGTATTTTTCACTGGTCGGGATTTGAAATCCAGTTTTCATAACTGGTCGGGATTTGAAATCCACTATTTTCACTGGTCGGGATTATCAAAATCCAGTTTCTCATAACTGGTCGGGATTTCCAAAAACTAATGTATTTCATCAGTTAAGTTTTCTAAAGTCTGATTCTTACACCATTTCTTTTAATTACAGCTAAAGGTCTCATCAAAATCTATATTGAGTGATTATTTCACAAAAGAATTCTAGAACATTATGCCAATTTGCGAAAAACACTTGTTGATTCTAAAAATCTGATTACACAAAAGAATTTCCTCAGATTACCTCTAGTATTCTTTCTAAAAAGATGAAACTTTTTGCGAAAAAGAGGTAAAATTCAAATCTTTTCCTGTTGATCAACTAAAAGGATGTAAGAAATGTCCTCGATATGATCAATGAAAGAAATCTTCAATGATGTTGAAAAGCCAGAAGCGAATTGATATTTATCATGGCTATGGCGCATGTTTAAAGACGGCTATCTGGCAATCAAGCAGTGGAAATATCTCAAGCTATAAAAAGAATCCACTCAACCCATATCTTCTCATTCATTTAAAGTTGCAATCAAATATCCGCAAAAGGAATCTCTCAACTATCATCAAGATGAAGACAAATATGCGAGCTAGACCCCCGGGTTCAAAGAAGATTTTGATCATCTCCGAGATGAAGAAGTTTGTGAAGGATCCTTCCAGGGAAAGTTCAGATCACCGTCGAGATAAAGGCGAGTGCGATGGACCTACCGACAAACCCTAAAAGATATTTGATTTATGCTATCATCTAAAGAGCCTTTTAAGCCTATACCATCAATACAATACCTAAGACAAGAAGAAGGATCGAAACATCTCCAAGATGAAGGAGTTTGTGACGTACCCTTCCCTGAAAAAGAGAGAAAAGTCAGGACACATCCAAATGAAGGATGATGTGAAAAGTCGAGAAAGTTCAGTGACTCAAAAAGAGTGCAAAAGGATCATCATGGGAAAAACTCAGGTATCAAACAACCAAAGTTGCCAGAAGTCATCTTTCCTCATGCAAAATTCATTTATCAATATCTCTGCATTACTTGATTTTATGAAATTAAGAATATTTCTTCTTTTTTCATATCAAGGAAATGAATAGCTTTCTTGAAGAAAATCATCAGCGCTAAAATTTTGAATTTGACTCTTAAAACCGAGGAGTTAACCTCGATGGAGGAAATATTCTAAGTAAAAGAGGGAATGTCTTTTTGCACATACGTGCACATTTTAAAGCGTTTGTGAATCAACTACGATTTTATCTTATTGGAAAATTTTTCTAGCTATTCCAAGAATGAAATAAATATTCAATATCCGTTTTGATGCAACCTAGCGTTGTTTATATCTTCCAGAAGAGTTACTCCATTCAATTGAAGTATCTCTCTTGTCCCATCACGGCTTTGAGAAATCCGTATGGTAGATTCTCCACTCAGGTTAAGGGTCAAACCTGAATTTTCTGCGAGAGGTCATTGATTTCAAAAGCTATTTCAGTCTCAGCAATGAGACACCCCATTTCGTCCCATTTTTAAAGCTTTAGGGAACCCTATTTTCCTCCTTTCGCAAAACCCCTTTCGGATTTGTTCCTCCAAACTTCGAAGGTCCCATTATGGTTTCTCCATTTGAGAAATTCGTATGGTAGATTTCCCATTCAGGTTAAGGGTTAACCCTAAACCTTGCTGCACGAGGTATCTTCTTTTCTTAGGTTTGGATTAAACCTGAGTCTCGTTTCGACGAGATTCCTCGTTTTGACGAGGTGTTTTTTTTCCAGTCCCATCACGGCTCTTCCCATCAAGGAATCCACGCTTTACATATCCATCCAAGAAAGGATTTTACTTGAGCTTCATTTCGCGAGGCATTTTCTCAAAAATGTTCCATCAAGGTCCTTATGTATTCCCTTTCTCATTCAATTCATCTTGATATATCTTCGTCCCATCCAGGTTAAGGGCTAAACCTGAATCATTCCAAAAAGAGTATCTTGTCTCACCCATGATACCAGATCAAAATTCTGATTTTCCACCATTTCAGGATTTTCACCCAAAAGTCTCATCACGATTTCCTCATTTTCTACTCAATCATATCATTTTCGAGGATTTCGTCTCCACAAAACCATTCAGGATAAGGTTTTAAGCCTGAGAAGCCATGTTTCCAAAATAATTCTTCCACACCCAGTTTAGATCTGCTGACTGGGCATTTTTCAAAATTTGGAGTGTCATCTTTGCCACTAAGCTTGGCTTTCAACCGGCTTAGTAGCAAAGAGGGGCATCTGTGAACACCCCAAATTTTTCAAAGTTTGGTAAAAAATGACCTTTCTGCCCCTGGCTCCATCTTCTGAGAAAATCAAAGCCAAATTTCAATTATTCTTCAGATCTTCTGGGTTAAATTTCAAGTTGATATATTCAAACTCAATTTCGAAGCCGGACCAAATGTTTTAAATCTGAACCTGAGCCTAGTTATCCAATTTTTTAAATTAAAATTTCAAATTACCAAAATAACCCTTTGAAAGGCTCAGACAATCCATCTGGTATCCGTTTGGATCCATCATGTTATATTCCTCGATTCGAGGTTTAAAACTCGAATATTTTCTTAAAACTTGGGTCCAAACCCATTTTCTGAAGAAATCAAACCCAAATTTCTCAGAAAAAACCCTTTCCTTTATAAATATTTATGAAAAAATCAAAAATGATTTTTAAATCCCTTACTTTTTTAGTTTCATAGCTTTATATATAAAATGAAGAAAAAGAGCAAAACAAAAGATAAAAAATAGAAAAAAATAAAAAAATTGATCAAGTAAGCCTCTTTTTGCAAAAAAAAAAATCATTTTAGTAAAACCCTTTTTTTGCAAATTTTTCTAAAACAGCCGTCCCTTTTGATTTTCATTAAAAAATTTTAAGGTTTTCGAAAATAGCCTCTCTCGAAACTTCTTCCCCTTTTTTTATAAAAGCTTGCAGGGGGAAGAGGGGAAGGCATCGCCTCCTCACCCCCGCACCTTCTTCCTTCTTCTCAACCGTTCTTCACCCCCGCACCCACCTTTCTTGCATACACCTTTTTTTCCTTCCTCCTCTGGTTCTCCAAAGGGAATCCCGCAGTAGAGCCTCCTCCCTCCTTCAAAAGCCTTGCGAATGAGTAACCAGCCCATCCATCGACGTCCTCCAGAAGCCCTTCCTCTGGATCAAGCCTTCGATCCTTCTTTCTCCCTTTTCGCTGCTGTCTTCCCCTGGTCCTCTCCTTGATTAATCGAGAAAAACACCGTGAGGCAGGGAAGGGCTTAGAAGAACCATCTCACCCGCAACAGGATCACGCGTAGCCCATTTTCCCTTTCTTTTGTATATCAGAGCATTCAGCATGGGTTCAGCTCCTGTGTACCGACCTGGTGTCGTGCAATGGGATTGAATTTAATTCAAAAGCAAAGGTGTTTTCATGTCAGTCTTCTGCTGATTATTCCTGTTAAGAGTAATTTCAGATCTGATTTGCTGAAAGTAAACCAAATCTTGGTTCATTTCTCTAGTGTAAGAGGTTAATCTATTTTTTTCTAGTTAAATATCGTATTCAGCATAAAGGGGCGCTGCATGATTTTCATACGAATCACCTCTGTTCATGGCTTGCCCAATTAGCATCATCTCTTACTGCTCATTAAAATCCAGGTTTATGAAATGCACTGGATACCTGTTGAATATCCAGATATATACCTGCTGAATTGTTGGTTAAAAAGCTTTTCTGATGTTACAAGTTTACTTTCTTAATTTGTGGATGCCATTGGTTCCGAAATGGATTTCTGAACTCACTGTAAAATTTAGTGCCATCAACTTTGAAGATAACATTTCCTTTGTGGTTGATCTCCTGAATTCGTTTGAAGAACTGCCATGTATTTCTCGGTAAGTTGGCCGATTGCAGTGGTACGATTCTCACCAGAATCTTCATATCGGTTACTTTTGTTGTACCTACTATCAGACTTTATCTCATTTTGTTTCCTCTGACGTTGATTTGGAGGATCAACAGTTTCTCCAGTGTGTGACTCGTTCAGTTCATCTATATCTCTGGAAATTTTGGGGAATATCATACGTGCTTTGCACCATCTTTTACAGGTTGATTTGTAGCATCATGGTATTCGCCTACCGCGTTACCCTGCACATCTTGGACTTCGGTGTCGTTCTGTCAAAAGGATTCCCCATGTGAAGGGAAATTCGAAACCTGGTTATATTTTTCTGTAGGAAGTTTCCTTGTATCCCAGAAATAGGTTTTTGTACATGGTACAGCCTTGGATCAACGGTTATCAAGATGTTTTCTTCCTTGTGGTTTTGTGACTTTTTTTTTTAGCATGATTAATGTTTTACATGTTGACTGGTTTGATTTGTTCTCCACTGGATTTGTATTTTTTGCATGTCTATATACCATCTGATGCCTACCTCTCTTTTGTGAAGTTCCATAAAGCTCTCTGCTTTTTCCTGTTTTATCACCATCAATCTGTTGCAATCCTGCCTGGAAGTCAATTTTAATGACATTACTTGAATTCAGAAGAATGGAATCCAGCCCGGTGACCTGAAAATGGCATCAAATCCTTTCAAATTTGATGTGCTGAAATCAGAGACCAAGTTCTGATTCGTTTCTCAGAAATAAGCATATATACCCAGTACCAGTATGAGCTTGAAGGCATTTGTGTTTTAAGGGAAGATACGATCCGGGTGGAGATACTAACCCAATGAATGAATGAGAAAGCTTGAATACCATAGATATCCCTTCTACAATTAAAATGCTGACAGTAAAGATGCAGATATTGCAACACATGGTGGAGAAAGCAATGTAAAAGCCTTTTCGGTCAGGATCAGGACAATTTCTCATGTATAAAGATGGTACTTGTAAGAGTGTAAGGTCCAGAAACTGTGTGCAATCAGCCTCTGCACGTTACCAAAGTTCAATCTATAGTGTCAACTATATTACACCCACACCCTACTCATCAGTACATCACTGTTAAAATCAGGTTCATACCCAGATGAATCACCAGATTATGTTACAGAATAGAGAGATCATTAAAGCTTCCCTATCTAGCAGCTCGTTACACCCAAAAAGCACTCTGATGTCCTTGTAAACTGGATTGTTGCTGCCTACCGTTGGGGACCTGCTAATTTATAAAGATGTCCATCTAATTGTCATTGCGCCCCAACAACAAATATTTTCCCTTTGGTGGTTCAGGTTATAACTTAGTTTCTGTGCTACCAATAGTTTTTCTTTTGTACCTCAGTGACGAAGGCCTGAGACATTTGCAGCAACTATTTCTAACGTTGGTGACTACTTATGTACCCATTTCTATGTTTCAAATTGATGGACAGGTATAACCTAAGTAGTTTGGGATTGTTGTTGGTTTTTGTTATCTTTGAAGCAGTGGATAAATCAGGGTTCAGGTCTCTAATATCATGAAAGGTTAGATAATTAAAGTATACGGGATGCCAACCTACTTGTTTTGGTAAGATTTCTTGGTTTTTTTTAGGCCTTTCTATTTTAGTTGGTATACATCATTACTCCCCAAGGAAAGATCTTCAGGTATCACCGTTACGTTATTATTTCATAGGATGATTTTCTTTTGTTTCTTTGAAATCGAGGTAGCATCCTGAAAATATGTGCAATTGAATAACCTTACCTATGATAGGTAGTGGAATAGAATGTACAAAATTATTTGAGTTAGGCAGCACATATGCTTCAGACTTGGATGACTCTAGGCGTGTGCTCATGAATTATAATTTACAAAAAATCAATTCCTTGGTATTGTGGATTGCTTTGGTGAAATTATGGCCCTTTTGGTTCCTCTTATAGATGCTTAAAATGTTGCCTTGTTCCAAATATTTGCACTCCCTCTCTCTTCTCACTGAAGGTGGTTGTATGTGCAGAGCAAGGTGTGCATACAGATATTCATGTACACAACAACAGAAATGCAGAAGTGAAGCATCCCAAGCTATTGTGCTATTTCCCTACAAGACTTCATGGCAGAATATGCCACCAAGATGGAGAATTCCAAATCCTGGTGGTGCACCAGAGGAGGGAGTCGACTGCACTAATTTCAGAGTGACTAGTTTGAAAGTATCATCCATGGGCTTTTAAGGTAGCATCTCCCTAGAATTGGGCAATCTGGGACAACTTACTTTCCTGACGCTGAATGGCAATAAGCTGATGGGCGGCATACCTCCTTCTCCTCCAAAAAACCTGGTTGGAATGTTTAGGCCGTGGATGGGCTGTCACTCCACAAAGAAATAGGATAGATGTCACATCTGAAAAGATGAAAATTTCCAAAAAAACTAGTTCACGGCTGTAGAGGCCTATTGAAAATAAGCCCAGATTTGCAGTTGTAACAGAGCACAGTGTTGAAAAGGATGTTCTGCAGAGAGAACGTATCGAATCTGGAAAAGATTTTAAACCTGGTGGTTCATTAATAGAAACAAAGGCTGCAGAACCTTCTCCATCCATGAGGAACCTTGTTGCAGCTACTCAGGCCAAGAGGTACCAGTCACGCCCTCAATCTCTTGTACATGATAATGTTGATGCTCCTGTCACTGATTTTATGCCTACCACCCCTATACAGGGAAAGACTTTCAGGTCCTATTCCACCTCAGTTTTTTTTTTTTTAAGAATGGTGCTTATACACATATAAGCCAGCTGGGATCACAAAACACTTGCATCAACATCAGAATTCTCCTTTTCTTTTCTTTATATTGAATGTTCTCAACTTGCCTTTCTCACTAACTACTTTGATTCACAAAAGATTGTTTGATGGAAATCATTTGTCCGAAGTAATCCCTTCCATAATAGGGCTCGTGCAAACACTTGAAGTTCTGTGAGTGTCCATAATATCTCTTCCTGTTGGTTACTCCTTTATATACTAATGAAAGCACCTGTTTGCTGCCATAACTTGCACCTTTGCATATACTGTCACAAGGCTTTCTCCATTACCTTAACTGTTAAAGCTGCCCCTTTTAGTTGCAATGCTGATTTCTAATTTACTAATGGAATTGAAATCATTTTTCACAATGATGTATTATATGCTAAAGAGGTTTTGAACCTACTTACAGAAGTTTGTAGGGAATTCTACAATTCCAGATTTAGGAAGTTTTAGATGTTTAAGCTGCAGGGTTTGCATATATCTCATACCTATTACCATGTATATATATATATATATATATATATATATATATATATATATATATATATATATGTATCCATATTGGTATATATGTCA
This sequence comes from Nuphar pumila, assembly GCF_984573655.1. Taxonomy (NCBI): domain Eukaryota; kingdom Viridiplantae; phylum Streptophyta; class Magnoliopsida; order Nymphaeales; family Nymphaeaceae; genus Nuphar; species Nuphar pumila. The sequence continues at coordinate 75,142,644 of NC_143259.1, read as the reverse complement.
TTTTCCCTCTTTCCATCATTAATATCTTGGCATATGAGCATTTCTGTCATTGGTATTCATATGATATGTGCAACTTTCTTTCATTTTCATACTAATCAAGTGTTTTGGCAGGGGAATATGTGGAAAAGGTCATTATTTGGAGTTGTATATTCAAATTCATGTAATGTAATAATTAGATCTTAATGAGAATTTACATTTTCTATTTTAGATAGAATGAATGAGCATTGTAAATATCATAAATTGTTTATTTTCATGCTTTTTGCCTTTATTTCTCAAAATCTAACAATGGTAAAACACGAATGGCACGTGCACCATTTCGTAAGAGGTAATTAATCCTAAGTTGATGATTTACATCAATGGCCATAGTCAGGATGTAAACAAAACTTAACATTTTTATCTTTTATAAAATAACACTGGATCAACACTGGATCCTTTTCAAAATTCATCATGTTTTCTTTAAATATTTTTCTCTTTTATCAGAGTTTAGTTTAAAATTGATTCAATACGTATACCAATGGCCATAGTCAGGGTATACTGAGAGTTAATTTCTTTCTAAACTCTATAAAAGCACCAAATATGTTTGATTCTTCATTTGAATTTAGATATGATTGTTATATAATACATTCAATGACCATAGTCAGGAGTGTATTATATCATTAACCTTATTTACATTCATTTTAAGAATGAAATATGATTTTCAAATCCAATTTCAAAATTATTTAAATTCATTCATCATTTAGGATAGAATTGCATCATATTTTCAACATTTCCTTTTCAAAATTTCAAGTGATTCTTTTTTTTTCTTCATTTCTCACATCAAATCTCATTTATAGATTCAAATTCAATTCTATTTCATTTCAAGATTCAAAATTTCAATTTCAAAGTCTTCAAAATCATTTTGTATTCAAATTTCAATTTCCAGATCAAAGTCCAATTTAAACTTTGAAGTCACCTTCTGTTTCAAAATCAAGTTCTATCTTCTTACCTTCAAAATTCAAAATCAAAGTTTGAGATTGATTCTAAATCTCAAAACTTGACTCTTCTTAAATTTTAAAATTCAAATCTGGGTTTTCAAAACTCAGATCCATCTTTAAAAGTCCTACTAAGACTTTCAAAAGTTCAAATCCAAAGTTAGAACCCAATTCATTCTATGATCCAAATTTCGGATCCAATTCCACCTTGGATCTCAGACTTCAGATCCAAATTCCACTTAGGATCCAGAATTCAATTCCATATTGAATCTCAGACTCTAGATCCAAAATCCATTCTAGGATCCAGAAACCAACTTCATCTTGGATCACAGACTTCAGATCCAAACCCCATTTTAGGATTCAGAATCTGATTCCATTTCATCCCAGATTTCAAATCCAATTACCATTCTCGGATTCTGAATCTAGAATTCAATTTTGATCTCAATTTAGAATCCAGACTTTGGATTCAAATTTCATCTTGAATTCCAGATTTCAAATCAACTTCTATTCTCAATTCCAATTCTTAAATCCAATTCCATTTCATTCCAAATTTCAAAATCCAAGTTTATCTTGACTCCCAAAAATTCCAAAAACCAATTCTATTTCTCAATTCTATTTTTTTCCAAATCTCCTTCTGATTTCAAACTTCAAAGTTAGAATTCAATTCCATTTCATCTCTATTCTGATTCAAAGTCCATTTATGACTTTGAAATTTCCTTTCTTCTCATTTTATCTCAAACTTCAAAATCATCTCTTTCAAAACCCAGATTTATTTTTCCAAACTCTGATTATTCTAAAAACTTAGAACTTTAAATCTTAAAAGTTAAAAAACCATTTCTTCACTCTATTATCAGATTCATCTCAGAAATACTTAAAGATTTCCAAAATCATTTTTGAAAGAGCATACATCCTTGCATTTGCACAAGCATGATTCTTTGTGCATTTAGACTTAGAATAAATTCTTAGATAATTTTTTTGTAAAGCAAAAGGCATGAATTCGACCCTTGGTTCGATTAGCCCTGTTAAAGGCGCCAGGAACGGTCGAACCTCGTACCGACGAGCGGATCCCGTCTCCCAGTTTTCCCGAAAATATTTCAAAACGGAGGTGAGTTATTTTCTTAAATATTTTCAAAATTAAGGTCAAGTGAGACCCCGCAAAAGAGTTCCTCTTCTCTTATTTTCTTTTCTTTTCTTTTCTCTTCTCTCTTTCTTTCTATCTTTCATTTTCTCCCTTCAAAAAGGAAGAAATAGAGGTTGGAAAGGAAAAGAGAGAATATTACGAGAGGAAAAATTTTGCGATGATCACAGTAAGGGCTAAGCCTGAGTCTCTCTTTTTGGGGAAAAAGAGAGGAGAATTTTGTTACGGACGTGTCGATTCGATATCAAGCAATCTCTTTCATCAAGGATTTCTAGAATACTTTGCCAATTTGCTATCAAAAGTCATTGTTTATCTTAGAGCTTTCATCACATAAAAGAATGTCCTCAAACTACCTTTAGTGTTATTTCCAAAAGAGCAAAGATTTTTGCGAAATAAGAACTGAATTCAAGCTTTTTTCTGTTGGTCAACCAAAAGAATGAAGAAAAATCTTCGATATGACCGGCAAAGGAAAATTTTGATGATGTTGAAAAGCCATAAGTAAACTGATATTGATCATAGCTATGGCACATTCTTCAATATCATTCTCTTGGCAGTAAGACAGTGGAAATATCCTGGGCAGTAAAAAGAACCTACCCAATCCATATGTCCTCAGTCATTCAAGCTGCAATCAAATATCCGCCAAAGAGATCTCTCAATTGTTGTCGAGATGAAGACAAATATGCGAGCTAGATCTCCGGGCCCAAAGAAGATTTGGATCATCTCCGAGATGAAAGAGTTTGTGATGGATCCTTTCAGGAAACGTTCAGATCACCGCCAAGATGAAGGCGACTGCGATGAACCTCCCAACAAACCCTAAAAGTTATTTGATTTCTGCTATCATCTATAGATTTCAACCCAAGAAACAATGTCATTAATATAATTCTTGAGAAAAAGAAGGATCGAAGCATCTCCAAGATGAAGGAGTTTGTGATGTACCCTTCCCCGAAAAAGAGAGAAAAGTCAGGACATCTCCAAAATAAAGGATGATGTTAAAGCCCAAGAAAGCTCCATGATTCAAAAGAGTGCAAACAGATCATCATGGGAAAAGCCCCAGGATATTAGACTGCCCAAAACTGTCAGGAATCATCTTTATCTATGTGAAATTCTTTTATCAATATATTTTCACCCAATTGCTTTTATGAAGCTAAGAATGTTTTCTCTCTTTTCATATCAAGGAAATTGATATCTTCCTTGAAGAAACTCAACAACAATAAATTTGAATTTGATTCTTGAGTCTACAGAGTTGGCCCAATTGGAGTTAATACTCTAGGTAGAAAGAGGTGATATTTTCACATATATAGGCACAATTCAATCATTCTGAATCAACTACAAATTTGGCATCTTATTGGCAATATTTTCTCGTTATCCCAACATGAAGTAAGAACTTGATGTTCATTTTGACGTATCCTGACATCATCCCTCATTAGGACTGAAAACTTCTTTTCCTTCTGTTTGATCGAAGCACGCACAGATTTGCACGCTTCTTTGTGTTTCCTACTGTCCCGCCATAGACAGTCCCCACTCAAGATAAGAGTTAAACCTGAACTTTCTACAAAAGGTCTGTTATTGTCAAAAGCTATTTTCAGTCTTAGCATTGAGGCACCCAAGATCAACCCCTTTTCAAGCTTTAGGGACCCCCATTTTCATCCTTTTACAAACCCTCTTAGACTTGTTGTGCAAAGTCTAGAGGTCCCATCACAGTTTCCTCGCTCCTCGAGGATTCTGTATCCATTCAGGCTAAGGATTAAACCTGTTACCTCGCTCCTCGAGGTATCACCCAAACCTTCTGCGAGAGGTCATCTATTTTTAGAAAGCTGATTTAGTATCACCAATGAGACGCCCCAGATCATCCCTTTTCCAAGCTTTAGGGAATCCTTTGTTTTTCTCTTCTCGCAAACCCCTTCTGGATTTGTTTATCCAAATTCCGAAGGTCCCATCATGGACTCTTCATCCGAAGATTCTGTATGGTTGCCCCCTTCAAATCAAGGGTTAAGCCTGAACCTCGCTCCACGAGGTACTTTTCATTCAGGTTAGGGTTAAGCCTGAACCTCGCTCCACGAGGTACTTTCCATTCAGGTTAGGGTTAAACCTGAGTCTCGTTTCGACTAAATATCCTTTCTAGTCCCACCACGGTTTCTTCATCCCAGGATTCCATACGGTTTCTCCCACTCAGGTCAAGGGTTAAACCTGAATCTCGTTTTGGCGATGCATTTCGTTGTCCCATCACGACTTTTCCGTTCGAGGATTCTGTTTGGTCGTCCCTTTCAGGATAAGGGTGAAGCTTGAACCTCGCTCCACGAGGTACCTTCCATTCAGGTTTGGGTTAAACTTGAACCTCGTTTCGACGAGGTAATCCTCCCAGTCCCGTCATGGTTTTCCCCATAAAGGAATCCATGCTCTATATATATCCACCCAGGGAAGGATCATACTTGAGTTCGTCTCATGATGTCTTCTTTTAAATCGTTGTAAATTTTGAAAAGATTTTTTTATATGAAAAACATGTGAAAACCAGACATCAAATAATAAAAACCGATTCTCACTAGTGGTTGAGACCGGGTCGAACTCAGGGAACGGGAATATGTTTTATTCAAACACACAAGTCTAAACTAATCTTTATTGCTGAATTATTGAAATGTAAAATGTTCAGAAAAGGTAAAAACAACTAACTATTACAACAAATGAATACCCTTCGCAGAGGGCGTAAAGTGCAATATTTACAAACCCAATTAAAATTCTAAGTCTAAACTGAAAAGTAAAAAAAAATCTTCTATCTTTGTACTTCGTGTCACATAATCGCTTCAACTCCACTCCTTCGTTATCCTGCACAAATTCAATGAACACAAGCAGTACCAGAGATAGAAATAGAAATCTATATTGAATTAGCTAATCCTTAAAAACACTGAAGGATATTAACAAAAGACTTCAATGACAATTAAAACTACATTAACTAACACAATTAACTAAATTTCAATTTACTCAAACTAAACTTTATGGAATCTATTCATTTCAATTAACAAACAGTGAAAACAATTAGTCACTAACACTTTATTATTGAAAAATACAAATACAAATATCAAAATTTAAAGCATTAAAATCAAGAAATGTAAACATCAAGGAATGCCTAATGAAAAACCAACTGGAAACTTACACAGAAATAGCAAATGAAACAAATTTGTAACAGATATTGAATGAAGCACAACAGGAAAAATCCTCGATTGAAAAAAACAGCAAATCGACCTATGTCAACTAAAAATATAGAAAATAAAATATAAAACAGAAACAGGATGTTGCAAAACAGAAAATATGAATGTGAATTTACTAAAAAAAAAAAAGGATTTCATTAAAATGAAAAGAAACAGAATTTAAAAGAAAAACTGAACTGAATGAAAAAGAAAAAAAACAGAAATGATCTAATTGAGAACAGAAAAAAAACAGAAATTCAAAGAAATTCAAGTAGATATTCAATATCTTTCAGAATGAAAATTCACATCAGATGGATATCAAATTGCTTTCCGATGGACTGTAGCAGAATATTTCAGAACAAACAAAAGTTTCCGGCAATAAAAAGTAACTCAGGCCATTTCACCATGAAAAACATTTTCACAGAAGATCACGATTCTTCAATTTGTACACAGCATTCCAGCAACTATTTGCTGGATCAAAGCTTCCTCAGTCCTTATCAGATATGAATTGGACAGTCTTCAGTTCATTGATCAAAAGATAATGCACCAGAGATCTTTGATGGCTGCCGGAGATTTCAAAACACAAATTTCACCGAATAACACTGTGATCGATCTTAGAACAAAATTTTTTTCTTTATTTTTTTCTTCTTTTCAATATACAAAACTTAATCCACTGAATCTAGATCAAAATTTTTTATCAGATCAGCAATTTATTCATCAGACCACATATTCCGGCAGAATACATGTTGATTGCCGGATTCCTGCACATATTTTTTTTTCTTTTTATGTTTTCCTCTTCTTCTTTTTTTTCCAAATTGAAATTCAAACATTATGATTCAGAAAGAATTAAAACGAAGAAGAAGAAGGAGTAGATGACTTACCGGAAATTGAAAGAAGAGGTGGCTTCCACCTCATGCGCCGCCATCGATTGAAGAACTCCTTGCCACCGGATGAAGAATATATGCTGCTGGAAGAAGAAGAAGAAGAACACTCAGCACTCACCGTGAACCTGAGGGGTTTGGAGAGAATGTGGCGACCTCCACCACCACGCCGTTGCCGGACTGAAGCTTCACCACCACCGGTTGCCGGATTTGACAGAGAAAGAGGGAGAAAGGGAAGGTAGGGAAGGGAATAGCCACCGGTGTTAGTGGAGGATGGTGAGAAAAGAGGGAAAGAGAGGGAAATAGGGGAAAAAGGAAGTTTCAGGCGTAAATGGAGGAGGCCCTTATTTTTTCTGTTTTGGGGGTTTTAAAAACAAGCAAACCGGTTTTGAACCGGTTTGCTGTTTGTTTTAAGAAAATCCAAACCGGTTTCACCGGATTATTTTCTTTATTTTGAAATGCAAACCGGTTAAACCGGTTTGTGATATATTTTTTTCATTTTTTTCAAGAAATCAAACCGTGTAAAACGGTTTGTTATTTTATATATATATATATATATTTTAAAATTCAAAAACTATGTAATCCTAGTTTATTCTAAAGTTTTCGAAAATTAAAATCAAAACTTATAAAGAAACTAAAAAAAAACTATTCTAACTATTTATTTCTATTTAATTTTTTTTCTTTTCTAAAAAAAAACAAACATTTAAAATGATTTTATTAACAATATAAAACTATTTTCTCTATTCTTTATTTTTTTATTTTATTTTTACTTGAAAACTAAAACTAAACTACTATGACTATAACAAAAACTAAAATATGCATAAAAATGTAAAATAAAACTATTTTTCATGCATTTTCTATTTTTAAATCATTTTAGCACATTTACTCGAGAACTAACATAAAATTGAGTTTTTGAAACATTTTCTCATGAAATCATGCATATTTTTATATGAAATATCCCTAAAATATATGCATGATCAAATACCCCCATGCTTATGTTTTGCTAGTCCTCGAGCAAACCAGAAAAATGCAAGAAATCAAACTATCACCTAACTCACTTTCGTAGGAATCACGGTTGCATTTAGCTCATGCAACAAGCCCTTTCAACCCCTGGGTTACCCCAATGGACGAGTAAGGTCGCGTGAGGGTTTGCAGTGATGCTACCCATAAACATCTCTGTCATGTATGCAAAATATTACACATCCTCATAAGCAATAGGTAATCAAAGACTTTATTTCCACAAATATTTCCTGTTATTTCAAAATCATAATATAATTAGAATCTTTTATGTACCACCACAGAAAAAGAATTTCTTTCACTTTTCTAAAAATCACAATTATTTATGTTTTATTCTTAGAAAATCCAATAAAAACATATTATTATTTACTTATCCTCACTCATATGTTTTCTGCACAGGTTTTCTCAATCACACTTCTAAGCATTGAACTTTTCTTTCTTTTTAAGCTCTTTTCTCTCTTTTTTTCTTTTCACGCTTTTTCTTTTTGCGCACTTATTTTTCTCATATAGCTTGCGTGTGGTCTGCTTTTATGCCTTGTGCAATGTCAATATCTTCTATACTTTTTTAATATATATCAAAAGATATCAACTAAGACATGAAAGTGACTTCCTTCATTTACCCTTATAACATGAGAATCAAACATTTCAACTTGTATCTGTTCTCAGTTACTTAGGATCACGAAGTTTTCCACTCTCCTTTTCGAAAATGGAATTAAAAGTTTCAACTTACATCTAAGTTCCATCTACTAAGGATTGTGGAATTATCCAAACAACCTAACGCATGCTTTTTCTCACTTTTTGAGCTCATTTTTTACGCTTTTGTTCATTTGCTTAGTTTTTCAAAAATAGAACTGTGCATATTCATATTTATGATTCAAAATAAATTCTAACATGTATCTATCATCATTTCTTTGAAATCCGCATACATAACCATAATTTTTAGATCTATGTCAGAAAAATTTTTCGTGGGGCTTAAAAATCCTCTAAAAACATCAGATTTGAAATAACATTCATATAAGTTCAAACTATTTCTTTAAAAATCTACTTTTCATGAGAGATGTGTAAACATGTGCAAGAACGTAAACAGAAATATCAAGGTGTGCAAACTACACCCTCCCCCATGCTTGAATGACATTGTCCCAGTGGCACTCCCCCATGTTTGAATGAAACTAAGTGAATGCACGTGAGAGAAATAAATGAGGGAAAATAGCAGAATGACCTGACATGAATTAAAAATGCACGTTCTATGAATGTAATGAATGTAATGTATACATGACAAAACAAAAACTCAAGAATGAAACAAAAAGAACATGAAAAACTCATGAAAAAGTAAAAACAAAATAAAACCTATAAATGCTAAGCAAATCTAATAATATACAAGATATGGGTTGCCTTCCATAAAGCGCTAAGTTTCACGTCCCCAGCCAGACGGATCCCTGAAAAAACCTTCATCGTCTATGAGATCAATGGACATGAAGTCAGACTCAACCGGGCTCTATGAAGAAAAGAGTGTCGTCTGTGACACTACGCACTGTGTTTCCATCCCGTCTACCTCTAACTGTAGGATCATAACTCTCTCAACGTGAAGAACAGAGATTAGTCTCATCTGAGAGACTGGTCAAGAATCGAGAGTCTAGGACCGACCGAGTATCAATGAATGCTACTTCAGACAAGTGGTGAATATGATCAGGCTTGACTTGGTCAAGCACCTTCTGCATCTACACCTCTTGCTTACTCAAAACGATTGGTGATCCAAAAGGCTGAGAAAATGGGGCTTTATATGATGAAAATGTATGCTGTGAGTAAGGCCCCTTCTGTTGAGGTATCATAGAGATCGACTCGTCAGTAGAAATGATATGGGGTTCATGAGTCGATTCCTGAGTAGGGTGACACGCCTTCCCATACTGAAGGGATGTAACAGATTTGACTTGCTCATGATGTGAAGTAGTGGGTTGCAAATCAAATAACATGGAATCCTCTCCCTTGGATGTGACAATAGACTGACTATGAAGGTTCCCCTGACTTTGTCTACTCAATGTCTGAGCTAACTGTCCCATTTGAGTTTCTAGCTTGGCTATTGACTGCGTATGGGAACAAAGAGTTGCCTTGATATCAGAAAAGGCTTCTAACATCTTCTCTTGAAATGATGAACTTGGAATGGGCTCCCGAGGAGAAGGTAGACAATACTGGGAATGAACCTGTGGAAATATAGGATGCGAGTAACCTTGTGAAGGGTTACTGGGTCTATACTGTGTCTGGGAGGGCTGATGGGATGGGGAAATAGACTGGTTTCGCCAACATGGGTTATATGATGATGTAAACAAATTAGGCATGGGTCTAGCAAAACCTTGGGCAACATTCACCTGCTCCTGAACGAATTCAGGATATAATGGTGCCGCCAGACAATCCGCAACACAGTGTGCAGGGCTAGCACATATCTCGCACACTCTTTCTATTGGATTTCTCGAGGAATTGGCTAGGAATTGATCTAACTTCCTAGTCAACTGGTCAACCTTGGTATGCAATTCTAACTCGGACCCAACTTCGGAAATCCCAACTTTTCTAGGACCACTAGGCAGAGATGTAGTCCTATCGAGCCGTGAAGACAAATTATGATGCATCATGTTTTCACTCAAGGTCTCGAATAAAGACCACGCCTCGTCCTCACTCTTGAGCATAAAAGTGCCCCCACAAGATGAATCAACCATTTGACGATGCTTTTCAGTAAGCCCGTCATAAAAATACTGCACCAACTGCCAACGAGGCAGCTGGTGATGGGGACACTTGCGGAGAAGATCTTTCAATCTCTCCCAAGACTCGTGAAATTGTTCTCCCTCAATTTGAGAAAAACTGGTTATAGCTTTACGAAACTGATTCGTTTTACTAATTGGGAAATATTTTTTTAAAAATTCTTTTTGCATTCCTTCCCAAGTAGTAATACGAACCGTCTCAAGAGATTTTAACCAGTGCTTGGCTTTATCTTTGAGAGAGAACGGAAACAAAGTCAACCGCATAGCATCATCTCCAAAATTATTGATTCGCACAGTCGAGCAAATCTCAAGGAATTCGTCGAGATGACGATATGGGTCCTCATTGCTAAGGACATAAAACGAAGGTAACATTTGAATCACACTGGCCTTAATCTCAAATGGCTCGCTCCTACATCAGGTCTCGTGATGCAGGAGGTGGGAGTATACGTATTTGGCATGAAGTACTCCCTCAAAGGACGGATCAAATGATGATCGTCAGCCATTGCGTACACCTTAGAGTAGACCGGTGTAGCACACGTCCTAACTTTGGGTTTTCTACCTAACTAGCGCACTAAGCGGCCAAACCACGCAAACCACAAAGCGAGTGAACTAAAAACAACAAAAACTAAACAAACACCACGCAGTTACACATAACAGAGATTATGCAAAGAAATATGAAATCTATGTGTACGGTACCAATCGTACACAGTCACCTCTAAGGGGATCCTAATAGGTGGGCTGTGCAGAAAAGTAAGCTCGTCTCTAAGATATGCACATACGTGGTTCTAAACCTAAATGCAACACCAACACTAGGCAATAAAGCGAATACTAATATTACGCCGTTCCCCGGCAACGGCGCCAAAAATTTGATGTCTTCTTTTAAATCGTTGTAAATTTTGAAAAAATTTTTTTATATGAAAAACATGTGAAAACCAGACATCAAATAATAAAAACCGATTCTCACTAGTGGATGAGACCGGGTCGAACTCAGGGAACAAGAATATGTTGTATTCAAACACACAAGTCTAAACTAATCTTTATTGCTGAATTATTGAAATGTAAAATGTTCAGAAAAGGTAAAAACAACTAACTATTACAACAAATGAATACCCTTTGCAGAGGGCGTAAAGTGCAATATTTACAAACCCAATTAAAATTCTAAGTCTAAACTGAAAAGTAAAAAAAAATCTTCTATCTTTGTACTTCGTGTCACATAATCGCTTCAACTCCACTCCTTCGTTATCCTGCACAAATTCAATGAACACAAGCAGTACCAGAGATAGAAATAGAAATCTATATTGAATTAGCTAATCCTTAAAAACACTGAAGGATATTAACAAAAGACTTCAATGACAATTAAAACTACATTAACTAACACAATTAACTAAATTTCAATTTACTCAAACTAAACTTTATGGAATCTATTCATTTCAATTAACAAACAGTGAAAACAATTAGTCACTAACACTTTATTATTGAAAAATACAAATACAAATATCAAAATTTAAAGCATTAAAATCAAGAAATGTAAACATCAAGGAATGCCTAATGAAAAACCAACTGGAAACTTACACAGAAATAGCAAATGAAACAAATTTGTAACAGATATTGAATGAAGCACAACAGGAAAAATCCTCGATTGAAAAAAACAGCAAATCGACCTATGTCAACTAAAAATATAGAAAATAAAATGTAAAACAGAAACAGGATGTTGCAAAACAGAAAATATGAATGTGAATTTACTAAAAAAAAAACAGGATTTCATTAAAATGAAAAGAAACGGAATTTAAAAGAAAAACTGAACTGAATGAAAAAGAAAAAAAAACAGAAATGATCTAATTGAGAACAGAAAAAAAACAGAAATTCAAAGAAATTCAAGTAGATATTCAATATCTTTCAGAATGAAAATTCACATCAGATGGATATCAAATTGCTTTCCGATGGACTGTAGCAGAATATTTCAGAACAAACAAAAGTTTCCGGCAATAAAAAGTAACTCAGGCCATTTCACCATGAAAAAAAATTTCACAGAAGATCACGATTCTTTAATTTGTACACAGCATTCCAGCAACTATTTGCTGGATCAAAGCTTCCTCAGTCCTTATCAGATATGAATTGGACAGTCTTCAGTTCATTGATCAAAAGATAATGCACCAGAGATCTTTGATGGCTGCCGGAGATTTCAAAACACAAATTTCACCGGATAACACTGTGATCGATCTTAGAACATAATTTTTTCCTTTATTTTTTTCTTCTTTTCAATATACAAAACTTAATCCACTGAATCTAGATCAAAATTTTTTATCAGATCAGCAATTTATTCATCAGACCACATATTCCGGCATAATACATGTTGATTGCCAGATTCCTGCACATATTTTTTTTTTCTTTTTATGTTTTCATCTTTTTTTTTTATTTTCCAAATTGAAATTCAAACATTATGATTCAGAAAGAATTAAAACGAAGAAGAAGAAGAAGTAGAAGAAGAAGAAGTAGAAGAAGAAGGAGTAGATGACTTACCGGAAATTGAAAGAAGAGGTGGCTTCCACCTCATGCGCCGCCATCGATTGAAGAACTCCTTGCCACCAGATGAAGAATATCTGCTGCTGGAAGAAGAAGAAGAAGAAGAAGAAGAAGAAGAAGAAGAAGAAGAAGAAGAAGAAGAACACTCAGCACTCACCGTGAACCTGAGGGGTTTGGAGAGAATGTGGCGACCTCCACCACCACGCCGTCGCCGGACTGAAACTTCACCACCACCGGTTGCCGGATTTGACAGAGAAAGAGGGAGAAAGGGAAGGTAGGGAAGGGAATAGCCACCGGTGTTAGTGGAGGATGGTGAGAAAAGAGGGAAAGAGAGGGAAATAGGGGAAAAAGGAAGTTTCAGGCGTAAATGGAGGAGGCCCTTATTTTTTCTGTTTTGGGGGTTTTAAAAACAAGCAAACCGGTTTTGAACCGGTTTGCTGTTTGTTTTAACAAAATCCAAACCGGTTTCACCGGATTATTTTCTTTATTTTGAAATGCAAACCGGTTAAACCGGTTTGTGATATATTTTTTTCATTTTTTTCAAGAAATCAAACCGTGTAAAACGGTTTGTTATTTTATATATATATATATATATATATATATATATATATATTTTTTTTTTTTAAATTCAAAAACTATGTAATCTTAGTTTATTCTAAAGTTTTCGAAAATTAAAATCAAAACTTATAAAGAAACTAAAAAAAAACTATTCTAACTATTTATTTCTATTTAATTTTTTTTCTTTTCTAAAAAAAAACAAACATTCAAAATGATTTTATTAACAATATAAAACTATTTTCTCTATTCTTTATTTTTTCATTTTATTTTTACTTGAAAACTAAAACTAAACTACTATGACTATAACAAAAACTAAAATATGCATAAAAATGTAAAATAAAACTATTTTTCATGCATTTTCTATTTTTAAATCATTTTAGCACATTTACTCGAGAACTAACATAAATTTGAGTTTTTGATACATTTTCTCATGAAATCATGCATATTTTTATATGAAATATCCCTAAAATATATGCATGATCATCTCACGAGGCATTTCTCTCAAAATGTCCCATCGAGGTCCACTTATATTCCTTTCCTCATTCAATTCATCTTGATATATCTTCGCCCCATCCAGGTTAAGGGCTAAACCTGAGTCATTCGAAAAGGCTGATCTTGTCTCATCCATGAGACTTGATCAAAATTCTTATCTTTCATTATTTTGAGATCTTCGCCCAAAGTCCCATCACGATTTTCTCATTCCTGCTATTTAGTCATATCATTTTCGAGGATTTCGTCTCCCCAAGAACCATTCAGGATAAGGTTTTTAGCCTGAGAAGCTATATTTTTCAAAATAATTCTTCCACACCCAGTTCAGGTTTGCTAATTGGGGCATTTTTCAAAATTTAGAGTGTTTTCTTTGCCACTAAGCTCGACTTTCAACCAGCTTAGTAGCAAAGAGGTGCATCTGTGAACACCCCAAATTTTTCAAAATGTTGTAAATATTCCATTTTTGCCCCTGACTCCATTTTTCTTAGTAATTGAGTTAGTTTTTTTCCAGCTTATTTCTCAATTTTTACTGAAATTAAATTCATTTTATATCTAACTCGATTTCGGATTCGGATCCATTATCAAAATCTAATTTTGAGCTTCGTTATCCAATTTTTAGACCAAATTCTCAAAATTACCAAAATAACTATTGAAAAGCTCAGACAGTTCGTCCGGTATCCATTTGGATCCATCGCGTTATATTCCTCAATTCAAGGTTTAAAACTCGAATATTTTCTCAAAACTTGGATCCAAACCCGTTTTCTAAAGAAATCAAACCCGAATTCTCAGAAAACCCTTCTTTTGTAAATATTTCTCAAAAAACTACAAAATGGTTTTTAAATCCCTTATTTTTCTTAGTTTCATGGTTTTATTTTAAAAAAAAATACAAAACAAAATAGAAAATACAAATATATATATATATATATACAAAAATACAAAGAAAAGAAAAAAAATATATAAAAGAGATAGTTTTAAAGACCTCCTTTTGAAAAACATCTTTTAGCTAAAACCATTTTTTTGAGAAAACTTTTTAAAAAGGGCCCTTTTATTGAAAATTTTGGAAAATGCAAAAAAAAAAAAAAAAAATGGCGGAAGCTCTCTCTCTCTCTTTCTGGATCGGCTAGGGTTAGAGCTTTTCTGCAACAATAAGTAGGCAGCACCGAGGGGAGGTTCGATGGAGGGAGGCGATCGGCCAATCTCGAAAGCCCTCCTCATCGACCCTTGATCCCCAACCGCTTCCCTCATCTCCCTGCATCTGCTTCCCATGTGCGGACAACCTCTGCATTCTTCCCCTCTCACTCACTTGGATCACCATAGATCCCTAACCCACCTCCCTCAGCCATCCGATCCCCAACGACATTTGCCTCTTCCAGAGCCTTCCCTTTCTCTTTAAAAGGGGCACGTAGGGGAACCCTAAAGGCATCCGCTCTCACCCCCTCATCCCTCTTCTCTGATTTCTTCCCCATCTTCTTCTTCATGATTTTCTTCTCTCCTCCCTCCTTCAGAGTTACTGCAAGCAAGGGGTCTCGATCCTGAAGGATCTGCCACGCATCCGTCGTTGATCCTCCCCTCTCTCCTTCAGCACTCCAGCAAGGCTACGGTGAGTATCCCCTCGTCCTCTTTTTTTTTCTGAAATTTTCTGTTTTCGATCCCCATTAGTGCACCCTGGATGAATGTTGGGTTGTCTATAACGATCCCAATACATCCCCGCGCTATAGCAAATGGAATTCTATGTTCCAACATACTTTTTATCTTCTTTTTTTTCTCTTCTTCTGTTAGTCATTATTAGCTGTATACATTTGAATCCTTATGTTTAATTTTATTTCTGCTGCATTTTTGCTTCGAATCTCATTTTATGCATTGATCTGTGCCGTCATCGATCTACATACAACAGTTCTGATTTGTGTTTTCATTCTGTTTTTGTATTTGGATTCGTATTTTAGTAGATCTTTTGTTTCTCCCCTCTTCCTTTCTCTCTATTTCTGGAATTGAATCCACCCAGGGTTTAGAGGAAAAACTCCTTTCCTTCACAGCTCCGTTATGGTAAGAACTGCCATTTTCCCTTCTGAGTTTGTCCCTTCTAGTTTTGAAGGTTTACCGTGGATAATTCCTTCTTCTCTTTCCTTTTTTTATTTTATTTTATTTCAGGTTCTCTTAATTATGCATCTTATTTGCTAGAATTCGTTTCCTTCATTTTGTATTGAGTTTTCATGGTTGAAGTATCATATTCTATATCAAATAATTAGGAATCGTATGTATTGGCCTCTCCCTTAACCCCTTCTCTCTCTCTCTCTCTCACTCCACCGCAAGAATGAAGGAGCCTAACATAGTGGGGGAGAGAGTGGAGAACAATACTATGGTAGAGGAGTCATCTTCAAGTGGGTACCAGTTGGTTCATTGGCAGAGTTGGGATGAACGGAACATGGTCAGACAGAGCTTTTTCTCTTCCTCTCCGGAGTCTGTGGGTATCGCCCTCAATAAGATTAAGGCATGGGAAAGTCGCGGATGCCTACTGATTCCAGTCGTGATTACCTTAGAAATAGTGGAGGCGCAATAGATTGATCCATATTTCAGAAAAGACCTATCAGGTGGCGAGTTCAATTCAGAAAAGATGCATTCCTTGTTATACTCGATGGCGATCATGAGGCTTGTAAATGGCTTTGTTGATCAGTCAGAAGATAATAAGGATAAAAAAAAGGGTTTCTATTGCAGAGGCAGCTGATGACATGGGTCCTCCACAGACTCTTATTGATATTCGTCATAAGGCTTCACATCGTGGACTTCCATCACTTCGGTTGCTTCACTTTGCTATTAATAAGGCTCTAAATTGGCTCAAGAGTTACTACTGGGAACGCCAAGTGAAGGAAATTCCTGACATTTTCAAAGACGTTAGTTCTTCATTACATAAGATAGCTCAATGTACAAAAGTGAAGAAATATGAAGCAAAGAAAGATATGACAAAGACTTCAAAGCACATTCTTCTTGTGTACTCATACCCCCCAGAAGTAGCCAATTTGTTATTGGGGAAGTGCTTGTTGAGTAAAACTGACCTCTCTGATAGCAGTGAAGCGACGTTATCAGGAATTTTTGTGGTGGCTACCAGCAAAATAGACATGTTTGATTTAGTCAACTGGGATGACTGGAAACGTGTCATTAAAAAGTTATCTCATAGAAGGATTTATTTACTGCTGGTAATGTTCAAGGCAGCTCTAGATAAAATTGATGCTTTTGCAGCTCAAAATTCCACAGATGATGTTGAATGTGCTTTAACAATGCAATTCCAGAAGGAGAATCATAAGATAATAGAGAACATTGCTTCTCTGGCTTCTTGAATGTCTGAAAGAATTGGTTTATTCTGATCCACGTAATACAAATTGCAACGGTGTGTATGATGTTGTTTTGCGAGATAGATTGTAAGACTCGTTGCATGCCTACTTTGAAATGAGACAACAAAACCAAACTGATGAAGTAGACACTGCTAATAAGGAGTCAGACTCTGAATAAGAGGCATCTCTCAATGAAGCAGTGAAGAAGCTGGAACTACTGAAAAGGCATCTACAAAAGAGCAAAAGCAAAGTTGCCAACAAAGAAGATGCAATATGTATTGTGGCCAAGTCATGGAAGTCGTGCCCAATTGGCATGCTACCATCTTTGAGCTCTGCTGGGAAGCTCCTTGTGCTTGAGAGGGTCAGCGATGACTCTGCATGTCCAGAAACAACCAGGGAAGCATGTAAGCAAGATGCAACCTGTGAGCAGGAAGGCTCGGTCCATGACAGCAAGAGGAGGAGAGAGACCAGAAACGATTGCATCTCTGAGATCTGGGTAAGATGTGACGTGACGCCCCAAAACCCCGACCTAGTAAAAATCTTTGGTTTTTTAGCAATTTTTTTTTTGAAAGAGTTTAAAACGAATAGCGGAAGTACAAAGGGGAAGCAAAGGCCGCAAGTCTGAGCGGGCCACAGTAAAAGATACAAACCACATGTCCATTCCAAATACATATAATATCAGAGTTTTACAAACTGAGACTGAAAACACCCATACAACAAGTCTCTCCCAAAATGAAAGGAAAACTCCCCTCAAACCCCAAAACAAGACACGGACCAAGATCTGCAGCTAAGTGTGGGTCTCAAGTCTCCAACCGTACACCGTCGCATCGCCACTGCGCCTACTCATCACCTGTATCCCCATAAAACGGGGTCAGAACTCTTGCGAGTTGGTGAAGAACAACAACATCGCATATCCATTTTTTCAAGAAATGGCACATATTAGGAAACAGGTAAAGTGACAGATATATGTGCAAGTGTCAGGTAAGTGCTCATGCTAAAAGACTGTAAAACTACAAGTAATAGTATGACAACTGAAACAGAGCAGGAGCTAACCAGCAAGGTACAATAATTAAAGGAAGTACAAGCAGTGCTAAAGTAAGCAAGTAACCAACTACTGTACGTCAGTCTGTTTGGTTAGTCTTTATGTTCTTCTTTTTAACCTCCTTCGGGTACGCGAAGGAAAGACCCTCGAGTTCTGTGAGACATGCACCCGGCGTCTGTTATCAAATTTCTAGTGTGGTAACCGGGGAAGCTTCAGAATGAGAAAAACCACCTGCGGGCGACACGCAGCCAGGAGAAACCTTTCGCAGGGGCAAAGGATTGCAATCCGTACTACTGCAGTAGCAAAGGTCCCTGTGGAGGGCAACCTTGACCTCCCTAACTCCGAGTGACTGGAGGTCAGAGGGCACATCGGCTCCTCAAAAGAACAGGTCGTAGTAACGACACGTCACTCGGGGTTGTACCATTCACCCTCTCCCTGGGTGACCAAATTTGTGAATGGGGCACGACAGGATTATCTTATTTAGGCTCATTTTTTTCTAGGTCATACCTCCCTTCGAGGTAGTTGTGCCTCGTGGTCCCCGCGGGGTACGCAAACGAGGACTTGGCCTGCCCATCCACGTGCTCAGCCTCTCACGGCCACACGAGCACGTCGCCTGTGAAGACGATATTAACATTTTCATTTTATGTCTAGGGTGACACAAGGTGTGAGTACACTCCCACAAACCCGGGCCACTGCCTGAAGACTCCAACTGAGTCCCAAACCTCAACAGGTCGAAAGTGTCACACCCTACAGTGCTTTCAGTTCCTTCCAGGTGTATGTCGCATCGAGTACAAAACACGCCTCTGGTGTGTCATATATCCATTGATATACAAATGTGAGCCAAAACAAGAAGTACTCGACGAATCCGAACGGGTGACATACGTGTCATGATGTGCCACGTGCATAAATCACACATTATCACGATTGGGAACACATATTCATAAAGGCACAATTCTGAGCGATAAAAGGCTCAACATATATATATATATATATATATATATATATATATATATATATATATATATATATATATATATCATCATGTTCGTACGACAACATGTGTCCAAAGCTTTAAGCACGAATTTCCCAAATAGACATATTTCCGCCGCCCTACGTCGGCTCCAACACTTAGCGAAATCATTCGCTCAGGGAAAATCGCAGTGTCAACACTTATGAGTGTCGAGAAAGATTCTTAAAGTAACCCCATGTGTACGGGGATTACGTCAATACATCCAAGATGTGCCACCGCACTAGAAAAACTCAAAGAGGCCAAAACGGCGGTTTTCTGCTAAAAACGTCGAGAACCCTGTACTTAGGAATCGCCTCACTATACCTCCTTCAATACTTACCACGATGTGGCAGCGAAGGCTAAGGTGGTCATTCTGGACCACTGACGGGACGTGCAAGGGTAAAATGGCACAACGTGCGCCAAAAAGGCTAACCGTAGTCCACCAGGCCCTATAGTCAGTTCCGAACCATGCACTGTTGGTGCCAAGTATACTAAACGGGCTGTGTGGACATCATACACGTGCCGCAAAGATTCCATTAGTGACTCTCCATCGATTTTGCCTTCATGCGCGCATTTTCATGCTTTTTGAAATGGCGGCAAGTAGAAATCACATAAGTAGGTAGTCTAGGCATGTCGTACCAAACTCATAAGGCTATGACTGCCACAAACACGAGCTTCACTAAGCTCTACAACGAGGCTAACGGGTGGGTGCAGCAGGGCACGCAACCACCTAGTAGTTGGCTAAGCCTTGCGGGCGCACCTAGCACCCGCCGCCATCATAAGGCTCCAACCAGGTTCGTTTGGGCAGCCTGGTCTGCTAGACCAGACCTGGACCCACCTTGGTCTGACCTATGTGTCAGACCCTAGGCTGTTAAGGCAGCAGCCCGCAATGGGCCACGAGCAGCCTGCACCATGGGGTGCGGCTAAGGTGTTGTTGGTGGGCAAACTGGCCAGCGACCAGCTGGTCTGGTCCACGTGGGACCAGACCCTGCCGGATCTAGGAGGAAACCTCCTTGGCCAAGGGACAGCCAGCAGCAAGGCTGCAGCCTGCTAGCTGCTGGGGCGGGTCCCAACAAGAGGGGGGGGTGCTCCGGGTGTAGAGCACACTCGGTTACCCAAAACTGTGGGGTGTCCCATGTAGCGCCCTTCCCCCACATGATTGAGGAAGATCCCACGGGTGGGTCCGAACCCCGAGGTGGGTCAGACCACCCTGCCATACACAATGCTGTAGAGGTTTCAGCGGGACACGGCGAGTCCCAACCATCTTCTCTTTTTTTCTTTTTTATACATATATATATAGTTATATAGTTATTTACATAACCCAAAAATAGCCTGAAAGATGACCCGTTTTGGGGTCCGTCCGCACCGAAACAGCGAAAATTTTCAACACAGAACTCATAGATCCGCGTCTCAGCTTCGCACAGACACCAAGATCACTCTGATCCGACCAGCGGCCTGGGAAATGGCGCTTTGTTACCAGACAGTGTCTGGAACTTCCTGGACCACTGTCAAAAACCTGTCAGTCTGATAAAACCTAACTTTTTGAAGGGTTTACAAAACGAATCAGGGGAAATCACAAACATCGAAGTCGTAGATAATTGTTCTACCTTTCCAACGAGTTATAGCATGAAAAATTCCGGCAAACAGTTTAAGAAATATCACCTGATTACCAGACAATGTTCAGGACTTCCTGTACACTGACAGAAGTTCTGAACGTCTGCTAAAAACGAGGCTTTTTAGTGATGGTTTCAGACCGAACCAGTGAAAACTTCAAACACGAAGGTTAGAAAACGTCGTCTCCCCTTTCCGAAAAGTCCAACATCTCTCCATTCGGACCAGTATCGAGTGAGATACGGTCTTTTGAGAAGAGGAGACTCCGGAGCTCCAGAACTCCGAAATCGCCTAAGGACAGTTCCATTGCGTAGAACGTCCGGTGTGTGCGTGTTTACCACAGTGACGTGTCGATCCCTCTAAAACACACCCACACTCATACAAGTTTCATGACTTAGAAGAAAAAGAGAAACCCGGACCTACCTTAACAATTTTTACATGCATTTTTCAAAAAGAAATGGAATGCAAAGTGGAAGCTCTTCACCTTCAGGGTTTTCCGGCGTAGGGACGGAGATGGTTCCGGTGTGGTGGTGCTGGTGCCCTCACTTGCACTCTCTCAGCCACACTCACCTCACTCTCTACACTCTCTTTACTCTCATACTTGAGAGAGGAGAGGAAAATGGAAGGATGGAGGGAGACGGTTGAGGAGGAGGAAGAGAGAAATGAATTTCTCTCTCCTCCCTCCCTTAAATAGCCACTCCAAGAGATGGAGGGCTGGGATGAGAGGGGAGGAGATGAAGGGATCTCCTCCCACACGCCCCCCCCTCCCTTTAGGTGCTATTAGAGCTAGCCCAAGGGGATTTGACCCCCTTCATGATGGGCCTAGCTCAAGGGTGTACAACCCTTGAGCCTAGCCCACAACTACTCTCCCTTAATTAGGGAGAGTAGGTCTCCCCATAGACCACCTTTTGACCCTAAGGTCAAACCCCTTTTTAAAATCAAATCAACCCCTTTTTTTTTTGTTTCTTTTTTTTTTTTTGACATGATGGGCTGGAGCTACCCCCCCCCTAAGGGGCACCCCCTCCAGCCCAATAGCCGTTGGGTTTTGGGCTACCACTTGTGGTAATGCCAAAACCCAACCCTAACTTTTGAAAATTCATGCTTTTCAAAAATGCTATTTAAATACCAATTTTTTTGTATTATTGTTTTATTAATTTTTTTTTTGAAAAGTAGCATGGGCTGAGCTCATGCTCACGTGGGCCCCATGCTAACTACCTTTTCCAAATTCCAAATTAGGTCTTGGAGATTTTTGAAAAAGTCTCTTTTAACTTTACAAAAATCCAATATTAATACCTCATAAAACCTTAGTAAATTTTTCATTTAAAAGCTAGGTTTCAATCTTTTAAGAAATTTCATTTCAAACCTTACCCTTTTGAATTAAAACCTAAGTTTTAAGCTTATTTATTTAGGTTTTCCATTCTGACAAAATTCACTCTCGTCGTGACTCGTATTTACCGATATACTCGTTTCACCATACTACCAGAATTATTTTCCTAGTTTAGGTTTCAAATTCGGGATGAACCTACTTAGACGTATATAAATCTAGTCTAGGGATATCGGACCTTAGTTCGCCAAGGTCGTCCTTAATTGCTTCATAAATCGAATCTTACGCGATTAAGACTTTGTATTGCTATATTAGCACAGTTACGAGAAATTCTTGCGATAAAGCAAGAAGTAACAAATAATGAAGCACATGCCAATACAAAATATCTCAGGAATATCGTGGTTCTTACATCCTCCCCTCCTAAAAAGGGATTTCATCCGCGAAATCACGAACGCTAGGCCACAAAAAGATCAGGGTATTTCTCCCTCATGCTGGCCTCCGGCTCCCATGTGCATTCTTCAATGCCATGGTGTTGCCACCGTACCTTAACCAACAGAATGGTCTTGGTACGCAGAACCTGATCACGACGATCGATGATCTCAACAGGCCTCTCGGCCACAGTTCAGTCCTCTTGTACCTCGACATCTTCGTATCGGATGACGTGCGATGGGTCGGGAATGTACTTCCTTAACATCGACACGTGAAAAATATTATGAATTTGAGCATACTGCTGCGGTAGCTCAATACGATAGGCTGCTCCACCGATCCTCTCGAGGATCCTGAACGGCCCAACATATCTAGTACTCAACTTTCCCTTCTTTCCGAAACGAAAGACGCTCTTCGTCGGTGATACTTTCACAAAAACCATGTCGTCCACATCAAACTGAAGCTCTCGCCGCCTCTTATCGGCGTAACTCTTCTATCTGTCCTGAGCTGCCTTCAGACGTTCTCGGATCTTCTGCACTTGCTGAGTGTAGTGTTGAAGAACAATCGACGATTCACTGGATCGATCGCTGATATCATCCCAATATGACGGTGATCGGCAAGGTCTCCCATACAAAGCCTCGTACGGAGCCATGCCGATACTAGCATGATAATTGTTGTTGTAGGCAAACTTGACCAGACACAAGTGTGAATCCCATTCACCTTTCCAGTCGAGCATACATGCCCGCAACATATCTTCTAGCGTCTGAATCGTCCTCTCTGACTGGCCATCAGTCTGAGGGTGAAAGGCTGTACTGAACTTCAACTTCGTTCCCAAAGCTGACTGCAACTGTCTCCACAATCGCGACGTGAATCTAGGATCACGATCCGAAATGATAGATGTAGGTACGCCATGTAACCGTACAATCTCTCGGATATATAAGTCTGCTAAGCTCTCAAGCGGCTGACTGATCCGAATAGGTAAGAAGTGAGCAGACTTAGTGAGTCTGTCCACAATCACCCATATCACATCGTGCTTTCGCCGGGTTCGCGGTAAACCTACCACGAAATCCATCGTGATATCCTCCCATTTCCACTGAGGAATCTCAATCCTCTGCATGGAACCACCGGGACGTTGGTGCTCGATCTTGATTTGTTGACAAGTCAAACACCTCGAAACATACGCTGCGACTTCACGCTTCATCCCGTTCCACCAATACCTTCGTTGAAGGTCCTTAAACATCTTAGTATCACCAGGATGGACAGTGTACTTCGACAGATGTGCCTCATCAAGAATCTCCTTCCTCAACTCAGGGTCATTTGGCACCCAAAGTCGATCCTTCATGCGGATACAACCGCTGTCATCAATACGAAAGACTGAGCCCTCTTCACGAGCTCGGTCGACAAACTTCTGATACTGAGCGTTCCGCTTCTGCGCCTCGATAACTTTAGGCAAGAACTCTAACCGAATGGCCAACCCAGACAATCTGATCGTTCTGCCTCCGATCGCAAATGGCTTCCAAGCCACGAAATCCTTGATCAACTTCTGGCTCCACACAAGACTAGCCAGAACACTGCTCGATTTGCGGCTAAGCGCACCTGCCACGATGTTCGCCTTACCAGGGTGGTAAGACAACGTAAACTCATAATCTTTGATAAACTCGAGCCAACGACGTTGTCTCATATTCAATTCCTTCTGGGAAAATAAATACTTGAGACTTTTATGGTCAGAAAAGACCTCGAACGTATCTCCGTACAGATAATGTCGCCATGACTTCAAGGCGAACACCACTGCTGCTAACTCCAAGTCATGAGTCGGATAGTTCCTTTTGTGAATCTTCAGCTGTCGCGAAGCATACGCAATAACACGACCATGCTGCATGAGCACGCATCCCAGTCTTGTACCTGAAGGGTCTGTGTACACCACAAAACCGCCTCTACCAGAAGGTAAAGCTAACACCGGAGAGGTAGTCAGCTTCGTCTTCAGGATCTAGAAACTCTCTTCACAAGAGTCGGTCCACTCGAATTTGACTCCCTTACGCAAAAGCTAAGTCAAAGGAAGCGCGATCCTGGAGAAGTCCTGAATGAAACGTCGGTAGTAACCAGCTAACCCGAGAAAACTACGGATATCAGTAACAGACTGAGGCTGCTTCCAGTCCAACACCGCTTCGACCTTTACTGGATCAACTGACACACCATCACTGGATATCACATGACCCAAAAACATAACTCGTCGAAGCCAAAAACTCGCACTTGGAATTGGCGAACAATCTGTGCTCCCGAAGTACTCCCAACACGATACGCAGATGCTCTCGGTGCTGCTCAGGTGTCTCTGAGTAGATCAAGATGTCATCGATGAACACAATCACGAACGTATCCACTAATGGACGGAAAATACAATTCATCAGATCCATGAATGCTGCTGGTGCATTTGTGAGCCCAAAAGGCATCACAACGAACTCGTACAACCCGTACCTAGTTCGAAAAGCTGTCTTTGAGACATCTTCTTCTCTGATCCGGAGTTGATGATAACCCGATCTAAGGTCGATCTTCAAGAATAACTTCGCTCTCTGCAACTGATCAAAGAGATCTTCTATTCTCGGCAACGGATACTTATTCTTAATCATCGCTTGGTTGAGCATTCTGTAATCAATGCACAACCTCAGGGATCCGTCTTTCTTCTTTACGAACAAAACAGGTGCTCCCCACGGCGATGCACTATTTCTGATAAATCCTTGCTCCATCAACTCTCCCAACTGACGCTTCAGTTCTTCGAGTTCTGCTGGAGCCATACGATACGATGCCTTTGAGATCAGAGTCGTTCCAGGTAACAACTCAATACAAAACTTGATCTCACGCTTCGGAGGTAATCCAGGCAGTTCCTCAGGAAACACATCGGGGAACTCCCGAACTACGTCAAGATCCTCGATAGGGGTTAACACCGAGTCAACTGGGGCGATACTGACCAAGAAAGCAGTACCCCCATTCCGCAAATACTTCTGAACTTTAAATGACGAAATCATACGATTGTCCCGAATAGGTCGAGCAAGGCTGATCTCCAAAATTGGACGATCAGGAGGGTACAAAACCACCTTGCTCTCTCTGCACAAAACTTGAGCATGATACTCAAATAACCAATCCATGCCTAGAATGACATCAAACTCCGTCATATCTAGCAGGATTAAGTCAGCTGGCAAGCTCTGACTTGCCACTGACACCTCCACGCTCAGAATGTACCAAGTACACAAGGACTGATTACCAGTCGGTGTACGAACTTCCAATGGACAATTCAACAACACAGTAGCCATAGGCAAGGAACTAGCAAATCTAGAAGCTATAAATGAATGCGAAGCACCACAGATGAACAGAGTAAAAGCTGCAAGACCAGCGACTGGAATAGTACCTTTGACCAACTCTCCTTTGGTCACTTGCTCGATAGTGGCTGCGTAGGCACGCCCTGCCACTGTCTTCTGGTTACCCGTCTTCTGCTGAGAAGATTGCTGCGGTGGGTACGATTGCTGCTGCTGCGGCTGCTGCTGTAATATCCGAAAATTTCTAAGTTCTTTTCTATAGCATTGTGAAATGTCTTGAATTTCGTGCCAATATAAAACCCTAATTTCTTTAAAAAAATTAATGTTTGAGTATATTCGTAAGGATTAAGGGGTTTAATTATAATGAATTGTAGTAAATATAAACCCTACATGGTTTGGATATCTGAGAAAATTCTAAGTGATGTCTAATTGAAAACGTCTTACTTAAAAAGAAAATGTTGATTTTTCTTTTAAGTAAAATTATTTAAATAAAGTAAATTAACAAAAGTAGATTTTAAAAATATACATATTAATATGCTTAATAAGATGGAATTAACTTATATTCAATTCCTTTACATTTTCACATGAGTTGTGGTTATATAAAACAAAAACGGTTTTTAATTGGAATTTTATGATTTATCAATAATAGTTTAATATAATAGTTTTCTTTTGTATACATTAAAATCTATTTTTTATTAGTTTAGTAGGAGCCCATAGGTGGGCCATCCCATCCTATGTGGCATCTTACTTCAAATTCAAATTGAAAATAAATGTATAGTGATTTTCAAGGTTATTTAAAGTTTGAAAAGTAAAAGTGGAGATCAAGGTTTCCAAATGAATTTCATTAATGAGATCAAGGGCTGGAATTAATTCCAGCACATAACCTAATTTAAGAAGGGTTATAAAACCCTCCCGGAGCCCTTGCCCTCCTCATTTGTGCTGGAAAAAAAAGGAGAGCTTCTCTCTCCCCAAAAAACCCTCTTCTCTCTCTCCTCTCTTTCCCTTCCCTATTCTCTTCTTTTAGGGTTTCTTTTGGTTCTTGAGTGCAAGATCCAGACCTCAAGGGGTGTGGTGAGGAGATCTAAGGTCCTCATCTTGCTGGAAGAAAGGGCTGATTGGTGGATCGATAAAAAAGGGCTGTTCATCCATCAAGAAATACATTTTTTTCAACAAAAGGTAGGGTTTCTATGCTTTTCTTGCAAGAACGGAGTTCTTGGCATGGATTTTGTTGCTTTTTCATGAGTTTAGATCATAATCAAACCCTCCTAACCGTGGGTTTGACTCAGATCTAATGATCCATGGCAAAAACACATTTTCCTCTAAAGAAAACCATTTTTGAAATCGGGTTTATTATAAAAAAATCGGTTTCTTAGAAATAGATTCGTAAAATATATTTGTATTTGATTTATTCCATGATTTTTATGCAAATGTTAGTTTGGATTGATAGATTATGAAGTGTTTCATCTACTGTGAATATTTTAGAATTTTCGGAATTTTATTTCATGCATATTCCCTATTTCTTTTAATTTTTCTTGAGATTCGGGTGACTCGGTTTGATTCACCCAAATGCAAATCTCGGAATTCCAGGTTTTCCACTTGACCTCCGTTCAGTAAAATGGTCGTTTCTCCCTCGTCCGGAAAAGTTTTGATAAACGGATTGTTGAGTTTGAAAGCTAACTCCATTGTGCATCTACTGTAGAAATTTGGGATCTGTTCATGGACAGAGCACGTCTCTGTGACAGTCGAAACAAAAACTGATTGGTCTGTAGTAAAACATGCATAACTCCCTCATACGGAAGAGTTTTTACAAACGGTTTGCGGCTACGGATAGCTGACAACAATTCCTATTTACTGTAAAAATTTCAGCTCTGTTCATGGAGCCAAAAATTTTCTGTGAGCTCTGTACCAGTCGAACAGAGTTATGAAATTGGAAAAATTAGGGCAAATTCATAAATCAAGGCTCAAAGGGTGCATAGTATATATGTTTTTATTTAATTTCTTTATAGAATTAGTATGCATTATGTGAATGATTATGCAGGTCTGATTTTATGCAATCTTATATGATTATGGCATGAATTATAAATGGAAGGTTACACATGAAAGATTTAGGATCAAAAGGTCCAATGAATACAAGTTTATGTTTTAAATTCTAAAAATGTGTTGACTACATGTATGTCCATGATATCGTGATGATATGATTGTTTCATTGATATGGATGTTCATATATATTCTCCTTGTTGCATTGGCCATGTACATGCATATGCATTATGATGTGTGAAAATGAATAAGATGTTTATGCTACGCATGTGCTCAAATGTCTATTACAAGTTTAATTATATGTCCTTGTCCAATGCTTTATAAGAATGCATTCATGACCATAAAGTGGTTTAAGTTTGATGTTGCATCAAAAGTATGACTGAAATCAAGTAATCATGTGACATTAAACTCAAGATACTTGCTTGAAGAGTAGCAGGTGATACAAAACTTCGTGGGACAAGTTCTGTTACGGGCACAGAAGGTTGCTCCTCCCCTCCCACGATTTTAGGGGGAAAATGTAAGACCCGCAATTTTTCAGAAAATATCTGAATAAAATTCATGAGGCATTTACCGGTAAAAATAGCATTTCTTCTCAGAATGCGAAATAAATCAATTCCTGCGAGCCAGTTATACTTAGGATATTCGTCGAATCGCGAATATATGCTCAAACACTCTTGAAGCCATAACTTCCTACCTGAATGAAATCAAAGGATTCCTGCGAGCCAACTTTCTTAGTTACGTCAATACGAAGGGAATGGCGTACTCAGAATTTTTCGGAAAAAATCGCCGGAAACCCGAAATTCTTGCGGGACCCACGAAAATATTGGTGGGACCCACAAAAATATTCCTCAGAAAATATCTGGTGGGACCCACAAAATATCCCATGGAAATATCTAGGTGGGCCCCACACCAAGGAACCTCTTGGAATTAAAAAGAAGCCAAGGGGGTAGAAGGGGCATGAGAAAATCCAAGAGGAGGTGGGCTTGGGCTATAAATAGCCCTCCCCACTCTCTCTCTTCTCATAAAAATTGACCCCCTCTCTCTCTTGCCTTCTCTCTCTCTCCTAAACCTCCCCTACCTAGCCTAGCCCACCTGAGCCCACCTGACCTGGTCTGAGCCTGCCTGACTTAGCCTGAGCCTGCCTGACCTGGTCCTAACCCACCTGACCTGGGTCTGAACCCACTTGACCTGGTCCAAACCCAGTTGACTTGACTTGAACCTAGTTGGGTTTAAAGTCAAAGTCCTTTTTGGTCCAGATTCCGGTTTGGATTTCTGAACCCAGACTTAGCCTACTTGAGCTGAGTTCGAACCTGCTGAACCCAGTTGACTTGGATCGAACCCTGTTTGGTTCAAACCACTTAGGTTGAGTAGCTTGACCTGCTCTACCTCTTTCTCAACTAAGTCAGCTTCATCTGACTTAGTCTGACCTCTCGAAGGAAGGCTCGAAGCCAAAGGAGCGACCCGGAGCTGTTTCTTCCACGATTTGAAGTAAGTTCGCTTCGTTGATCCATCTCTCTCAAGTATTTGATTGTTTGTATATAGAATATACTTTCTGAAGTAGTATCTTGCTTTAGTTCTTGATTGAGCCCTTTTTGGACACTTCGGTATTTACCTGCTCGTCTCGTAACTATCGTCAGATATATCTATGTTCAAACACGCAGTATATGCATTTTTAAAATGGTATCTCGCCCTAGTTCTTGGTTGAGCCCTTCAGAACACTTCGGTGTTCACCCGCTCGCCTCGTAACTATCGTTGGATACGGATCTAGGTGTATATCTGCTGATTCTGCCGACGCGTCCTATATCGCACAGGCTATGTAATTTACCTTTGCCGTCGCGTCGTATGATGCCAAGGCTCCCTGTTTTCTGCACTTCCGATTACTGCACTTCCGATTATGCATTTACTTACGCCGTCGCATCGAATGATGCCAAGGCTCCTGCTTTCTGCAATGTAATTACTTACGCCGTCGCGTCGAACGATGCCAAGGTTTTTGTTTTGTTATATATGTAGAATATTTTGTTCAGTTACACACCCTGAACAATAGTATATGCATTTCTTTACGCCGCCGCTGTATAAAGCATAGGCTTCTGCTTATACTACATATATAGCGCATAAATGAGCGTTCAAATGGAGATCAAACTCCAAATCGCCCATGCAATTCCTTGACCGCTCCTCGTTCAAGATTCTGCTTGACGAATGAAGCCCCTATTGGAAAGGCTTCGCTTTTTGGCAAAATGCTCTTTACGTAAAGACTAAGTCAAATACGTATGGCCTGGCTATGGCCCAGGGTTCCTGCAACCTTGATGGATGCAAAGTACGCACAACGGTGCACATCCATTTCCCGAATTAAGCGTAGCGATTTCCTACCAAAGAGGGGAGATGCCGCTGAAATGGATAAAAGAAACGCACGCTTTCTCCGTAAAAGAGAGGAAGTGCTGCTGAAATTTCTGAAGAAGCTAAGAATAGCTCAGAAAGAACGTAGCAGGATACTCTGACATATAGCAGAGTGCTACCCAGTTCATGGTTTGCCCTCTACAACGTAGAAGGGTTCGTCGCACCACTGCCGGTAGAGCAGGGGAGGTGCTGACGAAATGGTTGGCAGAAGAGCTGCCGGAACCAATGGAACGGCATAATGATGTCCGTTGATGGAACGATGCCAGATCGGCTCGTATCCTTGTGCACCTTGCTCGTAAGGGCCGCTGAGCCGGAGTAGAGGTTGCGCCTTGGCTAGGTTTGGACTCGTTGCGTAAAAATACGCCGAGTAGCCGATCTATTTAGATCGAGTCATATGCATGCTCA
The DNA here is from genome assembly GCF_984573655.1 of Nuphar pumila. NCBI lineage: Eukaryota > Viridiplantae > Streptophyta > Magnoliopsida > Nymphaeales > Nymphaeaceae > Nuphar > Nuphar pumila. The sequence continues at coordinate 75,112,253 of NC_143259.1, read as the reverse complement.
TTGAGAACGGTTACGCAACCAGACTCATAAGGGCCGAAGAGCCAGAGTGTGTTGTTTCCACCCAAAGAGGTGTGATGCTCGTGGTGGCCGAAGTGCCAAAGAGCGGTGTTCTGCATGCATATGAATAAGACTTAAGGTCGCACATACCCCGCGGTTGAAAATCGTGTTAGGGGTACCCCCCCTCAGTAATGACTGTGTTGGGGCAAACTGAATGGGGTCGGGTACATACTCCCGTAGTGCTAAAAGCACGGGCTGCCTAAATGGGATGCAGATTCTGTCCAAGTAATTGTAAGACTGGCAGACCCCTTCAGGAATTATGCTCACTGTGGAATGACAGTGATGGTACAGCCTTGAGTGACATGTATTTTACTTTGGACCTGATAGAGTCCACGATGGCCTCAGTCACTCATGGGTTTTGGGGTTGTGGTTATCCTTAAGATCTAAGGATTTAACCCAACTACTGCAAGTAGAGGATGCATTCGAATATGGGCCTAGTAGGGTTCTCCCAGTTGAAACACACTGCCCTACTATGGATAGGGTCAACAGGCCTCTGGGGTATCTAAAATACATAGAATAATCAACCCCCAGAACGTCGCGTTGATGCCCGGACAATAGCTCTACCTGCGTACCAAAGGCGGGAGCGGTTAATTATCAAACAATGCATTAGTTCTAGGTACAGCGATGCTTTGAATGTATGAGTGGATGACGTGTTGAGTCAGTCCTGCATAACCTTTGTGAAGGTGTCATGTTCGGTATACTACTGGACCGATTGGGCAAAGACCTGTGTTGTATCCGCACGACTAAGCGAAGCTCGAGGAGTTGTCCTTAGATGCGTGGGATACGGATGTGCCAAGTATGAAGACTTGAGCTAGACATCACTTTGAGACCCGGAAGAGGTCATGGCTAAGTCATGAAGACTTAAGCGGCTATTCAAATCACAGCCTTGAAAAGGCTTGCTCTAAGTCATGAGGACTCGAGCGGATGTTCAACTCATAGCCCTGAGGAGGCTCTTGCGATATACGCTAAGTCTTGGAGGCTTGAGCATCGTTATTACGTATTGTGACCTTGAGTGGTCATTACCGTACTTGAGTTGAATGGATGTATAACTGCATGCTTACCAGACCATCAGTGGTTCTGACCCCGTTTTATGGGGATTTCAGGTGTTGGACCTGCGTGACGATATGCGGAGCAAGGCGGCATCGAGTTCCAGGGTTTCTCTAGACAGAGTTGTACTGCTTCCTTTTTATTGAACCTACACTGCTTTTCTAAGCAGTAGTGTTGTAATAAACATGTGGTTTTCGATAAATGGAACACTTTGGTGGTCAATGAGTTGCTTGGCCACATACCTGCAACGTGCTCAGAGTTTTCTAAAACTGACGACTCATTATCGTCTGATTCCGCTGCTAAAAGTTTTTCTAAATTCCGCTGCAAAGAAAAAAAAAAAAAGAAATTCATGAAAATTTTAACTTATCTTTGTTTTGGAAATCCGGGGCATTACAGAAAACCTCTGCATTAGACTGCAGCGTAGAGGTTATTGTACTCATGAGGAAAAACTGATGCATCGGGTTGAAAGGTGTTGGGAATCTCTCTCGTATTAACGTCCCTCACCCCGTCTTAGTGAATGGACCTGGCAAGGCTAAAGCCACCCCTGTATGTAAAACACATCCTATGTCATGGTCTTGATCTGAGAATGTCTGCCTGTGTCGTATCAGCAGGGCTAAGAAGTGATAACTTAAATGGTGTGTGCATTAATTTGGCATCACATGCATCATCTAATTAAGAAAATATAACTAAAGATAAGAAAATATGCATGCATTGAAAGAGCTTCTGCATATGGTAAGTCATGTATTTTAATGGTTCATGCATTTTGTATCTTGAATGTATGAATTTATGTCTTTCTGTTAAATATGAAAATTCTAAACATGCATGATTTGTTGTATGATTGTTTAAGTTAAATTAAATGTTAAACCGTGAAATTTCTATTGAAATCCTTGTCTTGTTATTCTGTCTTACAAGTTTAGCATAATTACTATACTTAGACATGTTGTCTGACCCTATATGGTTTAAAAATTTTCAGGTAATGAGTAGGTACTTACGTGCGAAGGCGGAAGGTTGCGACGGGGACTGAGCCTACCTTTCCTCTGCTTTATGAATTCTAAACTCTGATTTTAATTTAATTCAATTCAAGGACAAATGTGATTAATTTTGGATATTGTGAAACTTGAATTTTATTTCATGCATAGTTAATTAGTTGTTAAAGTTTAAATTCTATAAGTATATGTTTGCAAGCATTCATCTGAAGTAGCACGCCAAGTTTTATGCCCAATGTGTTTTTCCGCTGTTAACTGCTAAAAGATTTAAATGTATTTAAAAAAAAAAAAAAATTTGCCACCAATTTCGGGTTATAAAAATTGGGGTGTTACAAACATGGTATCAGAGCATAAGGAAAGTATGGCTCAAAGCTTGTCCAACCGACCACCATCGCTGTAAGTATGCTTCCATTTTATTTGTTTTGATGACTTATGAAAATTGTATTTCTGTAATTATTTCTGTTGATATATGCGGCAAGAATCAGAACGTAGATCTACTAGGGTCACATGAATGAGAATTTTGTATTTATACCCAACTTATAAGTAATCTGAATCAATGTGTGTGTCTTTAGATGGCCGGAAGACAGCCCCCAGGTTGGACTGCTCAGAGGGACTTTATTTTTGAAGCCCTCGCGAATCTGACGGCCTATTGTCAGAACCATGCCGGCAACGGAGGTAATGGCAATGGTGCAGGCCATCAGCATGAGGGTCATATTGCGGCACCAGCTGTCGCAACCAATGGGGCGTCGTGCAAGCGCTTCATGGAATTGAGCCCTTCTGCTTTCACTGGTAAGGAAGATCCGGATGCAGCGGAGGAATGGGTTCGCGCCATAAGCGAGATTTTCGAGATTCTCGAGGTTCCTGCTGAGAGACAGGTTTCTTTTGCCACTTATCGGCTCCAAGGAAATGCCAAGAGTTGGTGGGAGACGACACGCGAAGTACGCTATACGCCTGATGAACGACGTGCCCTCACATGGGAGGAGTTTACAGCGGTATTCATGGACACCTACTTTCCCCAGTACGTGCGCGATCGTAAGAAACAAGAGTTTTTAGATCTTCGACAGGGGTCCATGAAGGTGGCAGAGTACACTACACGTTTCCGACATTTAGAGAAGTACTGCCCGCATACTTATACCACTGACAAGGCGCGAGCTAAGAAGTACTTGCAGGGTTTACGTGATGGCCTGAGGACGAGAGTGCTGACCAGCCGTCCTCAAAACCTCAACCAGGCCATCGAGATGGCCACAGTACTTCAGGTGGGGAAAACTAGAACCAACTTTTTGGCTTTTTCCAAAAACAATCTCGATAGATCGTAACGATGTCTTTGTGACGCAGGATGACTGGGAGTCTTCTAAGAAGACTCAGCCTAGCCGTTTCGACAAGTCGAAGGGAAATGCGAATAAGGCCCCTCGACCAACAGCGGAGAGTAGTAAGGCGCCACCCGCGAAGAAGGCCAAGGGACAACAGGGCGGCACACCAGCACCGCAGTCTTATGCAGTATGTATGCATTGCAACAAGAGGCACCCTGGAGTCTGCTATAGAGTCTCAGGTGCATGTCTGAGATGTGGAAAACAGGGTCACTTCATCAAAGACTGCCCTATGAGGCCAGTTCAGGAGGGAGTTGCCCCTGTTCTTAGAGGAGCACAGCTGCAGCGACCCCAGCAGTCCCAGCCGCAAGGTCAAAAGAAAGCTACTGGACGCGTGTATGCGACTTCTGCAGAGGAGTTGCAAGAAGATGCCAACGTCATTGAAGGTACAATCTCTATTGCAAAGTTCGATGCTAAAGTTCTTTTTGACACTGGTGCTACGCATTCCTTCGTATCCGTACGTTTTGCGAATTTGATTGGTGTCACACCGACTTCTTTGGGATATACTCTGGAAGTTATCACACCTTCGAGTGGTAGCTCTATCGCTCGTACCTATCTATCTAGAGTAGAGGTTATGATTGCAGGGCAGAACCTCCCTGCCAATCTTATTCTGTTGAATATGGTCGGTTATGATGTAATTCTTGGCATAGATTGGATGTATAAGCATTACGCTTGTATGCTTTGTCGTGAGCGACGCATTCAATTTGCTCGCCCTGATCAGCCTGTACTCGAGTACAAGGCCTGTAAAAAGGAGAGCAAAGGATGACTTATCTCGGCATTAAAGGCACATCGTTGTGTAGAAAAGGGGTGTGAGGCCTTTTTGGCTAGTGTTTCTTTGATAGACCCCAATACTACACCACTGGAAGACTTGGACGTAGTTCGAGATTTTTCAGACGTTTTTCCAGATGACCTGCCAGGCATACCGCCTACCAGAGAGGTGGACTTTGCGATAGAGTTGGTGCCTGGAACGGCCCCGATATCTAAAGCACCCTATCGTATGGCCCCAGCAGAGTTAGAGGAGCTAAAGAAGCAGGTGCAAGAATTGATGGATAAAGGCTTTATTCGGCCTAGTGTTTCACCTTGGGGAGCTCCAGTATTGTTCGTCAAAAAGAAGGATGGGTCAATGCGTATGTGCATTGACTATAGAATGTTGAATCTGGTAACAATCAAAAACAAATATCCTCTTCCAAGGATAGATGATTTGTTTGATCAACTTCGGGAGGCCAAGGTCTTCTCCAAGATTGACCTTCGATCAGGGTACCATCAACTGAAGATCAAAGAATCCGACGTGCATAAGACAACATTCAGGACACGATACGGTCATTACGAGTTTTTGGTGATGCCCTTCGGGTTAACAAATGCCCCTGCGGCATTTATGGACCTGATGAATCGGATCTTTCAGCCTTACCTAGACCTTTCCGTGATCGTATTTATAGACGATATCCTAATTTACTCCGAGAGCGAGGAAGATCATAGGGAGCATCTAAGGATTGTCCTCGAAGCACTTCGACAACATCAACTATATGCTAAGTTCTCAAAGTGTGAATTTTGGCTGAATCAAGTTATGTTCTTGGGTCACGTAATCTCTAAAGATGGGGTGTCAGTCGACCCTGCCAAGGTGGAAGCAGTCATAGATTGGAGACAACCTAAGAGCGTCTCAGATATACGCAGTTTTCTCGGACTTGCAGGCTATTATCGTCGTTTCATTCAGGATTTTTCGAAGATCGCTTCACCTATGACGAAACTACTTCGTAAAGGAATTAAGTTTGTCTGGACCCAGCAATGCGAAGAAAGCTTTCAAGAGCTGAAGAAGAGGCTTACTACAGCCCCTATACTCACATTGCCTTCTAGGCAAGGAGGCTTTGTGATTTATAGTGATGCATCAGGTACTGGTTTGGGAAGCGTTTTGATGCAGCACGGCAAGATGATCGCCTATGCATCACGTCAGTTGAAGGTGCATGAGCGAAACTACCTCACTCACGACTTGGAGCTTGCTGCAGTAGTCTTTGCACTAAAGGTATGGCGACATTATTTGTACGGCGAGCAATTTGAGGTCTTCTCAGATCATAAGAGCCTCAAGTATATCTTCTCACAAAAGGATTTGGACATGAGGCAGAGACGGTGGTTAGAATTTCTAAAAGATTACGACTTCTCCATTTCTTATCATCCAGGCAAAGCCAATGTAGTGGCTGATGCTTTGAGTAGAAAGGCTGGGAGCCTTGCGAGTTTTATCAGCGGTAAGTGGAAATTACTCGAAGACCTGATAGATTGGAAGCCCTTTGAAGCAGAATCGGGTCAAATTCAGATAGCTAGCACGGCAGTGCGGACAGAACTCATGGATCGGATCATCACCCAACAGAAGGATAATCCCGAATTCAATAAGATGATTGCAGCATGCAAGCAAGACCAGTCAGCATTGCACTTAGAGGAGGATGGAAGCATCTGGTATGGCCAGAGGCTCTGGGTGCCCGCAGAGCTCCAGTTGAGGAAAGAGTTATTGGATGAGGCGCATCGTACCGGATTCACTATACATCCCGGAAGCACCAAGATGTATAAGGATCTTTAGAGAAATTACTGGTGGCCCGGCATGAAGAGAGACATCGCTGAATACGTGTCGAGATGCTTAATCTGTCAGCAGGTCAAGATAGAGCACCAGAGACCAGGCGGTATGATGCAGTCGATTGAGATTCCGCAGTGGAAGTGGGAAGACATTACCATGGACTTTGTGGTAGGTCTACCCAAGACATGCCAGCAGTATGACACCATTTGGGTGATTGTGGATCGCCTTACAAAGTCGGCACACTTCTTACCGACTAGGGCGAATCAAACCTTGGAGAGTTTGGCGGATTTATATGTCGACGAGATTGTCAGATTACATGGGATACCTGTTTCGCTTATCTCAGACAGGGATCCTAGATTCACGTCAAAGTTTTGGGGACAACTTCAGAAAGCTTTGGGGACAACGCTTAAGTTTAGCACAACTTTTCACCCCCAGACGGATGGTCAGTCAGAGAGGACTATTCAAACACTCGAGGATATGTTGCGAGCGTCTGCATTGGAGTGGAAAGGTGACTGGAGTAAGCACCTAAAGTTAGCTGAATTTGCCTACAATAATAGTTATCATTCGAGTATCGGCATGGCTCCATATGAGGCATTGTACGGGCGACCCTGTAGGTCCCCTGTTTGTTGGAGCGAGGTAGGTGATCGAACTATCGAATCACCTATAGTTTTGCAGCATTATATGGATCAAGTACAGTTGATTCGTAAGAGGCTTTTGACAACACACAGCCGTCAGAAGAGTTATGCAGATCCAAAAAGGCGAGAGGTTTCTTTTGAGGTTGGTAATCATGTGTTTGTCAGGGTATCGCCAACGAAGAGCGTATTTCGGTTCGGCAAGAAAGGGAAATTGAGTCCGAGGTATGTAGGACCGTTCCTCATCCTTGAGAGGATAGGAGGCACCGCGTATAGATTGGCACTTCCCCTTCAGTTTTCCAACATCCACGATGTTTTCCATGTGTCAATGTTGAGGAAATATGTACCAGATCCTACTCATGTTATTCAGTATGACGAGGTCGAGGTTCAGAGAGATCTCACATTTGAGGAACGGCCGGTAGAGATAGTAGATCGACGAGAACAAGTGTTGCGACATAAGTCAATTTCACTTGTTAAAGTACGATGGCAGCACCACGGGCTTGAGGAGTGTTCTTGGGAGCCCGAGGCTGATATGAGAGCTAAATATCCATACTTGTTCGGTACGTAATGTTAACCAAATTTCGAGGACGAATTTTTTTTTTTTGGGGGATTGGATGTAATATCCGAAAATTTCTAAGTTCTTTTCTATAGCATTATGAAATGTCTTGAATTTCGTGCCAATATAAAACCCTAATTTCTTTAAAAAAATTAATGTTTGAGTATATTCGTAAGGATTAAGGGGTTTAATTATATTGAATTATAATATAAACCCTACATGGTTTGGATATATGAGAAAATTCTAAGTGATGTCTAATTGAAAACGTCTTACTTAAAAAGAAAATGTTGATTTTTCTTTTAAGTAAAATTATTTAAATAAAGTAAATTAACAAAAGTAGATTTTAAAAATATACATATTAATATGCTTAATAAGATGGAATTAACTTATATTCAATTCCTTTACATTTTCACATGAGTTGTGGTTATATAAAACAAAAACGGTTTTTAATTGGAATTTTATGATTTATCAATAATAGTTTAATATAATAGTTTTCTTTTGTATACATTAAAATCCATTTTTTATTAGTTTAGTAGGAGCCCATAGGTGGGCCATCCCATCCTATGTGGCATCTTACTTCAAATTCAAATTGAAAATAAATGTATAGTGATTTTCAAGGTTATTTAAAGTTTGAAAAGTAAAAGTGGAGATCAAGGGCTCCAAATGAATTTCATTAATGAGATCAAGGGCTGGAATTAATTCCAGCACATAACCTAATTTAAGAAGGGTTATAAAACCCTCCCATAGCCCTTGCCCTCCTCATTTGTGCTGGAAAAAAAAATGAGAGCTTCTCTCTCCCCCAAAAACCCTCTTCTGTCTCTCCTCTCTTTCCCTTCTTTATTCTCTTCTTTTAGGGTTTCTTTTGGTTCTTGAGTGCAAGATCCAGACCTCAAGGGGTGTGGTGAGAAGATCTAAGGTCCTCATCTTGCTGGAAGAAAGGGCTGATTGGTGGATCGATCAAAAAGGGCTGTTCATCCATCAAGAAATACATTTTTTTCAACAAAAGGTAGGGTTTCTATGCTTTTCTTGCAAGAACGGAGTTCTTGGCATGGATTTTGATGCTTTTTCATGAGTTTAGATCATAATCAAACCCTCCTAACCGCGGGTTTGACTCATATCTAATGATGCATGGCAAAAACACATTTTCCTCTAAAGAAAACCATTTTTGAAATCGGGTTTATTATAAAAAAATCGGTTTCTTAGAAATAGATTCGTAAAATATATTTGTATTTGATTTATTCCATGATTTTTATGCAAATATTAGTTTGGATTGATAGATTATGAAGTGTTTCATCTATTGTGAATATTTTAGAATTTTCGGAATTTTATTTCATGCGTATTCCCTATTTCTTTTAATTTTTCTTGGGATTCGGGTGACTCGGTTTGATTCACCCAAATGCAAATCTCGGAATTCCAGGTTTTCCACTTGACCTCCGTTCAGTAAAATGGTCGTTTCTCCCTCTTCCGGAGGCGTTTTGATGAACGGATTGTTGCGTTGGAAAGCTAACTCCATTGTGCATCTACTGTAGAAATTTGGGATCTGTTCATAGACAGAGCACGTCTCTGTGACAGTCGAAACAAAAACTGATAGGTCTGTAGTAAAACATGCATAACTCCCTCATACGGAAGAGTTTTTACAAACGGTTTGCGGCTACAGATAGCTGACAACAATTCCTATATACTGTAAAAATTTCAGCTCTGTTCATGGAGCCAAAAGTTTTCTGTGAGCTCTGTACCAGTCGGACAGAGTTATGAAATTGGAAAAATTAGGGCAAATTCATAAATCAAGGCTCAAAGGGTGCATAGTATATATGTTTTTATTTAATTTCTTTATAAAATTAGTATGCATTATGTGAATGATTATGCAGGTCTGATTTTATGCAATCTTATATGATTATGGCATGAATTATAAATGGAAGGTTACATATGAAAGATTTAGGATCAAAAGGTCCAATGAATACAAGTTTATGTTTTAAATTCTAAAAATGTGTTGACTACATGTATGTCCATGATATCATGATGATATGATTGTTTCATTGATATGGATGTTCATATATATTCTCCTTGTTGCATTGGCCATGTACATGCATATGCATTATGAAGTTTGAAAATGAATAAGATGTTTATGCTACGCATGTGCTCAAATGTCTGTTACAAGTTTAATTATATGTCCTTGTCCAATGCTTTATAAGAATGCATTCATGACCATAAAGTGGTTTAAGTTTGATGTTGCATCAAAAGTATGACTGAAATCAAGTAATCATATGACATTAAACTCAAGATACTTGCTTGAAGAGTAGCAGGTGATACAAAACTTCGTGGGACAAGTTCTGTTACGGGCACGGAAGGTTGCTCCTCCCCTCCCATGATTTTAGGGGGAAAACCTTTGCATTAGACTGCAGCGTAGAGGTTATTGTACTCATGAGGAAAAACTAATGCATCGGGTTGAAAGGTGTTGGGAATCTCTCTCGTATTAACGTCCCTCACCCCGTCTTAGTGAATGGACCTGGTCAGGCTAAAACCACCCCTGTATGTAAAACACGTCCTGTGTCATGGTCTTGATCTGAGAATGTCTGCCTGTGTCGTATCAGCAGGGCTAAGAAGTGATAACTTAAATGGTGTGTGCATTAATTTGGCATCACATGCATCATCTAATTAAGAAAATATAACTAAAGATAAGAAAATATGCATGCATTGAAAGAGCTTCTGCATATGGTAAGTCATGCATTTTAATGGTTCATGCATTTTGTATCTTGAATGTATGAATTTATGTCTTTCTGTTAAATATGAAAATTCTAAACATGCATGATTTGTTGTATGATTGTTTAAGTTAAATTAAATGTTAAACCGTGAAATTTCTATTGAAATCCTTGTCTTGTTATTCTGTCTTACAAGTTTAGCATAATTACTCTACTTAGACATGTTGTCTGACCCTATATGGTTTAAAATTTTTCAGGTAATGAGTAGGTACTTACGTGCGAAGGCGGAAGGTTGCGACGGGGACTGAGCCTACCTTTCCTCTGCTTCATGAATTCTGAACTCTGATTTTAATTTAATTCAATTCAAGGACAAATGTGATTAATTTTGGATATTGTGAAACTTGAATTTTATTTCATGCATAGTTAATTAGTTGTTAAAGTTTAAATTCCATAAGTATATGTTTGCAAGCATTCATCTGAAGTAGCACGCCAAGTTTTATGCCCAATGTGTTTTTCCGCTGTTAACTGCTAAAAGATTTAAATGTATTTCAAAAAAAAAAATTGCCACCAATTTCGGGTTATAAAAATTGGGGTGTTACAGCTGCTGCTGAGGAAGTCGTTGAGGTGCTGGCTGCGATGTTCCTGGCGTGTTCCTCCTTAGATCATCAGACTGCTTCTTCCGACAATCCTTGATGTAGTGGCCAATCTTGCCACAGTAGATACACCCTCCGACGTCACGCAGACAAGGTCGGCCCGGATGATCCATACGACACTTCGGGCATCCTGATGTCACCACTACCTGATTCTGCTGCTGCTGCTGAGGCTGACGATTCTGTCGTTGACGGTTGTTGTTGTTCTGATGCTTCCTCTTCGCTGGTGTGGCGGACTTCTTTCCACCCGAGTTCTGCTGATAGGATCTCTTCTTAGGCCAACTCTTTTGGCCTATCTGCTGCTGTTTCCCTCTAGACTGTGGAGTCTTCTGGGATTCTATCCATTCCTGCTCCAGGAGTGTAGCCGTCTCCAGGGCTTCCTCAAGAGTCGAGGGAGCACGCGTGATCACTCTCAGACGCAGTGCCAACTTCAAACCGCGAGCGAACTTCATCGCTCGTTCCTTCTCAGTCACGTATACATGCGGACAGAAGCGTTCTAAGCTTCTGAACTTCGTAATGTAGTCCACCAAAGTAGAGTTCCTCTGCTGAAGGTCGAGGAACTCCTGCATCTTCCGACTGCGCTCATGGGTCGGGAAGTAGGCCGCGTAGAAAACCTCCATGAACTGCTCCCACGAAACGGCTCCGCCTGCAAACCTGACATCCCAGGTGGTCGCCCACCACCTTTCGGCATCCTTTCGGAGCCGATACGTGCCAAAATCCACCTTCCGGTCATCACTGACCTGCAGCACACGAAAGATCCGCTCGATCTCTCGTATCCAGTCCTCGGCTGCCTCAGGAGAAGACTTCCCATCGAATGACGGAGGGTTCATAGCCATGAACTGCTTGTAGGGTACGGCTGTCGCTACTAACACCGGTGAAGTAGGAACAGGAGTCTCTCGTCCCTGAGAGGCTTGCATGTTCTCCCCCATGGCACGCATGGCCTCAGCCTGCCTGCCTACAACCTCAGCCAGGTTGTTCAAGGTGTCCATGATGTTATTGCAGCGCTCACGCCAAGCCATCTTAACAACAAGAAGACTCGTATAAGCAAAGAGTAGATACCAAAACAAGATTTCATTATACGATCAAAGATGCATACATATATTTAGTACAAGCCAAAATTACCCTCTATAACAGGGTTACAGGATATACTCCTTCGTAACAACCGCAGACACTGACTCAGTGTCCTAACAAAACATTTATATCAGTGTGACCGCTCTCACTTCCTACTGGTGTAGAGGTCGCGGTAGCTGTTCCGGTTTCCGCACCGTCTTCGCTTCGGACGAGGAGTAGAAGAAGGTGTGCACTTGGGTAAACCTGACGAAGTATGCACCCCTCCCACTGGGTCAGCTGCCAGGTCTTCCAATTTACGCTGGCACTCAGCCTCAATATGCCCTTTAAGGCCACAACAAGGGCATTGACACCATTCACGTGGGCAAATCTGCCCCTCATGGCAGACTTTACATCTCTCACACGGAGGTGCCGGAGGTGCCATCATCTGAACACCTCGTGCCAAATGCTTCACAGCATGATCTAGGTATCTTACGCCTTGACCTAGGTCACGCAGTGCTTCTAGGATCATTTTGTACCTTGGGTCTGACGACATCTATCAAACCACATTCGAAGCATGCATATGTTAACTAAGTAGCACAAAAACCAGCAATAATCAACAGAATTAACTGAGCCAAACATACTTACAATGTGATGAACGATGCATGCAGAAGTCTTGGACCACACTTAAAGCTGCTCTGATACCAATCTCTATGACGCCCCAAAACCCTGACCTTGTAAAAACCTTTGTTTTTTGAGCAAAAAAATTTTTTTTAAAGAGTTTAAAATGAATAGCGGAAGTACAAAGGGGTAAGCAAAGGCCGCAAGTCTGAGCGGGCCACAGTAAAAGATACAAACCACATGTCCATTCCAAATACATATAATATCAGAGTTTTACAAACTGAGACTGAAAACACCCATACAACAAGTCTCTCCCAAAATGAGAGGAAAACTCCCCTCAAACCCCAAAACAAGACACGGACCAAGATCTGCAGCTAAGTGTGGGTCTCAAGTCTCCAACCGTACACCGTCGCATCGCCACTGCGTCTACTCATCACCTGTATCCCCATAAAACGGGGTCAGAACTCTTGCGAGTTGGTGAAGAACAACAACATCGCATATCCATTTTATCAAGAAATGGCACATATCAGGAAACAGGTAAAGTGACAGATATATGTGTAAGTGTCAGGTAAGTGCTCCTGCTAAAAGATTGTAAAACTACAAGTAATAGTATGACAACTGAAACAGAGCAGGAGCTAACCAGCAAGGTACAATAATTAAAGGAAGTACAAGCAGTGCTAAAGTAAGCAAGTAACCAACTACTGTACGTCAGTCTGTTTGGTTAGTCTTTATGTTCTTCTTTTTAACCTCCTTCGGGTACACGAAGGAAAGACCCTCGAGTTCTGTGAGACATGCACCCGGCGTCTGCTATCAAATTTCTAGTGTGGTAACCGGAGATGCTTCAGAACGAGAAAAACCACCTGCGGGCGACACGCAGCCAGGAGAAACCTTTCGCAGGGGCAAAGGATTGCAATCCGTACTACTGTAGTAGCAAAGGTCCCTGTGGAGGGCAACCTTGACCTCCCTAACTCCGAGTGACTGGAGGTCAGAGGGCACATCGGCTCTTCAAAAGAACAGGTCGTAGTAACGACACGTCACTCGGGGCTGTACCATTCACCCTCTCCCTGGGTGACCAAATTTGTGAATGGGGCGCGACAGGATTATCTTATTTAGGCTCATTTTTTTCTAGGTCATACCTCCCTTCGAGGTAGTTGTGCCTCGTGGTCCCCGTGGGGTACGCAAACGAGGACTTGGCCTGCCCATCCACGTGCTCAGCCTCTCACAGCCACACGAGCACGTCGCCTGTGAAGACGATATTAACATTTTCATTTTATGCCTAGGGTGACACAATGTGTGAGTACACTCCCACAAACCCGGGCCACTGCCCGAAGACTCCAACCGAGTCCCAAACCTCAACAGGTCGAAAGTGTCACACCCTACAGTGCTTTCAGTTCCTTCCAGGTGTATGTCGCATCGAGTACAAAACACGCCTCTGGTGTGTCATATATCCATTGATATACGAATGTGAGCCAAAACAAGAAGTACTCGACGAATCCGAACGGGTGACATACGTGTCATGATGTGCCACGTGCATAAATCACACATTATCACGATTGGGAACACATATTCATAAAGGCACAATTCTGAGCGATAAAAGGCTCAACATATATATATATATATATATATCATCATCATGTTCGTACGACAACATGTGTCCAAAGCTTTAAGCACGAATTTCCCAAATAGACATATTTCCGCCGCCCTACGTCGGCTCCAACACTTAGCGAAATCATTCGCTCAGGGAAAATCGCAGTGTCAACACTTATGAGTGTCGAGAAAGATTCTTAAAGTAACCCCATGTGTACGGGGATTACGTCAATACATCCAAGATGTGCCACCGCACTAGAAAAACTCAAAGAGGCCAAAACGGCGGTTTTCTGCTAAAAACGTCGAGAACCCTGTACTTAGGAATCGTAATAAGGTACGTGAGCAGCGTACCTGCTCGCCTCACTATACCTCCTTCAATACTTACCACGATGTGGCAGCGAAGGCTAAGGTGGTCATTCTGGACCACTGACGGGACGTGCAAGGGTAAAATCGCACAACGTGCGCCAAAATGCCAAAAAGGCTAACCGTAGTCCACCAGGCCCTATAGGCAGTTCCGAACCATGCACCGTTGGTGCCAAGTATACTAAACGGGCTGTGTGGACATCATACACGTGCCGCAAAGATTCCATTAGTGACTCTCCATCGATTTTGCCTTCATGCGCGCATTTTCGTGCTTTTTGAAATGGCGGCAAGTGGAAATCACATAAGTAGGTAGTCTAGGCATATCGTACCAAACTCATAAGGCTATGACTGCCACCAACACGAGCTTCACTAAGCTCTACAATGAGGCTAACGGGTGGGTGCAGCAGGGCACGCAACCACCTAGTAGTTGGCTAAGCCTTGCCGGCGCACCTAGCACCCGCCGCCATCATAAGGCTCCAACCGGGTTCGTTTGGGCAGCCTGGTCTGCTAGACCAGACCTGGACCCACCTTGGTCTGACCTATGTGTCAGACCCTAGGCTGTTAAGGCAGCAGCCCGCAATGGGCCGCGAGCAGCCTGCACCATGGGGTGCGGCTAAGGTGTTGTTGGTGGGCAAACTGGCCAGCGACCAGCTTGTTCTGGTCCACGTGGGACAAGACCCTGCCGGGTCTAGGAGGAAACCTCCTTGGCCAAGGGACAGCCAGCAGCAAGGCTGCAGCCTGCTAGCTGCTGGGGCGGGTCCCAACAAGAGGGGGGGGGTGCTCCGGGTGTAGAGCACACCCGGTTACCCAAAACTATGGGGTGTCTCATGTAGCGCCCTTCCCCCACATGATTGAGGAAGATCCCACGGGTGGGTCCGAACCCCGAGGTGGGTCAGACCACCCTTCCATACACAACACTGCAGAGGTTGCAGCGGGACACGGCGAGTCTGTGAACACCCCAAATTTTTCAAAGTTTTGTAAAAATGACCCTTTTGCCCCCGGTTCCATTTTTTTTTAGAAAACCAAAGCTAAATTTCAGTCAATTTTTTTTCAGATTTTCTGAATTAAATTCCATATGGCTATATTCAAAATTTATTCTGGATCCGAATCCAGTGTTTTAAATCCATATTTCTTCAAAATCCGGATCCAAACGCATTTTCTGAAGAAATTTTCCCAAAAATAGCCTTAAAATTCTCAGAAAAATTTTCTTTGTAGATATTTTGCAAAAAACACAAAAAAATTAGTTTTAATCTTTGTTTTCTCGCAAATCTTAGGATTTTTACCTGAAAATGCAAAAAAAAAAAAATGGAAAAATAACACCAAAAACCAAAAAATTTGGAAAGATTTTGAGAAAAACAAATGATTTCGAGCCTTTTTGAAAAATAATTTTCGCTAAAGACCTCCGAAGCCCTCTTTTGTAAAAATTTGAAAGTTGAAAAGGGGGGGGAAGGGGGTCTTTGGAAAACCCTCTTAGGGCTTTTCTTTTACCCTTCTTAAGGAAGAAGAGGGGGAGGGAGGCGCAGCCGCCCCTCCCGAAACTGTCTCCAGCCGCACGCCTCTCGTCTCCCTCCATGGCCGGCCGTTTCCCCCCCCCCATGTGCGATCTCCACGCTCATCCTCCATCCACCCTCCATCACGAAACCGCATACCTTCATCTCCACCTTCCATCTCCAACGAGTTTTCCACTCGAATCTTCCACTGCTCCTTTAAAAGAGGGCATCCATCGCTTCTCAGGGGATCGATCATCTTTTTCTCTTCTGAGGCATACATTTTCTTTCTGGCAAATCACCGATCAACCACCGAGTTCCCTCTGAAATCCTCCATTACAATCCACGATCCAATCGGCTAAGGACATCAAGAACTCTTCAGAATCGTCATATTTCTTCCGTTCAAAGTTCCCCCTGCAAAAACAAGAAGAAGAAGCTCTCCGTAAGGCGTCTCCCCTGCAGTCGCCTGTGAGAAGGTCAATCCTCAACACCTCTGGTAAGGACAATACCCTTCCTTTTCTTCATTTCTTCTTAATTAATTCCCCCCTTCTTCTACTTTCTTCTTACATAAACCTCATTTAAGCTCTCCTTTCCATTTATTTGCCCCATTGACGCACCGTGGGTTTTTGTCTGAGTTGCCTTTAGCAACCCCGACATACCCCTGTGCAACAGAGATGGGATAAAATTATCCCAACATCAACTGAGATTTTTTTTTTATATGCATTGTATTCCTGTACACTGATCTATCGATGATCAGTCATATATTGTTTCGTCATCAAATAGAAAATCAACTCAGACCAGGCGATACGTTGAAAAGAATCAGAGATCCGGCTTTGATCAGAAATGAGAGTTGTTTTTGTTGTTGTTTTTGTTATTTTCCAATTGCTGCTTACAGGTGATCTTTGTTTATAATGTGTTTTATTGTCAACACCTGCCTTCACGTCCTTCCCCAGCCTCGAGTGTCTGGCATTTGTATTTTCCTCACCTTTGTTTTGCTATGGTATATCTATACAAACACTCAGAGAATTTCTTTTTTTTTGGTAATCGGCTAATGTCCATTAGATTCTATACTTTTCCATATGTCAGCTGATTTTACCCATTCAATGTTTTGAGATGTATAAGTTTACATGTATAGATCATAGACAACAAATAGTTTTTTTTTTTTTGGACCATGTGGAGTCGAATAGACATCACCAGCATCTGCAATGAGAGTCATGACTGAATGTCATTTTGGGACAGGTTCACAAGCAACTTTGCCTTGATTCTCTTCTCACTGGTAGTTAAATCTCTTACTATTTATCTATTTTGTTTTCAGTTTTCCTCGGATGCCATGTTGAATATCTTTCATGATGGTTTGAATACCTCTGCTCGTAATGTTTATCTTTTTGTCCAAGGCATATACAAACACCATCATGATGGTGATCAGTGATATCCAGCAGTGATATCATCGAATCACTGGAGTCTATCATAAATTCTGACCAGTTAAATTAATCATATCCTGCCTAATGTTGTTTCCTTTTCTCGCTCACCAGGATTGGGAGTTGTGAGAAGCCCGATGTTCTGAACAGGTTCATATATATTGAATTGAATCCGTCATTGTTTCATTTTAGCTATTAATATTGTGGCAAATTGGTCAGTATTCTTTTAGCTTCATTTTAGTTCTCTGCAAAATGTGTTTAATATACATTTCAAGTGGAAATTGATTAATCTCCATTCATATGTCTCCAATACCTTCAGGATAGGTCATTGGTTGTTTGGACCCTCACCTCCTCTAGACCAAATGTCTGAGTTTTTAAATCTTCATCGAGCTTATAGAGTGTTATCAAGAATCTAAGGCTGTCACCAGTCCTATAGAACATCTACAGCCTGACAGGGAGTTAGTGACTAGATGGCTTGACTAATGAGCCTAGCTGGAGTAGTGATTGCGGTCTGAGGTTCTGTTGGAGAGCCTAGTCGTAGATCCTTCATCAAACCACTGGTGGCGAGCAGGGGGACCCTTTTTTTTTATTTTACCTTTGATCCTGCTATGAGAAATGACACATGGTTATAGGGCATGGCGGGCATAGGATTGCATGTTTGCCCATTTCTGAATGCAGTTGTCAAAATCCCATTTGTTGTATCATCTTTGTTGGTTTACATCATAGTCACCCCCTGTTTATATTTAGTCCAATCAATATATCACATATTCTTTTGTATATGCATTGTTATTCGGTCCAGTCTTAGCATGAGTATGTTTCTTCATTTAGCAGCGCAACTTCAGTAGGCACATCTGCGTCTGTACTCTTTATTTGCAAATACCTATACCACTCACCTATTCATTCCTTTGCCACCAAGGCCTGTCACAGCTGGTGACTGCCATGATGACCAACAATATGAGTATGATCAGAGAATAAGACATTGCCAACTCCTTTTAGTAAGAGCGTTTGACATAGCTGAAAGCCATTTGTTAAGTGATTTGCATAATCCAACTCACAGAAATCTATCTACTGCAAATCGACTTGCCACTGAGAGTGATCTATTGACTTACCGTGCCATGATAAGCCAAGTGTAGAATTCGATCTGTGGCATGAAATCGAGTGGAGGAATCAATATATTTATCAATCTAAGCTGTGGCTAGTTCTTATTCACTGTTCAACCTCCATAGTAGCCCCTGTACCCCCCATTTCCTGTACTAATCACCTCTGTACATTCACACTGCATAACAGTAGCCACTTGCTGCAGTTGGATTTTATTTTTATTTAGCATTGGTATAGTTCATTGCATAACACCTCACCTCATCTTACTAGTACAGCCCTTTTGCATTCACCATTAGTTATCAATCACTGTTTACTTGTGCTTCAGATTTGATATCAGTCTATTCGTATATGTGTTGGTTTAACCTCCCAACATTTCAATTTGCATGACTCTCCCAGAAATTTTTGCAACTTGGTGATAATGTTTGCTTAGGTTTTGTGCCGAAAGGGTGTCTAGAAGTAATTCTTTGATGATGACTAAATCAGACTTCAGAACTACTGTAAATCACATTAGGCCACTGGTTCAAAGGGCTAGATTGTTGGGTTATTGTGAAATGTATTATTGGCTGGTGTCATGTTCGGGTTGCAAATGATTGACTTACCTTTCTTACTATGCTCAATTTTGGTGATCGAGGTTCACTATGGTTTAACAATATGATGATTCTTCAGCAGCCTGTTCAAGGGAATGGGTTGTCAATTGTATTTGGTCCACCTGTTATGACTGCCACAACTGTAATATGTGATTCATTTGATTATGCAATTGCAATTGCTGGATAGATAGTTGCATCTTTTGACGTTTCAATACCAGCAGAGAATAAAGGAACTTCTTGTTTTACAAATATCAAGTTCTTTATTAACACCAGAATTCGTGTTAGAAATCTGTCCTAGAGGTTGATTCATGGGAAGTATAAAAAAAAAAAAAAAGGAAATCTATCTGTCATCATTTTTTTTTTCCTTTTCCAATAAGAATGTTTTGACCATAAACTAAGTAACCAGGAACAGAGCATCCACAGATTTTACTCTCCCAGATCCAGAAGTAGCATCAAATAAGCAGTTCGTTTGGAGGGATATGCATCACTGGAGGCCTTCATAATATATCATTGTGCATTCTCGCAGCATTTTACTTGCTTGTTTCATCTTCGTGGCATTTCATTTGCTTAGTTCACTTCATTAAAATTTCGTAACATGCCATTGAATATACCCCTATATGTATATATATATATGCCTGTACATAGATATGTACATTTATGTGAATATACCCATATATGTATGTATATACATGTATATATGTATATAGACATCTTTTCCATCCTTTTTATCATACATACATTTTCATCATTTGATTTCCATATGTATATGATTTTCCCTTTTTATTACTAATCCGGTTATTTTGCAGGAAATATGTGGATAAAGTTATCATTTGAAGTCGTAAAATTGATTATACGTGTTGTAATAGCTAGATCTGAATGAAAATTTACATTTCCTGCTTTAGGTAGAATGGATGAGCATTGTAAATATCATTGAATTACTTGTTGTTCATGCATTTTTTTATTATTTCTCAAATTCTCACAATGGTGAAACACGAATGGCACATGCACCATTTCATAAAAGGTAAGTTAATTCTAAGTTGATGATTCACACCAACGGCCATAGTCGGGGTGTAAACAAGACTTAGTATTCTTATCTTTTATGAAATAACACTGGATCCACACTAAATCCTTTTTAAAAAATCATCATATTCTTCAAATATTTCACCTTTTATCAGAGTTTAACTTAGAATTAATTCAATATATATACCAATGGCCATAGTCAGGGTATATTGAGAGTTAATTCCATTTTAAACTCTATAAAAGCACAAAATATGTTTCATTCTTCACCTGAGTTTAAATATGGATTATTATATAATACATTCAATGACCATAGTCAAGGATGTATTATATCTTCAATCTTATTTCAATTCATGTAAAGAATGAAATACAATTTTCAAAATCTAATTTCAAAATTTAAATTCATTCATCATTTAGGGTAGAACTGCATCATATTTTCAAAACCTCCTTTTCAAAAATTCCAAGTGTTTCTTCTTCTTCATCAGATCTTATTTAAATTCAATTCTATCTCACTCCAAGATTCAAGAATTCAATTTCAAAGACCAATTTGACTTTGAAATTTCAAAATTATTTCATATTCAAAAACTTCAACTCAAATCAAAATCCAAATTCAAAGTTCAATTTAACTTTGAAGTTATCTTTTGATTTCAAAATCAAGTTCATCCCCTTATCTTCAATCAAGGTTTAGATTTGAATCTCAAGTTTAAAATTTGGGTTTCTAAAAACCCAGATCCATCTTTAAAAGTCCCATTTGGACTTTCAAAAACCAAAATCCAAAGTCAAAATCCTAGTCTCAACTTGGATCCAGATTTCCGAGTACAAAACTCCATTCCACTTTGGATCTCCAATTACAGATCCAAATTTCATTTAGGATTCAGAATCCAACTCTACTTTGGATCTCAGATTCAGATCCAAATTCCAAAAATTCTTAGGATCCGAATCCTTATCCCATTTTGGATCTCCCATCACGGATCCAAATTCCATTTAGGATCCAAATCCTTATCCCATTTGGATCTCCCATCACAGATCCAAATTCCATCCAAATCCTTATTCCACTTTGGATCTCCAATCATAGGTCCAAATTTCTTTTAGGATCCAGATCCTTATTCTACCATTGGATCTCAGAGTCAGATCCAAAATCCATTCTTAGGATCCAGATCCCATTCTACCATTGACTTTAGATTCAGATCCAAAATTTCAATTCTTAGGATCCAGAATCCAACTCTACTTTGGGTCTTAGATTCAGATCCAAATTCCAATTCTTAGGATTCAGAATCCAACTCTACTTTGGATCTTAGATTCAGATCCAAATTCCAGTTCTTAGGATCCAGAATCCAACTCTACTTTGGATCTCAGATTCAAATCCAAATTCCAATTCTTAGGATCCAAAGCCCAACTCTACTTTGGATCTCAGACTTCAGATCCAATTCCATTTTAGGATCCAAAAATCCAACTTCATCATGGATCTCAAATTAAAGATCCGAAATCCATTTAGGATCCAGAATCCAGCTCTATCTTGGATCTCAGATTTCAGATCCAAATACCATCTTGGATTCCGAAATCTTAAATCCAGTTCCATTCAAAATTCTAGATCCAAATTCACTTTAATTTCAATTCTTAAAACCAATTTCATTTCATTCCAGATTTCACATCAAGTTCCCATTTCAGATCCTAAATCCAAAAATCAACTGAAAACTCTATTCAGAATCCAGAACTTGGATTCGGATTTCATCTTGAAATCCAACTGTTACAAATCCCATTCCTCAATTCCTTTAGATTTCCCACATTTCCTTCTAAAATCAGAACTTCAAAAGTGGAATTCAATTTCATTCCAAATATTCATCCAAATTCAAACTTCTAAATTCAAAGTCCATTTATGACTTTGAAAATTTCCTTCATTCTCTTTTTATTTCAAGACTTCAAGATCAATTTCCAAATTCCAGATTTATTTTCCCAAGCTCCTGATTATTCTAAAAATTTAAAACTTTAATCTTAAGTTCTAAGTTAGAAAACATTTCTTCACTTTATCGGATTCACTTGGGATTTCTTCAAAACATTTTCAAAAAGAGCATACATCTTTGCATTTGCACAAGCATGATTCATTGTGCATTTTAGACTTAGGATAAATACTTAGATAATTTCTTAGCAAAGCAAAAGGCATTAATTCGACCCTTGGTTCGATTACCCCTGGTAAAGGCGCCAGGAACGGTCGAACCTCGTACCGATGAGCGGATCCCGTCTCCCAGTTTTCCCGCAAATATTTCAAAAATGGAGGCGAGTTATTTCAAATATTTTTAAAATTCAGGTCAAGTGAGACCCGCAAAAGAGTTCCTCTTCTCTTCTCTTCTTTCTTTTCTCTTCTCTCTTTCTTTCCGTTCTTTTATCTTTTCTTCCTTCAAAAAGGAGAAAAATAAGAGGTTGGAAAGGAAAAGAGAAGGAAGAGAGAGAACATTATGAGAGGAAAATTTTTGCGATGATCACAGAGTCCCAACCATCTTCTCTTTTTTTCTTTTTTATACATATTTATATATAGTTATATAGTTATTTACATAACCCAAAAATAGCCTGAAAGATGACCCGTTTTGGGGTCCGTCCGCACTGAAACAGAGAAAAATTCCAACACGAAACTCATAGATCCGCGTCTCAGCTTCGAACAGACACCAAGATCACTCTGATCCGACCAGCGGCCTGGGAAATGGCGCTGTGTTACCAGACAATGTCTGGAACTTCCTGGACCACTGTCAAAAACCTGTCAGTCTTCTAAAACCTGACTTTTTGAAGGGTTTACAAAACGAATCAGGGGAAATCACAAACATCGAAGTCGTAGATAATTGTTCTACCTTTCCAACGAGTTATAGCATGAAAAATTCCAGCAAACAGTTTAAGAAATACCACCGGATTACCGGACAATGTTCAGGACTTCCTGTACACTGACAGAAGTTCTGAACGTCTGCTAAAAACGAGGCTTTTTAGTGATGGTTGCAGACCGAACCAGTGAAAACTGCAAACACAAAGGTTGGAGAACATCGTCTCCCCTTTCCGCAAAGTTCAAGATCGCTCCATTCGGACTAGTATCGAGTGAGATACGGTCTTTTGAGCAGAGGAGACTCCGGAGCTCCAAAACTCCGAAATCGCCTAAGGACAGTTCCATTGCGTAGAACGTCCGGTGTGTGCGTGTTTACCACAGAGACGTGTCGATCCCTCTAAAACACACCCACACTCATACAAGTTTCATGACTTATAAGAAAAAGAGAAACCCGGACCTACCTTAACAATTTTTACATGCATTTTTCAAAAAGAAATGGAATGCAAAGTGGAAGCTCTTCACCTTCGGGGTTTTCCGGCGTAGGGACGGAGATGGTTCCGGTGTGGTGGTGCTGGTGCCCTCACTTGCACTCTCTCAGCCACACTCACCTCACTCTCTACACTCTCTTCACTCTCACACTTGAGAGAGGAGAGGAAAACGGAAGGATGGAGGGAGACGGTTGAGGAGGAGGAAGAGAGAAATGAATTTCTCTCTCCTCCCTCCCTTAAATAGCCACTCCAAGAGATGGAGGGCTGAGATGAGAGGGGAGGAGATGGAGGGCTCTCCTCCCACACGCCCCCCCCTCCCTTTAGGTGCTATTAGAGCTAGCCCAAGGGGATTTGACCCCCTATCATGATGGGCCTAGCTCAAGGGTGTACAACCCTTGAGCCTAGCCCACAACTACTCTCCCTAAATTAGGGAGAGTAGGTCTCTCCATAGACCACCTTTTGACCCTAAGGTCAAACCCCTTTTTAAAATCAAATCAACCCCTTTTTTTTTCTTTTCTTTTTTTTTGACATGATGGGCTGGAGCTACCCCCCCCCCCTAAGGGGCGCCCCCTCCAGCCCAATAGCCGTTGGGTTTTGGGCTACCACTTGTGGTAATGCCAAAACCCAACCCCAACTTTTGAAAATTCATGCTTTTCAAAAATGCTATTTAAATACCATTTTTTTTGTATTATTGTTTTATTAATTTTTTTTTTGAAAAGTAGCATGGGCTGAGCTCATGCTCACGTGGGCCCCATGCTAACTACCTTTTCCAAATTCCAAATTAGGTCTTGGAGATTTTTGAAAAAGTTTCTTTTAACTTTACAAAAATCCAATATTAATACCTCATAAAACCTTAGTAAATTTTTCATTTAAAAGCTAGGTTTCAATCTTTTAAGAAATTTCATTTCAAACCTTACCCTTTTGAATTAAAACCTAAGTTTTAAGCTTATTTATTTAGGTTTTCCATTCTGACAAAATTCACTCTCGTCGTGACTCGTATTTACCGATATACCTGTTTCGCCATACTACCAGAAATATTTTCCTAGTTTAGGTTTCAAATTCGGGATGAACCTACTTAGACGTATATAAATCTAGTCTAGGGATATTGGACCTTAGTTCGCCAAGGTCGTCCTTAATTGCTTCGTAAATCGAATCTTACGCGATTAAGACTTCGTATTGCTATGTTAGCACAATTACGAGAAATTCTTGCGATAAAGCAAGAAGTAACAAATAATGAAGCACATGCCAATACAAAATATCTCAGGAATATCGTGGTTCTTACATGTGAAATAAATGCAGTTGAGCTTGATGGGTCAAGGCTGAATGACAGCAACATAGTAACCACTACAATTGATTGCATACCTGAGTCTCAGGCATGTTTGCCACCAATTGAAGCTTTAAATTTGTTATTCTTGTGGGTCATCACTTGCAAAATCGCAGGAAGGTGGAGACATATCTTGATTCAGAAACTTGTTTGACACCCATTAGAGGCACAGATCGGTCTGCACATTTTTTTAAGAGTGTAGTTTTTGTCCTTTCGAGTACATGATAATATTTTCATGGTTTCTGAAGAACTCCCCTGCCACCTGCACCAGCCCTGCTATCTGCACCTTCTCCTGTTAACTGCTACCATGTTTTAGCACTCACCACCACTTCCATCACCTACAACTGCTCCAATGAAGTGCCCCAGCTGCACCCTTGCAGCATCACCTTGCACCTTCACCACCGCCATGGATGCACCTCTCTTCACAGTACAACCTCCTTTAACACATCATTGCATGTTTAAGCACTTTATTTTTTGTGTTCCCCACAGACTGCGTATACACTTTTTCACTTCACTTTTTCATTTAAAATTCCCATTTAAATGCATGGTTCACGGTTACACAACATCTCCAACCAACCTAAAAACTATTGATGCTTCATGTTTAGCTTTCTAAGGGTTTGAACTGGAGTTTTCTACAGCGAACTCTCTTATACCCCCCCAGATTTGGAGATGGGTTTCTGTACTTTGTACGGCACTCCCACTACATTGTTCATCTGTTTACTTTGATTAAAGTTGCCTCATCCTGCTGCAATCTACAACAACATATTTCATTACAGCAAGGTCACATGTTGTATGTCTATCCATTAACTTAATCATGAATATGTATATATACATTTTTCTTAGTTAAATATAGATATCACACTCAAACCATAAGTAAGTTGATTTGGCCACAACATCTTCCACTTACTTCTATGCTTTATATTTGGTTTTGTGCTAACTCATTTCCTTGCACGAGAATCATGAAAAACTTATATTGCTCTCCTAGATAAAGAGGTCTTATCACTTTAAATATCCAACTCCATAAATGTAATAGCTAGACCATAATGAGAAGTTTACATTCCCTGTATTAGATTAGAATGCATGAGCATAGATATTTTAGAAATGCTTGTTTTCATATCATTCTTTCTCTTTTATTGCAAAATGTCACAAATGGGAACACGAATGGCACGTACACCATTTTATAAAAGGTGATTAAATCCTAAGTTGATGATTTGCATCAATGACCATAGTCAGGATGTGAACAAAACTTAGGATTTTCATCTTTTATGGAATAACATTGGATCCATACTGGATCCTTTTCAAAAATCATCATATTTTTAAAATATTTTTCCCTTTTAGCAGAGTTTAACTTAAAACTAATTCAAAATATATATCAATGGCCATAATCAGGATATATTGAGAGTTTATTTCATTTTAAACTCTATAAAAGCACCAAAATATGTTTTATTCTTCACTTGAATTTAAATATGATTGTTATATACATTCAATGACCATAGTCAGGGATGTATTATATCCTCAATCTTACTTTAATTCACTTAAAGAATGAAATATGATTTTCAAATCCAATTTCAAAATTCTTTAAATTCGTTCATCATTTAGGGTAGAATCGCATCATATTTTCAAAATTCTTTTTCAAAATCCAAGTGATCTTGAATATTTTTCTTCAAATTCTATTTCAATTCACCAATTCTATCTCATTTCAAGATTCAAAATTCGATTTCAAAGTCCAATTTGACTTTGAAATTTCAAATTCATTTTGTATTCAAACTTCAAATTCCAATTCAAATCAAATTTCAAAGTTCAAATCAACTTTGAAATTCCAAATTCATTTTCAAGATTCAAATTCAAATTCAAATTCAAATTCAAATCAATATCTCAAAACCAATTTCAAAGTTCAATTTAACTTTAAAATTTTTGATTCATCTTCTCATTTCAAATTCAAAACTTTAAAATCAAGTTTGTTCTTTATCTTCAAAGTCTTGATTCTCAAATTCAAAAATCAAAGTTTGAGATTGATTTTGATTCTCAACATTCAATTTTTCTCAAGTTTTAAATTCAATCTGGGTTTACAAAAAACCCAGATCCATCTTCAAAAATCCCAGTTTGATTTTCAAATCCAATTCCAAGATTAGGATCCAATTCAATTTAGGATTCCAGATTCCGGATCTAATTCAATCTTGGATCTTAGAATTCGGATCCAATTCCATTTAGGATCCAAAACTTCAACACCATCTTTGGATCTCAGACTTCGGATCCAAATTCCATTAAGATTCCAGATTTCAGATCCAACTCCATCCTGAATCTCAGACATCAGATCCAATTCCATTTAGGTTCCAAAAACTCAACTTTATCTTGGATCTTAGACTTCGGATCCAATTTCATTTAGGATCCAGAATTCAACTTTATCTTGGATCTTAGACTTCAGATCCAATTCCATTTATGATCCAGAATTCAACTCTATCTTGGATCGTAGGCTTTGGATCCAATTCCATGTAGGACTCCAGTACTCAACTTTATCCTGGATCTTAGACTTTGGATCCAATTCCATTTAGAATCCCAGAACCCGGATCCAACCCTATCTCTGATCTCAGATTCAGTTCCATCTTGGATACTAGACTTTAGATCAAAATTTCATTCTAGGTTGTCAAATCTAATTTATTTCCAATTCTCAAATTTTCAAAGCCAATTTCAAATCTATCTTTCAAAGTTTAAATTCAAATTCAATTCTTGTTTTGATATTGAATTCAAAATCGATTCTTGAAAATCGATCCTGATTCAAAGTCCATTATGACTTTGAAAAATCATTCTTATTTCAAAATCTCAATTTTAAATTCCTTTTCTCTTCATCTACAGACTTATCTCTCCAAATCCTGATCATTCCAAGATTTGGAAATTCAAGTCTCTTCTTCCAGATCTATTTCAAATCCTGAGTTGGATTCAAAATCTGAAATCAAATCCAATCATTTGAATTGTTTCTTCACTCCCTTATCAAGTTCATCTCAGAAGACTTGGAATTTTTAAAAATCCATTTTTTTCGAAAGAGCATACATCTTTGCATTCACACAAGCATGATTCTTTGTGCATTTAGACTTAAGATAAATTGTTAGATGATATTTTAGCAAAACAAAAGGCATAAATTTGATCCTTGGTTCGATTACCCCTGGTAAAGGCGCCAGGAACGGTTGAACCTTGTACCGACGAGCGAATCCCGTCTCCCAATTTTTCTCGCAAATATTTTCAAAACGGAGGCAAGTAATTTTTCTCAATATTTTCAAATTAAGGTCAAGTGAGACCTTCGCAAAAGAATTCCTCTTCTCTTCTTTTCTTTTCTCTTCTCTCTTCTTTTCTGTCTTTTATTTCTCCCTTCAAAAAGGAGGAAATAGAGGTTAGAAAAGGAAAAGAGAGAAATATAAGGAAAATTTTTTGCGATGATCACAGGGTAGTACTACTTCAGTTTCATAGACAAGTTCTAACAGAGTAGCATTAGTTGGAGTCTGAATGGTAGTTCTGTATGCCCACAATGCATCATGGATCTTTTCATGCGAGTCACGGTCTGTTTCCAAAGTTCACTCTAGGATTCGAATCAGAATCTTATTGGTGGCCTTTGCCTGACCATTCCCTTAAGGATAATAAGGAGCGGAGAAATGATGATGGATTCCAAACTTTGAGCAGAATGTCCTCATTCTCTCATTCTTGAAATGACTATCATTGTCTGACACAATATCATGCGGTATACCAAAGCGGCACAAGATATTCTTGTGGATGAATGAGACCACATGTCGACCTTCTACTGTGCGTAGAGTGACTGCTTCTACCCATTTAGTAAAATATTCTGTTGCGGCAAGAAAATATTTGTGGCCATTTGAAGCAGAAGGAGTAATGGGGCCTACAACATCAAAAGCCCACATAGAAAATGGCCATGGCGAGATGACAGATTGCAAATATGTCGCTGGTGCATGAATGGAAGGTGCATGCATCTGACATTGAATACATTTCTTCACAAAATAATAGCAGTCTTGCTGCATGGTCCTCCAGTAATATCCTGCTCGGATGATCTGCTTGACAAGAGTTTGGTAGCCAACATGACCACCGCAAATACCTTTGTGTGCCTCTCGCATAATTTCCTTGGCTTTCTCTTCATCCAAACATCTGGAATACTCAGAACTGAATCCACGACGATAGAGAACATCGACGAGAATAAAATATCGGGCAGACATGCGCTGAATTGCTCGTTGCTCCTTCTTTGAGAGTTCTGGAGGAAATTCGCCAGTTTCAATAAAATTTTTGATGTCATGATACCAGAGCTTTTTCTTTTGCTTAACCTGGTTTATCTGCTCTACTGGGATGAAAGCAGGTTGATCAAGTTTGCCAATTTCAAAGGAGCGACAAGATTCTCCGCTCTTGAAAAACATGATGGATCCCAGATTGGCTAAACTGTCTGCAACTTGATTGAAGTCTCTCTTGATATGGAAAAGTTGGAATTCTTCTAATTTGTTGGCAAGAGCTGAGACGATCTTCTAATAAGGAAGTAATTTATGATTCTTCACTTGCCATTCAGCTAGGACTTGATTGACGACAAGCAAAGAGTCGCCATAAGCATGCACTTTTCTGACATTGAAGTCCTGTAGAATTTTCAGACACTGTATCAAAGCTTCATACTTGGCCATATTATGAGTGCACTAAAAATCCAGTTTAAGAGAAAAAGGGATAATCTCCTTCTTTGGTGTGATTAGCAGAATCCCGATTCCTATGCCTACTATGTTCTTGGAACCGTCAAAGAATAAATTCCAAATTGGGGATTGTTGAACATTGCAGATCCCCTCATCGGGGAAATCATCTTCGGCTTTAATATTCTCTGCTAGAGAAAAATCTGTCAATTGGTCTATAATTGCTTGGCCTTTGATAGATTGCTGGGAGACATACTCCAAATCATATTGCATCAATAGGACTTGCTATTTGGCAATCTGTTCACTGAGAAAGGGTCGCTCGAGAATGTACTTGAGAGGATTTAATTTGGATAGAATTTTGACTTCAGATGCCAACAGATAATGTCTCAATTTCTGACACATCCAAACCAGAGCTAGATATGTCTTTATCTGAGAGTATTTCTTCTCATAATCAATGAAGGTTTTGCTCACATAGTAAATGGCATGCTTTATCAGACTGCCTTCTTCGTATTGCGCCAAGAATCCGCCGCAAGCAACTTGATTAACTGAAATGTATAGCAATAGGGGTTTCTCCAATTCTGGCGGCTTTAAAACAGGAGGATTAAGAAGATATTTCTTGATGCGTTCGAACGATTGCTGACACTCTGGTCCCCATTCGAACTTCACTCCTTTTCTGAGCAAATGATTAAAAGGCTCACATCTCATGGCCAAATTGAAAATGAATCGTCGAATTGATTGCATGCGTCCTTGAAGGCTACGCAATTCTTTGAGATTAGTCGAGGGCAGCATGTCAATGATGGCTTTGGCCTTAGCGGGATCCACTTCTATCCCCTTTTTGCTAACTAGAAAGCCTAACAACTTGTCAGATTCGACTCCAAAAACACATTTTTGTGGATTGAGTCTTAGCTTGTAAAGAATGAGCCGCTTGAAAACTTAATTGAGAGATTCGATGTGATCTTCCTCTTCTTTGGATTTTACTAGAATATCATCGACATATGCATCCATGATTTTGTGCATCTGATCATGGAAAATGACGGCCACAGCACGCTGATAAGTAGCTCCAGCATTGTTAAGCCCAAATGACATGACTGTATAACAGAAAGTGCCCCAAGGAGTAGTAAAAGATGTCTTGGACTGATCGCGAGCGGCTAACTTGATCTGATTATATCCAGAATATCCGTCCATAAAAGAAAACATGGCGTGGCCCGCCGTGCTATCGATCAAAAGATCAATATTAGGAAGCGGATAATCATCCTTATGAGTCACTTTATTGAGATCTCTGAAGTCGATGCAGATTCGAACCTTGCCATTCTTCTTGGAAACATCGACAGTATTTGCTAGCCAATCTGGATAGTCAATGGTTCGAATGAACCCTGCTTTGAGTAGGTCTTCCAGACCTTCCTTAACTTGTTGCTCCACTCGAGGATCCATTTTTCTTAGCTTCTGCTTTACTGGTTTGACATTTGGTTTCAGAACGAGGCGATGCTCAACCAATTTGGTATTCAGACCTGGCATGTCCTCATAAGTCCATGCAAACACCTCTTCATGCTGCTTGAGAAAATTGATGAGTCTTTCTTTCTCTTTTGGGCTCAAACTGCTGCCAATCTTGAGAATTTTAGGATCATCTTCTGATCCGATATTGATATCTTCTGTTGGGTCTTGAACTAAGGATGATGGCTCATCTTGTTTCTTAATTGATGCAAATTCTGGTAATTCTTGAATTGCTGAATCAAATTCTGTGGGTTCTTCTGACTGCTTTATAGTTTGACCGCCTTCTGCTCTTGCCTTGACCTGATGAATCACTATCGGCTTTAAAAAGGCATTTGGATTAAGAATGAGCTTCTTGATAGAACGGGAAGACATTCTGAAAATTGGAGAATAAATTGATTCAGTGAAATCGCTATAAACACCCCTAATTTTTCAAAATCTTTTAAATAATCCCCTTTTGCCCCTAATTTCATTTTCTGAGCAATCGAGTCACTTTTTCTAAATTCCATTTTATTTCTAAAATTTTACTGAAATTAAATTCATTTTACATATTTTGACTCAATTTCGGATCCGGATCCATTTGCCAAGATCCAAATCTGAGCCTTGTTGCTCAACTTTTAAATTAAAATTACAAGAAATACCAAAAATAGTTTTTAAATAGCTCGAACAGTCCATCCGACATCCATCACATTGTATTTCTCAATTCGAGTTTCTAAACTCGAACATTTTCTCAAAATCTGGATCCAAACCCACTTTCTGAAGAAAATTCTAAAGTTCAAACCCGGATTTTCAGAAAACCTCTCTCTTTGTAAATATTTCTCAAAATACAAAAAAATAGTCTTGTCTCTCATATTACTTAGGTTTTTAGGGTTTTATTTCCAAAAAAAAAAAAGAAGAAACCCGTTTTGGAAAAATCTACTTTAGAAAAACCTCTTTTTGGAAAATTTAGGGAAAAACCCCCTTACAAACCTCAAAATCGAGTTAGGGTTTTGAGGGAACCCACTCGAGTTTTCTCTCTCTGGCCGCACATTCTTCCCTCCATTCTCAAAACCCTTCATCTTCAACAACCTCTCCATTTCTCTTCATTCTCATCCTTCAGCCACCCATCACCAACCGAACCCCCATCAACCCTTGATCCCCAACAGCTCGACCCCTCTGGATTCGGCTTCTTCTTCTTTAAGAAGGGATCGCGTGGGTCTCTTCAATCCATCGCGTTTCACCTCCCCACAGTTCAATCCACCGGTCTTCACCCCACCATCTTCTGGTTTTTCCACGATCGCTCCTTCCCATTTTCCCCTTTTCTCTCCTACTTCCCCTTTTATTTCTCTCATCTAATTTTCCCTCTGATCGAGCAAAGTAGATAAAATCTCCGACAACAGCTACAGGTAAGTATCCATTCTCATCTCCCCCATTTCAATATCTCTTCTTCATCCTGCTGGTTCCTCCCATCGATTGGAGGAGTCTTAATCTTGAAGCATCAGCCACGACAAGTACTTCATCTCTCTACCATCCCTGTTTTTATTTTGATTTTCTTTTCATCGCCCCAATCAAAACATCCATGTAGTATCGGTTTGTTTATAGCATAACCGATCTATATATATGTAATATTAACGGAATATCCATATTCCGACATTTGCTTTGTTTTCCATACCATTCCTTTCAAATTTCTTTGATTACTTGCTGTAAATTTTTACATAAGCTATAATATATTTCTGTATGTGTGCTTCTCGCACAATATACCCTCTTTTGATCCTCATTTCAACAGTTTAATGTTGTGTGCGATCTTCGATCGATGTTTCTGGTTCAAGTTGCCTCTGAATGTTCGTTTCATTAGTTTTTATTTTATTATTATTATTTAGCTTCACCTACCTTTATTTTTTTTCTTTTTCTTTTATATGTTACGATCATCCATCCGTATTTGGCTTCTTGCTTTGATCATCATTGTTTTTATTTCTGGTTGTGCTCCTGTTTAGAGTATCACTGATCATGCATATAATTCAGGGTTTATTAACATTTAAATATGCATGATTTTATGAAATAATATTTCAAAAACCCAATTTTATGTTAGTTTTTGAGTAAATGTGCTAAAATGATTTAAAAATAGAAAATGCATGAAAAATAGTTTTATTTTTACATTTTTATACATATTTTAGTTTTTGTTATATTCATAGTAGTTTAGTTTTAGTTTGCAATTAAAAATGAAATAAAAAAAAAATAATATAGAAAAATATTTTTTCATTTTAAGTGTTTGTTTTTTTAAAAAAGAGAAAAAAATTTAGAATAGTTTTTTTAGTTCTTCATAAATAAGTTTTGTTTTTAAATCTTTGAAAATTTTATAATAAACTGGTATATAGTTTTTGATTTTTGAAAATTGCAAAAATAAACACAAACCGGTTCAACCGGTTTGCTTTTCAAAAATAAAATTGTTTTGAACCGGTTTCAAAGGTTTGAAAGCTTTTAAAAACCCCAAAAATTGTAAAAACGAGCGCCTCCTCTCATTCACGGCTGAAGCCGTCTTTCCCCTCTTCTCCTCTATTCCCTCTCTTCTCTCTTCCCTCCACCATTGCCGGTGGCTACCTTTTTTTCCATAATTTCTCCTTCTTCCTCTTCCTCTTCTTCTTTCCAGCCGGCGGCAGTGGTGGAAGCTCCTCATTCCGGCGATGGCAGTGGTGGAGGAGGTCGCCACATTCTTTCCTAACTTCTCAGGTTCACGGTGAGTGCTGAGTGTTCTTCTTCTTCTTCTTCTTCTTCTTTATTTCTTCTTCATCCGAATCTTCATCTTCTGCAGCTTCTAATAATTCTAATTCTTCAGATCTTCTTCTTCCAATTTCTGCAGTTTCTTCTTCTTCTTCCTCCGATTTTTCTTCATCCGATCCTCTTCTTCTTCTTCTATTTCTTCCTCCTCTTCATTTTATTCTAATTCTTCATCTTCTTCTTCTTCTTTGTTTTTTTTTCTGCTTTCTTTTTCAATCGATCATCTGTGTGTTTATGTTTTGTTTCAGAAAAAAAAAAAACTGATAAATAGAACTTTGATCTTAGCATCAGCTCTTCATTCCTGTTTTTAATCTTGTTCAATTTTAGATTCGTTTTGTTTGATTTCCAATTCTGGTTAATCATAATTTTTTCATTCATCATAGGATTTCCTGTTTTAGTTTTATTGTTTTTCAATTGTAATGATAGTTAGTTTGTTTTGTGTTTCTGATTGCTTACTGAATTAGATTTTAGTTTCATTGTTTTTTTTTAATTGTAATATTAGTTATTTTTAGCCGATTTCTGATTGTTTTTCTGATTTCATCGATTATTGTGTTTTCTAAAAATTCTCTATGTCTTCATTTACATTTAGTTTTTCTTCAATTTTTTTAGTAATTCCTTGTTTTTCATCTCCTGAATTCAATTTTTTTAGGTTTCTTGTCTTTCATTACATGTAATTCCTGTTTTTAAATATGTTTTTTACCAAATATCTGTTTTTACAATTCCTTTTTATGATATTTTCAGTTTACTAGTCTTCTTGTTTCATATCAAGTCCTTGATTCAATTCCCTAATCGTGTATTTTGCATGTTTTGTCGAGGAAATGTTAGTTGTTAATTGTCGTTGTTCATTAATTGAAATAATTAGATTTCATAAAGTGGAGTGTTAGTTACTTGTGTTAGTTAAGGTAGTTTTAATTGTCATGGAATTCTTTTGATGATATTCTTCAGTGTTCTTTAACATTTAGCTAGTTAATATAGGTTTCTATTTCTATCTCTGGTTCTGCTCGTGTTCATTTGAATTGTGCAGGATAGCACAGACTGGAGCGGAAGCGACTACGTGACACGAAGTACGAAGATAGAAGATT
This sequence comes from Nuphar pumila, assembly GCF_984573655.1. Taxonomy (NCBI): domain Eukaryota; kingdom Viridiplantae; phylum Streptophyta; class Magnoliopsida; order Nymphaeales; family Nymphaeaceae; genus Nuphar; species Nuphar pumila. Next base: position 75,077,865 of record NC_143259.1, on the reverse strand, counting down.
TTTACTTTTCAGTTTAGATTAGAATTTTGATTGGGTTTGTAAATATTGCACTTTACGCCCTCTGCGAAGGGTATTCATTTGTTGTAATAATTAGTTGTTTTTACTTTTCTTGAACACTTTACACTTCAATAAATTCGGCAATAAAGAATAGTTAGATTTGTGTACTTGAATACAAAATATTCCAGTTCCCTGAGTTCGACCCGGTCTCATCCACTAGTGAGAACCGGTTTTTATTATTTGATGTCTGGTTTTCACATGTTTTACATTTAAAAATCTTTTCAAAATTACAACGATTTAAAAAAAGACATCAAATTTTTGGCGCCGTTGCCGGGGAACGGCGTAATATTAGTATTCACTTTATTGCCTAGTGTTTGCTTTGCATTTAGGTTTAGAACCACGTATGTGCATATCTTAGAGAAGAGCTTACTTTTCTGCACAGCCCACCTATTAGGATCCCCTTAGAGGTGACTGTGTACGATTGGTACCGTACACATAGATTTTATATTTCTCATGCATAATCTCTGTTATGTGTAACTGCGTGGTGTTTGTTTAGTTTTTGTTGTTTTTAGTTTACTCGCTTTGTGGTTTGCGTGGTTTGGCCGCTTAGTGTGTTAGTTAGGTAGAAAACCCAAAGTTAGGACGTGTGCTACACCGGTCTACTCTAAGGTGTACGTAATGGCTGACGATCATCATTTGATCCGTCCTTTGAGGGAGTACTTCATGCCAAATACGTATACTCCCACCTCCTGCATTACGAGACCTGATGTAGGAGCGAGCCATTTTGAGATTAAGGCCAGTGTAATTCAAATGTTACCCTCGTTTTATGGCCTTATTAAGGAGGACCCATATCGTCATCTCGACGAATTCCTTGAGATTTGCTCTACTGTGCGAATCAATAACTTTGGAGATGATGCTATGCGGTTGACTTTGTTTCCGTTCTCCCTCAAAGATAAAGCCAAGTACTGGTTAAAATCTCTTGAGACAGTTCGTATTACTACTTGGGAAGGAATGCAAAAAGAATTTTTAAAAAAATATTTCCCAATTAGTAAAACAAATCAGTTTCGTAAAGCTATAACCAGTTTTTCTCAAATTGAGGGAGAACAATTTCACGAGTCTTGGGAGAGATTGAAAGATCTTCTCCGCAAGTGTCCCCATCACCAGGTGCCTCGTTGGCAGTTGGTGCAGTATTTTTATGACAGGCTTACTGAAAAGCATCGTCAAATGGTTGATTCGTCTTGTGGGGGCACTTTTATGCTCAAGAGTGAGGACGAGGCGTGGTCTCTATTCGAGACCTTGAGTGAAAACACGATGTATCATACCTTGTCTTCACGACTCGATAGGACTACATCTCTGTCTAGTGGTCCTAGGAAAGTTGGGATTTCTGAAGTTGGGTCCGAGTTAGAATTGCGTACCAAGGTTGACCAGTTGACTAGGAAGTTAGATCAATTCCTAGCCAATTCTTCGAGAAATCCAGTAGAAAGAGTGTGCGAGCTATGTGCTAGCCCTGCACACTGTGTTACGGATTGTCTGGCAGCACCATTATATCCTGAATTCGTTCAGGAGCAGGTGAATGCTGCCCAAGGTTTCGCTAAACCCATGCCCGATTCATTTACATCCTCATATAACCCAGGTTGGCGAAACCAGTTTAGTTCCCCATCCCATCAGCCCTCCCAGACACAGTATAGACCCAGTAACCCTTCACAAGGTTACTCGCATCCTATATTTCCACAGGTTCATCCCCAGTATTGTCTACCTTCTCCTCAGGAGCCCATTCCAAGTTCATCATTTCAAGAGAAGATATTAGAAACTTTTTATGATATCAAGGCCACTTTGTGTTCCCATACGCAGTCAATAGCCAAGCTAGAGACTCAAATGGAACAGTTAGCTCAGACATTGAGTAGACAAAATCATGGGAACCTTCATAGTCAGTCTGTTGTCACATTTAAGGGAGAGAATTCCATGATATTTGACTTGCAACCTACTTCACATCATGAGCAAGTCAAATCTGTTACATCCCTTCAGTATGGGAAGGCATGTCACTCCACTCAGGAATCGACTCATGAATCTCATATCATTTCTACTGACGAGTCGATCTCCATGATACCTCAACAGAAGGGGCCTTACTCACAGCATACATTTTCATCATATAAAGCCTCATTTTCTTAGCCTTTAGGATCACCAATTTTTAGTAAGCAAGAGGTGCAGATGCAGAAGGTGCTTGACCAAGTCAAGCCTGATCATATTCACCACTTGTCTGAAGTAGCATTCATTGATACTCGGTCGGTTCTAGACTCTCGATTCTTGACCAGTCTCTCAGATGAGACTAATCTCTGTTCTTCACGTCGAGAGAGTTATGATCCTATATTTGGAGGTAGAAGGGATGGAAACACAGTGCGTAGTGTCACAGATGACACTCTTTTCTTCATAGAGCCCGGTTGAGTCTGACTTCACGTCCATTGATCTCATGGACGATGAAGGATTTTTTCCAGGGATCCGTCTGGCTAGGGACGTGAAACTTAGCGCTTTATGGGAGGCAACCCATATCTTATATATTATTAGAATTGCTTAGAATTTATAGATTTTATTTTTGCTTTTTCATGAGTTTTTCATGTTGTTTTTGTTTCATTCATGAGTTTTATGTTTTGTCATGTATACATTGCATTCATTACATTCATAGAACGTATATTTTTAATTCATGTCAGGTTATTCTACTCTTTTCCCTCATTTATTTCTCTCATGTGCATTCACGTAGTTTCATTCAAGCATGGGGGAGTGCCACTGGGACAGTGTTATTCAAGCATGGGGGAGGGTGTAGAATGCACACCTTGATATTTCTATTTAAGTTCTTGCACATGTTTACACATCTCTCATGAAAAATAGATTTTAAAGAAAGAGTTTGAACTTATATGAATGTTATTTCAAATCTGATGTTTTTAGAGGATTTTTAAGCCCCACGAAAATTTTTTTCTGACATAAATTTAAAAATTATGGTTGTTTATGTGGATTTCAAAGAAATGATGATAGATACATGTTAGAATTTATTTTGAATCATAAATATGAATATGCACAGTTTTATTTTTGAAAAACTAAGCAAATGAAAAAAAGTGTAAAAAAAAAGAGCTCAAAAGAAAAAAATAGCATGCGTTAGGTTGTTTGGATAATTTCACAATCCTTAGTAGATGAAACTTAGATGTAAGTTGAAACTTTTAATTCCATTTCGAAAAGGAGAGTGAAAAACTTCGTGATCCTAAGTAACTGAGAACAGATACAAGTTGAAATGTTTGACTCTCATGTTATAAGGGTGAATGAAGGAAGTCACTTTTATGTCTTAGTTGATATCTTTTGATATGTATTGAAAAAGTATAGAAGATATTGACATTGCACAAGGCATAAAAGCAGACCACACGTAAGCTATAAGAGAAATATGAATACGCAAAAAGAAAAAGCGTGAAAAGAAAAAAAAAAAGAGAAAGAAAAGAGCTTAAAAAGAAAGAAAAGTTCAATGCTTAGAGGTGTGATTGAGAAAACCTGTGCAGAAAACATATGAGTGAGGATAAGTAAATAATAATATGTTTTTATTGGATTTTCTAAGAATAAAACATAAATAATTGTGATATTTTAGAAAAGTGAAAGAAATTCTTTTCTGTGGTGGTGCATAAAAGACTCTAATTATATTTCGATTTTGAAATAATAGGAAATATTTGTGAAAACAAAGTCTTTAATTACCGACTACTTATGAGAATGTGTAATATTATGCATACATGACAGAGATGTTTGTGGGTAGCATCACTGCAAACCCTCACGAGACCTTACTCGTCCACTGGGGTAACCCAGGGGTTGAAAGGGCTTGTTGCATGAGCTAAATGCAACCGTGATTCCTACGAAAGTGAGTTAGGTGATAGTTTGATTTCTTGCATTTTTCTAGTTTGCTCGAGGACTAGCAAAACATAAGCATGGGGGTATTTGATCATGCATATAATTCAGGGTTTATTAACATTTAAATATGCATGATTTTATGAAATAATGTTTCAAAAACCCAATTTTATGTTAATTTTTGAGTAAATGTGCTAAAATGATTTAAAAATAGAAAATGCATGAAAAATAGTTTTATTTTTACATTTTTATACATATTTTAGTTTTTGTTATATTCATAGTAGTTTAGTTTTAGTTTGCAATTAAAAATGAAATAAAAAATAATAATAATATAGAAAAATATTTTTTCATTTTAAGTGTTTGTTTTTTTTAAAAAGAGAAAAAAATTTAGAATAGTTTTTTTAGTTCTTCATAAATAAGTTTTGTTTTTAAATCTTTGAAAATTTTATAATAAACTGGTATATAGTTTTTTATTTTTGAAAATTGCAAAAATAAACACAAACCGGTTCAACCGGTTTGCTTTTCAAAAATAAAACTGTTTTGAACCGGTTCCAGCCGGTTTCAAAGGTTTGAAAGCTTTTAAAAACCCCAAAAATCGTAAAAACGAGCGCCTCCTCTCTTTCACGGCTGAAGCCGTCTTTCCCCTCTTCTCCTCTATTCCCTCTCTTTTCTCTTCCCTCCACCATTGCCGGTGGCTACCTTTTTTTCCCTAATTTCTCCTTCTTCCTCTTCCTCTTCTTCTTTCCAGCCAGCGGCTGTGGTGGAAGCTCCTCATTCCGGCGATGGCAGTGGTGGAGGAGGTCGCCACATTCTTTCCTAACCTCTCAGGTTCACGGTGAGTGCTGAGTGTTCTTCTTCTTCTTCTTCTTCATTTCTTCTTCATCCGAATCTTCATCTTCTGCAGCTTCTAATAATTCTAATTCTTTAGATCTTCTTCTTCTTCCAATTTCTGCAGTTTCTTCTTCTTCTTCCTCCGATTTTTCTTCATCTGATCCTCTTCTTCTGCTTCTATTTCTTCCTCCTCTTCATTTTATTCTAATTCTTCATCTCTTCTTCTTCTTTGTTTTTTTTTTCTGTTTTCTTTTTCAATCGATCATCTGTGTGTTTATGTTTTGTTTCAGAAAAAAAAAAAAAAACTGATAAATAGAACTTTGATCTTAGCATCAGCTCTTCATTCCTGTTTTTAATCTTGTTCAATTTTAGATTCGTTTTGTTTGATTTCCAATTCTGGTTAATCATAATTTTTTTATTCATCATAGGATTTCCTGTTTTAGTTTTATTGTTTTTCAATTGTAATGATAGTTAGTTTGTTTTGTGTTTCTGATTGCTTACTGAATTAGATTTTAGTTTCATTGTTTTTTTTTAATTGTAATATTAGTTATTTTTAGCCGATTTCTGATTGTTTTTCTGATTTCATCGATTATTGTGTTTTCTGAAAATTCTCTGTCTTTATTTACATTTAGTTTTTCTTCAATTTTTTTAGTAATTCCTTGTTTTTCATCTCCTGAATTCAATTTTTTTAGGTTTCTTGTCTTTCATTACATGTAATTCCTGTTTTTAAATATGTTTTTTACCAAATATCTGTTTTTACAATTCCTTTTTATGATATTTTCAGTTTACTAGTCTTCTTGTTTCATATCAAGTCCTTGATTCAATTCCCTAATCGTGTATTTTGCATGTTTTGTTGAGGAAATGTTAGTTGTTAATTGTCGTTGTTCATTAATTGAAATAATTAGATTTCATAAAGTGGAGTGTTAGTTACTTGTGTTAGTTAAGGTAGTTTTAATTGTCATGGAATTCTTTTGATGATATTCTTCAGTGTTCTTTAACATTTAGCTAGTTAATATAGGTTTCTATTTCTATCTCTAGTTCTGCTCGTGTTCATTTGAATTGTGCAGGATAGCACAGACTGGAGCGGAAGCGACTACGTGACACGAAGTACGAAGATAGAAGATTTTTACTTTTCAGTTTAGATTAGAATTTTGATTGGGTTTGTAAATATTGCACTTTACGCCCTCTGCGAAGGGTATTCATTTGTTGTAATAGTTAGTTGTTTTTACTTTTCTTGAACACTTTACACTTCAATAAATTCGGCAATAAAGAATAGTTAGATTTGTGTACTTGAATACGAAATATTCCCGTTCCCTGAGTTCGACCCGGTCTCATCCACTAGTGAGAACCGGTTTTTATTATTTGATGTCTGGTTTTCACATGTTTTACATTTAAAAATCTTTTCAAAATTACAACGATTTAAAAAAAGACATCAATCACCTCTATTCCAGTTTATGCACTTTGTTTGCATTTTGCGATTTCTGAAATTTCGTTTCCATTATCGGCATATGGCCACTGCATGTTTGTTAAAGCATTCCATCATCTGGTTTTGTTTAGTTACCCACTGTATTTCAGTTTCCAGTTTCACAGTAGATTTTTCTACTTTGGATTTTTTCTAATTAACCTCTCGATCATGCTTCGTTCATTTCGCACACATTATTTTCATTCCATCATCATCATTTACTGATGTGTCAATGTTTAAGCATCATATTTCATTACTTCTCACAATGATTGCATGACATCCTGATTGAAGCCTCAATAGCGGTGGATTGATTGGGCACAACGTCAATGCCTTCCGATCCTCCAGCATATAGGGGAAATTTCATCAAATGCTCATCTTTCATGTCTGTATCGGTAGAAAGATTGTTTAATGGAGGATGACATCTTCAGTTTCTAGCATGCTCCATCATCAGAAGGGGACAATCATTTCTCAAGTAAAGTCAGTGACAAGCATGGAAAATATGGCCAGACTGGTGATGAGGATGGTATCAACGATGATGATTTTTTTTTGGCTTGACTATGAAGGAAATTACTGATATTTGTTAAATAAGGCTAAAGGATGTTCTGGTTCCTAATCACTCCCCAAAATCATATGGTTCAAGCATTAGGAGCTATTTCATTCTCTGTTTGTTAAGGTAACCGTGTGTATCAAAATTGTGCAGGTTTACGTTGTTGCTTCAGAGTGTCTTTTGAAGAGGGTCAAGCCAAGACCTCTAAAAGGGAAAAGCACTTGCGAGCTGGAGTGGCCAATGAAACTTCGGAGGAGGAAGCAAACTGAAAGAGATTAGAGAAAGCATCACAAATGATTGAAGTGGATGATCTGCAGGCAACCCATGAACTCCCATTTTGCATCCCTCTGTATCAAGGACCCATGTACTGGCAACATGAGCACAGAGGAAGTCCATATTTTCTTTTGAGAAAGCAAATTTCCAACATTAGAACCATTGGGTTCAAAAGCCCAATTATCCAACCGGATGTTGCTGCCAGAATTGCCAGTAGCTTGACTCAGTATTTGTCAAGTATCGAGTATTTGCCATGTTTAAGAAGATGATGACCAAAATGTTGGCAGAGCAAGCGGAAGCTAGTATAAAGAAGACCCAAGTCAAGCCAAAGGCTAAGGGTCATGCAGTCAAGAAGCAGGTGAAAATGTCTAAAAAACATGTCCAACATGTTGATACAACTGATGAAGAAGGATCAACAGAAGGCACAGATGAAGAGTTTGAGACCCATTAGGCATTCTGCAAATCTACTCAGGGGCAGGGGTCAGCCCACAATTTCAAAGAGCAGTCTGTCAATGACTCTGACCAGCCGCAGTTCAAAGATGTGGTTAGAATGCTTCGAGACCTGCAGGCTCGCGACAAGGGCAAGAAAGTCTTCACCAGCGAAGACTTCTATGATGGTTTGGATGGGGATGACAATCTCGAGAATCTCCCCAGAAAGTTTATCAAATTCGATGGTTCTGGCGATCCCAAAGCTCATCTCGCCATGTTCTTCGTTGAATGCTCCAGATTCACGCGAAACAACCGAGCACTTTTTCTATGTTTCCCTCGCAGTCTGGAGGGAACCGCAGCTAAATGGTACTCGGAGCATGTAAATCCAATTGAATTGAAAGAATTTGATAAAGTGGTGAACATGTTCATCGAGCGATTCCTCTTCAATGCTGAGGCACTTCCCACCCTCAGTCATCTCTGTGGCCTCAAACAGAGAGAAAACGAAAAGGCAAGAGATTTCATTCACCGCTGGAGGTCAGCTTGCAACAAAATGAGAGACCCCATATCAGAGGGGCATGCTCTATCCTTAATTCTAAGCAACTTCTCACAGCCTCTGAGAGGCCTCATCTCTACTGCACCATCAAAGACATTCATTGAACTGATAGAGCGAGCCGAATGGCTCGAGTTGAGCGTGGAAAATGGTTTCTACGAAGGCTTCACTTTCACCAAGAACAACGGCCAGAATGAGCAGAAGAAGAAGACTCACTTCACTCATTCTGTCAGAAATAATAATTGAAACCAGTGTAAGGGGCAGAACAAAGATTTCTGTTATGGGGCAAGAAGTTCCAACAAGAATGATCAGAAAGGCAAGTCAGTGCCTCAATACAACAAGCCACTTCAATTAGAACAGGGACCGAAGCCCCGAGAAAAAGTAAAGCATGAAGGGTAGAGTTATGACAGGAAATTCACTCCACTAGACCAATCCCTCGAGACGATGCTCGAGTATATGTTGACCAAGGAGATGGTCAAACTGCCTAGGCTGGCCGATCCCCCTGTTCCCATGGGAAAATTCAAAGATCAGTTCTGTAAATTTCACAGAACAGTGGGACATAATACTGAGAACTGCTTCGTTCTCAAGAATATTGTTCAGGATCTCATCGATAAGAATCTTTTGGTAGAGGGTGTCGAAGATGAAAATATGGATATTCTGAAGAAACCCTTTCCCCATCATTCTACAGTGGTCATTTCTGAACAGCCTTTTCAGCCACAGGAGCATATCAGGCCATGCTCTAAAAAAGATATACAAGTCCAACATCAGGTCCTTGTGCTGCAGCAGGCTCAGTCCAAAGCTCAGAAGATGGACCTCATTGCAGCCTTTGGAAAAATGAAAGTATCTGACAAATCCGCTGGGGTATCTCCTGAGGTGGCTAAAAGAATGCCATGGCTCCCCAAACACTTTATTAAGCCTGCCCCGGAGAAAAATGAGACATCCACACCACAGCCGATAACTGCATTATCCAATGTCTCAATTTTGGACTTAGCTCAAGCCTCCACCAAACACCAGCAGGTGTTGAATGATCTGTTGCGGAAAATCAAAGTGAAACCAAGCATAACTCCTGAAGACATGGCTCAGATAGTCAATCAGGCTATGACAAATGCTCCAATCACTTTCTCAGATGAAGATCTTTCCAAGTCGCATGTGTTTCACAACAACGCTTTGTATGTTGTGATTCGAACCAGAGGAATGACTGTTCCTCATGTGCTGATAGATGGAGGCAGCAGCCTCAATATATGCCCAGAAATGACAGCCAAAGCTTTGGGCATCAAAGAAGAGGAATATATCCCGGACCCGATCACCATCTACCGGTTTGATAATCATGGCCAGACAGCTAAAGGGAAAATTTTCTTGGAAATTTTCATTGACTACTCGGTCCACTCTGTCCTCTTTCATGTGGTCAATGTACCCCCAACGTATAATCTGTTGTTGGGACGACCGTGGATTCACAACACGAACGCGGTGCCGTCTACTCTGCATCAGTGTGTCAAGTGGTCAAAAGGTGGAATGATCACAACAGTCTTGGGCGAGGATCCAGAGAAGAGGCTTGCACAACCCATGGTTCCTAGGCCCACTTTCACTACTGATATCCCTAGCATTAGGGGCATTGATGAGGTCAGCTTTGAAGAAAATTCAGGAATACTGCAGACGGCTGAACAGCCAGCACATACAGTGGCCATGACTCGATGGAGAGGCCCACAGTTTTTCAAGATTGGAGGACGAATTGACTATAGTACATTCAAAGATCATCCACTGTTCTCCCAATTTATGAAGGCCAAAAATGGATTTGATCTGTTAGTAAAGCATGGTTATCAGCCTTTTCAAGGCCTAGGAAAAAATGGGAATGGTCATCTCGAGCCAGTAATTCCTCAACACTATCCTCAGAGGGCCGGATTGGGCTTTAGTGGCAGAAGATCTCAGAAGGGCACTATCTTTATCAAAGGGACGCACTAAGGGCATCTGCTTGTCTTTCATTTCTATTCTTTTGTTTTCACATTTAGGATGATATCCCATTTCATTTCAATTATTGTCCTCAATTCAATCTTTCAATAAAGTTGCAAATTTCCTTTGTCTATCTGGATGCCATTTGTCTCTTTACTTCTCATTATCAAATCTTTGAAAATTTGCCATTATTTTGCTCTTTTATCTTTCAAATTATTTTCTTAACAAAAGTAATTTGTTTTATGATAGGCGATTTTTCTGAATCGATTTATTCTCCAATTTTCAGAATGTCTTCCCGATCTATCAAGAAGCTCGTTCTTAATCCAGAGGCCTTTTCAAAGCCAACAGTGATTCATCAGGTTAAAATAAGAGCAGAATATAGTCAGATTACAAAGCAGTCAGAAGAACCTGTAGAATTTGATTCAGCTCTTCCAGAATTTGCAGCAATTCAGAAACAAGATGAGCCATCATCCTTAGTTCAGGATCCGACTGAGGATATTAATATTGGACCAGAAGACAATCCTAAAATTCTCAAGATTGGCAGCAGTTTGAGCCCGAAAGAAAAAGAAAGGCTCATTCGTTTTCTCAAGCAACATGAAGAAGTGTTCGCATGGACGTATGAGGACATGCCGGGTCTAGATACCAAATTGGTTGAGCATCGTCTCATCCTAAAACCAAATGTCAAGCCGGTTAAGCAGAAACTGAGAAAGATGGATCCTTGAGTGGAACAACAAGTTAAGGAAGGTCTAGAAGACCTACTTAAAGCAGGGTTCATTCGAACCATTGACTATCCAGATTGGCTAGCAAATATTGTTGTTGTTCCCAAGAAAAATGGTAAAGTTCGAATTTGCATCGACTTCAGAGATCTCAATAAAGCGACTCCTATGGATGATTATCCACTTCCTAATATTGATCTTTTGATTGATAGCACAGCAGGTCACGCTATATTCTCTTTTATGGATGGATATTCTGGATATAATCAGATCAAGTTGGCCGCTCGCGATCAGTCCAAGACATCTTTCACTACTCCTTGGGGTACTTTTTGTTATACAGTCATGCCATTTGGGCTTAAGAATGCTGGAGCCACTTATCAGCGTGCTATGGCCGTCATTTTCCATGATCAGATGCACAAAATCATGGATGCCTATGTCGATGATATTCTGGTAAAGTCCAAAGAAGAGGAAGATCACATCAAAGCTCTCAATCAAGTTTTCAAGCGGCTCATTCTTTACAAGCTAAGACTCAATCCACAAAAATGTGTTTTTGGAGTCGAATCTGGCAAATTGTTAGGCTTTCTAGTCAGCAAAAAGGGGATAGAAGTTGATCCCACTAAGGCCAAAGCTATCATTGACATGTCTCCCCCGACTAATTTGAAAGAATTGCGTAGCCTTCAGAGACGCATGCAATCAATTCGGTGATTCATATCTAATTTGGCCATGAGATGTGAGCCTTTCAATCATTTGCTCAGGAAAGGAGTGAAATTCGAATGGGGACCAGAGTGTCAGCAATCGTTCGAATGCATCAAGAAATATTTGCTCAATCCTCCTGTTTTAAAGCCGCCAGAATTGGAGAAACCCATACTACTATACATTTCAGTTAATCAAGTTGCTTGTGGCGGATTCTTGGCACAATACGAAGAAGGCAGTCTGATAGAGCATGCCATTTACTATGTGAGCAAAACCTTCATTGATTATGAGAAGAAATACTCTCAGATAGAGAAGACATGTCTAGCTTTGGTTTGGATGTGTCAGAAATTGAGACACTATCTGTTGACATCTGAAGTCAAGATCCTATCCAAATTAAATCCTCTCAAGTATATTCTAGAGCAACCCTTCCTCAGTGGACGGATTGCCAAATGGCAGGTTTTATTGATGCAATACGATTTGGAATATGTCTCTCAGCAATCTATCAAGGGCCAAGCAATTGCAGATCAATTAGCAGATTTTCCTCTGCTAGAGGATGTTAAAGTCGATGATGATTTTCCCGATGAGCGGATCTGCAATATTCAACAATCCCCAATTTGGAATTTATTCTTTGACGGTTCCAAGAATATGGCAGGCATAGGAATCGGGATTCTATTGATCACACCTAAGAAGGAGATGATCCCCTTTTCTCTCAAATTAGATTTTCAGTGCACTCATAATATGGCCGAGTATGAAGCTTTGATACAAGGTCTGAAAATTCTACAAGACTTCAATGTCAAAAGAGTGCATGCTTATGGCGACTCTTTGCTCGTCGTCAATCAAGTCTTGGCTGAATGGCAAGTGAAGGATCAGAAGTTACTTCCTTATCAGAAGATCGTCTCAGCTCTTGTTAGCAATTTCGAAGAATTCCAACTTTTCCATGTCAAGAGAGACTTCAATCAAATTGCAGACAGTTTAGCGAATCTGGGATCCATCATGTCTTTCAAGAACGAAGAATCTTGTCGCTCCTTTGAAATTGGCAGACTTGATCAACCTGCTTTTGTCCTAGTAGAGCAGATAAACCAGGCTGAGCAAAAGAAGAAGCCCTGGTATCATGACATCAAGAATTTCATTGAAACTGGCAAATTTCCTCCAGAACTCTCAAAGAAAGAGCGACGAGCAATTCAGCGTATGTCTGCTCGATATTTTATTCTTGTTGACGTCCTTTATCGTCGTGGATCCAGCTCTGAATATTCCAGATGTTTGGACGAAGAAGACGCAAAAGAAGTTGTGCAAGAAGCACATGAAGGTATCTGCGGTGGTCATGTTGGCTACCAAACTCTTGTCAAACAAATCATCCGAGCAGGCTATTACTGGAGAACTATGCAACAAGATTGTTATCGTTTTGTGAAGAAGTGCGTTCAATGCCAGATGCATGCACCTTCCATTCATGCGCCAACGACATATTTGCAATCTGTCGTCTCGCCATGGCCATTTTCTATGTGGGCTTTTGATGTTGTTGGCCCCATTACTCCTTCTGCTTCAAATGGCCATAAATATTTTCTTGCTGCAACAGAATATTTTACTAAATGGGTAGAAGCAGTCACTCTACGCACAGTAGAAGGTCGAGATGTGGTCTCATTCATCCATAAGAATATCCTATGTCGTTTCGGCATACCACATGATATTGTGTTAGATAATGGCAGTCATTTCAAGAATGAGAACTTTCTGTTTGAAGTTCAAAATTCATTATCATTTTTCCGCTCCTTATTATCCTCAAGGAAATGGCCAAGCAGAGGCCACCAATAAGATTTTGATTCGAATCCTGGAGCGAACTTTGGAAACAGGCCGTGACTGGCATGAGAAGATTCATGATGCATTGTGGGCGTATCGAACCACCATTCGAACTCCAACTAATGCTACTCCGTCAGAACTTGTCTACGGAACCGAAGTAGTATTGCCTCTACATGTTCAGAAACCTGCTCTGAAATTTGCATCACTTCTCGAATTACCCCTTGATCAGTATCAGCAACAGCGGCTAGTACAACTTGATTTGCTAGATGAAAGAAGACTCAGAGCAGCAGAGTACGCTCAATCATATCGTCAGAGGATAGCCAGACAATATGCAAAATCAGTCATTGAAAGAAAATTTCAAGTCGATGATCTAGTGCTCAGATCAACGGTTTATCTCAAGCACCGCCCAGGTGGAAAGTGGTCACCAAATTGGGAAGGTCCATATGTTGTCAAAGAGGCACTACCTCGTAATTCATATCGACTCATCAATGCCGACGGAGTGGAATTACCAGATCCCATCAATGCTCGGCATTTGAAAAAATTCTATACTTGAACCATGTTTTATTCTTTGTAATTCCTCCAAATTTTGTTCAATAATGGTTAAATTCTCCTTTCCCAGTTATACTGGGGCATTTTTAAAATTTTGTTTTTATCTACAAATATCCTGTATGCAGGCAGGATAAACAAAACTCTCATTTTGCACGCATGTGCATTCATTTATATCATTTTCATATTTGCATACATCTGCATTCATTGGCATGCATTTGCATCAAGTTCGCTACCCATTCAGGATAAGGGATAATCCTGAGACCCCGACAATCATTCTCGTTACAATTCCCAAATACTTTAAGAGCATAGGTCTCTTTTAAAAATTCAAATTTCAAATTAAAAACAAGGTATATTTTCAAAACTCAGTGCTTGAACTGGTACAATTTTGAAATCCAGTGCTCAAACTGGTACACTTCCAAAATACAGTGCTCGAACTGATATATTTTTAAAATCCAATGTCTATGTTGACATATTTTCAAAACCCGGTATTCATGCTGGTGTTCTTTCAAGATTGAGCACTTGTGTTAGTGTCTCACTGGTGGGTCGTATCAGTCAACCTCTCGGGTTCAGTCTTTGTGCTGATCATTCATCAAACTTCAAATTCCAATTACCAATTTTGGCCCTCAGGCCATCCAATTTCCAAATTTCTAATTTCGACCTTTGAGTCAACCAATTTCAATTTCGACCTTTGGGTCAATCAATTCCAATTACGACCTTCGGGTCAATCAATTTTCAATTTCCAAATTCCAAATTTCTAATTTCAAATATCAAATTTTAAAATTTCAAATTTTCCAAATTCCAATTTCGACCTTTTGGTCACTCAATACCAATTTCAATCATTTTCTCTTGCGAGAGACCCTTTTTATAGGGAGAGTTCAAGGGAGCTCGTTCTTTTCACATGCTATCCTTTGTTCACCTAGCCCCTTTTCAGGGAGAGTTTGAAGGGACTCGTGTCTTTGTGAACCGTTTGCAAAACAAATTTCCAATTTCATACAAGGAACCCTTAGTTCAGGGAGAGCTTCGACGGAAGTTCACTTTCCTTGTAATCATAATTTCATACTAGGTCAGTTCATCATAAAGGACCCTCTTTTCGGGGAGAGTGTGATGGACTCGCTCCTTCATGACCAATTCCCCGACCTCACCATTATCGGCCCCCTTTCCATAAGAGAAGCCTAATATTAGGAAGTTTTGACGAAAGCTTGATTTCTCTTCGAAAGTTCGTTTTGCAAACACCTCCTCTTCATGGAAGAGAAGAGTAATTCCTATTTCCAATTTCTGAATCTTCTCCTCTGGGGAAAGGAGAAGAAAATTTTTGTCATGGATGCGTTGCGTTGTGCTTCAAATACTCGCTTCCACAAAGGATTTCAAGAAAATCTTGTCAATTTGTCATTAAATATTTGTTGATTTCAAAATCTTTATTGCACAAAAACATTACCTCAGAATACCTTCAGTATTACTTCCAAAAGGACAAAGCTTTCGCGAAAAAGGATTTAAAATTCAGAATCTTTCTATTGGCCGACCAATAGGATGAAGAATAAATCCTCGATATGGCCAGCAAAAGGAAAATCAATGTTGTTACAAAGCCATAAGTGATCGGTATTGATCGCAGTTAATGGCACATTTTTAAAGATCATTCTTGGAAAATAAAGCAGTCGAAATATCCTGGGTGGTACAGAAAAATCCATTAAATCCCTATATCTCCTCAATCACCTAAGCTGCAATTAAATATCTGCAAAAGGGATCTCTCAATTGTCGTCAAGAAGAAGGCGAATTAGGCGAGTAGACCCCCGGGGCCAAAGAAGATTTGAATCATCTCCAAGATGACGGAGTTTGTGATGGATCCTTCCAGGGAAAGTTCAGAGCACCGTCAAGATGAAGGCGACTGCGATGAGCCTCCCGACAAACCCTAAAAGATATTTAATTTCCGCTATCATCAAGAGATTTCCAACCAATGAGCCAATAACCGTCGATATAATCCCTGAGAGAAAAAGAAGGATCGAAACATCTCCAAGATGAAGGAGTTTGTGACGTACCCTTCCAAAAAAAAAAGAGAGAGAGAAAAGTCAGGACATCTCCAAAATGAAGGATGATATAATAAAATCCCCAAAAGCCTAAGAGAGCTCTAATTCTGCCAAAAAAAAAGAAAAAAAAAAGTGGGCAGAAAGATCATCATGAGAAAAGAATCCCAGGATATCAGACTGCCGAATTTGTCAAGAATCTTCTTTAAAATTTGTGAAATTCTATTATCAATATTCCTTCACCAATTGCTTTCACAATATCAAGAATACTCTCTTTTTTATTCATATCAAGGAAATTGATAGCCTCCTTGAAAGAAAGTCGATTGCAAGAAATTTGAATTCGAATCTGGATTCTACGAAGTTACGCCCAGTCAGAGGTAATACTTCAGGTAGAAAAGAGGGAATATTTTCAAAACAATGTGCATCATTTTAAATTATTTTGAATCAACAATAATTTTTAATATTTTGACAATATTTTCTAGCTATCCTGGCATGAAGCGAGAGCTTGAGGTTCATCTTTGGCGCATCCTGACATCAGTTGTTATCCCTTTTAAGGACTTGATAACGGGAGTTTTCAAGATTCCTTCCCTTCTGTTGGTATAATCTGAGCGCCTGGGCTCTCAGATTCGCACACTTCCCTGTGTCCCCACTGTCCCACCATAGACAGTCCACTTTCGGCTTGAGGTTAAGCCACCAATCATTTTCTCGCAAAAGGTCACCAATTTCAAAAGTTATTTAGTCTCAGCAATGAGGTGCCCAAAATCAAACCCCTTTTTAAGCTTTAGGGACCCCTATTTCATCCTTTTGCAAAACCCCTATCGGATTCATTGTGCGGAAATCCGAAGGTTCCATCATGGTTTCTTCCTTCGAGGAATCCATTTCATTTTCCGCCCAATCAGGATAAGGGTACAAACCTTAGCCTCCTTTGATGAGGTATTTCATTTTTCGCCCAATCAGGATAAGGGTACAAACCTGAGCCTTCTTTGAGGAGGTATTTCATTTTCTGCCCAATCAGGATAAGGGTACAAACCTGAGCCTCCTTTGATGAGGTATTTCATTTTTCGTCCAATCAGGATAAGGGTACAAACCTGAGCCTCCTTTGATGAGGTATTTCATTTTTCGCCCAATCAGGATAAGGGTACAAACCTGAGCCTCCTTTGATGAGGTATTTCATTTTCCACCCAATCAGGATAAGGGTACAAACCTGAGCCTCCTTTGATGAGGTATTTTATTTTCTGCCCAATCAGGATAAGGGTACAAACCTGAGCCTCCTTTGATGAGGTATTTCATTTTCCGCCCAATCAGGATAAGGGTACAAACCTGAGCCTCCATTGATGAGGTATTTCATTTCCCGCCCAATCAGGATAAGGGTACAAACCTGAGCCTCATTCTGATGAGGTATCTCATTTCCCGGTCAGGTTAAGGGTACAAACCTGAGCCTCATTTTGATGAGGTATTTCATTTCCCGGTCAAGTTAAGGGTTAAACCTGAGCTTCGTTTTTACACGAGGTATTTCCCATCCCATCCAGGTTAAGGGCAAAAACCTGAATCTCACTTCTTTTGAAGTAAATTTTTCCTCTCTATTCTCCATTTCATATCTACCATTTTCATCAGGGCTAATATTTTCATATCCAGTTAGATCCTTCAAACTGGGGCATTTTTATAGCCAAAATTTGGTGTGTTTTTCTTTGCCACTAAGCTCGTCTTCAAGCCGGCTTAGTAGCAAAGAGGGGCATCTGTAAACACCCCAAATTTTCCTCACTCATTCTCAAACAATCCTCCTCAGGCAATGCCAACCCTGTCAGGTCAGTGTAGGAGTCAAACCCCGAGTCAGTTTCAGAAAATCACCATTTTACCCATTTTTATTAGGAAAATTACCATTTTACCCCTAGGTCATCCCGGACCCCAGTCAGTCGGAGTCAACCAAGCTCATTGGTCAGTTCAAGACAGTTAGAATATCAGTCATCTCAAGCTCATCTGAGCTCATAATGAATAAACCATTTTCATTTCTGACCATTCCTGCCAGAATGGGATCATTTCTTCAGAAATGAGCTCATTTCTCACTCAAATCCAAACCAATTGTCTTCGAATCAGTCATTCTCAGTCAGTCATGTTCCCCAGAGTCTAACTTGAGCTCACCAGGAGTTCAAGCGCTCCAATTTCAGTTCAAAACTATTTCTAAGTGTCCAGGAGCCCATTTCAGTCCATTTCAGCTCTTTTAGCTGAAATTGAGCCGAGTTTAGTCAATTGAGCTAGTGTTTGAGCTTCGATTTTAGTTCATGTCAGTATTATTGACCTTTTTTTTTAGCTCAAAGCCGGCTCAAGTTCGTAATTCACTTCACTTTAGTGACCATTCTAAACCATTTCTCTAAAAATGGCAGCTTTTCTTGAAAATTTAGTCGGAAAGGTCAATTGTGTCAGTGTCTGATCAGTTCACTTGAGTTCTAAAACTCTAAAACCCAGCTCATTTCAGTTTGATTCAGCTCAAACCCTAATTTTCAGTGTCACTCTAACCCAGTAGAGTTCAAAAACCATTTCTTCAATCATTTTGCAAATTTTATCAGTTTTTATACTTTTTAAACTAGTACAGCTGCCAATCGGGGTCTAACATCTAAAATTCTCCATTCAGGGTCTGCATTTCGCATGTCATTTCTCATCATTTCATATCATTTCTTAGCATTTCATAACATTTCATCACATTTCATTTCATTTTCGAAGTCCAGAACTCCAGTTTTATAAATTCCAATCCAGATTGAGTTTTAAAAGTTTTCATAAATCAATTTCAAACCTCGGGTTTCCAAAATTGATATTTTTACCCCCGGAAGTCTAAATTTGGAAATATTTTCTCAAGAAAAATAATCTGGATTTATTTCAAACTCAAAATTTTGAATTCTACATTGGATTTGCTTTGCAACGGGGTATTGAACTTCAAAATCCGGGCTCGTTTCAAAAATTGCCAAAAATAGCTTGTTTTGTCTGAAAATAAATTTGGAAGTATTTTCTCAAGAAAAACAATTTGGATTTCTTCCAAAATTACATTTTTAAATTCTACATTGGATTTGCTTCGCAACGAGGTATTGAACTTCAAAATCCGAGCTCGTTTCAAAAACTGCCAAAAATAGCTCGTTTTGTCTAGAAATATTTTCTCAAGAAAAACAATATGGATTTCTTTCAAAATTACATTTTTAAATTCTACATTGGATTTGCTTCGCAATGAGGTATTGAACTTCAAAATCTGAGCTTGTTTCAAAAACTGCCAAAAATAGCTCGTTTCGTTTGGAAACTTTCTGAAAAGACTATTTTACCTCTCTAATCGTCAAAATGAATTTCAAATTCAAAATTTGGACCCGCTCTGAGATGGCCCATTCATTTACATTTCTATTTTATTAAAAAAAAAGATGTTTCTTTTTATTTGTTTATTTTTGTTTTTATTGATTTTTATTTATTTTTTATTTTTATTTTTTTTAGAGAGGTGGGACCCACGAGGGGGTCTCCCAAACCTCCAGCCCATTTCCTTTCTTTTTACTCCATTTTCTTTTTTATTTTTATTTTTATTTTTATTTTTTTACTTTCCTTCTTTCTTTCTTTCTGCTTTCTTTTTCTTTCTTTCTTTCTTTCTTTCTTTCCTCCTTTCTTTCCTCTCCCAGCCACTCACGTATACCCTATTCAGCCCCTTCTTCTTCCTCTTTCCCTCTCCTTCTTCCCCTCTTCTTTCCTTTTCCTTCCCATCTTTCTTTCCCCTTTCTTCCTTACCCCTTTCAATTTCTTCCAAAGCAAAAAGGCTGCAGCCATTCACGTGGATTTCCATCATGAAATATTATTAGCAACTTAGGTTTTGAGAAATCAAAACCTAAGTTATGAGAAAAAGGTGAAAAAAAGAAAAGGACACGGCTGCTCTCATTCCAATCTCACGGATCTCTCTCTCTCTCTCTCTCTCTCTCTCTCTCTCTCTCTCTCTCTCTCTCTCTCTCTCTCTCTCTCTCCTTGGCTGCAACTGCCAGCCATTGAAGCCACCTCCAAGCTTCCTCCTTCAGCCGGTACATCACCCTCCTTGTTGCAGCCGGCTCCTCCTCCCTTTGTAGCAGCTACAGCCACCAAAGGGTGCAGCCCTTCACTAGCAGCAACCAGCTCCAACTGCAGGCATCCACGCCTCGCCCTTGCAGCTTTCATCACCACCAATAGTAGCTGCACTACAGCCCAGCCCTTGCAGCCTCTCTCACTCCAGTCATAGCATCTTCAACTGCACCAAGGCAGCCACCACCTTGAACCACCACCAGCAACTCCTTCAGCAGCAGCCGGTTTCCCCTTTAACACATCCTTCACCGCTCCAGCCATAACAACAAAGTAGCAGCAGTGCCATTGCCAAGGTCACTGCTTCAGTCATAACACCAGGGCAGTACGTTGGCCTAGCTCCTTCTTCAAGCACCCTCAAGCATCCCCAACGGTTGAAAGCCTCCTTGGTCTTCTTTGGTAGCACTCCCTCTCCGCTGTAGCAGCAAGGTGGCAGTCACCCTAGCCTTCCCTCCAACCGATCCAAGGTAGGACCCCTCCAGCCATTTTATTTGATCTCACCCAAAATCCATTTTTTTTGTTTGATCTCTGTTGCAAACTTGATGTAAAAGTCATTTTTGGTTTTTTTTTTTTTTTTACAAAAGGAATAATTACAGATTGATGTCAATTAAGCTATGGCGATAGTCGTTTTGGGCTCATTATGTTTTGGAAAAACCATCGTATATGGAGTAAATTCATGTTATCTCCCTTCGTAGGATAGTTTGTCTGAATTTTAAATGTTTTAACTTTACCATGTAGGTCTTTATTTTTATGCTTAAATACTCTTTACATTGTACCTTTTATATGTAAAGGCTAAAAAAATGAAAGATTCATGTTGATAGATCGAATCTTTCACTTTATAAGCCAAAATCGAAGATAGATTTATGCCTCCAATAAATTTTCTTTTGCATATTTCATGTCATTCTATATATAAAAAAAAAATTGCATTTAGCTAAATTTCATCATGTATTTATTCATTTTACATATTCTTATTGATAGATTGATTTAGAATCTGTAGAGTTTCAAGTTTGTGCAAATTCCATGCATAATTTTTTATAAATTTCTGCATTAATAAATTCTGTAAAATTTAGAACAATTAGGATTATATGTCCCTGATCTATTTCCGGAAATTTGATTCAATTCGGGTTTCGGAACCTTCTCAAACCAATCAAATCCCAAACTGGGATTTCCCATTTTCAGAACTTCTAATTTCTGCTTTAGCAGAAAAGAACCTCTGGCACCACCCTTGTGGGAGATTCGGATCGTCCTCCAAAAATCATATTAGATTTATCATTAAATCTACTAGTTATCTGGAAATTTTTATGTTTTTCCAAGCAGTTTTGCCCTCTTAAAAAAATCAAATTTCCCTGACCCTTGGGAAAATCTTGATTTTCCTTTGTCAGGGTATAGACAGAACCTAATGCATCAAGTCCGCCAAATCTGTAATCCGTCCGCAAACACTTTCAACATGAAAGTTGTTCCTAACATAATTTCCTGTCATTTCCCAAAATTTGGGAATTTTTAGATCTGTTTCATTATTTTTCCTGGATTTTCTCTTTCTGTCTAACAGATTCCATTGTCCAGAAATTCCAGAGATTTAGGTCTCTGATAACAGTGTGGCCTTTTCCAAACCGTAACCTGAATCCCAAAGGTGTCAAAAGATCAAATCTTTATCTGTTTGTCAGGGACATTTTCCCATAATTTCAACTTTTTTACCATCTCTTTGCTATTTTTCCCATATTTTATCCCAAAACCTTTCTGTTTCCCCTAAATCCTAGAGTTGCCGGATTCCGATCCGACTTGCCGGAGTGGTACAGCTCCGACCATAGGTCAAAACCAGAAACTGTAAAAAGCAAAAATCCTTGCCTTACTGTCCTCTGTCACCCCATAAAAGGTGGGAAATTTTTATGGAAATTTGATATCCTCAATCTCCTTTAGAATCAATATTTTAGGCAAAAATCATAAAATTTAGGGTTTTTATTTGAAGTTTCATATTTAAAAATACAAAAAAAATTAGATTTTCGAAATCCATTCTGTTTTTAGGGTTATTTTAGGTGTCCATGCCAACTTTGGTTTAATTACAAGTTCATTTGCTTCATGTGTTAGTTTATCTTTAAATTCAGAAGCAAAAATCAGGTTAAATTTGATATTTATGATATTTTCGCCATTTTAGGGTTTTTATCAAGTACATAAGCATGTAAAATCATATTAGGGTTAATTTCAATCTCCTTTTCATTTCATATTTTTCAATTTTGCAAAATTTATTTCAGAAAACCCTGGTTTCAAGGCCATAGTCTTGTTATCGGGGGTATTTTGGTCATTTTGACCTAAATTTCGAAATTTCAATTTCTAATTATCCAAAATTTCATTTATATCATCATATTTTATCATATTATGTTTGATTTATTTCATTTGATTTTCAAAATTCCAAAATTTATAAAAATTCTTTCAGAAAACCCTGATTTCAAGGTATTCAGGGGTATTTTGGTCATTTTGACCCCAATTTCGAATTTTCAAGTTTATTTTCGAAATTTATTCATTATTTATCATGTTTATATCAAAGGGGATATGATTTGGGGTTTATATCTGAATAATATCTGATAATTTCCCATATTTTCGGATAAATTCAGAAAAACCTACATTTTTGTGCTAACCTTGTTTTCTAGTTTTGCAGGAACATTCAAGAAGAAGACTTAGATTTTATTTTTTTTATTTCAATTCAATGTAACCTCAAATGTAATAATTTGGAATAAGAGTTACTTTTCTGCTTAGAATAGGGCTGCATTGCATATAGTTTAATTTATGCAAATTTTAATATGTGATGTATGATTCATACACATTATTTCAAATTCACTATGGTTTACACGAATGGCACGTGCACAAGATTTTATGGAGTTTATAAACTCGGCGGGATTCGTATTTATGGCCATAGTCAGAATACAAAGAAAACCAAGATTTATGATCTTCGTATTAGCCACATTCAGCCTACACACTTAGGATAACTTCAAAATGCACTGCATTTCTCAAAGTTTTAAAAGGATTTCTCAATTCCTCAATGAAATTTCCTTTTCAAATTCATATTCATTCATTCATATCATTCAAATTGCATTATTTTCAAATTCATTTTCCAATTTCAATTTCAAAAAAATCAATTTTCTCAAGAATTTCCAAGTCTTTCTCAGGATCTGGTTTTCTCAAAATTCTAAGTTTTCAAATGACATTTAAAAGCATTTACCAAGTTCAAATCGAGATTTTTCTATGCTTTAAAATTCTCAAATGTCAAAATCCCAAGTTTTCAGAAATCCATCTTCTTAGAATTCCCATTTTCCTGAGAATTCATTTTCCATTTCAAAAGTCATTTTCCAATGAATTTCTTAGATTTTCTCAGAATTCTCAAATCCATTTTCTTAGAAAAGCAATTCCAAATTTCAAAATCGATTTTCTAAAGTTCAAATTTTCCTGAGAAATCACTTTCCAATACAAATTTCTGATTTCCAATAAAATTCAATGATTTTCCCAGGAATTCCATTTTCAAGCATTTTTCAATCAATTTTCAAGCATTTCAATTTTACAAAGCAAACATCATATTTTCTCAAACTTGCATTTTTCAAAATTCCATAGCACAAGCCTGATTCTTTGTGCATTCTAGGAAAAATAGAGCATAATTTAGATATTTGAGTCAAGTTAAAGCACGTAATTGATCCTTGGTTCAATTACCCCTGGTAAAGGCGCCAGGAACGGTTGAATCTCGTACCGACAGGCGGATCCCATTCCACGGAATTTTCCCGCAAATTTTCAAAACGGAGACGAGTAATTTTCAAAACCATTTTCAAAACTTTGGTCGAGTTTGACTCGCGAAATTCGTTTCTCTCTCGCAAGGGAGGGGAAAAATTTTGCGATGATAACAGTGTGGCTATACAATTCTCGTTTGCATTTATTCCCAGGGAAGTTGCGATCGAGATGGACAGGTCCTTACATTGTGAAAGAAGTATTTCCCCATGGAGCAGTGACATTATTCGATCCTATGACTCAAGGTACATTAAAGGTGAATGGGCAAAGACTGAAGCCCTTTATTTCAGATTCCTTGCAGGATGGTGAGTGTGAGATAGTGCATCTCACGAAGGCATGAGGATTCAACCAGAGGGATGTATCATATGTACACTAGTTAGTTTTTCATTTCAGTATTCTTCTTTATTTAGTATTTTATTTCATATTTGCTAATTTTTGTTTTGATGTATGCAGGATGAATCTAACACCTAGTGTATCAGTTACCAGGTACAGAGAAGTGCTTTCAAAGAATAGATGAAATTCAACTTCAGAAGCTCAAAGCAGATCAGGTTGTATCTATCCTTTCTCCCATATTCTTATTGTCTTTTAGTGTGCATGTGCATTGTATTGTTATACATTTTGTATGCCACTAGGGACAGTGTCATTCAAGTATGGGGGGGTGGTTTAGATGCACACAAAAATTTCAAAAAAAATTTTTATGACTGGTAATTAAAGTAGGCATTTGAGAACAAGTTGTAGCATATATGATTGTTTTTGGCATAATCTAACAGTTTAAAAAAAAATTTTAAGCCCCATAAATTTTTTTTTTCTCTGAACTAAGTCGAATAGAATAGTTATTTATGAGAAAATTCAAAGAAAAGATAGTATTTGATTGTTAGAAAATTTTGAATCACTTTTGTATAAGTATGCACAGTATGTTTTGTGAAAGAAATAAGTAATGTAAAGATGTTTTTAAAAAAATGAGTTTAAAAAGAATAGAGCTACCTTTAGTTGTTGATGTCTTCATGAATCCTAGTAGTGGAACTCAGACACGAGATGAAGTGTTTGAGTCTCTTAACGAAAAGGATAACGAAGGAGATCATCCCCTTGTCTAGTTGATATCTGTGGCCTTTGTAGTTCGAGTAAGTAGAATCTGAAGGGTGTTTTACACCTGGTGCCCCAAAGCCAGCTGGTTTGGGAGCCACCGGTTCGAAAGCTTGTTACATGGACTGCATAGAAAGCCTAAGAGATAGAGACATTGCACATGACGAGAGGAAGACTATACGCAAACTATTAGAATAGAAGGTCTAGTGACTCGAGCAATTAAGTCTAAGGGATACTTTGTATCTAGTGCCCTAAGGCCGGCCGACTTGGGAGTCACTGACCCAAAGCTCGCTACACGGGTCACGACAACTGACTATTCGAAATAGTGTTCATGTGAGAAGAATGCTCAAGAGAACAAAGTTGAAAAAAAAGGGTAAAAATGAAAGAAAAAGAATGTACTGAATGAGAAAATTTTCATTGCTTAAGCATATAGGTGTATTACTGTGCAGAAAATATACAAGTGAGAATAAATGAGTAAAACATGAGAATACTTGACTTTCTGAGAAAAATCATAAAATAGCTACAATATTAGAAAAGTGAAGGAAAAAGAATTTTTACTGTGGTGGCATGAGATTTTTAAACTTATTTTGAGAATGTCAATTACATGAAATATTTGTTCCAACTGCATTCTTAAGAGCCTAATATTTTTGAAAAATCATCCGCGCATTTCATTGATGTTTGTGGGTAGCATCTTTGCAAACCCTAACGAGACCTTACTCGTCCACTGGTGTAAACCAGAGGTTTAAAGAGCTTGTTGCATATGCTAAATGCAACCGTGATTCCTACGAAAGTGAGTTAGTTTTTATGCATTCATGTTTAGCAATTCTTGTCTCTGTTGCATAGCATAATTAGGGTTTGTTAAGGGACTAACAAACATTCAAGCATGGGGGTATTTGATGATGCATGAAATGCACATCATATTAACAAGTTTTTCATGCATTTTGTAACGAGCTTAAGGTTTTAAACCCATGTTTAGATGCATTTTGATAGTAAGGGGTTATGGTTTGAATTTCAGAGAAATCGGAGTTAAAATGAGAGAGTTATGGCTATTTGAGTGTTCGGGCACGAATTTCGAGGTGGATCTGATCCATATCCGACCCAATTAGGTTATTTGGACTTTGGATCAACCTTTAGAAAGCCCAAAACCCAACCCACACGCCTATCCATATCCATTTCAAAAAATTTTGCAGAACCCCCCCCCCCCCCCAAAAAGTGGCGCCTAGCAAAATATTTTTTTTTAACCTTCTTTCTGAAAAATATCAAAAGTATAAATTATAGTTTCTAAAAACCCTAGGCATATTTGGCTTGGATTTGACGCCCTCTGCAGTGCCTCTAGCTCCGGCACCTTCTTCCCCTCCATTCTCCCACGTTTTGGCCATTGAAGACCGGTTTATGCTTGGTTTCCAAGCATATTTCGATCTCTCTTGTGATTTCTATACGTTTCTTCCTTTTTCCTTGATGTGTTTTCACCATTTTTCTGTGTTTTTGCAGGTGTAGCAGAGGTGGAGACTACTAACCTTGATCCGTAGTGCGAAACACACGTCAAGGTGAGCCCGGGCCTACCTCCATCCGGTTTTCTATGCCCTCCGATCGAGAATCGGCGCATATTCCATCTCCTGTGGATCTCCAACGTGTTGCAGCTGCAAAAGTGTTGTTTTTGGTGAAGTTTCAGCATTCTCGAACCGTTTGGGACGTCAAGATCAAGCCACGGTCCGCTCTTCTTCATCCCCACGATCGTCGGATCACCCGAGAGGTAGGTCTTCTTCTTCCTTCTCTTCTAGCTAAAACCGAAATTGTGTGTTGGATTTTATTTTCTTATTTTCTGTGTGTTTCTTATTTTTCTTTTTAATTCAACCTTAGAATAGATCCCCTGCATAGACCAGTACGTTAGCTTAGGTTTATTTGCTTGATTGATTCATTTGAATCTTGGTTTTTTTAGATTTTTCACCCAAATCGTGAAAATCGACTAGATCTTCATCTAGCCGATTCTTCAAATCTGTCATAGGTGTGTTCTTAGTTCTGTTCTACTGAAAATCCAATAAAAAAGGTTTTCATTTTGATTCTTCTTAGTCGTTTGGTTGTGTGTTGTGGTTTTTATTTAAATTGAAAAGAAAAATACAAAAATCGGCTAGACTATTTCTAGCCGATTCTTGGGTTTTTATAAAATTGTTCTTGTTTTATTTATTTATTTTTGTAGTAGTGCTGCTTGTTGTGTGTGAGTTTTGTCTATTGAAGTATCATTTATTTTTCATTTTAGGAAAATGGATTTCTTATGTGTCGCATGAGGGAGTTTTGCCAAACTCGTGAATGAATGATTGAAATCATGCAAGTGTAGGTGATTCTCTTGTGTCATTCGTGTGATTTTCTATTTGTGTGTTAGTTAACAGTCTCCTAGAGTTAGATGTGTCAAATTCATCATTTTAGAAGTGTCTTAACTCTTGTTTTCTTGGTGTTTTCAAGTTTTAGGAGTTTCTTTTTATTGAAAAATAAAATACCAAAATCGAGTTTCTCTTCTTTGTGCATGTTTGATTGACTTGTCCAGCCGGTTGTAGAGTAGTACATAGTTTGTTATATCAGAATTTTATGTCATTTTGATTTGTCATATGATGTTAGTTAGATCTTTTTTTTGAAAGAGGTTTAGTAGTTGTAATTTTTCATGTTTTATTCATTAGAATAGTCGTTTAGCTAAATTGTGGTGTTAGGTGTCTTATGATTTTTAGCTTAGGTTATTGTTTGATGTTTATTTCAGTGATATGTTCATGATGCATAGTGTTGTTCATGTTTCATTTGTGTAATTAGGCATTTTTTATTAGGTATTGCTTTAGTTTTCGCAAATTACTTGTTATTTAGGTTAATCATAATTTTTTTTAGTTTAGTTCTTCTTCTTCTTCCCCAAGGAGGGGCGGCAGCCATTAGAGCTCCAATTGAGCTCTAGGTCAATTTTTTTAGAAGGTATTAATTGCAATTAGGTAGGTTAGGAAAGTGTCTAGGTTCAATGTATTAGGTTTTATTGCCTTAGCTGTTTTTAGGAGTCATTTAAGTAAGTTTTGGAATTAGGGAAGCATTTAATTCTAGAAAATTGTGTTTCTATTTGAGTCCTTTTATTCCCTAGGTAGTTTTAATTGTATTAGCCTAGAAAGTAGCTTAATTAGGGTTGGCAATTTTTGAGAAGAAAGGTAATTAAGGTAATTGAATTTGAAAAGTTTTTTGGAAATAGTAGATTCTTCAAAAATCGTGTGGAGCATTCAAAGGAGCATTAAATTTTGAATGAGCATTATAAAAAGGAGTTACTATTTGGCTTTGGAAAGTGTTTTGAAATTCAATTCCATTTCCAATTTAGGTTCCACGATTTCCAGAGAGAAATAAATGTCATTTACTTCAATATTGGAAAGCAACAATCGTGGGGTTTTCTAGGTTGGACTTTTCATTTTCCAAAATGAGCTTTAAACATATTTAAGGAGTGTAACTCCCTAATTAATTGGGGCAATTTTTGATAATCCAATCATTCCAAAATTCGAACATTAGCAATTATTACCTTATTTTTCCAACCTTCTACATTAAATTCGTTTAGTTTTGAATTAATGTTAGGTTAATTAGTAGGTTACTAATTTAGTTGACCTAATTAGTTGAGTCAAACCTAACCTAACCTAACCTAGTCAAAACCGAACCTAGTTGAGTCAAACCTAACATAACCTAATCTAGTCAAAACCAAGCCTAGTTGAGTCAACCAAACCCAGTTAGCTAAGTCAAACCTAGACCGAGTCCAACCTAGTCTAAGTCAAACCTAACCCAACTTTAGGTCAACCGAGTCTAACTAACCTAGCCTAACCTAACATAATCAATCTAATTGACTTAGTAGAGGAGTCGTGTACCTAACCGAACCCGAGCCTAGTCAAACCAAACCGACCTTAGCTAAGTCAAGACCGAGTTTACCTAAGTCAACCGAGCCTAGTCGAGTCAACCCTAGTCCTATTTCAAAGTCCGCACCTCATTGTTCTTTAGTGGTCTCTTCCCCTTTAGATTTAATTCATATTGTCTTTAGAATAGCTAGTATAGTTATTTATTTAATCATTTTAGTTAGATTTTATCATTGGTTGATTTAATGTGTGTTTGTTAATTTTTTTTTATTAATAGTTTAGTTAGCATAGTTGCATTTAGTTTATATGTATTGCATATCTTATGCATATAGTTACTTGCATGTGTTAGTACTTTAGTGACATTTGCATCATTAGTTCATTTAAGTCATAGTCATGCAATGCATATCATATGTTATTTAGATCTCATTTAGTTTCATCATATTTAATATCAGCATATCATCTGTCATTTAGCATCATTTCAATCTGCATTACATTTAGATTACATTCGTAGTGTGGGAAATAGATTCATTTAGTGAATAGTGCACTCAAAGAAAAACCTGATTTTTGCCCCATCGCACTGTCGTCATTTCATGTGCAAAAATTCAGAGTTTTTAGAAAATTCTTTTTCTATTCACTTTATCAACGTGTTAGCTATCTGCAGACCACATTTCAGATCGATCCGAGTTGGTTTGGTCTGATTTTTAAGCGTTTTGTGAAAACCACTTTTTCTGGTTTTTAAATTTCGGGACTTTCGATATCCTGATTTTTCCCAGTTTTGAAACACTTATATCTGGAGTTCCAAATATCGTTTTTGCATTATGTAAAAACTGTCAGATTATTTAATCTGTTAGTTACAGAACAGAATAAATTTTGGAAAAATCGAACCTCGTTTGCCTTGTCAAACAGTGGTTTTCCGAGAACCTGTCAGAAATCTATTTTACACTAGTTAGGGGCATTTTTGTAATTTCCTTAGTTTCGGCATTTTAGGACTGTTTTCAGTATTTTCTGCATGGTAGAAGCTGCATAAACATCATACAGCATTATTAGAATTAGTTTAGCTAATTTTAGAATTAGTTGAGTATTTTATTTAATTATTGTCTGATAATTAGAACTTGTTTTATTAATTTCGTAAAATTAGACTTAGTTCCATTTATAGTTTCATTCTTAGAATAAAATACTAACTTTGAATTTTCCTTCATTTTAGGTTGAAAAGCATCTTCATTTTTCCAGAGTTCTTTGTCCAAGTGCAAATATCGTCTAAGTGGTGAAAAGACCAAAATACCCCTGGCGTGCAACTGAAGACTGGATTGCTATTTCAAGTTTTTTTTATTGTAATTTAATTAGTTGTGTAATTGTAGATTGATATTTGTAATTAATAAATTAAATTTTACAGAAATATCTTGATTAATTCTTGTTCCCTGAGGATTCGACCCGTACTTACCACTTTGTGGAAAGTCGGTTTTTATACTTTTGGTTGACGATTTTCCAAAGTTTTATTGAAAATAATTGTTTTAAAAATATCATTTCAAAAGATCAACCAGTTTGCATGCAGATTTCTTTCATTAGTGTAGACATCATACTTAGATGCATATAAGTTCTTCTTTTTATAAGTCTAAGTCTAATTCTTGACATATTCATCTCTCATTTAGCCTAAGTACAATCCTATGCATGTAAATCTTTACCATGGCATTTCCTGTTATCTTCCACCTTTTCGCATTTTGCTTCATACTAACCCTGTTCTCGCAGGAATACATAAAAAATAGTGCTTTCCTTTCTGAGTTTAGAGATTCTTTATTTCAGTTCAATTCAAAATTGTAATACTTAGCTATTAATGATAAATTTTCCTTTCCAGCCTTAGAATAGAATGTATGAACATGTAAATATTGTAGATTGCTCATTTCACTTCATTTTCTCTTTTATTTCTAAAAACCCACAATGGTGAAACACGAATGGCACGTGCACCATTCTAATAAAAGGTGATTAAATGCTAAGTTGACGATTTGCATCAATGGCCATAGTCAAGGTGCGAACAAAACTTAGGATTTTCATTTTTTATGGAATAACATTGGATCCACACTGGATCTCTTTCTGAAAATCATCATATTTTTAAATATTTCTTCTTTTATCAGGGTTTAACTTAAAATTAACTCAAGATATATGTCAATGGCCATAGTCAGGATATATTGAGAGTTAATTTCATTTTAAACTCTATAAAAGCACAAAAAATGTGTTTTATTCTTCACCTGAATTTAAATATGATTATTATATAATACATTCAATGACTATGGTCAAGGATGTATTATATCTTCAATCTTATTTTAATTCAATTAAAAAATGGAATAGCTTTTCAAAATCCAATTCCAAAATCTTTAAATTCATTCATCATTTAGGATAGAATTGCATCATATTTTTAAAATTTCCTTTTCAAAATTTCAAGTGATTCTTTTTCTTCATTTCTCAGGTCAAATCTTATTTATAGATTCAAAGTCAATTCTATTTCTCAAAATTTTAATTTCAAAGTCCAATTTGACATTGAAACTTCAAAATCATCTTGTATTTCAAATTCCAATTCTATCTCAATTTCAAAGTCCGATTTGACTTCGAAATTCCAAAATCATTTTTGTATTCAAACTTTAAATTTCCAATTTAAATTCAAAATTCAAATTCAAAGTTCAAACTAACTTTGAAGTTTCTGATTCATCTTCAAAATTCAAAACCAAGCTTATCTTCCTATCTTTAAATTCAAAATCAAAGTCTGAGATTGATTCTAAATCTCAAAACTTGACCTTTCCTAGATTTTAAATTCAATCTGGGTTTTCAAAACCCAGATCCATATTCAAAAGTCCCATTTGGACTTTCAAAGCCCAAATCTAAAGTTAAATCGACTTAGATCCAGACTTCTAAATACAATTCTACTTTGGATCTTAGACTCCAGGTCCAAAATCCATCTTAGGATCCAGAGTTCAACTCTATCTTGGATCTCAAATTTCAGATCCTAAACCCATTTTAAGATCCAAAATCCATCTTAGGATTCAGAGTTTAAACCCATATTGGATTCCAGATCTGGGATCAAATTCCCTTTAGGATTCAGAATCCAATTCCACCTTGGATCTCAGACTTCAGATCCAATTCCATTTTAGGATCCAGAATCCAATTTCACTTTGGATCTCAGATTTCAGATCCAATTTCATTTTAGGATCCAGAATCCGATTTCACTTTGGATCTCAGACTTCAGATCCAATTCCATTTTAGGATCCAGAATCCAATTCCACTTTGGATCTCAGACTCCAGATCCAATTCTATTTTAGGATCCAGAATCCAATTCTACTTTGGATCTCAGATTTCAGATCCAAATCCATCTTAACATCCGGATTTCGGATTTAAATTCCAAATTTTAAATCAAATCCTATTTTCAATTCCAACTTTCAAATCCAATTATATTTTTTAAATTCCAACTTTCAAATCCAAATCCACTTCATTTCCAGATTTCTAATCTAAATCCATTTTTCAGATCTCATCTGAACTTCCTAAATCCATTTCTATTTTTAATATCATTTGGATTTCTCAAGTCCATTCTGATTTCAAAATTGAAATTTAAATTCAATTTCAAATATTCATTTCCTTTCCTAAATTCAAGTTTAAAATCCAAATTCAAAGTCCATTTCTAGCTTTGAAACTTCATTTCCTTTCATTTCAAACTTCAAATCATTCTTTCTCAAAATCAAGATTTATTCTTTCAAACTCTGATTACTTAGAACTTCTCTGATCTATCTCGAGTTCTAAGTTGGATTTTATCATTCAAAAACCATTTTCTTCACTTCATCATCAAGTTCATCTCAGAACACTTCAAAATTTCCAAATCATTTTTTTAAAAAGAGCATACATCCTTGCATTGCACAAGCATGATTCTTTGTGCATTTAGACTTAGGATAAATTCTTAGATAATATTTAGGCAAAGAAAAAGGCATAGATTCGATCCTTGGTTTGATTACCCCTGGTAAAGGCGCCAGGAACGGTCAAACCTCGTACCGACGAGCGAATCCCGTCTCTCCATTTTTTTTCGCAATATTTTCAAATTAAGGTCAAGTGAGACCCTGCAAAAGAGTTCCTCTTCTCTCTTCTTTTCTTTTCTCTTTTCTCTTCTTTTCTTTCTTTTATTTTCTCCCTTCAAAAAGGAGGAAAATAGGCTAGAAAAGGAAAAGAAAAGGAAGAGAGAGAAACCATAAGAGAGGAAAAATTTTGCGATGATCACAGTTTTGGCGACCGAGATGGGACTTGTCTTCGTCCGTTTGAATTTGTGCCTTTTCTTTGCTTTGATATCATCTAAGTCTTTATTCTATAAATGTCAGCTTCATTTTTCATGCAAACCTTAGGAGCCTAGACTCTGTCCTAAGCTGACATTATTTGCATATAGGATCTAATTATGGTTTGGTAGGACCATATTGAGGAGATTATTCCATGTTCACACTAGATTTAGATTTGAAATACAACTCTCCTCAATTCTAAGGATTGAATGCAAAACAATGTATGCAAGTGTATGCTTCTTTTCATTTAAATCTATCTCTTTTAGGACTTGCATTAGAGCTTTCTGGTTTTACTGCATGTTGATCATGTTTTTGAAAATATCCCTACCTATATTGTCCTGGTCTTCACGTTGCTGGGCTATCTCACTAAACCATAGTTCGGGAGAGAGCTGATCATGCATATAATTCAGGGTTAATTAACATTTAAATATGCATGATTTTATAAAATAATGTTTCAAAAACCCAATTTTATGTTAGTTTTTGAGTAAATGTGCTAAAATGATTTAAAAATAGAAAATGCATGAAAAATAGTTTTATTTTACATTTTTATGCCTATTTTAGTTTTTGTTATAAGTCATAGTAGTTTAGTTTTAGTTTTTATTAAAAATAAAAATAAAAAAATAAAAAATGGAGAAAAATAGTTTTATATTCATTTTAAGTGTTTGTTTTTTTTAGAAAAGAAAAAAAATATATATAGTTAGATTAGTTTTTGAGTTTCTTTATAAATAAAGAGTTTTGTTTTTTCTAACTTTTGAAAATTTTCATAATAAACCGATTTATACGGTTTTCTTTACTTTTAAAAATGAAAAAAAAAATAATAAAAACAAACCATTACATGGTTTGTAATTTTCTTGAAAATTGAAAAAACTGAAAAAAATAAGCAAACCGGCTTGAACCGGTTTGCATTTCTAAAAAACTAAAAAAAAAATAATAAGTAACCGGCTTGAACCGGTTTGAATTTTTTAAACTGAAAACAATTTTTGTTTCAAACCGGTTCTAGCCAGTTTGAAAGGTTTTTAAAACCTAGAAAATCGAAAAGGGGGGCGCCTCCCCCACACGGCTGAAGCTTCCTTCCTTCCTTCCCTTATTTCCCTCTATTCCCTTTCTTCTCTCCTTCCTCCACCATCGCCGGTGGCTAATCCCCTTCCTTACCTTCCATTTCTTCCTCTTTCTCTGTCAATGTCCGGCAGCCGGCGGTGGTGGATTTTTCTGTCCGGTGACAGCACGGTGGAGGTCGCCACTTCAATCCCCAATCCCCTTCAGTTACGGTAAGAAATTCTACTTCTTCTTCTTCTTTCATCTTCAGATCTTCTTCTTCTTCCTCTTCTTCTTCCGATCTCTTCTTCTGATTTCTTCTTCTTCTTCTTCTTCTTCTTCTTCCTCTTCTTCTTCTGATTTCTACTTCTTCTTCTTCTTATTCTAATTATGATCTTCTTCTTCTTTTACCGATTTGCATTTTGTTTAAAACTGAAAATATTATTTTTCTGGTTCGATTAATGAAGTTAGGAATGTTCTGTATATTGAAAAAATGAAAAAAAGAAAATAAAAGAAACTCGATTAGTGCTGTTTCTGATTTTTTTCCTTCTGATGATCTATTTTGTGTTTGATGCTTTTGTTAGATGAAAATTGATTTTAAATTTGAGTTACATTTTTTTAATTCCATAGTTCTTGTGTGTAAAAGTTTGTAGTCGGAATCCAATACATTTTTTTCAAATATCTGATCGATTATCTGAATCGATTATTTTCAATCTTGTCTTTGGATACAGAGTTTTTTTTTTTATCATTAGATGTGTGATTTGTGAATCTGAAATAAGAGATCTGAATTTGCTGTGTATAACTGGTCGGAATTCCCTATGCTTAGCCGGAAAATTTTTTCCTTCACCGTAAAAATCTGTTTCACGGTGGAATAGGATTACCTGACTTTTGGCCATTGAAACATGGCCTGTATGAGAACTAATCGATATTTTGGTTGATTGTCTGAGTTTTATATACTGATGTCTATGGTGAATAGTGATCGACTGATTTCAGTTTTATTGATTTCGGGTTTTATTGATGTCTATGGTTGATACTGGTTTGTTTGAATAGCTGGATACTGATTTTCGGATCAGTTTTATTGATTGATCAACTAATCTCAGGAGTTCTGGATCAGGTTTAAGAGAAATATCTTAATGAGTGATGATTCACTATTGGATTTCTAGGCATTATGCAATTTCCGATTTCATTTTTTTATAAAAAAAAAATAAATTCTTCCTGTTTTGCCTCATTCAATATTCTTTACAAATTAGTTTTTCCTTTGCCATTCTGTGTATTTTTTCAGTTTGTTAGTTTTACATGTTTTTCTTATTGTTTTCAATACCTGAATTTCTGATTCTTCATTAGTCTCATTCTTTGATGTTTACATTCCTTGATTTTTAATGCTTTCAATTTTTGGTTATTGTGTTTTTCAATAGTTTAAGTGTATAGTTTGTTAATAAAGTGTTAGTGATTAATTGTCTTCACTGTTCGTTAATTGAAATAATTAGATTTCATAAAGTTTAGTTTTAGTGAATTGAAATTTAGTTAATTGTATTAGTTAATGTAGTTTTAATTGTCATTGAATTCTTTTGATGATATCCTTCAGTATTTTTAACATTTAGCTAGTTAATATAGGTTTCTATTTTTATCTCTGGTACTGCTCGTGTTCATCTGAATTGTGCAGGATAGCACAGACTCGAGCGGAAGCAATTACGTGACACGAAGTACGAAGAATAAAGCTTCTTTTTACTTTTCAGTTTAGAATTAGGAATTTAATTGGGTTTGTAAATATTGCACTTTACGCCCTCTGCGAAGGGTATTCATTTGTTGTAATAGTTAGTTGTTTTTACTTTTCTTGAACATTTTACATTTCAATAATTCGGCAATAAAGAATAGTTTAGAATTGTGTGATTGAATACAAAATATTCTCGTTCCCTGAGTTCGACCCGGTCTCATCCACTAGTGAGAACCGGTTTTTATTATTTGATGTCTGGTTTTCACATGTTTTTCATATAAAAATCTTTTCAAAATTACAACGGTTTAAAAGAACAATTTCACGTCGAGAGAGTTCTGATCCTACAGTTAGAGGTAGACGGGATGGAAACACAGTGCGTAGTGTCACAGATGACACTCTTTTCTTTATAGAGCCCGGTTGAGCCGCACTTCATGTCCATTGATCTCATGGACGATGAAGGATTTTCCAGGGATCCGTCTGGCTGGGGACGTGAAACTTAGCGCTTTATGGGAGGCAACCCATATCTTGTATATTATTAGATTTGATTAGAATTTATAGATTTTATGTTGTTTTTACTTTTTCATGAGTTTTTCATGTTCTTTATGTTTCTTTCTATGAGTTTCATGTTTTGTCATGTATACATTGCATTCATTACATTCATAAAACGTGTATTTTTAATTCATGTCAGGTCATTCTACTCTTTTCCCTCATTTATTTCTCTCATGTGCATTCACGTAGTTTCATATAAGCATGGGGGAGTGCCACTGGGACAGTGTCATTCAAGCATGGGGGAGGGTGTAGTTTGCAGACCTGGATATTTCTGTTTACGTTCTTGCACATGTTTACACATCTCTCATGAAAAGTAGATTTTTAAAGAAAGAGTTTGAACTTATATGAATGTTATTTCAAATCTGATGTTTTTAGAGGATTTTTAAGCCGCACGAATTTTTTTCTGACATAGATCTAAAAATTAAGGTTGTTTATGCGGATTTTGAAGAAATGATGATAGATACATGTTAGAATTTATTTTGAATCATAAATATGAATATGCACAATTTTATTTTTGAAAAACTAAGCAAATAAACAAAAGCGTAAAAAATGAGCTCAAAAGAAAAAAAAATAGCATGCGTTAGGCTGTTTGGATAATTCCACAATCCTTAGTAGATGGAACTTAGATGTAAGTTGAAACTTTTAATTCCATTTCGAAAAGGAGAGTGGAAAACTTCGTGATCCTAAGTAACTGAGAACAAATACAAGTTGAAATGTTTGACTCTCATGTTATAAGGGTGAATGAAGGAAGTCACTTTTATGTCTTAGTTGATATCTTTTGGTATGCATTGAAAAAGTATAGAAGATATTGACATTGCACAAGGCATAAAAGCATACCACACGCAAGCTATAAGAGAAAAATAAGTGCGCAAAAAGAAAAAGCGTGAAAAGAAAAAAAGAGAAAAGAGCTTAGAAAGAAAGAAAAGTTCAATGCTTAGAAGTGTGATTGAAAAAACCTGTGTAGAAAACATATGAGTGAGGATAAGTAAATAATAATATATTTTTATTGGATTTTCTAAGAATAAAACATAAAAAATTGTGATATTTAGAAAAATGAAAGAAATTATTTTTCTGTGGTGGTACATAAAAGACTCTAATTATATTTTGATTTTGATATAACAGGAAATATTTGTGAAAATAAAGTCTTTGATTACCTACTGATTGTGAGGATGTGTAATATTATGCATACATGACAGAGATGTTTGTGGGTAGCATCACTGCAAACCCTCACGAGACCTTACTCGTCCACTGGGGTAACCCAGGGGTTGAAAGGGCTTGTTGCATGAGCTAAATGCAACCGTGATTCCTACGAAAGTGAGTTAGGTGATAGTTTGATTTCTTGCATTTTTCTAGTTTGCTCGAGGACTAGCAAAACATAAGCATGGGGGTATTTGATCATGCATATAATTCAGGGTTAATTAACATTTAAATATGCATGATTTTATAAAATAATGTTTCAAAAACCCAATTTTATGTTAGTTTTCGAGTAAATGTGCTAAAATGATTTAAAAATAGAAAATGCATGAAAAATAGTTTTATTTTACATTTTTATGCCTATTTTAGTTTTTGTTATAAGTCATAGTAGTTTAGTTTTAGTTTTTATTAAAAATAAAAATAAAAAAATAAAAAATGGAGAAAAATAGTTTTATATTCATTTTAAGTGTTTGTTTTTTTTAGAAAAGAAAAAAATATATATATAGTTAGATTAGTTTTTGAGTTTCTTTATAAATAAAGAGTTTTGTTTTTTCTAACTTTTGAAAATTTTCATAATAAACCGATTTATACGGTTTTCTTTACTTTTAAAAATGAAAAAAAAATAATAAAAACAAACCATTACATGGTTTGTAATTTTTTTGAAAATTGAAAAAATTGAAAAAAATAAGCAAACCGGCTTGAACCGGTTTGCATTTCTAAAAAACTAAAAAAAAAAAAATAAGTAACTGGCTTGAACCGGTTTGAATTTTTTAAACTGAAAACAATTTTTGTTTCAAACCGGTTCCAGCCGGTTTGAAAGGTTTTTAAAACCCAGAAAATCGAAAAGGGGGGCGCCTCCCCCACACGGCTGAAGCTTCCTTCCTTCCTTCCCTTCTTTCCCTCTATTCCCTTTCTTCTCTCCTTCCTCCACCATCGCCGGTGGCTAATCCCCTTCCCTACCTTCCCTTTCTTCCTCTTTCTCTGTCAATGTCCGGCAGCCGACGGTGGTGGATTTTTCTGTCCGGTGACAGCATGGTGGAGGTCGCCACTTCAATCCCCAATCCCCTTCAGTTACGGTAAGAAATTCTACTTCTTCTTCTTCTTTCATCTTCAGATCTTCTTCTTCTTCTTCTTCTTCTTCTTCTTCCTCTTCTTCTTCCGATCTCTTCTTCTTCTGATTTCTTCTTCTTCTTCTTCTTCCTCTTCTTCTTCCGATCTCTTCTTCTTCTGATTTCTTCTTCTTCTTCCTCTTCTTCTGATTTCTACTTCTTCTTCTTCTTATTCTAATTCTGATCTTCTTCTTCTTTTACCGATTTGCATTTTGTTTAAAACTGAAAATATTCTTTTTCTGGTTCGATTAATGAAGTTAGGAATGTTCTGTATAATGAAAAAATGAAAAAAAATGAAAAAAAGAAAAGAAAAGAAACTCGATTAGTGCTGTTTTTGATTTTTTTCCTTCTGATGATCTATTTTGTGTTTGATGCTTTTGTTAGATGAAAATTGATTTTAAATTTGAGTTACATTTTTTTAATTCCATAGTTCTTGTGTGTAAAAGTTTGTAGTCGGAATCCAATACATTTTTTTCAAATATCTGATCGATTATCTGAATCGATTATTTTCAATCTTGTCTTTGGATACAGAGTTTTATTTTTTATCATTAGATGTGTGATTTGTGAATTTGAAATAAGAGATCTGAATTTGCTTTGTATAACTGGTGGGAATTCCCTATGCTTAGCCGGAAAATTTTTTCCTTCACCATAAAAATCTGTTTCACGGTGGAATAGGATTACCTGACTTTTGGCCATTGAAACATGGCCTGTATGAGAACTGATCGATATTTTGGTTGATTGTCTGAGTTTTGTATACTGATGTCTATGGTGAATAGTGATCGACTGATTTCAGTTTTATTTATTTCGGGTTTTATTGATGTCTATGGTTGATACTGGTTTGTTTGAATAGCTGGATACTGATTTTCGGATCAGTTTTATTGATTGATCAACTAATCTCAGGAGTTCTGGATCAGATTTGAGAGAAAGATCTTAATGAGTGATGATTCACTATTGGATTTCTAGGCATTATGCAATTTCCGATTTCATTTTTTTATAAAAAAAAATAAATTCTTCCTGTTTTGCCTCATTCAATATTCTTTACAAATTAGTTTTTCCTTTGCCATTCTGTGTATTTTTTTAGTTTGTTAGTTTTACATGTTTTTCTTATTGTTTTCAATACCTGAATTTCTGATTCTTCATTAGTCTCATTCTTTGATGTTTACATTCCTTGATTTTTAATGCTTTCAATTTTTGATTATTGTGTTTTTCAATAGTTTAAGTGTATAGTTTGTTAATAAAGTGTTAGTGATTAATTGTCTTCACTGTTCGTTAATTGAAATAATTAGATTTCATAAAGTTTAGTTTTAGTGAATTGAAATTTAGTTAATTGTATTAGTTAATGTAGTTTTAATTGTCATTGAATTCTTTTGATGATATCCTTCAGTATTTTTAACATTTAGCTAGTTAATATAGGTTTCTATTTTTATCTCTGGTACTGCTCGTGTTCATCTGAATTGTGCAGGATAGCACAGACTGGAGCGGAAGCAATTACGTGACACGAAGTACGAAGAATAAAGCTTCTTTTTACTTTTCAGTTTAGAATTAGGAATTTAATTGGGTTTGTAAATATTGCACTTTATGCCCTCTGCGAAGGGTATTCATTTGTTGTAATAGTTAGTTGTTTTTACTTTTCTTGACATTTTACATTTCAATAATTCGACAATAAAGAATAGTTTAGAATTGTGTGATTGAATACAAAATATTCCCGTTCCCTGAGTTCGACCCGGTCTCATCCACTAGTGAGAACCGGTTTTTATTATTTGATGTCTGGTTTTCACATGTTTTTCATATAAAAATCTTTTCAAAATTACAACGGTTTAAAAGAAGACATCAAGAGCCTCACAACTGGGCCACTTATTTGGGTTTGCGCCCCCCTACCACGTACCTAAGGGCCATAGTCCGAGGTATATCGATAGGTGCTCAAGGATGTTGGGAAGCCATTACCTTAGAACTGGAGAAATATTTCTATGCCACATACTTCGAGCTTCGGCTTGAGTATATCGACATACCTTGATTGAAATCAGATGATCTAAATCTTAAAGTTAGGATTAAGGTCCTATAAGCCATTTCAAATATTGCATATAGAATCAGCCTTAGGGAGTGCTCTCTGCGCATCCTTGTTTGTATATATGTGACTGTATAATATTTTATATTCCTTATATTTTCCGAAACCCTGGGTATATATTATTCAAAATTTCCTCTTTGATTTCAAAAACCCAGGGGTATTTTCCCTTTCCTGATTTATTCAAATCTTTTGATCTTGCCTGCTATTTTTCAAAATTTTTAAATCCTTGTCATCTATTTTCAAAATTTATTTTCCTCCATCATGAGAGAAATGATATTGCCTATGAGGGTTTTCAAAATCATAAAAATCTCGAAAATTTCTGCAAAAGTCTTCAAAAGTTCAAATATTTTGATCTAATCCTTTTTAAAATAAACTATCATGTTGATTTTCCTTTTCCAAATTAGGCTTTAAAACCATTTGTTTTCAAAATCATCCCTCGTGTTGGTTTTCCTTTTCAAAATTGGTTTCAAACCACTATCTTCAAAAATCAAACCTCATGATGACCTCTCATGATGATTCCCCTTTTTAAAGGATCAGATCTCGCACTGATCATTCTTCTTGCAGTGGATTTTTCTTCCCAAAAATGATTTCTCACCTATCTTTTAATAAACATTTTCCTTTCAAGATCCCATATGCAGGCAGGATTAGAAAAACTCATTTTTCTCAAAACTTATAAATTTTCAGTTAATTTTGTTGTCGTTATCAGTTTCATTCATTTTATTCATACTTTTATCAAGTTTACATCAATTTTATCATGTTTTATCAATTTCTTCTCAAATTCTATTAAATTTTATCAAATCTTAACCCTTTCAGGTTAAGGGATAAACCCGATGCCTCTTTTCAATGAGGTATTCTTTTATTTTGTTTTCCGCTCAGGTTAAATGATAAACCTGACCCTCATTGTACGAGGTGTTCCCATTCAGGATAAGAGATAATCCTGAGACCCCTCGTAGGAGCAATAATGCTACCTACGAGAATTCTTTTGCAAATACAAGTGTCCTCAATCCTTATTTTCTAAATTTATATCAATTTTTCTTCATTAATTTTCCTTAAATTCTATTCTCTTTCCCATTCAGGATAAGGGATAATCCTGAAACCCCTCGTAGGAGCAATAATGCTACCTATGAGGATTCTTTTGTAAACACCATTTTTTTAATTTTTCTCGATTTTGTAAATGTATCAATTTCTCTTTATTAATTTCCCCCAAAATTCTATTCTTTCACATTTCCCTTTCAGGTTAAGGGACAAACCTGATCCTCGTTGTCCGAGGTCTTCCCATTCAGGATAAGGGATAATCCTGAAACCCCTCGTAGGAGCGATAACGCCACCTATGAGGATTCTTTTGCAAATACAAGTTTTATCAATCTTTACTTGATTTTCTAAATTTATATCAATTTCTCTTCATTTAAATTCTATTCTCTTTTCCATTCATGACAAGAGATAATCCTTAGACCCCTCACAGGAGCAACAGTGCTACCTGTGAGAATTCTTTCCAAAATAAATTTTCAATAAATTTTCAATAAATTTCTTTTCTTCTTCTCCATTTTGATAAATTTTATTCTTTTTCCCCTTTCAGGTTAAGGGATAAACCTGAATCATTTTTTTTAAATTCTCATCGAATGTCTATTTTATTTCCCCTTCAGGATGAGGGAAAATCCTGAAAATACCGACAATCAGTCTCGCTCAATTCTCAAGTATCTTAAAGAATGTCGGTGTCCCCTTTCTTCAAATCTCCATCAGAAAGCTCAGTACTCATACTGGGACATTTTTTTGAAAAATCCAGTATTCATACAAATAAGCCTAGCACTCATGCTAGTGTCTGGATGACCGATCAGTTAGCCTCTCAGGTTCAGTCTTTGCACTAACCATTCATCAAAAATCAAAGCTCTAAATCCAATTTTGACCTTCGGGTTATTCAAATCTCAATTTCAAGCCTTCAGGTCACAATCTTTCCTCAATTTTCCTTAAATTCTGTCAATCTTTCATCAATCTATATCCCTTCTCATCAACTCTTTCCTTGAGATTTGAGTCCTAACTCGAACCTTCCTGCTTT
Organism: Nuphar pumila; assembly: GCF_984573655.1. Taxonomy (NCBI): domain Eukaryota; kingdom Viridiplantae; phylum Streptophyta; class Magnoliopsida; order Nymphaeales; family Nymphaeaceae; genus Nuphar; species Nuphar pumila. The sequence goes on along the minus strand of NC_143259.1, from coordinate 75,035,387 downwards.
CCTTCAAAGATTTGAGTTTTATCTCGAATTTTCTTGCCTTTAATAAATGAACTTTCAAGTTTTTCCTTCGAGATTCGATCCCTGACTCGAATTTTTCTGCTTCCCTTCGAAAATTTGAGTTTTATCTCGAGTTTTCTTGCCTTCAATAAAAGAATTTTCAAGTGTTCCTTCGAGATTCAAGCCCTGACTCAAATTTTCCTGCTTTCCTTCAAAAATTTGGGTTTTATCTCAAGTTTTCTTGCCTTCAATAAATGAACCTTCAAGTTTTGATTCGAGCCCTAACTCAAACTTTCCTGCTTTCCTTTGAAAATTTGGGTTTTATCTCGAGTTTTCTTGCCTTCAATCAATGAACTTTCAAGTTTTCCTTCGAGATTTGAGCTCTGACTCGAATTTTTCTGCTTTCCTTCGAAAATTTGAGTTTTATCTCGAGTTTTCTTGCCTTCAATCAATGAACTTTCAAGTTTTCTTTTGAGATTCGAGCCTTGACTCGAATTTTCCTACTTTTCCTTCGAAAATTTGGGTTCTCTCTCAAGTTTTCTTGCCTTCAATAAATGAATCTTCAAGTTTTGATTAGAGCCCTGACTCAAATTTTCCTGCTTTCCTCCAAAAATTTGAGTTTTATCTCGAGTTTTCTTGCCTTCAATAAATGAATTTTCAAGTTTTCCTTTGAGATTCGATCCCCGACTCGAACCTTCCAGTTTTCCTTTGAAGACTCGAGTTTCGACTCAAATTTTCTTGTTTTTCTTGTACAATCCGAGTCCTAATTCAGATATTCTTTCAAAGGCTTACCTTCAAAATCCAGTTTTATGCCAAGCTTGCCTTCAGAACTTTAAATTTGTATTGACCTTCAGAATTTAGCATCGTGTTTGATTTTTCTCCCACTGATGTGTCAAAAACTCGATGTTAAGCAAAGGTTTCGTCATCAAGGTTTTCAAGAATATCTTGCCAAATTGCCATAAAATAGTTGTTGATCTCAAACTTTTATTACATAAAGAATTTCCTCAAATCTCCTTAGTATTCCTTCCAAAAGGGTGAAGCTCTTGTGAAAAGAGACTCAAACTTCAAATTTTCTGTTGGTCAACCAAAAGGATGAAGAAAAATCCTTGATATGACTGGCGAAGGAAAATCCAATGACGTTGAAAAGCCATAAATAAACTGATATTGATCGTAAACCATGACACATTCTTAAAGATCGTTCTTTTGGCAGTAAGACATTGGAAATATCCTGGGCAGTAAAAAGAACCTACCCAATTCATATCTCCTCAGTCATTTGAGCAGCAATCAAATATCCGCAAAAGGGATCTCTCAATTGTCGTCAAGATGAAGACGAATAGGTGAGTTAGATCTCCGGGGCCAAAGAAGATTTGGATCATCTCCGAGATGAAGGAGTTTGTGAAGGATCCTTCTAGGAAAAGTTCAGATCACCGTCGAGATGAAGGCAAGTGTGATAGACCTACCGACAAACCATAAAAGATATTTGATTTATGCTATCATCTAAATACCTTTTAGAACCGATGTCATCAAGCACAATTCCTGAGAAAGAGAAAAAGAAGGATCGAAACATCTCCAAGATGAAGGAGTTTGTGCCGTACCCTTCCCCGAAAAAAAAGAGAGAAAAGTCAGGACATCTCCAAAATGAAGGATGATGTAAAAGCCCAAGAAAGCTCCATGACTCACAAGAGTGCAAAAAGATCATGGGAAATGCCCAGGATATCAAAATGCCCAAAACTGTCAGGAATCATATTTATTTATGTGAAATTCTTCTATCAATATCTTTTTAATTAAAATGCTTTTATGAAGCTAAGAATGTTTCCTCTCTTTTCATATCAAGGAAATTGATAGCTTCCTTAAAGAAAACCAACAACAATAATTTGACTTTGATTCTGGATTCTATAGAGTTAACCCAGTTAGGGTAATACTCTAGGTGGAAGAGAGAACATCTTTCGAAAGTGCTTACCTTCAATTACCTTGAATCAACTGTAATTTTATCACTTTGGCAATATTTTCCAACTTTCCTGATAAGAAATAATAACTTGACATCCGTTTTGATACATTTTGTTGTTGCCTTCCCCGTCTTTCGCTTTGATCGAAGGATTCGCCTTCTCCTTGATAAAAGGATCGCCTTCTCCATCTTTCGCTTTGATCGAAAGATTCGCCTTCTCCTTGATAAAAGGATCGTCTTATCTGTCTTTCGCCTTGATCGAAAGATTCGCCTTCTCCTTGATAAAAGGATTGCCTTCTCCATCTTTCGCTTTGATCAAAAGATTCGCCTTCTCCTTGATAAAATAATCGCCTTATTCATCTTTAGCTTTGTCGAAAGACTCGCCTTCTCCTTGATAAAAGGATCGCCTTATTCGTCTTTCGCTTTGTCGAGAGACTTGCCTTCTCCTTGATAAAAGGATCGCCTTATTTGTCTTTCGCTTTGTCAAGAGACTTGACTTCTCCTTGATAAAAGGATCGCCTTATTCGTCTTTCGCTTTGTCGAGAGACTTGCCTTCTCCTTGATAAAAGGATCGCCTTATTCGTCTTTCGCTTTGTCGAGAGACTTACCTTCTCCTTGATAAAAGGATCGCCTTATTCGTCTTTCGCTTTGTCGAGAGACTTGCCTTCTCCTTGATAAAAAGATCGCCTTATTCGTCTTTCGCTTTGTCGAGAGACTCGCCTTCTTCTTAATAAAAGTATCGCCTTATTTGTCTTTCGCTTTGTCGAGAGACTCGCCTTCTCCTTGATAAAAGGATCGCCTTATTCGTCTTTCGCTTTGTCGAGAGACTCACCTTCTCCTTGATAAAACGATTGCCTTCTCCGTCTTTCGCTTTGATTGAAAGATTCGCCTTCTCCTTGATAAAAGGATTGCCTTCTCTGTCTTTCGCTTTGATCGAAGGATTCGCCTTCTCCTTGCTAAAAGAATTTCCATCTTCATATCCGTTTTCACTTTCTCCTCGATTAAAGGATTGCCTTCTCCGTCTTTCGCTTTGAATCGAAAGATTCGCCTTCTCCTTGATAAAAGGATCGCCTTCTCCGTCTTTTGCTTTGATCGAGAGATTCGCCTTCTCCGTCTTTTGCTTTGATCAAAAGATTTGCCTTCTCCTTGCTAAAAAGATGGTCATCTTCATATTTCACTTTTGCCTTTTTCTTGCTAAAAAGATTGCCATTTTCATATTTCGCTTTCACCTTCTCCTGTCCAAAGGACTTGCCCTCTTCATCTTTCACCTTGTCAAAAGATTCGCCTCCTCAGATCGCCTTATTCATATTTCGCCTTGTCCAAAAAGATCACCTTGCTCCTGTTAAAAGAATCGCCTTATTCATCTTTCACACCATCAAAAGATCCACCTCCTGTCACCTTATTCATCATTCATTTTGTCGAAAGAATTGTCTCACATCTCCTTATTTTCCATCTCTCACATTCCCAGAAGAATTGCCTCATTCAGCTGAAGTGTCTCTTCTTGTCCCATCACGGTTTCTCCATTTGAGAATTTCGTATCGTTGTACCCGCTCAGGTTAAGGGTCAAACTTGTACTTTCTGCGAGAGGTCATTTGACTTCAAAAGCTGATTTAGTCTCAACAATGAGACGCCCAAGATCATCCCTTTTTCAAGCTTTAAGGGAACCCCATTGTCCTCATTTCGCAAACTCCTTTCGGATTTGTTTATCCAAACTCCGAATGTCCCATCATGGTTTCTTCGCTTGAGGATTCCATTTGGTCGTCCCCTTCAGGTTAAGAGTTATGCCTGAACCTCGTGCCTCGAGGTATCTTCTTTTTTCAGGTTTTGGTTAAACCTGAATCTCATTCCAACGAGTTTCCCTGGTTTGGATGAGGTGTTTTCTTCCAGTCCCATCATGGTTCTTCCCATCGAGCAATCCATGTTTTGTATATCCATCCAGGAAAGGATCATGCTTGAGCTTCATCCCATGAGGCATTCCCTAAAAATGTCCCATCAAGGTGCACTCATATTCCTTTCCCCATTTCAGGTTGTCTCGAGATATCTTCGTCCCATCCAGGTTAAGGGCTAAAACCTGAGTCATGCCAAAAGTTGACCTTGTCTCACCCATGAGACTCGATCAAAATTCTTATCCTTCGTCATTTTGGATCTTCACCGAAAAGTCCCATCACGATTTCCTCATCCGCTATTATTCAGTCATGTCATTTTCGAGGATTTCGTCTCCCCCAAGCCATTCAGGATAAGGTTTCAAGCCTGAAACCATGTCTTTCAAATCAATTCTTCCACACCCAGTTCAGGTCCGCTGACTGGGGCATTTTTCAAAATTTGGAGCGTTTTCTTTGCCACTAAGCTCGGCTTTTCAACCGGCTTAGTAGCAAAGAGGGGCATCTGTAAACACCCCAAAATTTTCAAAATCTTTTAAATATTCCCTTTTTGCCCCTGATTTCATTTTCTGAGCAATTGAGTCACTTTTTCTAAATTTCACTTTATTTCTAAAATTTTACTGAAATTAAATTCATTTTAAATATTTTTACTCAATTTCGGATCCAGATCCATTTGCCAAGATCCAAATCTGAGTCTCGTTGCTCAACTTTTAAATTAAAATTACAAGAAATACCAAAAATAGTTTTTAAATAGCTCGGGCAGTCCATCCGACATCCATCACATTGTATTTCTCAATTCGAGTTTCTAAACTTGAACATTTTCTCAAATCTGGATCCAAACCCACTTTCTAAACAAATTTCTAAAGTTCAAACCTGGATATTCAGAAAACCTCTCTCTTTGTAAATATTTCTCAAAATACAAAAAAATAGTCTTGTCTCTCATATTACTTAGGTTTTTAGGGTTTTATTTCCAAAAAAAAAGAAGAAACCCGTTTTGGAAAAATCTTCTTTAGAAAAACCTCTTTTTGGAAAATTTAGGGAAAAAACCCCTTACAAACCTCAAAATCGAGTTAGGGTTTTGAGGGAACCCACTCGAGTTTTCTCTCTCTAGCCGCACATCCTTCCCTCCATTCTCAAAACCCTTCATCTTCAACAACCTCTCCATTGCTCTCCATTCTCATCCTTCAGCCACCCATCACCAACCGAACCCCCATCAACCCTTGATCCCCAACAGCTCGACCCCTCTGGATTCGACTTCTTCTTCTTTAAGAAGGGATCGCGTGGGCCTCTTCAATCCATCGCGTTTCACCTCCCCACAGTTCAATCCACCCGTCTTCACCCCACCATCTTCTGGTTTTTCCACGATCGCTCCTTCCCATTTTCCCATTTTCTCTCCTACTTCCCTTTTTATTTCTTTCATCTAATTTTCCCTTTGATCAAGCAAAGGAGATAAAATCTCCAACAACAGCTACAGGTAAGTATCCATTCTCATCTCCCCATTTCAATATCTCTTCTTCCTCCTGCTGGTTCCTCCCATCGATTGGAGGAGTCTCAATCCTGAAGCATCAGCCACGACAAGTACTTCATCTCTCTGCCATCCCTGTTTTTATTTTGATTTTCTTTTCATCGCCCCAATTGAAACTCCTCCATCTGGTTTTATCGGCATATGGCCACTGCATGTTTGTTAAAGCATTCCATCATCTGGTTTTGTTTAGTTACCCATTGTATTTCAGTTTCCAGTTTCACGGTGGATTTTTCTACTTTGGATTTTTTCTAATTAACCTCTCGATCATGCTTCGTTCATTTCACCCACATTATTTTCATTCCATCATCATCATTTACTGATGTGTCCATGTTTAAGCATCATATTCCATTACTTCTCATAATGATTGCATTACATTCTGATTGAAGCCTCAATAGCGGTGGATTGATTGGGCACAACGTCAATGCCTTCCGATCCTCCAGCATATAGGGGAAATTTCATCAAATGCTCATCTTTCATGTCTGTATCGGTAGAAAGATTGTTTAATGGAGGATGACATTTTCAGTTTCCAGCGTGCTCCATCATCAGAAGGGGACAACCATTTCTCAAATAAAGTCAGTGACAAGCATGGAAAATATGGCCAGACTGGTGATGAGGATGGTATCAATGATGATGATTTTTTTTTTTGGCTTGACTGTGAAGGAAATTCCAGATATCTGTTAAATAAGGCTAAAGGGTGTTCTGGTTCCTAATCACTCCTCAAAATCATATGGTTCAAGCATTAGGAGATATTTCATTCACTGTTTGTTAAGGTAACCGTGTGTATCAAAATTGTGCAGGTTTACTTTGTTGCTTCAGAGTGTCTTTTGAAGAGGGTCGAGCCAAGACCTCTAAAAGGGAAAAGCACTTGCGAGCTGGAGTGGCCAGTGAAACTTTGGAGGAGGAAGCAAGCTGAATGAGATTAGAGAAAGCATCGCAAATGACTGAAGTGGATGACCTGCAGGCAACCCATGAACTCCCATTTGTATCCCTTTGTATCAAGGACCTATGTACTGGCAACATGAGCACAGAGGAAGTCCATATTTTCTTTTGAGAAAGCAAATTTCCAACATTAGAACCATTGGGTTCAAAAGCTCAGTTATCCAACCTGATGTTGCTGCCAGAGTTGCCAGTAGCTTGACTCAGTATCTGTCAAGTATCGAGTATCTTCAAGAAAAAAAAAATCTCTGTAAGAGAGCTTCCTTGAAAATTTTTGAAGTTTTGCAATAGGTTTGTGCCTCGAAAAGCTAGTAAGGAGTTAATACCATGCCTTGATCACTGAGGTTGGATGTTCCTGTCATGGGCTGGAACCAATTGTGTAGCTTAAGATATGATAAACCTCTTTGGTTTATTTGTGAAAATAAGAGCATTAGAATGGGTATGACAAAGTAAGTGGATATCTCTTGTTTTTATATAGCCTTTAAATCCCTGTTCTTGTTTGATCACAGTATTATCATATCTCATTTAAGCTCATGTTTATCCACAACATTGTCATATTTCATTTAAGCTCCTATTTAGCCACAACATTATCATAAGAAAGCTTTGGAACAATAATCTGTAGAAGGGTCTTTCTCACAAATGGTGAGTCCAGCTGGTGGGATTATGGATGACATGAGCCTCCTGCCCCTGATTGAGGAAACCACTCAGGACTTCGCTGCCTCAAAAGAACTTGTTGTTATTAATCCATGAACAAGAAAAGGTGGTGCGATCGTGTGAAAAGAGAATCGACATTGGAAAGTCTCAACAAGCTGAAAAGCCTATTCAAGGCGTCTGTTCCTCTGTCTAAGGTTTTTTGATAAGGGAGTAGGCTGTGGACGATGTGGCAGCCTTGATTTTGGACAGCGCAGGACCTTTGTTGCTAGTGAAATAAAGTCATAATCCATCACGGTGAGTTCTCTGCTTTTGGCTTTGTACACAAAATTGCTACCTTTGAAAAGGCTGCTGGTTTCCAGGCTTCGAGTCAATTTAGTGATGCAAAGATAACATCCACAGTTAGGAATGTGTTGGATGGAAGAAGCATTCCATGGTAAAATCTTTGGACTTTTTCAAAGCTTTCAAAGCTAGACATATCTCATGTTTTTTTCTGGTGAATTTAAAAAATTTTAGGTACCTCCACACACTGATTCACATATCAAGTTTCAGTCACATCGCTGCAGGCATAAAAAAATCATGTGCTATTCCATCTTATTATACTGTTTTCTTGATATAATTTGAATGACATATTAGTAACCTTTTAATCCCATCGTTGTTAGAGGATTATAGTTAAAATGACAAGTCTTGGGTCTTGATTTTGCAAAGCTTTTGAGTATGAGAGAATGTATTATGTATCATAGTATGTTGTTACTATTACTACACCACCTCAGCCCTCACTCAATTATGAGTTTTTACAGTAAGCTCACAGCTGCTGTAATTTATATTTTCAGCAACCCAAGTATTGCCCATTTTAGCAACACCATGGTCACCCTTTGTGGCTAGCATCCCCTCAGCCTTTGCACAGTCTCAGCTATGCTAACTTGCTGTCACTACCTACTCAACATCACCTTCCTACAACTATTTCTACACCATTTGGACACTACCCACTGTCAGCACTTTATCTAAATCACATAGCACCACCTTTTATTTCCAACACCTCATCACTATCAACTACCCCTTCATTTACACTTTCACAACCACTTTACCACACTGTTACTCCTGCATCCACTCCAGCACCTACCTTCTATATCCAGTCAATACCATCAAGAGTTACCTATCAATGTTGCTACAAAAATAGCTTATGGTTAGGTCCATAAATCTGTTTGAGGCTCTCCTAAATTGGTTTTAGTAATTATCAGTCAATCACTTTGTAACTTATTCTGTTCATATTACAAGGTCAATGACTTTAGCAAGTTCGCTCCTCGTGGTTATATGCTAACATTTGCCCCTTGGCTCTTTGCAGGCTGTATTATATCATCCGGTTGCATGGCCTCCATCTCATCCATTGTTGTTCATTACATTTCTCATACTGACTTCGATTCATATAGGAGCTAAATCTAGTTTTAAACCATGCATTTACATTAGCATATGTAATCTCAATCATTGTGTTGGCATGAATGTATGAATCTGGGAGCATATGATATGATATGAGATGCATCCACAACATTCAACCATCGTAATCTTCAGTGTATTCATAACATTATAACCCATTGGTTGTTGTATTTCTATCTTATACACCCTTTCACCAGCATATCCACATAGGTTTGCATGCAGATTTCTTTCATTAGTGTAGACATCATAATTAGATGCATATAAGTTCTTCTTTTTATAAGTCTAAGTCTAATTCTTGACATATTCATCTATCATTTAGCCTAAGTACAATCCTATGCATGTAAATCTTTACCATGGCATTTCCTGTTATCTTCCACCTTTTCGCATTTTGCTTCATACTAACCTTGTTCTCGCAGGAATACATAAAAAATAGTGCTTTCCTTTCTGAGTTTAGAGATTCTTTATTTCAGTTCAATTCAAAATTGTAATACTTAGCTATTAATGAGAAATTTTCCTTTCCAGCCTTAGAATAGAATGTATGAACATGTAAATATTGTAGATTGCTCATTTCACTTCATTTTCTCTTTTATTTCTAAAAACCCACAATGGTGAAACACGAATGGCACGTGCACCATTCTAATAAAAGGTGATTAAATCCTAAGTTGACGATTTGCATCAATGGCCATAGTCAAGGTGTGAACAAAACTTAGGATTTTCATCTTTTATGGAATAACATTGGATCCACACTGGATTTTTTTTTAAAATCATCATATTTTTAAATATTTCTTCTTTTATCAGAGTTTAACTTAAAATTAACTCAAGATATATATCAATGGCCATAGTCAGTGTAACGCCCCGGATTTCCAAAACAAAGCTAAGTTAAAATTTTCATGGATTTCTTTTTTTTTTCTTTGCAGCGGAACTTAGAAAAGCTTTTAGCAGCGGAATAAGACGATAATGAGTCGTCGGTTTTAGAAAACTCCGAGCACGTTGCAGGTATGTGGCCAAGCAATTCATTGACCACCAAGGTGTTCCATTTTATCGAAAACTCATATTTATTACAACACTACTGCTTAGAAAAGCAGTGTAGGTTCAATAAAAGGAAGCAGTACAACTCTGTCTAGAGAAACCCTGGAACTCGATGCCGCCTTGCTCCGCATATCGCCACGCAGGTCCAACACCTGAAATCTCCATTAAACGGGGTCAGAACCACTGATGGTCTGGTAAGCATGCAGTCATACATCCATTCAACTCAAATACAATAATGACCACTCAGGGTCGCAATGCGCAATAACGACGCTCAAGCCTCCAAGACTTAGCGTATATCGCAAGAGCCTCCTCAGGGCTATGAGTTGAACATCCGCTCGAGTCCTCATGACTTAGAGCAAGCCTTTTCAGGGTTGTGATTTGAATAGCCGCTTAAGTCTCCATGACTTAGCCATGACCTCTTCCGGGTCTCAAAGTGATGTCTAGCTCAAGTCTTCATACTTGGCACATCCGTATCCCACGCATCTAAGGACAACTCCTCGAGCTTCGCTTAGTCGTGCGGATACAACACGGGTCTTTGCCCAGTCGGTCCAGTAGTATACCGAACATGACACCTTCACAAAGGTTATGCAGGACTGACTCAACACGTCATCCACTCATACATTCAAAGCATCGCTGTACCTAGAACTAATGCATTGTTTGATAATTAACCGCTCCCGCCTTTGGTACGCAGGTAGAGCTATTGTCCGGGCATCAACGCGACGTTCTGGGGGTTGATTATTTTATGTATTTTAGATACCCCAGAGGCCTGTTGACCCTATCCATAGTAGGGCAGTGTGTTTCAACTGGGAGAATCCTACTAGGCCCATATTCGGATGCATCCTCTACTTGCAGTAGTTGGGTTCAATCCTTAGATCTTAAGGATAACCACGACCCCAAAACCCATGAGTGACTGAGGCCATCGTGGACTCTATCAGGTCCAAAGTAAAATACATGTCACTCAAGGCTGTACCATCACTGTCATTCCACAGTGAGCATAATTCCCGAAGGGGTCTGCCAGTCTTACAATTACTTGGACAGAATCTGCATGCCATTTAGGCAGCCCGTGCTTTCAGCACTACGGGAGTATGTACCCGACCCCATTCAGTCTTCCCCAACACAGTCATTACTGAGGGGGTACCCCTAACACGATCTTCAACCGCGGGGTATGTGTGACCTTAAGTCTTATTCATATGCATGCAGAACACCGCTCTTTGGCACTTCGGCCACCACGAGCATCACACCTCTTTGGGTGGAAACAACACACTCTGGCTCTTCGGCCCTTACGAGTCTGGTTGTGTAACCGTTCTCAATGAGCATGCATATGACTCGATCTAAATAGATCGGCTACTCGGCGTATTTTTACGCAACGAGTCCAAACCTAGCCAAGGCGCAACCTCTACTCCGGCTCAGCGGCCCTTACGAGCAAGGTGCCCTTGCAGGCACAAGGATACGAGCCGATCTGGCATCGTTCCATCAACGGACATCATTATGCCGTTCCATTGGTTCCGGCAGCTCTTCTGCCAACCATTTCGTCAGCACCTCCCCTGCTCTACCGGCAGTGGTGCGACGAACCCTTCTACGTTGTAGAGGGCAAACCATGAACTGGGTAGCACTCTGCTATATGTCAGAGTATCCTGCTACGTTCTTTCTGAGCTATTCTTAGCTTCTTCAGAAATTTCAGCAGCACTTCCTCTCTTTTACGGAGAAAGCGTGCGTTTCTTTTATCCATTTCAGCGGCATCTCCCCTCTTTGGTAGGAAATCGCCACGCTTAATTCGGGAAATGGATGCGCACCGTTGTGCATACTTTGCATCCATCAAGGTTGCAGGAACCCTTGGCCATAGCCAGGCCATACGAAATTGACTTAGTCATTACGTAAAGAGCATTTTGCCAAAAACCGAAGCCTTTCCAATAGGGGCTTCATTCGTCAAGCAGAATCTTGAACGAGGAGCGGTCAAGGAATCGCATGGGCGATTTGGAGTTGATCTCCATTTGAACGCTCATTTATGCGCTATATATGTAGTATAAGCAGAAGCCTGTGCTTTATACAGCTGCGGCGTAAAGAAATGCATATACTATTGTTCAGGGTGTGTAACTGAACGAAATATTCTACATATATAACAAAGCAGAAGCCTTGGCATCGTTCGACGCGACGGCGTAAGTAAATACATTGCAGAAAGCAGGAGCCTTGGCATCGTTCGACGCGACGGCGTAAGTAAATGCATAATCGGAAGTGCAGTAATCGGAAGTGCGGAAAGCAGAGAGCCTTGGCATCATACGACGCGACGGCAAAGGTAAATTACATAGCCTGTGCGATATAAGACGCGTCGGCAGAATCAGCAGATATACACCTAGATCTGCATCCAACGATAGTTACGAGGCGAGCGGGTGAACACCGAAGTGTCCTAAAGGGCTCAACCAAGAACTAAAGCGAGATACCATTTTGAAGAACGCATATACTGCGTGTTTGAACATAGATATATCCGACGATAGTTACGAGACGAGCGGGTGAACACCGAAGTGTCCAAAAAGGGCTCAATCAAGAACTAAAGCAAGATACTACTTCAGAAAGTATATTCTATATACAAACAGTCAAATACTTGAGAAAGATGGATCAACGAAGCGAACTTACTTCAAATCGTGGAAGAAACGGCTCCGGGTTGCTTCTTGGGCTTCGAGCCTTCCTTCGAGAGGTCAGACTAAGTCAGATGAAGCGGACTTAGTTGAGAAAGAGGTAGAGTAGGTCAAGCTACTCAACCTAAGTGGTTTGAACCAAACAGGGTTCGATCCAAGTCAACTGGGTTCAGCAGGTTCGAACTCAGCTCAAGTAGGCTAAGTCTGGGTTCAGAAATCCAAACCGGAATCTGGACCAAAAAGGACTTTGACTTTGACTTTAAACCCAACTAGGTTCAAGTCAAGTCAACTGGGTTTGGACCAGGTCAAGTGGGTTCAGACCCAGGTCAGGTGGGTTAGGACCAGGTCAGGCAGGCTCAGGCTAAGTCAGGCAGGCTCAGACCAGGTCAGGTGGGCTCAGGTGGGCTAGGCTAGGTAGGGGAGGTTTAGGAGAGAGAGAGAAGGCAAGAGAGAGAGGGGGTTGATTTTTATGAGAAGAGAGAGAGTGGGGAGGGCTATTTATAGCCCAAGCCCACCTCCTCTTGGATTTTCTCATGCCCCTTCTACCCCCTTGGCTTCTTTTTAATTCCAAGAGGTTCCTTGGTGTGGGGCCCACTTGGATATTCCATGGGATATTTTTGTGGGTCCCACCAGATATTTTCTGAGGAATATTTCTGTGGGTCCCACCAATATTTCCGTGGGTCCCGCAAGAATTTCGGGTTTCCGGCGATTTTTTCCGAAAAATTCTGAGTACGCCATTTTCTTCGTATTGACGTAACTAAGAAAGTTGGCTCGTACGAATCTATTGATTTCGTTTAGTTAGGAAGTTATGGCTTCCCGAGTGTTTGAGCATATATTCGCAATTCGACGAATATCCTAAGTATAACTGGCTCGCAGGAATTGATTTGTTTCGCATTCTGAGAAGAAATGCTATTTTTACCGGTAAATGCCTCATGAATTTTATTCAGATATTTTCTGAAAAATTGCGGGTCTTACATCATTACCCCCTTAAAGGAATTTCGTCCGCGAAATTCAGCTAAGAGTACAAGGTGAAGAGTTCAGGATATTTATCCCGCATATCCGATTCGGGCTCCCAAGTGCAATCATCGATTCCATGATGCTGCCACCTCACTTTAACAAGTGGAATGACCTTCGTTCTTAGCACTTGCTCCCGTCGGTCCATGATCTCCACTGGCCTTTCTTCTACCGTCATATCTTCTCGGATGTCAATGTCTTCATGTTGAATGACGTGAGAAGGATCATGAACGTACTTTCTAAGCATTGATACGTGAAATACATCATGTATTTGCGCGTATTGTGGTGGCAATGCTACTCGGTAGGCAGTCTCTCCGATCCGGCTCAAAACTTCGAAGGGACCAACGAATCTGGGGCTGAGCTTCCCCTTCTTTCCAAAACGAAACACACTCTTGGTTGGAGAGACCTTGATAAAAACCTTATCTCCAACCGCAAAAGCGAGTTCCCTACGCCGCTGATCGGCGTAGCTCTTCTGTCGACTCTAAGCAGTCAGTAGCTTCTTTCTGATCATGTGGACCTGCTCAGTGTAATGCTGCAACACAATGTGCGAGTCCAAGGTTCGCTCACCCACTTCACCCCAATGGATTGGTGATCTACAGGGTCGTCCATACAAGGCTTCATACGGTGCCATCCCAATGCTAGCGTGGTGGCTATTATTATAAGCAAATTCAGCCAACGCTAGGTGGGAATCCCAATCACCTTTCCATTCCAGCATACAGGCTCTTAGCATATCTTCAAGAGTCTGTATGGTTCGTTCTGATTGCCCATCTGTTTGGGGATGGAATGCTGTACTGAACCTGAGTTTCGTCCCCAGGGCTTTCTGAAGCTGCTCCCAAAAGTGAGAGGTGAACTTCGGGTCACGATCGGATATGATCGAAATCGGCACTCCATGGAGTCTAACGATTTCCCGAATGTAGATCTCCGCCAATCGTTCAGTTGAGTATCGAGTGTTGATTGGCAGGAAGTGAGCAGACTTGGTGAGTCTGTCCACGATCACCCATATCGAATCGTGTTGTCTCTTGGATCGAGGCAATCCAACGATGAAATCCATCGTAATGCCTTCCCATTTCCATTCTGGAATCTCGATCCGTTGCATCTTTCCACCAGGTCGCTGATGTTCGATCTTAACTTGCTGGCAGATCAAACACTTCGAGACAAACGTAGCCACATCATGCTTCATACCCTTCCACCAGTACTTCCTCTGCAAATCTCGGAACATCTTCGTACCTCCAGGGTGAATGGTGTACTTGCTATTATGAGCCTCCTGGAGTACTTCCTGTCTTAGCTCAGGGTTATTTGGAACCCAAATTCTTTCTTCCATCCATATTCCTCCATCTTCTTTCAAATGGAAGAAAGTGTTATCTTTTTCAGCACGAGCTTTCAATTCCAAGTACTGGGGATCCTTGAACTGTTCGGCTACGATGCGATCGAGGAACTCAATGTGGATCGTCAAACATGACATTTGGATTCTACCTGAATCAGCCAAAAATGGCTTCCACTTGACGAAATCCTCCATCAACTTCCATTGTCCGGTTAGGCTGGCCAGAGTGCCAACAGTCTTGCGACTAAGGGCATCTGCTACAACATTCGCCTTTCCAGGGTGATAGGAAAGCGTGAATTCATAGTCTTTGAGGAATTCCAGCCATCGCCGTTGCCGCATATTGAGTTCTTTTTGAGAAAAGAGGTATTTTAGGCTTTTATGGTCCGACATGACCTCAAATTTCTCTCCATACAGGTAGTGTCGCCAGATTTTAAGCGCGAACACTACCGCGGCAAGCTCCAAGTCGTGGGTTGGATAGTTTTTCTCATGGACCCTCAACTGTCGTGACGCATAGGCGATTACTTTGCCATGCTGCATCAACACACAACCCAGACCCGTTCCTGAGGCATCGGTATATGCCACGAAGCCTCCCTGACCAGAAGGTAAGGTAAGGACAGGGGCAGTGGTAAGCCTCTGTTTGAGAACCTCAAAGCACTCCTTACACTGGTCAGTCCATTCAAACTTGACTCCCTTTTTCAGCAATTTCGTCATCGGTACGGCGATTCGGGAGAAGTCTTGTATGAACTTCCGATAATATCCGGCAAGTCCAAGGAAGCTACGAACCTCAGTGATATTTTCTGGCTGCTTCCAGTCCATCACAGCTTCCACCTTCGCAGGATCTACTGCGATTCCATCTTTCGAGATCACATGACCAAGGAACATCACTTTATCTAGCCAGAATTCACATTTTGAAAACTTAGCATAGAGTTGGTTATCTTGAAGGGTTTTCAAGACGATTTTCAAGTGCTCCACGTGTTGTTCCTTGTTCTCAGAATATACGAGAATGTCATCAATAAAGACGATGACAAAGCTATCCAAATATGGTCTGAATATCCGGTTCATTAGATCCATAAAGGCAGCAGGCGCATTAGTGAGTCCGAAGGGCATTACTACGAACTCATAATGGCCGTATCTCGTTCTGAAGGCAGTCTTGGGTATATCCTCTTCCTTTACTCTGAGCTGATGGTACTCAGACCTGAGGTCGATCTTGGAGAACACCCTCGCTGTTCTGAGTTGATCGAATAAGTCCTCAATCCGAGGCAACGGGTACTTATTTTTAACAGTTGCCTGGTTAAGCATCCGATAATCGCTGCATAACCAAAGGGATCCATCCTTCTTCTTTACAAACAGTACCGGGGCTCCCCACGGTGACACACTAGGACAGATGAACCCTTGTTCCATCAGTTCTTCCAACTGACACTTCAACTCACTGAGTTCAGCTGGCGCCATTCGATACGGGGCTTTGGATATCGGCGTTGTTCCAGGTAAGGATTGAATTCCAAATTCAACCTCACGAAGTGGCGGAAGTCCTGGCAATTCCTCAGGAAACACATCGGGAAACTCCCGCACCACTTCCAAACTCTCAAGGGGTTGGTCATTGGATTTTTCCACCGAGAGACTCAACAGGAAGGCCACACAACCCTTCCTAAGGTATTTTTGTACCTTAAGTGCTGATATGAGCCTTTTCTGTGGAACTGGTTTGGATAACCGGTACTCCATCTTAGGCAATC
This sequence comes from Nuphar pumila, assembly GCF_984573655.1. Taxonomy (NCBI): domain Eukaryota; kingdom Viridiplantae; phylum Streptophyta; class Magnoliopsida; order Nymphaeales; family Nymphaeaceae; genus Nuphar; species Nuphar pumila. Next base: position 75,019,292 of record NC_143259.1, on the reverse strand, counting down.
CGGGTCGAGATAGAATCACTCTGCCCTCGCGGCACAGAATCTTGGCATTATTCTGAGCCAACCAATTCATTCCCAGAATGACATCGTACTGTATCATATCGATCAGGATGGCGTCGGTAGGCAAGTGTTGCCCTGCTATCTCAATATCCAAATTTTTCACACACCGGATACATTTGGTGCGTGAACCCAACGGGTTATATACTTCGATCATTTTATCAATCGGTTGCACCGAGGCGTGGAGTTGTTCGGTGAAATCGTCAGAGATAAACGTATGAGTAGCACCACAATCAAACAAGACGTAAGCTGCATGTCCATTAACAGGTACGGTGCCTTCAATCAGGTCACCATTTTCGACTTGTTCAGTCGTTACAGCATATACACGACCTGCAGCAGGCCTTTGTTCTATTCTAGGTGGAGGTCGTTGAAACTGAGAACGTTGTGGTGCTGGTCGAGAGGGTCCGGCAGATCCGGCATTACTCCTCTGTTCATCTGCAGCCTTCTTGGCGCAATCCCTTATAAAGTGGCCCATCTTGCCACAATACAAGCACCCACCAATGTCACGAGGACATGGCTTTCCGGGGTGGTTGATACGACACCTTGGGCAGCTGAAGTTGGACTGCTGACCATTCGGAGTTGGGTTCTGTCTTGGCCTCACGACTTGCTGAGTGTTGTTCCCTCCTTGGAACTTCTTCTTTTGAAAGGGTTGTCGTGAACCCTGGCCACTTGGGAACGTCCTTTTACGATTCCCACCATTTACTATGGGCTTCTTTGCTACGATCACTTTAGATCGTGCCCAGTCCTCTTGGATTTTTGAAGCTGCTGCTACCGCAGCCTGAAAAGTCGAAGGTATGCTTGTTATCACTCGAGATCGCAGCCCTTCGCGCAGACCATTCACATATTTGTCGGCCCTTTCTTGGTCTGTTTCAAACAATCGAGAGCAGTAGCGCTCTAGATTCTGAAATTTGGTGGTATAGTCCATTAGACTCATACCGCCCTGTTCCAACTCCAGAAACTCCATCTTTTTCTTGTTTCTGGAATGCAACGGGAAGTAGTTATCCATAAAAGTCCTCCGAAAGTCAGTCCAAGGAATGACTTCGACTTGTGAGAACTGGATAAGTTTAGTGGTATCCCACCACTTCCGTGCATTATCTTTTAATCGATACGTGCCAAAGTTGGTCTTCTTCTCTTCTGGTACTCCCAGTACTGAGAAGGCACGTTCTGTCTCTTCGATCCAACTCTCCGCGAGCTCAGGATCGGCTCTGCCAATGAAAACTGGCGGGTCAAGCTTGAGGAACTTCTCATAAGTCACTCCTCCCAGGTGCTCGTTTCGTGGTGCGACTGGTTCTGGCCTCGTTTCACGGATGGCGGTAACTAGGTTGTTGAGTGTCTCCAACAGGAATCCTTGCGTATGAGACTCCTCGCTTGGTATGGTTCTCCTCGTCGTAGGAGCCATTTATCTATGCACACACAAGCACTTGTTTTTAGTTTCTCGATGTATATGAGGAAGTAAAAGCTTTATTTACTAAATATACATCACATTTACACAAGCATCGCCTTAAACAAAACGTCATGCCGCACTGGCAGACTTTAGGCGTTGAGAAACTATATACATGAGTCTATTGACTCCAAAACATCACCAGTCTCTTTAAGACTTGGATTTCTTTGATGAAGACGAACTCCAAAAGGTCCATCTATTGCCACATGGCCTTGGTGCAGGCACTACTAGCTTTGGCTTGGGCGGCACTTCCGCACTAGCAAGCGAATACTGGGGATATATGAGAGACTCCAGTCCACTTTCCCAGTCAGCAAGATCAAGACTCTAGGAGTCTGAAATAATGATTGGTGAACAGAAAGAATCCCCTCTTTTGTTCCTGCCATTTAAGCTCGGCATATGTGATCCCGGATGGTAGCTTGGCGAGTGATAGACTTCTGCAGGGAAGTTCAAATCAAAATCCCTCAGCCTTGGTAATTCATCAAAAGATGTTGGGGTATGGTTGCTCCCAACACTAGAGTGATGCGGTCCACTGACACGCGAAGTCTCATCCCTGAGACCCTTTGAAGCCCGCCGACCCATATCGGCGGTATATTTCCTTTGGCATTCGTTGGCGGAATGCCCATCTTCGCCACAGTATTGGCAGTCTTGGACTTCATACGGGCATATCCACTCATCGTGCATGACCTTGCAGCGATAGCAATATCCACGCGAGTCATGAGTTGCCATCTATACAAAGATGCACCCAGATCAGAACAAAAGTATAAAAACATATACTTACAGTGCGATATCGGTACCATGACGGATCTTGAACCAGGTTTCTCAGACTCATGCTCTGATACCAATTCTTTAACGCCCCGGATTTCCAAAACAAAGCTAAGTTAAAATTTTCATGGATTTCTTTTTTTTTTCTTTGCAGCGGAACTTAGAAAAGCTTTTAGCAGCGGAATAAGACGATAATGAGTCGTCGGTTTTAGAAAACTCCGAGCACGTTGCAGGTATGTGGCCAAGCAATTCATTGACCACCAAGGTGTTCCATTTTATCGAAAACTCATATTTATTACAACACTACTGCTTAGAAAAGCAGTGTAGGTTCAATAAAAGGAAGCAGTACAACTCTGTCTAGAGAAACCCTGGAACTCGATGCCGCCTTGCTCCGCATATCGCCACGCAGGTCCAACACCTGAAATCTCCATTAAACGGGGTCAGAACCACTGATGGTCTGGTAAGCATGCAGTCATACATCCATTCAACTCAAATACAATAATGACCACTCAGGGTCGCAATGCGCAATAACGACGCTCAAGCCTCCAAGACTTAGCGTATATCGCAAGAGCCTCCTCAGGGCTATGAGTTGAACATCCGCTCGAGTCCTCATGACTTAGAGCAAGCCTTTTCAGGGTTGTGATTTGAATAGCCGCTTAAGTCTCCATGACTTAGCCATGACCTCTTCCGGGTCTCAAAGTGATGTCTAGCTCAAGTCTTCATACTTGGCACATCCGTATCCCACGCATCTAAGGACAACTCCTCGAGCTTCGCTTAGTCGTGCGGATACAACACGGGTCTTTGCCCAGTCGGTCCAGTAGTATACCGAACATGACACCTTCACAAAGGTTATGCAGGACTGACTCAACACGTCATCCACTCATACATTCAAAGCATCGCTGTACCTAGAACTAATGCATTGTTTGATAATTAACCGCTCCCGCCTTTGGTACGCAGGTAGAGCTATTGTCCGGGCATCAACGCGACGTTCTGGGGGTTGATTATTTTATGTATTTTAGATACCCCAGAGGCCTGTTGACCCTATCCATAGTAGGGCAGTGTGTTTCAACTGGGAGAATCCTACTAGGCCCATATTCGGATGCATCCTCTACTTGCAGTAGTTGGGTTCAATCCTTAGATCTTAAGGATAACCACGACCCCAAAACCCATGAGTGACTGAGGCCATCGTGGACTCTATCAGGTCCAAAGTAAAATACATGTCACTCAAGGCTGTACCATCACTGTCATTCCACAGTGAGCATAATTCCCGAAGGGGTCTGCCAGTCTTACAATTACTTGGACAGAATCTGCATGCCATTTAGGCAGCCCGTGCTTTCAGCACTACGGGAGTATGTACCCGACCCCATTCAGTCTTCCCCAACACAGTCATTACTGAGGGGGTACCCCTAACACGATCTTCAACCGCGGGGTATGTGCGACCTTAAGTCTTATTCATATGCATGCAGAACACCGCTCTTTGGCACTTCGGCCACCACGAGCATCACACCTCTTTGGGTGAAAACAACACACTCTGGCTCTTCGGCCCTTACGAGTCTGGTTGTGTAACCGTTCTCAATGAGCATGCATATGACTCGATCTAAATAGATCGGCTACTCGGCGTATTTTTACGCAACGAGTCCAAACCTAGCCAAGGCGCAACCTCTACTCCGGCTCAGCGGCCCTTACGAGCAAGGTGCCCTTGCAGGCACAAGGATACGAGCCGATCTGGCATCGTTCCATCAACGGACATCATTATGCCGTTCCATTGGTTCCGGCAACTCTTCTGCCAACCATTTCGTCAGCACCTCCCCTGCTCTACCGGCAGTGGTGCGACGAACCCTTCTACGTTGTAGAGGGCAAACCATGAACTGGGTAGCACTCTGCTATATGTCAGAGTATCCTGCTACGTTCTTTCTGAGCTATTCTTTGCTTCTTCAGAAATTTCAGCAGCACTTCCTCTCTTTTACGGAGAAAGCGTGCGTTTCTTTTATCCATTTCAGCGGCATCTCCCCTCTTTGGTAGGAAATCGCCACGCTTAATTCGGGAAATGGATGCGCACCGTTGTGCGTACTTTGCATCCATCAAGGTTGCAGGAACCCTTGGCCATAGCCAGGCCATACGAAATTGACTTAGTCATTACGTAAAGAGCATTTTGCCAAAAACCGAAGCCTTTCCAATAGGGGCTTCATTCGTCAAGCAGAATCTTGAACGAGGAGCGGTCAAGGAATCGCATGGGCGATTTGGAGTTGATCTCCATTTGAACGCTCATTTATGCGCTATATATGTAGTATAAGCAAAAGCCTGTGCTTTATACAGCGGCGGCGTAAAGAAATGCATATACTATTGTTCAGGGTGTGTAACTGAACGAAATATTCTACATATATAACAAAGCAGAAGCCTTGGCATCGTTCGACGCGACGGCGTAAGTAAATACATTGCAGAAAGCAGGAGCCTTGGCATCATTCGACGCGACGGCGTAAGTAAATGCATAATCGGAAGTGCAGTAATCGGAAGTGCGGAAAGCAGAGAGCCTTGGCATCATACGACGCGACGGCAAAGGTAAATTACATAGCCTGTGCGATATAAGACGCGTCGGCAGAATCAGCAGATATACACCTAGATCTGCATCCAACGATAGTTACGAGGCGAGCGGGTGAACACCGAAGTGTCCTAAAGGGCTCAACCAAGAACTAAAGCGAGATACCATTTTGAAGAACGCATATACTGCGTGTTTGAACATAGATATATCCGACGATAGTTACGAGACGAGCGGGTGAACACCGAAGTGTCCAAAAAGGGCTCAATCAAGAACTAAAGCAAGATACTACTTCAGAAAGTATATTCTATATACAAACAGTCAAATACTTGAGAAAGATGGATCAACGAAGCGAACTTACTTCAAATCGTGGAAGAAACGGCTCCGGGTTGCTTCTTGGGCTTCGAGCCTTCCTTCGAGAGGTCAGACTAAGTCAGATGAAGCGGACTTAGTTGAGAAAGAGGTAGAGTAGGTCAAGCTACTCAACCTAAGTGGTTTGAACCAAACAGGGTTCGATCCAAGTCAACTGGGTTCAGCAGGTTCGAACTCAGCTCAAGTAGGCTAAGTCTGGGTTCAGAAATCCAAACCGGAATCTAGACCAAAAAGGACTTTGACTTTGACTTTAAACCCAACTAGGTTCAAGTCAAGTCAACTGGGTTTGGACCAGGTCAAGTGGGTTCAGACCCAGGTCAGGTGGGTTAGGACCAGGTCAGGCAGGCTCAGGCTAAGTCAGGCAGGCTCAGACCAGGTCAGGTGGGCTCAGGTGGGCTAGGCTAGGTAGGGGAGGTTTAGGAGAGAGAGAGAAGGCAAGAGAGAGAGGGGGTCGATTTTTATGAGAAGAGAGAGAGTGGGGAGGGCTATTTATAGCCCAAGCCCACCTCCTCTTGGATTTTCTCATGCCCCTTCTACCCCCTTGGCTTCTTTTTAATTCCAAGAGGTTCCTTGGTGTGGGGCCCACTTGGATATTCCATGGGATATTTTTGTGGGTCCCACCAGATATTTTCTGAGGAATATTTTTGTGGGTCCCACCAATATTTCCGTGGGTCCCGCAAGAATTTCGGGTTTCCGGCAATTTTTTCCGAAAAATTCTGAGTACGCCATTTTCTTCGTATTGACGTAACTAAGAAAGTTGGCTCGTACGAATCTATTGATTTCGTTTAGTTAGGAAGTTATGGCTTCCCGAGTGTTTGAGCATATATTCGCAATTCGACGAATATCCTAAGTATAACTGGCTCGCAGGAATTGATTCGTTTCGCATTCTGAAAAGAAATGCTATTTTTACCGGTAAATGCCTCATGAATTTTATTCAGATATTTTCTGAAAAATTGCGGGTCTTACAGTCAGGATATATTGAGAGTTAATTTCATTTTAAACTCTATAAAAGCACCAAAAATGGGTTTTATTCTTCACCTGAATTTAAATATGATTATTATATAATATATTCAATGACCATAGTCAAGGATGTATTATATCTTCAATCTTATTTTAATTTATTTAAAGAATGGAATAGCTTTTCAAAATCCAATTCCAAAATCTTTAAATTCATTCATCATTTAGGATAGAATTGCATCATATTTTTAAAATTTCTTTTTCAAAATCTCAAGTGATTCTTTTTCTTCATTTCCCAGGTCAAATCTTATTTATAGATTCAAAGTCAATTCTATTTCTCAAAATTTCAATTTCGAAGTCCAATTTGACTTTGTAACTTCAAAATCATCTTGTATTTCAAATTCCAATTCTATCTCAATTTCAAAGTCCGATTTGACTTCGAAATTCCAAAATCATTTTTGTATTCAAACTTTAAATTTCCAATTTAAATTCAAAATTCAAATTCAAAGCTCAAACTAACTTTGAAGTTTCTGATTCATGTTCAAAATTCAAAACCAAGCTTATCTTCCTATCTTTAAATTCAAAATCAAAGTCTGAGATTGATTCTAAATCTCAAAACTTGACCTTTCCTAGATTTTAAATTCAATCTGGGTTTTCAAAACCCAGATCCATATTCAAAAGTCCCATTTGGACTTTCAAAGCCCAAATCCAAAGTTAGATCGACTTAGATCCAGACTTCTAAATACAATTCTACTTTGGATCTTAGACTCTAGGTCCAAAATCCATCTTAGGATCCAGAGTTCAACTCTATCTTGGATCTCAGATTTTAGATCCTAAACCCATTTTAAGATCCAAAATCCATCTTAGGATTCAGAGTTTAAACCCATCTTGGATTCCAGATCTGGGATCAAATTCCCTTTAGGATTCAGAAACCAATTCCACCTTGGATCTTAGACTTCAGATCCAATTCCATTTTAGGATCCAGAATCCAATTCCACTTTGGATCTCAGATTTCAGATCCAATTTCATTTTAGGATCTAGAATTCGATTTCACTTTGGATCTCAGACTTCAGATCCAATTCCATTTTAGGATCCAGAATCCGATTTTACTTTGGATCTCAGACTCCTGATCCAATTCCATTTTAGGATCCAGAATCCAATTCTACTTTGGATCTCAGATTTCAAATCCAAATCCATCTTAAGATCCGGACTTCGGATTTAAATTCCAAATTTCAAATCAAATTCTATTTTCAATTCTAACTTTCAAATCCAATTCTATTTTTCAAATTCCAACTTTCAAATCCAAATCCACTTCATTTCCAGATTTTAAATCTAAATCCATTTTTCAGATCTCATCTGAACTTCCTAAATTCATTTCTATTTTTAATATCATTTGGATTTCTCAAGTCCATTCTGATTTCAAAATTGAAATTCAAATTTCATTTCAAATATTCATTTCCTTTCCTAAATCCAAGTTTAAAATCCAAATTCAAAGTCCATTTCTGGCTTTGAAACTTCATTTCCTTTCATTTCAAACTTCAAATCATTCTTTCTCAAAATCAAGATTTATTCTTCCAAACTCTGATTACTTAGAACTTCTTTGATCTATCTCGAGTTCTAAGTTGTATTTTATCATTCAAAAACCATTTTCTTCACTTCATCATCAAGTTCATCTCAAAACACTTGAAAATTTCCAAATCAATTTTTTAAAAAGAGCATACATCGCATTGCACAAGCATGATTCTTTGTGCATTTAGACTTAGGATAAATTTTTAGATAATATTTAGGCAAAGCAAAAGGCATAGATTTGATCCTTGGTTTGATTACCCCTGGTAAAGGCACCAGAAACGATCAAACCTCGTACCGACGAGCGAATCCTGTCTCTCCATTTTTTTCCGCAATATTTTAAAAAATGGAGGTGAGTAATTTTCTAAATATTTTCAAATTAAGGTCAAGTGAGACCCTGCAAAAAAGTTCCTCTTCTCTCTTCTTTTCTTTTCTCTTCTATCTTCTTTTCTTTCTTTTATTTTCTCCCTTCAAAAAGGAGGAAAATAGAGGCTAGAAAAGGAAAAGAGAAGGAAGAGAGAGAAACCACAAGAGAGGAAAAATTTTGCGATAATCACAATCACCCATCATAAAACAAATTGCTTTTTATTGAGAAAATAATTAAAAAAGTAAAAGAGCAAAATAATGGCAAATTTGCAAAGATTTGATATTGAGATGTAAAGAGACAAATGGCATCCAGAGAGATGAAGGAAATTTGCAACTTTATTAAAAGATTGAATTGATCAAATGACAAAGATGAAAATGAAATGGGATATCATCCCAGTGCAGAAACAAATGAATAAAAATGAAAAGACAAGCAGATGCCCTCAGTGTGTTCCTTTGACGAAAATAGTGCCCTTCTGAGATCTTTTGCTAGTGAAGCCCAACCCGACTCTTTGACGATAGTGTTGAGGAATTACTGGCTCGCGGCGGCCATTTTCATTCTTGCCTAGGCCTTAAAAAGGCTAATAGCCATGTTTCACTAAAAGATCAAATCCCTTTTTGGCCTTCATAAATTGAGAAAACAAAGGATGATCCTTGAATGTGCTATAGTCAATTCGTCCTCTAATTTTGAAAAACTGTGGGCCTCTCCATCGAGTCATAGCCACTGTATGCTCTGGTTGTTCTGTCATCTGCAGTATTCTCGAATTCTCCTCAAAACTGACCTATTCAATGCCCTAATGCTAGGGATATCGGTAGTGAAAGTGGGTCTGGGAATCATGGGTTGTGCAAGCCTCTGCTCCGGATCTTCGCCCAAGACTGTTGTGATCATTTTACCTTTTGACCACTTGACGCACTGATGCAGAGTAGATGACACCGTGTTTGTGTTATGGATCCATGGTCGTCCCAACAATAGATTATACGTTGGTAGCACATTCACCACATGAAATAGAACTGAATGGATCGAGTAGTCAATGAAAATCTCCAAGAAGATTTTTCCTTTTGCTGTATGGACATGATTATCAAACCCGTAGATGGTGATTGGGTCCGGGATGTATTCTTCCTCTTTGATGCCCAAAGCTTTGACTGTCATTTCTGGGCATATGTTGAGGCTGCTGCCTCTATCTATCAGCGCATGAGGAACCGTCATTCCTTTGGCTCGAATCACAACATACAAAGCATTGTTGTGGAATACATGCGGCTTCGGAAGATCTTCATCCGAAAAAGTAATCGAAGCATTTGTCATGGCCTGATTGACTATATGAGCCATGTCTTCAAGAGTTATGCTTGGCTTCACCTTGATTTTCTGCAGCAGATCGTCCAACACTTGCTGATGCTTGGCGAAGCTTGGGCTAAATCCAAGATTAAGATGTTGGACAAGGCAGTAATCGACTTTGGTGTAGATGTCTCACTTTTCTCTCGGGTGGGCTTAATGAAGTGTTTGGGGAACCATGGAATTCTTTTAGCCACCTCAAGAGCCCCAGCGGGCTTGGCAGATACCTTCATTTTACCAAAGGCTGAAATAAGATCCATTTTTTGAGCTTTGGACTGAGCCTGCTGCAGCACAAGGACCTGATGTTGAGCTTGCATATCTTTTTCAGAGCATGGTCTGATATGCTCCTGCGGCTGAAAAGGTTGTTCAGAAATAACCACTATAGAATGATGGGGAAATGGTTTCTTCAAAATTTCTATATTCTCATCTTCGACACTCTCTACCAGAAGATTTTTGTCGATGATATCCTGAACAATATTCTTGAGAACAAAGCAGTTCTCAGTATTATGCTCCACTGTTCTGTGAAATTTGCAAAATTGATCTTTGAATTTCCCCATGGGCACAAGGGGATCGACCAGCCTGGGCAATTTGATCATCTCTTCGGTCAACATGTACTCGAGCACCGTCTCGAGTGATTGGTCCAGTGGAGTGAACTTCCTATCATAACTCCACCCTTCATGCTTTACTTTCTCTCAAGGTTTTGGTCTCTGCTCTAGCTGAAGCGGCTTGTTGAACTGGGGGATAGATTTTCCTTTCTGATCATTTTTATGGGGATTTGAACCCCCTGCACCATAACAAAAATCTCTATTCTGCCCCTTATAATGATTCCATTTGTCATTTCTAACAAAATGAGTGAAATGAGTCTTCTTTTTTGGCTTATTCTGACTATTGTTCTTAGTAAATGTGAAGCCTTCATAGACTCCATTTTCCATGCTCAATTCGAGTCATTCGGCTTGCTCTGTTAGCTCAATAAATGTTCTGGATGGTGCAGTAGAGATGAAGCCTCTTAGAGGTTGTGAGAAATTCATGCCCCTCCGATATGGGGTCTCTTATCTTATTGCAAGCTGACCTCCAGCGGTGAATAAAATCTCTAGCCTTCTCATTTTCTCTCTGTTTGAGGCCACAGTGATGACTGAGGGTAGGAAGTGCCTCATCATTAAAGAGGAATCGCTCGATGAACATGTTTACCACCTTGTCAAATTCTTTTAGTTCTATTGGGTTAACATGTTCTGAATATCATTTTGTCGTTGTTCCCTCCAGACTGCGAGGGAAACAAAGAAAAAGAGCCCAGTTATCTCGCTTGAATTTGGAGCATTCAACAAAGAACATGGCAAGATTAGCCTTAGGGTCGCCAGAACCATCGAATTTGATAAACTTTCTGGGGAGATTCTCAAGATTATCATCACCGTCTAAACCATCATAGAAGTCTTCGCTGTTGAAGACTTTTTTGCCCTTGTCACGGGCCTGTAGATCTCGAACTATCTTGACCATATCTCTGAACTGTGGTTGGTCAGAATCACTAATAGACTGATCTTTGAATTTGTGGGCTGACCATTACCCCTGAGTTGATTTTCAAAATGCCGGATGAGTCTCAAATTCTTCATCTGAATCTTTCACTGATTCTTCTTCATCAGTTGTATCAGCGTTCTGAATAGACTTCTTGGCTACCTTCAAGACTTTCTTGACCACCCGACCTTTTGCCTTCTTATTGACCTGGGTCTTTTCTGCACTGGCTTCAACTTACTCTGCTAGCATCTTGGTCATCATCTTTTTAAACATGGCATACATCTGAGGATCGATGCCATCATCTGCTTGCTGACCCTGACTTTTGACTGATCGGGGTGAGTCCATTTCTTCTTTTGAAGCTGTCGAATATGCAATGCCTTCGACTGGTGCAATTTTCTTTCCTGACCTCGTCTGAACCATTGAATATCATGAACACTCTCTGCAAGGCAAAATTGATGGTTAGGCTTTTGAGAGAGATTTTGATTGAAAGAAAAATATTTGCTAGGAAATTTGGTAGACAATTGAAAGAATATCCCATTACTAGGGATTGAGTCATCGCTGGGATTACGACAATTGCGTTGTTATTCCTTCACAAAGAAAATAAACAACTAAAAATTATGCCTTGTTACTTAGGCGAGATCGTCAAGCCAAGAATGAAGAATTTGAAAGATTTTTATTCATTGAAGGGAAAACATGATTGCATCAATAATAAACTTGGGAAAGAGGGGGCGGATAGACATTTTGCCACCACTCTTTATAATCAGCAGAGACACGAGGACCGGAAAAAAGTGGAATAGTAATAAAAGATTCCCAACCATATCTGGCAGAATGGTATGTTCCAGACCACTGTGTTGATGTAAGGTCGAATTCTGGCACGACTCCTGATAGAAGCCGCATCTCTATGCGCTTCTGTCTCTGAGAAAATTGTCGAATACACCACTCCAGATCATAATAAACACAGAAGAAAGGACCAAGTAGCTTGAATCTCTTGCCATATGCATAGGTGTATTTGGGAGGCGATAACTCTCGATCAAAATAGTCTCACACCACTTCTTTTTCCTGCAGATGATCAATCAGGAACCGATACCGTACAACTGGAAGTATCTTCTTGCCGTTGTATCTAAACGAACTAACTCTGGTCGGCACATGCTGAAGAAACCAAGACTAAAGTGTATAAGTGCATCCCTCGACTAAAATGGACTCTCCAAGCGTGAAGCGAGTCAATCCTCTATATAGAAAAGCAAGCACAACCATGGCTATCGAGAGACGGCTAGTCTGTCGACTTCCCTATCTTTTTATAAGCTGGACTATTCTCACATCCACATAATTTTGTCCGTCTGGAAAGAAAATGAGTCCCGCAATGCACAAAACCATCGCATGCTGAATTCTCTCTTGAGCTATCCTGGATAACGAACTGACTTCTGCGAATGCCCCATACTGTCAGTAGATTTCAATTAGGCTCACATATTCATTCCCATTTTCTTCAATCAGTGGCCACGACTTACGTCCTGTCATACAAGCTAAAGCATTTTTAGGGTCCAGACCCTTGACATTGATCAGAAACTGCTGCTCTAATGGATCTCTAGGCTGACCGGCTGACTCGGGCAATCCCATGATCTATAAAAATTTGTCCATCAACAGCGTCATCTCGCCCCATGGGAACCAGAATGTGCAAGTGTGCGGATTTCACAGTTCTGCCAGTGCATGGATCATATTGTCGTTAACTGTCAACTTTCCCACTGCGGATGCCAGTTCCAACCCACAGTCACTCAAATGGTCCGAAAACATACGGGAGAAGTTCTTGAACCAAATGTAGTACCACCAGGGAAAGAAAGGTCCGGTGCTGAGAGCTCGATGCTTGGGAAGACTTTGTCGCACCTCGTAGAAGATGTGACCCTCAGGAAAAACAGTGTCAAGCTGACTGGATGCCATTGGACTGAAAGATAGGAAGATTGGAATTAGACATTGGAAAAATACAAGAATTTTGAAAATTGCAGGCAGGATAAAATCTGGAAATTCGAAGTCCAGAGGAACGAAAGAATGGAAGATCACCTGGAGTTTTGAGGAAAAGGTGAATAATTTGGAAAAATCGTCCAGGGTTTTTGAGAAAAAGGAGATATTTCACAAAAGATGGAAAATGAGGTATTTTGGAAAAATTGAGAAAAATATGGAAAAATAAGATGAAAATGAATATCATATATTCAATCATAAACAATTATGCACATACAACAATCCCTAAGAAGCTGACTCTAAATGCATCAATTTTGAAAGAGCTTTAGGATCCTAATCCTGACTCTAGGCTCAGATCAACTGTGTCCAATCCAGTTATGTCGATATACTCGAGCTGAGACTCAAAGTACGTGGCATAGAAATTCATCTCTGGTTCTAGGCTTGTGTTTTCCCAACATCATTGAGCACCTGCCGATATACGTTGGACTATGGCCCTTGGTACGTGGCAGGGGGGCGTTAGCTCAAATAAGTGGCCCAGTTGTGAGGCTCTGTCCCGAACTATGGTTTTGGAAGAGAGCCTAGCAACGTGAAGACTGGGTAGACATAGGTGGGGTGGTTTTTGAAAACATGATCACATGCAGGCAAACAGAGGGCTCTAAAACCTAAAAAGCTAGAGATTTTGAAATTTTTTGAAGAAGCAAGCATTGTTTTCATACAATTCCTAGATTGAGGAGTGTTGTATTTCAGACCTAAGTCTATATGAGCATGCATAATTCTCCTCAATATGGTCCTACCAAACCATGCCTAGTCTACATGCAATCCATGTCTGCTGGGTTCAAGTCTAGGCTCCTAAGTTCACATGATATGAGAAAATAAAAGTTGACAGTTCATAGAACATGGTTCAGAAAATTGAACTAAGTCAAGCACACAATTGATCAAACGAAGACAGGTCCCATCTCGGTCGCCAAACCTGTTATCATCGCAAAAATTTTCCCCTCTCCCTCTGCGACAGTGAGAGAAAACGATTCCGCAAGTCAAACTCGATCAAAGTTTTGAAAAAATGGTTTTGGAAAATTACTCGCCTCCGTTTTGAAAATTTGCAGAAAAATTCCGTGGAATGGGATCCGCCTGTCAGTACGAGGTTCAACCGTTTCTGGCGCCTTTACCAGAGGTAATCAAACCAAGGATCAAATGTGTGCTTTGACTAAGTTAAATTATCTAAATTATGCTCTATTTTCCTAGAATGCACAAAGAATCAGGCATGTGCTATGGAATTTTGAAAATAATGCAAGTTTGAGAAATATGATGTTTGCTTTGGAAAATTGAAATATGCTTGGAAAATGCTTGGAAAATGCTTGAGAAATACTTGGGAAAATCATTGAATTTCATTGGAAATCAGAAATTGGATTGGAAAATGAATTCTCAAGAAAACTTGAATCTTGAGAAAATAGATTTTTTTGAGATTTGGAATTTCTTTTCTGAGAAAATGGATTTGAGAATCTTGAGAAAGTCAGGAAGTTCATTGGAAAATGATTTTTGAAATGGAAAATGGGAACTCTGAGAAAATCAATTTCTGAAAACTTGGGATTTTGAAATTTGAGAATTTTAAAACATTGAAAAATCCTGATTTGAACTTGAGAAATACTTTGAAGTCTCATGTGAAAACTTAGGATTCTCAGAAAATCAAATCCTGAGAAAGACTTGTGTTTTTGGAATTGCGGTTGTAGGAGGGCTGTTGTTGGAAGATGCAACAATGGGGGCCAAGAGAACAAGAGAGAGAGGGCTTAGGGGCTGAATGGCAGAGAGATGAGAGATGAGAGAGAGCTCCAAAGGTGGATGGCGTGAATTCCTTATCAGAATAGGTAAGAAAATGAAGGGCTTTAAGGTGGCTAGACCAAGAAAAAAGGAAAGAAAGAAAGGAGGGAAAAGAAGAAGGAAAGAAGAGAAGGGAAGAAAGGAAAGAGGAAGGGAAAGGGAAAAGGATAGAAGAGAAGGAGGGGGTGTCGACCAAGGGGGAGAAGAAGGAAAGGAGGAAGGAAAGAAGAAAAAGAAAGAAAGAAAAGAAATAGGAAGAAGAAAGCAAGAAAAGAAAGGAAGAAAGAAGGAGAAGAAGAAGAAGAAAGGAAAGAAAAGAAAGAAGAAAAAGGAAAGGAAAAGAAGGAAGAGAAGAGGATAGGAAGTGAATGATCATACCTTAATCGTTCAAATATATGTGGACGATATCATTTTGGTTCTACTAACAATGGTCTTTGTGAAGACTTTTCTAAGTTCATGCAGAAAGAATTTGAAATGAGTATGATGGAAGAACTCACCTACTTTCTTGGACTGCATATTAAGCAAACCAAGGATGGAGTCTTCATTAATCAGTCTAAATATGCTCATGAACTTCTAAAGAGATTCAACATGAACTCAACTGCTTCAAAGAATACTCCTATGAGCACAACCACTGTATTGAACAATGATGAAGATGGTAAGACTGTGGATACAAAATTATTCAGAGGTATGATAGGATCACTACTATATTTAACTGCTAGCCATCTAGATATCATGTTCAATGTTTGCTTGTATGCTAGATTTCAATCAAATCCAAAAGAATCACATCTTAAAGCTGTAAAAAGAATAATGAGATATCTAAAAGGAGTCATTGATTTTGGGTTATTTTATTCAAAATCATTTATATTTGATTTAATCTCATACAGTGATGCTGATTTTGCTGGTAGTAAATCTGATAGAAAAAGCACAAGTAGAACATGTCATATGCTAGGGCACTCACTAGTTTCATGGTTCAGTAAGAAACAAAATTGTGTATCATTATCAACTACTAAAGCTGAATATATTGCTGCAAGCCTAGAATATACACAAGTCATCTCAATGAAACAGACATTAAAAGGCTTTGGTTTAAAGTTTGAAAACACAACTATTTTATGTGATAATACAAGTGCAATCAATTTATCTAAAAATCCTATTCTTCACTCACATACAAAGCACATTCAAATTCGACACCACTTTTTAAGAGAACAAGTTTTAAACAACATAATCAAACTTAAATTTATACCCACTAATCAACAATTAGCAGATATTTTCACTAAACCTTTAAAACATGAAGACTTTATACGAATTAGAAGAGAATTAGGAATCTGTAAACTAAGTGACTTATAATCAATCACACTTAATTGTATTTTTACTTAGATAAAACTTTGCAATATCTTATATTTTTTTGGTACTATTTTATCATTTATATATTTTAGATTTTCTTCGAATTCGACTCTTTTTTATCTATTCTTATTTTTAATCTAATTTATCATTTATCTATTCTTATCATTTTTTTTAATATCTCGAATATATTTTTGACTCTTTCTCTTTTTGTCTCATCATCTCTCTTACCACTATTCAAAGTCAAAGTGAGTCCTTCTCATATTCACGTACACTCATAAAAACCACAAATATTAAACTACATTAATCATAAACAAATACTTTATATAACTCATTTCTTTCAAAAATGTCATATCTTTTAAAGTACACATCACATGATTACCTTATGACCTATCTCCTTTCACGCCTATCCATAAAAAAACCATTTTTATATTAAATAAACCATAATGACATCCTTTCATGTCACTCATCTCATAACTCTCTCTTGTCTTTTTCTCAAAACCTCCCTTACGAAAATTGAGCCTATCTCCTTTAATTAAATCAAATATTTTGACCCATGATTTATATACCAACTTGTTGTTTGTTTTATTAGGCCATTATTAAACTTTTTATTTCACACTATCATATCACATTATATCATTCATACATTCATCTCTTCTCACGCCATTTTTTATCTTCCTCATTCCAAGACTCTTTATGTCTCATCACCTCTATGACCGGATTCTTCAAAATCCGTGGGTCATTATTTTTTAAACATCGTGCCATACATTTCTTTGTCTCTATTCATCCTTTCTATCTTGTCTATCCCTATCAATCACACATAAAAGGCTTGTTTCAAATAACATACTATTCTCAAACCATGACTTCTCTCTCAATTCAATGGACTCTCCTATATTGAGTTTTCCTTATAATGAAAAGTAATGTTCGAAACTATGTTTTTCTTTCATACACTAGAATTCAAACCACTTTTTATGTGTCATATCTAACATGGCATAATAAATTCTTATGTCCATATCCACACACTCTTCCAAAGAGTGACTTGATCACTCATTCACGAGTCCCTTAAAATATACAATTCACTCTTCATAAATAGACATTCACTCTTCATAAATAGACATTCACGAATAATGGACCCAGCTAAATTCCAAATCTTATTCATTTCAATTGTCATTCACAAAACATCAAGTTGTTATTAAAATATACATCATCCTTCTATTTAATGAACTGATGCATTCTTCACTTATACATCACCCATTCGAAAGCTTCTATCCCCTTACATCCTCTCCAAGGTTACTCCTTATCTTCTTAGTTACACTCCATGGCATCCTCTTCCAAATCCTTCTCTGATGACTCTAACCTAATTGAATCTTCTGAACTCCGATACCCTGATCTCATCCAACATTACAACTTTGTAAGTTCTCTCCCCATTCAATCTGGAAGGTTAATCTCCTTTGAAGATTTTTCCTCCTTTGATCTTGAAACTTCTCTCCAAGACTTTGTTCATATTTTAGGATCATCAAACACTGCTTCATATTATCCTACTCTCATCAAGATTTTTTATACCAACCTGTCAGTAAATCATGATCAAACTGTTATCACCACCATGGTTCATAGAAAAATCATTTCCTTTGACACTCACTCCTTAGGACGAATTCTAAATCTCCCTTCATATGGCATTGACCTACCCAACATAGTACCCATTGATCGTACTGTGTTTAAGAAAATCCTTCACTCGACTAGGTCTACTCACTTCCCTTGGCACACCTGTATTCTAAAACCACATGCCAAACTTTTCAATCAAATCCTATCCCATAATGTCTTTCCTAAGCAACCCTCCAAAGGATTCATACCAAACGAGATAGCACTCCTACTATATGCCATTTTTTCGTCATTTTCCATCAATTGGTCATCCATTATCTTCCAAAATATGTTAAACTTTCGAGTCTTTCGTCTCCTTCCTTTTGGCTGTTTCATCACTTCAATTCTTCAACACTTTAATGTACCTGTCCAAAATGACATCATATCTTACTCTACCACCATCTTTAACGAGTTTGTTTTCTTGCAAGGAGGATCACAGCTGCAACAACCTCAAGATGAAGCATACGATGATGTCGATCCAACGCAGACATCCCAAATTGATATCTTCTCTACACTCACAGATGTCCAAACCACACAGGATCTTCTCTTGGAGAATCAAGCATCATTACAAGCAGCCTTTTAGTCCTTCAAGACTGAACAAAGAGTCCTCATCAAGAAATTACACTCTCCGTCCTCCTCAGACTGAACTTTTATTCATTGGTCGGTAATATTTAACATACCTACTCTGATCCCTCCTTTTTGTCAATGACAAAGGGGGAGAAAAACCTACCTCTCCTATACAGGAGAAAAATGAATTCTTGAACTTAATTTTTTTATTAATTATGTTTTTTAATACTATCATCTTATGTATTTTTCATGTGTGCTATCATATTTAAATCATCATTATACATATGGCTTATTGACAGGGGGAGCATATATTGTCATCATAAAAAATGGAGAGAATGTTGAGAAACTATGTTTTGATGATACATGATAAATATGATATGCTTTCATGATGCATATATATGATACATGATAAATATGATGTGCTTTCATGATGCATATATATGATACATGATAAATACATGATATGCTTTCATAAGATATGATAAATATGATATGCTTTTATATTTGAAACTGGATATGTTATATTATGACTAGATATGATGTGCTATGTATTTAACGTGTATTTGATGCAAGGTTATTTCACTTGAAGAGAGTGAAGACAACTTGATCAAGTGCAACAATTTGATGCAATCATACTTCTTTGAAGAAAAAGCTTAATGGGCCATATATTCATAAAGATTATCCAAGAAGATCGGCTACCTCAAGATGAAGATTTTTTTTCTTCTTTAGAGTCATATGTAACAGAACCTACAGAAGCATGCATATTTCATATTAGACTATATGCTTTGAAATCATACAAGCCATTTATTTACAAAAAGTTAAGCTTTCATAAAAGGATACATTATGTATATTGTAGCATTTCAAAAACACCTTTTTGAAACAAATCATTGTACTTCCTACAAGCATTTATGAAAAAGACATTTTGACAAGATATAATAGCTCATAATTTTAAAAGCATTAGTTGTACTTCCTACAAGCATTTATGAAAAAAACAACTTGAAAAAATATAAAAGCTCATGATTTCAAAAGGTATTTATGAAAGAAAAAGACAAAATGCATTGGTTCATAATATACAATCGTTCATCTTGAATTGACGATTTGAGAAAACAAACATTATTTTATACACAACTACTTATTGTTTAACAAGACAATTAATTTAGGAAATGACCATTTATTTATTTAATACTAAAATCCACACTAAAAAATGTCGACTTATATTTGAAGTTATCATTCTTTTTTGTAAACATTAAATGGCACTTCAAAAGCATTTACTCAAGAAATGACCATTTATAAAATAAAGTACTTAACAAGCATTTATTGTACTTACAAAGAAGTGACGATTTGTAAGGAAACAATTAATGTACTACAAATCATTTAATTGAGTAAAGACAAATTACATTATAAATTACATTTCTAAAATACAACAACGTATAATGTACCTCAAATATTTAAACTTAGAAATGGCGACTTGAAGAAAGCATCATTTTTTATTCCAAACATTTAATACTTAACAATTCTTTAATATATGGAATGATGGATTTTTTTAAAACAACATATAGTACACATCATTTCACACCTTTTCTCATAGAAAGTTGTTTTGAGATGACCTGACACCTCACATCACAAAAGGACAATTATTTCAAAAAGCAATGACTATTTTTAAAGACCTATATATATATATATATACAAACAAAATAATATCAACACACATGTGAGCTTTCAAAGAGAAATATTCTTACTTGACACACTGAAAAAAAGCTTAGAAAAAGAAAGATAAAAATACAAGAAAAGTTCTCTGACAAAAGAATCAAGTGTGTGAAGAAAAAGAAAAAGAACATTTTGTTCTCCTGAGAGATTATTCTGTCTATTTTCAAAAGAGAGAACATTCTGAGAATCTTCATACGTGCATTCATACTTTGCATATCATTCTGAAGGTTCTATAGGAAAGTGTTGTAACTTTCTGTTATCTGCTGTATCCCTTCTCTATTGAGAGAAGTAGACCTCTGTGAAAGAGGGTGTTTCCCTTCTCTGTTGAGAGAAGTAGACCTCTAAGAAAGAGGGTGTTTCCCTTCTCTATTGAGAGAAATCGACCTCTGTGAAAGAGGGTGTTTTCCTTCTCTGCTGAGAGAAGTAGACCTCTGAGGAAGAGGGTGTTTCCCTTCTCTGTTGAGAGAAGTAGACCTCTGAGGAAGAGGGTGTTTCCCTTCTCTGTTGAGAGAAGTAGACCTCTGAGGAAGAGGGTGTTGTACTATTTATCCCATAACACAGATTTTATAGTGAAAGGCTCAAGTGTTTTACTTGAGGACTAGATGTAGGTTAGTAACTCGACCGAACCAGTATAAATCCTGTGTTTATTATGTTGTGCCTTATTGTCTTAAATTTTTATATTATCGATCTGTATTATATTTCACTATTCACCCCCCCTCTAGTAGAATTTCAATTCACACCAGTGGCTGGAACAATGGAAAGTGTCTCCTATGTGTGTGTTGGAGCTACTTCAAGATTGATGGTTGGAGATGACTTCCTGTGATGGAGCCTGTTGGAGATGTCGTGACGAAGTTGCAACAAAATGGTTGAAGGAGGATGCTGCTTTGTTCAAAGGCTGCAACTTGAGGAAGCTTGCTCGACGCCGGCTGGTGGTGATGGCTGCCAAGGTGAGTCGGCTGGCTGGAGGTTGGTGAAGTTTGCTGCCACTAGATAGAGGTGCTGATGGTGGCTGTAGGGAGTAACACCAATGGGAGCTGCGGTTGTAGGAGGGCTGCTGTTGGAAGTTGCAGCAATGGGGGGCAAGAGAACAAGAGAGAGAGGGCTTAGGGGCTGAATGGGAGAGAAATGAGAGATGAGAGAGAGCTCCAAAGGTGGCTGGCGTGAATTCCTTATCGAAATAGGTAAGAAAATGAAGGGCTTTAAGGTGGCTGGACCAAGGAAAGAGGAAAGAAAGAAAGGAGGGAAAAGAAGAAGGAAAAAAGAGAAGGGAAGAAAGGAAAGAGGAAGGGAAAGGGAAAAGGAAAGAAGAGAAGGAGGGGGTGTCCACCAAGGGGTTGAAGAAGGAAAGGAGGAAGGAAATAAGAAAAAGAAAGAAAGAAAGAAAAGAAAAAGGAAGAAGAAAGTAAGAAAAGAAAGGAAGAAAGAAGGAGAAGAAGAAGAAGAAAGGAAAGAAAAGAAAGAAGAAAAAGGAAAGGAAAAGAAGGAAGAGAAGAGAAAAGGAAAGAAGAAGGAGCTAGGGGGGTCGACCCCCTTGTGGGTCCCACCTAAAAAAAGACTAAATAATAAATAAAATAAAATTTTAAAATAAAATAAACTTTTCTTCTCTTTTTTTTTATATATATAAATTAAAAAGGCAAATGCAAATGGATGGGCCATCTCAGAGCGGGTCTAAATTCCAGTTTTGAAATTCATTTTGACAATTAGAGGTGTAAAATAGTCTTTTCATAAATTTTCCAAACGAAACGAGCTATTTTTGGTAGTTTTTGAAATGAGCTCAGATTTTGAAGTTTAATACTCTGTTGCGAAGCAAATCCAGTGTAGAATTTGAAAATTTGATTTTGAAAGAAATCCGAATTATTTTTCTTGAGAAAATATTTCCAAATTTAGACTCTAGGGGGTAAAAATGTCAATTTTAAAAACCCAGGGTTTGAAATTGATTTCTGAAAACTTTTAAAACTCAATCTGGATTGAAATTTATAAAACTAGAGTGCTGGACTTCGAAAATGAAATGAAATGTGATGAAATGTTATAAAATGCTGAGAAATGATATAAAATGATGAGAAATGACATAAAGTGCTATGCGAAATGGAGAGCCTGAATGAAGAAATTTGGATATTAAACCCTGATTGACAATTGTACCAGTTCAAAAGGTGTTAAAATTGATAAAATTTGTAAAATGGTTCAAGAAATGGTTTTTGGACTCTACCAAGCTAGAGTGACACTGAAAATTAGGGTGTGAGCTGGATTGAACTAAAATGAGTTGGATTGAGCTGGATTCTAGAGTTTTAGAACTCAATTGAACTGACAAGGTACTAACTTATCTGACCTTTTCGACTAAATTTTCAAGAAAAGCTGTCATTTTAGAGAAATGGTACGGAATGGTCACTGGAGTGAAGTGAATTACGAATTTGAGCTGGGTTTGAGCTAGAACAAAGATCTGGTATACTGACATGAACTAAAATCAAAGCTCGAACACTAGCTCAACTGACTGGATTTAGCTCAATTTCAGCTAAATGAGCTGAAATGGGTTAAAATGGACTCCTAGACACTTGGAAATGGTTTTGAACTGAATCGAGAGCACTTAAACTTCTGGTGAGCTCAGACTAGACTCAAAGAGATATGACTGACTGTGAATGGCTGACTTAGAGACAATTGGTTAGAATTTGAGTGAAAAAAATGAACTCATTTCAGAAGAAATGATCCCATTTTGGCAAGAATGGTCAAAAATGAAAATGGCCTTCTCACTGTGAGCTCAAATGAGCTTGAAATGACTGATATTCTGACTGTTCTAAACTGACCAATGGGCTTTATAGACTCCGACTGACTAGGGTCTGGGATGACCTAGGGGTAAAATGGTAATTTTCCTAGTGAAAATGAGTAAAGTGGTGATTTTCTGAAACTGACTCGGGTATGACTCCTACACTGACCTAACAGGGTTGGCACTGCACGAGGAGGGTTGTTTGAGAATGGATAAGGAAAATTTGGGGTGTTTACACCCCGATCTTCAAAATGAAAGAAGGAAGAGAAAATCGAGCTTGAAAACTCGAATTTTTGAGGTAACAATTGGTTGAATGCGAGCATTGGATCCAAAAGAAAGCCTGAGTCAGAACTCGAAACTCCGGAAACAGAATGTATAATAGAAGGGAAAACCCGAGTCGAAACCTGATTTTTCAAAATAAAAGATAAAAGATAAAAGATAAAATCAAGCTTGAGAACTCAAATTTTTGACGAAACAATTGGTCCAACGCGAACATTGGAACCAAATGGAAGCCTGAGTCGGAACTCGAATCTCCTGAAATAGAATATAAAAAAAGGGAAAACCCGAGTCGGAACTTGGTTTTCAAAATTAAAGATAAAAGAGAAAATCGAGCTTGAGAACTTGAATTTTCGACGAAACAATTGGTCCAATGCGAACATCGGAACCAAAAGGAAGCCCAAGTCGGAACTCAAAACTTCGGAAATAGAATATATAAAAAGGGAAAACCTGAGTCGGAACCTAGTTTTTCAAAATAAAAGATAAAAGAGAAAATCGAGCTTAAGAACTTGAATTTTTGATGAAACAATTGGTCCAATACGAACATCAGAACCAAAAGGAAGCCCGAGTCAGAACTCGAAACTCCGAAAATAGAATATATAAAAAGGGAAAACCCGAGCTGGCGCCCGTTTTTTCAAAATAAAAGATAAAAGAGAAAATCGAGTTTGAGAACTCGAATTTTCGACGAAACAATTGGTCCAATGCGAACATCGAAACCAAAAGGAAGACCGAGTCGGAACTCCAAACTCCAAAAATAGAATATATAAAAAGGGAAAACCCGAGTCGGAACCCGGTTTTTCAAAATAAAAGATAAAAGAGAAAATCAAGTTTGAGAACTCGAATTTCTGACGAAACAATTGGTCCAATGCGAACATCGGAACCAAAAGAAAGACCGAGTCGGAACTCCAAACTCCGAAAATAGAATATATAAAAAGGGAAAACCCGAGTCGGAACCCGATTTTTCAAAATAAAAGATAAAAGAGAAAATCGAGTTTGAGAACTTGAATTTTCGACGAAACAATTGGTCAAATGCAAATACCCGAACCAAAAGGAAGCCTGAGTCGAAACTCGAAACTCCGGAAATAGAATATATAAAAAGGGAAAACCCGAGTCGGAACCCAGTTTTTCAAAATAAAAGATAAAAGAGAAAATCGAGTTTGAGAACTCGAATTTTTGGCGAAACAATTGGTTCAATGCGAACATTGGAACCAAAAGGAAGCCCGAGTCAGAACTCAAAACTCTGGAAATAGGATATATAAAAAGGGAAAACCCGAGTCGGAACCCGGTTTTTCAAAATAAAAGATAAAAGAGAAAATCGAGTTTGAGAACTCGAATTCCCTTTGCCCTTTGTAACCTCTATTTCCCTTTTTAAAGGGGAAAAATAGAAGATAGAAAAGAAGAGAGAATGAGAAAAAGAGAGAAGAGAGAGGAACTCTTTTGCAAGGTCTCATCTGACCAAAATTTCGAAAAATGTTTTAAAATCACTCGCCTCCGTTTTGAAAATCTGCGAAAAAAATAGAGAGACGGAATTCACTCGTTGGTACGAGGTTTGACCGTTCCTAGCGCCTTTACCAGGGATAATCAAACCAAGGATCGAATTTATGCCTTTTTGCTTTCCTAAAATATCATCTAAGAATTTATCCTAAGTCTAAAACGCACAAAGAATCATGCTTGTGTGAATGCAAAGATGTATGCTCTTTTAAGAAAATGATTTGGAAATCTCCAAGTGTTTCTGAGATGAACTTGATAATGGAGTGAAGAAATGGTCTTTGAAAGTTGAATCTAACTTAGAACTTTGAGATAGATCTTGGGAAGATATTTGGAGTTCTAAGTTTTGAAATAATCAGAGTTGGAGAAGTAAATCTTGATTTTAATGAAGAAAAGGGGAATCTTAAAGCTGAGATAGAAAAAGAAAATGAAGTTTCAAAGTTGAAATGGATTTTGAATTTGAATTTTAGGAAAGGAGATGAAATTTGAAACGAAATTGAATTCCAAATTCGAAGTTTGAAATCAGGATGGAATTTGGATTTTGAGAAATTCAAATGGAATTTGAAGAAGGCCAGATGTGATTTGAAAAATGGAATTGGTATTGAAATCTAGAATCCTAAATGGCATTGGATCCAAAATCTGAGATCCAAGATGGAGTTGGATCCGAAATTTGGGATCCTAAATGGAATTGGATCCAAAATCTGAGATCCAAAATGAAGTTGGATTCGAAATCTGGAATCCTAAAGGGAATTGGATCTGAAGTCTGAGATCTAAGATGGAATTGGATCCGTAGTCTGGGATCCAAAAATGAAGTTGAATTCGAAATCTGGAATCCTAAAGGGAATTGGATCCGAAGTCTGGGATCCAAAATGGAGATTGGATTTGGAAATCTGGATCCAAAGTGGAATTAGATTCTAATTTTAGATTTGGATTTTGAAAGTCCAAATGGGACTTTTGAAAATGGATCTGGGTTTAAAAAAAATCCAGATTGAATTTAAAACTTAGGAAAAATCGAAATTTCGAGATCTAGAATCAATCTCAAAACTTTGATTTTGATTTTGAGAATCAAGACTCAATGAAAAATAAAGGATGGACTTGATTTAAAGCTTGGGTTTTGAAATCAGAAGATGAATCAGAAGTTTCAAAGTTAAATTGAACTTTGAAATTAAATTTAAGATATTGACTTGAATTTGAATTTGAATCTTGAAAATGAATTTGGAATTTCAGAGTTGATTTGAACTTTGAAATTTGATTTGAATTGAAATTTAAAGTTTGAATACAAAAATGAATTTGAAATTTTAAAGTCAAATTGGACTTTGAAATTGAATTTTTAAATCTTGAAATGAGATAGAATTGAATTTGAATCTATAAATAAGGATTGATTTGAGAAATGAAGAAGATACTCAAAATCACTTGGAGTTTTGAAAAAGAAATTTTGAAAATATGGTGCAGTTCTATCCTAAATGATGGATTGAATTGAAGAATTGGATTTGAAAATCCTATTTCATTCTTTAAGTGAATTAAAATAAGATTGAAGATATGATACATCTCTGACTATGGTCATTGAATGTATCATATAATAATCATATTTAAATTCAGATGAAGAATAAAATATATTTTGGTGCTTTTATGGAGTTTAAAATGAAATTAACTCTCAATATATCCTGACTATGGCCATTGATATATATTTTGAGTTAATTTTAATTTAAACCCTGATAAAAGAAGAAAATATTTAAAAATATGATGATTTGTGAAGAGGAGATCCAGTGTACATCCAGTGTTATTCCATAAAAGATGAAAATCCTAAGTTTTGTTCACATCCTGACTATGGCCATTGATGAAAATCATCAACTTAGGATTTAATCACCTCTTATTAGAATGGTGCGTGTGTCGTTCGTGTTCCATCATGTGAATTTTTTTTGCAATAAAAGATAAAATGATATGAAGCAAACATATATATGCTGATACATTCTAATCTAATGCAAGGAATGTAAACTTCTCATTATAATCTAGCTATTACATTTCTGAATTTGAAATGGAAATTACAATTCCTAAGCTAAGAAGAAAAATAACCCTTTTCATACATTTCCTGCAAAAAAATAGAGTTAGTATATGAATACACCAAATATGAAAAAGCAAGTGGAAGATGTATAACCTACTCATGTTGATGGAGAGGTGTCCATGGATTAGCCTAAATGAAATGTGTATAGGAAGAGGATCACAAAACTTTACATTGGATCTAATATGCAAATAGTAGAGTGTTTATAGACATATCTACATATTATGTATATAAGGGGGCTTATATGATATGACTATGCAAGTAGAGTGCTACAGTGAAGTATGGCAGCCAGGGACAATATTCAGTGATGGAGGTGGCTATGTGTGTTGACAGCAAGAATGCAACAAGGTGTTACCTGCGATGCCCCAGATTTTCCGACTTGTAAAATCCTTTAAAATCCTTTGGATTTTTGGGTAAACTTCTTTTTTTTTTAAATCAGTTGCGCAAGTGCGGAAGTACCAAAACAAGGGGAAAACAAGCGGCGAACTTCGAAGCGGGTCGCAGGAGTGAAACAACAAGGTTTGAAACAACTTTATTAATAATTTTACAAATAGTATAAATCATTTCCCTTATACAAAACCAACAACTCCCAAGATCCAAAAAGGGTTCAGAAGTGTGGGTTCGCATCCCCTGCAGCACACCGAGCTCCATCGCACGCCTAAGCAATCACCTACATCCCCATAAAACGGGGTCAGTACTCTTTCGAGCTGGTGAGAAATCAACCAAATAATCCATATGCACAATTCATCATATATGAAGAGGTATGCATCAAGGAACATAATTAACAAGTATTGTGAACCGTAACAAGTGTTGAGGACAGACAAGTAACTAAAATAACAGTAAAGCAAGTGACTAAAACAATAATTGAACTGTCACAAGTGTTGTACAAGTAAAGTAACTAAGCAACAACTAAAACGAGTGAAGTAACTGTAACGTAAAAACCTCTGAGCAAGTCAAGTAACAACTACAGTAAGTCAGTTGATTGGTTAATCTTTAAGTTCTTCTGATTACTCCTTCGGGTATACGAAGGAACCTCGCATTTTGTGAGATATGCACCCTGCGTCTGTTATTCAAATTATAGTGTGGTAACCAGGGAAGCTACAGATTAAGTCAACCTCATGCGAGCAGCACACAGATGGGAGAAAACACTCGCATAGGCAAGGATTGCAATCCATACTACTGTACTAGTGAGGTCCTAAAAAGGCAACCTCGACCTCCCTCACTCTAAGTGACTGGAGGCCAAAGGACGCTACAACTCCTATCAAAACACGTGTTGTAGTAACGACAAGTCACTCAGGGTTATACCATCCACCCTCTTCCAAGGTGAACCGTTTTGTGGATGGGGCGAAACAAGTTTATCTTTCTTAGGCTCATGTTTAGTCATACCTCTCAACAAGGAGTTTGCCTCGTGGTCCCCACGGGGTACGTAAAACGAGGACTTGGCCTGCCCATTCACGTGCTCAGCCTCATGCGGCCAACGGAGCACACTGCTCGTGAAAGCAGTCACAACACCATATTATTTATTTCTATTTAAGGATATCACACAAGAGTCCATTTACCTCACAAGGGCCACTGCCCAAGGACTCCAACTGAGCCCACAACAAGCTATATTTATTCATACCCTATGGTGTTCAATTTCAGTCTTCTCATTTCATAAGGTAAGTGCACTTACCAAGGCCTCAACAATGTACCTCGTCAAGGTACGCACTACTCAGTAAGAGTGTCAGGATGTGCCACGTGCAAAGTGTCAAAGCACCATATGTTTACTAACGTTTGCACAAGTATAAGTAACAGAGGCAGTATAAGTTTTCACTTCTGAGAGACAAGTGTACAAGCGAATATGCAGTTTCATGTGCATGACAACTCATTAATTCTTCATCATTCAAGCAGTTGTCTAAAATCACCAGTATTGGCACTTGCATAACATGAGATAGTTCTCACATGGAAAAATCATGATTGCATACTTATGAGCAAGGTGAAACAGTAACGAGTGTGTACAAGGTAATCAAGCATGCTTTAGAGTTCAATGCAATAATACAAACTAAGCAAGTGAAGCTCGTGTGCATTACACAACAAGAACGTGAACAAGCTAATTTAACATTGCAAAGCAACGTGCCTCACGATGAGATAGTTAGAAATATTTTGCCACGATAAGGCAGCTCTCGAACAAATCAAGAGGTGTGCACAAGCATACAAAACACGTATCTTTAGCATAAGTGAGCTTGTCTCGCGAAGTGGGTCTACAGCCCGAAACTCACCAAGGAGTTCTACGACATGGATACACAAGGTATTGTCGTGCTAACACTTACTCCGTCATAGTCTCATGCTAACTCTTAAATTCCGTGAATCCCATAACTATACAATGAAGGTCATAAACATCGAAAAGAGTGCAAATGCCAAGTGTCATGAGCACTTAGGTGGAGACAAAGTGTTCGAATCATCGAACCAAAGCATTCAGATAAATTGATCTCGTGTAAGCCAATAAGCACACGATTTTCTTGAATTATATTGAAACGCATCATTTCATACGTGTTAATTTGCCATACATGTTCGCGAACCTCAAATTGCGTAGAATGCCAATTCCAATGCGTTTAGCATGCTATTGTACGCATGATCAATCTATATTTAACTTATCTTTTCGCTGTCGTGGCGGCCGACAACGAGATTAGTTTGCGATTAGGTAAAGTGGCAACAATGTCGTGCAATAGGGGTGTGCGGCTAGCCAAATAGTGAACTCATGCAAAAGGCTGCGAAACCATAAGGGCGAGGGCCCGAACGTTTGCTGCCACAAACTGCAGCAGCAACCACTTAATTCTGGTTGCAGCTAAGGCCAAGCTTTGGCCCGAAACCCGCAGCACCACCAAAACTAGAATGCAACCAAAGTGCTGCCAAAACTCCAAACATATATAAATAGGCTGCTGCTGCCCTGCGGCGTCAAAAAGGCCCGCTGGTCTGGACAATGGTCCAGACCTAGGCAGTTGGACCATGGGGTCCGAAAAGGGCTCGGTGGCAAGTTTGGTCATTCGGGCCAGACTTGCCCGAACCGGCTAACACAAACACTGAATCGTAGTAACCGCATAAGCATCTTCACTGGGTGCTGCTGTCCTGCAGGCACGCAGCCACCGGTCTGGGCAAGGGTCCAGACCTCGGACAGCTAGACCATGGGGTCCAAAAATGTGTGGCAGCAAGTCTGGAAATTGGTCCAGACTTGCCCCAGCAGAAGTCCACGAAAACTCCACCTGAACTGGGTTGGTTCAGATGCAGCGAGGCCAAACACAAGTCTGGAACAGACTTGTGCCTGCACCAAAGGGGCCAGGGAGCCCATAGCAAGTCTGGTCCAGACTTGCCCCACGCAGAACATGCGCAACACCTGAACCGAATTCGGTTCAGGTGCAGCGGGCATGACTCGGGCCTGCTGCAGGCCCGAGTCCAATGCTGGGAGCTAGAGCATGGTCTGAACAATTGTGTCCAGACCAGCAGAAGGGTGAAGGCTGCGCAAAACGGAGTGGTGCAGGGTGCTACAGCCCGCACCAGCCACAAAGATACGAGGGGCCAGCGCCAAATGGCGCCAGCGCACCTTGGTCACCCGAGTGCATTGCCAGCATTCGGCATGCCATGAGCTCAACGGGGCCTTCCTTATTGGTCTGAGCATTTGCTCAGGCCTGGGGAAGCCGAAGCCCAGCCTGAACCCATCTCGGTTCAAGCTGAGACCCGAGAAGGAGAAGAGGAGGATCGGAAGGCCTAGGCTATGGGCGAGCCAACCCTAGCTTGCACCCACAAACGAAAAGGACCTCGTTTCCAAGTGGAGTGGCTGCAGCACAGCAGCCCACGCCCAACTTCCTCTCAAAAAAGGAAAAAAGAAAAACACATGCAGCCCTCAAAACGCAAATGAGAGGGACAAAACAAGAAAACCCCGCTTGCAACATCAAACGAAAGTACATCTAAATAAAAATCTTAAAGAAGATGAATTTCTACTAAGCTGAAAAAAAAGTCTAATCCACCGAGAACCACTAGTAGGCCATGCCATGCAAGGTGGTTCGGCTTCATGAGCTAGTTGAATGCCCCACAATCTACTCAAAAAGGGTAGAAGAACACATGCATGTTACTAAAACCCAATCAAACACGATTTAAACTTGCAAAGGCATTGCCAAATTCTTAAAAATGCATAAGTATTAAATCTAATCCACCGACATCTCCTTGCATGTCGAAAAATGCATCCATGGAGTTCGGTTTCATGCCTTGAGCTGGAACGAAGGAACATATGCTACATTTCCAAAATGAGAAACCGTGCAATAGGAAAGAGGGTTAGAAATCTCACCTTCGAGGCTTTAGGGGAAAATGCAGATGGTAGCTACGGTTGAGAAGCCCCAGCTAGGTGCTCACCCACACCAAGTCTCTAACTCTCTCACACTCACTCACGTTTTGGAGAAGGAAAGGGGGAAGAGAGAGAGGCTCCATAAAAAATCGCCCAAATGAATGAGCTTTTCTCTCGCTTAAAACTTTAAATAGTTAGGTCAAGAGCAAACATGTGGCTGGGATTGAATGGGGTTAGATGGATGGCTGGGGTGCTCCATGCCCCCCTATAGCCAATGCATGGTTAGCTTTTAAAACATTTTAAAAAGGTTTCAAAAATGCCATTGAAAGGGTTTTACAAAAGCCTTTAAAACTTGTAGAAATTACATGGGCTGCCGCCCCTTATGCCCAAGCGACTTCTGCTATTTAAATTCATTCAAAAATGTTTCAAAAATGCCATGGGGTGCCAGCCCCATGCTCCTTCTTTGGAAAAGATGCCCCTCATGATGAGCTCTAGGCTCATCATGAGTTTTGAAAAGAGGGAATGGCCAATCGTGGCCTCTTTTTCAAAAGCCATGAAATTATTTTCAAATATGCAACCCAACTGGTCAAACCTTGATCAGCTGGTCAACCAAAGCTAAAAATGTTCTCTAGAGAGGTCGCCCAAAGGGTTTGGGTCCTTTTCTAGTGATCCGGGTCCAAATCCAAAAATCGCCAAATGCAATACTTCAAGAAAATACTTATTTAATGCATTAAAATACTAAATTAATTCCAATAAATCATTTAGTTCTCTTCAAAACCTCAATTAATATGGAATGCTTGATGCCTCTTAAGAAAATTCTCATCCGTTTGCGAGAATTAAGCGTATTACGATTCGTGTCCAATCGTAGAGCAAAACTCGTAATTCACATACACTGACGGGGTTTTTACATCGTAGGGGTCCCAAATTTTGCGACAAGCTATAAAAATATATTATAAATTAACCCTTAAAGTTTCAAAGATTATCTCATCGAGAATTAGTCACTTCTTACTTACACAATGTATTTTCGCGATTTTCGGGTCGCGCGTGCAAAGCTAAATCACAAGGCATAGTCAAATTATACTTAATTATGCGATTAAACCTCATAACCACACGAAATACATGCATATCAACTTAACGCAAACAATATTTCCTCAGAAAATTTCACGGGTCTTACATCCTACCCTCCTTAAAAAGGATTTCGTCCGCGAAATCACAAAACACAAGCAACAACAAAATGATCAGATCTCGTCTGACAACGCCTAATCAGCCACAACTAAGTCTCCCATAGACTTCTTCGGACAAAACTTGGCAATATGCTCGGGTTGTCCACACTTGAAACACTTGCCATCGAAACGAGGACAAGCTCCAAAAGCATGATCTTTGTCACACCGTAGACACTTCCGCTGGACATTCGATCGCTGGGATCGTCTTCGCTGATGGTTCTGAGATACTTTCTTACGCTTCCGCTCTTTCCCACGTATCCTCGATTCGGCAGTCTCAGGGTCTGTCGTACCCTCAAAAGTAAGAGAGTCCAATTCCATGGATCGCTTATAGGGAACCGTACAATTATTCTGCCCACTTTGGGCTACGAGCTGAAGATTCGCACCCAACCGTTGCATCGCAACCGCTTGCTGTTGCACAACCTCTGTAAGGTTGTTCACAACACCCATAATACGTTGCATCTAGTCTTCCAAGTCATCTATCATGCCAAAAAGACATCATAAATCAATCGGTAGGTCTAAGAACCAAGCTCGCTAAGCGATAATCACCACAATCGTACAAAGATCGCGAGCACACAACACACATAATTCAGGTAACATTCATCACAATTCAAGCAAAGGTCACATTGCAACTCAATCATGCAGCATCAACACAACCAATAAGCACGTTCTACGAATGATCTCAAGCGACACCATACAAGGCCGCTATCGCTAAAAAGCCACACCTATAGATCACAACTGGCTATATCCCTCAATATCAGGAGATCAATGCTACTCACCATAACTTTTCATGGAAATCAAAATCACACAAGTTCTTCGCCGGATCGCCTGATCTAAGTAACGTACGACCTCACAAGGATTTACCGCCCTAGATGGTATACCTGGTCTTGGACAGTACACTTCCTCACAGTTCACCGGCTCCGCGGCTACCGAGTCTTGGACAGTGTATATCCTCACAGAGATTCACCACACTAGTCGGATTACCCGATCTTGGTCATACACCCCTCACAGATACTCCATTGGAGATCAAATCCTCAACCAATGCCATACACAGTGATATATGCATCCACACAATCGACTGATCAAAACAATTGACCGCACTCGGGGTCAGCAACCACCAATACAAGCACATATATCAGCAATAGGCATTGTATCACTTCACATGGAAAATCAGAACACAGAATCACATCTTCTTCCAAAAAGGTTTCACGAACCATGATCATATGTCAAATCTAAACATCCATTGCATGCTCTCGATAATTCTATTCAGGTGGCAAAACAATCACATCACATCAAAGATTTACACTACGCAACTCATACGTAATTCAACAAATTCACAAGATCCAAGTTACATGCGCGGATATCCAGATCATTGCATTATCATAAGCATTCACAATTCTTACCTTGAAGCACAATGCGTTCAACCACTTCAGTGTGAAACATACGCACATATCTACAAGACATTCTAGTCCACTATACGAGGCTTAAACACTAAACTATGTCTCGCAATGGAAGACACCCGAAAAACACACAATTCTTCCAACATACAAGATGAGCAATTTAAACAACAAAACTGAATTAGGATATACTTACAGTGCGATGGCTGATGCGTGCAGAGACTTGAACCACACTTCTGTAACTCTTTTAAAACACTGCTCTGATACCAAATCTGCGACGCCCCCAAATTTCCCGACTTGTAAAATCCTTTGGATTTTTGGGTAAACTTCTTTTTTTTTAAAAAAAATCAGTTGCGCAAGTGCGGAAGTAATAAAACAAGGGGAAAACAAGCGGCAAACTCTGGGGCGGGTCGCAGGAGTGAAACAACAAGGTTTGAAACAACTTTATTAATCATTTTACAAATAGTACAAATCATTTCCCTTATACAAAACCAACAACTGCCAAGATCCAAAAAGGGTTCAGAAGTGTGGGTTCGCATCCGCTGCAGCACACCGAGCTCCATCGCACGCCTAAGCAATCACTTGCATCCCCATAAAATGGGGTCAGTACTCTTTCGAGCTGGTGAGAAATCAACCAAACAGTCCATATCCACAATTCATCATATTTAAAGAGGTATGCATCAAGGAACATAATTAACAAGTACTGTGAACTGTAACAAGTGCTGAGGACAGACAAGTAACTAAAATAACAGTAAAGCAAGTGACTAAAATAGTAACTGAACTCTAACAAGTGTTGTACAAGTAAAGTAACTAAGCAACAACTTAAACGAGTGAAGTAACTGTAACGTAAAAACCTATGAGCAAGTCAAGTAACAAATACAGTAAGTCAGTTGATTGGTTAGTCTTTAAGTTCTTCTGATTACTCCTTCGGGTACGCGAAGGAACCTCGCATTCTGTGAGACATGCACCCAGCGTCTGTTATTCAAATTATAGTGTGGTAACCGGGGAAGATACAGACCGAGTCAACCTCATGCGAGCAACACACAGCTGGGAGAAAACATTCACATAGGCAAGGATTGCAATCCATACTACTGCAGTAGTGAGGTCCTAAAAAGGCAACCTCAACCTCTCTGACTCTGAGTGAATGGAGGCCAAAGGATGCTACAGCTTTTGTCAAAACACGTGTCGTAGTAACAACAAGTCACTCAGGGTTGTACCATCCACCCTCTCCCAAGGTGAACCATTTTGTGCGAAGCAGGTTTATCTTTCTTAGGCAAATGTTTTGTCATACCTCTCAACGAGGAGTTTGCCTCGTGGTCCCCGTGGGGTACGCAAAAGGAGGACTTGGCCTGCCCATTCACGTGGTCAGCCTCATGCGGCCAACGGAGCACATTGCTCGTGAAAGCAGTCACAACACCATATTATTTATTTCTGTTTCAGGGTATATCACACAAGAGTCCATTTACCTCACAAGGGCCACTGCCCAAGGACTCCAACTGAGCCCACAACAAGCTATATTTATTCATACCCTATGGTGTTCAATTTCAGTCTTCTCATTTCATAAGGTAAGTGCACTTACCAAGGCCTCAACAATGTACCTCGTCAAGGTACGCACTACTCAGTAAGAGTGTCAGGATGTGCCACGTGCAAAGTGTCAAAGCACCATATGTTTACTAACGTTTGCACAAGTATAAGTAACAGAGGCAGTATAAGTTTTCACTTCTGAGAGACAAGTGTACAAGCGAATATGCAGTTCCATGCGCATGACAACTCATCAATTCTTTATCATTCAAGCAGTTGTCTCAAATCACCAATATTGGCACTTGCATAACATGAGATAGTTCTCACTTGGAAAAATCATGATTGCATACTTATGAGCAAGGTGAAACAGTAACGAGTGCGTACGAGGTAATCAAGCATGCTTTAGAGTTCAATGCAATAATACGAACTAAGCAAGTGAAGCTCGTATGCATTACACAACAAGTACGTGAACAAGCTAAATTAACATTGCAGAGCAACGTGCCTCATGATGAGATAGTTAGAAACATTTTGCCACGGTAAGGCAGCTCTCGAACAAATCAAGAGGCGTGCACAAGCATACAAAACACGTATCTTTAACATAAGTGAGCTCGTCTCGCGAAGTGGGTCTACAACCCGAAACTCGCCAAGGAGTTCTACGACATGGATACACAAGGTATTGTCGTGCTAACACTTACTTCATCATAGTCTCGTGCTAACTCTTAAATTTCGTGAATCCCATAACTATACAACGAAGGTCATAAACATCGGAAAGAGTGCAAATGCCAAGTGTCATGAGCACTTGGGTGGAGACAAAGTGTTCGAATCATCGAACCAAAGCATTCGGATAAATTGATCTCGCGTAAGCCAATAAGCACATGGTTTTCTTGAATTACATTGAAATGCATCATTTCATACGTGTTAATTTGCCATACATGTTTGCGAACCTCAAATTGCGTAGAATGCCAATTCCAATGCGTTTAGCATGCAATTGTACGCATGATCAATCTATATTTAACTTATCCTTTCGCTGTCGTGGCGGCCGACAACGAGATTAGTTTGTGATTAGGTAAAGTGGCAACTATGTCGTGCAATAGGGGTGTGCGGCTAGCCAACTAGCGAACTCATGCAAAAGGCTGCGAAACCACAAGGGCGAGGGCCCGAACGCTTGCTGCCCCAAACTACAGCAGCAACCACTTAATTCTAGTTGCAACTAAGGCCAAGCTTTGGCCTGAAATTCGCAACACCACCCAAACTAGAATGCTGCTGCCCTACGGCGTCAAAAAGGCCCGCTGGTCTGGACAACGATCCAGACCTAGGCAGCTGGACCATGGGGTCCGGAAAGGGCTCGGTGGCAAGTCTGGTCATTCGATCCAAACTTGCACGAACCGGCTAACACAAACACTGAATCGTAGTAATCGCATAAGCATCCTCACTGGGTGTTGTTGTCCTGCAGGCACGCATCCACCGGTTTAGGCAAGGGTCTAGACCCCGGACAACTGGACCATGGGGTCCAAAAACTTATGGCAGCAAGTCTGGAAATTGGTTAAGACTTGCCTCAGCTCAAGTCCACGAAAACTCCACCTGAACCGGGTTGGTTCAGGTGCAGCGAGGACAAACGCAAGTCTGGAACATACTTGTGCATGCGCCAAAGGGTCCAGGGAGCCCACGGCAAGTCTGGTCCAGACTTGCCCCACGTAGAACATGCTCAACACCTGAACCGAATTCAGTTTAGGTGCAACGGGCATGACTCGGGCCTGCTGCAGGCCCGAGTCCAATGCTGGGAGCTAGAGCATGGTCTGGACAAGTGTGTCCAGACCAGCAGGAGGGTGCAGGCTGCGCAAAACGGAGTGGTGCAGGGTGCTACAACCCGCACCAGCCACAAAGATCCGAGGGGCCATTGCCAAATGGTGTCAGCGCTGGGCGTCAGCGCACCCAGGTCACCCGAGTGCATTGCCAGCACTCGGCGTGCCATGGGCTCAACAGGGGCTTCCCCATTGGTCTGAGCATTTGCTCAGGTTTGAGGAAGCTGAAGCCCAGCCTGAAACCTACTCGGTTCAAGCTGAGACCCGAGAAGGAGAGGAGGAGGATCAGAAGGCCTAGGCTATAGGTGAGCCAACCCTAGCTCGCACCCACAAACGCAAAGGACCTCGTTGCCAAGTGGGGTGGCTGCAGCACAACAGCCCACGCCCAGCTTCCTCTCAAAAAGGGGAAAAAGAAAAACACATGCAGCCCTCAAAACACAAATGAGAGGGACAAAACAAGAAAACCCCGCTTGCAACATCGAACGAAAGTACATCTAAATAAAAATCTTAAAGAAGATGAATTTCTACTAAGCTGAAAAAAAAGTTTAATCCACCGAGAACCACTAGTAGGCCATGCCATGGAAGGTGGTTCGGCTTCATGAGCGGGTCGAATGCCCCACAATCTACTAAAAAAGGGTAGAAGAACACATGCATGTTACTAAAACCCAATCAAACACGATTTAAACTTGCAAAGGCATTGCCAAATTCTTAAAAACGCATAAGTATTAAATCTAATCCACCGACATCTCCTTGCATGTCGAAAAATGCATCCATGGAGTTCAGTTTCATGCCTTGAGCTGGAACGAAGGAACATTTGCTACATTTCCAAAATGAGAAACCGTGCAATAGGAAAGAGGGTTAGAAATCTCACCTTCGAGGCTTTAGGGGAAAATGGAGATGGTAGCTACGGTTGAGAAGCTCCAGCTAGGTGTTCACCCACACCAAGTCTCTAACTCTCTCACACTCACTCATGTTTTGGAGAAGGAAAGGGGGAAGAGAGAGAGGCTCCATAAAAAATCGCCCAAATGAATGAGCTTTTCTCTCTCTTAAAACTTTAAATAGTTAGGTTAAGAGCAAACGTGTGGTTGGCATTGAATGGGGTTAGACGGATGGATGGGGTGCTCCACGCCCCCCTATAGCCAATGCATGTTGAGCTTTTAAAATATTTTAAAAAGGTTTCAAAAATGCCATTGAAAGGGTTTTAGAAAAGCCTTTAAAACTTGTAGAAATTACATGGGCTGCCACTTGGCTGCCGCCCCTTATGCCCAACCGACTTCTGCTATTTGAATTCATTCAAAAATGTTTCAAAAATGCCATGGGGTGCCAGCCCCAGGCTTTTTCTTTGGAAAAGACGCCCCTCATGATGAGCTCTAGGCTCATTGTGAACACCCCAAATTTTTCAAAATCTTTTAAATATTCCCTTTTTGCCCCTAAATTCATTTTCTGAGCAAATGGGTCATTTCAAAACTAAATTCCAGTTCATTCCTCTAGTTTTATTGAAATTAAATTCATTTCATATGTTTAAATTGATTTTGGATCTGGGTCCATGGTCCAGATCCAAATTTGAGTCTCCTGGTTCAAATTTTAAATTAAAATTATAGAAAATACCAAAAATAGCCTTTAAATAGCTCGGATAATCCATCCGACATCCATTTAGATCCATCACATTGTATTTCTCGATTCAAGTGTCAAAACTCGAACATTTTCTCAAAACCTGGGTCAAAAACCCCTTTTTCTGAAGAAATTCTCTCGAAATGGATTAAAATTCTCAGAAAAATACTTTTGTAAATATTTCTCAGAAAAATACAAAAAATAGTGTTTAAAACTTAGTTTTTTTTTACAATCTTAGTTTTCTACTACAAAAATACAAAAAATGGAAAAAGCAATACAAAAATCAAAATTTGAGGAAAGCAAAGGGTTTTAAAACTTGAAAATGGAATTTTTGCCAAAAACCTCATTTTTGAGCTATTTTACAAAAAACTTAAAAAGAGGGAATCCTTCTTTTGGAAATTTGAGAAAGAGGAAACAGACAACTCTCGCACGCTCCTCCCTCTCATTCTTACCCTCCATCTTCAACAACTTCTTCATCCCTCAACCCTCCATCTCCAACAAATCCTCTCTCTCGAAGGCTCTTCTTCACTCTTAAAAAGAGGATCACGCAGAGAGAGTAAGGACCGCGTTTTCACCCCTCCACCCTTCTGCGTACACGATCGGATCCCCGTCTTCACCCCTCCTGGCTCAGGTATCATCCATTCTTCATCCCTTCTTCCGCTTTCACTCCTCCTTATTTCCAGAATTTCTCCGTTTGATTAAAGCAGCCGACCATTCCACAAAGCAAGGCCACGGTGAGTGACCATCTTCCTTCTTTCTTTTTCTTTGAGAATTTTGGTTTACCGCATCTTTGCATCTCAATTGAATCCTCCTCACCCCCTTTCCGTCTTCCCTCCCTTTTAATATTCTGTATAGCCTTTATAATTTAATCCTGCTCTTCTCATTTTTTTTTTTTAGCAAAAGCATAAAGGTAGGATCGACCTGCATCTAGCAGGATCGACCCTACCAATTGCTATATCAATGGAGCAATCGTCTCCAACATCTATTTAGGCCTTTCATTTGCGTTTACAGCATATTTTGTTTATTATCAATATAGAGGCCATCACCATAAGACCCATCAGTGGGTTATCATGTTGATCCATGGATTTTCTTGTTTTGTATCAATTTCCCTCCTGTTTTCTAACTTCTTGCTTGTATCTTTGATCTACTTTGTGGCAGTTTTATTTTCTATGCTGATTTTTATCTCGAATCTACTCATTTATATTCTTCTTCCCACCATTAGCATCTGCATTATTTTTTTTACATCCCCTGCTCACGCATGATGGCGGAAACATGAGTTTCAAATTCAAGCTGCCATAAAGATCGATGGTGAATTCGCTGTGAAACCCAAGATCTGGTTCCATTCTAGTACCAGATTGGGTTTCACTAAAAAAAAACCCTCAATAGTCTAGGAAATCACTCTCAGCGACCATACTAAAATTGGATCATCTGAAGGCACCCGAAGATCGTTTATAGTCTTCTACAGTCTGTCTCTCTTCCGATTTGTGCATAAGGTTGTGAATATCTGAAATCACAACAAAGAGCCAAACAAGCCACGAGTTTCAACAATCTGGTATGAATCTTCCCCTTTTCCCCTTTACATTTTATTGTTCTGCTTCGTCAAAGCACTCATTATAATGTAGGTCTGCATATATATATATTTTTTTATATATATAGATTTCTTCTTGAAGTTTCTTGATCTGGTCATGATCACGCTACTATATTTTAGACTCAGAATCCCATGGCAATTCGTCATTTCATCTTTATAATTTCCTGTATATCTGCATTTTTTTTTATATATATATGCCTTCATTTTCAGAGTATCGATCCAGCCTATTATTCATACCTTTTCTTTTGGTTTTCCTCATGATTTATTCTTCCACCATTTTTTTTTTTTTTTTTTTTATTTTCTGTTACATCTTCGATGGTTCTCACTTTATTCGGCATCCTGTAATTCAATCAATCCTTCTGGGTTCACGAGATGTATCCCTCGCTTTGTGTCATAGGTAATTCTCGTATCTCTTATGTGCCCCATTTTTGGAGGTATCTTATCTGAATATGCAGGTCACATAATTTATCTATGGCGCCATCTGTTTTTCAAACCCCACGTTTTGCCTGAATTGAGCGTGATTGCCCAAAGCCTTGTTTCCTTGAATATCTCCTGTAACCAGCATGCTCAGAATACTTCAGCTGGATTGGGTCATCTCCTGAACTTAAAATGATCTTGTTCACACCCGAACCAGCCACTTACCTATATACTCAAGAGAGAGAGAGAGAGAGAGAGAGAGAGAGAGAGTGATAAATTTTGGGGAGAGGGAAATGGCTCATTGTCTGCTGAGAGATGTGGAAACTGATGGCTGGGAATGCTCCAACTTCCCCATCATCTGCGAATCCTGCCTCGGCGACAACCCTTACAGTCGAAGGACAAAAATCAAATTTTGACCAGGAACTCAAGATATGTACAAGGTCATTTACAGTGTTCAGATGGAGGCCTAGACGAGATGCAAGATACAAGAAGGCAAAGATTTGCCAAACATGCTCTAAGCTAAAAAAATATATATATATATGTGGACCTTGCGTATGGGCTGCCTGTGCAAACTCGTGATACAGCTCTGTCGATAAATTCAAGTGATTCTATTCCAAGGAGTGACGTCAATAGGGAATACTTTACAGAAGAACATGATCGCAAGGCCAGAACTGGCATTGATTATGAATCCTCTTACGGCAAGGCACGCCCTAATTATACTACATTGAAGCTTCAAAGAACCACTCCATACTATAAAAGGAATCGAGCATATGTTTGTAGTTTCTATGTACGAGGTGAATGCACGAGGGGCGCTGAATGTCCATATCGGCATGAGATGCCAGAAACTGGAGAGTTATCTCAGCAGAACATTAAAAATTGTTACTATGGAATGAATGATCCTGTTGCATTGAAACTTCTGAACAAGACAAGAGAAATGCCATCTCTTGTTCCCCCTGAATATGAGAGCACAAGGACACTTTATGTTGGTGGGACGGATCCTCGGGTCACAGAAGAGTACCTCAAAGACAATTCCTATGCATTTGGTGAGATTGAATCGATAAGGCTAGTGCCCCAGAGGGTATGTGCTTTTGTTATATGCACAACTAGAGAAGGTGCCGAGAAAGCAGCAGAAGAATTATCAAACAGGTTTGTCATAAAGGGGGTGAGGCTAAAGCTGATGTGGGCAAAGACTCAGGCTCCAAAGCCAGAGTCAGAAGCCCAAGACGATGAGGCTTCCAAACAAGTGGTGGCCCATAGTGGCATGCTTCCAAGGTCACTGATATCTCAACAGCAGAATCAGCAGCTTCAGCCACCAGAAAGTAAGCAGCAGCACATCAAGTGAATCAGCAGAAGAGCAAGAGGAATAGAAACGGCAGCAGCTACCACAACAAGGATCCTACATGCCTCCAGATGGTCCCCACTTCTTTTATTCAGCATCACCTCAACATGGTCAATATCTACCATTTTACCCATCCTACCACATCACCTATTCCGATATGTCGGCCATTTAGTGAAGATGATATCCTGCCAATTATTTTACTATCTCTGATTATTGATTTATCTGAAGACAATT
Source organism: Nuphar pumila (assembly GCF_984573655.1). Taxonomy (NCBI): domain Eukaryota; kingdom Viridiplantae; phylum Streptophyta; class Magnoliopsida; order Nymphaeales; family Nymphaeaceae; genus Nuphar; species Nuphar pumila. Next base: position 74,977,365 of record NC_143259.1, on the reverse strand, counting down.
TGTGTGATGCAGCAGGTGGTTTGCTTACTTGGTGCATTCATAGCACATGCCAAAGTCATCTTTTTCCAAGTGGAAGCTTGGTACAGTCGACTAAAAGACAGGAAGTCCCGATCTCTGTTGAGACGGAAGCACAAAGCATATGAAGATATGTCTCTCCAATTCCAGTGCACAGGTGCAACTGTATTTTGCAGCAACATCCATATAACATTCATTGCTAATTTTACTTCTCAACCCTGTTTTGCTGCAAATCAAATTCCCTGCTAAACTCATTGTTTTCACATACGTTAAAAGTATATTTTCTAAGGCAGGTAGTCACCAAGTCACATCTCACAGCCTCTATTACTACAAATTGCACTGCATCTCTTTTCCGTTGCTTCTCCAACATCACATCCACTGATCGACAACCTACTTACATCACATAGCCCCTTTCATAGTGTTCAGCTTGCTCCTTTCACTTTTCCCAGCCCAGCCACCTGTGGGAACCCCTTTAACCTTTAGCTGAAGTTTTCAGTTGTATATAATATTCCTTCTCCCATCTAGCTCCAGCCATTCACTATACAACATCTCTCACCATATGTCGTATATATTCACTCAATCTCCCAGCTACACATATGTCTATGTCATTCACTCTCATAGAATCACTTTACATTGTATATCTCTTTCTTTGTTGTAATTCTTCTTCATCAACACCTATGCTGCCTATACATCATGTGTGATATATACATATATACATATATATATGATTATACATATATCTATATATATATATATAGATATGCCTGTATATATGAATACAAGTATGTATATATCCCCTCCCATCTTCTTCATCATATACATCTTGGCATATGAGTATTTTACCATTGACATCTATATACATTTTTTTCTATTTTTCATACTAATCGAATGTTTTGCAGGGAATATGAGGAAAAGATCATTACCTGGAGTTGTAAATTCAATTTTATATGTTGTAATAAGCTAGGACTTAATGAAAATTTACATTTCCAGCTTTAGATAGAATGAATGAGCATTGTAAATATCATGAATTATTTATTCTTCATGCATTTTTCCTTTATTTCCCAAAATCTCACAGTGGTGAAACACGAATGGCACGAGCACCATTTCGTAAGAGGTAAATCAATCCTAAGTTGATGATCCACATCAATGGCCATAGTCAGGGTGTGGACAAAACTTAGGATTTTTATCTTTTACAAAATAACACCGGATCCACACTGGATCCATTTTTCAAAATTCATCATATTTCCTTAAATGTTTTCTCCTTTTATTAGAATTTAACTTAAAATTAATTCAAAATATATACCAATGGCCATAGTCAGGGTATATTGAGAGTTAATTTCATTTTAAATTCTATAAAAGCACCAAATGTGTCTTATTCTTCACCTGAATTTAAATATAGATTATTATATAATACATTCAATGACCATAGTCAAGGATGTATTATATTTTCAATCTTATTTTAATTCATCTAAAGAATGAAATAGCTTTTCAAAAATTAATTTCAAATTCTTCAAATTCATTTCATCAATTAGGATAGAACTGCATCATGTTTTCAAAAATTCCTTTTTCAAAACTCCAAGTGATGTAAATATCTTCTTCAATCAATCTTCAATCCTATTCAATTCTATTTCATTTTCCATCTCAGAGTTCAATTTTACTTTGAAATTTCAAATTCGTTTTCAAAAGCTCTAATCAAACTCAAAGTTCAATTTAACTTTGAGATTCTCGATTCATTTCAAGCTTCAAATCCAAGGTCTAAATTGACTTTGGGATTCATCTGTATATTCAAAATTCAATGTCTAAAATTCCTTTTCCCAAATTCAAACCAGACTTAGAAATTCTTGATTCCTCTTCTGAATTTAACTCCAAATCCATTTTAAGATCCAAAATTCAACACTCATATTGGATCTCAGACTTCAGATCCAATTTACTTATAGGATCCAGAACCAATTTCACTTTGGATCTTAGACTTCAGATCCAATTTTCCATTCTAGGATCCCGAATCTAATTCTACATTGGATCTCAGACTTCAGATCCAAATCCATCTTAGGATCCGGAACCCAATTCTACTTTGGATCTTAGATTTCAGATCCAGATCCAGGATTCAATCACGTACTGGATCTTAGATTTCTGATCCAAATCCATCTTAGGATCCAGAGTCCAACTCTACATGGGATCTCAGACTTCAGATCCAGTTCCTCCTTAGGGTCCAGAATCCAATTCTACATTGGACCTCAGACTTCAAGATCTGAATCCATTCCAAGGTCCAGAATCCAACTTTCATTCCCAAGTCCAACTTCTTTTCAAAACCAATTTATCTCCAGATTTCAAATCCAAAACATTCCTTAAATTCATCTCTATTTTTAAATACCATTTGGATCCCTCAGATCTATTCTAAATTTCAAACTTCAAAGTCTAAATTCAAATTCATCTCAAGCATTTCCTTTCCTTTCCTAAATTCAAGTTCAAAACCCAATTTCTTGACTATTGAAACTTCATTTCCTTTCATTTTAAAGCTTCAAGTCATTCCTTCTCATTTATTCTTCCAAACTCTGATTTACTTCAAAGACTTAGAACTTCTCTGATCTACCTCAAGTTCTAAGTTAGATTCAAACATTTCTTCACTCCCTTATCAAGTTCATCTCAGACTACTTGGAAATTTCCAAAACATTCTTTTCAAAAGAGCATACATCCTTGCATTGCACAAGTATGATTCTTTGTGCATTTAGAGTTAGGATAAATTCTTAGATTATATTTAGGCAAAGCAAAAGGCATAGATTCGATCCTTGGTTCGATTACCTTTGGTAAAGGCGCCAGGAACGGTCGAACCTCGTACCGACGAGCGAATCCCGTCTCTTCATTTTTCCTGCAATATTTTATAAACGGAGGCGAGTTATTTGCTAAATATTTTCAAATCAAGGTCAAGTGAGACCGCGCAAAAGAATTCTTCTTCTCTCTTTCTTTCTCTTCTTTTCTCTTCTCTCTTTCTTTTTCTTTCTTTTATTCTTCTCCCTTCAAAAGGAGGCGAATAGAGGTTAGAAAAGGGAAAAGAGAAGGGAGAGAGAGAAACCAACAAGCGAGGAAAAATTTTGCGATGATCACACTCATCATGAGTTTTGAAAAGAGGAAATGGCCAATCGTGGCCTCTTTTTCAAAAGCCATGCAATTATTTTCAAATATGTCACCCTGCTGGTCAAGCCTTGACCAGCTGGTCAACCAAATCTAAAAACATTCTCTAGAGAAGTCGCCCAATGGGTTTGGGTCCTCTTCTAGTGATCCAGGTCCAAATCCAAAAATTGCCAAGTGCAATACTTCAAGAAAATGCTTATTTAATGCATTAAAATACTAAATTAATTCCAATAAATCATTTAGTTCTCTTCAAAACCTCAATTAATATGGAATGCTCGATGACTCTTAAGAAAATTCTCATCCGTTTGTGAGAATTAAGCGTATTACGATTCATGTCCAATCGTAGAGCAAAACTCGTAATTCACATGCACTGACAGAGTTTTTACATCATAGGGTTCCCAACTTCGGGGACAAGCTATAAAAAAATATTATAAATTAACCCTTAAAGTTTCAAAGATTATTTCATCCAGAATTAGGCACTTCTTACTTACACAATGTATTTACGGGATTTTCGGGTCACGCGTGCAAAGCTAAATCACAAGGCATAGTCAAATTATACTTAATTATGCAATTAAATCTCATAACCACACGAAATACATGCATATCAACTTAACACAAACAATAATTCCTCAGAAACATCCACGGGTCTTACATTACCTGCCTGTGGCGATCGTAGCATATGGAAGACTGTAGGTGGTGGAAGTAGAAGATAACAGTGAGGGGAGAGTGAACATGGCCATGGTACAACAGGTAGGCCATGTACACAAATGCTGGAAAATACATAGGCTAGGTACCATGTTACATACTCAAATGATGTATACAGTGTGATGAACAAAATGGTATTATGGTAAAGGACAGGTTCTGAGCACTCATTATAAAAGATACTGAAGAAATTTGGGAAAATATGCTGAAAAGGGTATATACTGAAATCATTCTTGGGTCATGAAAGAAATCTTTATAACTGCTCAAAAGATCCAATAAATTCAGCACTCATGTAAGTCTCCACTGGTTTTCCATGTTTAGCTCCTTGATTTTCTAGCCAGTAGACAACATGCACAGGGAAGGTATAAGCTGAAGCAAATGATTAACAAATAATATAACAAAAAAAATGGTATAGATGGGTAGGTAGGTGATGGCTGATAGATTTACAAAAATATAGTGGGCATTATATAGCAAATAACATGTGATGAGTTTAGGAAAAATATTTGGTGGATGCAGATATATGGATCTCAATCTTTTTGGAAACTGATTTCCTGGATTCTGTAGACCCCCTTTAATCATCCATCATACCAAAACCATTATTTATCATCTTCTCAGCATTTACTGATGAAGTCACCATCTTCTCAAAACAGATTGAGTGCTTATGAGAATCCAAAAGTTTGGAAAGTCATAATACATATCGATTGATGGTATGACAGTATCACTAAAACTGTTAAAACATGCTACTTCATCACATTCCGAAGTTGGTATCTTCTGTAAATTCCAGCATTACTGACTCTGAGATGACAGGCTTACCTGTAAGAGTAAGTTGATGAAGAAGTACCAACAATGTAATACAACATACATCCTCTTATGTGAGGCCAAGTATTGGCTAGATTGGTGGTTGCAGGGGTGTAAAGTGGGCATACAGGGGATGTAGCAGAATTGAGTATGAAGGAGGTGATGACAGGTAATAGGTAATGGGGATAATGTAAGTGTCTGGGTGTGGAAATGAAACAGGGAGGCTCGATAGAAGCCACACCACCAAGCTGATAACAAATTCCTAACAAATGTCAAATCACAAGTTGAAAGTCTGTGCCACTATAGTATTAGTCACTACCACACATATGAAAGACACAACCCTTGGGTTGGCTGATTTGGAACTAGCAAAACAACCCTTTGTAGTTGCTGAGATTAGTTGGAGGCAGTACAACAGATGATGGGCAGCGCTGGGCAGTGATGGATGTGACTGTGATAGGCTACAGGGAGGTGGTGCAGCAAGGTACCGCTGTAGGATTGGGTGGTAGTTGTGATGTATGGTAATGCAAAAGGGGTTTTGCAGGAAATATGTACCCTACATGGTGGAGGTGTTGTGGGTATTGAACAGTGACGATGGCAGCAATGTAGTGTTGAGTGTGAAGAAGAGGCAGTATGGTAAGTGTTATACAAGAAATCTGGAGGGCTTGGTATGGAAAGATAAAGGAGACAGTGAAGTAACAAAAAAAAAATGTTAATTTTGCCCATAACAAGGGGCAGTGAGGCAAATTCATTAAAAAAAAGAGAGAAAGAAATAACCATAACCTAACATGATTATGTATATTCAATAACATATGGTAAATGATATACATCTTTCAACGTGATATTGCGTCTTCCATGGTTTTGCCCTTTGGTCCCACAAGAAAAGGGCTGATCATCCTGAGTTAGTCCAATGCCAGAATCTTGATGGGCAGCGATCTCTCAAAAAAAAAAAACGCAAGTTGCATCATGGTAAACTGAATTCCTTCAGGTTAATGGATAAAGATAAATTCATAAATGATAAATGAACGCAACAGGTGAATAACAAATTTCAGCTTTAAATTATCTACAAGCTTTCCTGGAAGGCTCATGGCTGGAACCACTATCAATTTTTAGACCTTATTCAATGATTTTAATTTATCTACTGGGGGAAATGATTTACAACCGTAAAGCATGGATCATGGTTTTAGCCTTTGGATATATCGACCTGTTCTTAACAAAATATCTTCAAGGAGTTTCATTCACAATCAGAGTAGATATGCTGGCACTGCCCACAACAAATCGAAGGCAAGTAAAATAAGGTTTTCATAACAAATCAGATGCAGACATTCACAATGGATTGATGCATATAGAAGGTGATGCAAGCATGATCTCAATGAATCGATGAATGAAACATGATGTTACACATTAACACAATGACGCTGAATAGAAGAAACCAACGCATGAGGTTGGTGAATTAACAGAGCTGAATGACATAAAAAAATGATACTATCAATATATAACCAACAAATAAAATGACCTAAATGATCAGACTTAACACAATGATATCAGCAAGTGAACTAAAAGAGATGGAAAGCTAAAATGGGAAGTAAACTAATTTACAGTGAAATCAAAAGCATAGAAGCGATGCTGGATCTATAGTGCATAAAGTAAAAAAAAAAAAGGAAAATTGATTTTAACACTTGATCTTAGCAAGTTGAGTTTCCCTTTGCCAACACTGGCCACGAATGGCCATCAACGGATCGAGGCAGGACTTGATATGAAATCATTAATAACGCCATTAAGTCCTATTGAAAGATCATGTTTATTTTGTTGATCTTTGAGCAACCCCATATTATTCAACCATGGCTCATGTTGGTTGTCAAGAAATTCTTTAGTGAAAATATGTCATGTGAAGCACAGAACTCCATGGAATCATCTTTGAGAATGGGGGAGGAATTCTTACTGCAAGGCCTTCAGACCATGCATCGCCTCTTTCAGAGAGAGAGAGAGAGAGAGAGAGAGAGAGAGAGAGAGAGAGAGAGAGAGAGAGAGAGAGAGAGAGAGAGAGAGAGATGGTCTCTAATATCCGTGCTCTACAAACACTTACATAGCCAGATGTAGATGGTTAAAATCAAAAGGTAACAGGATTAAAATGAGAACAGATGCTTAAACAATGAATAACAAAGAATAAAATATAAAATGCCATGAATGAGAGAAATGTCATAATAAAGCCACCCCCCCCAAAAAAAAAAACATAAAAATAGGAATCGAGCAGGACAAAACAGACAAAGAAAACCAAAACGAATTAGATAAAAAATAGAAAGAACGAAAAAAAGAACAAACAAACAAATGCGAACTGGAAATTAAAAGGCTAATTAAAATCAAAATAAAAACAGGAAATCAGATATAAATAGGGAAAACAAAATCAAAATAAGAAGAAGAAACAAGATACGGGTACAGGAAAATGTTGAGCTTAACTGATATTCAAATTACTGGACCCAAGGAAATTAGAAAGAAAAAAATAAATAAATAAATCAGTTGGGATTAGAGATCCCATTGTTGTTGCACGGAGATGGGTCGAGATTGCACGAGCAACTTGACACCATCAATGGTGCGTAAATGGGGCCAAAATCTAAAAAAAAGAAAAAGAAAACTAAAAGGAAATAGAAAAAAAACATAGGCGAAGGATGCTTACCAGATTATTGGAATTCTGAAGTAGGGAGGCGAGAGATACTTCTTATGAGTGTTGTTGCGTAGCTTGCAGAGTTTCTGAAGGAGGGAGCTCCTTCTTCGCAATACCGTGGAACCCCACTACCGTTTGAAGAAGAAGAGGAGGGGATGTCATGGATCGATTAGCCTTCCTTTGCGGTTTGCTTATATAGGAGAGGGAGGAAAGATCTGGAAGGAGGGGGGGTCGTTGGCGATGGGCGGGTGGAGATGAGGGCAGTCGATCAAAGGGTTGAGGGCAAATGGAGGCTTCCAGAGGGAGAGTAGGAATGAGAGAGGGATTGTGAAGTCGTTGCAGCATTTTCCTTTTTTCAAAAAGAGGGTTCCTAAAATGGTTTTTCATAAAAAAGTTTTTCAAGATGGTTTTTTAGCAAAACAAGATTCATAGAGTTTTAAACTACTTATTTTTTTGCATATTCTTTGATTTTTTTGGATTTTTTGTTGTTTTTCTTCATGTTTTCGCATTTTTTTGTATTTTTGACAATAAAACTCTAAAATTTATAAGAAAACAAAAGGATTTTTGACATATTTTTGTAAAATTTGAAAATATTCACAAAAGAAAGGTTTTTCGAGAATTCAAGGCTATTTTTTTGAAAAATTCTTCAAAAAACGGGTTTGGATTCAGAATTTGAGAAAATCTTTGAGTTTTGAAGCTCGAATTGAGAAATATAGAGTAGTATATCCAAACGGATGCCGGATGGACTGTCCGAGCCATTCAAAACTATTTTTGGTATTTTTTAATTTTAATTTGAAATTTGGACGACGAGGCTCAGATTGGAATTTTGATATTGGCTTCGGATCCGAAACCGAGTTAGATAAAGAAAATGGATTTGATTCCAGTAAATCCGAGAAATAAACTGGATTTTTGTTTTAAAATGACTCAATTTACTCAGAAAATGAGGGTCAGGGGCAAAAAGGGAATATTTACAAGATTTTGAAAAATTTGGGGTGTTCACAGATGCCCCTCTTTGCTACTAAGCCGGTTGAAAGCCGAGCTTAGTGGCAAAGAAAACAATCCAAATTTTGAAAAATGCCCCAGTCAGCAGATCTGAGCTGGGTGTGGGAGAATTGTTTTGAAAAACATGGTTTCTCAGGCTTAATACCTTATCCTGAATGGTATTGGGGAGTCAAATTCCTCGAAAATGATATAATTGAATAACAGAAGTGAGTAAAACATGATGAGACTTTGGGTAAAGGTCTCCAAATGGCAGAAAATAAGAGTTTTGATCAAGTCCCATGGGTGAGGCAAAATCAACTTTCGGAATGACTCAGGTTTAGCCCTTAACCTGGATGGGACGATGATAGATCAAAATAATTTGGATGGGGAAAGGAATATAAGCGGACCTCGATGGGACATTTTTGAGAGAAATGCCTCGTGAGATGAAACTCATGCATAATCCTTTCCTGGATGGATATACATAAAGCATGAATTCCTTTGTGGGGAAAAACCATGATGGGACTGAGAGGATTACCTCATCGAAACGAGGCTCAGGTTTAATCCGAACCTGAACAGAAGGTACCTCGTCGGGCGAGGTTCAGGCTTTATCCTTATCCTGAAAGGGACGACCATACAGAATCCTCGAACGAGGAAGCCGTGATGGGACAAAAAGAAACACATTGCCAAAACGAGATTCAGGCTTTAACCCTTGACTTGAGTGGGGGGAATCGTACGGAATCCTCGGATGAAGAAACCGTGATGAGACTAGAAAGGATATCTAGTCGAAACGAGATTCAGGTTTAACCCTAACTTGAACGGAAGATACCTCGCGGAGCGAGGTTCAGGCTTAACCCTTAACCTGAAAGGGGCGACCATATGGAATCTTCGAATGAAGAGTCCATGATAGGACCTTCAGAATTTGGACGAACAAATCCGAAAGGGGTTTTGCGAGAAGAGAAAAATGAGGTTCCCTAAAGCTTGAAAAAGGGATGATCTTGGGCGTCTCATTGTTGAGACTAAACCAGCTTTTAAAAATAGACGACCTCTCGCAGAAGGTTTGGGGTGATACCTTGAGGAGCAAGGTAACAGGTTTAATCCTTAGCCTGAATGGATACTGAATTCTCGAGGAGCGAGAAAACTGTGATGGGACCTCTAGACTTCGCACAACAAGTCCAAGAGGGGTTTGCAAAAGGATGAAAATGGGGGTCCCTAAAGCTTGAAAAGGGGTTGATCTTGGGAGCCTCATTGCTGAGACTGAAATAGCTTTTTGACAATAACAGACCTTTTGTAGAAAGTTCAGGTTTTACCCTTATCCTGAGCGGAAACTGTCTATGGCAAGAGAGTGGGGAACACAGAGAAGTGTGCAAATCTGAGAGCGCTCAGATCAGACAGAAGAAAAGGACTTTTCAGTCCTAATGAGGGATGACGTCAGGATACGTCAAAACGAACATCAAATTCTTACTTCATGTTGGAATAACTAGAAAATATTGTCAATAAGATGCCAAAATTGTAGTTGATTTAGAATGATTGAATTATGCTTATGTGTGAAAATATCACCTCTTTCTACCTAGAGTATTAACTCCAATTGGGTTAACTTTGCAGAATTAAGAATCAAATTCAAATTTATTTTCTCTTGAGTTTCTTCAAGGAAGATATCAATTTCCTTGATATGAAAATAGAGGAAATATTCTCAGTATCATAAAAGCAACTGAGTGAAAAGACATTGATAAAAGAATTTCACACAGATAAAGATGATTTCTGACAGTTTCAGGCAGTTTGATATCCTGGGGCTTTTCCCATGATGATCTTTTTGCACTCTTTGGAGTCATGGAGCTTTCTTGGGTTCTTGGGAGAAGATTATTACATCATCCTTCATTTTGGAGATGTCCTATCTTTTCTCTCTTTTTCAGGGAAGGGTACGTCACAAACTCCTTCATCTTGGAGATGCTCCGATCCTTCTTTTTCTTAGAAATTATAATGATGGTATTGGTTCATTGGTCAAAATCTTTGGATGATAGCAGAAATCAAAATATCTTTTAGGGTTTGTCGGGAGGTTCATCGCAGACGCCTTCATCTCGACGGTGATATGAACTTTCCCTGGAAGGATCCTTCACAAACTCCTTCATCTCGTAGATGATCCAAATCTTCTTTGGCCCCAGGGTCTAGCTCGCATATTCGTCTTCATCTTGACGACAATTGAGAGATCCCTTTTGCGGATATTTGATTGCAGCTTAGGTGACTGAGGAGATATGGATTGGGTAGACTCTTTTACTGCCCAGGATATTTCCACTGTCTTACTGCCAAAAGAATAATCTTTAGGAATGTGCCATAGCTATGATCAATATCAGTTCACTTATCGTTTTTCAACATCATTGAATTTTCCTTTGCCGGTCATATCAAAGATTTTTCTTCATCCTCTTGGTTGACCAACAGAAAAACTTGAAATTAGTTCTTTCTTTGCAAAAGTCTTGTCCTTTTGGAAATAATATGGAAGGTAGTTTGAGGAAATTCCTTCTGCGATGAAAGCTTTGAGATCAACAATGGTTTTTTTATAGCAAATTGGCAAAATATTCTTGAAATCTTTGATGAAAGTAATTGGTTGACATCGAATTGACACATCCATGACAAAATTCTCCTCTCTTTTTCCCCAAAAAGAGAGACTCAGGCTTAGCCCTTACCTGAATGGGGAGTTGGAAATACTCCTCTCTTCCCCAAAGAGGAGGTGTTTGCAAAACGAAACTTTCGAAGAGAAATTAAGTTTTTGTCAAAACTTCCTATCTCTAGGCTTCTCTTATGGAAAGGCGGCCAAAAAACAAAGTTGAGAAAGTATCACAGAAGAACGAGTCCATCACACTCTCCCTAGAAGAGGGTCCTCTGTGATGGGGTTGGCCAAAGATGAGAAAAATGGGGGCCACAAAAAGAAACGAGCTTCCATCGAAGCTCTCATTGGAAAAAGGGGTCTTTTGTGTAAAGTTGGTTGTTGTTTTGCAAACTGTTCGTGAAGAAAATGAGTCCCTTCAAACTTTTCCTAAAAGAGGGTCCTTGCAAACGAAAGATGGTTGCTTGTGAAAGGAACGAGCTCCCTCGAACTCTCCCTAGAAGAGGGTCCTTCGCAAGAGAAAAAGATTGATTTTTTTTTTTATGTATAATACCTTCATGATTGGTCTTGATAACTTATAGCAGCTGACAGACAGCGGCAATTCTTTGACAAATCGTGAGTTGCTTCTCATTAAGCATGTACGGTTTTTTTTTAGCTTAGTACATGACATGCTTGTTTCCATTAGTATAATGTATCAAATATACATCTTTGTGTAGATTTGCTCATTAGCATAACTTATATCATCATATTACAATCTTTCAATATAACTTCTTAGTTTCTTTTCCATGATCATATTCTGCTTGGTATTAACTTTGTTTTTAGAAAATATGTGAGTTTATCCTTATTCTGAGATTAGAAAGCGTGTAAATTGCAATTCCATTCAGAACTTGTAAAAAAATCAGATGTTAATGAGAATTCTTACTGCATTAGATAGAATGAATGAGCATGTAAATATCATGAATTACTTGTTCTTCATGCATTTTTTTTTCTTTATTTCTCAAAATCTCACATTGGTGAAACACGAATGGCACACACACCATTTTGTAAGAGGTAAATCAATCCTAAGTTGATGATCCACATCAATGGCCATAGTCAGGGTGTGGACAAAACTTAGGATTTTTATCTTTACGAAATAACACTGGATCCATTTTCAAAATTCATCATATTTCCTTAAATATTTTCTCCTTTTATTAGAATTTAACTTAAAATTGACTCAAAATATATACCAATGGCCATAGTCAGGGTATATTGAGAGTTAATTTCATTTTAAATTCTATAAAAACATCAAATGTATTTTATTCTTCTCTTGAATTTAAATATAGATTATTATATAATACATTCAATGACCATAGTCAAGGATGTATTATATCTTCAATCTTGTTTTAATTCATTTAAAGAATGGAATAGCTTTTCAAATTCTTCAAATTCATTCATCATTTAGGATAGAATTGCATCATACTTTCAAAAATTCATTTTTCGAAAACTCCAAGTAAATGTAAATATCTTCCTCAATCTATCTTCAATCCTTATCAAATCTGATTCATCCTTTCATTTTTCAAAATTCTATCTCAAAGTTCAATTTAACTTTGAGATTTCAAATTCATTTTATATTCAGATTCAAATCAGATTTCAAAAATCAAATTTGACTTTGAAATTCCAAATTCATTCAAAATTCCAATCCAATCTCCAAGTTTGATTTAACTTTGGGATCCTTGATTCATCTTCTAAATTTCAAATTCAAGGTCTAATTTGACTTTGAAATTCATTTACATATTCAAAGATTCAATTTCTAAAATTCATTTTCCAAGTTCAAATTAAACTTGGAAGTTCTCGATTCACCTTCTGAATTTAACTCCAAATTCATTTTAGGATCCAGGATTCAACACTCATATTGGATCTCAGACTTCAGATCCAATTCCTCTTTAGGATCCAGAGTCCAATTACACTTTGGATCTTAGACTTCAGATCCAATTCCCCTTTAGGATCCAGACTCCAATTTCACCTTTGGATCTCAGGCTTCAGATCCAAATCCATTCTAGGGTCCAGAACCCAATTCTACTTCGGATCTTAGACTTCAATTCCATCTTAGGATCTAGAGTCTGATTCTACATTGGATCTCAGACTCTAGATCCAAAGCCCTCTTTAGGATCCAGAACCCAATTCTACTTTTGGATTTCAGACTTCAGATCCAAATCCATCTTAGGATCTAGAACCCAATTTTATATCGGATCTCAGATCTCAGATTTTAAATCCATCTTTAGATCAAATTCCATTCCCAATTCTAGATTTCAAATCCAATTCCATTTTTCAGATCTCGTCTGAATCCATTTCTACTTTCTATATCATTTGGATCTCTCAAACCTGTCCTGATTTCAAATCTTAAGATTACATTTTCAAAATTTTATCATCTTCTCCTAAATCCATGATTAAATTCAAAGTCCATTTCTGACTTTGAAATTTCATTTCCTTTCATTTCAAAGCTTCAGATCTTTCTCTTCAAAATCAAGGTTAACTCTGAAAACTTAGAACTTCTCTGATCTATCTCAAGTTCTAAGTTAAATTCAAACATTTCTTCATTCCCTTACCAAGTTCATCTCAGAATACTTGGAAATTTCCAAAACATTCTTTTCAAAAGAGCATACATCCTTGCATTGCACAAGCATGATTCTTTGTGCATTTAGAGTTAGAATAAATTCTTAGATTATATTTAGGCAAAGCAAAAGGCATAGATTCGATCCTTGGTTCGATTACCCCTGGTAAAGGCGCCAGGAACGGTCGAACCTCGTACCGAAGAGCGAATCCAGTCTCTCTATCTTCCCGTAATATTTTCAAAACGGAGGCGAGTTAAATTTCTAAATATTTTTCAAATCAAGGTCAAGTGAAAACCCGCAAAAGAATTCCTCTCTCTTCTCTCTTCTTTCTTTTCTCTTCTCTCTTTCTTTTCTTTCTTTTATTTTTCTCCCTTCAAAAAGGAGGAAAATAGAGGTTAGAAAAGGGAACGAGAAGGAAGAGAGAGAAACAACAAGAGAATAGAGAAAAAAAAAATTTGCGATGATCACAATTGACAAAAAGCCTGAATAGATTCTGACGATTATGACGAAGATGAGAAACTTATTCAAGATCCTTGACCCAAGGTGGCCTAAGATTTGAATTTTATTTATGATGGTTTCCAGGATTATCCCTTATCCTGAAGAGAATTAGACAAAATAAAAAAAGATTGATAGAGATTGATAAAGGATAAAAGAATTGATAAAAGAGAAGAATCAATGAAAAAATTTGAAAATGATTGGTAAAAATTGGCAGAATTTTGAGGAAAATTGAGGATAAAAGATTTCAGGACTATCCTTTGTCCTGAAAGAAAAAAAGGACCTCGCGGGACGAGGTTCAGGTTTATCCCTTAACCTGAAAGGGGAAAAGAACAACAGAGTACCTCATTGAAAAAGAGGCATCAGATTTATCCCTTAACCTGAAAGGGTATAAAGACAGGTAAAATTTAATACAACTGATAAAAAATTGATAAAATTTGACAAAAATTGATAAAGTGGATAATAAATTGATGAAAATTTGATTAAATTGGAAAATGAAATGAATGCAATTAATAAAGATAACAAGATTGACTGAAAAATTGATAAGATTTTTTAGAAAAAGAGTTTGTCTGATCCTGCCTGTATATGATGAAGGAAAGACAAGTATAGATCAAAATCAAATGCCCCAGTATCTTGTTGAAGAATGTGAGAATTTGATAGAAGATTATTGCTTTATTAAGAAAGGCTCTTTGAAGAGTACAAAGGCTAGAACAGACATTTTAAGCATAAAACTTCTTCAGATGTAGAGCATTGATAGGATCTGGCAGTTTCACCCCATCTGCATTGATCAAACGATAGTAATTGCGAGGCAGCGCTTCCTTAACCACATAAGGGCCTTCCCAATTGGGTGACCACTTACCCCGTGGTCGGTGCTTGAGATGAGCTGTCGATCTGAGCACAAGATCATTAACTCAAAATCTTCTCTCAATAACTGACTTGGCTAGTGCCTAGCTATCCTCTGGCGATAAGCTTGAGCATGTTCTGCTGCCTTGAGTCTTTTCTCGTCCAACAGATCAAGTTGTACTAACCTCTCCTGCTGATACTGATCAAGTGAAAGTTCGAGGAGCGATGCGAACTTGAATGCAGGCTTTTGAACGTGAGGAGGTAATACTACTTCAGTTCCATAAACAAGCTCTGAAAGAGTAGCATTGGTTGGAGTCCGAATGGTGGTTTGGTACGCCCAAAGTGCGTCGTGCATCTTCTCGTGCAAATCATGACCTATTTCCACAGTTCTTTTCAGAATGCGAATCAAAATCTTGTTGGTGGCTGTGAACACCCCAAATTTTTCAAAATCTTATAAATATTCCATTTTTTTGCCCCTGATTCCATTTTTTGAGTAATTGAGTCACTTTTAAATCTAAATTCCATTTTATTTCTCAGGTTTTATTGAAATTAAATCCATTTTATATATTTGACTCGATCTCGGATCCGGATCCATTGTCAAAATCCAAAACTGAGCTTTGTTATCCAATTTTTTATCAAATTCTCAAAATTACCAAAATACGTTTTGAAAGGCTCAGACAGTTCGTCCGGTATCCGTTTGGATCCATCATGTTGTATTCCTCGATTCGATGTTAAAATTCAAATATTTTCTCAAAAACTTGGGTCAAAACCCATTTTCTGAAGAAATTTTCCAAAATAATCCTGATTTCTCAGAAAACTCCTCTTTTGCGAATATTTCTCAAAAATTACAAAAATAATTTTAAAATCCCTCATTTTCCCTTAGATTTTAGAATTTTATATCAAAAATGCCAAAAATATAAAAAATGTTAGGAAAAACAACAAAAAAAATTCAAAACAGTAAGAAAATTACAAAAATGGTTTAAAAAAACCCTTTTCGAGAATAACTTTTGAAACGAGCTCTCTTGTTGAAAATTTGTAAATCTGAAGGACCCCCTTTACAAAACTTTTTTAGGATTTTTTTTCTTTGTAAAGGAGTCGGATGGGGCAGCGCCTTCTCCCTCTCTCGCCCAAGCCTCCATAGCCTTCCTTGACCATCGATCTGCAACAACCCCTCTTTCTCTCCTCCATCCATCTGCAACGAAAGCCAGTTCAAGATTATTCTTCCTCCTCTTTAAGAATCGGCAAAGGCAAACCCCACTGGACCGCCTCTTCACCTCGCCACCCAATCTTCTTCTTCCTTCCTCTTTCTCCATCCTTCCTCTTATTTCCTTGGCGTTCCTCCACCTGACTGAAGGAAGTCGACTATTAAGAAGCTCCTGCAACTACAGTAATAAAGGCCTTCAACAATAAAGGAAAGCCTCGGACTCGCCCTTCAGGATCTCTGCAAACCACGCATTCATTCCTCTTCCCTCTGATCGAGCGAAGAAAATCCATGATTCACCCTTCCATGTGCATCTTCCTCCTTCCTCCCTCGGAGTTTCTGCAAAACCCGGGTAAGTAACCATCGCCCTTTTCCTTTCTGCAAATATTTCCTTTGCTTTTTACATTTCTTTACTTTCCCCTTTCCTTTACTCTCTCTTTGTTGTCTTGTGATTTTTTTTTTTTACGAAGCACGATCGACGAGGTCGACCTGCATATAGCAGGATCGACCCATCCTGTGCAAGATCGAGGAAATGCTTGCATTCCAACAATTTTTTTTCTTCTTTCTTTTTTTTTTATCTTTATCTACTTTTTTTTTATCACCTGGATTTATATCTCTCTTCTTTCTTTGGTAGTTTCTGTTTGGATATATATACATCTTTTCTGGAACTCCATTATGAGCGTGGATTCACATCCAGCTAGGATTTGTGCTCATATCCTGGCTCAATGTCTCCCATTTTGCATTTCTGCAAATTCATTCACATTTTTTATTATTTATTATCTTTCATTCTGATATTCCATTCTCATTTCTCAACTTACCTTTGATGAACATACTCACATTTGAGTTACGGTCTTAATAGCACTGGACTGCGTTTTGTTCATTCCTTATTCATTATGTTTTGTTCATTTTTGTGGTTGAATTTCATTACATTTAATTGCTTACTGTATGGACGAACTTCGCATCTTCGTGGGTTTTCTTATTCTTCAATTTCTAGTTTATATTGGATCACATCCGATTGACCTTTTCATCATATTTTCATATGTCACATTTTGATGTCAGCCATGCCTTAGATTTTTTTTTCTCTCAATCTCTTTATATTCATCGAATTTTGATATATATTAGATATCATCTCTAAAGACCCATTTAGAATTGTTGCAATATCTATCTGAAATGGTCACGAGAGCAGATCTGGAGGTGATCTGGAGTTTTCCTGAGTTTCAATATGGAGGCATAGTTCAAAGTTTAGCAAAGAGGAGATTGCTTTGTTAATTATGTTGATTGCAGCAGGATAATCTTCAATTGAGTGTAGGGTTCTAGTCTATTACAGTTGCGTAAAGGAAATGAGCCAGTTGCGGAAGTAGAATGGTTTGCAGAATATGTAAGAGAACTTGTTCCATCCTCTCATTTAGAGGTTCATTTCTACATAGATGCCCCTTTTGCTGGTAAACGTTATTTAAAAGGTCTGGATGAAAAAGGCAAATTCCTGTTGTCAGATATATATCATCCCTTCATGTACAACAGGTCATCCTCTTGAAATTTCTAATTTCACGTTTATGCCATAACGCGTTTTTGTGATATCTGAAGTAGCTAGCATGCCATTGACAAAATCTTTGCGCATTATGATCATTGATAGCAATTCTTTACTGTTAAGGAATCCTGTTATAAAGAACGATCTTCCTAATCCAAGAATGCAGGTTTGGGTTATACCATAATTTGGGTCTTCAAAGGACAATATACCCTGCCAAATTGACCTCAATGGTGTCACAGTCTCCTGCTCCATCTTTGGAGGATACACAGTCTTTCCATCCTGACCAGAGGAATGAATTGTCTGGAAAGAAAGGGGCAAGAAGAGCCCTTCAGACATTCAGAAGTCTTCAGAATTTACAAGCATTGGGGACCAACGAGTACCAATTTACTGAAGGGATATTTGATTGCATCTCCAGCTGAGAATAACCTGTATGTCCACTCCATAAAATGTCTGATTTCTTTTTACTGTATTAATTTCTGCTCACCTATGCCTTGCCAACGTTTTGTTTTTCTTTTATTAGCTTCCTGATGCCTATGGATTGTTAACAAAGATGGACTCCTGATCTGTCGTAATAGCAGATCTAATTGGTGGAGAAAGAGAATATGATGGTCGGTTTGATCTACTATTTTAAGGTCCGATATGCTATGAAGAGATTTTGATGGGTCAACTAAAACCATCTGGACATGCTTATGGCCAAATCACCACTGCGTATTAAGGAGAACTGTCCAAGCAAGCTGTGTAGAGTTGTTTAGACTATATATTTTATGTCTAATGCCTGTGAGTTTGATTTGAAATTATGTGTCTGGTTCATTTTGTATAGCATTTTTTTTTTAAGTTGTGTGAGATTTTCTGTTGTCACACTATACCCTATCACAATGTCATATATTCACCCCCCCACCCCCACTGGTGCATCAGCCTCTTTAGATTCTGGCATTTGTTTTCTTCTTGTGTTATTATCATTGCTTCTTGTATCCTGCCTCTCGTTCCAGTTCTTATCTCATGTTATACATCAGGTATAGCCTAAGAATAATAAGGTTTGTGATTTGTTGTGGAGTCACTTCAGAATTAAGATGCTCTTCCTTGCTACTTCTTTGATGGGCACCGTCTCATATCAATGGAACCATCCATCACGATCAGCTGAAGCATGAATCCAGATCTCTGTGATATATGCATGAATGGTACCGCGAAGATACAACCAGCTAAAGATACTGCATGCTAACTTGTAGATTCATTTTCATGTGCTATTTTACCTTTCTCTTTTCCAATGTCTTTCTTTCTTGAGAGGCGTGTTGTTTCTCCTTTATCTTTCCTTTTCTTTATGATGGTTGTGCGAGGTGAGTTGATCTTGCAAAATAAAATTTTACTGTCAACAATGTTTTAGACACTGATCTCTTTAAAAACCCATTCAATTTTTGGTTTGCATTTGCTTTTCCCTCTGAATATTGCAAAATGTGAAATTATTGTCCATTAACATAAAACAAGAAGATAAGGCATCGAGGGTCGGCCCCTATCTCTGTGTCAGTACCAGGTGTTGAAGGGGATTTCAAAGAGGAGCTTCTGAAGATCATCGTGTTATCTTTGTTAGATTTTAATCTATTTCGACATACAGAATTTCATTATTTCAATTATGACCTGCAAGTGGTTAATTTCTTAATATTCTTCTGCAAATAGCTGCAAACTCACTTGGCCAATTGGTGGCATTTTTTTTTTATTCTCACCACTGACGATGTATATGATAACCCTGCAGATAAATTCCCTTGATGTTCAGATGTTGCAAGCGCCTTGCTGAGAGTTCTTAGTTCCATTTAGATGATTTCTCCTTTTGAAACACTGTTGAGAGTAGATGGGTTTGATATCTTCATTGATTTTTTGAATTCAGTATTGATTCCTTTCAAGATGCTTCTGCTAGGCTAAGGTAAGAGAGGATGTCCATATATGAAGGTCTGCTATATGCTTCTCTTGTGGTTTGATTTGGTTTCTTTTGTTTTCAATTTTTTTTGAAATGGTAGAGATGCAGTGAAAGTTCTGATTTTGGTGCACATTTTTTTTTGCTTGGAATGTTTTGCATTGTATTCTCCTTTAGCATACTTTCCACTTGTAAGATGGTAATAGTGAAAGTTTATGTGTTAAAATGTTTTGTGGTTCATTTCTTGGAAACTAAAGAGTTTCTTGTTGCAAGTGGCGATGGTATATTATAATCAAGTTATTTTTACATTTCTCTGTCACTTGTTGGAGTGCATAATATGTTGAGACTTAGGGCTCCTTACAGGGAGCCATGTCACTGGTGTTGTTTTGATTGATGCTCCAGCCCACTTGGCTAGATTTCCGCATTACCATCTTTATATTTTAGCAGAACCCTCCACTTGTATTGTATGAAGAACAATGGTGAGCCAAAAATGATACCCATGCTTCATAAATTAAAATGAATATAATGAAACAGAAGTATATAGGTGCTTCGTATGTACTGAACTTTGCTTAACATAAACCTGTGCAGGGGCTTATTCCTTTTTCTTGTGCTCATATTGATGTGCAAGACTTATTCTTAAGACTTGACAATAATAAAGTTGGCTTCCATCACAGACCAGTTAGTTTGTGAGGCTGTATAGATCAAATTACAACCAAGTTTATATGTTCTGTAAATTATTGCTGACACTTACCTGCTGCACCTATAGCATTGTCCACATTGCTACACCCTTACAGCAACCCACAGCTGCTCCCATCTATCTTGTCACCTACCACCTCTTGCAGCACCATATCAGCATGCTCCACCCATTGTTATTACCCTAACCACATATCCTACATATACACACCTACAACCATACTGTCAACACTATCCCTTTGGGGGTTATATGTTGCATTAAAACTCCCTTTAGAACATGACATAACACCCAATGGTTGTAGCTTCTTCTCCTTCACATCAATCCAATGAAGGTTGGGCCCTAGGCAATCATGTATACACATAGATAACACATACATATTTCCTTCTTGGTCTACGTGTGACATTTAGTATATTGAATATGTATTCTCCATTTAGAGTAAGCATGAGCATTTGCTTTAAAACAGAATGTCTTCCATTACCTTTTCCTTGTGCTAATCTTGGTTTTGCAGGAATTAGGTAGAAAGTTTACTTTCCCCTTGTAGTTTAGGAGTTTTAATTTTCATTCAAAATCAAGACTGTAATAAGTTAGATCTTAAATGAGAATTTACATTTCCAGTTCTAGATTAGAATGAATGAGCATTGTAAATATCATGAATTACTTGTTCTCATATCATTTTACCCTTTATTCCAAAAATTCATGAATGGGAACACGAATGGCACGTGCACCATTCTAATAAAAGGTGATTAAATCCTAAGTTGATGACTTACGTCAATGGCCATAGTCAGAATGTGAACAAAACTTAGGATTTTCATCTTTTATGGAGTAACACTGGATCCTTTTCAAAAATCATCATATTTTCCTGAAATACTTTCTTCTTTTATCAGTGTTTAGTTTAAAATTAATTCAATATATATATCAATGGCCATAGTTAGGATATATTAAGAATTAATTTCATTTTAAACTCTATAAAATCACCTTAATGTATTTTATTCTTCATTTGAATTTAGATATGATTGTTATATAATATATCCAATGACCATAGTCAGGGATATATTATATCCTTAATCTTATTTACATTCATTTAAAGAATGAAATATGATTTTCAAATCCAATTTCAAAATTATTTAAATCCATTCATCATTTAGGATAGAATTGCATCATATTTTCAAAATTCTTTTTCAAAAACCCAAGTGATTTTGAATATCTTTCTTCAAGTTTCTATTTTAAATTCAATTCTATCTCATTTCAAGATTCAAAAATTCTTTTTCAAAAACCCAAGTGATTTTGAATATCTTTCTTCAAGTTTCTATTTTAAATTCAATTCTATCTCATTTCAAGATTCAAAAATTCAATTTCAAAGTCCAATTTGACTTTGAAATTTCAAAATCATTTTGTATTCAAACTTCAAATTTCCAATTCAATTCAAAATTCAATTTCAAAGTTCAATTTAACTTTGAAGTTTCTGATTCATCTTCCAATTCAAAATCAAGTTTATTTTCTTATCTTCAAATTCAAAATCAAAGTTTGAGATTGATTCTGAATCTCAAAACTTGACTCTTCCTAAAATTTTAAATTCAAATCTGGGTTTTCAAAACCCAGATCTATCTTTAAAAGTCCCATTTGGACTTTCAAAATCCAAATCTGAAGTTAGAACCCAATCTCCATTTGGACACAGATTTCCAAATATAATCTCTACTTTTGGATCTTAGACTCCAGATCCAAAATCCATTTTAGGATCCAGAATCCAAATTCCATCATTGGATCTCAGATTTCAGATCCAATTCCCATTTAGAATTCCAAATCCAGAATTTAGTTTCATCTTGGATCTCAATTCTATTTTCGGATCCAGACTACAGATCCAAAACCTATTATAGGATCCAAAATCCAATTTCACCTTGGATCTCAGACTTCAGATCCAAATTCCATTTAGGATCCACAATTCAATTCCATCTTGGATCTCAGACTTCAAATCCAAATTCCATTTAGGAATCTAGATTTCGGAATTCAACTTCCTTTTGTATCTCAGACTTTAAATCCAACTCCACATTCCAAATCCAAATCCACTTGCGGATCCCATCTGGACTTCTTAAATCTATTTCTATTTTTAAATTCCATTTGGATTGCTCAAGTCCAAATTCCATCCTGATTTCCAAACTTAAATCTAGAATTCAATTCCATTTTAAATATTCATTTCCTCTCCTAAATCCAAGTCTAAAATCTAAATTCAAAATCCATTTCTGACTTTGAAACTTCATTCCCTTTTTCACTTATGTTCCAATCATTCTTTTCAAATTCAAAGATTTATTTTCCCAACTTTAATCATTTCAAAGACTTAGAAACTTCAAAATATCCTTCCTAAATTTATCTCAAGTTCTAAGTTAGATTCAACCATTCAGAAATCATTTCTTCACTCTATTATCAAATTTATCTCAGAAAACTTGGAAATTTTCAAAATATTTTCTCAAAAGAGCATACATCCTTGCATTGCACAAGCATGATTATGTGTGCATTTAGACTTAGGATAAATTCTTAGATAATATTTAGGCAAAGCGAAAGGCATAAATTTGATCCTTGGTTCGATTACCCCTGGTAAAGGCGCCAGGAACGGTCGAACCTCGTACCGATGAGCGCGCCCCGTCTCTCCATTTTCCCATAAAATATTTCAAAACAGAGGCAAGTTATTTTTCTAAATATTATCAAATCAAGGTCAAGGATTAAGGTCCTATCAGCCATTTTAAATATTGCATTTAGAGTCAGCTTTAGGGAATGCTGTTTGAGCATCCTTGTTTGTACATTTGTGATTGTGTGATATTTTATATTCCTTTTATATCTTACCAAAACCCTGGGTATATATTATTCAAAATTTTCTCTTTTATTTCTAAAAACCCAGGTGTATTTTCCTTTTATTCTTCTGATTTCTTCAAATTCTTTTGATCCTGTCTGCAAATTCTTTAAAATTTTAAATCTTTACCATTTACTTTCAAATTTATTTTCCCTCCTATTTTTCCAATGTATCTTCTAAATTCTACTTTTAAATATCTTGTCATAAAATAAAATCTCTTTCTATCAAGAGATATCCTTTTCAAAATAGCATTTTCTTCGTGTTTTTAGTTAGTTACTCTCTCTCGTGGAGTAACAACGCAATTGTTACGAATTTTGTGGCGACTCAATCCCTAGTAATGGGATACAATTTTATTAACATATTTAACCTAATCCTTCTTCCTGTCAAAAACTTCTCCAAAAGTTTCTTCGGTCTAAAAACCTCCACTTTCCTCTGCAGAAAGCACCGATATTCGAAAATGGTTCAGACAAGGGCTGGAAAAGAAACAATTCCTCAACACAGCGACAGTGAGGCAGAAGGGATGAACTCTCCTAAGTCGGTTAGGGGATAGGGTCAGAACAAAGGAGATGACATTGACCCCGCTATGTATGGTCTGTTCCAAAAGATGATGGCAAGGATGATGTCAGAGAAAGCCAAGGCCAATCTGAAAGAGGCAGTTCCTAAGAACAAACCAAAGAAGAAAGCCATGAAAGAATCAGAAGAGGAAGAGCAGTTTGCCTACAATTAGGATCCTCTGAGGCAGTCCGTAAAGATAGCTGCAGAAGAGCCCGAATTTGTCAACAAGCCCAAGTCTGGGATTCCAGTAGAGGACCCGATGAGCAAGCAAATGAAGAAGATGAATCGAGCAATCAAGGACATTCAAGCCAAGAGTAAGGGCAAACAGACCTACACTGGCAATGATTTTTAAGATGGCCTAGATGGGGATGATAACCTGGAGAATCTTCCTCGCAAATTTCTCAAGTTTGACGGAACCGACAATCCCAAGGCTCACTTAGCCACCTTCTATGCAGAATGTTGCCGATTCAGAAAAGACAATAGGGCTTTGTTCATCTGTTTTCTTCACAGTCTAGAGGGTGTAGCGGCCAGGTGGTATGTTGACCACATCAATCCTATCGAACTACGAGAGTTGGATAAGGTGGTAAATTTATTTATTGAGCACTTCTTATTCAATACTGAGGCTGCACCTACGCTCAATCACCTTTACAACCTAAAGTAGAATGAAAGTGAAAAGGCCGGAGAGTTCATTAACAGGTGGAGAAGCACCTGTAATAAGATGAATGTACCCATCCCCGAAGAGCATGCACTGCAGATAATCCTCAACAATTTCTCTCAACCCCTGAGGAGCCTTATTGCCACTTCTCCAGCAAAATCCTTTATCAAGTTAATCCAGCAAGCCAAATGGCTCAAGTCAGGAATGGAAAATGGGCTCTACGAAGGCATGCCTCTGGTAAAAAACATCCAAGACCAGAAGAAGGAAGTGCAGTTCACTCATGCAGCTGATACCTCTGGCAATGATCATGACAGCAACAGAAGAAACAAAAATAACAGCAAAAGTGGCCAGAACCACAATGCAACTCAAAGGGAGAAGTCTTCCAAGCAGAATGACAAGTCGTCTCAGTCTAACTTTCTGCAAAAAGAAAAGATAAAGCGTGAAGGTTGGAGTAATGATCGTGAGTTCACTCCTCTGAAGCAAACGCTCGAAGAAGCCCTTGAATTCATGCTGACCAAGGGATTGTTGAAACTCCCAAAAGTCATAAATCCTCCCACAGTCATGGTAAGATTCATGAATCAGTTCTGCAAGTTCCATCGAGCAGTGAGGCATGACACCGATGTGATCATCGCAAAATTTTTCCTCTCTTGTATCTTTCTCTCTCTTCCTTCTCTTTTCCTTTAGATCCTTTATTCCCTACTTTTTGAAGGGAGACAATAAAAGACAGAAAAGAAGAGAGAAGAGAAAAGAAAAGAAAGAGAAGAGAAGAGAAGAGAAGAGGAAACTCTTTTGCGGGGTCTCACTTGACCTTAATTTGAAAGAGATTTAAGAAAATAACTCGCCTCCGTTTTGAAATATTTGCGGAAAAGCTGGGAGACGGGATCCGCTCATCGGTACGAGGTTTGATCGTTCCTGGCGCCTTTACCAAGGGTAATCGAACCAAGGGTCAAATTCATGCCTTTTGCTTTTGCTCAAAGATTATCTAAGACTTTATCCTAAGTCTAAATGCACAAAGAATCATGTTTGTGCAATGCAAAGATGTATGCTCTCTTTTGAAAAATGATTTAAAAATTTTCAAGTGTTTCTGAGATGAATCTGATAAGGGAGTGAAGAAATGGTTTCTAACTTAGAACTTTAAGATTTAAAGTTTTAAGTTTTGGGAGTAAAAAAGAATAAATCTGGAATTTGAAAGAGATGTTTTTGAAGTTTGAGAAAAAGGAGAAGAAAGAAAATTTCAAAGTCATAAATGGACTTTGATTTAGAGTTTTGATTCAGAATAGAGATGAAATAGAATTGAATTCTAGCTGTGAAGTTTGAAATCAGAAGGAGATTTGGAAAATCTAAATAGAATTGAGAAATGTAATTGATTTGAAAGTTGGAATTCAAGATGAAATTTGAATCCAAAGTCTGGATTTCTAAAATAGAGTTGAGATTTAAAATTGAATTCTGGATTTAGAATCCGAAATGGGAATTGGATCTGAAATCTGGAATCCAAGATGAAATTGGATTTTGAATTTTAAATGAAATTGGAACCGAAGTTTGGAATCCAAGATGGAATTTGGATCTGAAGTCTGAGATCCAAGGTGGAATTGGATCCGAAACTTGGAATGGAATTTGGATCTGAAATCTGAGATCCAAATGGATTTGGATTCTGGATCCTAAAATAGGTTTTGGATCTGAATCTGAGATAAAAGATGGAATTGGGTTCTGGATCCTAAAATGGGTTTTGGATCTGAAGTCTGAGATCCAAGGTGAAGTTGGATTCTGAATGGAATTTTGGATCTGAAATCTGAGATCCAAAATGGAATTGGATTCTGGATCCTAAAATAGATTTTGGATCTAAAATCTAAGATCCGAGGTGAAGTTGGATTCTGGATCCTAAAATGGGATTGGATCTGAAGTCTGAGATCCAAGATGAGATTGGATTCTGGATCCTAGAATGGATTTTGGATCTGGAGTCTAAGATCCAAGGTGGGATTGGATTCAGAAAGTCCAAAAGGGACTTTTTGAAGATGGATCTGGGTTTTGAAAACCCAGATTGAATTTAAAGTTTAGGAAGGTTTAAATTTTGAGATTCAGAATCAATCTCAAGCTTTGAATTTGAATATGAAGATAGGAAGATAAACTTGGTTTTGAATTTGAAGATGAATCAGGAACTTCAAAGTTAAATTGAACTTTGAAATTGAATTTTTGAATTTTTGAATTAAATTAGAAATTTGAAGTTTGAATACAAAATGATTTTGAAATTTCAAAGTCAAATTGGACTTTGAAATTGAATCTTGAAATGGGATAGGATTGAATAAGAATTGATCTGAGAAGATGAAGAAAATACTCAAAATCACTTGGAGTTTTGAAAGGAAATTTTGAAAATATGATGCAATTCTATCCTATATGATGAATGAATTTAAAGAATTTGAAATTGGATTTTGAAAATCGTATTTCATTCTTTAAATGAATTTAAAATAAGATTGAAAATATAATACATCCTTGACTATGGTCATTGAATGTATTATATAATAATCATATCTAAATTCAAATGAAGAATAAAATACATTTTGGTGCTTTTATAGAGTTTAGAATGAAATTAATTCTCAATATATTCGGATTATGGCCATTGATATGTGTATTGAATCAATTTTAGACTAAACTCTGATAAAAGAGAAAAATATTTAAGGAAAATATGATGAATTTTGAAAAGGACCCAATGTGGATCCAATGTTATTTTATAAAAGATAAAAATACTAAGTCTTGTTTACATCCTGACTATGGCCATTGATGTAAATCATCAACTTAGGATTATTTACCTCTTACGAAATGGTGCACGTGCCATTTGTGTTTCACCATTGTGAGATTTTGAAAAATAAAGGCAAAAGCATGAAAATAAGCAATTCATGATATTTTACAATGCTCATTCGTTTTATCTAAAACAGGAAATGTAAATTCTCATTCAGATCTAACTATTACAAGAATTGAATTTACTACCCCCAAGTAATGACATTTTCTACATATTCCCTGCAAAACAGGGTTAGCACAAAACAATAAACAAATATACAAATATCATATTGAATCCACCATACAAATGGGCATGTGCATATTTCATGACATGATAAAAAGGAATAAAGAAAGATATATATGAGATGTTGGATTGCATATATATATATATGTGATGTAAGAAATGAAAATGGTAACACTGGTGAACTTCTGAAATATGTCAAGCACAATTTTTATCACAGCCTGATCCTTCAAAAAATCAACACTTTGGCGTGCTTGGCCAATAATCTCAACCCATCGCTGATTAGAAAACCGTATCAATCTCTGCAGATATTCACCTCTTTTCTGTGGGTCAGATTCGGATTGAATCATATGACCAACCGATTCATAAAATGTATGAGTTTGATGAGGCTCAAGATCCATAATAGTTGTAGAGAGACCAGTTAAAAGCTCAGATACAAATGGCTCACTTTCTTCAACCTGAACAATTACAAACTTCCTCTTGCATTTCTGAACAATCTTCAAGAATGTATAACAAGCCATATCATGAACTCCAGGATGAGTTTCATGCAGGAACTCAAACAACTTATTCACAACAGTCTTAAGAAATTTTCAGTGAGCCCTCAAAAACCTGGGGTACTGTCCGACCACATACATAATGTTACTAACATTCACAACTTTTTTACCTTTCCCTTTTGTGATTTCACACAGATTCAACAAATCACAAATAACCATAACCAGAAGCCAATTTTTCTGCTCCTCCACCATAGATCCAGATATTGATTCAATAGCCTAACAAAGAGTGTTCAAGTTATTCCAAGTCCATTCCTCTCTATTTAATTGTTTGCTTAGCTTCTTCAGCATCTGCTGCTCAGAGAATTACTTGGGATGGATGGAATGTGGCAGTGTTGTGGTGACAGCATGCTGAATATGGTGAAATTTAGCAGATGGACTGGGGAAATGTAGGGGGAACACTATGTATGCCACAATTTTTCAGCAAGTGGCAGCCGTGGAGAGTGATGCTGCTGTAAATGCCCCTGGAAAAAAAACTACAGAGAAAAATTGCTATCACACTAATGCAAACACTTGGCTTTATCTACATGAGAAGTGGATGACAGGGTGAGTGTATATCCTGTAGAGTGGATATAAATCTCAAAGTGGGTGATAGTACAGAGATGGTGTGAGGTTAGTGAGGCAGTAAGAGTGAATGTTGTGTGATAATGAATGCAGTGGCTGAAAACTAAAGTAGCTGGGGGCTACGTGATTGCAGTGAGATATGGTTCAGCAGTGGGAGCATACCATAGTGTGGAGTGGATAGACTGTGAAGTCGTGAATGGAAGTGATGGGTTGTAGGTAGTGGAGCTGGATGATAGTGGATTATGGTGAATACATAGGAATGAACCATGTATTGACAGTGAGAAATATATGTACAGATGCTAAAAAAAATGGAATTGAATTGGAAGGTAGGGCATAGGCGCCAGTGTATATATAAAAAAAAAGGTGCTTTTTATGATGAACAATTTTAACCACGCAAAGGTAGATACAGAAATGCGTATTATACAGTAATGTCAACTGTTTTCTATACCTTGAACCATCAGCAAAGTGCTCCCTATAATAGTATACTAATGTTGTATGGAGCTCACAAGTATAAGTTAATTCTCTGCAGAAATGACTGCATAGCATGGCGCAACACATAGCATTCTTGGGATTCACTGTATAGGTGTGTTAATGGATATGTGCAAAAAGATACATAAATGAAATGCTGGTTGTGAGAAGTGAAACATACTTGGAGTCTTTCGCAGAATGCTGCATTGATATAAGTGAAAATAAATTTCTGATTTCAACTCAGCCATATATGGTGTTTTGCAGTTAAACCCGAAGTCCGATGCTTGCTAACACTTTTTACCCAGTCAAGAAGGCTTCAACATAGTAAATCGATGGATTTCCTTCTTAGAAACCGCAAGATGATCGAAGAATTGTCTGTACAATGACTCGATTATTGCAAACTCGATCCTGGCAAAGGCCTGCATTCCACAGAACGTCACTGAATGGATATCCCTCTATTCTTACTTAGCACTTTTATCATCATCAGGATATGCTGTAATGTCATTTGAGATGTTAATGTAGAGATTAGATAAAAACATGAATGGAAGTGCCCAGCTGATGGTGAGAGATGCTGGGATTTATGCTTGACATATGATTTGCTAATGAAAGTCCATGGTAGACTTTGGAAACAATAACCATAACTCCTGTTAATGATGTTTTCCCACTCAACAAAACTTCAATTAACAAATTTTAACTCATTTTAAATTTTGCAGCAAAACCTAGTTAATGACAGCAAGATTCAGCTGTAGCAAATAATAAGATCCTGTTTACTTCTCATTAGCAATGAGATTCAGAAAGAAAGAATATACAGATAATGAACTCTTGGAAATAATAACAAATAGTAATGATCTGCTGGACATCGCCTTACTTATAGATTTTCCATGATTGCTGAGCCAGTAAAACTCAAATAAACCCTAAAGGGAATTCGTGATCAACATATCTAAGCATTTTGCAAGGTGGCGCCAAAAAGGGAGGGGGAGATGAGATTGTGCCCCCATTGACTAGTTATTCATCTTGGAATAACAAGTTTAGCAATAAACGAGATTCTGGTGGAAGCCTCCCAGACAAAATGGCATCATTCATTAGTAGGTGGGAGAGCCTGATGCGGAGACATCAGATTACTAAACTGCATATCAACTCAGTTGATGCCTTGGACAACTTGTTGTAAAGAATGATACCAGGAGATTCAAAATGGGGCCTGAATGCATTCAGGTTAATAACGTGACATCTTGTTTAACTGAAGGACCAACAAAACTAATTCAATAACAAATGTAAATTGAATTTGCACATAGGACAAACTGGGGCAGTAGCCATCAGTTGTCCTCATTCCAAGCCAAAAATCTGAGTATAGTCAGACGCAACACATTACACTGGAAAGTGCCCACATGACTTTAGCAGAGGAAAATACAGAAATGAATTTACAATGGACAGATCAACTGTCCTATAAGCTTTTCTCTGAACATTTGGGTCTGTTACCCATCCTGCACTTGTTAGCCTTTAGGATACAAAACTTATTCTTGGCCTAGAACCTAGTATACCCATGCATGCACCTTAGATTGGATATATCAACAACAGAGAAGAACAACACCGACTTAATTTCTCATGAAATTAGTGCATAAAACACCCAATTCCCTATCATTATTCAACCAGGGAAACCAAGCATATAATAAACTCAAACAAGTTTACAAATCTGGGCATATGAGCGATTAACATCCAGTTCAACCATAGATTGAAAATCAAGTCAGATGTAACCCAATAATAAAGAGGTCCCAACAGAAAAAAAGAAAGAAAGAAATATTCAGGCGTTAAGATTTTCTTCAGCAAGTGAGGCATAATACACAAAACACACGGATGGCCTTCATTATGTCTATACCAGTACCCTTACCAATACTTTTGATGCTCATGAATGAGAGGAATGGGATGCAGGTCAATACAGGTTTATACTGCTAACAAAAGAAAGTGAAAATGCAAAACAATGACGGTGAAGAAAAAAAAATGAGAATAAACAAATAAAAAGAAATGCGATGATCGATAAAACAGGAGATCAAGTATTACGTACTGATACAAGCGATAAATCAAACAGGGAAAATAAGAAACCAGAATTGAAAATGAAAGGAAAAAAAAAAGAAAAGAAAATGGGGGAATCAATCATATCTGCAGAAAATTAAGATCAAATAACAATATGCTAAACCGATTTAAAATTGCTTGAATGTAAGAAAATTTTTTAAAGAAAGAAGGTGAAATAAGTGTTGGAGTTCGGATTACTCCATTAATGTAGCAGCAACAGGTGGGTCGATTCTTCTATATGCAGGTTGACCCTACCATTCGTGCCTAAAAAAAAAAGTGACAACGAAGGAGGATGAACAATGAAGTAGTCACTCACCTGTAGTTTTGCAGGGGGAAGGTCGATCCTTCTTGTTATTTGAGGAAA
This sequence comes from Nuphar pumila, assembly GCF_984573655.1. Taxonomy (NCBI): domain Eukaryota; kingdom Viridiplantae; phylum Streptophyta; class Magnoliopsida; order Nymphaeales; family Nymphaeaceae; genus Nuphar; species Nuphar pumila. The sequence goes on along the minus strand of NC_143259.1, from coordinate 74,946,145 downwards.
ACTAGTAGAAAAGGGGAAGAAGGGGTGCGGTGGTGAGAGGCGATTGTGGAGAGGAAAGAGAAGAAAACCAGAGGTGCGGGGGTAAAGACAGTTCTTCTGAAGGAAAGAGAAAGGGGGAAGGGTGGAAACGGATCCCGTCCTTGGGAGCCCTGTGTGCTTCTCTTAAAGGGGGAGAAGGAAAGTTTGAGAGGTAGTCGGTTGAAGATAAGCGGAGGAGGAGGGAGCTTGATCGATCATCGATGGTGTTTAGGGGAGATTCGAAAAGCGGTTGGGGATGTGCGATGGAGGATCGAGAGGGTTTGAGGAGAAGAGGGTTTCAGTGGAGCAGAGAAAGGGAGAGAGTGCCATAGAGGAGTGCGGCTGAGAGTGAGAGAGGGTTTTCTAAGCTTTGTTTGTGATTTTTTCTGTTTTTCCAAAAAAGGCTCCTTCAACAAAAATTTTCATAAAAATGGTTTTAAAAATGAATTTTTTAGCAAAATTGTCTTAAAAGTTTAAACTCATTTGTTTTTCTCGTAATTTTTCCAATTTTTTTTTGGTTTTTGCGTTATTTTTCCATTTTTTGCATTTTTTAGAATAAAGTCCTAAAAGTTTTACAAGAAGACAAAGATTTAAAACTAATTTTTGTGTTTTTGCAAAGATATTTACAAAAAGGATTTTTTCTAAGAATTACAAGCTATTTTGAGAAAATTTCTTCAAAAAATGGGTTTATATCTGGATTTTGAGAAAATATTTGAGGTTTAAAGCCTCAAATCGCGAAATACAGAGTTGGGGATCCAACAGAGTGCTGGATGAACTGCCCGAGCCATTCAGAACCATTTTTGGTATTTTTGTAATTTTTAATTTGGAAATTGGACTACGAGGCTCAGATTTGGGTTTAAAACACTAGATTCAGAATTGAATTTGAATATATTAATATGGAATTTAAACCAGAAAATCTGAAGAATAACTGAATTTTAGTTTTGATTTTCTCAGAAGATGGAGCTAGGGACAAAAAGGTCATTTTTACAAAACTTTGAAAAATTTGGGGTGTTCACAGATGCCCCTCTTTGCTACTAAGTCGGTCGAAAGCTGAACTTAGTGGCAAAGATAATACTCCAAATTTTGAAAAATGCCCCAGTCAGCAGATCTGAACTGGGTGTGGAAGAATTAATTTGAAAATATGACTTCTTAGGCTTAAAAACCTTATCCTGAATGATTTTTGGGAGACGAAGTCCTCAAAAAATGATATGACTGGATAATTAGAAATGAGGAAATCATGAGGGGACTTTGGGTGAAAATCCTGAAGATGGTGGAAATAAAAATTTTGATCAAGTCTCATGGGTGAGACAAGATATGCTTTTGGAATAATTCAGGTTTAGCCCTTAACCTGGATGGGACAAAGATATATCAAAATGAATTTAATGAGGAAAGGAATACATGAGGACCTTGATGGGACATTTTTGAAAAATGCCTCGTGAAATGAAACTCGAGTATGATCCTTTCTTGGATGGATATATGAAGCATGGGTTCCTTGATGGGAAGAGCCATGATGGGACTGGAAGAAAAACTTCTCGTTAAAACGAGGGATCTCGTTGGAACGAGTCTCAGGTTTAACCCAAACCTGCAAGGAAGATACCTCGCGAAGTGAGGTTCCGGGTTAACTCTTAACCTAAATAGGAAATCTACCATACGGGTTTCCCAAATGGAGAAACCATAATGGGACCTTCGAAATTTGGACGAACAAATCCGAAAGGGGTTTTGCGAAAGAAGGAAAATATAGGGTTCCCTAAAGCTTTGAAAATGTGAAGAAATTGGGTGTCTCATTGTTGAGACTGAAATAACTTTTGAAATTAATGACCTCTCGCAGAGGGTTCAGGTTTGACCCTTAACCCGAGTGGGGAAATCTACCATACGGATTTCTCAAATGGAGAAATCATAATGCGATCTTTGGAATTTGGACGAACAAATCTGAAAGGGGTTTTGCGAAAGGAGGAAAAAATAGGGTTCCCTAAAGCTTTTAAAAAGGGAAAGAAATTGGGCGTCTCATTGCTGAGATTGAAAAAGCTTTTGAAATTAATGACCTCTTGCAGAGGGTTCAGGTTTGACCCCTAACCTGAGTGGGGAAATCTACCATACGGATTTCTCAAATGAAGAAATCATAATAGGACCTTCGAAATTTGGACGAACAAATCTGAAAGGGGTTTTGCGAAAGGAGGAAAAAATAGGGTTCCCTAAAGCTTTTGAAAAGGGGAAGAAATTGGGCGTCTTATTGCTGAGACTGAAAAAGCTTTTGAAGTTAATGACCTCTCGCAGAAGGTTCAGGCTTGACCCTTAACCTGAGTGGGGAAATCTACCATACGGATTTCTCAAATGGAGAAACCATAATGGGACCTTCGGAATTTGGACGAACAAATCCGAAAGGGGTTTTGCGAATGGAGGAAAATAGGGTTCCCTAAAGCTTTGAAAAGGGGAAGAAATGGGGTGTCTCATTGCTGAGACTGAAATAGCTTTTGAAATCAATGACCTCTCGCAGAAAATTCAGGTTTGATCTTTAACCTGAGTGAGAATCTACCATACAAATTTCTGAATGAGAAAAAGTGTGATGGGGCGGGAAGAGATACTTCAACTAAATGAGGCAACTCTTCTGGAAGATATAAACAACGCTAGGTTGCATCAAAATGGATATTGAATGTTTATTTCATTCTTGGAACAACTAGAAAATTTTGCCAACAAGATAAAATTATAGCTGATTCAAATGCTTAGAAATGTGCACGTATATATAAAGATATTCCCTCTTTTACCTAGAGTATTTCCTCCAATGAGGTTAACTCCTCAATTCTAAGAGTCAAATTCAAAATTTTAGCGCTGATGATTTTTTTCAAGGAAGCTATCCATTTCCCTGATATAAGAAGAGAAGAAATATTCTTAATTTCATAAAAGCAAGTAGTGAAGAGATACTGATAAAGGAATTTCGCACGAGAAAAGATGACTTCTGGCAGATTGATATCTGGATTGTTTTCCCATGATGGTCCTTTTGCCCTCTTTTTCAGTCATTGAACTTTCTCGGGTTTTTACATCATCCTTCATTTTGGATGTACTGATCTTTTCTCTTTTTTTCAGGGAAGGGTACGTCACAAACTCCTTCATCTCGGAGATGTTTCGATCCTTCTTTTATCTTAGGAATTCTATTGATGATATAGGCTTAAAAGGGTCTTTAGATGATAGCAGAAATCAAATATCCTTTAGGGTTTGTCGGTAGGTTCATCGTACTCGCCTTCATCTTGATGATGATCTGAACTTTCCTTGGAAAAATCCTTCACAAACTCTTTCATCTTGGAGATGATCCAAATCTTCTTTGGTCCCGAGGGTCTAACTCATCTATTCGTCTTCATCTTGACGACAGTTGAGAGATCCCTTTTTGCAGATATTTGATTGCAACTTTAAATGAATGTGAAGACATGGGTTGAGTGGATTCTTTTTTATAGCTCAAGATATTTCTACTGCCTGATTGCCAGATAGCCGTCTTTAAATATGCGCCATAGCCATGATCAATATCAATTTGCTTCTAGCTTTTCAACATCATTGAAGATTTCTTTCACTGATCATATCGGAGACATTTCTTGCATCCTTTTGGTTGATCAACAGAAAAATATTTGAATTTTACCTCTTTTTCACAAAAGGTTTCACCTTTTTGGAAAGGATACTAGAGGTAATCTGAGGAAATTCTTTTGTGTAGTCAGATTTTTAGAATCAACAAACGCTTTTAACAAATTGGCAAAGTTTTCACGAATTCTTTGTGAGATAATCGCTCAATATAGATTTTGATGAGACCTTGAGTTGAATCTTTGATTTTGAAAATACATGACCAGCAAAAGCTGGAACCTTTGAAATACATGACCAGCAGAAGCTAGAACATTTGAAATACATGACCGGCGAAAGCTGGAACATTTGAAATACATGACCAGCAAATGCTGGATCTTTTGGAAATACGTGACCAACGAAAGTTGGATCCTTTGGAAAATACATGACCAGCGAGATGCTGGATCTTTTGGAAATATATCAGATTTAAGTCGGAACTTGAATTTTGTAAAAGGAAAGAATTTTGATCAGAACACTGAATTTAGAAGGTTACCGGTGCGAGGACCGGATTTTGAAGAGAGCTAGATTTTCAAAAAGAATTGAGGAATCAAGGATCCTAGGTGAAAATTAATGGACCATCATAGTTTAATTGCATGTGGTCGACTTTTAGGACTCATCCCCTCATACTGAACGGGGAAAGAAGGAAAGAAATACCTCGTTAGCAGGAGGCATCAGGTTTATCCCTTAACCTGAAGGGGGAAGGAAAGAAATACCTTGTTAGCAGGAGGCATCAGGTTTATCCCTTATCCTGAAAGGGCATAGAAGGATTTTCAAAGAGAATAAACCTGAATTTTGAAATTTGAAATGGATTAGCCGGAAGGCTGGATTTTGAAAGAAGGTTTCGCCTGGCAGTTGGGGTTTTTTGAAAAAAGAAGAGAGTCCAAGTCGGGACTCGTGTATCTAAAAAAGGAAGATGAAATAAAAGGAGAGAACCTGAGTCGGAACCCGGATGTTCAAGATAAAAGACAAGAGAGAAATTTTGAGTTTGGAAAACTCGAATTCTCGACACAATCAATTGGTCCCAACGTAAGCATTGGATCCAAAAGGAAGTCCTAGTCAGAACTCGGAACTTCAAATGAAAATAATAGAGGAAAAACCTGAGCTGGGACTGGAATCTTCAGAAAATAAAAGATAAAAGAGAAACCCGAGTTTTGAAAACTCGAATTTCTAAAGACATGATTGGTTTCCAATACGAGCATTGGATTCAAAAGGAAGTCCTAGTCAAAACTTAGAACTTCAAATGAAAATAATAGAGGAAAAACCCGAGATGGGACTCAGATCTTCAGAAAATAAAAGATAAAAGAGAAACCCGAGTTTTGAAAACTCAAATTTCTAAAGACATGATTGGTTTCCAACACGAGCATTGGATTCAAAAGGAAGTCCTAGTCGGAACTTAGAACTTCAAATGAAAATAATAGAGGAAAAACCCGAGCTGGGACTCGGATCTTCAGAAAATAAAAGATAAAAGAGAAACCCGAGTTTTGAAAACTCGAATTTCTAAAGAAATGATTGGTTTCCAACACGAATATTGGATTCAAAAGGAAGTCCTAGTCGGAACTTAGAACTTCAAATGAAAATAATAGAGGAAAAACCCGAGCTGGGACTCGGATCTTTAGAAAATAAAAGATAAAAGAGAAACCCGAGTTTTGAAAACTCAAATTTCTAAAGAAATGACTGGTTTTCAACACGAGCATTGAATTCAAAAGGAAGTCCTAGTCGGAACTTAGAACTTCAAATGAAAATAATAGAGGAAAAAACCGAGCTGGAACTCGGATCTTCAGAAAATAAAAGAGAAACCCGAGTTTTGAAGACTCGAATTTCTAAAGAAATGATTGGTTCCAACGCGAGCATTGGATCTAAAAAAAGGAAAAGCCCGAGTCGAAACTCGGGTTTTTGACAGAAAGTTTTTAATCAAGATTGAGTTTTTGAAAATTTGCCAGTGCGAGGACCGGATCTAAGATTGAGAATGAACATTTCGGGGACTGAATTTATTTGCATGTGATCTGACTGCCCCCTTATCTTGACTGTGAAGGAAATAAAATTTAAAAAGAACCGACGAGGGGAGATAGAAATTGATGGAATAATTGACAAAAGAGAAGAATCAAGGAAACTTTATGGGAATTATCTTTGTAATGGAATTGTCACAAATAGCATTGTTGCTCTTTATGAGGGGTTTCAGGATTATCCCTTATCTTGAATGGGAAAGGAATAAAATTTTGGCCAAAAAATTAATGAAAGGTTTGATAAAGAATCGACAAAATTTGATAAATAAATAAAATTGATAAAATTGAATAAAGAAAAAGATTTGGCAGAGATTAATGAAGCTTTAAAAGAGGAAGAAAGACATTCAGGACTATCCCATATTCTGAAGCAAGAAAGACCTCGTAGGATGAGGTTACAGGTTTATCCCTTAACCTGAAAGGGGGGAAAGAAGAAGAAAAAAGAAATGCCTCATGGGAAAGAGGCATCAGGTTTATCCCTTAACCTGAAAGGGAAAATTTTGAAATAAGAATTGACAAGAAGAATTAATAAAAATGGGTGAATAAAATTTAATAAAATTTATAAAAATGAATAAAACTGATAAGACTAAAGGAAGATTTGGTAAATGAAAAATTTGATAAAAGTTGAGAAAAAGAGTTTATTTGATCCTGCCTGCATGTGGGATCTTTAAAATGAGAGAAGAATATGTGAAAATCATTTTTGGAAAGAAAGACTAACCGCGAGAGCTGATCTTTGAAAGGGGATCATTCATGAGAGATCATCATGAGGGTTTATTTTTGAAGCAATGATTTAAAAACATAATTTTTGGAAAATATGATCGACGCGAGGGTTGATCTTTGAATGCCATGGTTCGAAATCAATTTTTTAGAAAATATGATCAACACGACGGTTGATCTCTGAATGCCATGGTTCAAAATCAATTCTTAAAAAATATGATCAACACGAGGGTTGATCTTTGAATGCCATGGTTTGAAATCAATTCTTAGAAAATATGATCAACACGAGGGTTGATCTTTGAATGCCATGGTTCGAAATCAATTCTTAGAAAATATGATCAACACGAGGGTTAATTTTTTTGAATGCAATGGTTTGAAAACCAATTTTTAGAAAATATGATCAACACAAGGGTTGATCTTTGAATGCAATGGTTCAAAAAAACTAATTTTTAGAAAATATGATCAACACAAGGGTTGATCTTTGAATGTAATGGTTCAAAAAACCAATTTTTAGAAAATATGATCAACACAAGGGTTGATCTTTGAATGTAATGGTTCAAAAACCAAATTTTTAGAAAAAATGATCAACACAAGGGTTGATCTTTGAATATGATGATTTAAAAAACCATTTTTTGGAAAATATGATCAACACAAGGGTTGATCCTTGAATATAATGGTTGAAAATCAATTTTTTTGGAAAAGATGATCAACACGAGGGTTGATCTTTGAAAGAGGTTGGACTAAAATATGAAAAATTGTCATGATTATTTTTTTTTGAAAGACCCTCATAGGTAATATCATTTCTCTCATGAATGATGTCAGGATTGTCTTGCATTTTGAAAAAAAAAAGGAATTTAATGCCCCAACATGGCAAAAGAAGGAAGTATTGAGCATCAAAAGATATAAAGAAAATTGTCATTTCATTGATAAGCAAAAGTTTGATAACAGAATTGAATATTTACAAGTATTCTAAAAAAGGTCACAAAGACTGGGCTGACTTGCCCCTACAAAGCGAATGACAGAAAGGGATGAAAGCGAAAAAAAAAACTCTTGGTATCCTCAACTCTCTGAGTGGTCTGGAAATGGTTCGGGTGGAACTGCAGGCTGCTCTTCTCCTTCCTCTGGCACCAGAAGCTCTTTGTCAATGTAGTCTTGCATAATATTTTTGAGGACGAAGCAGCGCTCTGTGTCATGTCCCCTCGCTCGATGAAACTGGCAAAAGCGATCTTTCCATTTCCCCGTGGTGACAGAGGGATCATTCTGCTTTGGGAGTTTGATCATCTCTTTTGCAAGCAGGTATTGTACAACTTCTTTGATTGGCTGACCTAGAGGGGTAAGCTCGCGATCCTGATCCCAACCATCGTGTTTTGTTTTCCTTGGCTTGCTTGATTTCCACTGAGTGCTGACCTCTTTCTGGGAGCTAGACTGGGTTTGCATGGTTAGGAAATCTAGATGCTTTTCTTCTTCATTTTTGACAAAGAGATTCTTATCAAGGCAGTCTTGAACTATATTCTTGAAGACAAAGCAATGCTCAGTGTCATGCCAGTGTCATGCCCCGTTGCCCTATGGAACCTGCAGAATTGGTCTATATATTTTCCCATGACTGTGGAAGGGCTGGCGGCCTTTGGAAGCTTGACTAATCCGCTAGACAACATGTATTCGAGGATTTTGTCGAGCGGCTCATCTAAAGAAGTGAAGTCTCGATCTCTGCTCCAATCCTTGTGCTTTGGCCTTTCTTGCTTCTTGCCCTTTTGTTGAAGACTGTATTGAAGAAGTTTATCACTGTTTTCGCAACGTTTCCCAATCTGGCCTTTATACTCTCCCAAGTTGCTGCCCTGGTTGCCTTGGTTTTTGCCTCTACTGGCTTTAGAGTTTCCTGCACTGATATTGCTACGTTCATTCATGGGGAAGGTGACAGGTGCCTCTCCTTTGGTAGGAGCTTTTCCGCAACTGGCTTCAGCTTGCTCAGATAATATCTCTACCATCATCTTTTTGAATAATCGATATATCGTGGGATCAATCTCACTCTTGCTGTCCTGAACTCCCTCTCTGACGGACTTTTGAGAATCCATTTCTTACTTTCTCTGCTTGTAACTAGGATGTTAGAGCAGTGCAATCTTTGATCTTTGCCCCAAATCAACTGATAATGCCAATGCTCTCTCTGCAGGGCAAAAATGGGGGGGGGGGTTAGAAAAGATCTAGGAAGAAATTTTAATAGAGGAGAAAATCATAATCTGAAAAATGAAAACATCCCATTGCGAGGGATCAGGTTGTCACAAAAATTTACGACAACCGCATTGTTTTTCTGAAAAGGGACAAACAAGTAAAATATGGACAAAGATTAATTTTGAAAAAGGACATATCTTGACAAAAGAGATTTTATTGCAAAAGAAGGTAAGGAATAGAATATATCCAAGAAGAATTTTGAAAGTAGATGGCAAAGATTTAAGTTTTAAAGAATTTGCAGGCAGGATCAAAAGAATTTCAAAAAATTAGGAGAAGAAAAAGGAGAAATACACCTGGGTTTAAAAAATAAAGAGAAAATTTTGAATAATATATACCCAGGGTTTTTAGGAAATATATAAAATATCATACAATCACAGATGCATAAACAAGGATGCACAAACAACACTCCCTAAAGCTGACCCTAAATGCAATATTTTGAAATGGCTTACAGGACCTTAATCCTAACTCTAGGGTTCAGATCAACTGATTTCAATCAAGATACGCCGATATACTCAAGCCGAAGCTCAAAGTACGTGGCATAGAAATATTTCTCTGGTTCTAAGGTAATGGCTTCCCAACATCCTTGAGCACCTACCGATATACCTCAAACTATGGTCCTTAGGTACGTGGTAGGGGGGCGCGAACCCAAATAAGTGGTCCAGTTGTGAGGCTCTCTCCCGAACTATGGTTCAGTGAGACAGCCCAACAACGTGAAGACCGGGACAATATAGGTAGGGATGTTTTTGAAAACATGTTCAACATGCAATAAAATCAGAAGGCTCTAATGCAAGTCCTAAAGAGATAGATTTAAAATGAAAGGAAGCATACACTTGCATACATTTATTTGCATTCAATCCCTAGAATTGAGGAGAGTTGTATTTCAGACCTAAGTCTAATGTGAACATGGAATAATCTCCTCAATATGATCCTACCAAACCATACTTAGATCCTATATGCAATGATGTCAGCTTTAGGACAAAATCTAGGCTCCTAAGGTTTGCATGGAAATGAAGCTGACATTTTGATAAATAAAGACTTAAATAATGTTAAAGCAAAAGAAAAAGACATTAAATTCTACCGGACGAAGACGAGTCCCATCACGGTCGCCAAACCTGTGATCATCGCAAAATTTTTCCTCTCTTGTATCTTTCTCTCTCTTCCTTCTCTTTTCCTTTTGATCCTTTATTCCCTCCTTTTCGAAGGGAGACAATAAAAGACAGAAAAGAAGAGAGAAGAGAAAAGAAAGAGAAGAGAAGAGAAGAGAAGAGAAGAGAAAACTCTTTTGCGGGGTCTCACTTGACCTTAATTTGAAAGAGATTTAAGAAAATAACTTGCCTCCGTTTTGAAATATTTGTGGGAAAACTAGGAGACGGGATCCGCTCGTCGGTACGAGGTTTGACCGTTTCTGGAGCCTTTACCAGGGGTAATCGAACCAAGGTTCGAATTCATGTCTTTTGCTTTTGCTAAAAGATTATCTAAGACTTTATCCTAAGTCTAAATGCACAAAGAATCATGTTTGTGCAATGCAAAGATGTATGCTCTCTTTTGAAAAATGATTTGAAATTTCCCAAGTGTTTCTGAGATAAATCTGATAAGGGAGTGAAGAAATGGTTTCTAACTTAGAACTTTAAGATTTAAAGTTCTAAGTTTTTGGACTAAAAAAGAATAAATCTGGATTTTGAAAGAGTTGTTTTTGAAGTTTGAGAAAAAGGAGAAGAAAGGAAATTTCAAAGTCATAAATGGACTTTGATTTAGAGTTTTGATTCAGAATAGAGATGAAATAGAATTGAATTCTCGCTGTGAAGTTTGAAATCAGAAGGAGATTTGGAAAATCTAAATAGAATTGAGAAATGTAATTGATTTGAAAGTTGGAATTCAAGATGGAATTTGAATCCAAAGTCTGGATTTCTAAAATAGAGTTGAGATTTAAAATTGAATTCTGGATTTAGAATCCGAAATGGGAATTGGATCTGAAATCTGGAATCCAAGATGAAATTGGATTTTGAATTTTAAATGAAATTGGAACCGAAGTTTGGAATCCAAGATGGAATTTGGATCTGAAGTCTGAGATCCAAGGTGGAATTGGATCTGAAACTTGGAATGGAATTTGGATATGAAATCTGAGATCCAAATGGATTTGGATTCTGGATCCTAAAATAGGTTTTGGATCTGAATCTGAGATAAAAGATGGAATTGGGTTCTAGATCCTAAAATGGGTTTTGGATCTGAAGTCTGAGATCCAAGGTGAAGTTGGATTCTGAATGGAATTTTGGATCTGAAATCTGAGATCCAAAATGGAATTGGATTCTGGATCCTAAAATAGATTTTAGATCTAAAATCTGAGATCCGAGGTGAAGTTGGATTCTGGATCCTAAAATGGGATTGGATCTGAAGTCTGAGATCCAAGATGAGATTGGATTCTGGATCCTAGAATGGATTTTGGATCTGAAGTCTAAGATCCAAGGTGGGATTGGATTCAGAAAGTCCAAAAGGGACTTTTTGAAGATGGATCTGGGTTTTGAAAACCCAGATTGAATTTGAAGTTTAGGAAGGTTTAAATTTTGAGATTCAGAATCAATCTCAAGCTTTGAATTTGAATTTGAAGATAGGAAGATAAATTTGGTTTTGAATTTGAAGACGAATCAGGAACTTCAAAGTTAAATTGAACTTTGAAATTGAAGTTTTGAATTAAATTAGAAATTTGAAGTTTGAATACAAAATGATTTTGAAATTTCAAAGTCAAATTGGACTTTGAAATTGAATCTTGAAATGGGATAGGATTGAATAAGAATTGATCTGAGAAGATGAAGAAAATACTCAAAATCACTTGGAGTTTTGAAAGGAAATTTTGAAAATATGATGCAATTCTATCCTATATGATGAATGAATTTAAAGAATTTGAAATTGGATTTTGAAAATCGTATTTTATTCTTTAAATGAATTTAAAATAAGATTGAAAATATAATACATCCTTGACTATGGTCATTGAATGTATTATATAATAATCATATCTAAATTCAAATGAAGAATAAAATACATTTTGGTGCTTTTATAGAGTTTAGAATGAAATTAATTCTCAATATATCCGAACTATGGCCATTGATATGTGTATTGAATCAATTTTAGACTAAACTCTGATAAAAGAGAAAAATATTTAAGGAAAATATGATGAATTTTGAAAAGGACCCAATGTGGATCCAATGTTATTTTATAAAAGATAAAAATACTAAGTCTTGTTTACATCCTGACTATGGCCATTGATGTAAATCATCAACTTAGGATTATTTACCTCTTACGAAATGGTGCACGTGCCATTTGTGTTTCACCATTGTGAGATTTTGAAAAATAAAGGCAAAAGCATGAAAATAAGCAATTCATGATATTTTACAATGCTCATTTGTTTTATCTAAAACAGGAAATGTAAATTCTCATTCAAATCTAACTATTACAAGAATTGAATTTACAACCCCCAAGTAATGATATTTTCCACATATTCCCTGCAAAACAGGGTTAGCACAAAACAATAAACAAATATACAAATATCATATTGAATCCACCATACAAATGGGCATGTGCATATTTCATGACATGATAAAAAGGAATAAAGAAATATATATATGAGATGTTGGATTGCATATATATATATGTGATGTAAGAAATGAAAATGGTAATAGTGGTGAACTTCTGAAATATGTCAAGCACAGTTTTTATCACAGCCTGATCCTTCAAAAAATCAACACTTTGGCATGCTTGGCCAATAATCTCAACCCATCGCTGATTAGAAAACTGTATCAATCTCTGCAGATATTCACCTCTTTTCTGTGGGTCAGATTCGGATTGAATCATATGACCAACCGATTCATAAAATGTATGAGTTTGATGAGGCTCAAGATCCGTAATAGTTGTAGAGAGACCAGTTAAAAGCTCAGATACAAATAGCTCACTTTCTTCAACCTGAACAATTACAAACTTCCTCTTGCATTTCTGAACAATCTTCAAGAATGTATAGCAAGCCATATCAAGAACTCCAGGATGAGTTTCATGCAGGAACTCAAACAACTTATTCACAACAGTCTTAAGAAATTTTCAGTGAGCCCTCAAAAACCTGGGGTACTATCCAACCACATACATAATGTTACTAACATTCACAGCTTTATTACCTTTCCCTTTTGTGATTTCACACAGATTTAGCAAATCACGAATAACCATAACCAGAAACCTATTTTTCTGCTCCTCCACCATAGATTCAGATATTGATTCAATAGCCTAACAAAGAGTGTTCAAGTTATTCCAAGTCCATTCCTCTCTATTCAATTGTTTGCTTAGCTTCTTCAGCATCTGCTGCTCAGGGAATTACTTGGGATGGATGGAATGTGGTAGTGCTGTGGTGACAACATGCTGAATATGGTGAAATTTAGCAGATGGACTGGGGAAATGTAGGGGGAACACTATGTATGCCACAATTTTGTGGCAAGTGGCAGCAGTGGAGAGTGATGCTGCTGTAATGCCCCTCGAAAAAAAAAACTACAGAGAAAAATTTCTATCATAGGCAAACCCGAGTTAACATTAATCGTGTCCTCTTAACCCATAGTTCATTAGTTATTTTAGTAAGCCTAGTTAGATATTAATCTAGTCACCCTAGTCATCCCAACCGTACCCTATATAGTAGACCTTAGTTAGGAAGTAACTATAGTTAGTTATTAGTTTAGTTAATTAACCCTATTCATAGCTTAGTTAGCTTAACCGTAGGTTAATAATTGCTTTATTAGGTTAGATTTAACATTAGATTAATTAGTTCATTAGTTAAGTATATTAGCTAAAGTGTATTAGATTTAGTTAGATTGGTAATTTAGTTAGCTAGTTAATTAATTTAGTTAGTGAATTAGTTAGTTTAGGTTAGTTTAGAATCACTTATTTGATTAGATTAGAACTAACACTTGTTGGATTAGTTTATTTTATTAATTTTAGACAATTAGCTTAATTGTTATTATTTTATGTAGTTTAGCAGTAGCTTAGAAGTATTTAGGACTGTCTTTGTTCGTGGTTTACAGTGTTAATGTGAATGATGGATTTAAATCAATGAATAGTGCACTGAACCAAAACCCTAATTTATACCCAATCGTGCACTCATCATCGTATGTGGATTTTTCTCGAATTTCCTGAAAATTATTTTTCTATTCACTGCATGTGTATGTTAAGTGTTTGCAGACCAAATTTCAGCTCAATCCAAGTTGATTTGGTCTAGTTTTTAAGCGTATTATGAAAATAGCTTTTTCGGATTTTGAAATTTCGGGTCCAGCGATTTCCCAGATTATCCCAATTTTGAAACGCTTAGTTCTGGAGATCCAAAACGTATTTTTCACTTCTGTAAAATGTGTCAGTTTTTTGAATCTGTATTTTACAGAATAGAAGTGATTTGATGAATTTTGGAATTTGTTTGACCCCTCAAACAGTCATTTTGCGAAAAGCTGTCAGAGTCCACATTTGCATTCTTTAGGGACAAAACAGTCTTTTAACTATTTGTCTGATTTCGTGTAGTTTTACTGCTTTCTAATATTTTAGTTAGTGTATTAACAGTATTTATAGTAATTAGAGTTGTTTAGCTTAGTTAGTTCACTTAGTTAGTATAACTTTAGTTTTATATATTTAAATTAACTGTAGTTTAATTTAGAAATAGTTGTAGAGGTAATTTAGATTAATTATTGATTTAGTTACTGACTTTGTGTTTTCATTGTGTAGGTTGATAAGTTAGAATAGGTTCACAGGTGTAATTCAATTATAATGTGCGACTGCACTTGTGGTGAAAAGACAATTTTGCCCCTGGGGACCTGCTGAAGACTTAGCCGCCTATTATAGTTTATTTTCATAGTTAGATTGTTATTTAATGTAACTTGTAAACATTAACATAGATTGTAAACTTTTTATGTTAATAAAGTGTTATTTTAGAATTATTTCAGAAATATCCCGTTCCCTGTGGATTCGACCCGTACTCGCCACTTCGGTGGAAAGTCGGTTTTTATATCTTTGGTTGACGATTTTCCCATGTTTTTTTATTGAAAATATTGTTTTAAAAATAGCATCTCCAAAAGTCAAACCAAATTTTGGCGCCGTTGTCGGGGAACGACGATTATATTCTGAGTATTTCTGAGATATCATTTTATTAATATGTGTTTAGTTTAGTTTAGTTTGTTTTAATTGTTTTAGTTGTAAAATTAACATAGTTAGAATAATATAGGATATACATGCTGTTTTTCTCAAGATTCACTGAATTCCATGCTTTAATGATTACTTAAACTGGTGTGTCTTAGATAAAATAGTAGTGATTCCTGTATTTACTGAATTAGATTAGAACTGTGTTTATTTCTTAGAGTAATTAGATTGTTTTAATATTGTTTAACATAGATTAGCTGATTTAGTTGTGTTTACTGATTAGATTAGATTGTCTGTTAGTCCATAGAATACTTAGATTGTTCTGACATAGAGTAACATAGAGTAATTGATAACTTGATGATTTAGATTAGATTGATTATCTTAGTTTAGTTCTAATATAGGTTAGCTGCTATTTTGTTTATTGTTTTACTGATTTAGGTTTATTGTAACGCCCCGGATTTCCAAAACAAAGCTAAGTTAAAATTTTCATGAATTTCTTTTTTTTTTTTCTTTGCAGCGGAACTTAGAAAAGCTTTTAGCAGCGGAATAAGACGATAATGAGTCGTCGGTTTTAGAAAACTCCGAGCACGTTGTAGGTATGTGGCCAAGCAATTCATTGACCACCAAGGTGTTCCATTTTATCGAAAAACTCATGTTTATTACAACACTACTGCTTAGAAAAGCAGTGTAGGTTCAATAAAAGGAAGCAGTACAACTCTGTCTAGAGAAACCCTGGAACTCGATGCCGCCTTGCTCCGCATATCGCCACGCAGGTCCAACACCTGAAATCCCCATAAAACGGGGTCAGAACCACTGATGGTCTGGTAAGCATGCAGTCATACATCCATTCAACTCAAATACGATAATGACCACTCAGGGTCGCAATGCGCAATAACGACGCTCAAGCCTCCAAGACAGCGTATTTTGCAAGAGCCTCCTCAGGGCTATGAGTTGAGCATCCGCTCAAGTCCTCATGACTTAGAGCAAGCCTTTTCAGGGCTGTGATTTGAATAGCCGCTTAAGTCTCCATGACTTAGCCATGACCTCTTCCGGGTCTCAAAGTGATGTCTAGCTCAAGTCTTCATACTTGGCACATTCGTATCCCACGCATCTAAGGACAACTCCTCGAGCTTCGCTTAGTCGTGCGAATACAACACGGGTCTTTGCCCAGTCGGTCCAGTAGTATACCGAACATGACACCTTCACAAAGGTTATGCAGGACTGACTCAACACGTCATCCACTCATACATTCAAAGCATCGTTGTACCTAGAACTAATGCATTGTTTGATAATTAACCGCTCCCGCCTTTGGTACGCAGGTAGAGCTATTGTCCGGGCATCAACGCGACGTTCTGGGGGTTGATTATTCTATGTATTTTAGATACCCCAGAGGCCTGTTGACCCTATCCATAGTAGGGCAGTGTGTTTCAACTGGGAGAATCCTACTAGGCCCATATTCGGATGCATCCTCTACTTGCAGTAGTTGGGTTCAATCTTAGATCTTAAGGATAACCACGACCCCAAAACCCATGAGTGACTGAGGCCATCGTGGACTCTATCAGGTCCAAAGTAAAATACATGTCACTCAAGGCTGTACCATCACTGTCATTCCACAGTGAGCATAATTCTTGAAGGGGTCTGCCAGTCTTACAATTACTTGGACAGAATCTGCATGCCATTTAGGCAGCCCGTGCTTTCAGCACTACGGGAGTATGTACCCGACCCCATTCAGTCTTCCCCAACACAGTCATTACTGAGGGGGTACCCCTAACACGATTTTCAACCGCGGGGTATGTGCGACCTTAAGTCTTATTCATATGCATGCAGAACACCGCTCTTTGGCACTTCGGCCACCACGAGCATCACACCTCTTTGGGTGGAAACAACACACTCTGGCTCTTCGGCCCTTACGAGTCTGGTTGTGTAACCGTTCTCAATGAGCATGCATATGACTCGATCTACATAGATTGGCTACTCGGCGTATTTTTACGCAACGAGTCCAAACCTAGCCAAGGCGCAACCTCTACTCCGGCTCAGCGGCCCTTACGAGCAAGGTGCCCTTGCAGGCATAAGGATAAGAGCCGATCTGGCATCGTTCCATCAACGGACATCATTATGCCGTTCCATTGGTTCCGGCAGCTCTTCTGCCAACCATTTCGTCAGCACCTCCCCTGCTCTACCGGCAGTGGTGCGACGAACCCTTCTACGTTGTAGAGGGCAAACCATGAACTGGGTAGCACTCTGCTATATGTCAGAGTATCCTGCTACGTTCTTTCTGAGCTATTCATAGCTTCTTCAGAAATTTCAGCAGCACTTCCTCTCTTTTACGGAGAAAGCGTGCGTTTCTTTTATCCATTTCAGCGGCATCTCCCCTCTTTGGTAGGAAATCGCCACGCTTAATTCGGGAAATGGATGCGCACCGTTGTGCGTACTTTGCATCCATCAAGGTTGCAGGAACCCTTGGCCATAGCCAGGCCATACGAAATTGACTTAGTCATTACGTAAAGAGCATTTTGCCAAAAACCGAAGCCTTTCCAATAGGGGCTTCATTCGTCAAGCAGAATCTTGAACGAGGAGCGGTCAAGGAATCGCATGGGCGATTTGGAGTTGATCTCCATTTGAACGCTCATTTATGCGCTATATATGTAGTATAAGCAGAAGCCTGTGCTTTATACAGCGGCGGCGTAAAGAAATGCATATACTATTGTTCAGGGTGTGTAACTGAACGAAATATTCTACATATATAACAAAGCAGAAGCCTTGGCATCGTTCGACGCAACGGCGTAAGTAAATACATTGCAGAAAGCAGGAGCCTTGGCATCGTTCGACGCGACGGCGTAAGTAAATGCATAATCGAAAGTGCAGTAATCGGAAGTGCGGAAAGCAGGGAGCCTTGGCATCATACGACGCGACGGCAAAGGTAAATTACATAGCCTGTGCGATATAAGACGCGTCGGCAGAATCAGTAGATATACACCTAGATCTGTATCCAACGATAGTTACGAGGCGAGCGAGTGAACACCGAAGTGTCCTAGAGGGCTCAACCAAGAACTAGGGTGAGATACTATTTTGAAGAACGCATATACTGCGCATTCGAACATATATATCCGACGATAGTTACGAGGCGAGCGCGTGAACACCGAAGCGTCCTAGAGGGCTCAACCAAGAACTAAAGCAAGATACTACTTCAGAAAGTATATTCTATATACAAACAGTCAAATACTTGAGAAAGATGGATCAACGAAGCGAACTTACTTCAAATCGTGGAAGAAACGGCTCCGGGTTGCTTCTTTGGCTTCGAGCCTTCCTTCGAGAGGTCAGACTAAGTCAGATGAAGCTGACTTAGTTGAGAAAGAGGTAGAGTAGGTCAAGCTACTCAACCTAAGTGGTTTGAACCAAACAGGGTTCGATCCAAGTCAACTAGGTTCAGCAGGTTCGAACTCAGCTCAAGTAGGCTAAGTCTGGGTTCAAAAATCCAAACCGGAATCTGGACCAAAACGGACTTTGACTTTGACTTTAAACCCAACTAGGTTCAAGTCAAGTCAACTAGGTTTGGACTAGGTCAAGTGGGTTCAGACCCAGGTCAGGTGAGCTAGGACCAGGTCAGGCAGGCTCAGACCAGGTCAGGTGGGTTCAGGCCAGGTCAGGTGGGCTCAGACTCACTTGGGCTCACTAGGGGAGGTTTAGGAGAGAGAGAGGAGGCAAGAGAGAGAGGGGGGTCGAAATTATGAGAAGAGAGAGAGTGGGGAGGGCTATTTATAGCCCAAGCCCACCTCCTCTTGGGAATTTTTATCCCCCTTTTGCCCCTGAGCTTTATTTTAATTCCAGGAGGTTCCTTTTGAGGTGGGGCCCACTAGATATTTCCATAGGATATTTTGTGGGTCCCACAAGATATTTTCTGAGGAATATTTCTGTGGGTCCCACCAATATTTCTGTGGGTCCCGCAAGAATTTCGGGTTTCCGGCGATTTTTTTTTCGAAAAATTCTGAGTACGCCATTCTCTTCGTATTGACGTAACTAAGAAAGTTGGCTCGAGGAAATCCTTTGTTTTTGTTTAGTTAAGAGGTTATGGCTTCCAGAGTGTTTGAGCATATATTCGCAAAGCGACGAATATCTCAAGTATAACTGGTTCGTACAAATCGATCTGATTTGTATTTCGGGTTGAGATGTTATTTTTACTTGAAAATGCCTCGTGAATTTCTTCAGAAAGATACTGAAAAATTGCGGGTCTTACATCATTACCCCCTTAAAGGAATTTCGTCCGCGAAATTCAGTTAAGTGTACTAAGTGCGTAACTCGGGATATTTCTCCCATATGTTAGATTCATAATGTTATTCACTTAGTTCAACATCATATTTATTTCAATCATAACCTCATATCATGATTCTCGATCAATTGAGGTATGCTTCTCATATCTGAGTTCAAATTATGCTACAACCACGATAGTTTTGTTGAATCAATGTTCTTCCAACCGGCTATCAATATAGCCATCTTGTGTAACTATTCCATACACATAGATCATTCTTCTAGAGATTAAACATATTGGGATAAGTCCCCTGTCAGACTACCTGGTATTGGAAACGTACCTCCTCACAGGTTCGCCCTCGTCAGACTCACCTGATATTGGATCAATACACCCTCACAGAATCATACTAGCTAAGCTACTGATTTTGGAACATATACACTCGCACGGAGCTGTATACCCTCACAGGCTCACTCTGGCTAGACGATCTGATCTTGAATATGTAAAACCTCACAGGACTCTCTTCTTGGGAACAATTCCTCGATGGTTTATTTTATTAAGTAAGTTTTAACGTTCTAATTACGCAAACTTAAATTTTCAATCATGGGGTCTATAGCCATAAATTTTGGGCATAAGCACTTAAGATTTTTATTTGACAAATCCAAAATTACTTTACAGAGCAAGGATACATATCTATCCAGATGACCATACACAAGGTCATAAGCCACTTGTCTCAAGCATTCATTGGATCTTGTCTTTCAATTGCTTCCTACCCAATACAACTCTATCTATCAAGGTATTCAGATTCCTTGATACGATCATTATCCGTGAGTTGTTCGGCTGTCACCGCATAGACACGACCTGCCACAGGTTTCTGCTCTATCCTGGGTAGTGGCAGTCGTTGTTATTGTATTTGTTGAGAGGGTCCTCCAGATCGCATATTTCTTCGTTGAAGATCTGAGGCCTTCTTGCGGCATTCTGTTACACGATGCCCTGGTTTGCCGCAATACAGGCAACCCCCTGTATCGCGAGGACAAACCCCTCCGGGGTGATCTGAGCTACACCTCGGGCATCGAAAATTAGACTGTCGGTAGGGCTGATTGGCTTCTACCATCTGTAATGGCCGCTCGGCCGGTGGAGTAAAGTTGTTCTCCTGAAAATCCCTCTTATAAAAAGTTGGTCGTGATTCTTGGCCACCGGGGAACGTCCTCTTGTTGTTCACATTACTTGCTACCGGTCGCTTTACTACGACCCCTTTGCATCGCTCCCAGTCTGCACTAATCTTTGAAGCTGCTGCCACAGCGGCTTGAAATGTTTGGGGCATGCTAGTTATGACTCGACATCGTAGCCCTTCCCGAAATCCATTGATATATTTATCGGCCCTCTCTTGGTCAGTATCGAATAACGTGGAGCAATATCGTTCAAGGTTTTGAAATTTAGTGGTATAGTCCATCAGACTCATAACACCTTGCTCCAATTCCAGAAACTCCATCTTCTTCTTATTTCTGGAGTGTATCGGAAAGTAATTATCCAAGAAAGTTCTCCGAAAATTATCCCAAGGGATGACTTCAAGCTGAGAGAACTGGATTATCTTAGTGGTATCCCACCACTTTCGTGCATTATCCTTCAGCCTATATGTGCCGAAGTTAGTCTTTCTATCCTCTGGTACTCCCAATACCAGGAATGCACGCTCCGTCTCCTCGATCCAGCTTTCTGCGAGCTCTGGATCGGCACTACCAACGAAAACAGGTGGGTCGAGTTTGAGGAACTTTTCATAAGTCACTCCTCCCAGATTCTCATTGCGAGGTGGGGCTGGTGCTTGCCTTGATTCATGAATGGCAGACACAAGCCTGTTGAGTGTTTCCAGCAGGAAGCCCTGTGTATGGGACTCCTCACTCGGCATGGTTCTCCTCGTCCTAGGAGCCATTTTATCTATTCACACAAATACACCCAAATCAGAGAAAGTATAAAATTTATACTTACAGTGCGATACCGCAAACACGACGGATCTTGAACCAGGTTTCTCAGACTCATGCTCTGATACCAATTCTGTAACGCCCCGGATTTCCAAAACAAAGCTAAGTTAAAATTTTCATGAATTTCTTTTTTTTTTTTCTTTGCAGCGGAACTTAGAAAAGCTTTTAGCAGCGGAATAAGACGATAATGAGTCGTCGGTTTTAGAAAACTCCGAGCACGTTGCAGGTATGTGGCCAAGCAATTCATTGACCACTAAGGTGTTCCATTTTATCGAAAAACTCATGTTTATTACAACACTACTGCTTAGAAAAGCAGTGTAGGTTCAATAAAAGGAAGCAGTACAACTCTGTCTAGAGAAACCCTGGAACTCGATGCCGCCTTGCTCCGCATATCGCCACGCAGGTCCAACACCTGAAATCCCCATAAAACGGGGTCAGAACCACTGATGGTCTGGTAAGCATGCAGTCATACATCCATTCAACTCAAATACGATAATGACCACTCAGGGTCGCAATGCGCAATAACGACGCTCAAGCCTCCAAGACTTAGCGTATTTCGCAAGAGCCTCCTCAGGGCTATGAGTTGAGCATCCGCTCAAGTCCTCATGACTTAGAGCAAGCCTTTTCAGGGCTGTGATTTGAATAGTCGCTTAAGTCTCCATGACTTAGCCATGACCTCTTCCGGGTCTCAAAGTGATGTCTAGCTCAAGTCTTCATACTTGGCACATCCATATCCCACGCATCTAAGGACAACTCCTCGAGCTTCGCTTAGTCGTGCGAATACAACACGGGTCTTTGCCCAGTCGGTCCAGTAGTATACCGAACATGACACCTTCACAAAGGTTATGCAGGACTGACTCAACACGTCATCCACTCATACATTCAAAGCATCGCTGTACCTAGAACTAATGCATTGTTTGATAATTAACCGCTCTCGCCTTTGGTACGCAGGTAGAGCTATTGTCCGGGCATCAACGCGACGTTCTGGGGGTTGATTATTCTATGTATTTTAGATACCCCAGAGGCCTGTTGACCCTATCCATAGTAGGGCAGTGTGTTTCAACTGGGAGAATCCTACTAGGCCCATATTCGGATGCATCCTTTACTTGCAGTAGTTGGGTTCAATCCTTAGATCTTAAGGATAACCACGACCCCAAAACCCATGAGTGACTGAGGCCATCGTGGACTCTATCAGGTCCAAAGTAAAATACATGTCACTCAAGGCTGTACCATCACTGTCATTCCACAGTGAGCATAATTCTTGAAGGGGTCTGCCAGTCTTACAATTACTTGGACAGAATCTGCATGCCATTTAGGCAGCCCGTGCTTTCAGCACTACGGGAGTATGTACCCGACCCCATTCAGTCTTCCCCAACACAGTCATTACTGAGGGGGTACCCCTAACACGATTTTCAACCGCGGGGTATGTGCGACCTTAAGTCTTATTCATATGCATGCAGAACACCGCTCTTTGGCACTTCGGCCACCACGAGCATCACACCTCTTTGGGTGGAAACAACACACTCTGGCTCTTCGGCCCTTACGAGTCTAGTTGTGTAACCGTTCTCAATGAGCATGCATATGACTCGATCTAAATAGATCGGCTACTCGGCGTATTTTTACGCAACGAGTCCAAACCTAGCCAAGGCGCAACCTCTACTCCGGCTCAGCGGCCCTTACGAGCAAGGTGCCCTTGCAGGCACAAGGATACGAGCCGATCTGGCATCGTTCCATCAACGGACATCATTATGCCGTTCCATTGGTTCTGGCAGCTCTTCTGCCAACCATTTCGTCAGCACCTTCCCTGCTCTACCGGCAGTGGTGCGACGAACCCTTCTACGTTGTAGAGGGCAAACCATGAACTGGGTAGCACTCTGCTATATGTCAGAGTATCCTGCTACGTTCTTTCTGAGCTATTCATAGCTTCTTCAGAAATTTCAGCAGCACTTCCTCTCTTTTACGGAGAAAGCGTGCGTTTCTTTTATCCATTTCAGCGGCATCTCCCCTCTTTGGTAGGAAATCGCCATGCTTAATTCGGGAAATGGATGCGCACCGTTGTGCGTACTTTGCATCCATCAAGGTTGCAGGAACCCTTGGCCATAGCCAGGCCATACGAAATTGACTTAGTCATTACGTAAAGAGCATTTTGTCAAAAACCGAAGCCTTTCCAATAGGGGCTTCATTCGTCAAACAGAATCTTGAACGAGGAGCGGTCAAGGAATCGCATGGGCGATTTGGAGTTGATCTCCATTTGAACGCTCATTTATGCGCTATATATGTAGTATAAGCAGAAGCCTGTGCTTTATACAGCGGCGGCGTAAAGAAATGCATATACTATTGTTCAGGGTGTGTAACTGAACGAAATATTTTACATATATAACAAAGCAGAAGCCTTGGCATCGTTCGACGCGACGGCGTAAGTAAATACATTGCAGAAAGCAGGAGCCTTGGCATCGTTCGACGCGACGGCGTAAGTAAATGCATAATCGGAAGTGCAGTAATCGGAAGTGCGGAAAGCAGGGAGCCTTGGCATCATACGACGCGACGGCAAAGGTAAATTACATAGCCTGTGCGATATAAGACGCGTCGGCAGAATCAATAGATATACACCTAGATCTGTATCCAACGATAGTTACGAGGCGAGCGAGTGAACACCGAAGTGTCCTAGAGGGCTCAACCAAGAACTAGGGTGAGATACTATTTTGAAGAACGCATATACTGCGCATTCGAACATATATATCCGACGATAGTTACGAGGCGAGCGCGTGAACACCGAAGCGTCCTAGAGGGCTCAACCAAGAACTAAAGCAAGATACTACTTCAGAAAGTATATTCTATATACAAACAGTCAAATACTTGAGAAAGATGGATCAACGAAGCGAACTTACTTCAAATCGTGGAAGAAACGGCTCCGGGTTGCTTCTTTGGCTTCGAGCCTTCCTTCAAGAGGTCAGACTAAGTCAGATGAAGCTGACTTAGTTGAGAAAGAGGTAGAGTAGGTCAAGCTACTCAACCTAAGTGGTTTGAACCAAACAGGGTTCGATCCAAGTCAACTAGGTTCAGCAGGTTCGAACTCAGCTCAAGTAGGCTAAGTCTGGGTTCAGAAATCCAAACCGGAATCTGGACCAAAACGGACTTTGACTTTGACTTTAAACCCAACTAGGTTCAAGTCAAGTCAACTAGGTTTGGACTAGGTCAAGTGGGTTCAGACCCAGGTCAGGTGAGCTAGGACCAGGTCAGGCAGGCTCAGACCAGGTCAGGTGGGTTCAGGCCAGGTCAGGTGGGCTCAGACTCACTTGGGCTCACTAGGGGAGGTTTAGGAGAGAGAGAGGAGGCAAGAGAGAGAGGGGGGGTCGAAATTATGAGAAGAGAGAGAGTGGGGAGGGCTATTTATAGCCCAAGCCCACCTCCTCTTGGGAATTTTTATCCCCCTTTTGCCCCTGAGCTTTATTTTAATTCCAGGAGGTTCCTTTTGAGGTGGGGCCCACTAGATATTTCCATAGGATATTTTGTGGGTCCCACAAGATATTTTCTGAGGAATATTTCTGTGGGTCCCACCAATATTTCCGTGGGTCCCGCAAGAATTTCGGGTTTCCGGCGATTTTTTTCCGAAAAATTCTGAGTACGCCATTCTCTTCGTATTGACGTAACTAAGAAAGTTGGCTCGAGGAAATCCTTTGTTTTTGTTTAGTTAAGAGGTTATGGCTTCCAGAGTGTTTGAGCATATATTCGCAAAGCGACGAATATCTCAAGTATAACTGGTTCGTACAAATCGATCTGATTTGTATTTCGGGTTGAGATGTTATTTTTACTTGAAAATGCCTCGTGAATTTCTTCAGAAAGATACTGAAAAATTGCGGGTCTTACATTTATTATTTGCATTGATAGAATAAGTCGAACATAGTCTAGTCATTTTATGTATTAGTGTTCTTAGGTTATTAACTGTAGCATTGGATGTATCATATGTAGATTAAAATAAAGTAGTTGTTTTCATATTTTGTTCTGAATTTTATTTTGATTTCATTTGAATTTCATGGTTGACATGTATGAACAATGGATCCATCAATGTATGAGTTCAAGTAACCGGATATGAAGAAGCCTTCAAGAGTAGAACATTGACCAGATGAGCAGAAAACTATGCATTTGTACATGTATAGTGGTGGTGCAGAGTCCAGTCAATCGACAACTTCAGAAGTTCGAGTATGCCAAGTTGTATCAATCCTTTCTCCTTATTTCATTTTATTGTTCTTTAGTGTGCATCTACATTGCATGATTGCATTATTTTGTATGCCATTAGGGACAGTGTCATTCAAGCATGGGGGGATGGTTTAGATGCACAAATTTTAAAATTTTTCTTTATGTCTGATAGCTTAAAACTCATAAAAGTAGGTCTTTTAAGAATTATTTGTAGCATTTATGAATGTATTTCTGCATGATCTGACAATTTAGAAATGTATAAGCCCCATGTGATTTTTTTTTTCTTATCTGATTTAAAAAGAGTAGTTGTTTATGAAATAGTTAAAGAAAAGATAGTACTTGATATGTTAGAAAGTTTTGATTCACTTAAGTATAAGTATGCACAGTGTGTTTTATGAGAAAAGTGAGCAATTGAATGATGCTTTTGAAAAATGAGCTTAATAGAATAGAGCTACGTTTAGTTGTTGAGATCTTCGTGAATCCTAGTAGTAGAACTCAAACACGAGTTGAAATGTTTGAGTCTCTTATGAAATGGATAACGAAGGAGATCATTCTCTTATCTAGTCGATATCTGTGGCCTTTGTGGTTCGAGTAAGTAGAGTCTGAAGGGTGTTTTACACCTGGTGCCCTAAAGCCAGTTGGTTTGGGAGCCACCAATTTGAAAACTTGTTACATGAACTGCATAGAAAGCCTAAGAGATAGAGACATTGCACATGATGAGAGGAAAACTATACGTAAACTATTAGAATAGAAGGTTTAGTGACTCGAGCAACTATGTCCGAGGGATACTTTGTGTCTGGTGCCCTAAGGTTGTCTGACCTGGGAGTCACTGACCTAAAGCTCGCTACACGGGTTACGAGATTGGATATTCGAAATAGTGCTCAATTTAGAAGAATGAAAAAGAGTGGAAAATTGAATATCAAAAGAAAAACAATGAGCTGAAAGAGAAAATTTCATTGCTTAGAATAATTATTGAATACTGTGCAGAAAACATACAGGTGAGGATAAATGAGTAAAACATGATAATACTTGACTTTCTAAGAAACATCATAAATAATTACAAGTTTAGAGAAGTGAAAGAAAAACAATTTTTACTGTGGTGGCATAGAAATTTTTGAATTTGTTTTGAGAATGTAGATTACATGAAATATTTGTTTACAAAGAGTTCTTAATTGCCTATTATTTCTGAAAAATTATTCATGCATGATTTTGATGTTTGTGGGTAGCATCTCTGCAAACCCTCACGAGACCTTACTCGTCCACTGGCGTAACCCAGGGGTTTAAAGGGCTTGTTGCATGTGCTAAATGCAACCGTGATTCCTACGAAAGTGAGTTAGTTTTTTATTTTATTTTATTTAATAAGAGCTTTCATGTTAATTGGGTAGTCTATATTTTCATTGCATGGTAGAGTGTATTGCTAGGGACTAGCAATTATTCTAGCATGGGGGTATTTGATGATGCATAAATATCACATTTTCTTAAAATATTTTCACTGCATAAATGCATCATCTATAGGTTAAGAGCATACACTTAGGTTCATAATGATATTATAGAGCCCTGGTTTGAATTTCATCGAATTCGGAGTTAAAACGAAGGAATTAATGCATTTATAGTGTAACGGGTCAAATCTCGGAGCCAATTTAGAAGATCTGGATCCAGACGCCCATTTGGATCCTGGATTTGGGTCAAAACACATGCATTCAACCCAGCTCCAGCCCATTTGAGTTTTTCATAAATACTTTTCTAAAAAACCCCTGCAGAATGAGGAGCCTAGTAATTATTTTCTTTTTAAACCTGTTTTTGGAAAAATGCCCAAACTTGGAAAATCGTGTATAGGGGTGAGGGGCGCCCATTCCAGCCTTGTCTTTGCTTTGATTTTCATGCCCTAGGGGCACGATTCTTGCTCAACTCCACTTCTCCCAAGCCGCCCCTCCCATCCATCTTCTTCCTCATCCATGGTTGGCCATGGAAGCCATGCTAACACCCTTGGAGATGCCGTTTTCTTCCTCCATTCTCTTCTTTCATATCTTGTCTTTCTTCTCACCCTACTGGAACTAACTTTTGCTTTGTTTATTTGCAGCTGCAGCTGGAGTGTATCCATCATGGTGGAGGTCCCGCTCCTCCATGGTCGACCGGCCCTGAACCCCGGAGCACATCAACTGCGAATCCCTGCAAAGAAGACAACAAAAGGATTAGACAGCATTACCGAGGTTCCTCGTGGCATGGAATCGAGCAAAGTCCACTCTTTTCTCCCCCTCAATCGTCGGACCGCCCTGGAGGTAGGTCTTCTCATCCCCTTCTTCTAGTTAAAAACTAATCATGTGCGTGAGTTATGTGCTGCATTTTTCTGTATTTTTCGTCAGCCTTAGTGTAGAAGGTGTCATGCATAAACCAGCATGTAGAGTGTTTAGGTTTTGGTGTTATTAAAATCATGTTTTTAATCGAACGTTGGAGGTTTTGTGTTTTTGTGGGTGTGTGCATGTTTTTGAAATGATATTCTGCTGTGTGTTTGCGTATGTTTAGCGTGTCCCAATCCTTTCTATTTCATTTTGGTTGAATACAATGCTTTAGGAAAAGTTGTTATGTCATTTTCTGTTTTGTGCATTTTTATATCTTAAGAAAACTAATTATCGAGTATTGTTTTTCTAGTTTTTAGGTAGATCGTCCAATCAGCTGTAGCATTTTCTGTTAGAATGTATTTTGATAAATTGGTAATGTGTTTTAGTTATCGTTTATAGTTAGTCTTAATCATGTAATATATTTTGTCATTTCTAAATTTCTGTTTTGTATTTAGGTTAGCCTATTATCTTAGGTTGTTAATTTAGCATTTTCTGTTTTATTTCAATTCCCAGCATAAGCGTAGCTTAATTTTAGTGTGTCTTAGT
Organism: Nuphar pumila; assembly: GCF_984573655.1. Classification (NCBI taxonomy): domain Eukaryota; kingdom Viridiplantae; phylum Streptophyta; class Magnoliopsida; order Nymphaeales; family Nymphaeaceae; genus Nuphar; species Nuphar pumila. The sequence goes on along the minus strand of NC_143259.1, from coordinate 74,918,133 downwards.
TTTAAACATTCAAAATTAGAATAGTATAATATAGAGCTTGCTTAGAGTGATTCGTTTCATATGTTTTAGATTTAAGTTTATTGTAGCTTTCATATAGTGTTTGTTCAATTTGTATTTGATTTAATTTTCTGTAGGTAGTCTCTTTTTAGATTCATTGTTGATGTATTTGATGAGTAAGATAGTTATAGAATAATTAGAATAATTCAAGTTGTGATTTTAGTTTTAGTTATTTTAGCAATTTAACTTTATGGGTAGTATTCAATGTGATAATTTTGTCCAATTCGTTTAGTTAACTTAGTATTTTTAATTTTCGTGTAGAGGTTTAAATTAGATAGATACCATGTTTAAATTAGATTTTGTTCAATTCGTTACTTTTTGTTCTTGCCCTTTGACTCATTTGCATAGATATTAAAATAGTTAGGTTAAATTTTATATTGACTTAGTTAGTTAATTAGTGTAGATTTTGGGCAAAAGGGCATTTAAGTCTTTGTGTTGAGAGGCGTTTTTGGTAGAAGATCACCCCCTCCAATTTCGTGGATTGCATTTAAGGAAATTTTTATTTCCCAGCCCAACTATAAATGAGTTACATTTCCAATGTGGAAACCCTTTGGAATTCCAAAGACTCTTTAAAGAGGTTTACACGATTTTTGGAAAACCTTTGGAATTCCAAAGGTCCTTCTAAAAGTGTCTACACGAGTTTTGGGGCAAGATTTGAAATGCTAAATGCTCATTTAAAGCCAACCCCAAAAATCGTGTGGGATGCTTTGGGAAAGATTTTCAAAAAGAGGATTTAATGCTTGGATTTTCAAAAGAGTTTCCAAAATGGTTTACTCAATGTTGGCAAAAATTTAAATGCTATCTCTTCTTTTAAAACCAGTCAAAATCGTGTAATGTGTTTTAAAGAAATATTTTCAAAAAGGAATTAATGTTTTTAATGAAAAGGAGGAAAAATGGATGGTCCATTAGTTGGACGGTTTTTGAAAGATCAAGTTTTCATCTGTGCACTTAAGGCAATTAAGAATAGAGATGATCCTCATTCAAATCTGTGGATTGCATTTAAGGAGAGCTACCTTTTCCAAAATGGAAACCCTTTCGATTTCCAAAGGATTTTCTAAAGAGTCTACACGTTTTGGGGGCAAGAGTTGATATGTTCATTTGCCTTTAAAGCCTACCCAAAAACGTATATTGTGTTTTAGGAAAGAATTTCAAAAGGACTTAATGGTTTTAATGCACATATGGAAAATCGTGTAAGATAATAGCTGGACGGTTTTTGAAGATGATCTCTCCCAATGTGTAATTAAGGCAAGAAGGAGAGAGGGGTTGGCCCCTACCAAAATCGTGGATTTATACCTTTATTGCCCTATTTACTAATTGAGTCAATTGACTTAGCATTAATTAGGTGTAATTAATTTTGTAAGGTGTGCCTTAGGGTAGGTTTTATAAAATCGTGTATACTTATTTAGTTAGTTGCTAATCTTAGTTTACATTTAATTTAGGAGTTAATTTAGATTTACTTTAGTGTTTTAGGAAATACAAATTAGTTATTAGCCTAATTAATGACCTTAGGTTGGCGTGTAAACCAATTCCCTATCCTAAATCGCCACCCTAACTATCCATAGTTAGGTATTTAACCCTAACCGTACCCCTAGCTTAACCCTAGTCAACCTAACCCTAGTTAGTTACCCTTATTTAACTCTAACTGTAACCTTAGTTAATTATTAGTTAACCCTAGTTAAACTAACCTTAGATAATTAATTTGTTCCTAACTTTAGTTAACCCTAGTTATTCTATTTAACCTTAGTTAGTAGTTAGTTAATTCTAGCCTAACCTTAGGTATCTAACACTAACCATACTCTAGTCGTAGTTAATACTAACCCTAAGTAGTTAGTTACTAACTTGCCATAGTTAACCAACACCTACTAACCACAACCGACCCTTAGTTAAACCTTAACCACCCTAGTTAGTTAACCCTAATCTTAGTTAAACCCTCTTAACCCTAACCGACCTTTGTCAACCCATAGGAACCCTAGCCTTACTTAACCCTAGTTAGCTAAACCTTAGTCGACCCTATTTAATGTATCTTAACCATAGGCAAACCCGAGTTAACATTAATCGTGTCCTCTTAACCCATAGTTCATTAGTTATAAGCCTAGTTAGATATTAACCTAGTCACCCTAGTCATCCCAACCGTACCCTACATAGTAGACCTTAGTTAGGAAGTAACTATAGTTAGTTATTAGTTTAGTTAATTAACCCAATTCATAGCTTAGTTAGCTTAACCGTAGGTTAATAATTGCTTTATTAGGTTAGATTTAACATTAGATTAATTAGTTCATTAGTTAAGTATATTAGCTAAAGTATATTAGATTTAGTTAGATTGGTAATTTAGTTAGCTAGTTAATTAATTTAGTTAGTGAATTAGTTAGTTTAGGTTAGTTTAGAATCACTTATTTGATTAGATTAGAACTAACACTTGTTGGATTAGTTTATTTTATTAATTTTAGACAATTAGCTTAATTGTTATTATTTTTTGTAGTTTAGCAGTAGCTTAAAAGTATTTAGGACTGTCTTTGTTTGTGGTTTACAGTGTTAATGTGAGTGATGAATTTAAATCAATAAATAGTGCACTGAACCAAAACCCTAATTTTTACCCAATCGTGCACTCATCATCATATGTGGATTTTTCTCGAAATTCCTGAAAATTATTTTTCTATTCACTGCATGTGTATGTTAACTGTCTGCAGACCACATTTCAGCTCGATCCGAGTTGATTTGGTCTGGTTTTTAAACGTATTATGAAAACAACTTTTTCGGATTTTGAAATTTCGGGTCCCGCGATTTCCCAGATTATCCCGATTTTGAAACGCTTAGTTCTGGAAATCCAGAATGTATTTTTCACTTCTGTAAAATGTGTCAGTTTTTTGGATCTGTCTTTTACAGAATAGAAGTAATTTGATGAATTTTGGAATTCGTTTGACCCCTCAAACAGTCGTTTTGCGAAAATCTGTCAGAGTCCACATTTGCATTCTTTAAGGACAAAATAGTCTTTTAACTATTTGTCTGATTTCGTGTAGTTTTACTGTTTTCTAACATTTTAGTTAGTGTATTAACAATATTTACAGTAATTAGAGTTGTTTAGCTTAGTTAGTTCACTTAGTTAGTATAACTTTAGTTTTATATATTTAAATTAACTGTAGTTTAATTTAGAAATAGTTGTAGAGGTAATTTAGATTAATTATTGATTTAGTTACTGACTTTGTATTTTCATTGTGTAGGTTGATAAGTTAGAACAGGTTCACAGGTGTAATTCAATTATAATGTGCGACTGCACTTGTGGTGAAAAGACAGTTTTGCCCCTGGAGACCTGGTGAAGACTTAGCCGCCTATTATAGTTTATTTTCATAGTTAGATTATTATTTAATGTAACTTGTAAACATTAACATAGATTGTAAACTTTTTATGTTAATAAAGTGTTATTTTAGAATTATTTCAGAAATATCTCGTTCCCTGTGGATTCGACCCGTACTCGCCACTTCGGTGGAAAGTCGGTTTTTATATCTTTGGTTGACGATTTTCCCATATTTTTTTATTGAAAATATTGTTTTAAAAATAGCATCTCCAAAAGTCAAACCACTTATGTCGATGGAAGAAGTCTGTGAGCCGTAACTGGAAGAGGCAATAACAGGTGAATTGTTCATATTACTCCCAAACCCGAACACACGACCCTTTTTGGGTTTACCTGCTGCAGTCACTCATGCTGCATGATCAAATGATGGATGCTGAGTAGCGTCATCGCCATATCGCTCTACCATCTGTTGCTCATATGCCTCCTATAAAATAATGTTTAAAGTATGCATTAATAATTAATGATAACATTATGATAACTTGCATATTGCAATGATTATTAATAGAATAAATACATACCATTGTCGTTCTCGCCTTCTCTGATACGAAGTCTCTCGTGGTCTTCCGTTTATGTGTTTCAACAAACACATCCTTATATGGTACAATGCCTCCTTTTTCTGCTTCCTGCGAAGTTAAATGATAAAAGATTTAGTTAACAAGTTTGCAACAATACTTATAAAATTAATATTATATATTAATGAGTTACCATTTTCTTCAGGTGGCTCCCAAAAGTCTTAGATCCACCTGTGTGTAGATGGGCTTCGGGCATTTTCGCTCGATTTTATGCAGCCTTCGCAGAGCAATTTCGAAATGCATCCCCCGCTCACTTGTCGCACATTATCTCCCAATAATCTCTCCTGATAGTAATAGGGCCATGGCCCTTCCACTGTAGTGGATCATCTATTTCGCCAGATGCTTTTTTTGCTGCAGTCTTCATATTGTGCAGCATGTCTGCAAATCGATTGGCAGCCACCCTCTGCCACACCTTCCTTGCATCATGCTCCTCCACTATAGTCGCGAAGCGATTTGAAGCCTATATATATTTTCAAAAAGTTAGTAGACATGATTATAAAAAAAAATTAAATATGAAACACATTAACTATGACAAACAACTATATACCGTGAATGAGGACCACAATCTGTCTATCACCTCTTTTGGATACTCTTTCCATTGAGCAACTGGTCTTGGTAGATATTGAAGAAGTGAATTCCTAGTCTCGCGTATTACTTCTTGTGGCCTAAACCTCATGTTGTATATGAATTGGTACACAGTAAATATCAATATAAAATATTTATAAGATATGCAATAATTGAAAACGAAATACTTACGGTCAATTATCGATATACATTATTCGAATGAGTCTTCTTGTGCTGGACTCAGAAGACCTTGCATCCTGTGTTGGCTCCTGACTTGTGTGATCAACTGGTGTAGGTGGGTCGTGTATAGGAGAAACATCATCTGTAAAAAAATATGTTAGAAATTCTCAGAATGCACATTTCAACTAATCAAGCACCAATTAGTTAAATGATATACATATCAAAGAAACCCGTGAAGATGAAGGTTGGGCCTGGCTACTACTGGATGAACGACCACTGTAACCTCCATGAACCATATTCTAACAAATAACAAATGTCATACAATACATTCAAATAATTCGCATCAAGTATTACAATACATTCAAATCATTCGCATCAAGTATTGCAATACATTCAAATAATTTGCAACAAGTATTACAATACATTCAAATAATTCAAATCATTCACATCAAGTACAATACAACTCATTCATTCGCATCAAGTATTACAATACATTCAAGTCATTCACATCAAGTATTACAATACATTCAAGTCATTCACATCAAGTATTGCAATGCATTCAAATCATTTGCATCAAGTATTACAATACATTCAAGTCATTCATATCAAGTATTGCAATGCATTCAAGTCATTCACATCAAGTATTGCAATGCATTCAAATCATTCACATCAAGTATTACAATACATTCAAATAATTCAAATCATTCACATCAAGTATTGCAATACAACCCATTCATTCGCATCAAGTATTACAATACGTTCAAATCATTCACATCAAGTATTGCAATGCATTCAAATCATTCGTATCAAGTATTACAATACATTCAAATAATTCAAACTTTATTTGCATGCCATCTCATGTGTTTAGCTGTCCTTGAAGACATATACAATCATTGTAATCTAGGAGTGATAGGAAAGTAGCCGAGCGGCTTGTATGAAACTTCCTTTGATCTCGTTCTACCATTGCCTCTTGTCTTTGGCTTGAACCGAGGATGCACACATGACAGGCATGATATGTTGTTTTCCTGATCCTTGAAATACAACATGCAGTGATTTGGACAAGCATTAATCTTTTTATACCTCATACCTAAAGCGTTGACCATAACTTTCGCACAATAGAAATTTTTTGGCAATTTCTCATCTTTAGGCAACATACTCTTCACAATCATGCACAAACGGTCAAAACATGATTGACTCAAATTATACTCGGACTTCAAATTCATTAGTTGAAGAACTGCAGACAAGATAGTGTGACTCTTGTAACTGTTCCAAAGTGGCTCATTAGCATCTTTAAGTAAATCATAAAATCTACTAGCTGCATCGTTTGGTGATTCTTCATCTACAATAGTTCTTACATCACTAGGACTCATAAAAGAACCCAGTTCTGTTCCTGCAGCATCAAATATCAAATCCATATATGGATTATTGTGCACCACATTCACCCGTGCATCAAAATTGTTTCTAAATTCTTCTCCATGAAACGTCCAATTCTGATAATCACTCACAAAACCCTTCCTATATAGGTGATGTCTAACACCATGAGGTTCTACAAATCGATTATTCTTACAAATCTTGCAGGGACACCTAATCCGACCTATGGGATCCACTGTACTGACACTTGCCGTTGCAAATTCAATAAAACTTTCAACACCATCCATATATTCATGCGATAACTCATTGTCCACTATCTTACGGTACATCCATTCACGGTTTGCAGTCATTTTTGTATGATGTTACGAATAATAACCTAACCAGTTAAAAGAGAACCATCAGAATGCTATGATGAAGAAAATATCAAATTTATTATGCAATATATGATGTCATACAATTACAAGAATTATGATGCATGCATTGATAACTTAATATTTTCATGTGCAAACTATTAATTATATGATACGTTCATTTGAAGCATGCTTTCATTATACAATTTCACATGGAAGCCATAATCAAATTGAAAGTAACTACATGCAAGCATGGATATAATTACATCAAACATTGCAATACATTGAAATCATTCATATCAAACAAATGTCAAACATGTACCTGCAGCAAACACACTTCAATATTCCACTAACTACTACCATGGCTAGCATGGAATCCGTACTCCAAAAATAAGAACACTTCTATTCTCATACATTAAAATCATGCTCAGCATGATCTCCGAACTCCAACAAAGCAGCCCTAGATATCAAAACCTAAGTGAGTGTGTGAACAATAAAGTGTTACATCCAATAAATTAAATAACATATGATGTGCTTGCATCACTTACTCATCACGGGTATTTACCCGATTTGCATTGTTTTTGTCACTTACTTACCACAGGTGGTTGAGCACAAGCGAGTTTCGTTAAGAAATCTGCAAAAAACACTGTTTTAAAATAAAGTCACCACCTGCCGAAAAAAAAAACAGAGGCAAATGAAAACATCTTGCATAGGCCTTGAGAAGCCCAGCACCCAATGACCTACCCAAACGCATGGGGTCGACCCCCTGCCAGAAAACGCAGGGGGTCGACCCCCTGCCGGAAAACACAGGGAGTCGATCCCCTGCTAGAACGTAGGGGGTCGACCCCCTGTCAGAAACTGCATGGGGTTGACCCCCTGTCAGAAACTGCATGGGGTGGACCCCCTGCAGGAACGCATGGGGTGGACCCCCTGCCGGAACCGCAGGGGGTCGACCCCCTGCCGGAACAGCAGAGGGTTGACCCCCTACCGGAAAATGCAGGGGGTCGACCCCCTATCGGAATTTTACAAATTACATGCGTGTCTCCGGGCGGTGGCAGAAGGCTGACGGGGATCGGCAGCCGGTGGACGGTGGGGGCCGGAGAGTGGCCGACAGGACGGATAGGGCGGCGGGCGGGAGCGGGAGCAGCGAAAGAAGAAAAGAAAAAGAGGGCTGGGATTAAGGGTTATGCGACATTTAGCGACGAATTAATTCCGTCGCTAAGCCGCCGTAAATCAAAACACGAAAATGGTGACGGAATATATTTCCTCGCCAATTCCATCGCTAAATCGTGACAGAATATTTTCCGTCGCAAAAGACGTCGCTAAATGGTGCGTCTATTACGACAAAATATTCCCTCACAAAATTCGTCGCTAATTAGGGACGGAATTTGCGACGGGATATATTCCGTTGCTATTTTCGTAAATTTCATTGATTATAGCGATGGATGTGTTTCTCTCGTTAATCTGTCGCTAACTAGTGACAAAATTATTCTGTCGCTAAATTTCATCGGTAATCACCTATTTTCTTGTAGCGGATAGAGTAAAAAAGGATCTCTCTTCTTCAGAAACCCTGCAAACCATGGTAAGTACTCTCCTTCTCCCTTTTTAATTTTGTTTTTATTTTGGTTTTCCTGTTCATCGCCCTTTTCTCTCTTCTGTAAGAAAAACTCTTCAGCTACACCTCTTTGTTATGATTCGACACCCGTTATATTTATGTTTCTTTCATGTTCTCCTTTTACTGTTCACCGAGAAGCAACATCCGTAGTGTCGATTTGCCTCTCGCAATATCGACCTACGCCTTGCGACATTGATGGAATATGCGTATTCCTACATTTGATTTTCCTTTCTCTTGATTTTCTATCTTCTTTGTTTGTTGTTTTCCCTGTTTTCAATATCTTTTGACCTTAATTTTCTATCGATGTTATTGATTTCCTATTTTCATCTTTTCTTTATAAGTTATTTTTTATTTTCTTGCTTTAAATACTTGTTTATGTATTAGATCTGATCCCCTCCTTCCCCTGGTGCAATGGCAAATGGACGTTTCCAATTCCAACATTAGTCCTCTGATTTATGAACTTTTTTTTCTCTTATTAGTTGTGTGAGGGTAAATTCCTGTTTACACCATTTTCCAAGTTCAAAATCCTTTTGCAAATTCTTCATATCAGTTTTTCTCTTGTTATTTTCTATTTGTACATTTCATATTCCAGTAATCCTGTGAGTATTCCTTCCCCCCTTTGTTAATTCTGATTTTATTTTAATTTTCTTGCTTTTAGCCCCATTAACGCACCATTAGTGACGTTGAATTGCCTATGGCAATCTCAACCCACCTCGTGCAACAACAATCGAAATGTCTCCATTCCAACACATCGTTAATTTTCTTTTTGCAAATTACCATAAGATTTTTCTCGCTTATGTCTATTGTTGAATATTCGTTCATTTGATATTCTCCTATTTCTGCACTTTCCTGATCATTACCTTAGATCCATTGCATTTACTGTTTTGTGTTTCTCCTCATTTGTGTTTCTTCAATTTAACGCATCGTATATCCTCTTATTCATGTTGAAGTATGCATTTCTGCTTTTACTTCGTAAATAGTCTTTGCATTTATATTCACAACATCGGTTCTATGCATAGCATCACATTCATTTCATCATGGTATCCTCTTGCAATTTGGTTTGATTTTTCTCATCCAATTAGTGGTTCCACTTGCATTTCGAAAAGGGTTTCTCATCTGCATCTTATCTCTGCTAATTAGGTATGTTTGCATCATAAGTTCTCATGCATCAGCATCTCACACCACTAAGTTTTGTTTGGCTGTGATCATTTTTTTTTCGTAACCTCTGCATCTTCATGGATACCATTCCCTCATATTTTCTTTTATTTTCATCCATTCCATCGTTTCGATTTATATCATACCAGTCTAAAACCTTGTTTCGTAATTTACAGTTAATACATGATTGTCTGGCTTTTATGCATCTATTCCTCTTTATTTCCTAGTCAACTGCAATTTTCATAGCCATTTTCATTTTTACCCAAATTTGTAAGGAGTCGAGTCTGTAATTTTATCTCTAAAGTTTGTCTAAAAAAAAATGGCATACAGCTCTCTGACCCATTTCATGGCGTTTGTTGTAATCCTATTCTTGTTGATTCAAATCTGCATCACGCCCCTCTTTTGTTCTGTTTTTAGTCATTGTTCTGTGTTTTTTTTTTCTTTTAAGCATGGACATTTGAATCACATGGGATCGCTGTGATCGATGTTTTCCGTATTAGATTCATATGATCCCACATCCACTTTACGATACTTC